>NC_064632.1:119502123-120752123 GCF_023864275.1 Schistocerca cancellata
GCCCATGCCTCATAAAGCACCGCAGTGCTCAAACCAACCTTCAGCTTGAGGACAGCTTTACTTTTTTCTTCTTAGGAGAGCTACATGCAATACAAGCTACAATTAATGTGTACCCAGATTCAAATCTTCTTCGTAACCAGCAATATTCCAATTGGTCAGCAGCTCATCATCTGGAGCTATTACAAACCAATTTCTTCTTTTTCTGATTGTTCTTCAATCACCAATTTTTTGAAGATTCCATGGTTAGTGGTTCTATCCATTCATTTTATCTTTAAGAGGAGTCTCCAACTTCACACCTCAAATGATCCACGCTTATGGTCAATGCAATTTACCCAAAAAGTGTGACGTTCCAGATACAGCTTTCCACACTTCACTATTTATGTTTTTAGAGCAAAGCATTTTCAAATAATTCAGTAATTCTTAATAGTATTATTTCAAATAATAATGAACAATACACATAAACTTAAAGTGTTCTCATGTTTCACTGTACTGTCTATTATTTGTATGAATAAATGTATAATTTTGTGAACTTCTTTGCCAACTTCTTTGCATACGCACTGTTGACTGCTACGATTTTTTTATGTGAATTTTTTCTGGCACTCTCTAACTGTTTTCACCTAAACAGATAATTATAAAATATCCTACAGCCCCATGAAAATATAACTTAACTCTCTGAGAAATGTTACGAGATTACAAGTACGCTGCTTTCATATAAGTTATACATACATACATGTCTAAATTTCATGTTTGTTTCAACTGGTTTGATTGCATTAAAAGCATCATCTCGTAATTAGAAATGTGTAGTTTAGTCTGCTTCACATGACACTAGCCTTTTGCATTGAGATACTCAGTATTAATGACTTCCATCACAATAAATTAAATCCATTATGAGAAAGAGAATAATGTGAATCTCTAGTACAGAATTTTATTAAAACAAGTGTAATACTGAAAAACAGACTTAAGTTTTATTTCAAAATTATGGCAAAACCAAACCAGCAAACTTCACTTCTCAGTAATTCCATTTGTAGTGAAACTATCAGTACAAACTGTGAGTTAATTATTATGCAAATTGCCATTTCTTTTGTCATCGTAATATAGTAATAAATTAAAGTATAACATAAAAACAGAAGCTAATCAATTTACACAAATATCAAACTGAATAGTTTACCATTCAGTATGGGTAGTGTAATATAAAAATACAAAACCAAGAGAAATAAATACTTGGAAAGTCTGTTACAGCTCCCCATATGGAGTGTATCAGGAGCAGCATCCAACTGCATTTCAGTTTAAGAACACACTGTTTTAACTACACCACTGAATAAATTAAATAACTTTTTTCCATAAAGTACAGATGACAGTATATACAAATGAACCAGCAGTTCTGGATATCCTAAAAATGGGATACAGTTTTACAAACATCACTCTCTTCCTCTGCACGATATTCAACTATTTAAGACAGTTAATAAAACAATGGAAAATCCAGGATGGATTGAAACAATATTATGAAAAGGAAAGTCGCTACTCACCATATAGCAGAGATGCTGAGTTGCAGATAGGCACAACTAAATGACTCTCACAATTAAAGCTTTCAGCCATTAAAGCCTTCGTCAACAATAGACAAAACACACACACACACACACACACACACACACACACACACACACACACACTGAGAATTCAGTCGTATGTGCGAGTTGCACGCGCGCGTGCTGGTGTGTGTGTGTGTGTGTGTGTGTGTGTGTGTGTGTGTGTGTATTGTTGACGAAGGCCTTAACGGCCAAAAGCTTTAATTGTGAGAGTCTTTTTGTTGTGCTTATCTGCGACTCAGCATCCCCGCTATATGGTGAGTAGCAACTTTCCTTTTCATAATATTAAGACAGTTAATCTTCATTTATGATTATATGGCATTTGTGAGACTGCCCACTCTTTGGAAAGTGTTGTCTTGTACCTCAAGAAAAAATTTAGGATTTCCATAGCATACTTTTGTCATTTTGGGAGCTGTGGGAAAAAAAAGAAGAGAAAGAAAGGAAAGTTGACAATGATTGATATAGCTGCAGAAATAATTACTATTTGTCACCATGATGACAAAAATATGCAAACCATTTGTAGTGAACATTTTGGAGAAAAAGCACTGTAACAGCTGATATTCAAATTCCGAAACAATTATTAATCCTTATGAGCAGAAACTAAGTCAAAACTGAAATGTGACTCATGACAAAATGAAATTTTAAACAAATAAAGACAATGTGGAACCAAAGTACATGAAAAGTTTGAAGGTGCCCAGAACTACTTCACAGCAAGGCCTCTATTACTCGACATCATCCACACCATTTTACATTTTATCTATTCTTTCTTCCCACTATTTTATTTTCTTCGCTAATTTATATCTTGTAACACTTCTTCTCTTTTTCTCTGCACACTTTATTCTTTCCACTGTGGTGTTTTACTGTGTACTTGTTGCACTCCATGAACTTACTTAACTGCTGTAGGGAAGTTCTTTGCACTCAGTGGTCCTTTTCTTCCCATTAATATACAAATACCCAACATCTTTAGCCTTATCCCAGTCAAACTGCTCTGTACAGGCCATGTCCACAAACTTGTCCCTCTACTCATTATAATACCCAACGGTTTACTTCTCTTCACAGACGTTTTCAACTGCCAGCACCTTATATAACAGGGCCTCTGTAGCATATTAACTGTGTGACACTGGTAAATCAAAAAACCAGGCAACGCACCATGCAAAAAAGCTCCAGCTTCTCATTGGCTTCACAGCACTGCTGCTCTCTTTGTTGCCAATGGGTTATCTGTTGTCTCCCATGACTGCTCCACATCCTCTGTTAAAAACTGAATCTCATCCAGTTGCTGCTGAATCATGTAAGTGAACACAGTGTCTCAACAAAGTCATCCATGTTGGTCCCTTCTACCCCATAACGATTCATCCGATTTGATGCTGGTTTTACTTTCAATAAAAGCGATAAACTGCTGCCCTTGTTACAGAATTTTATACTTTTTAGTGGTATCTCACTCAGATGCAGTTCCCTCTCAAGAGCAAACACAAATGAGAAACTGCTGCGATTATTTTTCTGCCTTCTTTTTCAGGGTGAATCTTCTTTCATTTTCTCTGCACTAATCATGATACACTTCTCAAAAATTGACCTCGTCAAATACTATTTGTTTATTAAAGACTCCACTCTAGTCCCTACTGAATAATGTATCATTCAATCCTTTAATAGAAATAGTTCCACTATCAATCAGTAAATTGTCAAATGTTGCACCACAGTGGTACTAAAGAGTTGAAAACAACATTAGAAACTCTACAACATCCTCCAAATTTTTTCAACTTACATAACGTCTAGCCTAAATTCTGCCTCATGTAATGCAGAGGCCAAACAGAGAACAAGTGAGGGACAATGTTTCTGTAAGGTTGTTAACAAAGTTGGTAGGTATTGCTAAGGCAACAAGGGAATAGTGAAGAGCAAAACCATGGCTAAAAATAAAGCAAACAATGGGAGTATTTCTCATGGAATAATAAGAACATATATGTAGGTGTGAAAAGGCTGGCAGTAGATAAAAAGAACTAGAGAAGGATATGAAAACAATCTAAAGGGAGTTCGCTATTAACAACTACACTTATATTTATCATCCCCAATGAGCAGATTTTTAATCTCTTTTGCATAAATATTGGTTATGGCTTTCCAATCGTAGCCATTCCAATGTCAGCTACAGAATCTGCTGCTGGACGAACTGACCAATACATCAGAAAGAAGCATTTTCCATGTATTACGAACAATAGCAACTTCATGGACTGTTTGAAATATGCACATCACCACCTCCATCTCACACTTCACGAATGTCACTTCTACTTGGTCCCAACATTCTTCATGTAAGTGCAAATGGCCTATCCACGGATGAAAAATCTACTTCACATATATTTCATTTATAGCTCACTATTTTCTTCCTCTACTTGATAAACATTAATAGTACCTTTGAATACAACATTTACAAACAAAACAACTCAAATGAGTATCTTCTGGTGTGAAACTAAACTTTAATGAACAAATATGTGAGTCATTTTCTAGAAATCTAGACAATAGGTCCAATATCAAAACCAAGTCAATGTCCAGATTCAATGATAACATCTTAGTTGTTCACTGACAACTAAAATGTTAATCAGCATCCTCTAGAATAAGTAATCTTAAGTGTATTGTTTCTATATGGGACAATGCACACAATAATTTGTGTCTCAACAAAAGAGCTTGGTTCTCTATGTAGACAATTCACATTTCCTCAGCAGAAGAGTTTGCTTTACTACTTAAGTAATTCACAGTTTCACATCTTGCTACCTAACCTTTTTGCTCCTATTTGAAAGTGCCTCTCAAACATAAAATTAATTTCTCACCACCTGATTGAGCTCAAGGTAACTACTTTGATTTTCTCCCTGCAACCTGCATTTAATTCTGATTATTTGTGTCTGCTTCATTAACTTGTGTACATGAAACTAATATAAATACATAAGTAATTCTAAAACTTTTGAAATTTGGTTATCTGCACTCAAATGGGACATTCCTTTACATTGAGCACAGACTGAAATCATTCTGTGCAACACTTTTTTCTCAGTCTGTATTATTGGTCACCTTCACAATTCAATGTCTATGAAAATATAAACAAAGCAACTATCTTTCAAGAGCTGTTGTCCAACAGTCATGACATATCTATTCTAACTAGAAGAGGGATAAGCAGCAAATTTTACATAAAATGCTGTTGTCTTAAAATATTTTTAGGCATCAAGCTAAGTTTGAAGCTTACTTAATACTAGTATGCCAAATAACAAGTTACCATGAATGTCTGTAGCTGTTTCCCCCAGGAGAGCATGAGAAAAAGAAAGATAAAAATAAGGCTATGTTTCTCAAAAATATATTGCCAGGTTTTTAAAATTCAAAACCCTCCTTTCAAGAACTAAAATTTGAAAGGATTTACTTTATTATTGTTGCCCAAGTAGAACTGGGCTGTACAAATAATTTTGAATTATGCTTTAGGCATATATAGATATCAGGTGTGTGAAAAGACTAAAATCACCTAACACTGAAAGGCAGGCAAATACAAGATTAAATTACAGGTTTTCAGTTGAAAACTTATTCCCATCAATATTTTCTCTTTATAAGTTATATTATGTAAAGTAACTTTAAGATGTTGCTTCATTGATTAAATAATCAGCTCGGTTTAAAAAGTTTGTAAAAGAATTCTACTGAAAAGTTACTTAAAAAACCATATATAGAGCACAAAATAAATACTAATTGTTTTGAAATTATAAATCTGGGAACAAAATTCAGTAAGCCAATTGATGACAAATGAATACAAATTACAAAAAATAAAAATGAGTCCCTGTCAGTGAATTAAAAAACAAAATTTCTGTGATAATGAAAGTTTCAAGACGAAAATAGCAAGGAAAAACAGAGGAAAGGCAACGACCCTCCTTCCAATAAATGATGGACGGCACTAGATCAGAAAATTTCTCTACACATGCTCACATGTTAAGTGCCATCTACAGTGATGGTTTATTAACAGTTGCTGAGGTTGACAGAAGACAAAAGGATTGGGGCAGCCAAGAGGCTATAAGATGCATGGGGCATGAAGCGGGTAAGAAAGTATTATAAAGTTGGAAACGGTAAGTCAGATGACTTTCAGTGCATGTCAAAAAAAAATGTGGACTACTTGCGATAACAAATGCATTTGTACGTGTGTGTGTGTGTGTGTGTGTGTGTGTGTGTGAGAGAGAGAGAGAGAGAGAGAGAGAGAGAGAGAGAGAGAGAGAGAGAGCACTATTTGAGGGAAGGAGGAGCATAAAATGTTAAGGTTAAGATGGAAGAGCATTGGCGTAGAAATTGACATGAGACAAAAATGCAATGGGGTGCTACAGAGGGAAAGAGGTAGTTAGAGAGATACGAAGAGTGAGAGTGTTCCTGTGATTTTCTGATCTTTTGAGTGCTTATGTTTCTCCTACCAAAACAAAACTGACCTATGTAAACTGCATAGTTTATTTATGTGTATGAAGGCAGTGGAAACAATATCATTTCCTCTAAATAATATAAACCTAAGCTTCCTCTTTAGAGACTGAGGAAGAGAACTAGCGGTTAGTAAAGGTAAGGTGCCCAGTAAATTTACAGAAATGTTATTTTTATGAGAGAGGACCTGAAATACATTCCCATTAGGTTTGAGGTCAAAGACTCATAAGCAACTGAATGAGAGATAAATACTGTATTGAAAATAGAGCACTCCTGTCAAAATGGCAAAGGGAATAGTTCAGTTTGGTATATGAATGGGAAATAGTCAGGCCTTGCACTGGCTGTTAGCGTGAGAATTGAGTGCAGTATGGACAAGGTGCACAATATCAGTAAATCTGATCATGGCCATATCACAGGTGCCCAATGAATGGAACACTCCAACTCTGGGGTAATGCAAGCAATGGGCTTTTCACATGTAGTGTTGCATAATCTGATCATAAAAAATGCATAAACTACTGTGGACTGTAGCAATGTACTAATGGGTCACTGAGCAGCAAAAAAATTGCCAAATCAATGCTGGACAATGACTAACTACATCATCCAAACCCTCTCCTCACTATGGGATATAAATGCCACAACCCCACACTCCTACCTCTGCTCTCTGGATATCAAAGCACACAGAAATTTGTGTGGCCACAGGAACAATGCCACTGGATACTTGAACCAAGGAAAAAATGGCCTGGTATGATGAGATATGGTACATGTTGGTATGAACCAATGGCAGGGAAATAGTATTTAGAAAACCACGTGAGGCTGTATACCCCACTTGTCAAAAGAGTCTAAATACGAGTATTTTGAGGAAAAAAAGATTAAATTAATATTTGACTATAAATTTTCTCTAATCATGATGTACATCCTAATAACAGTGAACAAATGAATATGAGAAAATTAGTGACATTAAATCATTTAAGCATTTTTCAAATAGCACTCTCACACATACTTTTGGTTGATAACTTTACAGCACACTGAATGTAACACCTTCTGCAACATTAGCAGACTTACTTTCCAGTTTCACATTTTAATCACAGTATTAGCTCTAATAAGTCACAGAAGACTTGGTATATGGTATGAAAAATTCAAAAAAGCAGATAGCAGTAAAGATGGGTCGTTACCTGGAAAATGGCCCTTTCTTTTTCAAATTCTTCAAGTGTGTTCACCTCATTGACTATATTTTTTAAACTCCTGTCGACTGAATCCATCCAAGTCACCATTTCATTAAATCTGTTAGCAAAAAATAAATTGAGTATCATTCAACAACCTTCATTTCAAAGCACCAGACACAAAAAAGAAAGCAGAATCTCACACAATAATTATGTTAAACAAGTATCAAATACCAAGGTACTGTTTAAGACATAAAACAAAAACCATGAAATGAAGCTGCTCATCATGGAGAAGAAAGAGTGAACAAAAAGGATGCATTTCTTTAATCCACTTCCTGCTATTATTTGCTAATATTTGTGACTGAAGAGGACAATTTGCTTATTACCTTCGGAGCAGAAACAACTAAAAAAGTGCTAGGTGAAGTATTAATTAAAGAACAAAGCTAAATCTCTAGCTTTACTGTTGTTTTTAAATCCTCTGCCATCAGCAGAAACACAGTAATCAGGAGAAGGAAAGTGTGAGGTACACAACGGTTTAATTGCTCCAAATGCTGCATCAGGGGAGAGAGAGAGGGGGGGGGGGGGGGGGATGGAAAATATGATGAAAGAATAGCAAATGACGGAAAAAAATTGGACCGATGTGGATAGAAACTGGGAGAAATATAATAAATAGGAAAAAGCTGAAAAAGAAGTATAACACCAAATACATCAAAATAATACAAACAAATTACTGAAAAATGCAACAAGCAGTAACAAAGAGGCAGAGGACATACTAGCTGTGAATCCAAATAGAAATGAGGAGCAGAAAGTCTATGGAATATAATGGTGAAAATGCTTGGACTGCTTGCACAATGTAGCATTCTTTTGTGTCACTGGCATGAATGTGGAATGAAAAGGTGGAAGAAAATAAACCCAAGTGCCACCATACGTCTTAGTCCTCTCACGAAGTATACAGAAATTATAAACCAGTAGCTCTCCTCCCACAGTCAGCCACATATTTATGACAAAAATTATTCTATAGTCAAGATTCTAATCAGTTATATTAGCTTCACGTGCAACTAACAAACATCCATGACCTCATGTACGAAAGCAAGTTCATTGTTACCAGTATTTAGGAACTGGAATCTTAGCTGTTATTTTTTAATCTTTTCTTGTAGCTTACATCTCTATTCATTCCACATTCAGAATAAGATTGTCTTAATTTCTGTAAATGTGCATTTTCTCCTCCATTTCTTTAGTTAATCTCCATGTGTTGACTTTCTCTTTTCCGGTTGTACTTGCGATGAAGCAATTTCAACAAGAAGTTCAACTTTTTTTTTTTTAAATTAGTGTGTTCAGCAGACCTGCTCCATGTGCAACTGTTTCAGTGACGAGTAAGTAGCTGCTTCCTTATAACCACAATTATTATTATTATTATTATTTCAATTTGAATGATTATTATTGAATCATATCAAATAGTACCTACAGTATTTGACTGCATAAATTCCCCTAATCAGTCTTACCGCAGTACTACAAACAATAGCGGAGTCTTGTAATTACACTGTCATAAACTTCGTGGGTTCAGAGACATACTATGATAGTATTTCACTAATTACAAAATCAACTCAACTTTGCGAAGAACTTGGGAGTATAAGACCACTTATCAGTATGACAGTGCACCACCTCTGCCTGGATGCAAGCACTAATTTGCCTGTAAGGGTGTCTAAAACCACTGCATCCTCTCCAGAGGCAAGCTGGTCCATCAAGTTCCCTCAATTGCTATCAGTTGTGACCTGAATTCATCCCAAATGGCTCCCCACACCTTGATGCCATGACTATCACTACTCTGCCCCTCCCAAACATAAGAAGACCACGACATCTCCCAACGTCACCACCATACTTGCCAACAATGGTTATCCAGGATGGTGCAGACCCTCAATTCATCACAGATCACAATGTCATTCATCAGCAGTCCATACCTCCCAGTCACGATGCCATTCCAAATGCAGCTGTCTGTGTTGTGATGTAATGACAGCCTACACATGGGACAATATTTCCAAAGTCCAGCTGCTGCTAATCTCTGAACAATGGTATGAGATAACACAAAATGTTGTAGTGAGTCCATTACTTGTTCTCGGAAACCAAGTGCAGATGTGAAAGGCTTACGATGTGCTTGGTACAAAATACGGCAATCCCCCACTTTGATGGTCATACACAGTCGACCAGAACTCTGATGACGCTTGTGCCTGCCCCCCAGTTTCTAAATTGTCCAACATTGGGCCACTGTCAAATCCAAATGCACCACAAATTTGAGTATTGAATAATTTGACCAACTGGTCAAATAGAGATCTAGAATGAGGTCCCTTTCAAATGCTTTCAGATGCTAATAATGCTATCTTGTAAAAATATATGACATCTTCATGTCTTTCATAATTTCTCTTAACAGGCCTGGTAACAGCATGAGACATGAGCAACACTACAGACTCTGCTGGTTGTTCTATCTGTCACATAGAATTACTACCCCATCATTTAAAGATTTTTCCTTGGTTGAAGACCACAGTCATAGTACACTTTTTGAAAGAAACTGTTGCAGCCATCTGTCTGTAAGTTTTCATTATTAATTTATTTTGCTACTGTGATTTTGGCTGTAGAAAATTTTCCAATGGAAAGGAGACATCAAATCAGTTAATATCCAACATGTCTGAATGACATGTCAGCGTCAAAACTTACGACACATATTTTGACATTTATCAACACACATGTCGACATATATACCAGTCATCTCATCGTAAGATCTGAGGGCAAATTAAGATCAGGGATTACAGCTAACATTATGCACGATGGGCACATTTTAACACATTGTGCTGTGGAAAGCAAGAATCATGTCTAATGATTTGCACTTGAAAATAACTCTAAAGCTGAAATCGCAATATCAGAATAAATGAATAATACAAACTTACAGTCAAATGGTGGCAATGATTTCGATAAAAAAATCTAATCTTTCACAAACCCACTGAGGAAGAGTATGTGTGCAATGTTACACTGATATCCAACCATGCCTTGTGTGTGCTTCGCTTTCTTGTCGGGCAGAAGCCCATATTCTTACAAATTTTGCTTATATATACTACAGGGGCATGCATGGCTTCAATGAAAGAAAACAACTACTAGTGAATAAGTAGATTAGTACAGAAGAGGTGGAAAAGAAAGTCAAGATGTTCATCTGGAGTGTGTTCATACAGGGCAGTGAAAGCTACACATTATTGTAGACAGACACAGAACGCTTAAAAGTGATGGAAATGTGACTCTGGAGAAAGTTGATGAGGACCCACTGGACAGAAAGAAAACACTATTCTATCATAGATTTTACAAGTGATCAACAAGTTGGAAAACTTCACAGAAAGTATCCCAATAACAAAGAAAAACTTTTTGGGCCTTTATTTAGACACAATAAATTTTGAACCCGTATTGGAAGAAAAAATTTTGGGTAGGAAAACCAAGGGGAGACCAAGAAAAAAAACAGTCAAAAGATTTTCTTAACTAGTAAAGTGCCAAAATTATCAAGAAATGACAAAACAAATGTGCATATGGCATATTTTGTCTGGGAGTCCCTTTCGGGGAGTTCGGCCACCTGGTGCAAATGTATTTATTTGACACCACTTCGATGACTTGCATGACAACGATGAATAAGGCACAAAACAAAAAACAGTGATTGCAGTGACAATATGCTGTTTATGACTCTGAATGAATTACGATCACCTGGTTTTTGTGAAGTGTAGAGAATCTAATAGTGATTAATGCCGAGAAAATAATTATACTATTCCTGTATAGTCCATTCTTCAGATATTTTTATCTTATTGGAATGTACAAAGACTTCTTGTCATTAATGAATACACCAATCAATGATTTTAATTTTAAAATTAAGAAATTGTGCAAAGATTACACCAAATGAATGGGGCAGCAATCTTACTTTTGATGATATTTCTCCCATTGAGCTGGTACTTGCTGCAGATGTTGCAACATGTTGTCTATACGGCGTGACACAACTTGCCACTGTTTTTGGACCTGGGAAAGTGCTTCAGCCAGTTGAGCATCACTACTTGAGGTTGTCACTTTGGTCATAGTTTCAAGGCACCGTTCAACCTGACACAAAATTCCCTTTGTACCAGGTGTGAAGAACTCACGATGCCTTGTCAGGATAGCTTCGACATCTTCATGACGATCAAATGCCTGCTGTTCTGCTGAAATCTCTTTCTCAATGTCTTTCAAATACTGGTTAAATGTTGCCTCATCCAGCCGGAATTCCAACCGCATTAGATGGAGTGGTGCGAAGGACAGTACTTCCTGTTGACAGTGAGACAAAATTCAGCTCTCATAAACAGTTAAATTTACTACAGCAATTAACAACTTTCCACAAAGAATCCTCAATATACTTGTTTTATACGTCTCTCATGAATCTCAAGAAAACCATTGTGACTAAGACGACATCAACTGCAGCACACCATAAGTACCAATATGTGTCTTTGATACATGTACTATAATCAGTCTTACGCACATTTGATTCAGTACATGCCTCATGTAAGGTAGTAACTGTCAGACCAAATTTCGCTTCAGCTATCTTGTTGACATTTGTTCGTTTGGCCAGTACTTGCTTTCTTTTTTATAAAATGAGGCTTGTACTACCACACATGTATACGTATCAATGATTTTCATGTGAGGTAATGATACAGTGTAGCACTGAAGACGGACACAAAGCTCAATATCAGTCCAGTGTAACAAATTTTAAAAATAAATCCTATGCAACAAATGTCTACTCATAGTCCTATGAAGTTCCTGAGATCCTCAATATATTGTCTGTTAACTATTGACTACACATAAATGGAATATTGTATAATATGATTATTTGAAATGATTAATGGAAAATCTCATATAAAGCTGTGAAACAAATACTAAAAAAGAGATAGAGGGGCTGGCCAGTACTTACCTCAGCTCAGTACAGCTGATAGATACACATAAAACAGAACCGAAAATTTATGTTCCTAGCTTTCGGAACCCTCTCACTTGTATTGCATAAAGTTAATGACAAACCAAGAGACCTGATAATGTTAAGTAGGAGTAACACAAGGTTTATATATTTTAATCTAACTTTAAGATTACATCAAACACTAATTTTCATGGAAAACAGAAAGCAAAGATAATGTAATTTAGTGTCATGACAATGATATGGTCGTTAGAGATGAGGCATACTGGTGAAGGGACGGTCAGATAGAAATAACAAAAACATATTTCTTCCTTAGAGTGAAAGGAAAATATTATTTACAGTCTTATGTGTAACTGTGCTCATTTCAGAGTTTTATGATCCCATCTTCTATGACCATGTTACTCTTTTGGCGGTCTTACATCCCTAGTCACCAATTACACCAATGTTACCTTGGCTAACTCCAATAAGCTACAAAACATTTCTTTTGCAAAGTTCATAGTTCTTGTGTGAAAGTTGTTACACATATGCTTCATTAGTGGTTGCTGGAGTAATAGGCACCATTCCCAGATATTAAACATATAGCAATATGGCAAGTAAGTCATTAATGGTAATTCCAACCATTCTTATTCTGTAGCAATTTTCAGTTCTTACCATCAGATTATAGAGAAAGAAGTACAGGTACCGTATTTACTCGAATCTAAGCCGCACTTTTTTTCCGGTTTTCGTAATCCAAAAAACCGCCTGCGGCTTAGAATCGAGTGCAAAGAAAGCGGAAGTTATGAAAAATGTTGGTACGTGCCGCCACAACTAACTTCTGCCGTCGAATATATGTAGCGCTACGCACGCATGCTCTGTAGGCACAAAGATAAATACTGGCGCCAAAACCTCTGCGTCAGTAAATAAATTTTAAAAAAAAAGTGGAAGACGAGTTTTTTTTCTCCGCCGCGAGTTTCGACCACTGCATTTTCATACATTATCCAACGAAGTAAATACAAATTCCGTATTGTTCATCTTCGAATGTAGCACAATTTCAGTGTACTACGAAAATCTGACTGGCAAGACTGTTTGGGATGTTTGTCAATATGGCCAACTCTACGTTCTGAATTTTTTCCTATCTGTGAGAAGAGATGGTTGCTAATAGGAACCTGATGAAATTTGAATCACATACAGTATTCTCTTCACCATAAGAATAATACGGATATAAACATTTTGCCATGTATTCTTTCGTGTTTGCTGCTCTCTCATTTAAATCCTGTCTGCCTAATAAACTACGAAACTAGAGTGAGACAACAGCAAACGCGGAAGAATATACGTATCATGTCATGTTTATATTCGTATTATTCTTATGCCTAACAGCGATACAGTCAGAAATGAAGCACGGCAAGTGACTAGATTTTAAAATCTGAGATGACTCTAATTTCTGTGCAGAATTTGATGTAATAAAGAAGCGGCCGCAAAGATTTTCAAACGGAGAAAAATTTTCGCCTAACTCTCGTTCAGAACATGTTCTATCATACGCAGTCTATTATTTGATTCTTGTTGATCATTATCAAAGAAAGCAGCAGTGTAAGTAACAACAAATAGCAGTCTCTTGCCATTGTTTCGCTAATGAGACGATTCCTCACTTTTTTTTAATTGTACGCGGCGGTAGCGCGCACAAAAGCAAGCCATGCCATGAGCCGCGACAGGCCGTAAACACGCACTATCAGAATGCGACAAACAATGCATGACACAGTGCAGTAATGCATTTTCAGCTTAAGAGTGACGCAAACACCTATAACAAAGAAAACGGCACTTGTCAGCTCAAAGCAAAATAAGCAATCGATTCAAACCAGACAAAGCACGTGAAAAAGGGCACCCGTATAAATACGGACGGAGCGCCTGACGCATAGCAATGGCTACGTAGTAAAGCTTAACTGCTAAGCTTATGACTCGAACCAAACTACTGTAGCAGTATCGTCATTCATTCGACCTAAATTGTGTCTCATATTACAATGGACCAACTTTGTTTCAATTTGGAGGTGCGGCCTAAAACTTTTCTCTCCCCTTGAATTTCGAGTCTCAAATTTCAGGTGCGGCTTAGATTCGGGAAATTTTTTTTCCCTTTATTTCAAGTCTCATTTTTCAGGTGCGGCTTAGATTCGAGTGCGGCTTAGATTCGAGTAAATACGGTAATAGGATAAGGGAAAAATACTGTATATCATGTTTACAGAAGACATGCAACACTAATGTAGAAAGGAATAATTTTTAAAGTCTACTGAGGCAATCAGCAAGCCACATCAGAGGCAAAGATCTGGGTTCAACTGAATTCCAACACAGTCATCATCTGTCAGAAACATTCAAAGAAGCAGAGATGGGTTAATGTAGTAAGGTATGCAAGAAAGCTGTACAGGTTTTGGAAAATTGGTTGAAGAATTACATATTTTATTTTAACTGCAAGTTTTCTGCTGCACTATTTATTTATTTACTTGTAGTGGTACACATTACACAATGTAAGCATAAGACTAACATAGAAATAAGGAACATTATACATATTACACCATCCTCACAGGTACTTGATAATGGCAAAACACCAAAATGAAAATGAACTTGTCATGTAACTTTTATCAGTATGAGTAAATAATGCAGCAAAAAACTCAAACTTAAAATAAAACATGTCACTCTTTGACCTCATGCAAGCTGCGGGCACACTGGAAAGGAAATTGTTGAAATCGGGAGAGATACAGGTGAGCTTGACCTATCAGCCAGATCATGAAATATGGTTGCAGATGTGGCTTCTAGATCATTTAGGAGTTTTCAGTTAAATGTGATTGTAAATAAAAGGTCATTTGGTGTACTAATGTGTAACTTAGCAAATGCCAAAGTGTTTGCAGTACATTCAAAAGATCTGATGTATCTACTACTGTCTTAAACCACTGTTAACATTTTACATACCTTCCATTTTGCTTGAAGCCTGTCAACTATAGCCTTGATAGTACCTTGCTGATCTGCAGGCAAGCAATTTCTCAAGTCCTGGGCTGCATTTATCAGATCTTGAATCCAATGTTCATTCACTCGTTCAAAGAAAGCCTATGAATTATTATGGAGACAAATAGTTAAGTATTCCACATAAAAATTGCAACAGAAGAAAAAATATAACCATGTTAAATAATAGCTTAAGTATTAATGTTGTCTTCAATAGTCACATACCTTGTGAACTTCAATTGTTTGTTTTGTGTCTATATGTTTTTCAGAAATGAGTTTTTCTGCCTTCTGCAACCATTCTGAAATAATCTTTTCACTTTCTTGGAAATTATGCCAACATCTATTAGCCTCCTGCAGTTTCTGTTAAAAAAAAAGGTTTGTGAGTTTCTGTTGACCAAACCAATTCTTAGTACTAGTACCTTTGTGTTCTTCTGGGAATAGAAATACTTACTTGTTCCCATTGCTGTGCTTGCTGTGTTACACGCGCAAAACGATCATTCAGTTGTATCATTTTGAGGTTGAAATCTTCTGTATCAACACCTTCTGTGTGATCCACTGATTTCACAATACTTTGGAATATTTTGTTTTTGCTTTCAAGCATTGACTTATAATACAGAGTTCGTGAAAAGAATGCCTGTGTAAATGCAGAAAGATAGTTATATATTTAAAGGAATAAATTTACCAGATATGTTGATATCACTCACATGGTTATCAATATTGCGCAATTTCAATAACATAATCACTGATGGTGCCATGTTACCAGTCAAAGTGTCACATTTTTAGTTCTCTAGATTTTTCTTTAGGAGAATTCATTGTAATATCCAAGGAAGCAAAAATTTAAAAAGATATATCAACAATTTCTGAAAGAGCACAATAACAGTGCTAGCATAAGAAATTATATTTGTCATACAGACAACAAAATGAGTATGTATAGTATTACAAGCAGATTTTTGAGATTATTGGGCATACATAATAGATTTCATTTTTCTTTAATGTGTACTACAAAATTTATTCTGTCGACATACTACAGAGATTACAAAGAACAGAAAGTTTTCTCATGATGTATCAAAGTTACACTATACAAATAAGTTAGTTACTATTGACTTAAAAGTGTACTCTAACCTTGTGCCTGTCAAGTTGAGCTTGGACACTCTCCTGACCACCTGTAAGTGATAGTGATGACAAGAAGGTTTCTGCCTCATCAAGCCATTGACTGATTTCCACCTGTCCTGTTTCCAGGGACTCTTGTTGCACTAGGATTTGGTGGAAAAGGTGGAGCTGCATTGGTATTAATGCTCGGACACGAACAAGAGCCTCTGTCAAAAGAAATACACTGTTTAGTACTCTGCTATGGGTATGTGTAACACAAATAGTCTGATTGGTTGCATCACACAAAGCTGACTGTTTACACTACACTGCTATGAGTTTTATTTGGTAAACAAATGAGGGCAGTCGTGTTTGTTATTGACTGATGTCTTATAAAAACTTTATACTTCTCTTTCTTGACAAATAAGATTTTCATCTTTGATGTATTCAGATAGATTAATATGATAACACTGTAAAGAAAAACACATTCTTTCAAGCCTGTAAATTTAATTTTTTAAAATTACAGTATTATTTCAGTCAGGTAAAAAAGTGAACAGCAAAAGAAACACATATAATATCTTATTTTCTACATATTTTCTTGGCAAACCTGTAGAATATGAATACACATCATAAAATTCCTATTCTCACACAAACTGAAAACATCACTGTATGGTTAACATTCAGATGCTACTGACTAATAATGGGAGATCAGGCGTTACAGTACCACAATAGATCATGAAATGGAACAGATACAATATGTTGGCTAGCATATTGGAACAGCTAAGACAGCAAACATTTGATACAACCTGACATAACAACTTATTAGCTGTATGATTAGATTAACTATAATCTTAACTGCCATAAGATACACGATATCGAATATTAAACATTCCATCACACATTTCTAGATATGGATTTACAGTAATCACCTTTCTCCTTTTTAAGTGTGTTCATGATTCTGTCTACTTCCTCCCGAGAAAGATCTTGAAGCATGGACTGGAAAATCTTGCTCACATTCTTAAATAGATCTTCAATGTCTTCCACTTCACTTTGTAGTTGCTGAATAAGCAAGAGAAATAAAGATTAAAGCAAATTATTTGAAGTCTTACCAATGTTACATTCAGGCATAACTTACAAGATACTATATAAAAAAATACCTTACCTGTAGTCTCTGTCCATAAGCTTTTATCTTTTCAGTCGAACTTAGTTGTGATGAAGACAGAACAGATTCTGCAGTACGCAACCACTTCTGCAGCTTGTCAATCCCTGCTCGGTAGTCCTTCCGGTTTCTTAGAATATCGCCAGCATGCATGTACTGTTTAACGTGCTGTGATCATAAAATAGAGCATGCTGATAGAAACTGGCCACACTTAATTTAACATTACATTTAGAAATCTATAATTGTGTTCAATGGTTTCTAATACCAGACTAAGACAGAACTCTAATCTAGGGGACAGGGGAAGGGGGTTATGGAAAGAGGTCAAAGTCTTAACTAATTGTAGCTCTGTAATTTCTTAGTGGCTGCGGTAGTTAAATTTGATTATTTACAGCCTTCTAACTGAAGATGTAGTATTGCAGAGCAATTACATTCATTCCCTTAGCTGAACGGTTTGGGTTGCTGCCTTCAGTGCAGAAGTTTCCCAGTATCTCCTCAAATTTTTTCTGAGGTGGGGAGGTCTGGTGCAGGCTCCACTCAGCCCTTGTGAGGTCAAATGAAGAGCTGCTCGAAAACAAAGCAGCGATATCATCAAGCGTCATCCACTGGCAACAACAGCCGGAGGGATTGGCAACATCCTGATCACATGTCCCATGATCATAGATTGTTTGTCATACTGCCTTGTAGGCAGCAGTTGGTCGTTTGGAACAGTCATTAGGCCTAATCTGTGAGTGATACTTACTTAACACATTGTGGTTCGAGTCCAGAAATGACTGGACTGGCAACTGTTGACCATATGGTCAGTGCCTGAGCCTGGCTTGCGCTGCGTGGAGAAATTTGTAGCTCCCATTCCAGTGGGTGATCCCTCTTAAGACCAATGTAGGTGGGACAAGATGAATGCATCTTTCTTCTAACTAGTTCATGAATTTTGAGTGCTTTGGATAGCACTTTGTACATAGCGGTCTTTTGTGATGTCCCAAACCTTTTGTAGGCTACTTAATCCATAGTCCACACACTGCGCAGCTTTGAAATGGTGATATTCAATGACAGTGATGTTCTCAAAGCTCTTCAAGAAAAAATAGGTGCTCACAGTTCAGAAGAAGTGGAATATTCTTATACTCATTCATAGTTCTATGCAGCTGGATGAGTAGGTAATAAGGAAGAGAATATTCTGTCACATATCTGGTTGTTCTCCAGGAACTGCCACAGTCACCATCTACTTCTGGCATCAATGGTAGGTGGAGCTCCACAGTTTCCATGGCATTTATTCACAATGGTCTCATTAACCACCTTATGAGATATATTCACTACAGACACATGTGAACAGTTCACAAAATTTGTCATTGCACATTGATCCCCGTTTCTTTAAATCCAGTGACAGCAATGATTATCATTTTTTGCATCTCCGGATAGTCACTCCTTTACATATGAAGGCTTTGAGCTAAATGTATCAAACAGCTTGTCAACGCCATTATACATCTGCTTCACTAGCCCATAACACAAAATGTATGTTTTTAAGCTATATGTGTATAAATAGCACAATTACAGTATTCTGAAAAGGATAGATTACTATTCATCACACAGCGGAGATGCTGAGGCACAGATAGGAGAAACAAAAAGACTGACAAACAAGTAAGCTGTTGTCTGATTCCAATGAAGGCCTTTTTGGCCAAAAGCTTACATGTTTGACAGTCTTTTTGTCATGCCTATCTGCGACTCAGTATCTCAACTGTATGGAGAGTAGTAATATATCCTTTTCATAATTTTGTCATTATTCCATCCTGGATTTTCCATTGTTAAATGGCATAGTTATATGACTTGACAAGATACATCATCTTATAATCCTGCCACATGTCAAAGGATCAGTTGATGGAATTAAGCATACATCTGATGAGGCTGCTCTGTAAAGTGCTGTCAATTGATACATTTTTTAATGCCAGTTCATGACGGTAAACAACAGCGGCATATTTAAAGACTGCTGCAGACTTGTCTCGGTTTTACTTGTCTCATCTCACTGGTGTGTTCTATGTACTCGCCAGTGGACTTATTTATGACAAATTTGCAATACATTGATTATTTTATGGAACTTGTTTGGACTTTGTTATTCCTTGTCATCTGTGTTTCACTTGCACATGGTCATCTACATTTTCATAATGTGGTGCTGTCTTTGTTGTCCATTCGACTGTATTTTGCACCTTCTGTGAGCAAACCAACAGCGTGTACATGCACAAAGACAGCGGTTCATACTCAAGTGCTTCCCAGTTGGTCAGACTTACAGTTATCCAGCACAAATGTTTGAGATATTTGGTAAAACTCCCGAGTACTTTAATGGCCAAGAGCTATCCATCTCCATAAGACTTCGCTCTGTTTAGTACAAAAAGACTCAGGATCAATTATATTCTGCAATTTATTTGTACTTAAACCGTGTTCAATAAAATCTGTATTGTTGAAGAAGAAGAAGAAGATGTGCAACATTTAGGATCATTATAGACTTATCGGCAATTTAAGATGCATACTATGAAGATAATTAAATTAAAACATTTGAGTAACATTATTCACTAAGATAGAGCAACAGAATTTTAGCAAAGGAACCAACAAAATAACAGACATTTGGCCAGCAGCACATCTGTGTTGCAATATAGGGTTCTCCTGTGTATTTTTCTGTATAACATACGTTTCTACAGGCATTCCAGTCAGTTCTTTACTATTCCAGTAACTTTACCTTTTGAATTTTTTTCCAAGTTTCATTTTGTTATTTCATTCCAACCAATTTTGCACTGTCAAGAATTCATTATACTTTTAGCCTCATTCTCAAAATTCCTGCTCACATATTCTCTTTCACTTTACATATATTGACTACAATGAAGTTTTCAGCTGGGTGTCTGAACAGTGACGTCCAACGTTTAGTTATTTATATAACGTATTATTAGAAATAATGTCAGTGTGAAACACAGTGACAATCTTGTAAATTTTTTAAATTACATATTACCCCATTTGTTTGACATGAGGTTGTAATATTAATTAAAAGTCACACTTTCTGATATCAAAATTTATCAACTGCTTTGAATTTTTATGTCCAGCAGTGCTAAGGCATCTTATTATTTGCAAAATAGTTAATAGCCAGATCTGCATATCCTATCAATAGTGTAAATAACTGTATGTTAACTTCAGTGACAAAATTAACATATTCTCAATTTAATGTTCAATGTGAATGATTACCTGGAACAGATCTTCCCAACGGGATGATATTACCAAGTATCGTTCTTTCAGCTCATGGGCAACTTGATCCTCACAGGTTGCAATGAGGAAACTAACAGTGTCACCTAATAGTTGATACTTGTCCTTCCAAACACTCAAGTCCTAAAAAGAAAATGAAAGATTTTTTAAAAATCAACTAGTTTACATGTACTGAAATTTACTGGAGTCAAATGCCATGTCTACAGTACACTTCTAAGTGCAGTAGATGGTATTAATGTGTTAGCCTTTCATCCAAAATAGAAGAACATTTCACTTTAATTCACAAATATCACAACAGGACTATAATGAAAAGCTAACACAAAATTAATAAAAATATAATAGTGTGTGCAACCAAAACGTGGTAGATGCAGATCACAAAAAAATGCTAGAAGTGTGGGGGTCAAATAAAAACAAGCAAAATGCCACAGAAAACAAAAATGTAAAGCTACAAATATGAAACAGTAAAATTGATTACAATTATGAATACTGAAAAAGACAATATAATGCAAACCCATATGCACAGGCAATCTCTGAGTCTTTGACTCCAGAACCTAAAGTGTCCTGATGGAGAGGATTAAGAGTTATTGTTACCTCCAAAAGTACTATTTTTTGATGTAGAACAAATACACATGCATGGAAAGTTAATTCCCTATTGTCTTAGAACAAGGGCACTGAAGCTCCAAATAGACGATAGTGAATATGAAATCTTTGATTAAAAGGAATACCTTCCTGATAGACAAGGAGAAAAGACAGCTCACAAAATCGTCATAAACACTGATTACACCAGGGGACTGCTCAACATAAACAAATGATGACTGCTAAAGCACAACAGTTATAAATAATTGTTTGTTATAACATGTTAATCACAGGATAAAAAGGCTTAAATTCAGCAAAAATTTCATAGAATCAAAGGAGACCATCAAACAAATGCAAAACATGATTAATCTATAGTGAGGATTTGAATTATTCACATTCAGTGTGATTTCAACAATGAATGTGAGTTAAAACTTGTGAGAATAGTGAAACCTACAAATATTACCTGCAAATTATGTAAAAAACAGTTAGCATAAGAAATTGACATTTTTGTTTCTACAACTTTTCCTGTTTGTGTGTGCAGTACTGAGAGACAAAGTAATTTTTTACTATAAAAAATTGACAAACTGTTAAATTAGACAATGGAAACGATCACATCAAAACTAAGAGATGAAGGTATCAATAGTTTTAAGTGTCACCTTTAGAAAGAATTGAAAGTACAGAAGGTTGGATTATAATGTTCTATGAACTTCAGACACACAACACACTAAAGCTTTTAGAATTATTTTCAGTTTTACCATAATTATGATAAGAGACTTGTTGGCACGTATTCTATGAACCCAAAGAATGAACATTATCAATTTACTTTATCTCCCTATAGGCACACTTTTCTTGATACCAAATATATGTGAATGCTTCACAAAAATCGATTTTCATATTAAACCAACCAGCCACCAATAACACTGCCACTTACGTAATTGTCATCCATGCCTTTGCAAACAGGATCACAAATGGATCTCCTGCACCATACCTACCATGCTAACAACATTTCACACAAATCTGATACCTTATTACACAGTGCACACCTGGACAAGAACATTAAAATGCATTCTTCACCAGTCAACTATCTTTTGCACACAAATGAATATTCTTCCAAATTTCCCTCTTAACATCAACACCCACACCCAGAGTGCTATTCCACTGTGCAGCCATTCAATAAAACATCTTTGCCTCTCCTTCAGCCCCTTCTACTCCCAATTTCTTGTCCCACTGGGTCGTATTGGGAGATAACACATCTATACGCGTATTCACTTGGAAGATCCTATTCCAACCCTATTCAGCTGTGGTCAACATCATGCACTACTGTAGTAACTGCTTCATGAACCATTCCACCTCAATCTTTGTCTGTCACTATCTTTTCTTAACGGCTCACATGAGAACCACCCATTCACTTCCCTTCAGTCCTGAGACTCCTGCCTGTAGCGGGACTTTGAATTTCGCCGCACTACACTCGTTCCCTCAGATAAAAAATATCCCGTCGCAGCGGTATGAGCACTCGACGGCAGAGAAAATACTAAAATTGTAACTCTTTTTTTTGTTTTCTACCCGTTTCTTGATTGTCTCTTGATAGCCGAAGCTTAAGGCAGAAAAAAAAAAAAAAAACTTATTAGCTAGTCTTGATCTGATTTTAATGTGTAGACATATTGTGGAAGTTGTTAAGAAATCCGGAGGATGGAAGTAGCAAAGTAAATTAAATTGCATACAGTATCAAGATGATTTTAATTGGTATAAATTAGTGATTCTTGGACGATTGCAAGATTTCGGAGCAGACTTTTCACGCCGAAATGAAGGAGATTTTTGAAGACCTGGGCGCCGCACGAAAGAAGACAAGTTGACCTGGTAAAGGATGAACTCTTATCTACGCCACTTCCCCCTGTCAGTTACATTTTGTTATTCTCTGTTTCTTTTCAATAATTTTTGTAGTGGAAATTGGTTTAACTTTTGCTCAAAAAACGCCACAAGGACCACCCCAACTATAGCTTTCCTGTAATACGAAGTCCAATCTACATTTCTTTCTTTCTTTCCCTTTTTTCATGATTTAATAAAAAAAAATAAAAAATAAAAAAAATTCACTTACGATTTCTTCCCACATTTTCAACCTTTTTTCTTTTTCTTTTCTTCTCTCTTTTCTTTTTTTATTAACCACTACATGCCCCCCTCCCTCCCAAATATCCAACATTCCCTGTCCTCATCCCCCTTCCCAATCCCTTTACCTAATGCTCTGCCTCTGTCCTTGTTCACAATCCCGTCACTCTAACTCAGCTGAAGGACACTGTGTCCAAAATAAGAAGACTCTCACATTGTATCTGTCAGGACTGAAAGGAAGTGTTTCACTCTGAACCAAATGTCACAAGGAGAGGAGCAGTACAGTGGCAAATAACATTAGATTCCCTCTCTCATGACAGGCATTATTACATGTGTTCTGTGCTTCTAAAAGTAAATAATAAAATAAATAAAAAGGAGACACAGCTGCTGTTCACAGTCAGTGGTGAAGTAGAAAAATCTTGTTATGGACCAGAGGCCACCCCTGCTCCATCAACTCTTACTTTTTCTTAGAATATGATGAAGCATCAACCATGGAAACATGATACAGTAATGAAAAAGGCCTCTGAAGTTCCTCCTGTCTTTTTCTGTTACGTACTTGTCTTTCCTCTTACTACTGTCTTTAAGTCAACAACGTACTAATGATGATGGAAAAGATGTAGAAGATCAGTACTGAACAAAATATAAGTTAGTGTGCATACTGGAAAGTTTTAAATAACACTTTCATAGTGTTTAAACATTTTTAGTAAGTTATTTAATTATTTTCACTGGCTTACAAATTACAGTTCTCAAGATAGTGGTGGACTATAAAATAAATGTAACCTGGAAAAATTCTAGTTTGTCATCCTCTTGGAGGTCCAGCATTCCGTATGCTCTATCGAGCCAGGCTTCAAACTCATCCACCAAACTGTTCCAGCGGCGCCAGTATGCAACAACTTCTTCTAACATACTTTGCACACAGCGAAGCTCCATAGATACACTCTTCCACCGTTCAGCAGTTTCACGCATGAAGTGATCTATCAACACACTTTCTCGTTGATCTAGAAAAGATAATGCACATCAGTAACATTAAACATGTGACATCTGGTTCCCGAACTACTATGTTTAACATATTCACCGCATAGACAACCACAATTGTTTATTTTTTACAACAAACAGGCTGCAAAATTATCATGAACATAAGTAAAACTTTTAGTGGGCCCGAAGGCTGGATTAGCCATCACACAGCTTTGATACAACTGGATATTGGTGTAAACTTCATAGACCTTTGCTACTACTGTTTCTATTGGAGGTGGAATGGCTTCACTTTCTTCTGGCTTGAGAGATGGGCCATCCAGAATATTACAAGCAGACCTATTCACTCGCATAGCTTTCAAACCAAGGTACTACTTGGGATTTTTCACATACACAAAGTACTGTCATATGTGAAAGATACAAAAATATCACAATATTCTGATAATCAAATTCAGAAGTGTTTGATTGCCATCTGACACCAGCCAGGTCAACACACTGTAATCAGTCTTATAATTTATATCAATGGGAGAAAATGATTATATTTAAATGTATGATTTATGTAAAAATCTTCAGACTATTTTCCAACGGTGAAAGGCACAGGCGGTGAATGGGGCAGGTACCATCTGTTGAAAGATGAATGTAAACTGCTCCTTAACTTCAGAATTTATATGTGTTATAAAAATATATCTGTAGAAATCAATTAGCAAATTTTAATGATAACTTTAGCATCAAGTAATCAGCAGCAATGCAAAGATTTTTCTCTTCACAATACTGATTGTCTTATTCTTTTCTATATGAGACATTCTTCTGGTGAAACTGGAGCTGTAGGTTTAAAAAATTAAAAATATACAATTAGCAGATAATAAATCCAAATTGACTTCTGACTGGTTAACAGGCACAGACAGACATACTGGTATTTTGTGCATGAGGGTTCCATATTTCTTGTTTGCCTTCATAACATGAATAGTATTTCCCCCCCCTCCCCCCCCCCCATCTCTCTCTCTCTCTCTCTCTCTCTCTCTCTCTCTCTCTTTCTTTCTCCTTTCTCTTTTGTCTGAACCTTACCTACATTTCCTTCTCGTTTGTACTCTTCTACAACCTTTTGCATGTCAATATATGCTTTATTGAACTCCTGGAAGATTCGGTTACGAGAAACAAAGTTTCTATATTGGTCCAGCAATTGTTGCACTTTTTCTTCACGGCCATATTTTACAGCCCAACCTCGCAATTTTGACTCCGTCAGATGGAGGAAGGCTATGAGGCAACACTGTAAAATTTGAGAAACATAAAATTAAACATCTGTAAGCATCATAACTTACATAAATGTGTCTGTACGTTACTTTAAGAAAGCTACATAATTTTAAAAATGCCAAAACAAACTTTCATATACAAATACAAGGCAATCAATTCTTGAGAAATTTCGTTTTCGTTAAGAGGTGTTATAAACATAAATGTTTATTATAACAAACAATTCTGAATGCTAGGCTACACAAGAAAATATTAAAGTTAAATTTTCTGTATTCCTAAGCTGCTTAAAATATTTCAAATGAGGATATAAATGAATAACAGATTGAAGTTTTATTTACTTTTGTAGTAAGTTACTATATCAGATAAGAAAATTGTATCTTCAAGGAAAAATATGACAGATATAGTCACATTTTTCCAACATCATTATATAAAGTAAGAGTAGAACAAAATATGCCAAAGTGCTGACTGGGAGGAATAGCACCAAACCAGAAAGTAACTTTATGTGATTCTTCGGGCTTTCCGAGAGACATGTTGAGATGTCATGTATTTTGCCAGATATCAAAGTAGTTTATACACAATATTTCAACAACATGAGTTGTTATCCTCATCAGTTGCTACCCCAGAGTACTAATTGAATGACATGGGTCCAGTATTTATACCTGCAGCCTTCCTCTTCCATGGGCAGTTCCAGGTGATCTATCTGCAGTCTGCTCCCACTGGAAGCTCATCTTCTGTCTGATGTGCCAGGCCAAACACCGGTGGTTCATCTTCGCTCCAGTGCAACTGATTACACACTGGTGTTCCATTTTCAGTCCAGTGCCATTCTAGGTGTTTCCTCTGTGGTCCACTCCCTCTAGAAGCATCCTGTGATGTTTCATCTTCAGTTTGGGTGTTTGGTGTTTGTTCCTTACCTCCACACTCGCAGTTCTTCTTTTAGTGTCATTCTGTTGCTGCCTCCACTGCATTTTCAGCAATTCCAGTGCAGGATTGCAGGCTCCACTGAGGTGATACCAAATGTCATGATTCATGAGGTTTTCCACCACCTTTGTCTCTGTAAGACTTTCTTATAACACTGTCTTAGTACTTTGGAGTTGGTGATGGATAATTTCATTGCCTTCGTAGTCAGGTGTGCCTCTGAAGTCCACTGTTCTCATTGTTTGGCTAATGTATGACATGCCACATTGGCAGAAATATTGTAACTTCTTGGTTTTTGTAGTTCCAGGTCATTTTTCACATTGCTCAGTAGTCCTCTTATTTCAGTAGATGGAGAGAACACACACTTGGCGTTGTATCGATTAATGCAGGGAGGCAAAAACAACTGTGGTCTTAAACCACTGTTGCCTGCACCAAAACTAAATTTATTGCGCAGGATGTAGATGTTATGCATCCTGAGAATCCTGCTGATTTTGGCAGGGCAGGTACACCATGGTATTTGCTTCTTTTGCCCTTCTTCTAGATCATGTGGCAGAGAGGTGGGTTGAAAAGCCTTCTGAATCTGTTTGGTCGAGTATTCATTTTTGCAGAACAACGATTGTAGGTGCTCTATTTCTGCTGCCAAATGATCAACGTCTGACAAGGTATGTGCTCTGTGGACCTATGTCTTCAGAATTCCATTCTTTTGTGCTTGGTGGTGACAGCTGTTGGCTTGCAGGTACAAACCACTGTGTGTAGGTTTCTTTTTAACAAATACATCCAGAAATGGCAACTGGCCATCATTTTCCAGTTCCATGGTGACTTTAATATTTTGGTGGTGTAAGTTATGATGTTCCAGAAACTCACTGAACAACTCCCTACCACGAGGCCAGATCAAAAGGTATCATCCACATACTTGAAGAAGCAATCTCTAAAACTGCCTCTTCAGATCTCTCCATGAACATAATGGCAGCCAGTGGAGACAGCAAGCTGCCCATTGCTACACACCCTGTCTGCTCATAAGTTTGGTCCCTATACAGAATATAAGTTGAGGTTAGTATACGGTTCCAATGGGTCTGGTGGACAGGGATACTACACCAAAATTGACCATTATATCACATTTTGTGATATTTAGTTGCTTGAGACTTTGCAAGAAGTTGTCTGAATTGCAGATGAGGTGAATACACTTCCCCACATATGGGAACAGGAGTAATTTCAAGTGCTGGGCTATTGGCTATGTTTTGTGCCGATGTTGCTGACGATTGGGCATGGTGGCATAACCACCTTGTGTAATGTAAGCAGCCTGTGAAGTCTAGGTGCAACTGGCACTCTCTATCATAATTGTTTGATGACCTTGTTACTCATAATCATCTTCTTGTCCACAGGGTCACATTCTGAAAGTGTGTACACAGGGTCCTCCCAGAAGATGACGCACTCTCTCATCATAATTAGTCTGCTGCAAAATGACTGTTGATCTACCTTTATTTGCCGGTAACACCAGAATGTTGCTGTCTTCCTGGAGCCCCTTGAGTGCAAGCTCTCATCAGTTGAGATGTCTGATTTTGGAGGCTTTGCCTTGGTGAATGCTGTGCAAGAGTTTATGGAACATGTTAACTCAGGCCACCCAAATATTAAGTTTACCTTGGAACTGGAAAAGGACGGCCTGTTGCCATTTCTGGATGTAGTTGTCAAAAAGAGAGCAGATGTATCATATAGCTACAATGTTTATTGCAAACCTACACACACTGATTTATACCTGCAAGTCAGCAGTTGTCACCACCCAGTGCAGAGAAATGGAGTTCTGAAGAGATAGGCCCACAGACCACACACATTCTCAGATCAAGATAGTTTGGCTGCACAAAAAGATCATCTACAATCAGTATTCCGCAAAAATGGATACACAGGTAAAAAGATTCAAAAGACCCTTCAACCAGCCACTCCACCACATGATCTAGAAGAAATGCAAGATGAAGCAAAGACTGTAGCATACCTGCCTTGTGTGGGATTTATTTCTGTTAAAACCAACAGGATTCTCAAGAAACATCAATCACATGTGTGTTCTGTCCACCTACCAAAATAAGAGGACTACTGGAAACTGTGAAAGATGACCTGGGGCTATGAATTTATAATATATCGAGCCATGGGCCAAACATTAGGACAATAGACATCAGACGCACAGAACATCAGAGACACACCTACCTATGAAAACCCGGAATTTATAATATATCTAGCCTTGGGCCAAACATTGGGACAATAGACATGAGATGCAAAGAACATCAGAGACACACCCACCTAAGAGGGGCAACTAAATCAGCCATTGCCCAGCACTGTCTAGAACTCAATAAATCTGCAAACTATGATGAAATATGGGTTCTGCCACAGAGCTGGGATAGTGTTATAAGAGTGCCTGTAGAGATAAAGGTGATGGAAAACCTCTTGAATCATGAGACTGGGTACCAACTCAGTAGAGCCCAGGATCCAAAATGCAAAGGGGGCAGCAGCAGAACTCCACAAAATGAACAACTGAGAATGTGAATACAGGGGATCAACCCCAGGCACAGTGGACGCTTGTAGTGGGAGTGAACAGCAGATTGTACTCCTCGAACGACACCGGACCAAAAACGGAATGCAAACATGCAAATGGTGCAATGAACCAAAGATGAACCACTAGCACTCAGCCTGTTGCATCAGGCCAAAGGGAAGATGCGTAAGGTTGCTTCTAGTGGAAGCAAACTGCAGATGGAACACCTGGAACCAACCTGAGGGCGAAAGCTACGTGTATGAATACTGGCCCTGTTCCACTCAATGAGTATTCTCAGGTAGCACCTGAGGAAGATAATGTGTCACACTGTCAAAATATTGTGCATGAACAACACTGATATCTGTCAGAATATTCAACACCTCAAGACGTCAAGTAATTTTATCATTAATATTAAAACAGAGTGAAGAACATCAATGTCATATTTTCTGTCAATGCTATGGGTGGTTTAAGACAGTTTCCATCTTTTCAGCCACTGCCTGTTGTAGTGACATTATTAGCCAATAATGCAAACAAGTAATCCCAATGAGAGTGTAGTGTCATTGTGTTGGTATGTGAGAGTGAGTTGTAAAATGATATAAACTGACCAATACACTTTGGGGTGGTTACAGCTGGGGTGTTATTATCTGCTACTCAAGTAATGATCATTCAGGTATCTGCCACATTGCAACATGGAAACAAACAGGGCTTCCTTTCACCTCTGCTGCTCATGGCATTTTACTGGCAGTGTCCAGAAAATGAATTTCTAAGGAGATACCACTATACAAATCTAATTACCCACACAGTGTTTTCTGTCATTGTGGCAACAGTGGTCATGGTTTTCGTGAGACAGCATGTCTTCAATTATGAAATACACAAATTTCTGTAATATGTACTACATAAAAGCTAAAAATAAATAAAATATTTCACATTTCTCACAATATTGGCTTAAAATAGCACTATTTACACACATTTTTCATTGACCAAGTAGTTATGACAGGCATGAATACAGTTAATTAAAGAGCATTCTAAAAACGAAGGGACACTATTCACTCCATTACCTTATGCTCAAGGAATTTCAGTCTGATGCGCCTCTTTGCTGCTTTTGGACCAATTTCTTCCAATCGTTTTGCCATCATTTGGAGTTGCTCAGGTGGAACATTACTAGCAAGTGATGAGCTTCTTGCTTCCTCAAACTTCTTTTGTACAGCAGGTAGGTCAGCAAAGAAAGCCTGGAGGAAGGATAAATACAATAACTGCACTTTAACATCACACACATTTGCCATGCTGGTCTTCATACTTTCTAATGCTTGCCAATTAATTAATGGTTCCAAAGTACAATACACATATGGAAAGGTGGACAGTAAAACTAAGATTACACTGCACATGGAATGTATTTATTGTATTAGATTTGTATTCATTTGATAAACCTCACAGAGCTGCTGTCATATACTGGATTTCCATGGATGAAATTTCTTTTTCCGGAACACTTTATGCAGTGCATTATAAATGGAATGGTATTAGCCAAGCTCTTTCAGGTTCTATAATTTTATAGGATTTGGAGTAGATGTTTATATCTGAAAAATAACCCTTGACTAAGGATTTTGGTCTTTCAAATGTGGTACAAAGAGAGGAGCCATGAATTCCTTGTTCACTGCAGCCAACATTGGGACACAACAAATTTAACATACAAATTAAAAATAAAACATACCTTGTGTTCTTCCAGTCGTCGGCTGATAATACTGGCTGTCTCTTCATTCATGGCAGTGGGTATATCATCAGAATCAATAAGGGCTTCTGCACGGGCAAGCCACTGCCCTACTTCACCCAAGGCACCTGGCAGACGGGAATCTAGCAACCACAGCCAATTCCGCAGCTGCAAGGAGACATTGGCCAATCATAAAAATTTGGAATAAACATCCTAAATAGCGAAATCAGGTTACAATTTTTACCCTTATCATCACAAATTCTGAAAATATTGAAGTGCTATCAATCCAAGCATTTCCATGAGAAAATTCAGTTGATATACAGAATCCCAGTGTAACAATACTTCAGGCTGATGATAATATTATGTAAATGATTGACTGCTACCCACCATATAGGGGTTGAGTCTCAACATAAAGACAGCTTTCTAAAGCAATAAACACACATACATTCACACAAGCGCAACTCACATACACATAACAACAGTCTCTGGCTGCTGATATCCAAGTTTGTGTGAATGCGTGTGTGTTTTTTTTTTTTTTTTTTTTTTTTTTTCTACTTTACAAGAAGGCCTTTTGGCTGAAAGCTCAAATGTATAGCAGACTTTCTGTTGTGCTTGTCTGTCTGTGTCTCAATGTCTCCTCTACAAGGCGAGTACCAATCTAACCTTTCCATAATACTGACAATATTGTCAAAAGGATAAATTGCTACTTACCCTGTAGATGAGACACTGAGTCACAGTCATGCATCCCAAAGGGCTGGGATTTTGGCCAAAAGGCCATCTTCTAAAGGAGACAACACACACATTCAAAGATAAGGAATGGGGTGGTTCTCTGCAGAGTCAATGAAGAAATGAACAAATGGAAAACAATGACAAGAAGAGGAAGGAGGATGATAAGACATGTTTTACGGCATCACGGAATTACCTCCATGGTATTAGAAGGTGAAAACTGTAGGAGAATACAGAGATTGGAATACATCCAGCAAATAATTGAGAACATATGGGTGCAAGTGGTACTATGAGATAAAGAAGTTGGTGCAGGAGAGGATTTTGTGGTAGGCCACATCAAACCAGTAAGTGTCAAGGGTCGAGGGTCTTAATCACTGCACATCTCGCTTGTTCACTGTGTAAGTAATGCATCAATTGCTTCCCAAGAACTACACTTTCATTGTCAGCTAACTATTGTCAGTGGTAACATAAAAAAGAATGGCGGCCTTAGTATTTCCTCTGAAAAATTATAGCTCTGGAAAACATTACCATAACGTTTTGCATATTAACAGCATTATTCCATTTATGTATTCTGTATTTACCTGTGCTTGCAGTTTGTACCATAAGCTTTCAATTTCTTTCCATGATTCGTGGGTAATACTGATCATGCTTTGAGATTCCACTAATCGCTTCAGCTTCTCATATGTAGGCACTCTACTATCAACTTCATTCTTAAATAACAGGAAATCCTGCAAGGCAAAATTTAGTTAGACTTATATTCATATAGCCCTATGTATATTATTAACTTGTTCTTTATAATTACTAACCTTACAAGCAATACTTACAGAATAATTCATTGATAATGTATTTGTTTGTTGAAGGTGTTCCATGTACTGTGTTTTTTGCAAAAGCCAAGTTATAAATTCATTGTACTCTGCTTCAATTGCAGCTAATGTACTAGACCCATCAGCAGTCTGTAAGAAAAGCATTGTTTAAACACTGAATGTGGTACAACCAACGATCACTGCAAACTAGTATGACAAATATGAATGACCTGCAGTAGGTATTCTAAATAAAATCAATGTACAGTCTGTGCTAAAATATTCTGTATTTGTATCAACATAATATGAATATATAAAACAAAGAATTACTTCTGGAATCAAGCATAAGGTGACATTATTAACATGTACCTTAGGTTCTGGGTATTTGTGTAGGAACTGTGCCACATATGTCATAATTGACTTCTCATCAGGCCTCGGCACATCCACATCCTCTGGATCCAGGAGTCGAGCAATACCCAGTTCACTCTCGGCAACACTGAATGCTGTCTCGAGGCGTTCTCTATTACTCGCTTCACGCATTGCTAAGATATTTACAAGATTTGCCTTTATGGCATCAATTATCCCAAGGAATGCTACACCATCCCTCCAACTAGGTCCAAAGTCTTTTATCTCTACTCCTAAGTCTCTGCAAAATACAAACATTATATTACTTATAGGTCCAACAGTTATCTGAATCATTAACATACTTTAAATGAAACACAAAATTATAACAACTTTAAACAAAAATCACTATCTTAAACATAACATTGTTAGTGGTTCACATTATGTAACACAAACTTACTTAGGTAAGGCATTGGTCACCCACTGCATAAGTGCAGTTCGGGCACCCTGACGGTGCTTCTCATCAACCATGCGACGCTCTTCAGCTGAGCGTGGGACACCAACACTCTCTAGGCTGCTGGCACTACTACTGTAGGCCCGGCTAAGGGATTCGAGAGCTCGGGTGTTCTCCTCAATCTGCAAAATAGGGCACAAAGTTGTATATAATGTTAATGAATCCATCAAAATAGTGACATACTTCCCCAAAAACAAAATTGTAAGTTAGTTGACACATTTCCTTGTGTTCTTACATTACAGGGAAAGCAATTCAAGCTCTCTTACTAAAGTCACATTTTACATCCCAAACTGCTGTCTAACCCAAAGGACATAGGCTACATTGTGCTGATGTAAGGAACTGAAATGTGTGAATTACTGTTGCAACACATATCCATATTAAGTATTTGCGCCAAGTCACTGAACAAACAGCTGAATTTAAAGTGCAGGTGGCTACTTTAAGTCATGCAAATGAATTGAGCAATGCATCTTTACCATTTTTTGAAAAGGCATACATTAAAAAAATCAAATTTTTGAGTGAATACATTGATAACAATGTACCACTTGTTTCCTAGTGCTAACACATTATATTCACCGAGTATGAAGTGGTATTACGCAAATTATGTGTATGTGTAGTCAGTGTTCATTTCTTGTACCTTGTATAGTTGTGAAAGATCTGCCCCACGACGACATAACTGTCATTCACGTGTCAACCCTGCAGACATTGTTTTAATAATTTCGAGAATCGGGTGATGTTTGAAAGGAAACATCTGTGCTTCAACTTAATTCAGTCGACTATGATCACTGCGCACAGGAAACCAATTGGCCTATTCAGTGCCCGTTGGTCGGCAGTTACAGCATCTTCGAGGTTCCTCTCTCGTCCAAAAACAGGACGCGCGATTTTCGCGGTTGTCACTTTAATTTAAACAGAATATAAAGTAACACGAATAATCCACAACAACGTTGACGTTGTAAATTTAAGGTCGCAACCATCAAAAATGTTTTGTACACGCGTTACCGGCATATAATTTAAAACGGTGTTTAAATTTACGAATGAGCTGCCTTCTTAACAAACGTGAAAAATAAGGCACAGAATATCAGTAACATACTATCTCTTACAGAAAAGGAATATATTTATTTATTTAGTCTGTATCATTAGCCCAAGTATTCTATAATTTTCAACACGCTATCCTGCACCAACAAAGGCGATTTATGTTTCAACAATTATTTCTCTTATTATGGTCGATACACAGCAATGTTAGGAAAGAGTTTAGTTGGATGTCTCAGCTCCAACGAGGGCTGAACTGACGGAGATACGGAGTCGTTAATTGCATGATGCAATTTCCATGTAAATAAAAAATCACAGTATAACAAGTTAGACTGCGGTGACGTAATACATGAGCAACCTAGTGTCATCGTTTAGGATAGTGCATCCATAGCAATGTTCTTCGTTACCTATGTCCCTAATCATAATGCTATTCTGCTGTTTCCGTACGGGTGTAAATAACATTCTTCAAATGGCTCTGAGCACTATGGGACTTAACATCTATGGCCATCAGTCCCCTAGAACTTAGAAACTACTTAACCTAACTAACCTAAGGACAGCACACACATCACGAGGCAGAGAAAGTCACTGACCCCGCCGGGAATCGAACCCGGGCGCGGGAAGCGAGAATGCTACCGCACGACCACGAGCTGCGGACAACATATTCTTAAACAGCATTCTAGTATCTTGCACATAACCTTAACATTTATTTTGAACCACAAACAGTGCCTTGTAGAAGGAGTTATTTTATTTTGAGTTATAGTGAGTAACTTAACTGCCTGTCTAACGGCTTCTACGACCACAAAAATTTTATTTTCAATATTTTGTACACTTATTGACCAAGTTTAAAAATTTAAAATGTCGTTATAATCTATTCATTCAGAAGTATAATCTTATGTTAACACAGAGAAATAATACAGTTACCAACGCTGTAAATGGATTGAGGCAGCATAGCTTACTTAGCGCAAATCGCCAGACTATATTCGCACAGTAATTCAGAAAGAGAGCACTTAGCGATTTCCAACAAACTTTAAACATAATTTCAAACTTTTTTACATTTTTCTCGCTTACTTGTTAAAATGCGTTAGAAGCTGTTTTATACACGAGCGTTCGATTCTTTAATCGGGAACTTACTGGTACAGTCGAAACAAAATGATGTACTTTGAGCAAAATGACCTCTGCGACAACCAACGGGGATTTCGTAGTGTTGCCACGTATTTGTAGCAAAGATTGTAAGAGATTCGAGTAAAGCGCAGATTTAGAACTGCCAAGCGCTATAGTCAATACTGTCGCTTTAGATATTGCTATGTAGCGTGGCTTTGTCACAGAGGTGCAGGAACCACCGGTGGAACGTACTGGCGCAAGGATTTCGGCGTTATTTTCCAGACATCATAAACAAACCTGCCCGACATATCTCCATTTTCCACAAGACCGCCCATTCCTCTTGTTGCACAACGCAGTCGTATCCTGTGGACGAAGAAGGGTGACGGCTTGCTGAGTCTTACAAGCTACAGCGATTGAAGTGGACTCTGCGGAACATGGCTATGCTATACTACATTTGTGTTCACCATTTGACCCAATCGAGAGAGGAGGAAGAATGTGCGATATTTTAAGGTCGAAAAGATGTCCTCTGCAGGCAGCGGGGTATTCTCTTGTGGGTCGCAACACACGCAACACGTAATCTTAAGAGCCACGAATAATACAGTCCATTTTGGCACAGCTGCACGTTAATGGGTCAAACCGTAGACATGAGACCCGCCTTGGTTCAGTCCTAGACTTTTAAAAGTCTATTCTACACTCTGATTTCAGGATGATTCTGAGAGGTTTACCACATTTATGTAGTCAAATGGTGGCTCTGCGTTCCACTGTACCCGTGCCCGCGTGGTTAGAGGCGCCATGTCACGGATTGCGCTGCCACTCCCGCGGGAAGTTCGAGCCCTTCCTCGGGTGTGAGTGTTGATCTTAGCATAAGTTGGTTTAAGTAGTGTGTAAGTCTAGTGACTAGCGATTCACACACATTTTACTGTACCCAAACAACCCAAAAAATGGAAAATCTTAAAATACGTTTTGTTCAACTTTGGTTACGCAGTTCAACGTTAAACAATAGAAGGCGCGAAAATAATGTAATAAAACGATTTAAATGATCAGACGTAAAGTTTTGTAAGCAAAAAAATTTCTATAGATGCCGCCATAGCTGAATGAGTGTTGCTTAAAGTTTATTTTCCGTTTCTCCATTCTGAGGAGACTTAAAGTAGCGTATTTTTCTGGTTACTTTTCTCAAGTGTTTTGCATACTGAAGTGACGAATGGAAATTTGTATCAAGGCTGGGATTCAAACCTGGATCTCCTGCTAACCACTATGCTACGCTGGCACAGAGATTCTGTACAATTGCACAGAGTACCCTAGCAAGCCTCCCTCTTCAATTCAGATTCCCATTTACATCTCAGCCCATTTGGTATTCCCCCTAAAATTGAATGGAATTACATAGGCTCTCCAGCTGCATTGGAAAAACGAAAAGCACCTATGCCTGGGCTCCAGGCAGGATCCCCTGTTTCACTCAGTGCTGAAGTGCTATTCCTAAACAGTTGGAGAGCCTCTGTAATGAGTTTAGTGGGAATACAAAGTGGGCTGATGTGTGAATTGGTTTTTGGATTGGGGAGGGAGGCAAGCTATGGCAGACCGTGCAGCTGTGCAAAGCCACCGTGCCAGGGTGGAGTAATACCTAGCGCATGTGCCCAGTGAGCAAGAGAGCTGGGTTCGAATCCTGGCTTTGCTACAAATTTTCATTCGTTGTTTCAGCCGGTATTGTACATCATAGATGTTTGAGATTTGAAAAGGTCTCTGGACTTGTATTTTTTCATATGGATTTTCTCAATCATTTAGATTTTGTTTTTGGTCGGATTTTTTATTTTTAGTGTAAACGTAACACTGTTGGTAACGAGTAAAAATATTTTTTGTGGTTATCTCGTTAGATACCCAGAATTTAATCATTACAAGGATGTAATTTTAGGTGTTTGTTGTTGTGGTCTTCAGTCCTGAGACTGGTTTGATGCAGCTCTCCATGCTACCCTATCCTGTGCAAGCTTCTTCATCTCCCAGTACCCACTGCAACCTACATCCTTCTGTATTTGTTTAGTGTATTCATCTCTTGGTCTCCCTCTACGATTTCTACCCTCCACGCTGCCCTCCAATACCAAATTGGTGATCCCTTGATACCTCAGAACATGTCCTACCAACCGATCCCTTCTTCTAGTCAAGTTGTGCCACAAACTTCTCTTCTCCCCAATCCTATTTAATACCTCCTCATTAGTTATATGATCTACCCATCTAATCTTCAGCATTCTTCTGTAGCACCACATTTCGAAAGCTTCTATTCTCCTCTTGTCCAAACTATTTATCGTCCATGTTTCACTTCCATACATGGCTATACTCCATACAAATACTTTCAGGAACGACTTCCTGACACTTAAATCTATACTCGATGTTAACAAATTTCTCTTCTTCAGAAACGCTTCCCTTACCATCGCCAGTGTACATTTTATATCCTCTCCACTTCGACCATCATCAGTTATTTTGCTTCCCAAATTTCAAAACTCCTTTACTACTGTAAGTGTCTCATTTCCTAATCTAATTCCTTCAGCATCACCCGGTTTAATTCGACTACATTTTAGGTAACTGAACCAAAAACATGTCAATCACATTAATAATGCTGGTTGAAAATGAAATTTTTTCCTTAAATGTGAAGGATTTTCTGACGTAGTTTTTGGTGCTGATTTCAGAAATATTTCTTAGAATGTTCAGTCATAGGCAATTTTGACACAAGTTAATTTCTTCTGTGAGGTAGGCAAAATGTATCTATTTAATCACTGTAATAAGGCCAGTATTGTTTCTGAACGTTTGCAACGTAACCTGCTACAAAAAGGTGTTTAATTTTACTGTCTTATAATATGTTGTTGTTGTTGTTGTGGTCTTCAGTCCTGAGACTGGTTTGATGCAGCTCTCCATGCTACTTTATCCTGTGCAAGCTTCTTCATCTCCCAGTACCTACTGCAACCTACATCCTTCTGAATCTGCTTAGTGTATTCATCTCTTGGTCTCCCCCTACGATTTTTACCCTCCACGCTGCCCTCCAATACTAAATTGGTGATCCCTTGATGCCTCAGAACATGTCCTACCAACCGATCCCTTCTTCTAGTCATGTTGAGCCACAAACTTCTCCCCAATCCTATTCTTATAATATAGCTACCTATATATGTCGGTGATACTGTAACGTTGAGGCTTACTTTTTTTTACAGTTTTTTTCACGCAAACTTCAGCAAGGAGTGGTAAATCGATTGGTATTTGCTTTTGCACATTTCATGGCTTCAAGATGTTATCTTAATTTTCCTGACCACCTCTGATACAGCTGTGGTAAACTTACAACGAAAACATGGAAGCGGCCGCGCGGGATTAACCGCGTGGTCTGGGGGGTTCCGGTCATGGACTGTGCGGCTGGTCCCGGCGGAGGTTCGAGTCCTCCCTCGGGCATGGGTGTGTGTGTGTTTGTCCTTAGGAGAATTTAGTTTAAGTAATGTGTAAGCTTAGGGACTGATGACTTTAGCAGTTAAGTCCTATAAGATTTCACACACATTTGAACACAGAAGCGGCCAATCTCAGAATTCTTCAAAGACGCATATTTTGCTTACTTTGACGTAAAGGTTGGGGATCATTACAAGTCATGGGCCACATATTTAATGTGTTCAATTGGTGAAGTCCCTGCTTCATATGCAAACGGACAGGTGTGCAAAAGACCAACATTCGTCTCAAAAAATCTAACCAATTAAAATGTCAAAAATTGGAGGGAAAAACCTACAATTCGATTCAAAGGTGAGGAAAAAAGTAACTTTTGCCCCCGCTTCATATAAAGCTTGGCGTTAGGTAAGAAGTTATTAAAGCTTACCAAAAGAACTTTCAAGTATGTGGCATGTATGTTACCACGCCTGTCAGAAGCTAACGAGAAAGAAGGGGGTTTTATCAGCACTGACACTCGGAAACTGATGAAAAACGTAATATTTGATGACAAAATGAATCAGAATTTTTACTGTCCCATAACATGCACAATTAAATCAGAGATGTAATGTACAGGGGAATCTTACAAATCATCTTAGATGGTATTACCATATTTTTTTTTTTGAGTCCAACCCGCCTCTTCAGCAGCACATTCAGATCAGTAAAGGGATCAAAATGACACATTGGTACAGAAGCATCGTAAAGTTACCTACTCCACGTTTTATTCAAAGGAAATCATAATTATAGGTTATGCATTATTTAATTCCTATAATTAGATCTCGAATGGTATGTTACATACCAAATTAAATACAAAATGTCCCGTTTTATACCCTACTGTTGTCGCAAATTTTACGAGAGTTTAGTAACTCAGGGTTAATCCCACCTTTTGTTTAAAAAAATTCTTACGTTTAGCGAAGCAGTAGCATTAACAGCACTCCTATGTTTTAAGTGTTTCCACGCCATCTTCAATATCACTCTTTCCTTTGCATGCAACAGAAAATTCTCCACATAGTGTGCAATCATTGTAATTGCCACTACACAAATTCAAAAAATTTGTATTCCTGTTGCAGGCTAAAACTGAACACACACTTTATTCTGCCCATTGCTCAACGAGGGGACAAAAAAACGAACGGAGGTAAAACAATCAAAAATGTAAAGACGATTGCTTCAAACACGAAAACAACATAAACACTTTGCCCCTACTCTGTTGCGAAACGAAAGTTGTGGCGGAACCGGTAGCCGTGCCTGCCCACTGACGTCAGCACTTGCCCAAAAGAAGTCTGGAGAAGGCACCGCCGAAGTTTACAAACGCGATATCGAAAATATGAGTCTAAGATTTAAAGAAAATTCTCAAATCCCGGACATTTTTGCGACCCCATACATTACCACGTCCAGCCCTAACAAGGGCTGTTCGGCTAATTCCGGACAAATGGCAAGTCTAATCTTGGATATTCTTTAAACATGTTGTCAGTAAGTTTCTTGGCAACTGCAAAGATCTCGATTACGAGAATCAGTAAGGAACGTGTTGGTTTCGAGGCCTCATCGAGTTTGAAGCTGTGCTTTCTGGCCCCTACGTCAGCTATTTTGTAGGGAATCTAGGTGCTGTGAGTGAAGAACAGGGGGGAAAGATTCCATTTATTAACCTGACACGTTCCACATCATTACGAAGTGTCGTATTCATGATATATGGAACAAGTACTAATCTAATCTAATCTCTAATCTAATTAAAACCTTAAACAAATGGATCGGGGTACCCGGACCTATGGGATGTCAGCACGATAGCTGACTACTGCCGGATGCTGCACTGGGAGTGTCCTCGATCAGTGCACAGAAGAAGACGTAATGAAGGGGAAAAGAGTAGACGTTATGATATATGCCTTTGTAATAGACCTCATTCAAATGTTAGGAGTGCCGTATTTTTCAATGTTTTTTTAATAAAGGTTTTTGAATGTAGGTGTTTTGTACGAATTTTCTGGATACTTATCATTACATTGTGAAAAAAAAACCTTACGTGGTAGAGAATAATCGTTCACATTTATGAACTTAGCAGATCAAAAAACATTAGAAATACTCAAAATGATTCAGAAAAATATTGCAGACTAAATTCGTAGAATTGTATAAGATAAAAAGATGAAATTAGCACATACTAATGAAATATGCATATCATTTAGGTACAAAAGTAATCTATCCTAAAACATTGTATGGATACGTATTAAATGAATTGAGATCAACACATTTTGTAAACTTTCTGCCAAATTTAAATCTTGTAGCAAGATGTAATCTCCGCTTCACCGAAACAGCTATATCAAAATTGAAGATTTTGTAATCTTGCCTCTTTGAGGACAAATTTTTGCAGACGCCCTTGGTCGACACATGGGTACACCTACGACATGAAACAAAGCATCTCACCAGACAATAGGCGCCTTCCTGAGCATATCATTGTAGATAAAGGAGAGGACTTCAGCGATGCGATTGGTGTTGGCCTACACGCCATAAATTCGATTGTCGAGACGCGCTGGTATGTCAAGCATAAGGCAGTGCACAGGAAGAGAGAAGATAAAGGTTCTACTGTGGGACGCTTTACTGCTGGTCTGTTTTGACACGCTTCAGCACCTGCTAAAACATCACCCAAGACTGAATATGAGCATAACTAATGAATCATACCCACTGTCATACGCATGCAACCCAGTCCAGCAGCTGTTTTCACACAAGCAATTCCATCTTCCGGAAATGCTGCCATACTTTACTCACAGCGTGGAAGCTAGGAATTTCTTGATATCAACTCATTGGCCATATACCACCTGGTAACGAAACGAACTAATGTACCTGAGTAAAATTCCACTCCCAGTGTAACAACAATACCAAGTGAAGCACACCTGATATAAACGGTATTAAAGCCGCACCGAGTGTCCGCAGCGTTTAAGGAGCTGTGTCACGGATTGCGCGGCCCCTCCCGCCGGAGGTGCGAGTCCTCCCTCGGGCATGGATGTGTGCCTTGTTCTTAGCGTAAGTTAGTTTAAGTAGTGTAAGTCTAGAGGCCGATGACGTCGGCAGTTTGGTCCCTTATGAATTCACACACATTTGAACATTCTCTCAGTACTAGAAAGGCATACTGTTGTCCTTAATCTTATGGGAAATACGCATTGCTTAGCCCCGAACATCCTAGAACAAATTATTAAGTAGTTGTGTAAAGGACAACTAACCCCGTCAGTCCAAAACGTTTCGAGACGGGAGTAATAAACAATACAGACAAGTTAAGATGGTGGTTTAATGCTTTAGTTACTCTAATTGTCTCCCTCCACTAGAGTGCAACGCACAGAAAGTTTATACAACCACGTTAAACTGCCACGAAAGTCCTCCTGTAGGATGTCATTCAATGCGCATCTCACATTGGCGTGAATGTCTGTTATGTCGTCAAAGCGTTGGCCGTTCGTGTGTATTTTTGCACTTTGTTGTTTTGTGGTAGTTGGGTATTGATATCACCAAGTTTCGTCATCCGTTTTTCTTTTCTTTTTTTTTCAGAAAAAACTGTCCGCGTTTTGCATTTCAATCAAGTCGCAGCAAGGCATCCACGCATCCTTTTTATTTGTTAGTCAAAGTGTGTGGGACAAACTTGATATACAACAATGTTGACACACTAACGCCGCAGGTGCACTACTTAGCTCTACCGGGTCACAACTGATTGGACGAACAACTGACTGGTCGAATGCACATCTGCTGTTTATAGTTGCGTTTTGTAGTTACTGCACTAACGTCACTTGGTTGGTTGATTTGGGGGACGTCGCTTGTACAATTGATTGAACAAACAACTGACTGGTCGAATGTACATCTGCTGTTTATAGTTATTAGTTCGAGCTGCCACTGTAGTTACTGCGCTGACGCCACGTGGTTGGTTGAATTGGGGGACGTCACTTATACGCCATTTGTCACAGTATCTCTTGAAGGCTTATGTCGTTGATGCGTCATTAACTGACATTAAATTATAAGGGTGACGTATTTGCGATAAATCTTCAAGGCGCAATTTCCTTGAAATGGCATACTGCAAGTTATAAAACAAAATATTTAAATACGTCAAAATCAATATGGCGTCTCGCGCATCGAGAGTTACGTCTTTTTGACATCACTTCTCTTGGTATAACTCTTTCATGATAATTAATTTAGTTATACTAATTATTCATTCAAATTACGACCGCTTTCGGGATCTCAGAATCCCGCCTTCAGAAGTATGAAATTATTGTATTTGGTAAAACACCCAACCAATTGAGTAGTTGGCTTTCCTGTCGTGCGGCTGCCCAGCGGAAACTTTGCAGTGATTGGAGCTCCTGCACTGACTGGCCTGACTGCACGTTACGTTACCAAATACATTGTTTTATGCTTCTGAAGATCAAGAAAACTTTGTAGTCTGGGCAACCACAGTCTGGATGTACTATTTTGAAGATAAAACGACTTCAGGTGCAAGTACTTCACGAGGTCTGTTAAAAAATTCCGGCACATCCGTCATTTTGTGCCAATGGTGTGTTGGAGCGGGCCGAGCGGTTCTAGGTGCTTCAGTCCGGAACCGTGCTGCTGCTACGGTCGCAGGTTCGAATCCTGCCTCGGGCATGGATGTGTGTGATGTCCTTAGGTTAGTTAGGTTTAAGCAGTTCTAAGTCTAGGGGACTGATGACCTCAGATGTGAACTCTCATAGTGCTCAGAGCCATTTGAACCATTTTGTGTTGGAGCAAAGTGCGGTTGGTATCCCTGCACACTGCCTGTGTTGTGTAACTGCCGGAAGTTTCATTGTTGTGTGTGTATTAGTTATTGTTCAGTGTTGTATTGAGTAGAACGTTATGTTGTATAGTTTGCGAATTTCGAGATGGCAGAGTCAGAGGACCAACGCACCTGCATTAAATTTTGCGTGAAACTCAAGAAAACGTTTAAGAGATGCATCTAATGATAGAGAAAGCCTACGGTGATGAGTGCTTACGCCGTACTCAGTGCAGTGAATGGTTCAGACGGTTTAAAAATGGCCGGACGTTAATTAAAGATGACATCGTTCAGGATGCCCTTCGACGTCTACCGACGATGCTCATGTGACGGACGTCAACTAAATTGTTCGTGCCAATCGAAGACTGACTGTCCGAGAGATTGCAGAACAATGTAACATTTCAGTTGGATCATGTCATGAAATCCTGACACAGCATCTTGGAATGCATCGAGTTGCCGCCAAGTTCGGCCCACGCCTCTTGAGTCAAGATCAGAAAGACCTTCGCCTCGCAATCTGTGAAGGGCTTTCGGATCGCGCAAATGAGAACGAGGTGTTCCTTAAGAAATCCGTAACCGGTGTTGAGACGTGGATCTAGGGTTATAATGTTGAGACCGAGGCTAGATCTTCACAATGGGTCGGGAAAGGTTCTCCACGATTAAAATAAGCTCGTCAGGTCAGGTTAAACATCAAAGTCAGGCTGACAGTTTTCTTTGACTTTGAAGGATTAATTCATCATGAATTCGTGCCACAGGGACAAACTGTTAATCGATGGTACTATCGGGATGTGTTGCGACGTCTGTGAGAAAATGTGAGAGGGAAACGGCATGAAATGTTGCGAGACAATTCATGGCTCGTGCATCACGATGACGCACCCGCACATAACAAACGAAACCACTGTGCTGCCTCATCCTCCGTACACTTCAGACCTGGCCGCTATGGAATTTTTTTTATTTCCAAAGTTGAAAACCCTGTTGAAAGGACAAATATTTGCAGCGATAGACGAGATAAAAGAAAATTCGGAGGCGGCGCTTCTGCGGGACCTTGTCAGGGTTCGCGCGGCATCCCCCGTCGGACACGAGTCCTCTATTGGCATGGGTGTGTGTGTTGTCCTTACCGTAAGTTAGTTTAATTAGTGTGTAAGCCGGAAGTAGAAACGGCGTTGGGAGCTGTGTATTACACTACTTGCCATTAAAATTGATACACCAAGAAGAAATGCAGTTAATAAACGGGTATTCATTGGACAAATATATTATACTAGAACTAACATGTGATTACAATTCCACGCAGTTCGGGTGCATAGATCCTGAGAAATCAGTACCCAGAACAACCACGTCTGGCCGTAATAACGGCCTTGATACGCCTGGGCATTGAGTCAAACAGCGCCTGGATGGCGTGTACAGGTACAGCTGCCAATGCAGCTTCAACACGATACCACATTTCATCAAGAGTAGTGACTGGAGTATTGTGACGAGCCAGTTGCTCGGCCACCATTGACCAGACGTTTCCAATTGGTGAGAGATCTGGAGAATGTGCTGGCCAGGGCAACAGTCGAACATTTTCTGTATCCAGAAAGGCCCGTACAGGAACTGCAACATGCGGTCGTGCATTATCCTGATGAAATGTAGGGTTTCACAGGGATCGAATGAAGTGTAGAGCCACGGGTCGTAATACATCTGAAATGTAACGTCCACTGTTCAAAGTGCCGTCAATGCGAACAAGACGTGACCGAGACGTGTAACCAATGGCACCCCATACCATCACGCCGGGTGATACACCAGTATGGCGATGACGAATACACGCTTCCAATGTACGTTCACGGCGATGTCGCCAAACACGGGTGCGACCATCATGATGCTGTAAACAGAACCTGGATTCATCCGAAAAAATGACGTTTTGCCATTCGTGCACCCAGGTTCGTCGTTGAGTACACCATCGCAGGCGCTCCTGTCTGTGATGCAGCGTCAAGGGTAACCGCAGCCATGGTCTCCGAGCTGATAGTCCATGCTGCTGCAAACGTCGTGGAACTGTTCGTGCAGATGCTTGTTGTCTTGCAAACGTCCCCATCTGTTGATTCAGGGATCGAGACGTGGCTGCACGATCCGTTACAGCCATGCGGATAAGATGGCTGTCATCTCGACTGCTAGTGATGCGAGGCCGTTGGGATCCAGCACAGCGTTCCGTATTACCCTCCTGAACCCACCGATTCCATATTCTGCTAACAGTCATTGGATCTCGACCAACGCGAGCAGCAACGTCGCGATACGATAAACCGCAATCGCGATAGGCTACAATCCGACCTTCATCAAAATCGGAAACGTGATGGCACGCATTTCCCCTCCATACACGAGGCATCACAACAACGTTTCACCAGGCAACGCCGGTCAACTGCTGTTCGTGTATGAGAAATTGGTTAGAAACTTTCCTCATGTCAGCACGTTGTAGGTGTCGCCACCGGCGCCAACCTTGTGTGAATGCTCTGAAAAGCTAATCATTTGCATATCACAGCATCTTCTTCCTGTCGGTTAAATTTCGCGTCTGTAGCGGGTCATCTTCGTGGTGTAGCAATTTTAATGGCCAGTAGTGTAATTGTGGAGGAGAGTATTACGAAGGAGGCCATGCACAAGTGAAAGATAAGCGTAGAAAAATGTTGTGGGGAAAGTTCCGGAATTTTTTTGAACAGCCCTCGTATTTACAGACACGAACGTTTTCGCAACATTATAGCTGCAGCATCATGTCCTGATCAAGGAAGAGAATGGGATTATCAAGCGTTTATAGTCAGTAATTTTTCGCTGTGCAGCGAACATCAATTTCAAAATAGCATAAGACAGCTTAGAACACTCCCCTGATACGGTCGCATGATACCTGGTGAGTTAAAGGGTCCCTACATACCGAAAAGTGGTCAGAAATAGCTCGTATAAGATCATCTATGTAATTACTTAAAATTAATCAGCACCGGTCCCTCTTTTACCATCGCAAGTGCTCCCACTGGATAACAGGCGGCCCGTTACACATACAGCGCGAGTGTTTGCGATGGTACATCAGGGACCGGTGCTGATTATTTTAAATAATTCCACACATGTTCATACACGACAGGTTTTTGACCACTTTTCGGTACAGAAGGACCCTTTAGCCCACCAGGTAGCAGGGGGACCCTCTATGTTGATTTATCCTATTTTATAATTGACGCCAGTGCACGATACATGCTCGCGATAAGTGGGAAATTCTGGTTCTAATCCCGGTTGGCCACATATTTTCACTATCGTCATTGCGTTCTACAGCTGATGGTTGTCCATATTCGCAGTTGCGAATACGTTTAATGTCTTCCATATTTACTTAAAGTAGGCAGTCGGTGAAAGATAACTGGTTATCATGGTAAGCTCCGGGTGCAGCAGCTTAACTGGTCAGTTAGTCTACTGTTTCGTTATACAAAAAGTGCCCGTGTGAGCTTTTATCCAAAGCATACAAATATATTTATTTCTCAAGAGCAATCCGTTACTTCGTGGGCAATGCCTGTAACAAGTTTACTGCTGCGTTTTCCCCACTTCTCGTTCTTTTTGGCACTTTGAATGCTTTTTGAATTAGATACAATAAAACTCTTCTCGGCGTCTGAATTAAAAGAGCACTTAATGGTCTACAAAAGACAAGAAATACGTCGTTAGCTTTGTGTTGGTCTTTGGAGGAGATAACTGTAGTTCCGTGGAACCACTGTCTACGTACATAAGGTCTGTTATGAGGAATCCTGCAATTCATTTAGACTATATTTCTTGTAAAACACCCACAGAGACGAATTGCTAGTAATGCATAAACCATTTTCAGGAGTTCAATTTCAACTACTAACGAGGAATTGATTGACATTCTCTTAATTTATAGCAAATATTGCCAGAACTAATAAAGAGTTTCGCAAGTGGACGATGTTCAACTCATCCCTCCTTCGTTAATATTGTCAAAAGACTGCGGGAGACTGTAAGTTTTGCCCGAAGACAATTTGCGAAGGAGTACAGCCACCAACAAAGCTGCTGGAATAGTGGTTCTTCCTGCTACTGTACTATATCCGAATTCTGTTCTCGTCAAATAATAGTGTCTTCATCCGTTCCATATTCCTCTACGTCAAGGGTACAGTGATTTTCAACATCGTTCTCCTGAAAGACGTAATTCGTGCAGAAAGTATTGTTTACCGATGAGGCCACATTCACAAATCACAAGAATGAAAATTTGAAAGCCACGTGCTACGCGCCTACACAAAACCAGCATTGGCTTTAGATGTTCAACCAACGACAACGGGTATCAATATGCGGTAATCGGCGTAATCGGACAATATATGATAGGCATTTGGTGATCATACGTTGAACAGGGAAAGGTGCACACATTTTTTCTATAAATTTTTATTCTTCCTATTAGAAAAATTGCCCTTGAAAACTCATCAAATGATAAGGTTTCAACACAATGTGTGTTTTGCCCATAATTCTTCAGTGGCAAGACAAGCATGAAACTGATTATTTCGAAACGGTGTAGTGGGAAGGGGCAGTCCTATTCAAACGTATACAAAGTGATCACCAGAAATGGCCTTGAACTTCTTCCTTTGCGTTAACGTAAATCATGATTTCAACAGGGAAGTTACAACGACTTTGGTGAACGTCACAGGACTGATGCACGTAAAGCGATTACTCGAGATTGCTGATAGTAGTTGAGTTGATTGGCAATGCAGTGTGTACGAAAGTATCGTGATGAACGTACTCTTTAAAAAAATTCACCAACAGACATGCGGCTACACATACTGTAATGTTTCCATTGTTTCTTGTTCACAGTATTTTGTTTAATTTATTTCATGAATTGTTTTAATTCACGATTTTTCCAGTTTGTAAAAGACATAATATATGTAAAACAAACAGAAGAAATAATTTTTCATCAAAAAATGATAAATTTCATCCAGCAAATTAATACTTTTGTCACTGAGAAACTCTACTTTGCGTGTATCAGTTGCTCTCATTGATAACAGACCATTTGTTGGTCACTGTGAGAGGTAAAAAGAAATTAACTCTCTCATCGTAATGCCAACTGAACGACTTTCCAGCGATATAATATTTTCTTTGAACGAAACATGTTTAAACCTTTGTAAAGTCTAATGCAAAAGCATAACATTGCAACTTAACAAAGTGGTGCAAATTTCCTTGGAGGAGAATGTAAACTTTCATGCCGTGGATCTTCAACTGCCGCAACGGTACAATAATCCCTACATTCATATTTGTTTCTCTGTGATTTCTTGTTAGGTCGACGAGAAAAGTGTGCACTGAACTGGTCTCATCCACATATGCTATTCTGGTGGCAACAAATAACATAATTCCATTTAAAGAGATGATCATTACAAATGACTTCAATGCATCAAAACTAATTCGTCAGTTGAAAAGGTTAGGAATCTCACCCTGTATGAATCTAAGGTGGTTTTCAGATAGCCAAGATGAATAAAGATGAGGAGGATAAAAATTGTCAATATTTGCAGACCTTTCTCTTCAGTTGCTACTTCAACTTGGCTTGATTATATAGATAAGAAAAAAAATCCATCTTTTGCAACTGAATGTTCTATCAGTGTGTACCAAACACGTTCCACCTATCCATCCTAATGATCTTCAGTGGTCTCTCATACACAAGAAAATTATTTAATTACACATATTTTGATAAGAAATCTGAGTTATTCTTGGCATCTCATTTTATTACATCACTATTTACAACTGTAATATAACTATAATATTCTAACTGCAATACAGTAGATACATCTTTTTCAAACCTCCTGAAAGCATGAAGTAGAGCTTATGGAAGATATGTTGTAGTTTCGGTTTGGTATCCTCATTGTCATACCTGTTCCCTTCCGTGATATAGTGCACTTACATAGCTCTCAATTACGTGGTTCTTAACGTTAAAGTTCACAGCTCGTGATCTGAAGTAAATTAAACCCTATAAACCATAGTTGTATTTCTGTCAATGTGGAAGTAATTTTGTTTTCGAGGCGATCAGGGTATCCAGCGATATTCAGTTTATCGAGATCGCATAGATAAGTTGGTGTCAAACCGTCTGGCCGACCTCGGTGGTTGATACTCAAGCCGGAAGAGGGCTTGTCATCGCCGTTTTTTTCTTTTTATCGAGAAACCACTGTGGGATTCTATATTGCGTATTTGCGCCCTGATACATTTCTGTCATGCAACTCTTAACATGCATTTTCCAAGCAGTTTATAAGCACTGTGTATAGGTGAATACATGCACTTACAGCTGAAAATTATGAAAAGATTTGATGCTTTAGTGGACGAATTGTAACACCCATAAAAATGCTCAAACGTCAATCGAATAAATGTCATTATAAAAGAAACCATGCATAAGTAGCTGACATGAATGTAGCAGTTTAACTCACCACCTTCAACTCCTTATAACGAAGCTTGTATTAGAAACAAATCTCTTTATCGTCAGTGTAATTTGACTACAGTTACAAAACCATTACATGTACATTCACAGAATGAGTTAAATCTATTTTATGTTTATTCTATCCTATTAATTGATGGTAATAATAAGTTGTTTCAAATGTTTAGTGGGAAAATATGACGCAGGTAAGGAAATTATACAAAGCACTTTCTATACAGACGTTTAGACATTGCTAAGTGACTTCTTACCATTTAAGGAAAGCAGCGTCAAATTTTACTACAAGGTTATAAAAATGTAGTATCCTGTTAAATTATTCCTGTGTGATGTGCAGATCAAGAAAATCAACCAAGAACAAAGGGAATAAAGTATTAACTGTATATCTTAGATGACCTGCCAATTTACTGTAATTTGCTGTGGAAATTGTATTTCTGAGGAATATCATAGTGCTGCACTTCCAGCGGCGATGCAGGTTATCATCTGCTATTTTTATGCTTCTCTATGTTTTTCTTTTAACGGAATTTCAGGCGTAGCATATCAGTAAGCTTGTTAGTAAAAATAAGTTGTTCAGGAAGAAACCTTACCTGGAAATATAAAATGATAGTCCATATAAGACCAAGGACAACGGGCGGTCGACCATCTACTAGGTCTGATGAGTTAATGTTGACAAGTTTTATCTGAAACAATAATCCAAAATTCAGCCAAAAAGAAATATAATTATTTAACATAAAAATAAGGAACTGACACTATTATACAATGGCAAAACAATATAGCCAATGATTGATTGCTTATATTTGGATTGTTAATTTACAAAAAAGGCTTATATAATTGTATTTTGATTTATTGATCCATCTAATAGACTAAAATTCAATCAGACGACAGTTGTGCTCATTGTAACCAATAGTGTTGCTGTTGTACGCAGTATATCGTCTACCAAGAGTCGTTGGGCACTTTTTCTCTGGTGTTTCGGCAAAAATTTTGATTTTGTGTCTGGGATATTTAGTTGGAGTCATTCTAAACAAATACCCAAATACCGCTCATCACATCTTTCAGGTGACGTCTTGCATTAATTGGTTGATTTGAGAGAGCGGACCAGACAGTGAGCTCATAGGTCCCATCGAATTAGGGAAGGATGGGGAAGGAAGTCGGCCGTGTCCTTTCAAAGGAACCAAACCAGCATTTCCCTGAAGCGATTTAGGGAAATCACGGAAAACTTAAATCAGGATGGCCGGACGTGGGTTTTAACAGTCGTCCTCCCGAATGCGAGTTGAGTGTGCTAACCAGTGCGCCACACTGCTCGGTTTGCATTGGTCTGTTTCCATTCATAAACAAAATAATTTTTAAATTGGAATTTTTCGTGTCCATTCGATAAAACCATCCGAAATTACTGCCATTGCAATGCAGTAGCGCTGCTCAGTCGCTGCTTAGGTACGGGTTATTCTTCGTGTTTTCTGTCCCTGTCAACACCGAAACTATATAAAACGAATATCACACGAGACTAATTTGGAACAGCTCTGTCGAACTGGCGCGTAAAATTCCGCTTTAAAAATAATTTTGTTTCTATCAGGAGACGAACTGACGTTTTCCTTTGACAGTGGACGCCGCATGAAACATACAATCTGCAGTATTTATTTGAGTCACCTGCATCCATGCATTGCAAAAACAGAATTGCAAATATCTGCCGAAACACTCTCTTAGGAGAGACACCTTTTACATAGTGATTCCTTAACTCAGAGAACATTCTTTACACAAAACATAACAAATTTGGTACCGACCTCAGTTTCAGAGGAAAAGAAAGAAACGACATTTTCTCTATTGAAATACATATAAAGGTAATGAGGGATAGCACCGTTAGAGCGCAACTGCCCTTTCGATCGTCCCACAGTACAGGTTGTACTGTGACGCCTCTAGAATAAGTGTATCTCTCATCACAAATAGTATGTATCCGATCATTCTACATTCTCGAGCATTGGTATCTGGCTAAAATTCTACGGCGTCATATAACATTCAGATTCATTGCAGTAAGTACTGTTTTTACCTAGGCATTCAATTTAGCGTTGTTCAGCTTCTATGGAATACAGGTGGAGAATATCTCCAGAATTAATTTCCACTGTGTGCCGGACCAGAACTCTAACCTAGGAGCTTTGTCTTTCGTGGAAACCTGCTCTACTGACTGAACTATCGCAGCACGACTCTGCAGAGCGGTGTGCGCTGATCTGAAACTTTCCCGCGAAAGGCAAAGGTTTCAGTTTCGTGTCTCGGCCTAGTACACAGTTGTAATTTGCCAATGTGTTCAGGAGAATATCTACAAGAGCACTCTTATTGTCGGTATAGAACTCGACAAAGCGCATCACTCATGGATAGCTGCTTGGATTGGCCGCCATATTCTCCGAATCCAAACAAATGCGACTTCTTTTTGTGGGGCTATATTAAAGACAAGACAGAAAGGGACTGGAGCAGACTCCAAGCAGGGGAAATGAAATTTCTCACAGCAGTAAAGGGAAAAACAAGAATGGACAGAGTAAGGAATGGATATATTAGAAAGGCTTGAACAAGAAAGTATAAGAGAAGAAATTGAAAAAAAGAGATTAAGATGGTACGGGCATGTTAACAGGATGCTTGGGCAGAGAAGAACTAAAGATGGATGGAAAAAGACCTAGAGGGCGTCCAAGAACACGGTGGAAACGGGGTGAGAATATCTGTGAAAAGGACGGGCGTGACCTGGCAGCAAGGGGAGAAAGAAAAATGGTGGGAGGACCGAGCCAAATGGAGAGGACTCGTCAGCACCCAGACCCGGCAGTAGCTGGAGCGGGATCCGGTTATAGATATAGATAGATATTAAAGACAAGGTGTACAGCAATAACCCCAAAACCATTGCAGAGCTGAAAACAGCCATTCAGGAGGTCATCGACAGCATCGATGTTCCGACACTTCAGTGGGTCATGCAGAATTTCGCTATTCGTCTGCACCACATCATCGCCAATGATGGCAGGCAAACCGAACATGTCATAACATAAATCCGAATTTCTGCAGTGACGTTTACATGTTGAATAAAATGTGTGAACGTCGTAGTTTGTAACTAACTTACGTTTTCCCCACATAGTTCAATAATAGTCACCTTGTATATTAATGTAATCGTGAACCCGCTGCTCTCATTTGACGATAGCCAAGAGAACTATTAAATAATATGGGGGATGGCTAATGGAGAGAAATGGCCCACGAAAGGAAAGCGTTTCACTTCCCGGTCTCTGTCCGACATATTTTTAGCCTGCCATGAAGTACCTAGTGTTGCCGTTCGTTTGCGTCTCACGGGCGTCCTATTTTCCAAACAACAATGTATTTTTATTGAACTGATACACTATATTGTGGCATCATAACTGATAACAATTTGTTCAAGAAACATTCTCCCGAATATCAACGAACGCAGCAGCTAGCAAATTTGCCCGTGGAACGAATTGATGGTATGTTCCAGGATGTTCAACAGAGCTAACCTTTCCATTTTTGCCCATATGTCTGCTGACCTAGCTGTCACAGCTGACTGTCTTGTTCATGTGCTGCTTGGATTTAAATGCGTAAAAATACAATCGCCAATTCACCTGCACTCTTGAAACCGTATCATGTAGGCCTATTAACCGCGTCGGGGAAGCGTGATACTCAAACAAAATCGAATAGTTACGTGAATATTAAGAATAGTAGCCGTAACTAAGATCTTTATCAGCAATGAGGGGTGCTTATACGTAATTCGCAGTGCCTTAGAAATCAACATCAGCAATGAGGGGTGCTTATACGTAATTCGCAGTGCCTTAGAAATCAACATTTGTTTATGAGATGTAACAGCCACAACTTTAAGGAAGTTACAGCTTCATCATATGACATCACAACTTTTTTAACTGACTGCGGGAATCTCGACAAGGAAGTAAACTTTTACGTCGTCACATGCCTAGGCATAAAAAATTAGAGCTGAGTTTGAGATTAAGTATCATCCAGATAGATATGTATGAAAAACTGGTCATCTCTTGGGCACCGTATGTTGTCACACGCCATTTCTGTGCCGAAAATAATTTGCTCTGAACTTAGTTTTCATTGGTAGAGAAATCAAGGACACACACCATAGGTTACAGAAGTAGTAAAGATGTATTTCTATAATTATATAAAGTATGTTCTAATAAATTACCTTTTTGCTTTGTAGAAACTGAAGTGCAGTATTGGCGTTACTAAGGAAATGTGGCCTTTTCAAGTTGCGTCCCCTCTCCATGGGCTGAAAACAATTACACTATTTTAGATATAGCCATTGAAATACATAAAAATATTCATAACTGATGTTACACTAACAAATGATTTTGACCTGTACGAATGCAGGAGAAAGTAGTTAAAGCCGCCAAAGAGCAGGATTTTAAAACGTGGATGTAAATAACGCACTTAATGTAGATTCTATGTACCAAGAGCCAGCCCTAATTCTTCTTTGTAGCTGTATAATTATTGTAGTCAGTTTCAATATATAAGCATCCTGTCGAGCAGGATTCATGCCTGTTCAAGAGACGCTCTCCAGCTGCTGGTAGTCGGAACACGATCTTGCAATAGGGTTCATAATTTTAAATACTTGGGGGTGAGGTTTAAGGAGAACGCATTCGTGTGAGGTAGAGGTCAAAACTAGGAGGCAAGGCGGACACCGATCACATTTCAGTCTCCGTCAGCTTTTTAAATCTCGCAGTCTGTCAAGGAATTTCAGAGTCCAGCTGTACGGAACACAGGACCAATCCGTAGTGGCGCATGATTATGAAACTTGCAGCGTCCGAAAAAAATACTTTAATAATCATCTCGTTTGCGATGGATTTGTTTATAAATAACTTTTCTACAACCAGTCACGATTTTCTTTTTTTCATATTTTACACGACGCGTTTCGGAAAATGATTCCTATTTTCAAGTGCGTATTTCTCTGTACTACGCCGTTTTCAAGCAATGTTTTCGATGTGTGAGGTTCTGCTTTGTTTCGCTGACTTTACTGCAATACACAAAAAAGCGCAATTTTTGGTTAGTTATCGATTTTTATACGTAGTTAGTGGCGAAATTTGGAAGAACTTGTACTTACGTAAAAATGGCATAGTACAAAGAAATACACGAAAATGGGAATCACTTTCCGAAAGTGTGAATTAAAAGAAAATCGGGGTTGGTTGCAGAAAAGTTATTTATAAGCAAACCCATTGTTTTCACAGTCGCAGGTTTGCAAGAAAAGAGGACAGAATCGGACTCTCGTTTTCGAACGGAAAGATTTAAGTAAGATCATCTATGGCCCAGCAGAAGATGGAATTCGTGGAGAATAGAGCATCATGCATAATTATGAGCCGTGTGAGACTGCAATAGCCCAAATATTGTAGGCGTGATGAAAATGAAACGACTTGTGTGGATGGGCAGGTCATGTCGGACGGATGGACGAACACCGATGACTTTCAAAATCTATGGATTTAACTCCCTGCGCAAGAAGACCGGTAGGCAACCAAAAAATACGGAGAGATAGAATCCATGAGGACTTGTTGCAGATCTGCACAGAGGGTGACTGCTGGCACAAAGCATGAAATACACTCCTGGAAATGGAAAAAAGAACACATTGACACCGGTGTGTCAGACCCACCATACTTGCTCCGGACATTGCGAGAGGGCTGTACAAGCAATGATCACACGCACGGCACAGCGGACATACCAGGAACCGCGGTGTTGGCCGTCGAATGGCGCTAGCTGCGCAGCATTTGTGCACCGCCGCCGTCAGTGTCAGCCAGTTTGCCGTGGCATACGGAGCTCCATCGCAGTCTTTAACACTGGTAGCATGCCGCGACAGCGTGGACGTGAACCGTATGTGCAGTTGACGGACTTTGAGCGAGGGCGTATAGTGGGCATGCGGGAGGCCGGGTGGACGTACCGCCGAATTGCTCAACACGTGGGGCGTGAGGTCTCCACAGTACATCGATGTTGTCGCCAGTGGTCGGCGGAACGTGCACGTGCCCGTCGACCTGGGACCGGACCGCAGCGACGCACGGATGCACGCCAAGACCGTAGGATCCTACGCAGTGCCGTAGGGGACCGCACCGCCACTTCCCAGGAAATTAGGGACACCGTTGCTCCTGGGGTATCGGCGAGGACCATTCGCAACCGTCTCCATGAAGCTGGGCTACGGTCCCGCACACCGTTAGGCCGTCTTCCGCTCACGCCCCAACATCGTGCAGCCCGCCTCCAGTGGTGTCGCGACAGGCGTGAATGGAGGGACGAATGGAGACGTGTCGTCTTCAGCGATGAGAGTCGCTTCTGCCTTGGTGCCAATGATGGTCGTATGCGTGTTTGGCGCCGTGCAGGTGAGCGCCACAATCAGGACTGCATACGACCGAGGCACACAGGGCCAACACCCGGCATCATGGTGTGGGGAGCGATCTCCTACACTGGCCGTACACCACTGGTGATCGTCGAGGGGACACTGAATAGTGCACGGTACATCCAAACCGTCATCGAACCCATCGTTCTACCATTCCTAGACCGGCAAGGGAACTTGCTGTTCCAACAGGACAATGCACGTCCGCATGTATCCCGTGCCACCCAACGTGCTCTAGAAGGTGTAAGTCAACTACCCTGGCCAGCAAGATCTCCGGATCTGTCCCCCATTGAGCATGTTTGGGACTGGATGAAGCGTCGTCTCACGCGGTCTGCACGTCCAGCACGAACGCTGGTCCAACTGAGGCGCCAGGTGGAAATGGCATGGCAAGCCGTTCCACAGGACTACATCCAGCATCTCTACGACCTTCTCCATGGGAGAATAGCAGCCTGCATTGCTGCGAAAGGTGGATATACACTGTACTAGTGCTGACATTGTGCATGGTCTGTTGCCTGCGTCTATGTGCCTGTGGTTCTGTCAGTGTGATCATGTGATGTATCTGACCCCAGGAATGTGTCAATAAAGTTTCCCCTTCCTGGGACAATGAATTCACGGTGTTCTTATTTCAATTTCCAGGAGTGTAGATTCCAATGGAAGAGGAACCTTCCAGCTGTGCGCTCTCCTCTGGGCCTGGTCGCGTAAAGTAAGTGCGGACATATGAGTACATATCTTTTAATTAGGTCCCTGCAGTTTATCAGTGCTATTTTTATTGCTTTTGTTTATTTACATACACACAAATGCAAAATAAATAAATCATGTTGTAACGCCGGAAATGCATATCCTCCTATTTCCATCTATTTTACTATAAATTTTTTCCTTATTTTTATACCTGAAGATATAACATTTCTGTGTCTTTATATATTGTAATTGTTTTACTATTTGTATATATATATATATATATATATATATATATATATATATATATATATATATATTTATCCATTTATGTCGATGTATAATTGGTTTGTTTTGTAAATATTATTTGTATTTTTACGCTGGGTCTTGCCTAGGGAAAACTATGCTATCGAACGATTATATCGATAGGTCGTGTGGAGAAGTAAAGTGTTTAGGATCTTTGGTAGTGTTAACTCTGCCGCGTGGAGCGCGGGCAGAGCAGGGGGGAGTCTGGCTGGGGAAGTGCAGTGGAGCAGGTGTGTTGTGTGACGCTCCCGCGAGTTGCCGCGCTTTCGGGGTTTGGCAGCACGTAATTGCGCTCGAATTGCTATGGTAGTTTCTGACACGGTGTCGCGGACGGGAAGCATTAGCTGGCGCACATCTAGAGCCCGTTTCGCCTGGTGACCATGTCGAGAAGAAGGCGCGCCAACATCCAGCTTCTGCAGCAGCGACGGCCGACAATGAGTGACTGTCGTCACCTGCTCGACCGACTGCAAACCTTCAATCGACCAACAAGGAAGACCGGAAGCACGTAAAGTTTTAGAACTGTATGGCAGACCTCAGCTTTTAATATTGTTCCATTCACAAAATTACAGCAACTTAGCATGAACCTTTGTTGCTCATTGTCCCAATTGTATTACCAAGCAGGGTCCCTTCATTTTCCGGAAGAACCCGAGTGTCGTTGAAATTCAAACGCCAGCATTAAAATAATATCATTCCATTTCGCTGCTTTAATTTCAAAATTCAGTTAAAGTATTCATAGCTGGCTATAATATTTAGATTACACAAGCACAAATTAAGAGTGCGAGTTTTGTTACCATATTTTAGCTTACCTGTGACTGCAGCTCAGCTTGGTACGTACTAAATTTTACTATAGTTAATTGTTCAGAATCATTTAATTCAAGTTAAAAGTTAAATTTCTTATTTCTAAATTGCGTAGATTCAAGTAGCTTTTGAAATGATTGTTGAGGTAGCCCAAGACTAACCTTATTTTATTGAATTTCGTAGTGCTTCAGAAAAAAATCTCACTATTTATTTCAGTCACTAAATTAACTTTCAATTTTCCGGTTTTATTAATTCTTTTGCTAAATTAAGTCAGAGTGTAGCGAAATTTATTACTTCTGACAAACTTTCAGTTTTCACACAACACGTGTCAACCTTCAGTTGCCACGCTTTTAGTGCTAATTATATGTGCAATAACCTTTCTTTTTCAGTAATTATAGTAGTTGTCCATAGGATTGGCGATCGTAATTTTCCCCAAGTCTCAAATATCTAATTAACGCCAATTAATTGTTAACGTGATGGCCGCACATTTACTTTCTTTATTAATTTTACCCTTTTCTCAAAATTAATTTCCACCAATTTCATTTGCATTTTTCCTTTCATTTAGATGTAACCCTTTCCTCCCTCTTTACCGACAGATTAACTTCGGTGACGATTGCTTTTCCCAAATTTCCATTAGGGACACGCGGTTTAATTTTTCACTGTCATTAAGGTCGATAAGTGAGTGGGAGGTTACAATGTTTCCCATTGCCAACAGTAACACACAAGACTTACGTGATTGTAAACCGGCCCTGGTGTAACTAACTACCTTCCCCTGTCTAATATACTCAGAACACCATATCCACACAAGCTCCTTTGACATAATGAATAGGGAATTAACTCACCAGCTTCTCTCCAGACAGGACTTCCAGCAGCGCAAGAAGTTTCGTTCCATCCTTCAGGTCCTCGATCAAGTCGTTTATCCTTAGCGGTGGAACTCGCTGCAAAATACATAATTGCATGAGTACAAGAATACTGTCGTTATTACAAAATATAGGAACACGTGAGGCAATACTGACGCTACGACTTATCTTAGAAGCTAGATTAAGGAAAGGCAAACTTACGTTTGTAGCATTTGTAAACTTAGAGAAAGCTTTTGACAATGTTGAAGAAATACTCTTTCAAATTCTGAAGGTGGCAGGGGTAAAATACAGGGAGCGAATGGCTATTTACAATTTTAACAGAAACCAGATGGCAGAGGGACATGAAAGGGAAGCAGTGGTTGGGAAGGGAGTGAGACGGGGTTGTAGCCTCTCCCCGACGTTATTCAATCTGTATATTGAGCAAGCAGTAAAGGAAACAAAAGAAAAAATCGGGGTAGGTATTAAAATCCATGGAGAAGAAATAAAAAGTTTGAGGTTCGCCGATAACATTGTAATTCTGTCAGAGACAGCAAAGGACATGGAAGAGCAGCTGAACGGAATGGACAGTGTCTTGAAAGGAGGATATAAGATGAACATCAACAAAAGCAAAACGAGGATAATGGAATGTAGTCGAATTAAGTCGGGTGATGCTGAGGGAATCAGATTAGGAAATGAGACAATTAAAGCAGTAAAGGAGTTTTGCTATTTGGAGAGCAAAACAACTGATGATGGTCGAAGTAGAGAGGATATAATTGTAGACTGGCAATGGCAAGGAAAGCATTTCTGAAGAAGAGAAATTTGTTAACATCGAGTATAGATTTAAGTGTCAGGAAGTCATTTCTGAAAGTATTTGTATGGAGTGTAGCCATGTATGGAAGTGAAACATGGACGATAAATAGTTTAGACAAGAAGAGAATAGAAGCTTTCGAAATGTGGTGCTACAGAAGAATGCTGAATATTAGGTAGGTAGATCATATAACTAATGAGGTATTGAACAGGATCGGAGAGAAGAGAAATTTGTGGCACAACTTGACTAGAAGAAGGGATCGGTTGGTAGGACATGTTCTGAGGCATCAAGCGATCACCAATTTAGTATTGGAGGGTAGGGTGGAGGGTAAAAATCGTAGAGGGAGACCAAGAGATGAATACACCAAGCAGATTAAGAAGGATATAGGTTGCAGTAGGTACTGGGAGATGAAGAAGCTTGCACAGAATAGAGTAGCATGGAGAGCTGCATCAAACCAGTCTCTGGACTGAAGACCACAACAACAACAACAACAACATTGAAGTAGTTATAAATAGATAACTGTTTCCGTATTTGCCGAGTATTCAGTTCACGCTGTTTGTTGCACTGTATATCTTAAATGAAGAAAGTAATGGAACTTTAATTAATCATATGTGCGTGTATAACATACAAAATGCGGATCCCTTAGACATTTACTTGTGGCTGGTACCAAACCGGAAAAAAGATTTTGGGAAATAAGCAGTGTCAGCCTTCTCATTGGTTTGTATTATTTCTTGGTTTGATAAAAAAAAAAAAAGACTGCGAAGTGCGTGGGCTTTTCTTGTTCGAATGTTAACTGAATATTATAAGCTTCCGTCATTTCTAAATATTAACTTCCTTGAGTCTCACCTTAAGCGCCAAACTTTGTGTGAGGGGTGTTCTTTGATATTTGGCCTCGTTCATTGTTAATGGTTTCATTGGAGGAGGTACCGCTGTTCGCTGAACTAATGCACAGGGAATGTACCCAGAAATTACAGCTCAAACAAAATTTAACGAAAGCACTTTTTCATACGCTTTCTAATTTGCAGTTAATAGACTTTTTTTACCGTTCTGCCGTCACCCCCAGTAATTTTCTCAGTAAACGTTGGCATTGCTGTTAAGCGTGAGTTAGGCCACTGTTGGTGACTTGACTAATTACTTGGAAAGTCGGGAGTGCAGCCAAGAGTTAAACACAGTCTCTCGGAAGTCTGTATTTAGACACAACAAGACATTCTCAATCGGAGGCATGTGCTATGTATATATGTAGAACATCAGGTAAACAAATACTGATAGGACACCTAGTACTATCTTAAGAAAACAGATTTCGACATTTAAATGTTTCAGGCACATCGCGCTAACCACAACTCACCTGGAAAATGAATTTTATGGTAAAGCGGTAGATACGTTGCCTTGAGAATGTTTCCCTTTTTTGTGTGCTGCAGTGTACACAAAGTCAAGACGAATGATTGTAACCCCACGAGTGAGTCCTACGGTTCACTGAGTACGAGCAATGATATAATCAACATACTTCCTTAGGAAGCAGTGCTTCAACTGTAGTTGACGTTCGTGGACTTAACAACACTCGCTCCATTCACCGCCACCGCCTACCATCATGATATGAGGGTCTGAGGATGGTCAAACACTGACCGAAACCGGTTGCAATCGAAATAAATGTTTTTGAGGTCGAGACTCTTTCTGTCCATTTGTAAAATACTTTTAGCCAGACCACTGTTTCTCCACGACAAACGTTCACCAAAATTATCGTTTCTACCTGCTGCCGCGTCAAGGAAAGATGCAACAATGTGTGGTGCGTGCTCAGGTGCTTCAGATGTAGCAATTCGCATTGTCCGTGTGGCAAACAAGCCCATTTTGTGACTCTAGGTACGTGAGGAATATGTTAAGGGCTGAATTATTCCACTTCCATTTAGGGCCAGAGACTACTACTCACTCGGAAGTGATGTCAAAATGACGTGCCACTCGATGCGGCAGACGCCATATTGACTTTGGCATACTTAGCTGTTTTAGATTATAACTTGCAGTATGCCGTTTCAGGGCAATGGGGTATTGAAGATTTATCACAAATACATCACTCTTATAATTACATGTGATTTAGTGGCGCTCCATCCATATGAGCCCACGAAAATGCCATGTCTTGGGCGCAGTGTAGTGGACAAGGGCGTGGATTATAGAGTTGAAGGAAGTAGATTCGCATGCCGCTATATGCCAATACGTTTTCATTTTAACATTTTTAACACATTCTGGAACTTTCTTGTGAATGTAATATAAGTATGTTCTGCAATATTCACCGTTATTTACGAATAAATCCCCGTTCTCTGAGGAAAGAGTTTCTTCGATTTTGTGACTTCTATTTGATTACAAAACGAAGGATGGAATAAATATTTGACTTTTGATGATCTTTCCTTCGTGGGGGACCACAGTCATATAGAATTTCTTGAAAGAAATTTCTGCTGTTTGATCGTTAATTGTTCATTTATTTTACACAGTCATGATTTCAGCTTTGTTAAGTGTCTGCAACACGTTATCGTTCGTCAGTTATGCATATTAACTGACCAACTCAGTTAATGAACAGAAGCGACGAACGCAAATCATAGGAATATATTACCTCTCAAATACGCCATGCTTTGTATTAATGGTTTTTCGCTGTCCACTATGTCATCCATATTATGTATCTTTGATATGTACTCTATCCAATAATATGACAACTGGCCCATAAGACCAGAATTAAGTTTCTTCGGCGATAAAAAGTCACAAACAGGTCAGACATATTTTAAAATTCAAACAAGCACTTGAGAATGGCTATAATAAAGCCGAAATCATAACTGTGTAAAATAAATGAACAAATCGGCGGAAATTTCTTTCGAAAAACATTTTGGCTGTTTATTTCCAAGTATGTTGCGATTTCCGTGTGCGTGGCTAGGCAGGAGCCTAAGAGGACAGTTTAAATTGCTGCGAGTGAAACGAGCAATGCTTTGTGCATGCAAAGATCTTAACAGACATACTTTACATGTTACAAACAATTACAAGCAAAGTCAACAGTATGTCTGTCCTCTCGGGTGCTATTCACGAGGGGCCATTGAGTTCAGATGGCCCAATTGAACCCACTGAATCCATATTCGCAAAACAGCCGTGCAATCCTAACCAACGCAATGTCACGAAACGATAAACTGGAATCTCGATAAGCAACAATAATGCCGCTATCGACTTCCGACTAGCTCTGATAGACGTGTATCTCTTGTACGAGGCATAACAACAAAAATTCAAATGAATGAGAATCCCACTACGCAGTCTTTCCTTATATAGAGAATGTAGATGGCGTTGGTCCTGACTACTTTAAGCGGTTGAGCTTAAATGTGAATCATTTGCGAATACAAGCACTACATTTCATGCCAATTTGACGTCTTTTGCACGTTTTTGACGTGTTCGTCGTGTTGCAATTTAAGTGGCCAGAAGTGTAAGAACAAAAAATTAAGTTTTGAGTTCTACATCTACATCCATACTCTGCAAAGCCATTGTGAAGTACATGGTAGAGGGTACTTCCCTCTGTACCAGTTACTAGAGCTTCTTTCCAATCTATTCACGCAAGGAGCGCGGAAGAATGACTGCTCAAATGCCACTTAGCACACTGTAATCCTGATTTTCTCCTCGCGGTCCCTACGGAAGCGATACTTAGCAGGTTGTAGAGTATTCCTAGAGTCATAATTTAAAGCCAGCTATTTAAGCTTTGTAAGTAGGCTTTCTCGACAGTTTGCGTGTATCTTCAAGTGTCTGCCACTTCACTTTCTTCGCCGTCTTCGTACCACTCTCGCTCAAATCAAACAAACTGTGACCATTCGTACTGCCCTTCTCTGTGTACGTTCAATGTCCTCCTGTCATTCCTATTTGCTATGGGTCCCACACTCTTGAGCAAAATGTTACACCCAGCTATTTGTATGAGCTGGAATTTTCCAGATGTTACTCGTTGATACCGCAGTCAAAAGATACTATAATTTTTCATGTCGTGAAAGGCAAAGTTTTTCATTTTTCATCATTTAAAGCAAGTAGCCAAACTTCGCACCACTTTGAAATCTTATCAAAGTCTGAATATTTGTGCAGCTTTTTTCAGACAGAAATTGTAGATGAATGTATCATCAACGAAAAGTCTGATATTACTATTAATATTATCTGAAAGGTCATTAATATACAACATAAACAGCACGGGTCCCAACACAGTACCCTGTGGCACACCCGAAGTCTATGACTCTGCATCCAAAATAACATACTACGTCGGCCCTACCAAAAACATCACAGTGCAGTCACATATTTCGCGTGATATTCCATAAGGACATACTTTTGATAATAAGCGTAGATTTAGTACTTAATCAAATACATTTCTGAAATCGAGAAGTATGGCATCTATCTGACTATTTCGATAGATGGCTTTCAGGTTGTAATGTGAGAAAAATGCGAGTTGGGTTTCACATGACCTACATTTTTGAAATCCATGCTGATTGTCATGGAGTAGGTCGTTCTGTTCGAGACATCTCATTATGTTTGAGCTCAGAGTATGTTGTAAGGTACTGTAACAAATGAACGTCAAGGGTATTGGACGATATCTGGACACTAACTTTGGTACCATTTACAGCCTTTACATCTGACCAGAGTTTCTTTGGGTTTTGTGAGAGATCGGTTGATAATACTTTGCTACGGTAGCTGTTGAAGGCCATACGCATTGCCCTCTTGTGAGCCAAAAACGTTTCATTCAGCATCTCCCTATCTCTAGCTATATTGTTTGTTTCATAGTTATTATGGAGGTCTCTGTTTCTTTAGATTTATATTTATATTATTTTTTTTTACGAAGACTGTAAACCATGGAGGGTCCCTCTCATCTTGGATTGTTCTACTAGGTAGAACCTGAGCCACAGTTGTTCTACATGCTCCCCTCCACAGCTAAATGTTTCGACTTCCTTTTTGAGATACACTACTGACTCTTTATCTAGTTTTCTGAAAATATAAATCCTTCGACTTCTTTTAGTTGACATTTGTCTTTGGTAGTCACTGTTGCTGCAAGTTCTCATGGTCACTGATAATAGTTTCTACGTGTATATCCTCAATGAGATCAGGTCTATGTTGTTATTAGGTTAAACAAAGACATAGGGGCTATTTGTTGTTATTATGTTCAATATACACTCCTGGAAATGGAAAAAACAACACATTGACACTGGTGTGTCAGACCCACCATACTTGCTCTGGACACTGCGAGAGGGCTGTACAAGCAATGATCACACGCACGGCACAGCGGACACACCAGGAACCGCGGTGTTGGCCGTCGAATGGCGCTAGCTGCGCAGCATTTGTGCACCGCCGCCGTCAGTGTCAGCCAGTTTGCCGTGGCATACGGAGCTCCATCGCAGTCTTTAACACTGGTAGCATGCCGCGACAGCGTGGACGTGAACCGTATGTGCAGTTGACGGACTTTGAGCGAGGGCGTATAGTGGGCATGCGGGAGGCCGGGTGGACGTACCGCCGAATTGCTCAACACGTGGGGCGTGAGGTCTCCACAGTACATCGATGTTGTCGCCAGTGGTCGACGGAAGGTGCACGTGCCCGTCGACCTGGGACCGGACCGCAGCGACGCACGGATGCACGCCAAGACCGTAGGATCCTACGCAGTGCCGTAGGGGACCGCACCGCCACTTCCCAGCAAATTAGGGACACTGTTGCTCCTGGGGTATCGGCGAGGACCATTCGCAACCGTCTCCATGAAGCTGGGCTACGGTCCCGCACACCGTTAGGCCGTCTTCCGCTCACGCCCCAACATCGTGCAGCCCGCCTCCAGTGGTGTCGCGACAGGCGTGAATGGAGGGGCGAATGGAGACGTGTCGTCTTCAGCGATGAGAGTCGCTTCTGCCTTGGTGCCAATGATGGTCGTATGCGTGTTTGGCGCCGTGCAGGTGAGCGCCACAATCAGGACTGCATACGACCGAGGCACACAGGGCCAACACCCGGCATCATGGTGTGGGGAGCGATCTCCTACACTGGCCGTACACCACTGGTGATCGTCGAGGGGACACTGAATAGTGCACGGTACATCCAAACCGTCAACGAACGCATCGTTCTACCATTCCTAGACCGGCAAGGGAACTTGCTGTTCCAACAGGACAATGCACGTCCGCATGTATCCCGTGCCCCCCTACGTGCTCTAGAAGGTGTAAGTCAACTACCCTGGCCAGCAAGATCTCCGGATCTGTCCCCCATTGAGCATGTTTGGGACTGGATGAAGCGTCGTCTCACGCGGTCTGCACGTCCAGCACGAACGCTGGTCCAACTGAGGCGCCAGGTGGAAATGGCATGGCAAGCCGTTCCACAGGACTACATCCAGCATCTCTACGATCGTCTCCATGGGAGAATAGCAGCCTGAATTGCTGCGAAAGGTGGATATACACTGTACTAGTGCCGACATTGTGCATGCTCTGTTGCCTGTGTCTATGTGCCTGTGGTTCTGTCAGTGTGATCATGTGATGTATCTGACCCCAGGAATGTGTCAATAAAGTTTCCCCTTCCTGGGACAATGAATTCACGGTGTTCTTATTTCAATTTCCAGGAGTGTATTTCCGTCATGGGTGGGTTTCCGGACAGTCTTCTAGGTGTTCTCAGAGAATACATTTACATCTACATCTACATGGATACTCTGCATATCAAATTTAAGTGCCTGGCAGAGTGTTCATCGAAGCGTCTTCACAATTCTCTATTATTCCAATCTCGTGTAGCGCGCGGAAAAAACGAACAGCTATATCTTTCCCTACGAGCTCTGATTTCCCTTATTTTATCGTGGTGGTCGTTTCTTCCTATGTAGGCCGCTGTCAACAAAATATTTTCGCATTCGGAGGAGAAAGTTGGTGACTGGAATTCCGTGAGAAGATTCCGCCGCAACGAAAAACGCCTTTGTTTTAATTATGTCCACCGCAAATTCTGTATCATTTCAGTGGCACTCTCTCCCCAATTTCGCGATAATACAAAACGTGCTGCCATTCTTTGAACTTTTTAGATGTACTCCGTCAATCCTATCTGGTAAGGATCCCACAACACGCAGCAGTATTCTAAAAGAGGACGGACAAGCGTAGTGTAGGCAGTGTCCTTAGTAGATCTGTTACATTTTCTAAGTGTCCTGCCAATAAAACGCAGTCTCTGGTTAGTCTTCTCCACAACATTTTCTATCAGTTCCTTCCAATTTAAGTTGTTCGCAACTGTAATTCCTAGGTATTTAGCTGAATTTACGTCTTTTAGATTTTACTGATTTATCGTGTAACCGAAGTTAAACGGATTCTTTTAGCACTCATGTGGATGACCTCACACTTTTCGTTATTTAGAGTCAACTGCCAATTTTCGCACCATACAGATATCTTTTCTAAATCGTTTTGCAATTTTTTTTGATCTTCTGATAGCTTTATTAGTCGATAAACGACTGCGCCATCTGCAAGCAACCTAAGAAGGCTGCTGAGATTGTCTACCAAATCGTTTATAAAGGTAAGGAACAGCAAAGGGCCTATATCACTACCTTGGGGAACGCCAGAAATCACTTCTGTTTTACTCGACGACTTTCCGTCAATTACGAGGGCAGTTCAATAAGTAATGCAACACATTTTTTTCTGAAACAGGGGTTGTTTTATTCAGCATTGAAATACACCAGGTTATTCCCCAATCTTTTAGCTACACAACAATATTTTTCAACGTAATCTCCATTCAATGCTACGGCCTTACGCCACCTTGAAATGAGCGCCTGTATGCCTGCACGGTACCATTCCACTGGTCGATGTCGGAGCCAACGTCGTACTGCATCAATAACTTCTTCATCATCCGCGTAGTGCCTCCCACGGATTGCGTCCTTCATTGGGCCAAACATATGGAAATCCGACGGTGCGAGATCGGGGCTGCAGGCCGCATGAGGAAGAACCGTCCACTGAAGTTTTTTGAGCTCCTCTCGGGTGCGAAGACTTGTGTGAGGTCTTGCGTTGTCATGAAGAAGGAGAAGTTCGTTCAGATTTTTGTGCCTACGAACACGCTGAAGTCGTTTCTTCAATTTCTGAAGAGTAGCACAATACACTTCAGAGTTGATCGTTTGACCATGGGGAAGGACATCGAACAGAATAACCCCTTCAGCGTCCCAGAAGACTGTAACCGTGACTTTACCAGCTGAGGGTATGGCTTTAAACTTTTTCTTGGTAGGGGAGTGGGTGTGGCGCCACTCCATTGATTGCCGTTTTGTTTCAGGTTCGAAGTGATGAACCCATGTTTCATCGCCTGTAACAATCTTTGACAAGAAATTGTCACCCTCAGCCACATGACGAGCAAGCAATTCCGCACAGATGGTTCTCCTTTGCTCTTTATGGTGTTCGGTTAGACAACGAGGGACCCAGCGGTAACAAACCTTTGAATATCCCAACTGGTGAACAATTGTGACAGCACTACCAACAGAGATGTCAAGTTGAGCACTGAGTTGTTTGATGGTGATCCGTCGATCATCTCGAACGAGTGTGTTCGCACGCTCCGCCATTGCAGGAGTCACAGCTGTGCACGGCCGGCCCGCACGCGGAAGATCAGACAGTCTTGCTTGACCTTGCGACGATGATGACACACACTTTGCCCAACGACTCACCGTGCTTTTGTCCACTGCCAGATCACCGTAGACATTCTGCAAGCGCCTATGAATATCTGAGATGCCCTGGTTTTCCGCCAAAAGAAACTCGATCACTGCCCGTTGTTTGCAACGCACATCCGTTACAGACGCCATTTTAACAGCTCCGTACAGCGCTGCCACCTGTCGGAAGTCAATGAAACTATACGAGACGAAGCGGGAATGTTTGAAAATATTCCACAAGAAATTTCCGGTTTTTTCAACCAAAATTGGCCGAGAAAAAAAAAGTGTTGCATTACTTATTGAACTGCCCTCGTACTACGAACTGTGACCTCTCTGACAGGAAATCACGAATTCAGTCACATAATTAAGACGATATTCCATAAGCACGCAGTTTCACTACAAGCCGCTTGTGTGGTACAGTGTCATTTAGTAATGTTTCGCACTGTATCTTGTTACATCCACCACTCACAAAAGGGCAGATATCCCAGTTGACTGTTGGATGATTAAAGTCTTCCTCAGTGACCACAATATGACTGGGGAACTTAAAGTTCTGAACAATGATTTCGTCAAAAGTTTTCAGTTACGTGTCTGGGTAAGTGTGATGGTCGATACAAGGATCCAGTTATCAGTTTATGCCCACACTTGATACAGAGTCCTGCCATCCAAACAATCTCACATGCAACTTCAATTTGTATCTTGGTGGATTTGAGTTTCTCGTTTACCGCGACAAATTCACCACCTACATTTACCATTCTTAGCACTCTGTCGTCATGCCACAAGTGGTCCATCGGGACCATCCGACCGGCGTATCATCCTCAGTTGAAAATGCGGATGGGAGGGGCGTGGGGTCAGCACACTGCTCTCCCGGTCGTTAAGATGGTTTTCTGTGACCGGAACCGCTACTATTCGGTCGAGTAGTTCCTCAATTGGCATCACGAGGCTGAGTTCTCCGCGAAAAATGGGAACAACGCACGATGGCCAGGACGGTCACCCATCCCAGTGCCGGCCAAGCCCAACAGCGCTTAACTTCGGTGATCTGACGGAAAACGGTGTATCCACTGCGGCAAGGCCGTTGTCACATCTACAATTAACCTCTTCTTTCAATGTATAAATTTTTCCGAAATATCTCACTGCTCTCAATTCAAAGTTTTAACCAGCTCTCGCTAACTAGTGTAGTGTGAGCTTCAAAGGTTTTTAGCAGCGCATCATATTCTGGCACTCTGTTGTGAATGCATCGGCAGTTAATCACTTGGATTTTAATACACTCGTCTGTAGAGGGCATTTCTTTGGATCTTATGTTTACACTCCAGTTCCCCTGCAGCTATCCTTATCTGGACTGCATAGGGAGTTGCCTAATATAAGAAACGCTTGGTGCCACCCCACACTCTTTCAGCTCATTGGGTAGCAACCTCTGATGTCTAGTGAATATCTGACCCATTTAGTGGGACCCTACAGTTCTCAACCTGTTGTCCAAGTCCAGGAAGTCGCAGCCTAGCTTGTCACAGAACCTTCGAAGTCTCTCTAATTAGAAAAATAATGGAATAGAAAGTAAAAAATATCCATACTCTCCATCACGAAAAGGCTGCGTGCTTTTATGGTTTTACACTGACCAGCTTGATATTTCGCTGCAAATACAAAGACGTATCGGAAAACGATTATTCCATTTTCTTCTTGATTATTTTGTCATAAGAAGTACACTCCTGGAAATTGAAATAAGAACACCGTGAATTCATTGTCCCAGGAAGGGGAAACTTTATTGATACACTACTGGGGTCAGATACATCACATGATCACACTGACAGAACCACAGGCACATAGACACAGGCAACAGAGCATGCACAATGTCGGCACTAGTACAGTGTATATCCACCTTTCGCAGCAATGCAGGCTGCTATTCTCCCATGGAGACGATCGTAGAGATGCTGGATGTAGTCCTGTGGAACGGCTTGCCATGCCATTTCCACCTGGCGCCTCAGTTGGACCAGCGTTCGTGCTGGACGTGCAGACCGCGTGAGACGACGCTTCATCCAGTCCCAAACATGCTCAATGGGGGACAGATCCGGAGATCTTGCTGGCCAGGGTAGTTGACTTACACCTTCTAGAGCACGTTGGGTGGCACGGGATACATGCGGACGTACATTGTCCTGTTGGAACAGCAAGTTCCCTTGCCGGTCTAGGAATAGTAGAACGATGGGTTCGATGACGGTTTGGATGTACCGTGCACTATTCAGTGTCCCCTCGACGATCACCAGTGGTGTACGGCCAGTGTAGGAGATCGCTCCCCACACCATGATGCCGGGTGTTGGCCCTGTGTGCCTCGGTCGTATGCAGTCCTGATTGTGGCGCTCACCTGCACGGCGCCAAACACGCATACGACCATCATTGGCACCAAGGCAGAAGCGACTCTCATCGCTGAAGACGACACGTCTCCATTCGTCCCTCCATTCACGCCTGTCGCGACACCACTGGAGGCGGGCTGCACGATGTTGGGGCGTGAGCGGAAGACGGCCTAACGGTGTGCGGGACCGTAGCCCAGCTTCATGGAGACGGTTGCGAATGGTCCTCGCCGATACCCCAGGAGCAACAGTGTCCCTAATTTGCTGGGAAATGGCGGTGCGGTCCCCTACGGCACTGCGTAGGATCCTACGGTCTTGGCGTGCATCCGTGCGTCGCTGCGGTCCGGTCCCAGGTCGACGGGCACGTGCACCTTCCGCCGACCACTGGCGACAACATCGATGTACTGTGGAGACCTCACGCCCCACGTGTTGAGCAATTCGGCGGTACGTCCACCCGGCCTCCCGCATGCCCACTATACGCCCTCGCTCGAAGTCCGTCAACTGCACATACGGTTCACGTCCACGCTGTCGCGGCATGCTACCAGTGTTAAAGACTGCGATGGAGCTCCGTACGCCACGGCAAACTGGCTGACACTGACGGCGGCGGTGCACAAATGCTGCGCAGCTAGCGCCATTCGACGGCCAACACCGCGGTTCCTGGTGTGTCCGCTGTGCCGTGCGTGTGATCATTGCTTGTACAGCCCTCTCGCAGTGTCCGGAGCAAGTATGGTGGGTCTGACACACCGGTGTCAATGTGTTCTTTTTTCCATTTCCAGGAGTGTATAAGGAACATTATAACCTTGTTTTCTTACGCTTGTACAGTATATCTGACAAATTAAACATCGTATAAGCTTCCATAGGAAATGAATCGACCGAACTAATCGCATACATAGACCGCGAAATCAATGGATCTCACTTCACTGTATTTTTGTATTTGGAGATGCGTGGATAAAGAAGCCCACAACGAACAAATAAACAAGGGGGATGAAAAAAACCGTTCACATGAAACAGTTCTATTGTTGAAAGCGCACAAAACATTCCGAAAAGAGCTACACGTGAAGCCGCGAAAAGAACTGAATGTGTAGAGAATTTTTAATTCTAAATACACTCCTGGAAATTGAAATAAGAACACCGTGAATTCATTGTCCCAGGAAGGGGAAACTTTATTGACACATTCCTGGGGTCAGATACATCACATGATCACACTGACAGAACCACAGGCACATAGACACAGGCAACAGAGCATGCACAATGTCGGCACTAGTACAGTGTATATCCATCTTTCGCAGCAATGCAGGCTGCTATTCTCCCATGGAGACGATCGTAGAGATGCTGGATGTAGTCCTGTGGAACGGCTTGCCATGCCATTTCCACCTGGCGCCTCAGTTGGACCAGCGTTCGTGCTGGACGTGCAGACAGCGTGAGACGACGCTTCATCCAGTCCCAAACATGCTCAATGGGGGACAGATCCGGAGATCTTGCTGGCCAGGGTAGTTGACTTACACCTTCTAGAGCACGTTGGGTGGCACGGGATACATGCGGACGTGCATTGTCCTGTTGGAACAGCAAGTTCCCTTGCCGGTCTAGGAATGGTAGAACGATGGGTTCGATGACGATTTGGATGTACCGTGCACTATTCAGTGTCCCCTCGACGATCAGACGATCACCAGTGGTGTACGGCCAGTGTAGGAGATCGCTCCCCAAACCATGATGCCGGGTGTTGGCCCTGTGTGCCTCGGTCGTATGCAGTCCTGATTGTGGCGATCACCTACACGGCGCCAAACACGCATACGACCATCATTGGCACCAAGGCAGAAGCGACTCTCATCGCTGAAGACCACACGTCTCCATTCGTCCCTCCAATCACGCCTGTCGCGACACCACTGGAGGCGGGCTGCACGATGTTGGGGCGTGAGCGGAAGACGGCTTAACGGTGTGCGGGACCGTAGCCCAGCTTCATGGAGACGGTTGCGAATGGTCCTCGCCGATACCCCAGGAGCAACAGTGACCCTAATTTGCTGGGAAGTGGCGGTGCGGTCCCCTACGGCACTGCGTAGGATCCTACGGTCTTGGCGTGCATCCGTGCGTCGCTGCGGTCCGGTGCCAGGTCGACGGGCACGTGCACCTTCCGCCGACCACTGGCGACAACATCGATGTACTGTGGAGACCTCACGCCCCACGTGTTGAGCAATTCGGCGGTACGTCCACCCGGCCTCCCGCATGCCCACTATACGCCCTCGCTCAAAGTCCGTCAACTGCACATACGGTTCACGTCCACGCTGTCGCGGCATGCTACCAGTGTTAAAGACTGCGATGGAGCTCCGTATGCCACGGCAAACTGGCTGACACTGACGGCGGCGGTGCACAAATGCTGCGCAGCTAGCGCCATTCGACGGCCAACACCGCGGTTCCTGGTGTGTTCGCTGTGCCGTGCGTGTGATCATTGCTTGTACAGCCCTCTCGCAGTGTCCGGAGCAAGTATGGTGGGTCTGACACACCGGTGTCAATGTGTTCTTTTTTCCATTTCCAGGAGTGTATTATTCGTGTGGTTTTGCATTACTAAACTAATACAATAACTTGTATGTGTACTCTCTATCAATTTTGTGCAGGTTCTCTGAAGCATAGAATTCAGACAGCTGCAACTCTACAATCACTAGGAACCAGATACGACTTTTTTAAAAATCGAATTCATATTATCGTCTCATGAAATATTTACTGTTTCTCCTACAACGTCGCATTAGGTATTAAGCCACTGAGAATGAGTGTTGTAAGTAGACAGGAGGAAAGTGTCTGGCTCACTGCAATAAAGCAATCGCTTTGTTTTACTCTGCAGAAGAAAAAGCTTCTGATGGTGAACGCAAATTCTTCAGCCAAAACAATAATCCTGGTACTATCCGAGTTTAAAATTTCAAATCTTTGGAAATATGAACCATAACTTCCTCATAGTGTTGATAGTCTCTTTTGTCTCTGTGTCTATAGCCTCCAAATATTTCGTAAAAGGGAACACTGGCCGTTGTTGGCTTATATTTATACCATTTAGCTGTGCTATGGGCCAATTTCGACTCTCAGGTCATCATCAAGTACATATACGTTAACAGCAAGCACCATTTTGCACGAGATGTGACATACAAATCGTAGTGTTACTCAGACGTTTCTTAACATCAACTGTGAGGTGAGCTCTGGACAACACGGACGCTATGTTACCGACCGTTCGCCCTGCATTGCTGAGTTCTGTTAAAGATGATTTGGTGCTTCGGAAGCCTGTGGTTTATAAGATACTCTGTGAGTGTGCCCGTGCTTACATCGGACAGACGACGCGTACAGTCCAGCAGAGATGCACAGAGCACCGCAGGTACACCCGCCTCTTACAACCTAATAAATCTGCTGTGGCGGAGCACTGTATTGACACTGGGCACTCTATGGTGCACGATAATGCCAAAATTTTAGCCTCGACTTCATCTTTCTGGGACTCAATAGTGAAAGAAGCAATTGAAATTCGGTTGGCGACGAATTTAATTAATAGAGATAGCGGCTTCAGCATGGACAAATCATGGAATCCGGCAATTTCTGTAATTAAATCACGAAGACGTCGTGACGGTTCAGCTCTTCGTGAGACATCGATATCACCGGGTGGAACGACTGCGCAGCCATAGATTTAATTTCCATGCGTATGTTACACTTCGACCATAAATATAATAGACTGGCCCTGACGTCATTTTCGTGGCTCCAACATCTCTGGGCTGAAGTCACGTGAACGTTGGCAAAACATGGTTGTTTCGTGTTGCGCTTATGGCTGTACTCAGCGTTTTGTCGGGGAAATGGCATTACATTTCACGTGTAAGTGTGTCTAAGATAGTGCAGATGCGTTTATTGAAATCTGCTGAAGTGACTTTTATATGTTTTTTACACTTGAAATAGAGTATCATGTAAATTAAAGTGTTGAAAGTGATGCCTGTAAAGTCAGACTCATATTACATTTTGGAAAGTATCTGTGATGATTCGGTTACAGAAGTAAGTATAACTGTTTCTCGTTCCTACTCATCGGTTCTGTAAGGATGAAAACCGAAGGCAGCTTTGGATACAGGCCTTGAAACGGAAAAACTAAGCCGTTTGCACATACGCGCCTTTGCTCGAAGCACTTCGAGGAGAAGTGTTTTGATAGGTTAGTTATTATTTACAATGTATATCTACAATTTGTATTTACAGTGTCTGTCATTTTTAAACCTAGGCTCCAAAATTATTTTCTGAAACTGCAAAGTCTCACCTTTCATCTAAAATATCATTTTTTAAAACTAATAGTTTAAACTTTTGTAAAAATAGTGGGGAACTGAACCTTTGAAGTGCACCTAAAATTGATACTCTAAAATGGACCTGCTCCTAAAGTAAACAATTTTGACACCTATAATTGACATAATTCCCATAGCCCATTTTCTTTTATAAGTGATTAAAGCTCGAAACGTGGCGAATACAATGTTTAAAGTTTTGACACGAGCCCACTCTTACTGTTCAAAAGAATTTTAACGACATTTTACTATAATTGATAGTTTATAGTAATTTCGTCCCACTGCCCACCAGAGTGGCGTTCGATGTATTTGTTAGATTTTATAAATGGTACTTTGAACAAATCCAGGTCAAATGTAGTTCTGGCATAATTTTTCACAAATAAGAAAGTAGTTTTTGTTGGAAGCGTTTGGCAGTCAATTGAGAAATGTGGGGAAAATCCGATACAAACATAGGATGGCAGACCGCTGATTTGAAATCCCGCCACGTTTTGCCAACAGTCACGTGGTTTATGTTGGAGCCACACCAGCCGTATAGCTTCTGCACAGCAAGGCCAGTCTACTAGAATCTATGGTCGAAGATGTTACACCTCTTTGACGCCTATCAACGTCTCTGGCGCCTTTTGTATCTTTGGCCACATGCGCAGTGGTTCTGTCTTCGATTGTAAAAGGACGGAGCAAGTGTCAGAGTGTTTAGTCACCTCGGTCCACTCTGAAGATGGCTGGACGGTATTAAGCCGAAATATTAGAAGAAGAAGCTGAATGTATGCGGCTGCACGCCCGTAATTTTATGGAGCATTTGACGACTTCATCAGTCGGCCCGACGTAGCGAGGAAGTTCAATAGAAAATTCACATGTTCATTTTTAGCAAGTACGACAGAAAACTGTAAGCAGTTGAATGTATCGAGTATATAAGAGGGTGCATATTATTGCAACATGATCATGGTATTAGTCAGTGGAATATAATTTACGAGGTCCAACATCAATAGACGAAAATTCAGGCCAAGTTCAAGCCTTTTGGCGTACTGAACAGATAAAAGTGATTTGAAGAATTTTAACGTCCACGGAAATAAACTTGCGTGGCAAGGGACTTGCGACTGCGGTGCGGATAGCATTTCTCTTAACCGCGCAGACCTCCAGACGTAACAGCAGAGGCGTGAGTAAAGACCTAAAATAAAAAGTGGCTAAGCGCGGTCGTTTTCTGCGGTATCAATTGCCGTAAGTCTACTCAGCATCGAGAGATACCCTGTTTATTCGAGGCTTAATACTGTAATCTTAATACACCTTCTCCCCCCCCTCCCCCTCCACAAACACACTACAGTTTGGGCTGGATACACAGATACCCCACCGTGAGAGGTATAGGATCCTGGTTTAGTGCTATCAGTTACTGCTATCTCGTTTCAGAGCCGGCCAGGTTCCGTATTATCTCTCTCAGCGTATTTCGTTGATTAAAAGGCGCTGCGCGTTGTTTTCGCAAATCTGACTATCGATATAAGATGTTTATACTGTTATTTATTAGTTGCACGGATAGGTGGCGCGAATGTGCGCCTTGTTTTCACGATAATTCGTTCGTTATGAGTCATTGTGTCCGCCTGCCGATAGAGCACACTATTGAAATTATGTGTAAGAAAAATGACGCGCCGTGGTTTATGTGATGGAGAAATTGCCAATTTGCTGAATTTTGGAGAAATTGTCTATGCTCTAGATAGTGACGATGATTTGTACCACACGGTGTCTTTGAAGGCAATTGCAATACAATGCGGAAACTGTTTTTATTTCCTCTTACTAGCATTATCGAAGGAATTTGGTTACACAGTTCATTTCAGACCAGATAAAATAACAATAACTGGTTTCGTTACCAATTTTGCCAATAGCTCCACATAACCAAAACGGATCTGTAGGCTGACTGCCACAGGGACATTTCCTGCTGCAGTTACCACCCACAAGCAAAAAATATGCCTCCTGTAAATGTTATGTTTTTAAATGAACACACCGCCATTTCACTGTATTATTGTTTATTTAATTGCGACCTAGGTTTCGGCCTTTTACGCCATTGTCAAGTGATTGAAATAGTTCAAATGGCTCTGAGCACTATGGGATTTAACTTCTGTTGTCATCAGTCCCCTAGAACTTAGAACTACTTAAACCTAACTAACCTAAGGACATCACACACATCCATGCCCAAGGTAGGATTCGAACCTGCGACCGTAGCGGTCTTGCGGTTCCAGACTGCAGCGCCTTTAACCGCACGGCCACTTCGGCCGGCAATTATTGTATGACTGTTGCTCAGTAACATAAGAAAATAAGTTATGTTTGTTCTTCAAAATCAAAGAAAGAAAGTGAGAAAGCATCTCGCAAGGAGACACGTTATCAGTGTGAACAGTGCTGTGTGGCGCTGTGTATGAAACGACATCGTGACCCTCTGTTAATTGAAGTATTTTAATGAGAAGCTATCATAATTCAGCTAGCAGTTGATTAGTTCAATTACTACGGTTTTTTTTTTGTCATCAGTCTTCTGACTGGTTTGATACGGCCCGCCACGGTTTCCTCTCCTGTGCCAACCTCTTCATCTCAGAGTAGCACTTGCAACCTACGTCCTCAATTATTTGCTGGATGTATTCCAATCTCTGTCTTCCTCTACAGTTTCTGCCCACTACAGATCCCTCTAGTAGTATGGAAGTCATTCCCTCATGTCTTAGCAGATGTCCTATCATCTTGTCCCATCTCCTTGTCAATGTTTTCCACATATTCATTTCCTGTCCGTTTCTGCGCAGAGCCTTCTCATTCCTTACCTTATATGTCCACCTAATTTTCAACATTCGTCTGCAGCACCACATCTCAAATGCTTCGATTCTCTTCTGTTCCGTCTTTCCCACAGTCCATGTTTCACCACCAACGCTGTGCTCCAAACGTACATTCTCAGAAATTTCTTCCTCACATTAAGGTCTAGACGTCTCTTGGCCAGGAAGGCCCTTTTTTTCCAGTGCTGGTCTACTTTTGATGTCATCCTTGCTCCGTCCCTCTCGCTTCCCACGCCCGGGTTCCCGGGTTCGATTCCCGGCGGGGTCAGGGATTTTCTCTGCCTCGTGATGACTGGGTGTTGTGTGCTGTCCTTAGGTTAGTTAGGTTTAAGTAGTTCTAAGTTCTAGGGGACTGATGACCATAGCTGTTAAGTCCCATAGTGCTCAGAGCCATTTGAACCATTTTGCTCCGTCCCTCATTGATTATTTTGCTACCTGGGTAGCAGAATTCCTTACTCTCACCTACTTTGTGACCATCAGTCCTGATGTTAAGTTTCTCGCTGTTGTCATTTCTACTACTTCTTATTACTTTCGTCTTTCTTCGATTTACCCTCGGTCCATATTCTGTGCTCATTAGACTCTTCATTCCATTCAGCAGATCATGTAATTCTTTTTCACTTTCACTCAGAATATCGTATCATTGATATCCTTTCACCTTGAATTTTAATATCATTCCTAAACTTTTCTGTTTCCATCATTGCTTCTTCGATGTACTGAGTGAACAGTAGGGGCAAAATACTACATGCCTGTCTTACACCCTTTTTAATCCGAACACTTCGCTCTTGGTCGTCCCTCTTGACTCTTTTACATATTGTGTATTACCTGTCTCCCCCTGTAGCTTACCCCCATTTTTCTCAGAATTTTGAACATCTTGCACCACTGTACACCGTCGAACGCTTGCAAAAGGTCGACAAATCCTATTAACGTGTCTTGATTTTTCTGTAGTCTTGCCTCCATTATTAACCGCAACGTCAGAATTGTTAATGGTACAAAGGTGGTAGTGGAAATTATTGGGATCGCAGTTGCAAACTGTTTGAAAGATCAAAAGGTTCCTTCTATTCAGTTGCACTTCATTGGTACCCATAATATGTAATTTAACGTATGATCGCTTTCGGACTCTTAAAATGGTGCCACCTAGGCTATATGTAACAAGCACAGTCAATACATGATATGAATTGTAAATGAACTATTTCAAAATAATGACAGACATCTAACACGGTGTAAAATGTAAGACTTACTAGTGTTGTTGTTGTTGCGGTTTTCATTCCAGAGAATGGTTATGCAGGTATTCGCACTTGTTTGTCCTGCAGAAGCGTCTTGATCTCTGCATAACTACTGCGACCTATACCCGCTTGAAATAGCTTACAGAATTCAAGCGTTCGTCTCCATCTACAACCTCCTCCCCCCCCCCCCCCCGTCAGACCAACACATACACACACACATACACACACCCACACATACACACACACACACACACACACACACACACACACACACACACACACACACTTTTCTTCAGTTGTCAACCTGACGATTCCTTGATTCCTCGACCCCTTATTATAATCACACTGTCCCAAAATGTTTTTTTCCAACTAGATTCAGAACCTCCTCATTTGTTACTCGATATATCCTGTTATCTTCAGCGAAAAAAAAGAGGCTTTAAATGGCTCTGAGCACTATGGGACTCACCATCTGAGGTCATTGGTCCCCTACAACTTGGAACTACTTAAACCTAACCAACCTAAGGACATCACACACATCCATGCCCGAGGCAAGATTTTTTTTTCTTCATTTTGTTCGGTATTGTTTGTTGCGTCTGGTGTTTGGTCTGGGCGGACGTCGCAATACATCCGTTCAACGTGATCGTTGATTCCTTTACTCAGTTTTTTATTACAGAGGGTGAGCAGCCCTCTGACCGAACACGCTGAGCTCCCGTGTCGGCATCAGGATTCGAGTCTGCGATCGTAGCAGTCGCGGAGTTCCGGACTGAAGCGCCTAGAACCGCTCGACCACCGCGGCCGGCACATTTCAAAAGCTTCTGTTCTTGTTCAGCTCTTTGTCGTTCAAGTTACACTCCAAACAAATACCTTTAGAAAAGACTTCCTAACAAATTTGTATTCGATATTGACAAATTCCTTTTCTTCGGATTTTTTTTTGTTGCTGTTGTCAGCCTGAATTTTTTATCTTCTCTAGTTCATACATCAATTATTTTTCTGCCAAAATAGCAATACTCATCTACTGCTTTCAGTGTCTCATTTGCGAACCTAATTTTTTCACTGGCATCTGGATGTATTTACTTACTTTCCATTAGACTTGTTTTTTACTTCTGTTGATATTCATCCCACGACCTGTTTGAAAGACACTACGCATTCCGTTCAACTTCTCTTCCAAGTCCTTTGCCATTTCTGATGGACTTGCAGTGCCATCCGCAAACCTCGTAGTTCATATTTCTCCTCCTTGAACTCTAATTCCCTTTTCAGATTACTCGTTGGTTTCCTTCACAATTTGCTCTTTGCGCGAATTGAATAACATCGGGCATAGGCTTCAGCCTCCCATCACTCCTTTCTCTACTACAGCTCCCCCTTTTAGTCCGCAGGTCGTGGTCGTGCGGTAGCGTTCTCACTTCCCACGCCCGGGTTCCCGGTTCGATTCCCGGCGGGGTCAGGGATTTTCTCTGCCTCGTGATGTTCCCGGGTTCGATTCCCGGCGCGGTCAGGGATTTTCTCTGCTTCGTGATGACTGGGTGTTGTGTGATGTCCTTAGGTTAGTTAGGTTTAAGTAGTTCTAAGTTCTAGGGGGCTGATGACCATAGATGTTAAGTCCCATAGTGCTCAGAGCCATTTGAACCAAGCTCCCCTTTTATGTCCGTCGACTCTTATAACTACTGTCTCGTTTCTGTAGAAGTTGAAAATAACCTTTCGCTCGCTGTATTTTATCTGTGCTAACTCTAAAATTGTTCGCCTCCGTAGTACGGCTGACTGCCATGTGGAGAACCCTGGTTCGATTCCCTGTACTGCAAGGAATTTTCCCATGGTGGCAGGGACTGGGACGGGGTGAAAGCCTCGTCACGCCAATAGAAAAGCTGCTTGACTGAGTACTAGCGGTTCCAGGACACGAAAACTGACAATGGGCGGGAGAGCAATGAGTTGGCCCCATGCCCCTCTATAGCGCATCCAGTGACGTCATTCGCTGAGGATGACACGGCAGTCGGTAGGTACAGATGAGCCCGCCATGGCCTGAGGACGGAGTTTACATTCACGTCTACCTTCATAATTTCAATTAATTCTAACATAGTGAAAATCTCTCTCTATATACGTAATCTGCAAGCCACCGTATGGTACCTGACGGAGGGTACCCTGCACCACTACTACTACTTATTTCCTTTCCTGTTACACTGGTAAATGGAGCGAGGGAAGAACGACAGTCTATATGCCTCCGTACGAGCCCTAACATCTCTAATCTAATCTTCACGGTCCTTACGCGAAATGTACGTTGGCAGAAGTAGAACTGTTCTGCAGTCTGCCTCAAACGCCGATCCTCTAAATTTTCTCAATAGAGCTCCTCAAAAGAACGTCGCCTTCCAGCCAGTGATTCCCATTCGAATCCCGAAGCATATTCGTAATACCTGCGTGTTGTTCAAACCTACCGGCAACAAATCTAGCAGCCCGCTTCTCAATTCCTTCAATGTCTTCGTTTAATCCGACCTGGTGTGGATCCCATACGCTATAACAGTACCCCATATGGGTCGCACTAGCGTCTTATAAGCTGTCTCATTTACAGGTGAACCACACATTCCTAACATTTTACCAATGAACTGAAGTCGACCATTAGCCTTCCCTACTGCAGTCCTTACATACTCATTGCATTTCATATTGCTTTACTACGAGGGCTGTTCAATAAGTAATGCAACACATTTTTTTTCTCGGCCAATTTTGGTTGAAAAAACCGGAAATTTCTTGTGGAATATTTTCAAACATTCCCGCTTCGTCTCGTATAGTTTCATTGACTTCCGACAGGTGGCAGCGCTGTACGGAGCTGTTAAAATGGCGTCTGTAACGGATGTGCGTTGCAAACAACGGGCAGTGATCGAGTTTCTTTTGGCGGAAAACCAGGGCATCTCAGATATTCATAGGCGCTTGCAGAATGTCTACGGTGATCTGGCAGTGGACAAAAGCACGGTGAGTCGTTGGGCAAAGCGTGTGTCATCATCGCCGCAAGGTCAAGCAAGGCTGTCCGATCTCCCGCGTGCGGGCCGGCCGTGCACAGATGCGACCATCAAACAACTCAGTGCTCAACTTGACATCTCTGTTGGTAGTGCTGTCACAATTGTTCACCAGTTGGGATATTCAAAGGTTTGTTCCCGCTGGGTCCCTCGTTGTCTAACCGAATACCATAAAGAGCAAAGGAGGACCATCTGTGCGGAATTGCTTGCTCGTCATGTGGCTGGGGGCGACAATTTCTTGTCAAAGATTGTTACAGGCGATGAAACATGGGTTCATCACTTCGAACCTGAAACAAAACGGCAATCAATGGAGTGGCGCCACACCCACTCCCCTACCGAGAAAAAGTTTAAAGCTGTGCCCTGAGCCGTTAAAGTCACGGTTACAGTCTTCTGGGACGCTGAAGGGGTTATTCTGTTCGATGTCCTTCCCCACGGTCAAACGATCAACTCTGAAGTGTATTGTGCTACTCTTCAGAAATTGAAGAGACGACTTCAGCGTGTTCGTAGGCACAAAAGTCTGAACGAACTTCTCCTTCTTCGTGACAACGCAAGACCTCACACAAGTCTTCGCACCCGAGAGGAGCTCACAAAACTTCAGTGGACTGTTCTTCCTCATGCACCCTACAGCCCCGATCTCACTCCGTCGGATTTCCATATGTTTGGCCCAATGAAGGACGCAATCCGTGGGAGGCACTACGCGGATGATGATGAAGTTATTGATGCAGTACGACGTTGGCTCCGACATCGACCAGTGGAATGGTACCGTGCAGGCATACAGGCCCTCATTTCAAGGTGGCGTAAGGCCGTAGCATTGAATGGAGATTACGTTGAAAAATAGTGTTGTGTAGCTAAAAGATTGGGGAATAACCTGGTGTATTTCAATGCTGAATAAAACAACCCCTGTTTCAGAAAAAAAATGTGTTGCATTACTTATTGAACTGCCCTCGTATGTTACCCTTGATATTTAACCGACGTGACTGTATCAAACAGCACACTACTAATGCTGTACTCTAATATTATGGGTTTGTTTAATCTTACTCATCCGCGCTAACTTGCATCTTTTTGGATTTAGAGCTAGCTGCCATTCATCACACCAACTAGAAATTTTGTCTAAGTCATCTTGTATCCTGCTGCAGTCACTCAACGACGGCACATTCCCACACACCATAACATCGTCAGCAAACAATCACAGACTGCTGCTAACCCTGTCTGCAAGATCAGTTATCTGTACAGAAAGTAACAGCGGTCCTATCACGCTTCCATGGGGCATTCCTGACGTGGACCTTGTCTCTGATGAACACTCGTCGCTGAGAACAACAGACTGGGTTGTGTTACTTAAGAAGTCTTCGAGCCACTCACATACCTGGGAACCTATTTCGGATGCTTGTACCTTCGTTAATAGTCGGAAATGTGGCACCGTGTCAAATACTACCTAAATTTATATTTGCTATAAACGTAGGGTTGCCTTCCTTCAACCTATCATCTAAAATAAGTCATAGCGTCAGTATTACCTCGCGGTTTCCTACATGCCTCCAGAACCCAAACTGATCCTCTCCGAGGGTGGATTCTGCCAGTTTTTCTTTTCTTCTGTAAATAATTCGCTTCAGCAACCTCTTGTGAAGCAAGACTTATTAAAATGGTTGTTCGGTAGTACAACTGTCAGCACCAGTCTTATTTGGAACTGGAATTACAGTTTTCTTGAAACCTAAGAATATTTCGCCTGTTAACAATAAGACAATCAAATCGTAAAATGAAAACTTTTACGACCGGTTTGTCTTGCTTATAATATCTCGGACTATGTGCTGCGGTCAGTTAATTTCCGGAAAAGCCTAACGTCTCGTCCCATGTGCGGAAAACATCTTCGACTTACGTTGTCGTATGCGTGAAGATCCGATACACACGCCTACATAACTAAAATTTCGCTTCGCGTGCACCCGCGCAGAGGCATGAGGTCACACATTTTCAGTGCTCGAGTAGAATAGGCAGGATTATATCAGAAAAAAAAAATGGTTCAAATGGCTCTGAGCACTATGGGACTTAACATCTGAGGTCATCAGTCCCCTAGAACTTAGAACTACTTAAACCTAACTAACCTAAGGACATCACACACAGCCATGCCCGAGGCAGGATTCGAACCTGCGACCGTAGCAGTCGCGCGGTTCCGGACTACAGCGCCTAGAACCGCATGGCCACCACGGCCGGCGATTATATCAGAGGAGGAAGCATCATTGACATGACCAGGTTTGGTTTGTTTGTTTCATACCGTGAAAAATGTGTTTCATATTAATATATACCAGTTGATTTTGAACAACGATTAAACTTATGCAAGTTGAACGAGAATAGTATTTCAAAAAAGATACGTTATTTTCTGAACAGACCTTTCACATGCCAATGGATCACAGTTAGGGTAGCACCAGAAATCTTGAGGCAGAAAGAAGCAAAACTCACCTTGGATAAATACGAATTGATCCAGTTGACGAATGTCTTCTTTTGTACGCGTTCTTGTTCATCTGAAACAGAAGAAAACAGAAGTTAGTTAACACATCTTTTTATAGGTGTAGGAAACAAGATAATGTGTTAATGCTATATAGTCAGTAATTCGAGGCAGCTGAAAAGCTTTGGGCGTGCTACGATGCTAATCTTGTCGCGATCAATACAAGAAATCGGATTATGGCACCTGAGCGCCCTAGATGCACAAATCGGTCGTTAGATATGTAATATGAGAATTATTATCGACTGATTTTAATTTGCTGGCATTTGACGTAGAGAGTCCTACGTTGCAACGTTGTCGCGACAAACTGTGTCTGCAGGCTAGCGCCATTTCGCTTCGTTCACCGCGGCGGCAGAAACTTGCTTAGTCTCTATTTCCTATAAAAATCACGTAAAAATCTAAAATTTAAATGTGGTATGGATCCGCATAGTGCCTTTAAGCAAGTGAAAAGACTGTTATTAATCTCGATTGGGAACAGAGCTACGTATCTTTTTTTTTTTTTTTTTTTTTTTTTTGAAACGGAACATATTTTACAGTCCGGGAAACAACTTCAAACTTATCAAGTCATAATGAAATTTTCACTCTGCAGCGGAGTGTGCGCTGTTATGAAACTTCCTGGCAGATCAAAACTGTGTGCCGGACCGTGACGAACGCGGGACCTTTGCCTTTCGCGGGCATGTGAAGGTAGGAGACGAGGTACTGGCGGAATTGAAGCTGTGAGGACGGCTCGTGAGTCGTGTTTGGTAGTGCACTTGCCAGCGCAAGGCAAAGGTCCCGAGATCGGGTCTCGGTCCGTCACACAATTTTAATCTGCCAGGAAGTTCTATCAAGTCATATTTGGAAAACTATTGAATCCTCTGAAACACATTTTGTCCGTTGATTATGATCTCGATCGCCATGTGTCTTTGCCAAGTTATGTATTGTGCACCGTTTGCTGTTTATAGGCTTCAGAATTTTTTTTAAATTGTTTTTGTCGCAACTTTGAAGATACAAGTCTGTATCTCCTAAACCGTTCAGACAAAAGTTCCGAAACTGATAAATGGAATAAGATTTCTATGTTGTCTCGTCTATGCCCCTGTTTCGACTACTTTCATCGCTTATCGTAAGGAATGCGAGAATAAATGTTACACTAATATGCTACTGTAAAGGCTTAATGAGAACTGATAACCACAACACTTTGGCAGTGGAAGTGTCAACTAAAGAGGATTGGTTTACTGCTGGCGGGAGTACTCCATCTCGCTATCTGTCAAATGCCATCTCCTTTAAAGCGGACTATAAATAAAAACAGTCAAATGAATCAGCCTACAAAAATATCAGTATAGTCTATTTTGGTAGTAAAAATAGTCTTCAGGTGACATCTGTGCCGATAAAAGATAATGTATCGTTCTTCTCGCACGACATGTGATAGAACGCGTTTTAAGGTATGAAAAAGTAAAAAACAATAATAATACTAATAATGTAAACGAATACTACAGGCGTTCTTCGGAAATACAACTGTGTGAGGTAGATACCAATGTTATCAGAATGCTAGCTGAGATAGCGTTAGTATCGAAAAAATTTTAACTTTTGTTGTTGTTACAAGTTGCGCTTAAACATAAGTCAAGTGTCAACTTTTTCTATGGAATAGTTTAGTTTAATACAGTATTTTAATAAAGTTCAAATGGACCGAACGAAATGGCGCAGCAGTTAGACTCTGATTTCCTATTTGGAAGGATGGTGGTTAAAATTCGTCTGCGATCTAAATTTACGTTTTCTGTGGTTTTCCAAAATGGCTCAAGGCAAATATAGAGATGCATTTGAAAGGGCGCAGACGCTTTCCCTTCCCTGCGTCCTTTCGCCACGCGTGGTAGCCGCGCGGTCCGAGGTGCTTTACCCGTGTCAGGTTCGAGTCCTCCCTTGGGCGAGGGTGTGTGTGTGTGTTGTCCTTAGTGTAAGATACATTAAGGAGTGTGTAAGCCTAGGGACCGATGACCTCAGCAGTTTGGTCCCACAGGAAATTACCACAAGTTTCAAAATTTCCTACGTCCTTTCGACGTAGACAAAACGTCAATCCCTAATTCTCTCTTCCTCTTTCGTTCAAATGGATAAAATGGAATACCATGCAGTCATGAAATAGTTTGTTTTGTACAGTTTAATGTCAAAGGAAATTCATTCAGAGTTGCTGAAGATACGTCTGCCCTCTTTATTTTCAGCATATGTGGCTGACTGAATTCTAACGTAGAGTAGGATATTTCACACGAGACACGTCCCGAAACTGCTTCAAGAACTAGAAGAATGAGTAAATGATTACGATACATTTCTCTCTAAGAATTAACTACGAGATGTGCTTTGTTCGATATGGTCACTGCCGTTTTTGTAAAACTGACACGAGCATATACGAAAATTAATTTCTCAGTAGTGTATGGCCATTTGGGAGATAATTCAAATCACTTTCTGCGCGGATTTGTGAGTGCGAGTGACAGCTGAGCCCATCTCTTCACGCTAAAACTAAATATTAATATACTAACAGCAGATCTACAGAAATTTGTGGCTGAAGAGCGTGTTGAATCCAGTGGTCATGCAAAACGTACATTGGTGTTTCGCTGGTCTATATGTAATGCTATCGATATGAAAAATACTTGCCTGATTAGAAAGTTTTATGATTAAATCTATGTTTTATAAAAGTGTGAACCGTATATAAACGGTCGGTGTAGCACAGCAATTTAGGTGTGTTGTTCTGCCTTTATTGTTTTATTACAGAGGAGATTCTTTCGTTTATTATGTTTTTTAACTATTTATCTTCTTACTTCCAACTATATATATATATATATATATATATATATATATATATATATATATATATATATATATACATAAATCTTTTACTCTTTTAAAAAGCACTTTACATAGGGGGTTCATCTGTCACTTCCGGCGGCAATTTGCTTTTATTTAACGCATAGCACTAACTTTCAATTATACTGACACACCTAATTGGATAAGCGATTTAGACGACTCCGCGTCAGGCTAAGGAGCTGACTAAATTGTAAGGTTGCACTCTGTACCGCTAATATCATACAGAAAAATATTTTATAAATATCTCGCAAGGAGCGTTGTAACTGTGTATAGTGATTTTTTTGACTATAGGATGGCTTGGTGATTTTTTGATACTGAAACGCTTATTTATTTGACAAAGTAAAAGTGCGAGTATAAAGTAGAGCAACTAAATTTATTTTCTAAAAAACACATCTTTCAGTAACAGACCGAGTACCTGTCCCTAGGCGGCGTTTAGGGCCAAGTATCTGTTCTCTTTGTGGACCTCGGCTGGCAGAACAAAGAGATGTGTTTAATTAGGGAATCACCACTCCGCCTCTCAGATTATGGCAATTAGAAAAGGACAGCAGTCACCGTCAAACTATTGCAAAATCCAAGGAGAACATTACACGCAGTTCCATGAGTGAGCGTAGTCAGGATACGGAACTAAAAGAATTGCAAAAAATGGTTCAAATGGCTCTGAGCACTATGGGACTTAACATCTGTGGTCATCAGTCCCCTAGAACTTAGAACTACTTAAACCTAACTAACCTAAGGACATCACACACATCCATGCCCGAGGCAGGATTGGAACCTGCGACCGTAGCAGTCGCGCGGCTCCGGACTGAGCGCCCAGAACCGCTAGACCACCGCGGCCGGCAAAAGAATTGCATTTGCGTAATTATAACTAACCATAAATTTAAGTACAAAACTCAGTGGTTGCTTCCTTCACTGAATATTTTATTTTACCACAACATTGAATAAAGCTTGTCAATGACCAGTATGTTTGGAAATTATAGCTGTTCGTGCTATAGCCAGTTCTCCGTGCTGCCGACATATCTGATAGCTCTCTGCATAACCAACCCATTCCCAACAAGGAGACTACAGCTATGCTCCTGCGGTGAGAAGTTTTCCTGCAGTTCCAGCAGTGATGTCCGTGTAGTGGATGTGTAGTTGCATTCGAACGTTGTGGAGCATTGTTTTTCCTAGAGCAAATAGGCACCAACACATTTCGCCGCTGACGAAGAATTCTATTCAGCGGTTTGGCCGGAGAAAACATTAACTTGCTAGCATAATATGGGATCCTTAACCGTGCTAGTTACACATTTTAGGTTCTTAGCGGGCTGGGAACTACGACTGAATATCACTGCGGTTCAGTCGGTAGCACAAGTGTTTGCCTCGCCATTAGATGAATATGGTAACTGTTGCGGGCATTATCTTCTAGATAATACTGTCTTGATGATTCTTCTTCTCAGCTCTCGTTTGGTTATTTCCAATGCAATGATAATTACAACGATATTTTCCATGCTATTTCACATAAAAAGTGTAAACCTCTTTGGTAACCGGGTTCTTTGATTACTCCGATACTTCTGATGAACTTTGTGTGACATGAACTTGGAAAAATGATAGTCATTATTACACATGAAACTGCAGGCCGCCTGTACTGACCGCCTATACTGACTTGCTTAGTGGAAACAGAACGAGTAGAATCGGACTGTGCTAGAAACTGTGGCGAAGTAGCAGTTGCGCCTAACTCTGTAGTCGGCTGTATGTCAATTCTGCGGAAATGTGTGTGGTTGGGCACTGCTATCGCTTCTGCGGCTGATTTTACAACTTGTTTGCTCATTCACTCATATAACGATGAACATGGCCGCTGATGTCACGAATTTCCGATTCAGTCGTTTTCGAGAAGGCGCGCTGACTGGCATTTCCTGTCGGACGTGCCGAGAAGTACAGCACTGTAGCAAAATTCCCTATCTGCAATGCGTCGAGGAAAATGTGTAGGAAAGAGTGTTACGTAATGTAGTGGACTGACAAGACAGCCAGTCCACAGTGACGGGTAACCGAAAGGCACGCGTTTACACACGCCGGCTGGCGTTAGGTCTGAAACAGGATACGTAATGAATGCTATAAATAAAAGTACGTAGCTGCTGGAATACTTAACTTTAATCCATCATTTGTATACAGAATTCTTCATGATACAAGTGAGACTCTCTCTAGAAATGGTTCATGGCGCCTTGCTAGGTCGTAGCCATGGACTTAGCTGAAGGCTATTCTAACTATCTCTCGGCAAATGAGAGAAAGGCTTCGTCAGTGTAGTCGCTAGCAAAGTCGTCCGTACAACTGGGGCGAGTGCTAGTCAGTCTCTCTAGACCTGCTGTGTGGTGGCGCTCGGTCTGCCATCACTGACAGTGGCGACACGCGGGTATGACATGTACTAATGGACCGCGGCCGATTTAAAGCTACCACCTAGCAAGTGTGGTGTCTGGCGGTGACACCACACGTAACAGAAAATTCAAAGCGGCTGTGGACCGTGTCTCATAGATATCTAGACAAGTTGTTATGTTACAGTGTTAGGCGGGGCAAGTTAGTTTAAATGGGCACACTTCCACGCGGTCCTAGCTTATGGGTTGCTGTTGTATGCACGTGGCTGCACGAGGGTGCATTTCCGAACTAGGATTATTTGAAAAATTTACATCAAATACGAGCAGAAGCCAGATATATTGTCAGACAGGTATTCATCAATCTTCCAGGGGACATTAAATATTAATGTCGTGGAATTTAAGGCTGAGTTAAAGAACTTTCTGTTGGGAAAGTCCGTCTACGTCACTGAAGAATATCGTCAATGAAACTCTTAAAATTGATGTTTTAGTTCATTTTAGGAGCAACATTGTAGTATAATATTTCGTAGTTTTAACACATCTAGTTATCGCCGTTCTAGTTTCCCGTTATCTAGTTTATGGTTCTCCTATATTTCCCCCATTACCCTTCCGTACCTGTTATATTCCAGTATTCCAGTCCAAATCTCTACTTCTTAATCTGATCTTGATAGATTCACTTCATCCTGCTCTAGGTCTCTCTCTTGCAGCACATCGTTTTGGTATTCGTCTAGCTGACATTATCTTTACAGCCGGTCTTTGTGACTGAACGGTTCTAGGCGCTTCAGTCCGGAACCGCGCGACTGCTACGGTCGCAGGTTCGAATCCTGCCTCGGGCATGGATGTGTGTGATGTCCTTAGGTTAGTTAGGTTTAAGTAGTTCTAAGTTCTAGGGGACTGATGACCTCAGATGTTAAGTCTCATAGCGCTCAGAGCCATTTGAACCATTTGAAGGCTACGCATGGCGCCGACTCCTATCTGAACTTCATGAAACTGTAGCGGCTGAAGCAGGAATATTCCACGATGTCCCAGAACAAAGTTCGCATTTTTTCATCAGAAATTGATAGGGGAAAAAGTGTTGTGCGTTATTTATTGTACACCCCTCGTAATATGATAACTTTTTTGTCTGGACTAACTGCCGCCGCTATTCAACGGCAGCTCGTGATGGAAAGACAAAGGGAATAGAGTATTCGCGGTCACCTGGAGGAAGGCGCACGCGGCGTTCGTCTTAACGGCATCGATCGCGGCCACGCGCCACGCACGTGCGAGCTTGTGTTTACCGTGACGCCGTGGGGTCTTTGTTTTGTCGCAGCTCATGCCACTTCTCATTAAACGTTATCACGTTATCACATGCTCGTCGCAGACCAGCCTGACGACCTCATCGGCTGTCTTGGTGCTTCTACTCATTGCTGTACCGTAGATTGTGTAGTATGGGAATACTATATAATCCGTTTGTTTATCAACAATACGAGGGACAGCTGAATAGTGTTTTTCTATTCGTGGGTAAAAGAATAACTGGTAGAGATATTTACAAGATGCACACAGTCTGATTCGCCGTGTGTACTGCCTTCTCACTTATGAAAGCGTCTGCTGTCGGGACACATTTCATATCGCATATGCGTTTGAGGTTAGGTAGGCACTTGTCTGTCTCAACGAAGATGTAGCCATCCGGCTGTCTGATGGAATAGCATACCGCTGAGTGAAAACTGTGGGGCACGTCTTAGCAACAAATCAATAGAATTGGGGGGAGCGACGGGGAGGGGGGGGGGGGCAGAATCTATTAGCGAAGGCGGCGTCATCGGCAGACAGAGTCACTCAGTTCTGCTGCTGTGAGGACATGCTAATCTGTTCAGAACAGACGCTTTGTCTTCTCATACTGAAATGGGCTATTGAAGCTCTGAGGGTTCAAATGGTTCAAATGGCTCTGAGCACTATGGGACTTAACATCTGAGGTCATCAGTCCCCTAGAACTTAGAACTACTTAAACCTAACTAACCTAAGGACATCACACACATCCATGCCCGAGGCAGGATTCGAACCTGCGACCGTAGCAGCCGCACGGTTCCGGACTGAAGCGCCTAGAACCGCTCGGCCACCGCGGACGACGCTCTGAGGGTTCCACAACAACTTAATTATGTGCGTAGGTAGTTCATCTATGGCATTTGATGAATGAGTTTGCGAGTATCAAAATATGTGACATAAATGACCGAGACTCTTGGCCACCTTGACTTAGAAGACAAATTATTTACAACGCCAAGGCACCGTAGGCCTTAGTATTTGCCACAAATTTCAGCTTATTTACCCGTTCCTGAGAAAAATGGGTCTTAACAGACGTACAGACAGACGGAAAAGAAGTAACCCTATAAGAGTTCCGTTTTTACCGATAGGAGTACGGAACCATGAAAGAATTGTGTACGGAAAGACATATGCTACTTAATGATTTTAAGAAAGCTTTCAATACAGCTGACAGAACTAAACTTGGGAAAATCAAAATGGTTCAAATGGCTCTGAGCACTATGGGACTTAACATCTGTGGTCATCAGTCCCCTAGAACTTAGAACTACTTAAACCTAACTAACCTAAGGACATCACACACATCCATGCCCGAGGCAGGATTCGAACCTGCGACCGTAGCAGTCACGCGGTTCCAGACTCGGCCACACCGGCCGGCTTGGGAAAATCCTGGCAGAAAGTAGCACCTCATCATAAAAGCAAATTCAGAACATAGGCAGCCAAATGCGATTGCAGTCAGAACTGTGCAACAGCTGTCGTAATGGAAACACGTTTATCTAAGTGTTAGATAAGGATGTTGCCTCTCACCGTTCGCGTTCAGCAATTATGTAAGTGAAGTGATCAGTGAATGGAGACAAAATCCCCATCCCAAAATAAAGATAGACAAACTGACTTATAAACACTACTACTTGCAGATAAGTTAGATGCAGTTTTTTGCAGAATCCAAGGGTTATCTGCAGCGATCGCGGTATAACCTGAAAAAAAAAGTACAACATGGAGGTCTCTCTCAATAAAACCTTCATCGGGAAAGACTGCAGAGAAGAAGAATTTCAACAGATAACAAACATTCAAATACCTGGGATGTAGCCTCAGCTACATTCAAGAAAACGATATGCGGTACAAAACCACAAAGTGAAAAAAAAAATCGCAGGACTAATAATTGGCATCGTCAGACCATTTCTCGATTAGCAGCATAGCAGACTCAGCCTATACAACGTCCTGGCCAAATGCAATCACTTGTATGGCAGCGAAGCTTGGACACCTCGTAGAGATGAAAAGGAGATTAATGAGCACCGAGATGCACTTCATCGGAACAACAAGGTACACTCTATGGGACATGAAAATATCTGACATTCTTAAGGATGTCAAAGGTAAAACAATTCTCAACACAGAACTACAGAACGTCTTGAAAAGGTGAGGATGGACCAGAATCCCCGAAAAATCCTCAGATACCGACACAAGAGGTAGGAGAGATGTAGAAAGAACGCCAGGGACGTGAAGAAAAACGCACAGCAGGCCAGTAGGCGTAATACTGTATAGGAAGGAGAAGAAGAAGAAGAAGGAGATGAGGAAGATTACGTTTCACCTTAACACTCAGAGCTTGGCAACCTTTAATTTCATATCCATGGCTGTTTACGTTATACGCGAATTGTCTGTGATGTTTGACTGTTAAATCAACTCCGCTAAGAGTACCGTAATGTCAGTAATTTAATAAGACAGTAATCTGTTTAATCTGTTTTGCAGAAACGGCGCTGCAGTTAAGGTAATCGATATGTGGTACTGTAAGGTGCAGTTTTATTGACAAATAAATCTAAACAAGACAGGTTTTTATTTTGCTAGTATACTGAAAGCATAAATAAACTTTAATCCAATAATATATAAAGAAAAGACAGGATGGTATGGGCATGTAAAAAGAACAGGAGCTGGCAGGATAGCGAGAAAAGCCTATGAAATGGCAACAAGTGACAAGAATCTTAGAGTAAGACGAGAGACAGGCGGATTGTTGGAGTGAAGGAACGTGCGATGAAGATAGGAGAAGACTAGGACAGAGCGGAGAGGGAAACCTGTTGGGAACTAAAGAGAAAAGGCTTCCAAACAGAACCAGCGAGGGACTGGAAATTGTAAGAGCTGATTATGAAGACAGTACATCAGTCAGAATGAACTGAGACAATGGTGAAGAGGAAAACAAAAACTTCATTTTAACCGCTATTTTCTTCTAAAAACACATTTCCTTACAGCAAACGCTCAAAATTCCTGCCTACAACATCGCTACAAACTTGGCATCGTCGACACAGCAACAGCTTAGTCGGAAAAAAACTGCACATATAAAAACCATCACTTACGGGACAAAATTGTCGCTGATAGGCTGACTGTTTGTTGCTGTAACTCCACAAAGGAAATTCCGACCTATGGCTACTGGAAAATTTTGCTCGCTTCGACGTCCACTGCCATGGTTCAATATTATCAGTTTCTTTTCACCCATGATGTTTAACTATATGCCTTTGTTACGCAAGCCATCTAAATAAGTCGATAAACACGATTTTTGTGACTCCCTTTAAGATGCAGTCCCACGTTGTCCGTAGTGTGAGCTTGCCAGACTGATAGAGTACCTGATCAAAAGTATTTGGACGTCCCTATGCAATACGGAACTGATCACTACGTCGTATCACGAAAGGCGGATGCGGCAGCGTGAAAAGAGACGGGGAGTTTTGTGTTGTCAGTAGAGAAGCAGTAACTACAGAATTGGCCGGTCAGGAGAAGTGACACGGAGACCACACGGCAGTAGGATTTTTGTATTTTTTTAAAAATATTTATGGTACGTGAAGTTTGGAAGTCAAATATCAGTGCCCCAAAGCAATTCGATGCAACTCTAAAAATGTGGAAACAAAATCGCCTTTTAAGTTTTGCGACGGGCACAGGTAGCGTTGCTGTGTGATACAATGCTTTCCTGCCGCTTAGAGGGCCTGGGTTCGATTTTTGGCTGACACAAATTTCTAATTACACATCGCAAACAAAAATCCAATTTTAGTTACAACTATAAATTTTTAATTACCTATCTTTTATAAAAGATTGTTGAAAAAGATCGTTTGAATTAAAAACATTAAAAATTAGTCTTTTCATTTTATGTGTTTTACACTTCACTGAAATGATTGTCGAACTTGCAGCTTCGTTTTAAAATTATTCGCAGTCAGGAATCGAATCCAAGCCGCCCCCACAGCAGATGAACATTCTACCACAGAGCCACGCCTACCGTCGAAAAAATTGATCATGCTTTTGGGTATTAAAGACGCTCGGAAAACTTCAGATTCGGTGGACTGATATTTGAGTTCTAAACTTCACGTACCATAAATATACACTCCTGGAAATGGAAAAAAGAACACATTGACACCGGTGTGTCAGACCCACCATACTTGCTCCGGACACTGCGAGAGGGCTGTACAAGCAATGATCACACGCACGGCACAGCGGACACACCAGGAACCGCGGTGTTGGCCGTCGAATGGCGCTAGCTGCGCAGCATTTGTGCACCGCCGCCGTCAGTGTCAGCCAGTTTGCCGTGGCATACGGAGCTCCATCGCAGTCTTTAACACTGGTAGCATGCCGCGACAGCGTGGACGTGAACCGTATGTGCAGTTGACGGACTTTGAGCGAGGGCGTATAGTGGGCATGCGGGAGGCTGGGTGGACGTACCGCCGAATTGCTCAACACGTGGGGCGTGAGGTCTCCACAGTACATCGATGTTGTCGCCAGTGGTCGGCGGAAGGTGCACGTGCCCGTCGACCTGGGACCGGACCGCAGCGACGCACGGATGCACGCCAAGACCGTAGGATCCTACGCAGTGCCGTAGGGGACCGCACCGCCACTTCCCAGCAAATTAGGGACACTGTTGCTCCTGGGGTATCGGCGAGGACCATTCGCAACCGTCTCCATGAAGCTGGGCTACGGTCCCGCACACCGTTAGGCCGTCTTCCGCTCACGCCCCAACATCGTGCAGCCCGCCTCCAGTGGTGTCGCGACAGGCGTGAATGGAGGGACGAATGGAGACGTGTCGTCTTCAGCGATGAGAGTCGCTTCTGCCTTGGTGCCAATGATGGTCGTATGCGTGTTTGGCGCCGTGCAGGTGAGCGCCACAATCAGGACTGCATACGACCGAGGCACACAGGGCCAACACCCGGCATCATGGTGTGGGGAGCGATCTCCTACACTGGCCGTACACCACTAGTGATCGTTGAGGGGACACTGAATAGTGCACGGTACATCCAAACCGTCATCGAACCCATCGTTCTACCGTTCCTAGACCGGCAAGGGAACTTGCTGTTCCAACAGGACAATGCACGTCCGCATGTATCCCGTGCCACCCAACGTGCTCTAGAAGGTGTAAGTCAACTACCCTGGCCAGCAAGATCTCCGGATCTGTCCCCCATTGAGCATGTTTGGGACTGGATGAAGCGTCGTCTCACGCGGTCTGCACGTCCAGCACGAACGCTGGTCCAACTGAGGCGCCAGGTGGAAATGGCATGGCAAGCCGTTCCACAGGACTACATCCAGCATCTCTACGATCGTCTCCATGGGAGAATAGCAGCCTGCATTGCTGCGAAAGGTGGATATACACTGTACTAGTGCCGACATTGTGCATGCTCTGTTGCCTGTGTCTATGTGCCTGCGGTTCTGTCAGTGTGATCATGTGATGTATCTGACCCCAGGAATGTGTCAATAAAGTTTCCCCTTCCTGGGACAATGAATTCACGGTGTTCTTATTTCAATTTCCAGGAGTGTATTTTAAAAAGTACGAAAATTTTATTGCCGTTTCGTCTCCTTGTCAGTGACTTCGAACGTGGACTAGTCACTGAATGTGACCTGAGTAACAAATCCGTCAGGGACATTTGAAGGCTTGTAAGGCTGCCCAGATCGATTGTTGGTGACGTGTTTGTGAAACGGAAATGCAAAGAAACAACTACAGCTCACCCAAGATCAGGCAACCCTCACGTTCTGAGGGACAATCGAGCCTTGCGCAGTATGGTTGTAAGAACTCACGAGATATTAGCGGAAGGCATCAATCGTGAGTTCCAAAGTGGTCCTAGCAGACCAGACAGCACAATGATTGTGCGTAGGCACTTAAAAAGAATGGGCTCCAATGGTCGAGCAACACATTTCTGTAGTGAATGCTAACGGCGCTTGAGGTGGTGTAAAGAACTATGACTCTGGGTAGTGGATAACACAGCTAAACTCCGTTCGTACAGGCCCCCGAAGACCCAACGGTACTGACCGACCGCCGTGTCATCCTCAGCGTATTGACGTCGCTGGATGCGGATATGGAGGGCATTTGGTCAGCGTAGCGCTCTCCCGGCTGTTGTCAGTTTTCGTGACCGGAGCCGCTATTTCTCAATCATGTAGCTCCTCAATTTGCTTCACAATGCCTGAGTGAACCCCGCTTGTCAACAGCGCTCGGCAGACCGGAAGGTCACCCATACAACTATTAGCCAAGCCCAACAGCGCTTAAGGGGCTCCGGAAAGGCTCAAAATCATGAAAAGTTCCAATTTTTACTTTTTTGCGTTTTCTGAATCTGCAGACTATTACCTTTTAACAGACATATAATTTATTCAATTCCGAAGACTACAACTATTTTTAAATTTTTTTTGAAATGTGTTCTACATGGGCGTGACCCACTGTGGCACTGTTAAACTGCTGTCAAATGGTGTTATTATTAACGTCCGTGTTCATCAGGTACATTTTAGTGATGTGAGATAAAGTATGTGTTGTGGCTAACCTGTGATGGTTCAATATATATCGCTGGTGTGATTGTCGATTGTTTCATGTTTATTTACTCTGTCGTTATCTCGAAAATATTCGTAATTAATTCTGTTTCTTGAGTCTCTGTTTTGTTGAAGTATAATAATGAGTAAAAGTAAAGTTATTAGAAATCCTCTGAAGGCTTTTAAGAAAAGGAGAAATGTTGGAAAGCCAAAGGTATGTGTTATTACATTTAGAAATATGGGAATGAAGATAGGTTCTAACATGGTACGAGCGATGCTTGCTTTAGACAAGGAACGCCTTCGGGCTGCAGACAGGGCTGTAAAGAGTCTAGAAATACAAGCAAGAGTAAACAGGAGGAGGAACAAGAGGAAGCTGGAGGAGGAGTTTGCAGAGGATGAAGATAATCCATCCTATGGACCTGGAATGCACTAAAAAGTTAATCCAATCTTTGTCGCTCGATTCCCAAAACTTTTATTTTCTCATACTAATTACATGTTTTCTAAGGATCTTCCAAACATATTTGTTCCAGACTTTCAGTAAATGTTACACAGTACCTTCTGCATAATTTAACACAGCCTTTTTCCAAAAAACTGTATATTTTTGAATATATAAATAAAAAATTGCAAAAAAATGTTGTGAATTTTCATTACAATTGAAAAAAATCATCTTTAATAACTGAACTAAAATTTTGTAAAATCCCTGTGTTAAGTTGTAGTCCATATTCCAATAAATAATCTGTAAATAGTTCAACTTCCTACCTCAAATACTTTGTGAGGAAAGATGTAATTTATAAGCGTTATTTTAACATTGCAAGTATAGGGCGTTCCGGAGCCCCTTAACTTCGATGAACTGACGGGAACAGGAGTTAACACTGCGGCAACGCCGTTGGCAGTAGTGGGTAAATGGAAACACGTAATTTGTTGTGATCAATGACGCTATATTCCGTGACAATCCGATGCAAGGGTTCGGGTTTGGCGAAAGCCTGGGGAACGTTATCTGTCATAAAGCGTACTGCCAACAGTGAAGTACAGAGGTGGTAGTGTTACGGTTATCGGGGTGCTTTTCGTTGTTAGGGTGTGATCCTCTTGTTGCGCTTAAGAGAGCGCTAATTGCGAAAGGATATGAAGACATTTTACCGCACTGTGTAGTGCGCACAGCAGATGAATATCTCGGAGGCGATGACTGTATCAGCATGACAATGCACCATAATACAGTATCTTTGAGGCAATTGGTTTTGGACAACAACTTTCCTGCATGGACTGGTCTACCCACAGTGCAGACCTGAACTGAATGGAGCACCTTTGGGATGAGCTATAATGCCAATCTCCCTCCAGACCACACAGTCCATCACAGCCTTGAAGAAGAATGGCCTGTCATTCCTCCACAGACATTCAGGCACTTCACTGTAGTGTCCCTAGGAGAGTAAAATCCCCCATAAAGGAGAATGGGTGGACGCACTCCACATTAACGTCCACTAATGTGTGGATAGTCCGCCCGGTTGGCCGTGCGGTCTAAAGCACGGCTTCCGGGCGGGAAGGAGCGCCTGGTCCCCGGCACGAATCCGCCCGGCGGATCTGTGTCGAGGTCCGGTGAACCGGCCAGTCTGTGGATGGTTTTTAGGCGGTTTTCCATCTGCCTCTGCGAATGCGGGCTGGTTCCCCTTATTCCACCTCAGTTACACTATGTCGGCGATTGCTGCACAAACAAGTTCTCCACGCACGCGTACACCACCATTACTCTACCACGCAAACATAGGGGTTACACTCGTCTGGTGTGAGACATTCCCTGGGGGGTTCACCGAGGGCCGAACCGCTCAATAACCCTGGGTTCGGTGTGGGGTGGCGGAGGAGTGAAGTGGACTGTGGTAGTCGTCGTGGGGTTGTGGACCACTGCGGCTGCGGCGGGGACGGAGGCACTCCGTCGTTTCTAGGTCCCCGGTTAACATACAATACGTACATACAATACAATGTGTGGATCCTTTTGATGGCGTACACAGAAAAGACCTACCCCACGTCACTGAAGGATCAGGTTGAGAAGGACGCACTTGTGTGAGGAGGAGAGGAGGTAAAACTTTTTCTTTTAGTTTATAGATTTGTTTCCCAGCCAAACCGCAGTATCGATATGGAGTCTGAGGCTGGCATGTTAGTCCGCCGCGGCTCCACAAGCCAAGTCCTTCACTTAAATACAGGCGCGCTGTCACGCACTGCCACTTATGCCGCAATAAAGAAGATAAAATAAGAACCTGAAGCCAACACTCCTATCTTGCCGACAGAATAAGTAGTAAACGCCCCGGGTAAACACAACACATCAGCACGTGTAATCAGAAGATTGCGGAGCTTGCGTACTGCCTCTTGCCTGTAATCACACGAAGCCGTCAGACCACCTCATTTGATACAGTGTTCGGCAATTGCTTGTGTTACGGCTCTCTCTCTCTTTCGCTGATCACTCTGAACCGATCTCTTATGCTCACAGCGACCTTGCTGCGTTTTGGACTCTGTTTCTAGCCAATCGTTCACTGCGTGAACTTGTTATTCGTTGCCGACCGGTTGGAACTCTCATTCGTTCCACCGGTCACCTCGTCGCTACGTGCCGAGATATAATGAACTGTTCTGCTTAGGCCGGTATTACACTATCAAATTTCTTTGTCAAAGATATTTGATGGTGTAATAGGGAACTTTGTCAAATGTCGTCCAATATTTGATCAAATCTAAGGCCTCGCTGTGGATTTGATCAAAGAAGTCGCTTGTCTTCTGTTCACTGCAATGTGACATGTTACCACATGGAGCGCTAACATAGCTGCAGGATTCTGTCGTCTGTAGTGTTTTTATAAACATTACCGGTAAATACAATTGGTGTGTGCCGACAACTACAAAATTAATAGAGATGAATGAAGCTGATGAGGCGCTTTACAATGTGAGGCACGCTGAATACAAAAATAGATTAAGAAGATTGGAGACCTGACCTAACCAAACCTAACCCTCTCCTGTAGCAAGGAATCGGAGTGTTACAGTGAGCCTGTCTTCTGCAGATGTAGCAGTTCTTAGGTGAATATTGTGCTTTGTGATATGATGATACACTTCATTGAGCACATACAGAAATGTATGCTCATCCATTCTTAAATAATTGATGTACGATTTGACTTCCTCCACTATAAGCTCACGTAACAAGTTTTGTTGAATGCTTTTATCGTGTCGTCGTAAAACCCACGGCTTCACCCAGGTACGTTTCCTTTTTTTTCCCGTTTCTCTTCCGCATGTGTACACAGTGCAATTGTGGTAAATGCAACTGCTGCGGTTAATAACAAGTTGTTGTTGTCAGCCATCTTGAACTTTGACGAAAAATATGATGACAGTGTAATACCCCTTCTAGCGCTACGTCAAAGATCTTTGTCAAATATATTTGACGGAATATTTGATTACATCTTTGATCAAATCTTTGACAAAGAAATTTGATAGTGTAATACCGGCCTTAAGCCGGGTAGAATACTAAAGGTGATATTTCTCTGGTGTAGCCGACACTGAACGCCTGTCTTGTATCAGAAGGCCACATAATCCTTGCATTGTCAAGCGAAGACATGAAGGGCGCGTAAGTACGAGTAGTTGATCAAATGTTTGGAGCGGATACAAACCTCCCGCGAAATTACACAATGGATTTTTGTCAGAGTTTTCACGAGCAAACTTATAGTTCAAAACTGACAAATAGGATACCAATATTAGCAGCGTGACGTCTAGTTCTGGAAAATAAAAAAAATAAAAAAAATGATTTAATTACTTGAAAGTAAGCAAAGTAATTAAGAAGAAATTTGAAAACAAAAAACTGAAAAAGCGATCAAAAGTTTTGTGAAATTTTTTCGGGGATTGGGAAATTAAATACAATATTGCAGTGCCTGTGTTGTTACTATGGACGATGCAGTGTGGCTTTGGATATGCATGGGTGTCCCGAAGAAATATGCTCTGCGGCGACTACAGCCGTTATGAAATACATGAAATGTATCAGCTGTATAAACGAATGGTTCAAGATGGTTCAAATGGCTCTAGGCACTATGGGACTTAACATCTGAGGTCATCAGTCCCCCAGAACTTAGAACTACTCAAACCTAACTAACCTAAGGACATCATACACTTCCATGCCCGAGGCAGGATTCGAACCTGCGACCGTAGCAGCCGCGTAGTTCCTGACTGAAGAGCCTAGAACCGCTCAGCCACCGCGGCCGGCGCAGAAAGGAGCGTTTGATGTTTCTCTAATCTATTTTATTTCTTACTTTCAGGAAAATTATTTCACAGAATATTTGAATTTTTTCTCTTTCTGCATTAATGTGTTCAGACTGAGCATTTTACACCAGGCAGGTGGTGAAAACTGTCAACAACAACGCAATTCACGGGAGAACAAAATCGCCGCCAGTCGGCAGTATTCCATTAATACCAGGAAAAGAAGACGCTGCCCAACCTTTACAAAAGCGCTGCAGGTTCTGTCGCCGGCGTATTTATTTTCCTGCAATCAGAGAACTAGAAAATGTCCAGAATGAGATGGTGGGAAACACGATGATCGTGAAGCGGGTAAACTTGATCTTCATAAGAACCAAACACGATGATCGTGAAGCGGGTAAACTTGATCTTCATAAGAACCACAACTGTCGTGCCTGCGTAATCTCCTCTCAAGGCGGAAGCGGAAACCAAACCCAGCATCCGTCTTGCTGGTTGATGAAATCCGCAGACCGACCAAGCTTAATGGCCAGCGCACCAGATCTCCGCTCGCGTCTGATGAGCACTTTAAAAAACGTACTTAAGTCAGTCAGTATTCCAATTTACTCAAGAATAACGACTTTTAAGGGAAAGTACCTCATCCACTCATCATATTCTAGCGGTGCGGTCTAAGGCGCCTTGTCACGGTTCGCGCGGCTCCCTCCCTCGGGCATGGGTGTGTGTGTTGTCCGTAGCGGAAGTTAGTTTAAGTTAGTTTAAGTTAGATTAAGTAGTGCGCAAGCCTAGGGACCGATGACCTCAGCAGTTTGACCCTATAATCCTTACCACAAATTTCCAAATTTCATCATATTCCCACCTATCATTTACATACAGTAGTGGTAATCAGTATAAATGCATGGATATATGTAGGAAAATTAGCATTGTAGGTTGCAATAGTTGAGTACATTGTGTATGTAATAGTATGAGACGCAGTATGCTGACAAATACAGTAAAATGGTATCGCATTTGATGTTAGTAGTACAGTATATAACAAGACGTCAACGATTCAGATGGTGTAGGATGGAACTCTGTATAAACGCAATCGGCTCTGTGCGCTGTTAGGGGGAGAGAGAGAGAGAGAGAGAGAGAGAGAGAGAGAGAGAGAGAGGATGTGTGTGTGTGTGTGTGTGTGTGTGTGTGTGTGTGTGTGTGTGTGGCCATCGTGCCGATAGGGAACAGACGCCATTAGTGACAGTGTGTATCGTGTGCATAACCTACGATTCGGACACAGCCACGCGGTAAACAGTTACCACGTGATGAAAAAGCTAAAGTTGGTGCGCAGAAGGAAATGGGACTCTCCAATCGTCAAATAGCCAAAAAGTTGAACTATTCAGGTACAGTCATTTATAATTTCCTAAAATTCGGCCCACCATTTGGACAGAACGGGAACTATGGGCAAAGTAGAAAATTATCGCCCGCATCTCGTGGTCGTGCGGTAGCGTTCTCGCTCCCCACGCCCGGGTTCCCGGGTTCGATTCCCGGCGGGGTCGGGAATTTTCTCTGCCTCGTGATGGCTGGGTGTTGTGTGATGTCCTTAGGTTAGTTCGGTTTAAGTAGTTCTAAGTTCTAGAGGACTGATGACCATAGATGTTAAGTCCCATAGTGCTCAGAGCCATTTGAACCATTTTTTTTAGAAAATTATCTCAGGAATCGAAACGGTTACTTTTGCCCAAAGTAAGGGCCACAAATCGGTATTCTTCTTAATTAGTTGCTGATTTACAGTTTCCGGTAATTGCCAGACGTGTTCGACAAATTTTGTCGTATGAAAGCATCCTGTATTCGAGAACAGGCTGCCGAAACTCAAACAGGCTTAATTAGAACTTGGTGAAAAACATATGGACTTGAGAATGAGATAAAATGATCTTATGTGATTAGAAGTAGTTTAATTTATATGGTCCGGATGGATTTCAGTGTGATTGGCGTGATATGAGAACAGAGCAGTACGTAAGAATGAGCAGAAATTTTGGTGGTGAAAGTGTTATGTTTTGGGCAGCATCCTGCGCTGAAGGTAAATCACGAACAGCTTCAGTAAACACTTGAATGAACTCTAATATATACACTGAGATACTAGAGACGGAATTGATTAGAACGTATGAGGACTTAGAGGAGTAAAGCCTAATGTTTCAATAAGATGATGCATCTTTGCAGGTTTTTGCCCAACAAAAAGGTGGTTTCAAGACGAACATATCGATGTCTTTCCCTGGCCTGCATGTAGCCTGGATGTGGACCCCGGGAAAAACATTTGGGGGAATATTTGCACGGCGTGTTTATCGCAATGGAAGGCAATTTGAGGCCTAATGTCAGCTGAAAAGAGATGTACGAGAAGAACGGGGGACAATTTCACTGCAAGAACTACAAACCCTAACAAAACCAATGCCGAAGAAAATTTTTGATATAATTAGGTACAACAATGTATACCTTTATACCAATTTCCACCCAGGTAATGCAAACGCCTTATTTTGTTACGCGAGATATGAAAGAAACTACTCGTACGTAAATCCGCCATGATTGTTTATGTCTTATACGTAACTACCACTCTCATAATAAATTCGATACGTGCATGCTTCACACATAGTATATTACTTTCGCTGGAACTCTGCATTTGTACTGATTTCCACTACTCTTTGTATTAGTTATATTGTTTCTCTAGCCATCGTTTATATAATAAATTTCCTTGTCGTGTGCGCTGAATTGCAAATGTCCGATTCCCTTTAGTAGCAGAAAAGCTCTTTTTTGAAGCTATTTCAGTTACTCATAATCTGCTCGATGTTACAGTTTTACACCTACATCCCCACTCTACAAGCTAAAAAACTGTGCATGACGGGGACAGGGCATACAAGTACCGTTTCAGCACATTCCTATTCATTCGCGAGAGCTGCGCGAGGAGAAAGACTGTTGCTATTCGTATGTATGATCCTGAATTTCTCTACTTTAGCGTCGTGGTCACTACACGAGTTATATGTTGGAGAAATAATATGCTTGTTTTTTTCCATTTTTTTTGCAATTAATGTCGCTCGAAAAGAGTAGAAATAGTTAAAACTAATTTTCTCTATACAACGTCAGATGTTGATTGAAGTATAGGCTGGGCGAAGTAAAACTGCCTCGTAAAATATTTCGTGCACCTGTACGATAGGCAACCCAACTTGTATCACCTGCCCCGAGAGCAGATGATGTAAATTGGGCTGGCTATTGAAAAGAGATGCACGAAATATTTTCCCAGGCAACTTTTATTCTGTCCACGCTGCACAATGTACTAAGTAAACGTTGCTGAAGTGTTGTAGGCCCTATCGTAGTCTATTATTTTGTGAGAAAAAAAAGGAAACTTTGTTCTTGAAGTATTACGTGAGAATTTAAACATAATGCGGGATAATACAAACAGTAATTTTGTAAAGTGTGCTCTCGGAATTTTATGATTAAGGCCCTTTCTTATAATGTTCAGTTTGTCAGCTTCTGTGACATCCTCCCTCAGGTTAGAAAAGCCTTGTCGCAATCGTGCAGCACCTCTTTTTGAAACTTTTCTATCTCTTCCGTTAACCCAGTTTGGTAAGAATCCCAGACCTTCGGACGGTACTCAAGAAATGGAAAGATGAGGGTTTATAAGCGACCTCTTTAGTGTGTTACTTGCACTTCATTAGGGATTTTACTGTAAATTAAAGTTCAACTTGTGACTTTTCCACAGTTAAATTTATGTCGTAATTCCACCTTAAATCCCTCTGGACTGAAAGTCAAAGTTACTGGGATGTTTTCCTGAATCCAATGGCCGATCAGTTGCGTAGTCGAAGGATACTGGATTTTGTCGTCCAGCTACGCTCATAACATTACTTTATCATGATTGGACTCATATGTCAGTCCACAGCACGCTCTTAGAACCTGCAAATCTCATTAGATTTGATAAGAGGCTTCTATCAGTGATGCGAACCTGTAAACAACTGTTACGCCTGCAAAAGTCTCACAGTGTTTTTGGCGTCATTCACCAGCTCATATGTAAACACGATAAACTAAATCCCCCTCCCCCCGCACCCACCGCCTTTTTCTGTCTGTATGTGAAGGCTAATCTCAGGAGCTATTGAAGGGATTTTGATACGGTTATGATAGAGTAATGATGCAGGTAGACCGGACAAGTGGTCCGGCTGTAGATAGTGTACCCATGTGAAGCTGGAGCTAATCAGCATTTCTTTCTCTCTATCTCTTTCTCTCTCCAAATTTCAGTTCCCATCAAGCGTAACGTTCCTCACAACAACAAGTAGGCACTCCGTTTTTGGAGAATAGTTGCAATAATCTATGAGGCAAATGGTAAACATAGTTAACATAGCAATGCTGCCGGCAGAAATTAACAAATAAATAATACCAGCAATGTAAATAACAATAACTATGCATAAAATAGTGCAAACACCAAGAGATTCATTTCTAAGAAATTTTTCGTCCCGTATAAAGCACAGCAGTTAGACAATTCGTTATTTTTTGCAAGTGACAAACTGTTGTGAAATATCAGCTGTATTGTAGGTGACAGACAGGGACGTGACTAATAGTACAATATATGATCAGAAGTATCCGGACACCTGGTTGAAAATTACTAACAAGTTCGTGGCGCCCTCCATCGGAATACTGAAATTCATTATGGTGTTGGCCCACCCATAGCTTTGATGACAGCTTCCACTGTGGCAGGCATACGTTCAGTCAGGTACTGGAAGGTGTCTTGAGGAATGGCAGCCCGTTCTTCACGGAGTGCTGCACTGAGGAGAGGTATCGATGTCGGTCGGTGAGGCCTGGCACGAAGTCGGCGTTTCAAAACATCTCTACGCTTGTCCGTCCTCTTTTAATTCAAATGGTTCAAATGGCTCTGAGCACTATGTGACTTAACTTCTGAGGTCATCAGTCGCCTAGAACTTAGAACTAATTAAACCTAACTAACCTAAGGACACGCGGTCACGCGGTTCCAGACTGAAGCGCCTTTAACCGCACGGCCACACCGGCCGGCGTCCTCTTTTAGAACACTGCTGCGCGGTGTGGGATCCTTATCAGATAGGACTGACGGAATACATCGAAAAAGTTCAAAGAAAGGTAGCACGTTTTGTATTATCGCGAAATATGGGAGAGAGTGTCACAGAAATGATACAGGATTTGGGGTGGACATCATTAAAAGAAAGACATTTTTCCTTGCCACGGAATCTTGTCACGAAATTCTAATCAGCAATTTTCTCCTCCGAATGCGAAAATATTTTGTTGACACCGACCTACATAGGGCGGAACGATCACCACGATAAAATAAGGGAAATCAGAGTTCGTATGGAAAGATATGTGTGTTCATTCTTTCCGCGCGCTATACGAGATTCCAATAATAAAAATTGGAAAGGAGGTTCGATGAACCCTCTGCCAGGGACTTAAATGTGATTTGCAGAGTATTCATGTAGATGTAGATGTAGAAAGGTGTTCTCTGGGATCCAGGTCAGGACTCTGTGGAGGTCAGTTCATTACAGGGATGTTATTGTCGTGTAACCACACCTCCACAGGCCGTGCATTATGGACAGGCGCTCGATTGTGTTGAAAGATGCAATCGCCATCCCCGAATTTCTCTTCAACAGAAGGAAGCATGAAGATGCTTAAAACATCAATGTAGGCCCGTGCTGTGATAGTGCCACGCAAAGCAACAAGGGGTGCAAGCCCCCTACATGAAAAACACGATCGCACCATTACAGCACCGCCTCCGAATTATACTGTTGGCACTACACACGCTGGCAGATGACGTTCACCGGCCATTCGCCACACCCACACCCTGGCATCAGATCGCCACATTGTGTATCGTGATCCGTCACTCCACACGACGTTTTTCCACTGTTCAACCGTCCAATGTATAGGCTTCTTACACCAAGCGAGGCGTCGTTTGGCATTTACCGGCGTGATGCGTGGCTTTTGGGCAGCCGCTAGACCATGAAATCAAAAGTTTACTCGCCTCCCGCCTAACTGTCATAGTACTTGCAGTGGATCCTGATGCAGTTTGGAGTTCCTGTGTGATGGTCTGGATAGATGATTCCCTATTACACATTACGACCCGCTCCAACTGTCGGCGGTCTCTGTCAATCAACAGACCGAGGTCGGTCTGTACGTGTCCTTTCCCGTTTCCACTTCACTATCACATCGGAAACAGTGGACCTGGGGATGTGGAAATCTCGAGTACAGACGTATGACACAAGTGACACCCAATCACCTGACCACGTTCGAAGTCCGTGAGTTCCGCGGAGCGCCCCATTCTGCTCTCTCGCGATGTCAAATGACTACTAAGGTCGCTGATGTGGTGTCACCGCCAGACACCACACTTGCTAGGTGGTAGCTTTAAATCGGCCGCGGTCCATTAGTACATGTTCGACCCGCGTGTCGCCACTGTCAGTAATTGCAGACCGAGCGCCACCACACGGCAGGTCTAGAGAGACGTACTAGCACTCGCCCCAGTTGTACGACGACTTTGCTAGCGACTACACTGACGAAGCCTTTCTCTCATTTGCCGAGAGACAGTTAGAATAGCCTTCCGCTAAGTCCATGGCTACGACCCAGCAAGGCGCCATTAACCATATCTGAGAGTCTCACTTGTATCATCAAGAATGCTGTATACAAATGATGGATTAAAGTTAAGTTTTCCTGGAGCTACGTACTTTTCTTTATAGCATTCATTACGTATCCTGTTCCAGACTTCACGCCAGTCGGTGTGAGTTGACGCGTGCCCTTTCGGTTTCCTCGCCTTGTGTCTAGACTGTCTTGTCTAGACACAACAGCTGATATGGAGAACCTGGCAGTAGGTGGCAGCACAATGCAGCTAATATGAAAAACGTACATTTATGGGGGTGTCCGGATACTTTTGATGACATGGTGTATGTACTACTAAGATGTATATTTTGTTAAAATGTTTTCGACATTTCGAAACTATGTGTGGTCACTTAACATTTTATTTGTTGCCTGGCAGAAGAATAAAGTGAACCCGCTGATGATGGTGGAACATCACCGAAACATTCATGGCCGAAGAAAAAAAAAAAAAAAAAAACTGTGGTTTGCTCAAATCAGAATCTTAACAAATCGTCTTTACTGTTAAGGCAAACACATAACAAACAGTGAGCTACCTTGAAGGAAAGTCACCTCAAGATGAATAGTTATACTGGTACTGGAGGGAAGCGTGGAGGTAAGAACGGAGTCCAATACTTGAACACAGCAAACAGGTTAAGATGGTGCAAAGTGGACTACCTTGAGGAGCTGCATGAAACCAGTCTTCGGACTGACGACTCTGGCAACAACATAGCACAGCGATATCGCGGCGGCATTACGGCGCTGTCAGTAATTCAATCGTTCCCGTGAAGGATTATTTTAAATACGAATTGTGGGAAGCGTGATAAATTTCTGGCAGTATTAATCGATTCCAGCGAGCGTCAGTTCTTTTTTCCGTGTCAATACACGGCGCACAGAAATAACTGTCGGATCGAACTGTGTTCCGAAACAAGCGACGAGGCCCCGGCTTACGTGTGGGCATGCGGAAGTCGATGTGACGTTGTCATGCTGAGCCGAGCGTGGTCTCGCGGTGAGGACGGCGTGACGTACGGGAGGCGCTCGGGATCACGAATAACCGCCGGCGGGGGGACCGCGGGCCGCCCAAGTCGCCGTAAATCCGCTCTGGTGACGTCGCCAGCTGTCACGGCGGAGCGCGGGGGCGTCTGTCTCATCTGCCCTCTCGCTGCAATCCAGGCAGCTGTCGGCGTCGTCCTGGATACCGGCGCCGGAGTATTACAGAAAGTTTCAGCGTGATTTGTCTTCATGGATGGAGGCATTCAGCTGTTATCTTACACCGAAGCGCTAAAGAAACTGGTATAGGCACGCGTATTCAAATACAGATATGTGTAAACAGGCAGAATACGGCGCTGCGGTCGGCAACACTAATGTAAGACAACAACCGTCTGGCGCAGTTGCTAGATCGGTTACTGTTGCTGCAATGGCAGGATATCACGATTTATGTGTGTTTGGACGTCGTGCTATAGTCGGCGCACGAGCGATGGGACACAGCATCTCCGAGGTAGCGGTGAAGCGGGGATTTTCCCGTACGACCATTTCACGAGTGTACCGTGAATACCAGGAATCCGGTAAAACACCAACCGTACCGCTGCGGCCCGAAAAAGATCCTGCAAGAATGGGACCAACGACGTCTGAAGAGAATCGTTCAACGTGATAGAAGTTCAACCCTTCCGCAAACTGCTGAAGATTTCAGTGCTGGGCCGTCAACAAATGTCAGCGTGTGAACTATTCAACGAAACATCATTGACATCTGCTTTTGGAACCGAAGGCCCACTCGTGTACCCTTGATGACTGCACGACACAAAGCTTTAAGCCTCGCCTGGGCCCGTCAACACTGATATTGCACTGCTGATGACTGGAAAAAATGTTGCCTGATCAGCCGTCCGGAGTGGCCGAGCGGTTCTAGGCGCTACAGTCTGGAACCGCGCGACCGCTACGGTCGCAGGTTCGAATCCTGTCTCGGGCATGGATGTGTGTGATGTCCTTAGGTTAGTTAGGTTTAAGTAGTTCTACGTTCTAGGGGACTGATGACCTCAGATGTTAAGTCCCATAGTGCTCAGAGCCATTTGAACAATTTTTTTTTTAAATCTGTTACCGGACATCGATCTAACAATGAGGAAATGTTTGTCCAATCAGTCGTGAACATGGTGTCGTAAAGCTTTATTGTAATTATCTAACAACGTTTTTTTTTGTTATTCCATTTTCTCATATAATTTAGAACCTTGGGTCTGAATTTTATGGTTGTATAACTTAATTTAGAACAATTCGTCTGTGATTTGAGCGACAACGCCTTTTACGTTTAGTCCTCCATTGGACCTGTTGTTAAAAATGTCAGATTTTTTGTAACATCTAAACAACGAAAACCAATGACGGTCTCGTGAATAAGCCATTGAACTTTATTATTAAACGTTTCTCTAAGCGGTTTTCTGTCTCTTCCAGCAATTTGTATGTAAATTAGTAATGCCACACCATTTCGGCTGTTAACAAACGTCGTCGGAAGCGCAGACTTAAGATCACTATCCCTGAAGACAAGAGAGTTAAAGAATTGGGCCAGCCGGCCGGTGTGGCCGTGCGGTTAAAGGCGCTTCAGTCTAGAACCGCGTGACCGCTACGGTCGCAGGTTCGAATCCTGCCTCGGGCATGGATGTGTGTGATGTCCTTAGGTTAGTTAGGTTTAAGTAGTTCTAAGTTCTAGGGGACTTCTGACCACAGATGTTGAGTCCCATAGTGCTCAGAGCCATTTGAACCATTTTTGAATTGGGCCAAGAGCGAAATGCATTTTCTTTTTGTCCCGTTACTTGAGGACACTGCAACGAAAAAGAACACCATGTTCGTTGGTGGCTAAAGGTGTGATTTATATCTCTGTATCCAAAGAACCCTGTACGTAAGACCCTGCAGAGTCAGTGGTAAGTAATGCCTGGATGCGCAAAATGATTTCTGTGATGGAAGTGCGGCGTGCACCGCTGCTGAAGTCAGCTCAGCCATCCATTGTCACGCCGAGTCCTTCCTGGGCTCCAGCGCTGTCGCAACGCGCGTTAATTGCCCGTGAAAGACCGCGTGACCTTGCAGATGCATTAACAGGCTCCTCTCGTACAGCCGGGCTCCATGAAGGGCTGGCACTAAAGCGGAGGTATTTCGGCGACCGGTCTCCCGCCCGTACAAAAAATAAATAAATGAAACAATCTACATTTTAATAATATACTGTTTGGATCTATTCCAAAAAAGGAAGGACATACACGAACATTATCGAACAATCATCTTTAAAAAGCATGGTTGCAAAATGACGCGTATCATTTACAGAAGGATGGAAAAACTGGCAGAACTCGTCCTCAGGGACGATCAGTTCGGGTTCCAGAGAAAGCTACGTACACGCGAGGCAATACTGTTCCCACGACTCGTCTTAGAAGATAGATTGAAGACGGGCAAAGCTTTGTCAATGATGAATGGATTAGGGATAAAGGGAGGAAAAAGTTATCCGCAGCTTTTACAGAAACTAGGCCAAATTTATGAGTCGCAGGACAAAAAAGGGAAGCAGTAGCTGAGACGAGAGTGGCCGGGGATGTAGGCTATACATAATGTTATTCAACCTGTCACTCAGCAAGCAGTAAAGGAAACGAAGCAGAAATTGGGAAGGGGGAGGAAATTCAAGAGGAAATGAAAATTTAAGGCTTCCAGATGACATTGTCATTCTAGCAGGAAAGCGAAGGACTTGGAAAATCATTTTAATGGAACGGATAGTATCTAGAAAAAAGGTTATAAGATGACCATCAGCAAAAGTGAACCACTGGCAATGGAGAGTAACAGAACTAAATGAGGCCATGCTGAGGTAGTTAGTTTAGGAAATGAGACATTAAAAGTAGTAGATGACTTTTGGTGTAAATTCAGCAAAATAACTGACGATGGATGATGTGGAGAGTATGTAAAATGTAAATTGGCAATAGCAAAATATAGCTTATCTGAAAAGGGGTGTTCGTTAACACAGAATATGATTTTAAGTGTTAGGAAGTCTTCTGTGAAGGTATTTGTTTGGAGTAGAAATAGAAGTACAACTTTAAACGACTAAGATCGCTATCGTAAAGCTTTTATTGCGATAGCCGGCTTCAGCAAAATACGCTGCTGTCATCAGATAATTTGACTGAATCTTGACCAAATGCATCTTATATCGTATCATATCACAGTATGATATTTCATGAACATGAGAACAATATTATATCAGTAAATCAAGAATAAATAACTATTACATAAAAAACTTACATTTTGCATACATCACTCAGCAAGCAGTAAAGGAAACGAAGCAGAAATTGGGAAGGGGGAGGAAATTCAAGAGGAAATGAAAATTTAAGGCTTCCAGATGACATTGTCATTCTGGCAGGAAAGCAAAGGACTTGGAAAATCATTTTAATGGAACGGATAGTATCTAGAAAAAAGATTATAAGATGACCATCAGCAAAAGTGAACCACTGGCAATGGAGAGTAACAGAACTAAATGAGGCCATGCTGAGGTAGTTAGTTTAGGAAATGAGACATTAAAAGTAGTAGATGACTTTTGCTGTAAATTCAGCAAAATAACTGATGTGATGTGGAGAGTATGTAAAATGTAAATTGGCAATAGCAAAATATAGCTTATCTGAAAAGGGGTGTTCGTTAACACAGAATATGATTTTAAGTGTTAGGAAGTCTTCTGTGAAGGTATTTGTTTGGAGTAGAAATAGAAGTACAACTTTAAACGACTAAGATCGCTATCGTAAAGCTTTTATTGCGATAGCCGGCTTCAGCAAAATACGCTGCTGTCATCAGATAATTTGACTGAATCTTGACCAAATGCATCTTATATCGTATCATATCACAGTATGATATTTCATGAACATGAGAACAATATTATATCAGTAAATCAAGAATAAATAACTATTACATAAAAAACTTACATTTTGCATACATCACTCGGCAAGCAGTAAAGGAAACGAAGCAGAAATTGGGAAGGGGGAGGAAATTCAAGAGGAAATGAAAATTTAAGGCTTCCAGATGACATTGTCATTCTGGCAGGAAAGCAAAGGACTTGGAAAATCATTTTAATGGAACGGATAGTATCTAGAAAAAAGATTATAAGATGACCATCAGCAAAAGTGAACCACTGGCAATGGAGAGTAACAGAACTAAATGAGGCCATGCTGAGGTAGTTAGTTTAGGAAATGAGACATTAAAAGTAGTAGATGACTTTTGCTGTAAATTCAGCAAAATAACTGATGTGATGTGGAGAGTATGTAAAATGTAAATTGGCAATAGCAAAATATAGCTTATCTGAAAAGGGGTGTTCGTTAACACAGAATATGATTTTAAGTGTTAGGAAGTCTTTTGTGAAGGTATTTGTTTGGAGTAGAAATAGAAGTACAACTTTAAACGACTAAGATCGCTATTGTAAAGCTTTTATTGCGATAGCCGGCTTCAGCAAAATACGCTGCTATCATCAGATAATTTCACTGAATCTTGACCAAATGCATCTTATATCGTATCATATCACAGTATGATATTTCATGAACATGAGAACAATATTATATCAGTAAATCAAGAATAAATAACTATTACATAAAAAACTTACATTTTGCATACATTAAACAAGTCACTTTCGTACATTGGCAGAAGTAATCTATATCGCCGCCTAACTTGACGATGTCAAGCCTATATGGTATTTGTTTGTAGTCTGGTTGGTTGGGTTGTTTGGGGAAGGAGACCAGACAGCGAGGTCATCGGTCTCATCGGATTAGGGAAGGACGGGGAAGGAAATCGGCCGTGCCCTGTCAAAGGAACCATCCCGGCATTTGCCTGCATCGATTTAGGGAAGTTACGTAAAACCTAAATCAGGATGGCCAGACGCGGGGCAGTCTGGTCTTGTACGGTAGTGAATCGTGGGCGATAAGCAGTTCAAACAAGAGAAGTTCTTGCTGCAGAAGAATGCTGAATAGTGGATGAGTAAACGAATAGCTACAGAGGAGGTACTGGAGTGAATTGGGAAAAAAGAATTTGTTATGCTCAGGAAAGTATCATCGTAAGAAGATCGTAAGGAAGTGCAGAAAGACGCGGACAAAATTTGCACTTTGTGCTATGTATGACACCTCTCTTGACATGTAGACGAATGCTAGGTAATGCTTATAAAAAAGAAAGAAAGAAAGTCATAGTATCTGATAACTAGATTAATAGTGAGCATCTTGAGAACGTCACCCCTTATAAATATTAGGGGTTATGCTAAGAAGCTTTATGAAATGCGACGATCACTTGAAGCAATCGGGAACGAAGATGAAAACTTCAGTTTCTTGGATAATCTAGCCAACGCCTGTGTGAAGGAGCACGATCAATATTTTTGTTCTTGCGTTTGGATTCCTTACCAAGGAGCCATGACAAGAGAAATCGAGTGAGTTTAAAGTCGAACCACAAGGGTCGTAACAGATCGGCTTAGCCCGTACGAGAGTGCAACAGACATGCTCGGACAACTTGGAATCTTTGGAAGAAAACGACGTAGTTCTCGACAAACTCTGATGGATAAATTTAATGAACCTGTATTCGAAGAAGACTGTGCGACTGTTCTGCTGCCACCAACGCATAATTCGCGCAGAAATAATGAGAATAAAGTAAAAGGGATCAGGCAGTCATTTTTTCATCGATCAGCGCACGAATGAAACAGGAATGTATAATATTTGTATGATGGCCACTTCGCCATGCACTGTGCAGCATACTGCGAAATATATAGCTAGATTTAGATACTGTAAACTATACACTTCACCTTTCATTGCCACGTAAATTTATCGATCGCGCGTCAGTCTGACACCGCATGCATTAAGCACATTAAAACCTCGGTCACGGACACCACTTGGTCTACGGTTGACAGTAAAATGCAATCGATGGCATACTTCCTGCTGCAAGTTATTCCTAGAACTTTCCTACCCTGGATTTCTGCGTAGTTTGCTTGTATCGATTAACAAGAAATTCGCGAATGACTCTCTGGCTTTCAGGTTCAGCTGTCAAGGAAACATACCGGTTTACGGGAAAAAAAGGAGGGCAGGAAGTATGAGTGGCGAATACGGGTAATAGTTGTGTCAATGTCAATTGTTCTCGGCAATTACAAATCACTTTATATTAGCAAAGTTGCACAATTTCAAGACATTGCTTTCACAATGATATTACATATCAGATATCTTCGAGTTAGATGGGCCACGAAGATGTTACGACTCTCGTCTGTCACTGCTGAATGTCTGCGCGACATGCAACCATCATTCGCTGTCAGAGATAGCAGCAAATAGCTTCGGAATGTCGGTTGGCTTCAATTGCTACTGAGAAGATTATCACAGGCTGCGCGTTCCTACCGTATATTAATAACAGCTGACAAGAGACCACGACTAGCAGAAACCAAGCTAAGTGACGTGTGTTAAGCTAAAAGAAATAGTGATAAAAGAAAATAAGATAAGATGAAGAATGGATTTCGCCTTACTACCAAACTCGCTGCATTAGCATTGCTCGATTTCATTATAACGCACGTGAAAGTCCCTTGTAATATGCGCCTGTGCTGGTACGAGCCTTTTTAGTTTTGGGTGAGTAGTAGACCTGAGTCGAAACAAGGCCCCGGGAGTAGACAACATTCCATTAGAACTACTGACGGCCTTGGGAGAGCCAGTCCTGACAAAACTCTACCATCTGGTGGGCAAGACGTGTGAGACAGGCGAAATACCCTCAGACTTCAAGAAGAATATAATAATTCCAATCCCAAAGAAAGCAGGTGTTGACACATGTGAAAATTACCGAACTATCAGCTTAATAAGTCACAGCTGCAAAATACTAACGCGAATTCTTTACAGACGAATGGAAAAACTAGTAGAAGCGGACCTCGGGGAAGATCAGTTTGGATTCCGTAGAAATGTTGGAACACGTGAGGCAATACTAACCTTACGACTTATCTTAAAAGAAAGATTAAGAAAAGGCAAACCTACGTTTCTAGCATTTGTAGACTTAGAGAAAGCTTTTGACAATGTTGACTGGAATACACATTCTAAAGGTGGCAAGGGTAAAATACAGGGAGCGAAAGGCTATTTACAATTTGTACAGAAACCAGATGGCAGTTATAAGCGTCGTGGGGCATGAAAGGGAAGCAGTGGTTGGGAAGGGAGTGAGACAGGGTTGTAGCCTCTCCTCGATGTTATTCAATCTGTATATTGAGCAAGCAGTAAAGGAAACAAAAGAAAAATTCGGAGTAGGTATTAAAATTCATGGAGAAGAAGTAAAAACTTTGAGGTTCGCCGATGACATTGTAATTCTGTCAGAGACAGCAAAGGACTTGGAAGAACAGTTGAATGGAATGGACAGTGTCTTGAAAGGAGGATATAAGATGAACATCAACAAAAGTAAAACGAGGATAATGGAATGTAGTCGAATTAAGTCGGGTGATGCTGAGGGAATTAGATTAGGAAATGAGACAGTTAAAGTAGTAAAGGAGTTTTGCTATTTAGGGAGTAAAATAATTGATGATGGCCGAAGTAGAGAGGATATAAAATGTAGACTGGCAATGGCAAGGAAATCGTTTCTGAAGAAGAGAAATTTGTTAACATCGAGTAAAGATTTAAGTGTCAGGAAGTCGTTTCTGAAAGTATTCGTATGGAGTGTAGCCATGTATGGAAGTGAAACATGGACGATAACTAGTATGGACAAGAAGAGAATAGAAGCTTTCGAAATGTGGTGCTACAGAAGAATGCTGAAGATAAGGTGGGTAGATCACGTAACTAATGAGGAGGTATTGAATAGGATTGTGGAGAAGAGAAGTTTGTGGCACAACTTGACTACAAGAAGGGATCGGTTGGTAGGACATGTTTTGAGGCATTAAGGGATCACAAATTTAGCATTGGAGGGCAAAATCGCAGAGGGAGACCAAGAGATGAATACACTAAGCAGATTCAGAAGGATGTAGGTTGCAGTAGGTACTGGGAGATGAAGAATCTTGCACAGGATAGAGTAGCATGGAGAGCTGCATCAAACCAGTCTCAGGACTGAAGACCACAACAACAACAACAACAGAGTAGTAGAATGCCTTTCTGTACACTCGAACTCACGATTTATCTTTCTGTTTCGGAAAGGATATAAGTTAGTTTTGACTAGCATATGGCCATGCGGTATCCTGCCTAGATATTGTGAAGTGGAAAAACTAATTGATCTAAGTGTTAAAACTGGGCAGATTACTTTTTGTCATGGTACTTTAAGGATTGGCTCCAGTACTGAGCTATGTGATTCAAGTGAGAATTAGTAACCCTTTTAGTTTTTTGTGGCGCCAACAGATGGTGCCACTGTTATGTCCAGAGGTAAATGTACACCCGAGAGATCTACGTGCCGCATACTAGTGCCAGATTGTGTACGAAACCTGTGTCTCACTGCAGTTTGCTCCCGTTTCAGTTTATTGTTCCACTTAGAAGTGTGTCTTATGTGAAACAGATATCAAGGATTTCCTCAGAGAATGGGAAGGAGAATCGTCTAAGGAAGCTGGAAGAAGAGATAAGAGTCGGAACTCCTACAGCGCTGAAAGAAGATGTGGCAGGGCAAAATTTCTTCGATTTTGCGACCTCTCACGGCAAGTACACAAAAACCCCGAGGTTTGCTCTTAGACAGGGCTGATGACTGTGGAAGAATATCCAGGCGTAGTGTATTACAAGGAAAATTACAAGTACAATGCCCTCCTACAATGGGAGAAGCAGTTTATTCTGTAACGAGGAAATAGTGTCCCTTACCTGATATCACCAAAATTTATGTGCTTACCTTCCGTAACACCCTCGAGTGCTAAGGCAGACTTTTTGAGTGAATGAAACAAGGAATTTTTTAACAGCATTCTAAGTGAAGGACATTATAATAGACCCACTTTGTTTGGTGTGTGTGTGTTTTTTTTTGTTTTTTTAGCACTATGGGACTCAACATCTGAGGTCATCAGTCCCCTAGAACTTAGAACTACTTAAACCTAACTAACCTAAGGACATCACACACATCCATGCCCGAGGCAGGATTCGAACCTGCGACCGTAGCAGTCACGCGGTTCCGGACTGAAGTGCCTAGAACCGCACGGCCAGTTTGGTGCTTGATTAGCAACTGCTCACATTACTATGTTTCGCACGAATGGCCAATTTTGGTCTTACAGGCCATTTTCCGGTGCTGTCTACAAAATAACAGGAACACACTTCCCACTGGGGGCAACCACAGCTGCAAGAATGTATTATTGTCAAACAAAACCGTAGCAGCTATTGAATAATCCTTTATTAGAACAACCGGTTTCGCAACGTAAGGTTGCATCATCAGGACCATCTGAAGAGGAAAAACAGAATTTTAAGGAAACATTTTAAAAATTTTGACAATAGGTCCAGTGAAATCCATATGTAACTTCAGCGATGTTTAGATACAAAGTATACCAATCAGACTACAGCCCTCAAGAGAATAGGGTACGCAATAAGCAGAATAGTCACACTCAAATTATTTATAGCGAAACGTAGAGATTATTCGACGCATCGATGACTTTCAGTGGCCTTAAAACGTTTTTAAAAGGTTAGTGTAGCCAAAATACGAATGGCCGAATGAAGTAGACGGCCGTGGTAAGCACCTCACTTACTAAAGAATAAGCAGGATAACATGAAGAAGGTATATCAACCAGACCAAAATGGTAACCGCCTCAAGTGCTAAAACGAATCTTAGAGAATAATATAAAAAAGTATGTCATTCGGGCCAAGGAATGGATAAAGTCCGTAAAATTCATTTGTGTCATGGTCACCTGGAAGACAATAACCGATTATCGTGTAGCCCCATGAAGTGGACCGTACCATAAGAGTACAAAAATCGTATGGACTGTAATGAAATACACGAACCCACGATGACAACAAGACGGGCGGAAGATAAAAAGAGTGGCAAAGAAAACAAATAAATGGAAGGAAAAAATCCTTTGTCTTCCCGTATGCACCAGTCATATCACGGCCAGAACATGCACGGGCCGATGCCAGCTGAATTCTGAGCGCTCGGACTAGTGTCGAGTTGACAGTCAAGAGCGGAACGGACCCGGAAATAGGCGGCGCGTCAAAATGACAGAAAGACGGAAAATAATATCTGAGTAAGAGTGTTGGGAGCGCCCATACATTCATAGCGTTGTACTAAAAAACGTAATGAAAATATGTGAATGTAAAATGATGATAAATTCGACCGAGGTGAACGGCCGTTCGAAACCTGCACTGCCTCTCGGACATAAGTATGTGGGAGCATTATTATGCTTTTGGGACATTCACTTATACTTGCACTGCAGTTTTGGTGGTAATCGAAAGCACAATGACGGCTGTGGACTACGAGAAGATTATTGTCGAGCATCCGCATCCCTTCCTTTATGGTTTTAGTCTTTCCCGACGGCATCTTCCAGCAGGATAACTGTACGTGTCACAATGTGACACTCTACTACAGTGCGTTGAGGAGCATATTAGTGAAGTCAGATTGATATCTTGACCACTTAATTCACCTAATGTGAACCGGTGGGTCTTGGACGCTATCAGGCGCCAGTTCCGCTCCAACAAACCCACCGGCCCGTAATGTCCAGAAACTGGGTGACCTGTGCTTATACACCTGGTGCTACTTAACTCCGAAAACCTGCCAAGGACTTATCGAATCCGTGGCACGCAGAATCGCTTCAGTGTTGCGTTATAAAGGTGGACAAACATGATACTATATACGTGAGTGTTTTGGCTCGTGAGTGTTTGTGCGTATTGTTAATCAAAAGAGAGAGAAAACACACGCAAGGGAAAAAGGGAGAAAGAAACGACGCATCATGAAGGAATTATCTGAATGGGACAGAAGTCTGTAAATGGGGTGTACATGCACATGTAAACAAATGATTATAATTTCAGAAAAAAATTGTTCAAGAGATAGATTGCCACAAATTGAGCTAGTAAATAACATGTTTGGGTCACCTCTGGACCTTATCGAGGCAGTTATTCGGCTTGGCATCCGCTGACAGAGTTGATGGATGCCCTTCGAGGGATACTGTGCCAACTTCTGTCTGACTGGCGCATTAGATCGTCAAAATTCTGAGATGGTTGGAGAGTCCTACCCTTAATGCTCCAAATGTTCTCAAAAGGGGAGAGATCCGCAGACCTTGCTGGCCAAGGTAGGGTTTGGCAAGCACGAAGCGAGCGGGCGTTATCCTGCTGAAATGGAAGCCCAGGATAGCTTTTCATGAAGGGCAACAAAACCAACATAATTTTGTCGATGTACAGCTATGCTGTACGGGGTCCACGGATTACAGCCACCCAGACCATCACTCCCGGTTGTCAGACCTTATGGTGGGTGATGGGCTGGTATTCCACTGCTGTCCACGGTGTCTCCAGACACATCTTCGCTGGTCATCGAGGCCGAAGTTGAAGCGAGACTCATCACTGAAGACAATTCTACTCCAGGCAATGAAATTCCAGGCCGAAGAAGTGTCTGGAGACGCCCTGGACAGCGGTGGGATACCTACCTGACTGTCACCCACCACAGGGTCCCAAAGGCCGGAGTGATTGTGTGGGGTGGCATTTGTTTTCATAGCAGGATCCCTCTGGTTGTCATCCGCGGTATTCCGACGATATGCTACGCCCTGTTTTGTTGTCCTCATGGCAAGCCAACATGGGCTTAGCTTACATTTCAGCGAGATAATACCCACCCCCATACGTCGAGAGTTTCTAATGCTTGTCGTCGTACTAGGCGTGTTTTTTAAGTAAGTACCGTTTTGAAATTAAAAAAAGACGTGCTAAGCTATCTCAATAATTTTATGTTTACATAAAAGCCTGTACCTTAATCTACATTTCTACATTATTTCCGTCAATATTGAGGCACTTGTCATAACGTTGTACCATTTTTTGAATACCCTCCTCATAGAAGTCTGGCGCCTGACTTGTTAACCGCTGCATCACCACTGTTTTGACTTCGTCATCGTCTTGAAGACGCTGACCGCCCAGGTGTTTCTTCAAGTGCAGGAACAGATGGTAGTCACTGGGCGCAAAATCGCAGGGGTGTGCGGAGGATGATCTAGAGTTTCTCATCGAATAGATGTGATGAGATCTTTGGTCTGATTCGCCACATGCGGACGGGCATTGTCTTGCAGCAAAACTATGCCCTTGCTCAACTTCCATGGACTGTTGCTTTGATTCTGGTGTGACGTAGGCCACCCATGTTTCATCGTCTGTAACAATTTGGCTTAAGAAATCATCATCGTCATTGTGGTACCGCTCAAGGAAAGTCAATGCACTGTCTAAACGTTTGGTTTTGTGCACATCAGTCAACATTTTAGGTACCCAATGTGCGCACAGTTTTCAGTAATTCAGGTGCTCGGTCACAATGCCGCACAAAACAGTACGAGAAACATTAGGAAAGTCATCCCGCAAGGAGGAAATCGTAAAGCGTCTGTTTTCTCTCACCTTATTGTCCTCTTCCTGCACCAATCTTTCATTAACGACCGAAGGACGCCCAATCCATTGTTCATCATGCACATTCGTGTGGCCATCTTTAAATGCTCTCACCCACTTTCTTCCCATTCCATCAGTCATAATGTTTTCTCCGTAAACTGCACAGATCTCACGATGAATATCGATCCCTTTTAGGCCTTTAGCACTAAGAAATCTTATAACAGCCCGTACTTCACAGTCGGCGGGACTCACGATTATCGGAGAAACACTCAGTACACAACGTAAACAAGGAAGAATCAGACTGTAATGGTATCTGTGCGTAGATTAAGGTACAGGCTTTCATGTAAAAATCGAATAATTGAGATGTCTTACCACGTCTTTTTTTAATTTCAAAACGGTACTTACTTAAAAAACACGCCTCGTACTTGCCAAACCCTATTCTGGCCAAAAAGGTCGTCGGATCTAAATGGTTCAAATGAATCTGAGCACTATGGGACTAAACATCGCCGGCCGCGGTGGTCTCGCGGTTCTAGGCGCGCAGTCCGGAACCGCGCGACTGCTACGGTCGGAGGTTCGAATCCTGCCTCGGGCATGGATGTGGGTGATGTTCTTAGGTTAGTTAGGTTTAGGTAGTTCTAAGTTCTAGGGGACTGATGACCACAGCTGTTAAGTCCCATAGTGCTCAGAGCCATTTGAACCATTTGACTAAACATCTGTGGTCATCAGTCCCCTAGAATATAGAACTACTTAAACCTAACTAACCTAAGTACATCACACACATCCATGCCCGAGGCAGGATTCGAACCTGCGACCGTAGCAGTCGCGCGGTTCCGGACTGAGCGCCTAGAACCGCTAGACCACTGCGGCCGGCGTCGTCGGATCTCTCCCCAATTGAGAATATTTGGTGCATTATGGGCAGTGCCCTCGAATCATCTCAGGATATCGCCGATCTAATGCGCCAATTGGACAGAATGTGGCACGGTATCCCTCGGGAGGGCCTCCAACAAATCTGACGACCAGTGCCAAGCCGAATAATTGCTTGCATAATGGCCAGAGGTGGACCAAAGCGTTAAAAACTTGCTCAATTTGTGAAGCTATCTCTCCTGAAAAAATCATCCAATTTTTCTGAAATTTTGTCCGTACGTGTACAGCACATCTACCGAATTCCGTCCCATTCGAACAATTCCTTCGTAGTGCGTCGTTTTCCTCGTCTTAGAGTGTACGTTCAAACAATTGAGACCATTATGAGGTTATTCGCGCCTATCCAGTTTTGATGAAAGAACGGCAGCAGTTGTGTACGACCTAGGCAGGCCACTGCGGCGAGGCGGCGGAGGCGGAGGCGGCGTCGGCGGACTAACTGGGAGCAACAGCGGACAAGACAGCCGCGGCTGCGGTTGAAACCCGAGCACGCCGGCTGCGTCGCCCCGGCCGGGAACCTCGCCACTCCCGCGGCGCAGCACGCGCGGTTTGGACACCGACAGATACGAAAGCTACGGTTCGTCGCCAGAAATAGTAACGTCTACACGTCGAGTATTCCAGCTGGGTGGCGCAATGGACTCGCAGCCTGGCGGACGACGGTTCGGATACACGTCCACCAATTTAAGTTTAGTTTTTTCCCAGCTTTTCTAAATCGCTTTAAGCAAGTGCCTGGATCGTTCCTTTGGGAAGGACCCGGCCGTATTTCTCCCACAATTATAACTTGTGCTCTGCCGCTAATGATCTCAGCGTCAACGGTAACTTAATCTTCGTGTCATTTTTTACGTGGTGCATCTAGGAGCCTTCCATCCAGAGCGTCTTAAAGTGAGACGACCACATAAACCTAACAGTGGGAAAGGCAGGTACCGGACAGGTAATTATTGAGAGAATACTGAAGAATGTAATCGCCGTATACAGGGTGGTCCATTAATAGTGATCGGGCCAAATATCTCACGAAATAAGCATCAAACGAAAAAACTACAAAGAACGAAACTCGTCTAGCTTGAAGGGGGAAACCAGATGGCGCTGCCATAGGTCAAACGGATATCAACTGCGTTTTTTTTTAGTAGGAACCCCCATTTTTTATTACATATTCGTGTAGTACGTAAAGAAATATGAATGTTTTAGTTGGACCGGACCACTTTTTTCGCTTTGTGATATACATGGCGCTGTAATAGTCACAAACATATGGCTCACAATTTTAGACGAACAGTTGGTAACAGGTAGGTTTTTTAAATTAAAATACGGAACCTAGGTACGTTTGAACATTTCATTTCGGCTGTTGCAATGTGATACATGTACCTTTGTGAACTTATCATTTCTGAGAAAGCATGCTGTTACAGCGTGATCCTTCAGCATCCTTCGTAAATAATGGAACGTTTTCATATTAGATTAACGAAATAGATGGAAAAGATACAAAGAAGAGTTGCACGGTTCGTCACGGATTTCAGTCAGTAAATGTGAGACAACCTACAATGGCTATCGTGGTCAGAATTATTAAATTTTTAATAAAATGTTAAGTAATAATTCAATGCGTAATCTCGATTTGAGATTACGTAAAGTCACAGAAAAGGATCAAATACACATTTCTGCCGATCTTCTAACCCTTTCCCTTTCGTAAAGGAAGAGGATGTGTACTCGTTTTAGGGAATTCTGGACCGCCGTGAGAAAGAAGCGAGTGCAAGTGGTCTATAGTCGCCACTGTACAGAACTGATCTATTCGAAAGTCGCTGAAATTGAATAAATTAACTATGGGAAGATTTGAAGTTGTAAAATATTGAAGATGCTAATAGTAATTACGCTTCGCATGCTGAAACGATATTGTGTGAGTCTTGTGGAACAATAAAAAGCTATGCAGAACATTATTATTTTAGAAATGGTACTAACTGCTGATTAGCCGCCTTTCTGTGAGCCGCCTGTTAATGGTACTTGGAGTCACTACCGCACCGGTTGGACGTCGGACTGACGATAATGATGAATCCGGGGCTCCGAATGCCTCTCTGACAACTGCTAGCTCGGTCCTTGTGTTCTGTCGTCTGCCTAGGTCAACTGCTTCCTTCTTGACGCTCAGTTCGGTCATAGTTTACCCATTCCTGCTAACATCGTCGGATACTATCATCGCTCATATTCAAACGTCGAGAGATTCGCCCATTATTCCACCCGGCTTCTTTGACCTCAACTGTATGTTCTGTGTGTAATGTTCAAGTGCCTGTCTGCGAGGCACAGTTACTGCCCAACTTAGTACACGGAATGAAATTTGCAAAGAATTTACGCGCAGGATTCGACATGTCCCCTGTTTACTACCTGTGCCAGTTGCGCGGAGAAATTGTGCTGCAGCGTCACCCATTCATCCATCGGCCGCCAAAGTTTACAATTTTGCATTTTCTGTTGATACTTGTATGAATATCAATTTGTGACCAGTGTGCATAACACCTTCGTGGCGCGTCTTTTTTTCTTGCGTCTTAGAGTGTATATTTTCCAATCTGGTTGGGACTGGTTGGCAATATACTATATATTTCCCTTTATTGTTTGATTTCGATTCTTGTAATGTTAAGTTTTACGTTTTTATAATTTTGGCTTTTTTGGTTCAGATACATTATTAGATCCGGAGAGTGACTTTGTGTGTTTTAAGTGAGACTGGCTTTGTCACTGAGGGCCAGCCAATGCTGGGATTTTCTGAAGACATTCACAGCTGCACGGGAGCTCGAGTACTTCCTTTGTCGGCAGTCTTATTGAGGCGGGTCTCCTAGAGGATTGTATTCAGATATGTCTGTAATTCTCATCATTTACGCTCAACATCATACTCTGAATATTCCGTAAGCCTGATGCGAATAGGCCGGTCACAAAAACTGACTACGGAAGTGATATCTGGCGTTCCGCATGATAGTGTCACAGGCCCTTTGCTGTTCCTGATTTACATAAATGATAGCCGGCCGGTGTGGCCGTGCGGTTCTAGGCGCTTCAGTCTGGAACCGCGTGACCGCTACTTTCGCAGGTTCGAATCCTGCCTCGGGCATGGATGTGTGTGATGTCCTTAGGTTAGTTAGGTTTAATTAGTTCTAAGTTCTAGGCGACTGATGACCTCAGAAGTTAAGTCGCATAGTGCTCAGAGCCATTTGAACCATTTTTTACATAAATGATCTAGGTGATAATCTGAGCAGCCCCCTTAGATTGTTTGCAGATGATGCTGTAATTTTTCGTCTAGTAAAATCATCAGACGATCAATTCCAATTACAAAATGATCTAGAGAGAATTTCTGTATGGTGCGAAAAGTGGTCATTGGCACTAAACAACGAAAAGTGCGAGGTCATCCACATGGGTACTAAAAGAAATCCGATAAATTTTGGGTATATGAGATAAATCGCACAAATCTAAGGGCTGTCAATTCGACTAAATACCTAGGAATTACAATTACAAGAAACTTAAATTGGAAATACCACATAGAAAATATTGTGGAGAAGGAGAAACAAAGACTGCGCTTTGTTGGCAGAACACTTAGAAGATGCGACAAAGCCACTAAAGAGACAGGCTACATTACGCTTGTCCGTCTTCTGCTGGAATAATATTGCGCGGTGTGGGATCCTTACCAGGTAGGATTGACGGAGGACATCGAAAAAGTCCAAATAAGGGCAGCCCGTTTCGTGTTATCGCGCAATAGCGGTGAGAGTGTCACTGATATGATATGCGAGTTGGGGTGGCAGTCACTGAAAGAAAGGCGGTTTTCTTTGCGGCGACATCTATTTACGAAATTTCAATCACCAACTCTCTCTTCCGAATGCGAAAATATTTTGTTGACACCCACCTACGTAGGGAGAAATGATCATCATAATAAAAGAAGAGAAATCAGAGCTCGAACGGAAAGATTTAGGTGTTCCTTTTTCTCACGCGCCATTCGAAAGTGGAATGGTAGAGTAGTAGTATGAAAATGGTTCTATGAACCCTCTGCCAGGCACTTGAAGTGTGAATTGGAGAGTAACCATGTAGATGTAGAGATCAGCATGCTGACCACATGGCGCTCCATATCTGCATCCGGTGACTCCTAAGGTCTGGGGACGGCACGGTGGCCAGTCTGTTGGACTTTCAAGGCCGGTTCGGACCGTGTTGGTTGTTTATACGTGTAGGAGTAATTCCTTTATGCTTGATGTGCTTTCCACAGGCAAGTGTACGTAAGTAAAATACTAATTAGTACTAGAGAATGTCTCACACAAGCACCTAAAGGGTGTTTCCCTATTACAGGAACATAGTTTTTCAATGTCATCATATTAACTTAGTTTCTTATTTTGCGTCTAAACTCGAAGCATTTTAGAATAAAATATCTGCTTCACGAATAGCGCTTCTTCATATGGAATGTGCCTTTTGTCCGTCCAAGAGCAGAAGCACTAAAAGTAGAAAATACTGGAAGTGATTTCTGAGAAACTTAACTTATAAGGTGCTAATTATATCTTAGGAAAAAACAAATTGAAGGTGAAGGTGACTGCGAAGTATGAGATTAGCTGTGGACTGCGGCTATTGACTAATGCTCGTAGCCTCTTGATGCAACTCTTCCAGACGCTAATGGAGTACGTGGCCGTCACATCTGTTCGAGAATGTGCAAGTCACGGACGAACGGCTTCCCTGGTCGTCGCAGAAGCTTCGACACCAGCTCGATAAGGAGGTGACCATCCGGTTCCCCGAGCTGGTAGGCTACTGTCGTTGTTGCAGCAAGCTGAGGCGACGGGACGCATATAGCTGTACGATTAATGCCTTCGTTTCTTACTAACGCAAACGACGTACCAACTATACGTAATTGAGTATAATACGTTTTTAAAGTTAATCGATAGCTCTTCAAACGGGAAAGTATAATTTATTACTTGAGACACTGACATGTGCTATTCCGCTGCACTTTCTTTTCCAGTGTAATAGAATGTCATTAAAACATATAGGATTCAATTTAAAGAAACAAATATTTTTCTTTATTTAATGTCCTTCCTTTGCAAGATTTAAACTTTCAGGAGAAAATGAATGAAATAACTGGAAAGGCGGGTAGGTGAGCAACGTGTTTAGTCTATAAGATATTTGTTTCATGGGTACTAATTATAAATGGGGTAGCTGCATCATTCCAGAATAGCCTTTTAGCTTAAAATTTGCTGTATCCCCAGGCGACATTCACAGAGCACATTATCTACAGCAGGGTGGTGATTTACTTATCTGCATTAAATAAAACCACAAACCAACTGAATATAAAATATAATGGTGCAAAAGGAAAACAATCAATATGGTTGTACGTAAGAATTTGTATGTCAGTTTCGCCAATTGTTCTTTTCGCAAACGCGGAAATCAGAAGCTGTGATATCCAATAGAAGAGCGCAGCAAAAAACTAGGATTGGAGCATGTACTCAGTGTTTGTTTTCACCTCTGCGTTTATGCACTACTGAGTCTTTTATTGTCTCTCGTTTCGAATGATAGAAAGGGATTAATTTTTGAAACTTTACCTGAGTCATGAGCGGCACCTAAGATGCGATGCCTCTATCTTGTCTGATACAGTGCTAACGGAGACCAGGATACGTAAGGTGTTTTCCCCTACCAGAAAATGCCTTCCTGACTCGAATTACGTTCCACGTTCACATGGACCGTCAGATATAAATAAAGTCCCATGTTCGGTTTGGCTCAGTATAATCCACGTCATTCAGCTCTTGATTTGCTATATTTGGCAGACTGCATCGTCGTGACGCATTGGAGTTAGGAACAAACTCGTGGGAATCAAAATCTGGGTACTACCGAGGTCTAACCTAAAATAACAGAAATCATTTGGTGGTCAGTTATGAACCTCTGCCTGCGGGTCATTGGTTAATCATCAAATGTCGCATTCCAGAGTGTAACTAACCAGAGTGCTGGGACCAGTGTGGGAAGTAGTTAAGAGTAGATGATGACGCCATGTGCTGTGCGAAACAACGACGACGTAAACAATGAATTGCTTCCTAGTATCGTAACTGTTGCTATCTAGATTTACGGCCAGCGTTAGGCACGACTGACGACCGTAATCCAGCGGAAATGATGCGGTGTGTTTACCCAGCAAACGTTGCATCTGGGAAAAGATGATACTCGGCGACTGAGTTTAGAGCACTTCCTTATGAACCTGTCCTTTTTCTTCCACAATACATACACTTTTTCTGCCAATTTTCTTCGAACTTTTCGTTAAGAACTACAGTAAATGCAACGGTCTATCAACACGCCATTTCCCCGATAACGACACCCAATGAACGTACGTTACAACATATTGTCGTTTACTTTCTTGTTTCTATCCACATGAAATTAACATAAAATAAAAAGTTGCGTCATTGCAGAAGAGGTGCTATAGTATCGGCTATCATCGTACTTTAGAGCAACTAATTCTCAACAGTGATCAATGGTTAACAACTAACTGAAAATAAGTCTCCATGTGAGACTATGTCTCAGCTGTAAGCTGTGATCGATAAGGACTGGAACCGTTCAGAAGGGGCGTATTGATTTTCATCTCAAAGGTTCTCTCTTTCCGTGTGAACACTGTGCTACACATATAGTCACACCTTTTATTCGAACTGTTCCTTGTTGCACGGGATGAAAGACATAGAATACGTATGATAATCTCACCTACTCGCAACTTAGCAGAGCTGTAAACTGTAAGTTTTACTTCTTATAAGTCATATTATGTTATTCGGCTATGGAGGATGGGAAGAGCATACACAAAGTTTCGATACTCAGTACTTTGTATGTCCTACATAGCAGTGGTATATTATCTCCCTCCCTCCCTCCCTCCCTCTCTCCCTCTCTCTCTCCTGTGTGTGTGTGTGTGTGTGTGTGTGTGTGTGTGTGTGTGTGTGTGTGTGTGTGTGTGTGTATGGGAGTCTTGAATTGATGGCTGTTGCTCAAAACCAGCCAGAAGTCAGTAAAACAAGAGAGCTGCAGCAGGAATCTTATGGAGTCGTACGTCAGGTGCTGGTTTGTACGACGAAGTGCTAACGACGTATGTAAACATCTCCCGAAATGCCGACATGTCGTCGTCCTATTGGCTTATACTACAACAAAATCTTAGGAACTGCGCCGGCCGTGGTGGGCGAGCGGCTCTAGGCGCTTCAGTAGGGAACCGCGCGACTGCTACGGTCGCAGGTTCGAATCCTGCCTCGGGCATGGATGTGTGTGATGTCCTTAGGTTAGTTAGGTTTACGTAATTCTAAGTTCTAGGGGACTGATGACCTCAGATGTTAAGTCCCATAGTGTTCAGAGTCATCTTAGGAACTGGTTATCTTTTCGAGATCGTGATAACACAACAACAAAAGGTGTTTTGCGCTCTCCGTTTCAACAGTTGCAATTCAGCTACAACTGTGTGGCGTGATTTTTGTTGAAAGTACGGGACTTAATCTCCTACAGCATAAGTGACGTACGGATCTCAATTCCACCACTGATCTCACGCAATTTTTTTTTTTTTTTGGGGGGGGGGGGGGGGGTTCGCTGTGATAGACTCAGTCTGTGTGCCTTTCTTCCCGCAATTTTGAATGAACTATGACACCACAAAGCAACACAGATTTTTGTTTGGATGTTGGTTGTACGACTCGCGAAGGACACATTGAGTATCTGTAAACGTTAAATGAAAACTTTGATCCTAAACAGAACTGTAAAATATACTCCAAGGACGTAGGTTAAAGATATACGCATGTAAAATCGCTTAGTTCGTTTGAAAATATGAAAAAAATTATGGTCATATCCGTAAGATAAATTGCATCGCAAGTTTCTGTCTGAACTCTCACACCCTGCTGGAAACCTGAGAGCTTTTTCTTCGGTAGTATTCGCTGCGAAAGGTTGCACTCGATCCTGTATACTTATATTTGATCAGTTAGTATTTTATCGCTAAAGATTATAGACACACACAAAAGATAGTCTGAATGTAATGTCTTTATCACTTTCAACATTTGGCTTAGAGTGTTACATAAGCGTGTGTGATACGAAAATAATCGGATTTTTTATTTTTCGGAAATAATTTTATTTATATGTCTACGTCATTGTTACCCACTTCAAAACAGCCACCATTAGGTATTATATATTATACAAGCGGTTTTTGCAATCCCAAAAATTCGTGAGATCGATCTATGGGACAAATTTAAGCTCTCTCCGCGATGTCTTTTTAATCTTTTCTTAGCTTGTAAGAAGACGGCCGTGTAAGGTCTTCTTTATTTTTGAGATTAGAGAAAAGTCACATGAGGTCTTGTCTGGCGAATGCGGAGGTACTTTCATCATTATAGTTTTTGGCCAAAATCTTATGAGCAACCAACGACTAGCTCCGCTGCAGGTGCGGGCGTTATGTTTATCAGATTGCTTCACGCAAATGGCAAATAACTGGAAGTAGTAATCTTTATTGATCGTTCGACCTTGAGGCGAAAGCTCATGGTGCACAATGCCGTTAACATCGAAGAACAAAATGAGTAAAACCTTCACACTGACCGCACTTTTCGAGACTTTTCGATCTTGGATATCTAGAATGCTTCCATTGGGACGATTGAGCCTTAATATCGACGTCACACCTGTAAAACTGTGTTTCATCACGTGTTATGGCACCTGTCAGGTGCTCTGCATCGTTGCTGGCTTCGTCTAGCGACACCTGAGCCAACTTTTTTTTTTTTTTTTAAATTCGACAATTTTGGAATAAATTTTGTGGTCGCACATTTCATACTCAAAACATCTGGAAAAAATTCATGGCATGAGTCAGTTGATACGTCAACAGCATTAACGGTTTCTGTGACTGATTCAGCGATCGTTCGTAATAATTTTTTTTCACTTTTTCCGCTATTTCAATGGTGGATGTGGTGCTTGCGCACCCAGGGCGCGTCATCATCTTCAGAATCTTCACAACTTTTGTCGAAACTCTTATACGACGCGTAAATCCTTGTTTTGCTCATAGCACACTCACCTAATGCAATATTTAACATTTCTAAAACTTTGCTGCACTTTATTGCGTTCTTGTAGCAAAATTTAATACAAATTGTCTGACCCATCATCATCATCATTTAAGACTGATTATGCCTTTCAGCGTTCAGTCTGGAGCATAGCCCCCCTTATGCAGTTCCTCCATGATCCCCTATTCAGTGCTGACATTGGTGCCTCTTGTGATGTTATACCTATTACTTCAAAATCATTCTTAACCGAATCCAGGTACCTTCTCCTCGGTCTGCCGCGACTCCTCCTACCCTCTACTGCTGAATCCATGAGTCTCTTGGGTAACCTTGCTTCTACCATGCGAGTAACATGACCCCACCATCTAAGCCTGTTCGCCCTGACTGCTACATCTATAGAGTTCATTCCCAGTTTTTCTTTGATTTCCTCATTGTGGACACCCTCCTGCCATTGTTCCCATCTACTAGTACCTGCAATCATCCTAGCTTCTTTCATATCCGTAACCTCAACCTTGTTGATAAGGTAACCAGAATCCACCCAGCTTTCGCTCCCATACAACAAAGTTGGTCGAAAGATTGAACGGTGCACAGATAACTTAGTCTTGGTACTGACTTCCTTCTTGCAGAAGAGAGTAGATCGTAGCTGAGCGCTCACTGCATTAGCTTTGCTACACCTCGCTTCCAGTTCTTTCACTATGTTGCCATCCTGTGAAAATATGCAGCCTAAGTACTTGAAACCGTCCACCTGTTCTAACTTTGTTCCTCCTATTTGGCACTCAATCCGTTTATATTCCTTTCCCACTGACATTACTTTCGTTTTGGACCTATTTTATACAAAATAAATAATCGCCGATACTAGTAAAACACATGCAACCTTTTTACAGGTGGCAACAACTCGTTAGCTGATACTACGAAGGTACTTTTCAGACATTTCTTCCAACATAACAACGAAAAACTCGCGCGGATTGCACAAATACTGCACGCGAAATGACAAGATGTCCGTTACTTTTTGGACACGCCTCGTATTCCTAAGAACGTCGCTATTCTGTATGCAAGCCCGCGCAGTGTGCTGAGAGCCCCCAAGCGCAGACGCACCACAACAAGAGCTCACGCATCCGTGGGGCTTCGCTTGTAGCTGGTCCCCACCGCTCAGACCTCACGCGCGCCATCCGTTCGCAGGATCCCCCCGCACTAGTTTTTAGCTGCGAGTTAGCTGCTTCACTAGAAACGTGCACTTCCGGTCTTTCACTTCTGAGTACATGTTACTGCTAGCACCTACTTTTAAGCCGCCTAACTTCGCTCGTGTCAGCAGCGTAAAATGACGTGCCGATAGTACGCACTACGTCTACCGCCGTCATTCTTCATTGAATGAGGCGGCCTCATAGTTTTTGTAGGGCGACAGGATGGCCATTCGAGACAGACCCTCACACTGACGTTGCTTCACAGAAAGGAAAGAAGGAATGGTGATTAACCGTGTGTCGTTATTAAGGTTATCTCATTTTACTAAGGTCTGAAGTTCCTCTTTTCGTTGTTCCGTGTTTGTGATTTAAAAATTGGGTTTTTTGGAAATAACTTTTGCAGACCATCTAATACAAGAAAACCACCACCCAAAAAACATGGAGATACTCAGAGAAACAACAGTCTCTATCAAAAGCTCACAATAAAGGAGAACTACCACATATGAATAAAAATACAACACTGTGCAACAAAACACTGTTTGGATCACACAGTGAACTGTACAAACGTGACTCCATACAAAAAACATAAGAAAAAAAAAACAAAAAACCTTCTGTTTTCTTGGTTCTCTCCCCATCCATCTTTCCATCTCCCTCTTCCTCTCCCAAGCACACGCACACACATTCAAAATCAGCGCCATAACAAACACAAGACCAACGATGAAAAAGTGAGCAACGACAATAACATGACACATCTCACTGAATGTATTGTCAGGAAGTGTCTGCTCAGATCTTATTTCGCCACATTTTGTGTAAGTGCATGTGAGGTGAAGTAGTGAGCGGAAATTTATGAAAACTGAGTGAAAGCAATGCACTAAATAGTAGCTGATTGAGACACCAACCAGGGACAGGAAACAGGACGGAAAATGTAAGTACAGAAACGTACATAACCTCTACCCTCGAAACAGTTCTCCACAAACACGCAATAATTTTCTTCATGGCTAGTTTGCAGATGACATGCTGTCAAAAAAACGGCGAAAACGAGCACTAAAATCGATGTACAATAATACAGTTCAATTAGCTACGTAATTTTAAGGTGAATGTCCAAACATAACGAAGCAAATTGCAAATATTTTATTTCTTAGGCCTACAGTAGTTAAATTATTACAAATTTGATATTGTACTTTACAGAAATAAAAATTCAACCCACAGAAGATGACACACTGGTGCGAAACATGTCTGGGGAAATATAGAAATAAAATAATTGTGTTTGCATAAGGCTGATTCCCAAAAAAAATCCCAATTTTTAAGGTTACCTATCAGAAATGAAGGATTCTTCATATTGCAGCGGAAAGTTAGCAAGTGGGCTGGTGTCAGTTGTCGTCCAGATGAGTTGTCTCTATGTTCTGACAGATGTCGTGGCGTACATTTACTTCCACAGTATTAACTAGATATGTAAAATATTTCAGAATAATGGAAAAGTGATATACACCATTTTAAACTGTAAGGTCAGACAGATGATGACATACGAGAGAGTATCGAAAAGTTTGGAGACTAGCTCTGTATCTCGCACAACAAATGCAATTTATGCACGAGGACCGGCGCAGAAGAATCCGTATCACTGCTGCCGTTGGCATACGGAAAGGTTGAAGAGCAGCGTACTAAGCTGCCGCCAGCCCGCCCCCTCAGGGGGGAATCGAAATTCAATAAAGGAAAAAATAAGACATACGGAACTGTGCAAGCAATCCTCACACGTGATTTCAACACGCGGCGTATTGCTGCCAAGTCCGTCTACAGACTGCTCAACAAGGAGCAGAAGGAACACCCTAGAAGTTTGCCAAGATCTCCATCGGCGTGCCGTGAATGACCCGTCGTTCGTGCCAAGGATCGCGATGTGAACGAAAAGTCAAGAGGTCGCCGTTATGCCACTATTGCGGAGATGCAGCGGAAGCCGCGGAAAGTGCCTGACACGCTTCGATAGGAATACTTGCAGAACACATTTCAATAACGGCAGAATTGCAGGGAGCGCTGTTTTGCTGTACATTGTGACTATACGGTTGTTCCTCTTACGGAGTTATGGTCTTCAGTTGTTACTGAGCCACCGTCAGCCCATGTAGTACCTGTGCCAACAGTGATGAATAGTGGCGTTGACAAAACTTCTGCTGATACTAGAGGGTAAACGGTAAATGAGTGGATGATGAGTGCTAAATGGGTGAAAGGTAAACAAGTAGGTGGGTAACTGAGTAAATGTTTTAATGGTGAATCGCTAAATGTGTAAATGGTAACTGGGGAAATATTAAAAAGAAAAAAAAGTAAATGGGAAGACCGTAAACAGGTTAAATGATAAACAGGCAAAGAATATATGAGGAAATGGTAATGAGGTAAATGGTGAATGGTTAAATGGTTAACACGTAACAGCTGAATGGGGAACTAGGTAAATATTGAAACTGTAAACAGCTAAATGAACAGCAAATGACCTGCAGTTCTTAACATCTACACCTACCTAATGTCTTGTAAACTGAGATGGTCTCGAAATGTTTTGATAGCCCCACGTTAATTGTCGAAATTAATTGCAGTATAACAGAAACATTTTGGTGATAAGATTAAATGTCTTATAAAAACTGTTGACCGTAATCTAACGAACACAAGCTAATTCTTCTAGTACGGAAAGCTTATTAGAGTTTGCAAGTGCGTTCCTGACGCGAAATCCTAATTAGCTTTATCGGAGAGGCATGCACGAGTGATGGCTTAGTGAATGCTCACGTGGTTGGTAGAGTATTAAATCGCTGAATTTTTAGCAGGCTTCAGGTTTTGTTTCATGGAAGACACGGACGCTGCGAGATTTGACTAATGCTAATGAATGACATATACTGTATTTCTGTATAAACCTGAAGTGTTCCGATTTAGTGTGATCAGCGACCTACGAATAGTTTCTTATGTGCGGCAGCTGCAAGGCGCGAATTTGGAATCGGTGTATCGACTGGTCGAAGCATACGTCGTCCATGAAAGTGGGACCGTTGACCCTTGTTAAGACTTTTATAAGTGTATTAGTGCTGAGAGTGCTCCACCTATTCATCTGTACTCCGCAGGCTACCTTGTGGTGTGTGGCTGAGGGTACTTTGTGTACTACTGTCACTTCCTCTTCCCCGTCCCCCCCCCCCCCCCTCCCCCTTTTCCTGTTCCAGTCGTGAATAGTTCACAGGAGAACTATTGGCGATAAGCCTCTGTGTGGGCTCTCATCAAGATAATTTTATCTTCGTGGTCTTTTTACGGGGACATGTAGGAGGAAGCAACATATTACAGGACTCATTTACGAACGTATCGTCTCGGAAATTTAACAATGCAGCGTCTGCCACTGCATTTGGTTGATGTATCTGTGACGCTTTCTAGATAAACCTGTAACTAAACGCGCAGCTCTTTTTAGGATCTTCTGTATTGCCTCTATCAGTTCTGCCTGGTACAGATCCCACACTGACGAGCAGTATTGACGTGCTGGTCGAACGAGTGTTTTGTAAGCTACTTCCTTTGTTGACAGACTACACTTCCTGAGGATTCTTCCAATGAACCTCAGTCTTGCATTTGCCATCCTCGCTAGTAATTTTATGTGGTTGTTCCATTTCAGGTCTCTCCGTGCGTATCATCTTAGACGTTTTATGGAAGTAACTGCTTGCAACGATTATTCTGCAGCTGTGTAATCATATAACAAAGGGTCTTTCAGCCTATGTATTCGGAATATGTTAAATTTATTTATCTTGAGCGTCAACTGCCACTCCCTGCATCAAGTGTCGATACTCTGCAAGTCTTCGTGCATTTCGCTTCAATTATGTAGCGTCAAGACTTATCTACACACAACAGCATCATTAGCAAAAAGCATTATGGAACATCCAAGCTTATCTACTAGGCCATTTATACAGGTTGTTACAAAAAGGTACCGCCAAACTTTCAGGAAACATTCCTCACACACAAATAAAGAAAAGATGTTATGTGGACATGTGTCCGGAAACGCTTAATTTCCATGTTAGAGCTCATTTTAGTTTCGTCAGTATGTACTGCACTTCCTCGATTCACCGCCATGATTTCATACGGGATACTCTACCTGTGGTGCTAGAACATGTGCCTTTACAAGTACGACACAACATGTGGTTCATGCACGATGGAGCTCCTGCACGTTTCAGTCGAAGTGTTCGTACGCTTCTCAACAACAGATTCGGTGACCGATGGATTGGTAGAGGCGGACCAGTTCCATGGCCTCCACGCTCTCCTGACCTCAACCCTCGCTAACGGAGGACATTTTGAACATTTCCTGTAACAAAGTGTTTGAAGTCACGCTGGTACCTTCTGTTGCTGTGTGTTTCCATTCCATGATTAATGTGAGTTGAAGAGAAGTAATAAAATGAGCTCTAACATGGAAAATAAGCGTTTCCGGACACATGTCCACATAACATATTTTCTTTCTTTGTGTGTGAGGAATGTTTCGTGAAAGTTTGGCCGTACCTTTTTGTAACACCCTGTATACAAGGTCTAATGGGTATGCCGGCCGCTGTGTCCGAGCGGTTCTAGGTGCTTTAGTCCGGAACCCCGCTGCTGCTATGGTCGCAGGTTCGAATTCTGCCTCGGGCATGGATGTGTGTTATGTTCTTAGGTTAGTTAGGTTTTAGTTGTTCTAGGTTCTAGGGGACTGATGACCTCAGATGTTAAGTCCCATAGTGCATAGAGCCATTTGAACCATTTTGTAACGGGTATAAACGCAGAGATTTTTGTTGGCGACTGAGGACGGTTCAAATGATTCAAATGGCTCTGAGCACTCTGGGACTTAACATCTGAGGTTATCAGTCTCCTAGAACTTAGAACTACGTAAACCTAACTAACCTAAGGACATCACACACATCCATGCCCGAGACAGGATTCGAACCTGCGACCGTAGCAGTCTCGCGGTTCCAGACTGAAGCGCCTAGAACCGCACGGCCACCACGGCTGGCCACTGAGGACGGTGCACAACATTATCTCAGTATTTACGTCATTACAGTTATGTTTTTAGGGTGGACAATACCTCCAACAATGGCAAAAGCAAGTCATTCATGCTTATTTCCCCTGCGCTGCACACCAGTTGTTTAAGTGTGAATGCGTGGATGCAAAACTGTTAGTCTACACTGAGGGGCGTAATGTGCAGAAAACGCTAGGTCGTAAAGGTTGTGACGGTTTTGTCGGAAAACTGTTCGATACAGAAGAAACAACGAACACACTGGTGTGTGTGCACATTAAGGTAGCACATATAAAAATATCTCTCCGTTCAGAATGGCATGCCGTTTGGTACAAACTCTTCAATCCAATGATGCAGCTGATCTGATATTCCATACGATCATACTTTCTTCATTAGGCGGCAGTGCAGACCTGCATCGAATGCCTTCCGGAAGTCAATGAATACGGCATCCACCTGGACACCTGTATCTACGTTTCCTCGTTAATTAGGGGTGCCGTACGTCGCCCAGTTTGTATGGCGCACCGCGTACCGCCAGATGTGGTTCAGGTAGTGGAAGCCAGTGAGACTTTAAGTGTCGCCCGACACCACCTAGCACGAAGCAAAGGAAAGTTCCTGAATTTGTGTGTGTGTGTGTGTGTGTTTGTGTGTGTATTGGTGCTTACGGGCACTAAACCCAGATGTTATCAGCGCCCTTATACACATTGAAAGAAACGAATGTGGACAAATTTAGTAAAATGTAGTCATACACGCAAAGACTGCGGGAAAAGACTAAAGATGCTATGCGAGAACGAAAACCTAAGTAAAATTAGAAAGGAGCTAAAAGGACGCCACAGGAAATTGTTGCTGGCTGGCCATTACGTAAAATAAGGGCGAACCAGCCACCATATGAAAAATTAAAACTTTCTCCATAAAATATTTTTTTTATTTTTTATTTATTCGTATGGCTAGGGCCCCCCGTCGGCCAGACCGCTCGCCGGATGCCGGTCTTTCAATTTGACGATACTTCGGCGAACTGCAGTCGATGAGGATGATGTGATGATGATGAACACAGCACAACACCCAGTCCCTGGCCGGAGAAAATTCCCTGACCCAGCCGGGAATCGAACCCGGGCCCAGAGGATTGACAATCCGTCACGCCGACCATTCAGCTACCGGGGGCGGACAAAATATTGGTAAAAACATTGGACAATTCACAAGACTTTAAAAATCTAACCACATTCGTTTGATTATTACCTAAAAGAGCTTGCAGATCCGTCGGGAAATCAGCCGCGGCGCACTGGTCATAAAATGAAACGCAGTCCAATAAAATGTGGCACACAGTGATCCCTACGCTACAAGCACCATACATTGGAGAGTCCTCTCGCCATAGCAAGAAGCCAAGCGTCATAAGGCTGAGTGGCCTACACGAAGACAAGTGAGTTGAACCTCGATCCGTCTACGTGGCTGGAAGGAAGTACACCACTCCCGCGTTCTGAGCTTTACTAAACGGAGCTCATTGTCGGTCACTTCCAGCCACTCAGCCTCCCACCGACGCAAGACTCTTGAGCGCAACAGCGAGGTGATGGCATGCAGGGGGACGGCACACTGAAATACCTGCGGGTCGAGTCACACCTCCTTGGTTGCTAGATCTACCCTTTCGTTCTCAGCAATTCCATGTTGTAATTAGGCTGTTTAGGTTTTTATGTTGGTAACGCCACGTAGCGCTCTGCATGAAAATCACTGTGCTGTGTGCAATCTGTGGCTGGTTGGACTCATTGTTGGAATATTTGCTTGTGTTGTGTTGGGCAGTTGGATGTAAACAGCGCGTAGCGTTGCTTAGTTGAAAGTGAACCGCCAGCAGTGGTGGATGTGAGGAGGGAGATGGCAGAGTTTTGAGAGCGGACGATCTGGCCGTGTGTCCGTAACTTGTAAGACTGGACGTCATGAACTTATATATATATATATATATATATATATATATATATATAATGACTTTTGAACACTATTAAGGTAAATATTTCGTTTGTTCTCTACCAAATCTTTCAATTGCTATCTATGCCTATCAGTAGTTAGTGCCTTCAGTAGTTAGAATCTTTTATTTAGCTGGCAGTATTGGCGCTCGGAGTATTGCAGTAGTTCGAGTAACGAAGATTTTTGTGAGGTAAGTGATTCATGAAAGGTATAGGTTATTGTTAGTCAGGGCCTTTCTTTTGTAAGGCCGGCCGGAGTGGCCGTGTGGTTCTAGGCGCTACAGTCTGGAACCGAGCTACCGCTACGGTCGCAGGTTCGAATCCTGCCTCGGGCATGGATGTGTGTGATGTCCTTAGGTTAGTTAGGTTTAATTAGTTCTAAGTTCTAGACGACTGATGACCTCAGAAGTTAAGTCGCATAGTGCTCAGAGCCATTTGAACCATTTTTTTCTTTTGTAGGGATTATTGAAAGTCAGATTGCGTTACGCTCAAAAATATTGTGTGTCAGTTTAGTGCTGATCAGAATATGTAAAGAGAGAATTGTCTGAGTACGTTCAGTTTTGCTCAGCTGTTTGAAAATCAAATAACGTAAGAGGTTTATCAGCACAGTCATTTACAATTTTTCCAAGGGGACGTTAAATGTGCCCTGGTACCCAGCACAAAGCCACCTCCTTCCCCAGTCGTTGTAGTTGAAGGAGGGCATCCTGAATAGTCTGGACTACTTTAGCTGCTGGGTATAAAAGTTTCAAAGTTTCAACGAGTGAAGGGCACTTAGAGAATCATAACAGACTAGAAATTTAACACTTGAAGAACGTCTCGAGTGAAGGGCACTTAGAGAATCATAACAGACTAGAAATTTAACACTTGAAGTACGTCTCGAGTGAAGGGCACTTAGAGAATCATAACAGACTAGAAATTAGCACTAGAAGAACGTCTCACCTGCTCCAGTGCCCGCAAGATCGCAGATAATTCTGCATCAAAGACAGTAAACGCTTGAGTCAATCGAATCTTGAGGACATGATTCGGGAAAACAATAGAGGAGGAGGAGGAGGAGGATATTAGTGTTTAACGTCCCGTCGACAACGAGGTCATTAGAGACGGAGCGCAAGCTCGGGTGAGGGAAGGATGGGGAAGGAAATCGGCCGTGCCCTTTCAAAGGAACCATCCCGGTATTTGCCTGAAGCGATTTAGGGAAATCACGGAAAACCTAAATCAGGATGGCCGGAGACGGGATTGAACCGTCGTCCTACCGAAAACAATAGAGCAGCCAACAGAATCCATCTGTTTCGAGCCATCCGTAAAAACAGCTACATAGTTGTGGTGCTCAGATAACATGTCGCATTAAAAACACAAGCAGGAGTGCAATCTCTCTTGCCCCGCACCGCATCACTGTGGGTCTCCCCTGCAACCGGGGTGACATTTTGTACTCGTCCCGCGTCGTCAGTCATCCAGGGCGTGTGGTGTGCGTATCGGAAATACTGCCAATCCTGTGGTGAGGCAGCACAGCGAGTCTTTCTGCAAGCTACGTGATGTCACCTGACACCGACGAACGTGAGACAGTAGAGGCCCGTACGTACGTGTATATCGCCAGGCAGGCGCCAGAGAGTATTGCCAACCAGCGGTGAGCTCACCTCCGAGCTAAAGTGTAAACTGTTACTCTATTTAAGCAACAGACACGCTCTGAGTCTAGGATTTGTTTTGGCTTCATTGCAGTGAGTCACCGAGGTCTCAGGAGATAGCTTTCTGTCGCTTCAGCGTACTGCGCTATCCATTTTAAACACAGACCTCTCTCTCAGAAGAGAAGCGTACAACCAACGGGTCAACAGATTTTGCTCCTATTTCGCACGGTTGTAGCACATTACTTAAGTGTAACAAACGCTGCTTTAGTACGATGAGCTTCTTAAGCGTTTTCTAAAAATAGAGGTTCAAAGTTTTACGACCCTGATGAATACTTAGAGAGTGCGCCATCCGTCTAGCAGGCGATGGACTCAAACGCTTTAGAATTACTTCGCTATTTTCTATTCTCTCCTAATCTTCTGCCAAGCACTTGCATTCCTACAACGAACCATATTTCTCCTGAAGGAACCATAGTCTTCTGCTTCAGCGATATGTTAGGCCTTGCTCGGCCTTTTGCACCTACGTTTGGTCATTACATCTTTTGCTGGTCTTTCAAGACATATTTTATCTTGCGGAATACATTGCCACAAAGTAATGGTAATCTGGACTCCACCATTTGCAACACATAGGTTATTCATTTTTTCATGTTTTCTTTTCCGTTTCATTTAAATCAAATACCAGCTTAGCGCCCTCTGCTTCGCTCGTGTGGATTGCTCTGGTCTGCACAGACTTCGTTCACAAATTGGAAAACCTGCTAAACTTTTCACGCTAATTAAGGCCACAGAAGCATGGTATTTTTTGAGAAGTACTTCTGACGAAAAAACGGTTTTAGTAATTGGAGTCCAATGTTTTTGTTAATTATGCATTTTGAATTCTTGTGGTGATATTTCCATAGAGACTTTCACGCCCTAACACATATATCTTTCCAATCGAGAAGTGAAGTACAACGAAGTAGTTTCTTAAAAATTTTCGTCCCCTACTTCGGCCCCATTGGGGTTGAATTAAAAAAAAAAAAAAACAATGACACACGTATTTTTTTATTTTTAACCGAGAAGCCACATTCAAATTTTCATATAAGTTGATTTAACAATGCGATTGAGAACGAAATGTTTCATAAAAAATTTAATCCCCTCTTTTACCCCCTTGGGACTGAATTTCCAAAAACGGTAAAACACCTATTTTTTAATTTGTAAACAAGGAGTCAAGTACCAATTTTCATAGAGGCTGCTTTAAAAATACTTTAGTAGTCCCTTAATAACGATTTATTTACAAAAAAAACTTTCACTCACTATTTGACCACCATACTAGTTAAACATGCAAAAATGCTGAAACACGTATTTCTTTACTTCAGACCGAGAAACCAAATACCAGTTTTTGTATGTCTAGCTTCAAAAGTACCTGAATAACGACCCTTTTTCGAAAAGTCCTTTCATTTCCTATTTCATCCCCTGAGGGCTGCAATATCGAGAAAACCCTTCTTAAACAACGTCTACAGTACACAATCAACACCCTATGCAAAGATTCACTCCCATTCAGCTATCCTGATACTTATAAGAATTTGTGAAATTTAAGATAATTTTATATTTTTATCTTATTTCGGATGGATCTCCTCATTGGTACCATTTAGGTAACAACCTCTCGATTTTGTTTTTCGATCAAAGTCTCTTCTGTTCGTTAGCGTGGTCGCTAAATATTTTAATCTGTCTACTTATTATGTTTTATATTACTTCTTTTGTACTTAGTTCACAGAAAGGCAAGGCTTTAATTTTTTGCATTGTTATAGACATGTTTATCCGTATTTTGGGTAGTTCATAGGCAGCTCTCTTCATTGTTCCTGACTGAAAGTTGATCATCTGCGATTAGCATCTTCATTATATAACCTTGTTGATTACAATCGTGAGCGTAATTGTATAGTTTCATTTCCAATTGCAGTACAATTTCTTCAGTGTGTATTAACACATGTCAGTGTATACAGGGTGTAAATTTTAAGCTGACAAACCAGAATAACTCGAAAAATGAGCTTCACACGAAAAAATGTGTAGAACCCAGAGGTGATTATTTTTGGAGAGGACATATGCTGGTGCTAAAATTAGCCCCCCGCCCCAGCCCCCTGGGGGTGGGGCGGGAGGCAACTTTAAAATTTCAAATGGGAACCCCCATTTTTTATTGCAGAATCAGATTATACATAAAAAATTACGTACATTTTGTCTTAAACATTTGTTTTGATTCTTGGTAGTTGGCGCTGTAATTCAAGAAACTCCATGTTCTCATTTTTGCTTGGAAAACGGTTACGGATAAATAAAAAATACTTATTTAGTTCGTAAATTTTGATTCGCTAAATTTAAGACTCTCCCTCTCACCCCATAGGGTGGGTTTTGAGAGAGAGTAATCAGAGTCTTACAAATGTTGACCAAGAAACAAACAAAACTTATCCGAATCTGTGAAAAAAATTGCTATTTTGACCGAGCTGCCATTATCAAGTGGAAATAATTGTGCTGTGGCACATCTAAAAACCTAAAAAAAATCATCTGATACGAAACGAAACAGAAGCTGGTTTCATAGCATTATGTTGTTTTTTACGACTTCTGTGTGGATTTCAGTCTTTGAATATGTTGCTCGTATTCTGCTCGATTTTTGCTCGCATCCGTAACATTGAGTGGGATAAATGATTCCATATTGGTTTTTGTTTGATATAAAACAAAGTTGGTTTCGTCAGATGCCGTTCTGCGTTTGTCGAATGCGTGTGTGAATTGTTCGGTTTAAATGCATTGTAAGCGTATTGCTCGGATTCCGCTTAATTTTTATTTGCGTCCCTTTGTCGTAGCTTATTGCACTTAATGAAGGACTCTGAAATTTTCGCTAGAATGGAAAGATGATTCTAGTACATTGATTTCTCCTACAATGTATTGTCTGTAGTATTTGTTAACAATGTGTGAACACATTTGCGTAACTACCGTTGTATGACTAGCATTTGCGAGGAAGTTCGCTCTAGTCACTAAGAGTAGAAAGCATGCTCAGCCACGTCCACAGCCGTACTCTGCAAACTACTACGAAGTGCAGGGCACTCAGTGGCAAGAGGTAACATCATTGGAAACAGAATTACATACTCATTCCGTGACAAAATGTAATAAAGTTGAGTACCAATTCTGTCAATAACGGTAACTTGAAGGCCTCCGAGAAAGTATGAAAAACGGACGTGAACCAAAATAAAGTAGAATACAAGCAATATACAGGGCTATTACAAATGGTTGAAGCGATTTCATAAATTCACTGCAGCTCCATTCATTGACATATGGTCACGACACACTACAGATACGTAGAAAAACTCATAAAGTTTTGTTCGGCTGAAGCCGCACTTCAGGTTTCTGCCGCCAGAGCGCTCGAGAGCGCAGTGAGACAAAATGGCGACAGGAGCCGAGAAAGCGTATGTCGTGCTTGAAATGCACTCACATCAGTCAGTCATAACAGTGCAACGACACTTCAGGACGAAGTTCAACAAAGATCCACCAACTGCTAACTCCATTCGGCGATGGTACGCGCAGTTTAAAGCTTCTGGATGCCTCTGTAAGGGGAAATCAACGGGTCGGCCTGCAGTGAGCGAAGAAACGGTTGAACGCGTGCGGGCAAGTTTCACGCGTAGCCCGCGGAAGTCGACGAATAAAGCAAGCAGGGAGCTAAACGTACCACAGCCGACGGTTTGGAAAATCTTACGGAAAAGGCTAAAGCAGAAGCCTTACCGTTTACAATTGCTACAAGCCCTGACACCCGATGACAAAGTCAGAAGCTTTGAATTTTTGGCGCGGTTGCAACTGCTCATGGAAGAGGATGCGTTCAGTGCGAAACTTGTTTTCAGTGATGAAGCAACATTTTTTCTTAATGGTGAAGTGAACAGACACAATGTGCGAATCTGGGCGGTAGAGAATCCTCACGCATTCGTGCAGAAAATTCGCAATTCACCAAAAGTTAACGTGTTTTGTGCAATCTCACGGATTAAAGTTTACGGCCCCTTTTTCCTCTGCGAAAAAAACGTTACAGGACACGTGTATCTGGACATGCTGGAAAATTGGCTCATGCCACAACTGGAGACCGACAGCGCCGACTTCATCTTTCAACAGGATGGTGCTCCACCGCACTTCCATCATGATGTTCGGCATTTCTTAAACAGGAAATTGGAAAACCGATGGATCGGTCGTGGTGGAGACCATGATCAGCAATTCATGTCATGGCCTCCACGCTCTCCCGACTTAACCCCATGCGATTTCTTTCTGTGGGGTTATGTGAAAGATTCAGTGTTTAAACCTCGTCTACCAAGAAACGTGCCAGAACTGCGAGCTCGCATCAACGATGCTTTCGAACTCATTGATGGGGACATGCTGCGCCGAATGTCGGAGGAACTTGATTACCGGCTTGATGTCTGCCGAATCACTAAAGGGGGACATATCGAACATTTGTGAATGCCTAAAAAAACTTCTTGAGTTTTTGTATGCGTGTGCAAAGCATTGTGAAAATATCTCAAATTATGAAGTTATTGTAGAGCTGTGAAATCGCTTCAATCATTTGTAATAACCCTGTACTCGTGATTACAACAGTTCAAATCTAGCAGTCCACACACTGATTCGTAGGCAGGTTCAAATGGTTCAAATGGCTCTGAGCACTATGGGACTTAACATCTATGGCCATCAGTCCCCTAGACCTTAGAACTACTTAAACCTAACTAACCTAAGGACAGCACACAATACCCAGCCATCACGAGGCAGAGAAAATCCCTGACCCCGCCGGGAATCTCGTAGGCAGGAACAAATGGCCACGGAACAATATGCCACGAAACCGGGATCAATTTTATATGAAACAAAAACATTTGTGGAATCATTTACCCCACCCAATACCACGAATATGAGCAACAACCAAGCATAATACGAGAAACATATCGACAATGCTATCCAAAGAGTACAAGAAACACAAACGAAGTCGTAATGAGGAACACAATGCTATGAAACGAACGAAGCCGAAACAAGTATTGAATAAATCCCCCAATAAGAAAGTGAGTTGATGGACTGATCAACTTGCAGTGCTTCCTGTTCCCTGGCAGCGAACCAGTGTCCGGAAGTCCCTGCATGAGTTTCAACACCGTTTCCCCGTGCTGACAGAGGACCAGCCGGAAGTTGAAGTCAGCGCCGGGGCCGTGAAATGTCAACACATCGTGTGCAGCGCCCGACGCATAAAGTTCGCACTGTACGCCGTGTCTGTTCGAGAGTGGTTGTTTCCTGATTCGTCGGCGTGCAGCGAAGTCGCAGCCTTGGAGTGTGCGCCTGTGGGGACGAGAGCCAGTGGCTGGCAGCTGGCGACTTGGGGTGTACCAGGAGGTGGACGCGAGATGGCACACCCAGTGAATAGAATCCGTTGGAGAACAGGGGATTCGACCCGGGACTGGTATACCTCGTTAACGCTCGCGGATACCCAGGAGGCATTATGTTCAGTAGTAGTGCGGCACCACGTCGTGGCATGGACTAGACTAATGTCTGAATTAGCGCTGGAAGGAATTGACACCATGAATCCTGCAGGGCTGTCCATAAATCCGTAAGGGTACAAGGGGTGGAGATCACTTCTGAACAGCACGTTAGAAGGCATCCCAGATATGCTCAATAATGTTCATGTTTGGGGAGTCTGGTGGCCAGCGGAAGAGTTTAAACTCAGAAGAATGTTTCTGGGGCCACTCTGTAGCAGTTCTAGACGTGTGGGGTGTCGCATTGTCCTCCTGGAATTGCCGAAGTGCGTCGCACTGCACAATGAATATGAATGGATGCAGGTGATCAGACAGGATGTTTAAGTACATGCCACCTGTCAGACTCGTAACTAGACGTATCAGGAGTCCCATACCACTCCAACTGCACACGCCCCACACCATTACAGACCCTCCACCAGTTTGAAGAGTCCCCTGCTGACATGCAGGGTCCGTGAATTCGTGAGCTTGTCTCCATACCCGTACACGTCAATACGCTAGATACGAATTGAAACGAGACTGCCGGCCGGAGTGGCCTATCGGTTCTAGGCGCTAAGTATGGAACCGCGCGACCGCTACGGTCGCAGGTTCGAATCCTGCCTCGGGCATGGGGGTATGATGTCCTTAGGTTAGTTAGGTTTAAGTAGTTCTAAGTTCTAGGGGCTGATGACCTCAGATGTTAAGTCCCATAGTGCTCAGAGCCATTTTTTTTAAAAACTAGACTCGTCGTACCAGGACCGGGGATCATGTTTCTAGTCATCATCAGTCCAATGACGGTGTTGATGGTGCCCAGTCATGAAGGCTACAGGAAAGGGCCTTCGGCTCCGAAAGCCCATATCGATGATATTCCGTTGAATGATTCGCACGCTGACAGCTGTTGATGGTCCAGCACTGAAATCTGCAGTAATTTGCTGGAGGGTTGTTCTTCTGTCACGTTAAACGATTCTCTTCAGTCGTCGCTGGTCCCTTTCTTGCAGGATCTTTTTCCGGCCGCAGTGATGTCGGAGATTTAATGTTTTACCTGATATTCACGGTACATTCGTCAAATTATAGTACCGAAAAATTCCCACTTCATCGCTACCTTGGAGATGCTGTGTCCCATCGCTCGTGCGCCGACTATAACAGCACGTACAAATGTAAACTTTCACGGCCGGAAATATCATGTCCATTATAATTATCCGGGCTGTTATGCCGTGGTCGGTTGATGAATTCTATGGTGATTCCCAACGTTTCGTCTCCGACTGCGGGAGACATCTTCAATGGGGTCCGTAGCTTGATGGAAGGTCCAACACACACACCATAGAATTCATCAACCGACCACGGCATAACAGCCCGGATAATTATAATGGACAGCACGTACAAACTCACTTAAATATTGGTAATCTGCTACCATTGTAGCAGCAGTGACCGATCTAACAACTGCGCCAGACACTTGTTGTCTTATATAGGCGTTGCTGGCTGCAGCGCCATATGCTGCCTGTTCACGTATCTCTATATGCCTATACCAGATTCTTTGGCACTTCAGTGTAGAATCTGCACGTTGGCCTTTATCGGTGTGCAGCAAGATATCGTGCGAGAAAAGATGATTACTGATTCGCGTTGTGTCTCGTAGGTTGTGCCGTCAGAGACTGCTACACTCCTGGAAATTGAAATAAGAACACCGTGAATTCATTGTCCCAGGAAGGGGAAACTTTATTGACACATTCCTGGGGTCAGATACATCACATGATCACACTGACAGAACCACAGGCACATAGACACAGGCAACAGAGCATGCACAATGTCGGCACTAGTACAGTGTATATCCACCTTTCGCAGCAATGCAGGCTGCTATTCTCCCATGGAGACGATCGTAGAGATGCTGGATGTAGTCCTGTGGAACGGCTTGCCATGCCATTTCCACCTGGCGCCTCAGTTGGACCAGCGTTCGTGCTGGACGTGCAGACCGCGTGAGACGACGCTTCATCCAGTCCCAAACATGCTCAATGGGGGACAGATCGGGAGATCTTGATGGCCAGGGTAGTTGACTTACACCTTCTAGAGCACGTTGGGTGGCACGGGATACATGCGGACGTGCATTGTCCTGTTGGAACAGCAAGTTCCCTTGCCGGTCTAGGAATGGTAGAACGATGGGTTCGATGACGGTTTGGATGTACCGTGCACTATTCAGTGTCCCCTCGACGATCACCAGTGGTGTACGGCCAGTGTAGGAGATCGCTCCCCACACCATGATGCCGGGTGTTGGCCCTGTGTGCCTCGGTCGTATGCAGTCCTGACTGTGGCGCTCACCTGCACGGCGCCAAACACGCATACGACCATCATTGGCACCAAGGCAGAAGCGACTCTCATCGCTGAAGACGACACGTCTCCATTCGTCCCTCCATTCACGCCTGTCGCGACACCACTGGAGGCGGGCTGCACGATGTTGGGGCGTGAGCGGAAGACGGCCTAACGGTGTGCGGAACCGTAGCCCAGCTTTATGGAGACGGCTGCGAATGGTCCTCGCCGATACCCCAGGAGCAACAGTGTCCCTAATTTGCTGGGAAGTGGCGGTGCGGTCCCCTACGGCACTGCGTAGGATCCTACGGTCTTGGCGTGCATCCGTGCGTCGCTGCGGTCCGGTCCCAGGTCGACGGGCACGTGCACCTTCCGCCGACCACTGGCGACAACATCGATGTACTGTGGAGACCTCACGCCCCACGTGTTGAGCAATTCGGCGGTACGTCCACCCGGCCTCCCGCATGCCCACTATACGCCCTCGCTCAAAGTCCGTCAACTGCACATACGGTTCACGTCCACGCTGTCGCGGCATGCTACCAGTGTTAAAGACTGCGATGGAGCTCCGTATGCCACGGAAAACTGGCTGACACTGACGGCGGCGGTGCACAAATGCTGCGCAGCTAGCGCCATTCGACGGCCAACACCGCGGTTCCTGGTGTGTCCGCTGTGCCGTGCCGTGCCGTGCGTGTGATCATTGCTTGTACAGCCCTCTCGCAGTGTCCGGAGCAAGTATGGTGGGTCTGACACACCGGTGTCAATGTGTTCTTTTTTCCATTTCCGGGAGTGTATTTGCTCTTCTTTCTATCCAGGAGCAGTGTTTTGTTAAGCGGTGAGTGGTCAGTACGCGTCATACGCCTCCAAAGTATGGGGTATTAGCTTTCAGTGGGCGTAGTAATTAATCGGCGCGGCGAGCGCCTGGCTAGCAGGTTCGCGACGCGGCGGGCGGCGCCACCCACGTGGAATCCGGTTGCATAACCGGAGGCCGGGGCAGCACAAAGGCTCTAGCGGCGCCGCGCCGCTGTGCATGACTGCGGGCCGCGGGGGCTGCGCTGTTCCCACGACAGCGGCTCATCGCGCTTCTGGGAAGCACCGGCGACTTCACTGCCACGATATGCTATACGCAGAAAGAAAGCAACAAGCGTAACATTGCGACAAGTTCATGCTCACTCCCGGTACCTGGTCAAAAGTAACAGGACGCCTCTGCGTAATGCCGAACTGAACACTACACGTGACGAGACACGGGCACGCGTCAGTTGAAACGAGGAGGGAGTATTGTGTTGTTCAAAGAGAAGCAGTAATAATACAGGGTGTTACAAAAAGGTACGGCCAAACTTTCAGGAAACATTCCTCACACACAAATAAAGAAAAGATGTTATCTGGACATGTGTCCGGAAACGCTTAATTTCCATGTTAGAGCTCATTTCAGTTTCGTCAGTATGTACTGTACTTCCTCGATTCACCGCCAGTTGGCCTAACTGAAGGAAGGTAATGTTCAATTCGGTGCTTGTGTTGACATGCGACTCATTGCTCTACAGTACTAGCATCAAGCACATCAGTACGTAGCATCAACAGGTTAGTGTTCATCACGAACGTGGTTTTGCAGTCAGTGCAATGTTTACAAATACGGAGTTGGTTGGTTGGTTGGTTTGGGGAAGGAGACCAGACAGCGTGGTCATCGGTCTCATCGGATTAGGGAAGGATTGGGAAGGAAGTCGGCCGTGCCCTTTCAGAGGAACCATCCCGGCATTTGCCTGGAGTGATTTAGGGAAATCACGGAAAAAAGGATGGCCGGACGCGGGATTGAACCGTCATCCTCCCGAATGCGAGTCCAGTGTCTAACCACTGCGCCACCCCGCTCGGTCACGGAGTTGGCAGATGCCCATTTGATGTATGGATTAACACGGGGCAATAGTCGTGGCGCGGTACGTTTGTATCGACACAGATTTCCAGAACGAAGGTGTCCCGACAGGAAGACGTTCGAAGCAATTGATCGGCGTCTTAGGGAGCACGGAACATTCCAGCCTATGACTCACGACTGGGGAAGACCTAAAACGACGAGGACACCTGCAATGGACGAGGCAATTCTTCGTGCAGTTGACGATAACCCTAATGTCAGCGTCAGAGAAGTTGCTGCTGTACAAGGTAACGTTGACCACGTCACTGTATGGGGAGTGCTACGGGAGAACCAGTTGTTTCCGTACCATGTACAGCGTGTGCAGGCACTATCAGCAGCTGATTGGCCTCCACGGGTACACTTCTGCGAATGGTTCATCCAACAATGTGTCAATCCTCATTTCAGTGCAAATGTTCTCTTTACGGATGAGGCTTCATTCCAACGTGATCAAATTGTAAATTTTCACAAGCAACATGTGTGGGCTGACGAGAATCCGCACGCAATTGTGCAATCACGTCAACACAGATTTTCTGTGAACGTTTGGGCAGGCATTGTTGGTGATGTGTCGATTGGGCCCATGTTCTTCCACCTACGCTCAATGGAGCAGGTTATCAAGATTTCATACGGGTACTCTACCTGTGCTGCTAGAACATGTGCCTTTACAAGTACGACACAACATGTGGTTCATGCACGATGGAGCTCCTGCACGTTTCAGTCGAAGTGTTCGTACGCTTCTCAACAACAGATTCGGTGACCGATGGATTGGTAGAGGCGGACCAGTTCCATGGCCTCCACGCTCCCCTGACCTCAACCCTCTTGACTTTCATTTACGGGGGCATTTGAAAGCTCTAGTCTACGCAACCCCGGTACCAAATGTAGAGACTCTTTGTGCTCGTATTGTGGACGGCTGTGATACAATACGCCATTCTCCAGGGCTGCATCAGCGCATCAGGGATTCCATGCGACGGAGGGTGGATGCATGTATCCTTGCTAACGGAGGACATTTTGAACATTTTCTGTAACAAAATGTTTGAAGTCACGCTGGTACGTTCTGTTGCTGTGTGTTTCCATTCCATGATTAATGTGATTTGAAGAGAAGTAATAAAATGAGCTCTAACATGGAAAGTAAGAGTTTCCGGACACATGTCCACATAACATATTTTCTTTCTTTGTGTGTGAGGAATGTTTCATGAAAGTTTGGCCGTACCTTTTTGTAACACCCTGTAGAATGGGTCGATTAGCAGAACTCACTCACTTCGAACGTGGACTAGTCCTTAGATGTCACCTGATTAACAAATCATTATGGACTTTTCGACCCTTCTAAAGCATCCCAAGACCACACGTTATACTAATAGTATTGGTTAAAAACAGTCTTGGTTGCAATGTTAGTATTTTACTTTTCAACGACGCGTTTCGCCTTATGTAGGCATCCTCAGTTTATCTACATAGTAAACAGAGAACAAATACATCTATTTAAGAATCGCAACCGCGTTGTGCAGACTTGGACAACCTATAAGCATGTATAAACAGATCACATATTGAATGAGCAAATACCTTAATTTGGTATTTCTTAGAAGAATCCTTTAGTCAGTGTAGCCAAAGGGCATCGTCTAATATATCAGGCCAACATCGCCTTCGTTAAACTCAGTAAAAACTAGAAATATAAAATAGTAAAATCATTACCTTTTCTAGACGGACGCGAGAGGCACCAAGATCTGCATAACGCGTTCCCGTTCACAGGAGCGAGTAACAGAGTAAGATGGGTGCTCAGGTAGTAAGCATAATGCGCCACAGCGTCGTGTGCCAGTACTGAAGCCCTATACAGAATCCGTTATACTACTGGTTTCAGAAATATGCAGAATATTACTAATCATAAAACACTGTAACTGAAAAATTGACAGTATCCTCAAAAGAGCTTTAATACACTGAAGCGTCAAGGAAGGTATAGGCATGCGTATTCAAATATAGAGATATGCAAACAGACAGAATACGGCGCTGCGGTCGGGAACGGCTATATAAAACAGTAAGTGTCTGGCGCAGTTGTTAGATCGGTTACTGCTGCTACAATGGCGGGTTATCAAGATTTGAGTGTGTTTGAACGTGGGGTTACAGTCGGGGCACGAGCGATGGGACACATCATCTCCCAGGTAGCGATGGAGTGCGGATTTTGCCGTACGACTATTTCACAAGTGAACCGTGAATATCAGGAATCCGGTAAAACATCAAACCTCCGACATCAATGCGGCCGGAAAAAAAATCTTGCAAGAATAGGACCAACGACTACTGAAGAGAATCACTCAATGTGGCAGACGTGCAACCCTTCCGCATACTGGTGCAGATTTCAGTGCTGGGCCGTCAACAACGAAGCATCATCGATATTGGCTTTCGAAGCTGAAGACCCATTCCTGTACCCTTGATGACTGCAGGACACAAAGATTTACTCCTCTCCTGTAACCCTCAACTCCGACATTGGACTGTTGATGACTGGAAACATGTTGCTTGGTCGGACGAGCGGATGGACATGTACGGGTATGGAGACAACTTTATGAATCCATGGACCCCGCATGTCAGCAGGGCACTGTTCAAGCATCCCCGAGGTAGTGATGAAGTGGGTCTCCGCATTGCTGAGACCGGGAAAAGATCGTGCAAGAACAGGAGCAACGACGACTGAAGCGAATCGTTCAACATGACAGAAGCGCAACCCTTCCGAAAATTCTGCAGATTTCAGTGCCGGGCCATCAAACAAGTGTTAGCGTGCGAACCATCCAACGAAACGTAATCGATATGGGCTTTCGAAGCCGAAGGCTCACTCGTTCATCCTTGATGACTGCATTACACAAAGTCTTATGCCTCGCCTGGATCCGTCAATACCGACATTGGACTGTTGATGACTGGAAAAAACATGTTACCTGATCGGACGAATCTCGTTTCAAACGAGTGCATGGACGTGTCCGGGCATGGAGGCAACCTCATGAATCCATGGATCCTGCATGCCAGCAGGGGACTGTTGAGGTTGATGGACGCTCTGTAATGGTGTGGGGCGTGTGCAGTTGGAGTGATATGGGGCCCCTGATACGTCTAGGCACGACTCTAACAGGTGACGTGTACGTAAGCATCCTGTCTGATCACCTGCATCCATTAATGTCCATAGTTCATCCCGACTGATTTGGGCAGCAGGACAAAGCCACACCCCACACGTCCAGAACTGCGACTGGGTGACACCAGGAACATTGGGTTGGGGTTGGGTTGTTTTGGGGAAGCAGACCAGACAGCGAGGTCATCGGTCTCGTCGGATTAGGGAAGGACGGGGAAGGAAGTCGGCCGTGCCCTTTGAACGGAACCATCCCGGCATTTGCCTGGAGCGATTTAGGGAAATCACAGAAAACCTAAATCAGGATGGTCGGACGTGGGATTGAACCATCGTCCTCCCGAATACGAGTCCAGTGTCTAACCACTGCGCCACCGTGCTCGGTACCAGGAACATTCTTCTGTGTTTAATCTCTTCCGCTGGGCACCAAACTCCCCAGACATGAACATTATTGATCTGGGATACCTTGCAACGTGCTGTTCAGAAGAGACGTCCACCTCCTCGTACTCCTACGGATTTACGGACAGCCCTGCAGGATTCATGGTGTCAATTCCCTCAAGCACTACATCAGACATTGGTCGAGTCCATGCCATGTTGTGTTGCGGTTCTTCTGCGTGCTTGCGGGGGCCCTACACGATATTGGACAGATGTACCAGTTTCTTTGGCTCTTGCGTGTAGAATAAAATTCTTCGAATATCTTATAGATGTCAACGAATTGCCACATAAAAGTAATTAGGTTGGGTTCGTATTGTCGTGGTGTGACTGTGAAGTGGAAACGTGAATAAACAACCACAGCTAAAGCGACACCAGGTAGACGTCATGTGCTGTCAGAGAGGGACCGTCGAACATTGCGGAGGGTGCCTATAAAATACCACATGAAAGCTGCTGAAGAAATCGCTCGTGAGATCCAAAGTGCTACCACCAATACATGTAGCATAATAACTGTGCGCAGCAAGTTAAAAGGAATAGGATAGCGTGGTCGAGCAACTCCTCGTAAGCCACACATTCTGTAGTAAATAGTAATAGATGATTGAGGTGGATTGAAGAGACTGGACAATAGATGACTGCAAACGAATGGTTTGGAATGATGACTCCCGCTATACACTATGGCGTTCCGACGGAAGTGTTTGGGTTTGACGAATGCCTGGAGAACGTTACCTTCCGTCATGTGTTTTAGTGCCAACAGTGAGGTGCGGATTGGTGATGTAGGTGTTTCTTGGGGTTAATGCGTGTTCTACATATTGCACTGGATAAAACGCTGAATGCGGAATGATATGAACATGTTTTACAACATTGCTTGTAGTAGTGGAAGAGTTAGCAGACGATGAGTGTTTGTATCAGTAGGACACCTCGCCATCAAGCAGCATCTGTGATGCAATGATTCGTGGACAATAACATTCTTTAAATGGACTGGCCTGGACAGAGTTTCGTCCAGAACCCAATGAAAACTTCTGGGTATATACATACTGAAAGTAACACACAGACAAAATATTTTAATATGTCGAAATGCTGGAAAAATTGACATCCAGTTTGGCGATTTAGCTGTTTTATTGTAATCGCTCAGAGACTGGTACAGCAGGTTTCTTTCCAAGCAGGTACATCCTCAGGTGTATTTAAGGTCTAATGTTTCATGTCGTCGTAATGGCTTAATGTGTGTTCCACACCATTTAGATAACGTGTGACTTTAGACCTTCCCTACACCTGAGGATGCACCTGCATGGTAAGAAACCGGTTGTACCAATCTACAATAAAACAGCTAACGCAGTAAATTGGATTCTCAATTAATTTTACCAACATTTCAGCGTCTCAAGGTACAACGTGTATCAAAAAGAATCATCCGATTTAAAAAAAAAATCATAACTATTCTGTTATTTGAGATATATGCGTGACCAACGTACTGTTTTAAAGAGCAAATTCTCCAGTTTTACATGGTTCCCGCCAGGTAGTAGCAGTGTGTGCCCACTTCAGGTCTGGTGAAAATGGTGTCAGGGTTACAGAAAGCGTTTTCTGTTCTATGCTTTGCACAGTGCGGGTCAGTAAAATGTAAATGTCGTGCGAGTAGGACCTCCCGTCGGGTTGACCGTTCGCGGGGTGCAAGTCTTTCGATTTGACGCCACGTCGGCAACTTGCGCGTCGATGGGGATGAAATGATGATTATTAGGACAAATCTCTGACCCAGCCGGGAATCGAACCCGGAACCTTAGGATTGACACTCTGTCGCACTGACCACTCTTTTTTTTTCATTTTGTTCGCTTTAGTTCGTTGTATCTGCTCGGGTCGGACGTCGTGAGACATCCATTTAAGTTCGTTGTTGATCTGTTAACTCAGTTTTTTTTATTACAGAGGGCACGTTACCCTCTGACCGAACACGCTGAGCTACCGTGCCGGCTAACCACTCAGCTACCGGGGGCGGACTGCGGGTCAGTAATACGAAGCGTATTCAGAAAGTAAGGTCTGATTAGGTATGAAATGGAAACCACTGTGAAAGTCTGATGGAACTTCACACAGATGTGTTGGACAGTGTCTTAAGTGTGCCTGTCGATCGCTTCACGTCGCTCTTTTCAGTTCAGAGCGCAAAGTGATCACGTAGAAATGCCTAAAACAACTGTGTCTCCGCCGGCCGGAGTGGCCGTGCGGCTCTAGGCGCTACAGTCTGGAACCGAGCGACCGCTACGGTCGCAGGTTCGAATCCTGCCTCGGGCATGGATGTGTGTGATGTCCTTAGGTTAGTTAGGTTTAAGTAGTTCTAAGTTCTAGGCGACTGATGACCTCAGAAGTCGCATGGTGCTCAGAGCCATTTGAACCAACAGTGTCTTCCAACAAGTATGTGGATCTGGTGAGAGATTTCTCCTGAAGCTATGCAACCCATATAAGTTTCATGTGTTTCTTTCTTCAAGGCGATTTTCAGCCGCATTCTGCAGTGGCAATGCAGACGCTCCTGCTGCGTGGGAAGTGTTTGATCACCCACAATACAGCGCTTAATTGGCTGCCTCCGTCGTTCATCTCTGCTCGCATGGACCGCTGGCTACGAAGACATTTTGACACAAATGACGAAAGGCAGACCAGCGTAGAGAATTGGCAGAAAGGTACTGGGAAGTTTATACAACGCCACGTAAAATGTTTAGGTCGGAGAGGCGACTATTTGTAGAGGTAACTGAAAGGCGTGGCTAAGTACTGCGAAAAAAAATTTTGATTTTCACTGTGGTTTTCATTTCGCGACCGATCAGACCTTACTTTCCGAACAGCACTCGTAGCTGTTCAGGTATGGTGTGGATCCTGGTGAACAATTCCGAGAAACAGGTTGTGTGTGTAAAGGCAAATCGCTGGGCCGTCCTCGAGTGTCTGACACAGACGTCGAACGCATCCGCCATAGTTTCACAAGGAATCCGCAGAAATCCGTTCTTCGCGCAGCTCGACAGCTCTGCACACTCACGATGTCCGTCTGGCGTGTGTTGCGTCGACGTTTACACATGAAACCATACAAAGTTCAGCTACTGCAAGCTCTTCCTGAAGGTGACAAACAACAACGTGTGGAGTTCTGTAATTTCGTTCTTGGCAAATTGGGGGATGACAGTTTTCTTCCGCGCTTAGTGTTCAGTGACGAGACAACATTCCATTCAAATAGAAAGGTGAACCCCCATAATGTGAGAATATGGGGTACAGAACAACCACATGAAGTTGTACAACATGAGAGGGACTCTCCAAATTTTAATGTGTTTTGTGCAGTTTCAGGGGAAAAGGTGTTTTGTTACATTTTTCTTTGCTGAGAACACAGTTACGGAAAGCACATATCTCGATATGACAGAGAACTTCCTTTTCCCACAGTTTGAGACTGATTCGAAAGCTTTCATTTACCAACAGGATGGGGCACCAAAACACTGGCATCAGGAAGTGCGGGAATTTTTAAACCACAGACTTACTAAACGATGGTTCGGTTCCACTGGACCAAATTATTCAGTCTTACATTACACCGGACCTGACTGCATGTGATTATTACTTGTGGGGGTTTATAAAACACTCTGTTTATGTGGCTCCATTACCAACAACATGCTCGCTGTAATGTGGGAACAATTTGAATACTGTATTGGCATATCCCGTTCATCTCAAGAGGACATACTGGGCACCTATAAAAAGATATGAAAAATTTTTTTTTGAGATTCCCGTTCATAAAAAAACAGTCATTGTGTATGTATATTAGTTTCAGAAATATAGACGTGCCTAATCGGATGATTCTTTTTGATACATCCTGTATTTTAATTTGTTTGTGTGTTCCTTTCTGAATGTATAGTTATTTTAGCTGTGGATGTTCTACTTGTAGCATTTTTTGCTCTGGGATTAGGTAGAACGTCGACTTCACTCCACACCCCAGTGTCCAACGTCACTTCCCTATCTGCTTACGGCTCTTGAGGAATAAGAGACTGGGACTCTTCTATAGACATTCAGACACATAATTGAAAGTGCCCCCAGTGGAGTTTAAGGCGTCACAAAGGCGAAGAGTGGAGACACCCCATATTAATGTACTCTAATAGATGTCCGAATATCTTCGATCAGACAATGAACGAAAATTGATCAAAAACTAATGCCTCATCTGTCACAAATATTTAATAATGAGCATACATCTGTGGAGTTAGTACAGATCATAGCCTTAACTGTCCGGACCCGCCAGATTACCCGAGAGCGCTAACGCGCTGCTTCCTGGACTCGGGTAGGCGCGCCGTCCCCGGATCGAATCCGCCCGCCAGATTAACGACGAGGGCCGGTGTGCCGGCCAGCCTGGATGTGGTTTTTAGGCGGTTTTTCACATCCCTCTAGGTGAATACCCGACTGGTCCCCACGTCCCGCCTCAGTTACACGACTCACAGACATCTGCAACACATCCGCACTTTTCCATGATTTACACTAGACGCAGACAGTTGGGGTACACTAATTCCGTCCCGGGGGGTACGGGATGGCGGCAGGATGGGCATCCGGCCACCCCTTCAATTTAACATGCAAAATCCGATTTAACCACGCCAACCCCGCGCGCAATGTGGGACGAAGGCGCAAGCGATAGAATAGCCTGAACTGTAGTCCACACAACACTATCTTTGAACATAGTCAACATGAATTTGTACACATTTGCGCTATCCTTGAACTTTGGAAAAATTCATGTTTTTTTTCTTTTTTGACCAATGCTTTTAAGCTATCATCCGTGTAGAAAATGTATGTGGATGCAAGAATGGACATCGGCAGTGAGTAGCGTTGTCTGCAGAAGTTTGGTAGAGGAGAAACACACACTACAGATAAACAGCGCAATGGGTGCCCAACATCTGTCACAGATGCCAATCGAGGACGTGCTGATGAAGTGATTCGAGGAGACAGACGCGTTAGAGTTGACAATCAACAGCTTTAAAATAATTCTGAGAAACATGGGGTAAACGGCTTGCGTCGTGTGTCTTGTTTAGAAACACTTTTCCCATTCACTCAGGGGCGTACTACCTGTTGAGAGTAGTACTGCCCCACGTCACTTTACACTCTCATCGTTGCTTTGAGTATTACTCGATACTGTCTCGGGTTTGGTTTTCCAGCAATGTCAGTTTTACGTTGTGATACACAGCGGCATGGATAAGTTTAGAAATGAAAAGTTACAAAAACTGCAGACGAAAAAGTGTTGTGACGTGTTTGCCGCCCCTGCATAGCCCGGTTGCGTCTCTCTTCTGCTCTCAATAAACCCACGCACGAGGTGCATAGAGGCCAACTGTTCATCAGTAAATCTACTCATACTACTGTGTATCAGTGTTAATGTATAACGTGACATGGAAGAACCGGTCTTTTCCTGTGCGAAGACTACTTAAGGCGCAGATAGATGTCAGAGCTAAAGCGACTTCATTAAGATCATTCTCACCCGTAGTTATACTTCAGTGCAAGGAAAAATTGTTGAGTTAATTGAGCGATTATTTCCGCCGTTTGAGTTTACAAGACACCGTAAATGGCAATACAAGACATCATTATGTCCATCTGCCAGGGCGCGGTGCAATTAAGGTTCCGTGAGCCGAACCAGTTATTCTTCAAACTGTCTATTACATGTCCACCTTACTTACGGGCTGTTTCTGGAAAGATACATCAGTTAATCTCGAGACATATATATCTTACGTAATCCAACGTCCAGAGAACACCAGTATTTAACAGGAAATGGAAAAAAAAGATATCAATCAAGTGTTAGCAAGAGTGAATTAGAGCAGAGTGCAAAGGAACGAGAGAAAAGACGCATTAGCCAACCAATAACTCCAATAGTATATTTTCAGACTATGTTCACTGCATGTGTAACTACTGTATTGATGTTCACTCTGTGGCCCAATTGTTTTATGCCTGGAAAACATGTTCGCTACTTGTCTGCCACACATATCGTTGATTTTATACTTACCTACACGCTGTGACGCCCAGTTCAAGACATCTTGACGATTACTTCACTTAACAAAGTCTAATTATATACCCAGTAATTTTGTACTTGATAATGACTTAAGGCCGAAATCATGATAGTTATATAAAATAACGAACTTGTACAGTCAAATGGCGGAAATACCATTCAAAGACCCGTTAGCCAATTGTCTGCTGGTTTAATGGTGGCGTCTATAACGGAAGTCTGGCACTAACATTACAGGCGGATCATCACGCAGTTTGTCTGAGTAGAAGGTCTGGCGGTTTCAAACACTGGATTTGGTAAGGAAGGTGATAGAGGCATTGATGAAGATCGATTAGATACTTTCCTACCTGTTTCACATACTTTGGGGATAGTTTAAATACGCTGGATGTCACCTCAACGCTAACTCTGAAATATAAAAATGGTTCAAATGGCCCTAAGCACTATGGGACTTAACATCTGAGGTCATCAGTCCCCTAGAACTTAGAACTACTTAAACCTAACTAACCTAAGGACATCACACACATCCATGCCCGAGGCAGGATGCGAACCTGCGACCGTAGCGGTCGCGCGGTTCCAAACTGTCTGAAATATAACAGCGCATCTAGAAGCATAAAATTTATACGGCTTTAGTTAGAAGAAACTCCTAGTTAATAGTTACTATCGTTTACAATTATCGGCAAAAGTTAAAAAACGGTACGGTTAGACTAGGTTGTAGAAAAAACAGCGCTTTTTGGCATTTGGGTACGAATACTCAAACTGCTAAGACTACGCTCTCTGGCGAAGTTCGCTTTAAGTTTGAGCTAACCAAGATGGGGTACAATGTTACATCACATGTGTCCGGGCGTCACATGGAAAGCTTGTCAAATACGGCGAAGAACAACCCAGGATGGCTCTGACAGCTGTTTTCAAAATGGTTCAAATGGCTCTGAGCACTATGGGACTCAACATCTTAGGTCATAAGTCCCCTAGAACTTAGAACTACTTAAACCTAACTAACCTAAGGACATCACACACACCCATGCCCGATGCAGGATTCGAACCTGCGACCGTAGCAGTCCCGCGGTTCCGGACCAGCTGTTTTCCATAGGAAGTGTCATGTTACCGGAGTTCCATTTATTTTATTCTACAGATCCCCAGAGACCTTGTAAAGTACGCAGGAGACATGTAAACTATATCTGGAAAGCGTCCAAAAATCGATTTTTTAACCTATCAGTTCCTTCAAACACCGCAAGTTCAGCTCCGTTTTGCTATTCTGTTTCTAGCTTCTGTTGCTCGCTGGAAATCAGTCACTGGCTAGTTACACAGTACGAGTTAGCCTAACCACCACTGTCATCTGTGACGAGCTTTACCATAAGCTGGCGAACTACCTTGGTGATTTTACTGTCCTTGTTGTCGATCAGGGACTTGGAAGATGATGTTAATAGTAACCTCAGACTTTTTGTTGATGACGCAGTTATAAGAGGGCTATTCGGAAAGTAAGGAACGATAGGTCGCGAAATGGAAATCACGGTGAAAATCAAAACTGTTTTATTTGCAACGGTTAGCTACACCTTCCAGCTACTTCGATGCACAGTCGCCGCTCAGACTTAGACATCTGTCGTAGCATTGTACCAACTTTTCAGTTCCCTCGTTATAGAAGACAGTCGCCAGTGCTTTTCGACAATTTTCTACGCTGGACTGCAGCTCGTTGTCTGTGTCAAAATATTGTCTTCATAGCCAGCGATTCATTTGAGCAGAGATGAACCTCAGGCGTGTGGTGATCAAACACTTCCCATCGAAAACGCTGCAGGAGCATCTTCATTGCCCCTGCAGTGTGCGGCCCCGAATTGTGCAGAACGAACCGCATGACCGTTATGTTACGTGTATTTTACACACGAATTTACATTTGGAAAAATAATCCGTTATTTGCAATTTGCTGCAAAGTTATTGTCAACACATGAAATCTTCAGCAATGTTAAGGCCGTTTCTTTGCCGAGTGAGATTCATCTCAAGACTTGTCACTGTGGTAAACCTACCTTCCCGCAATGCTCATGGTGTTCGGAATTTCTATGCTTCGAATGATCCTACCTTCGGTATCATCCAAAGGAATGCACCAAATTTCCTGAAGAATAAACGTAAGAAATAGCACAATATTTGATATAAGCATGAAATATAAGAATACGACAATTTAAAATACTGAAAATACGATACACACTATGTATTACAGAATAATGTTTGACACTTATTGTGAAACGAAGTTGTAATGTTACAATTAATGTAACGCCATTTATCCTCTAATTTGATAAGAATCATTCATTTAGTAATCTTCTACGGACACTGTCAGATAAATGAAAAAGACCAATAAAAACAATAATTGTGTTTCGTAGACGGGGCGCTAAAGTGTGCAGCCGCGATGCTATCCGCTGTGCCATCACTTCGGTTCAACTTATGGCGTGCTTAAACGCATATAGATTACGATGGAAACTTAGACCTTCGTTTTCTCAGAAACGGTCGAGTATCGATGGATAAGCCAAGCCATGTGTTCGCTTATTTTGGCCTCTCTTCCACTGAGATAAGTTTCTGGGAAATTGGGCGATGGCTCGTGCCGTGTTCTCCCCGTTAGTAAGCGAGGCTGATGTTGCACACATACATTATTCTTTCTTTATTTGGCCTCTAGCTTTTAGGCTCAATTTAACAGTTTCTATAAATACGGTGAAGTAACATTTGTTCATTTTGAAACACATTTAACGAGTGTTGTTTTCCACTAGGCTCGCTGTTGGTTCACATGGAACAGCCGTCTGACGTAACGGTGGCACCCACGTACAGTTTATTCTAAGGCTATCTTTCTTCCTATTAAGGTTGTTGACATGCTCATGAATCTCAATAACCTCTATAAACGAGTACGATAATTGCGGCCTTCAGCCAGAGGACGCGTGTAATTAACGTGAGTAACGTCGTCGCCGCTACATAAGACTTGCTGACATTCGACCACGGAGAGATTTTTCGTATTGACTCGATGGCGAAATGAGTGTCACATTACAAATTTAAATTTCCGAGGTTTAATTCTCAATCACTCCTAGAATTTTATTTTCACTTATATCCTCTTTCACTTCTGATACTCTGCTGATGTCTAAAGTACCCATTTCTACTTCGGTTTGGGGTACACATTGGAATGTAGGCCCCTATAACAAATTTATTAAAAGAGGTGCGATCGGTCCAACGTTCTGGCAGAGGGCAGCTTTAAGTTTTTTTGTACTGTTTGAATTGCCTCTTACGTTTTTACGTTCTGTTCTTTATAAATCGTCCCGTCTTCCCAACGTATACTGTTTCCTAGATATGTTAGACACGATACACTCGCCGCAAGAGCTGTTGTCAACAGTTATGATAAAACGGAAAAATAATCTCTGTTTCCAGAATGAATTTTCACTCTGCAGCGCCGTGCGCGCTGATTTGGAACTTCCTGGTGGAGTAAAACTGTGTGCCAAACTGGGATTCTAACCCGGGACCTTTGCTTTTCGCAGAAAAGTGCTCTACCGACTGAGCTATCCAAGCATGACTCACGACCCGCCTTCACCGCTTTACTTCCGCCAGTACCTCATCTTCTTTGCTTATCTATAACTGCAATCGCTGTTACGTATAATCTAGCAGGTTGGCTGTTACCGTAGAGGTATATGTAATGTAAAACTTGCGCGACAGAGCGACATTTAGCTCTGAAAAAGAAAGGCTCGTAGGTTAACCTTATTGTTGACTCCCAGGATTTTGGCGACAGAATTCATGCGTTGATCGTAGAAGGGTAAGATTAAGAGGCCACCCGCATTCCGTTGTACGTAAACGGAAAGCCCGAAGTAGGATGCCCCTCTTCTGCTAAACAAAAATCCTGTGCTTAACGACTGATTTTAGATTGTCAGAGCACGAAAAACAATGGTGGACTTTACTTCTCTGTCCGTGCTGAGAAATTTCCGCTAGCAGAAGCCCAAAATCTGAAAGATTCGTTTCTTGATGACCTTCTGCAACGCATGTCGCACACTCGCCAGAAAAGATCACAAAATTTACTCATCATCATCATCATCATCATCATCATCATCATCATCATCATCATTTAAGACTGATTATGCCTTTCAGCGTTCAGTCTGGAGCATAGCCCCCCCTTATACAGTTCCTCCATGATCCCCTATTCAGTGCTAACATTGGTGCCTCTTCTGATGTTAAACCTATTACTTCAAAATCATTCTTAACCGAATCCAGGTACCTTCTCCTCGGTCTGCCCCGACTCCTCCTACCCTCTACTGCTGAATCCACGAGTCTCTTGGGTAACCTTGCTTCTCCCACGCGTGTAACATGACCCCACCATCTAAGCCTGTTCGCCCTGACTGCTACATCTATAGAGTTCATTCCCAGTTTTTCTTTGATTTCCTCATTGTGGACACCCTCCTGCCATTGTTCCCATCTACTAGTACCTGCAATCATCCTAGCCACTTTCATATCCGTAACCTCAACCTTGTTGATAGAGTAACCTGAATCCACCCAGCTTTCGCTCCCATACAACAAAGTTGGTCGAAAGATTGAACGGTGCACAGATAACTTAGTCTTGGTACTGACTTCCTTCTTGCAGAAGAGAGTAGATCGTAGCTGAGCGCTCACTGCATTAGCTTTGCTACACCTCGCTTCCAGTTCTTTCACTATGTTGCCATCCTGTGAGAATATGCATCCTAAGTACTTGAAACCGTCCACCTGTTCTAACTCTGTTCCTCCTATTTGGCACTCAATCCGTTTATATTTCTTTCCCACTGACATTACTTTCGTTTTTGAGATGCTAATCTTCATACCATAGTCCTTACATTTCTGATCTAGCTCTGAAGTATTACTTTGCAAACTTTCAATCGAATCTGCCATCACAACTAAGTCATCCGCATATGCAAGACTGCTTATTTTGTGTTCACATATCTTAATCTCACCCAGCCAGTCTATTGTTTTCAACATATGATCCATAAATAATATGAACAACAGTGGAGACAGGTTGCAGCCTTGTCTTACCCCTGAAACTACTCTGAACCATGAACTCAATTTACCGTCAACTCTAACTGCTGCCTGACTATCCATGTAAAGACTTTTAATTGCTTGCAAAAGTTTACCTCCAATCACAAATTTACTTAGTACATTTATTATAAAATATGATTAGCATTTTATATGTTCATCATCATTCCCCGAACAGATCAGATGTAGTACGTAGTACGTATAAGCTGCCTTTAACCCTCTGCACGGCATCCCTCATCATTACATTACGTACTATTTAGAACCGAAGTTTTCAAAATTTCACTTATGTTTCAAACGTTGAGAATTGAGCTATGTCATACTGGTTGCGAGATCAAAATCATAAGTTGTACACATTTCACTGTCTCCAAAATTAATGGAGACAACATATTCTTGGCGATACGGATCATTAGGTTGCGTTATGAAACCTTAAATGTGGAAAAGCATCGGACCAACCTGGACAAAGCGGGCGGCAGCGTGTAGGCGTATATAGCTATGAATCAAAATAAGTTCTGGTATCATCTCTCCACGTCGTCTGCTCTGAAAGGCACATCTCAGCTTAGCAAGTGTCTGGCAGTACATTAAAGCAAATTTAAATGGTGACTTGGCCTCTATTTCAGCTGATCCCGAGATCAGTAAGGTGCGCATTTTAAAATTCTATCAGTTATCCAGTCTCCAACAAAAACTACATTCTCCACTTTTAGTGTGTTGCAGAGTGGTTGCCGCTTCATATTATTTACTGTACTTTTTTTAAACTTCCTTTTTTAAGTTCTCCTTTTCGTGTCATTTTTAAAGAACTGGCACCTGGTGTGTGTGTGTTTGTGTATATTGTCCTACCGAGGCTGGGCTGAAAGTGCCTGATCCTAATAACGAACATCAAAATGGCAATATATATGCCATACAAAGTAATCGTACTGTCACAATCAACATGTGCCTACTTAGCAAGTCAGAAAGCCACAGGTAGACACCGCTATCTTAATGTTTGCTGATGTGTACAACAGGTCAACGCATTTCCAATGATTAGTCAGGATCGAGTTATGAAGTAGATTAGTTCCCATGGTTTGTTGTTAACTTGGTGATTGAAGCTGCACTGGCGTGTTATTATATGTGAACTTTTACAGTGTGATGGTGATTATTAACTGAAACAAGCTGCGTGTCGCGTAATTCATAAAATACATAACAGCTGTTGGCAATCGACTACAAAAAAGTGTTGAATCATTCCGTATTACGTTGGGTTGGCAGTGACTGCACGGATCTAAGAAAAGTCGTGCTCGAGTGAAAGGACCTTGGAAATAAAACAGACGCAGTACGTAAATGAAGGAGTGTGCTCTGCGAATGGTTTGGATTCCATTCATAAGCTTGTGATACAAAGTAATTCCGTTTACAGCAGAAGTTCACGGAAAAAGATGCTACCACGAATCCTACGTAATATATCAGTCCTCATGCGAGATAAGAGAGAAAATAACTTGCGAGATAAGTTTAAATGGCTCGTAGCCGAAGCGAACCAGCACGACACGGCAAGATAAAAGAAAATGTTCAAAGACAAGCTAATTAGAGATGCCATAAGGCTGAGGGTTGAGGAAGGTAAATCACAACAAAACAACGTATGTAATTACAACGACAAGCATTAATACGCTCTGCCCATTTTCGCTGTGAGTCGAGCTTGTTATAGGAGGAGTGTTAGTTATTCACAAAAATGGAAACGTGATGTGGCGAACGTTCTTCTCGTACTACTCCGCGACGTGCAAATATGAAGTTTGAATGAAGCAGTCAAAATACTGCGGAATGGAACAGTATTTACAGTTGACATGGCCAATATATGGACAGCTGTATCACTATAGGTTGTGTGTGTGTGTGGGACCATCCAGGACGCCATGCGCTGTTGCCATGTGTGTGTGGTTCAAATGGCTCTGAGCACTATGGGACTCAACTTCTGAGGTCATTAGTCCCCTAGAACTTAGAACTAGTTAAACCTAACTAACCTAAGGACATCACACACATCCATGCCCGAGGCAGGATTCGAACCTGCGACCGTAGCGGTCTCGCGGTTCCAGACTGCAGCGCCTAGAACCGCACGGCCACTTCGGCCGGCCCATGTGTGTGTGTGTGTGTGTGTGTGTGTGTGTGTGTGTGTGTGTACTCAAAAAGGATGCTGTCAGCGACATCGGTGCGCCGCTCTGCAGAAACCCAATATCTTAAGCCACAGCGATCAAGTTGCGTAGATTTCCGTCGTGTTCTATTCCGCAGTACGCCGACAGTTGTGGCCGAGCGGTTCTAGGCGTTTCAGTCCGGAACCGCGCTGCTCTTACGGTCGCAGGTACGAATCCTGCCTCGGGCATGGACGTGTTTGATGTCCTTAGGTTAGTTAGGTTTAAGTAGTACTAACTCTAGGGGACTTATGAACTCAGATCTTAAGTCCCATAGTGCTCAAAGCCATTTGAACCATTTTGAACGTTGGTTACATTATTGAAACTCCACATTAACAATTTGATGTTGGATAAAGGAAGAACGCACGACAACATATTTTGGAGAATATCATTCATATATTGCAAGTGCTGCTTTTGAAGACATACATTATTTCAAGCATATGTTTAGTATCTGCAATATATATATATATATATATATATATATATATATATATATATATGCCTTAGTTATGAGGTTGTGTGGCAACGGCCTTGCCGCAGTGGCTACACCCGTTCCCGTGAGATCACCGAAGTTAAGCGCTGTCGGGCATGGTGGGCACTTGGATGGGTGACCATCCAGGCCGCCATGCGCTGTTGCCATTTTTCGGGGTGCACTCAGCCTCGTGATGCCAATTGAGGAGCTACTCGACCGAATAGTAGCGGCTTCGGTCAAGAATACCGTCATTACGAGCGGGAGAGCGGTGTGCTGAGCCCACGCCCCTCCTATCCGCATCCTCCTCTAAGGATGACACGGCGGTCGGATGGTCCCGATGGGCCACTTGTGGCCTGAAGGCGGAGTGGTTTTTTTATGAGGTTGTGTAACTGTCGGATCATAACACGGTATTGTTTCTTCATCGGCTGGTGATTCTATGTTCTTTAGAGTCTTCGTCCTTTAAACGTTGATTGTAGACTGTAATGCGCACACGTACAGATGGTAGTAGTATCGCGTACGCAAGGTATAAAAGGGCAGTGCATTTTCGGAGCTGTCATTTGTGCTCAGGTGTTTCACGTGACAATGTTTCCGATATGATTATGGCCGGCAGACGGGAATTAACAGACTCTGAACGCAGAATGGTTGTTGGAGATAGACACATGGGACATTCCATTTCGGAAACCGTTAGGGAATTCAATAGTCCGGGATCCACGATGTCAAGAGTGTGCCGAGAATACCACATTTCGGGCATTACCTCTCACCACTGACAGCGCAGTGGTCGACGGCCTTGCACTTAACAACCGACAGCAGCGTTGTTTCCGTAGGGTTGTCAGTGCTAACAGACATGCAACACAGCGTGAAATAATCACGGAAGGCGATGTGGGGCGTACGGCGAACGGTTCCGTTAGGACAGTGCGGTGAAATCTGACGTTAATGGGCTATGGCAGCAGACGACCGATGCGACTGCTTTTGCTAACACTACAACATCGCCTGCAGCGCCTCTCGCGGGGGCTTGCCAATATCAGTTGGACCATAGACAACTGGAAAACCGTGGCCTGGCCAGACGAGTCCCGATTTCAGTTGGTAAGAGCTTATGGTAGGGTTCGAGTGTGACACAGACCCCACGTAGCCATGGAGCCAGGTCGTCAACAAGACACTGTGCACGCTGGTTGTGACTCTATAATGTGGCCGATTGGTTCTAGGCGCTTCAGTCCGGAACCGCGCAGCTACTGCGGTCGCTGGTTCGAATCCTGCCTCGGACTTGGATGTGTGTGATGTCCTTAGGTTAGTTAGGTTTAAGTAGTTCTGAGCCCAGGGGACTGATGACCTCAGATGTTCAGTCCCATTGTACTTAGAGCCATTTGAACCATTTTTGAACTCTATAATGGCGTGGACTGGGTTTACATGTAATGGACTGGGTCCTCTGGTGCGGCTGAACTGGTCATTCACTGGAAATGGTTGTATTCGGATACTTGGAGACCATGTGCAGCCAGTCATGTACTTCTTGTTTCCAAAAAAATATGTCTTGTCACCGGGCCTCAGTTGTTCGCATGTGGTTTGGAGAACATTCTGGAAAATTCGAGCAAAATATTTCACCACCCAAACCGCCCGACATGAATACAAAATGGCTCTGAGCACTATGGGACTTAACATCTCAGGTCATCAGTCCCCTAGAGCTGGCTCAAATGGCTCTGAGCACTATGGGACTCAACTGCTGTGGTCATAAGTCCCCTAGAACTTAGAACTAATTAAACCTAACTAATCTAAGGACAGCACACAACACCCAGCCATCACGAGGCAGAGAAAATCCCTGACCCCGCCGGGAATCGAACCCGGGAACCCGGGCGTGGGAAGCGAGAACGCTACCGCACGACCACGAGATGCGGGCAATCCCCTAGAGCTTAGAACTACTTAAACCTAACTAACCTAAGGACATCACACGCATCCATACCCGTGGCAGGATTCGAACCTGCGACCGTAGCGGTCGCGCGGTTCCAGACTGAAGCGCCTAGAACCGCTCGGCCACACCCGTCGGGCATGGAGCCAATTAGAGATGCCGTAAAGTGGGGATGCGTTGGGGGGCGGGAGATATAGTGAAAATGTCCACATGCATCAATGACTATCCAGTAGTTGTGGCCGCGCGGGTTTAGCCGAGCGGTCTTAGGGGCTGCAGTCATGGACTGTGCGGCTGATCCCGGCGGAGATTCGAGTCCTCCCTCAGGCATGTGTGTGTGTGTGTGTGTGTGTGTGTGTGTGTGTGTGTGTGTGTGTGTGTGTGTGTGTGTGTTGTGTGTTTGTTTGTCCTTAGGATAATTTAGGTAAAGTAGTGTGTAAGCTTAGGGACTGATGACCTTAGCAGTTAAGTCCCATAAGATTTTACACACATTCGAACATTTTTGAGTAGTTATGGTGGAGAAATGTAACGCCCTATCACATTAATTTGTTACCAACTATATGCCCGACGTGGGAGCACATTGCATAACATGCGTTGCCGAATGTGATTATCACACAACCTCTTAATAACCATGTCCCGCCGTTTGTGATGTCCGTGGCACCATCATGAAGTGCGATTACTGCACTGTAATTATTGTCTTTGAATGAAAGTGTCGTTTCTGTTCGTTTTTAGGTCACCTTCTGTATTAAGCTGTAGGACTTAGGTATGGTTCCAAGTTTCTCCGAAGTATGTTATCTGGCAGTGACATATCATGCGAAAGTTACTTTCGTCCTTTAAGTTTTGTACACAAGAGAGTTTTGTTCACTTAGGAAATTTGAAAATACATACAGAGCTTAGAAATGTATGCTTGGCTTCTGAAGCCTGTCGTTTAGTAAATATTACTGTGCAAGTACGCAAAGGAGGTGGTCTGCAAAGCTGAATGTGTCTAAATTCTAGATTCCAGAGCATTCGGCAATGCGAAAAGGCGTGGCGGTAAACATGACACGAGAGCTGTGTACGGACAGAGATAGAAGTGACGCAGTGTGCTTGTAACCTGGCAGTACAGTCGTGTACGCCTGAAGTGGGGAGATAAGGGCATCTGATATGCCGGCAAAGGCGCCTTGTGTACCAGGCCAGGCCGGAGAGAGCGCTGCAGTGGTTCGCTGGGTAGCTGGTGCAGCGAGCGTAAGCGCCAAGGTCGGTACGTACCGCGCCTCTGCCCGCCAAAATAAACGCCGTCGCCAAACCTGTTCCTCGCCGATTCCGGAACAAACAAGGTCACTCTGGGAAACGCCCGAGTCCTCATCCTCGCAAAGACTTTTGCGGTCTCGCGCATCAAAAAATCCATTTACCAGGAAGCTAAGTTAGTCAGTTATAATTTCCGTAGATCATTTGACTATTATTTTATCGAAATGATGTGGAACGAGTCAGGTTACAGGAGACGAATACACTAAAATGGGACAGCAATATGCACATATACATATGATGATGGTATCGGTATACAAGGTATAGAAGAACAGTACATTGGCGGAGATGACATTTGTACTCAGGTGATTTCGTGTGAAAAGGCTTCCGACGTGATTATTGCTGCACGACGGCAATTAACAGACTCTGAATGCGGGATGGTAGTTGGAGCTAGACGCATGGCACATTACACTTCGAAAATCGGTAAGGAATTCGATATTCTGAGATCCACAGTGTCAAGAGTCTGCCGAGAATACTAAATTTCAGATATTACCTCTCACTACGGACAGCGCTGTGGGCCTTCACTTAACGACCGAGAGCAGCGGCGTTTGCGTATAGGTTGGTTGTTTTGGGGAAGGAGACCAGACAGCGAGGTCATCGGTCTCATCGCATTAGGGAAGGACGGGGAAGGAAGTCGGCCGTGCCCTTTGAAAGGAACCATCCCGGCATCTGCCTGGAGCGATTTAGGGAAATCACGGAAAACCCAAATCAGGATGGCCGGAAGCGGGATTGAACCGTCCTCCTCCCGAATGCGAGTCCAGTGTCTAACCACTGCGCCACCTCGCTCGGTTGCGTATAGTTGTAAGTGCTAACAGACAGGCATTTCTGCAACGAGACATTGTACAATCTGATGGAGGATCCATAACGGTGTGGACTGTGTTTACATGGCATGTCCTTTGTCTGTCTGGCCACCTGGAGCGTGGGAAGCGAGAACGCTACCGCACTACCACGAGCTGCGGACGGACAGCAATATGCACATATACATATAATGATGGTATCGGTATACAAGGTATAAAAGAACAGTACATTGGCGGAGCTGACATTTGTACTCGGGTGATTTCGTGTGAAAAGGTTTCCGACGTGATTATTGCTGCACGACGGCAATTAACAGGCTCTGAATGCGGGATGGTAGTTGGAGCTAGACGCATGGCACATTCCACTTCGAAAATCGGTAAGGAATTCAATATTCTGAGTTCCGCAGTGTCAAGAGTCTGCCGAGAATACTAAATTTCATATATTACCTCTCACTACGGACAGCGCTATGGGCCTTCACTTAACGACCGAGAGCAGCGGCGTTTGCGTATAGGTTGGTTGTTTTGGGGAAGGAGACCAGACAGCGAGGTCATCGGTTTCATCGCATTAGGGAAGGACGGGGAAGGAAGTCGGCCGTGCCCTTTGAAAGGAACCATCCCGGCATCTGCCTGGAGCGATTTAGGGAAATCACGAAAAACCCAAATCAGCATGGCCGGACGCGGGATTGAACCGTCGTCCTCCCGAATGCGGGTCCAGTGTCTAACCACTGCGCCACCTCGCTCGGTTGCGTATATTTGTAAGTGCTAACAGACAGGCATTTCTGCGTGAAATAACCACAGAAACCATAGTGGAACGTACAACGAACTTGTCCTTTAGCACAGTGCGGCGAGATGTGGCGTTAATGGGCTTTGGCAGCAGACGACCAACGCTAACAGCACGACATCGCCTGCAGTGCCTCTTCTGGGCTCCTGACCACATCAGTTGGACCCTAAACGACTGAAAAACCGTGGTCTGGTCAAGTGAGTCCCGATCTCAGATGACGATGGTAGAGTTCGAGTGTTGTGCAGACCCCATGAAGCCACAGACCCATGTTGCCAACGAGACATTGTACAATCTGATGGAGGATCCACAATGGTGTGGACTGTGTTTACATGGAATGTCCTTTGGCTGTCTGGCTACCTGGAGACCATTTGCAACCATCCATGGACCTCGCGCTCCCAAACAATGATGGAATTTTTATGGACGACAGTGGGTCATGTCACCTGGGCACAATTGTTCGCTATGGGTTTGAAGAAAATTCTGGACAATTCGAGCGAATGGTTTGGCTACCCAGATTTCCAGACACGGATCCTCTGGAATTGAGGAGTTGTCCACGAGAAATGATTTTAGGGTACATTTAATACTTGCCTTGTGCAATGTGATGATAAAAAAATCTTTAATTCCTTGAAGCCGTTTCACACTAGATGTCAATGGAATGTAACGACAGGCGACGTCAGCGTCAAATATGGTGTTTTCACACTAGACAGCAGCAAACGGTGAAAATGAGATCTTGAGATACTCTCCACTTAGCCCAATGTTGCAATATGGTAGCAGAATTAAAGAACTAGTAATGATGAAGTTTACTATTGGCCAAAGCAAACTTCTTAACAGATGTCCTTCAGAAAGTTTGCATTGTAACCTGCTAAATAGTGTAGCAACAGAAGAAGTGTCGTCCAAATATTTCAAAACATCGATGTTTATTTGCTGGCGAAAATATACAAGGTAAAAAAAAGGATTCCATATTTTCAGAGGTGATTGTATGGACCATAACTAGGAAAAAACCGTCCAATAAACATGGGCTCTAAAATGCATCCTTTAAGAGCTGTGAGCATTTGTTCATCTCCGAAAGTGAATTCCGCTGAGAGTTCTTTGCTGTTACAACCGATCTACAGAAAGCAGCAAGCAAATGAGAACACGTTATCCTGTCACAATGAAACAAGACAGCTTCTGATGGTCTTAGGGTTGCTATATCTAGCTGGAGCCTCAACGGGAGATTCTGAGATGCGGATGTAGAAATTAAGTAAACAATTTATTTAATATAATTGCTTTTTATTTAGAACACAATTACGTGGAACTTTTTGCGGCAGAAGTAGTTGGTACATCATATATTTCGGAAGATTTCTCCTTCTTCAGCAAGTCTTTTTGCCCTTTTACGTATTTATAAAATCTATGCAAGTTAGGTTATAGTTAAACTGACACTGTAAGTTGTAAGTAGGCTGTTTAGGTTTTTATGTTGGTAACGCCACGTAGCGCTCTGTATGAAAATCACTGACTGCGCTGTGTGCAGTCTGTGGCTGGTTGGACTCATTGTTGAAATATTCACTAGTGCAGTGTTGGGCAGTTGGACGTGAATAGCGCGTAGCGTTGGCAGTTGGAGGTGAGCCGCCAGCAGTGGTGGATGTGGAGAGAGAGAGATGCCAGAGTTTTGAGAGGTTGCTATAAGCGGACGATTTGGACGTGCGTCCGCCAGAAAAAGGAAATTTGTAAAGATGGATGTCATGAATTGATGGATAGATATATGATGACTTTTGAACATCATTAAGTTAAATACATTGCTTGTTCTCTATCAAAATCTTTCATTTGCTAACTGTGTCTATCAGTAGTTAGTGCCTTCAGTAGTTAGAATCCCTTACTTAGCTGGCAGTATTGGCACTCGCTGTATTGCAGTAGTTCGAGTAACCAAGATTTTTATGAGGTAAGTGATTCATGAAAGGTATAGGTTATTGTTAGTCAGGGCAATTCTTTTGTATGGACTATTGAAAGTCAGATTGCGTTGCGCTAAAAATTATTGTGTGTCAGTTTAGTGATGATCAGAATAAGTAAAGAGAGAACTGTCTGAGTACGTTCAGTTTTACTCAGCTGTCTTTGTATCAAATAACGTAGAAGTTTACTAGCACAGTCATCCATAATTTTTCTAAGGGGACGTTACAAAGTAAACGCGTTTACATGTTGCGCTAACAGATGGCGTTACTTCAGTACTTGAGCCAAGTTCGTAACAGTGTTTTGCAAAATCGGCACAAAATTGGCGCTTGTCGGGATGTCGGTACAAGAAGGTCCACAAGGGTGACGGTGCCGATATATCGGGTCGGATGGCAACAGTAGATGGTCTGGATATTTTTCAGCATAAAGGGCACTGGCTAAACGGTTTTGCCAGACGATAACAGAAGATCTGCCATTTCCCGAGTGGTATAACAGGCTTTCATTATGCTGGTAAGTGCAATGATAAAACTACATAGTAAAAGCATTTCACAAAGTTATCAAAACGCAAACAGCTTCCATTAGAAGTAATGTATGCGCTGCACTTACCCAGAAGTGTGAATACGGTTTACAGTAATAATACTAACACGTTTTCACTGCACGCTGTATCAGTGGACAATAATAGAAGGATCTGGCCCCATTTGTTTATTGCATTCTGTAGGTTGCTCGTAATAGCAAAGGGCTTGCACTGGAAGAGATGCGTTTCACAATAGCGACGATGAATACGTGCTCATAGCTCTTAAGATACACGTTTTAGGTCCATCTTTATAGGATTTTTGTTTTGTTTTGGTCCATACCACGACCTCTCAAAATGTGAAATACTTCTGGTAACAAGCTGTATACAAACAAACACATCAAACAATACTTCCCGTCAAGTGTGAATCGACCTTTATGCATGGTGTTTACCTAATGACACTAACGGATGTGGAGAAAGACAAAGGTATCAGTTTGAGAGAGAGTAATGTCAACGTTAGGAAGGCAAACTTGTGGCATAACACTGCTAGTGCAACGCGAAATTCTTGGCACAATATAATGACCTGAGGCTTTTGGGTACGTAGTTGGTAACACATTAGAACTGGCAAATCGGCCTATCATATAGATGTACAAAATACGGGGTGGCAACAGGACACTCCAGTAATGCACCGCAGGTGGCCCGTAGTTTTTCTCACTGCCAATGCAAGTCTTTTTGTTTAGTCTGTAAAACAGCATTCTGTGTTTTGTAACTAAAGTTTCCAGTCGACTTGCCCTTATGAAATGGCATTTAATCCGGTTGGCTGTTTACGGCCCGTGCGTAGATGATAGGCTCACTGCACATGAAGGGCACGCCACTGACGTTACTCTCTTATAAACATGAACAGATATACAAACATACATTCGGTCTTCGTATTTTTGGCTGTGCATATCGTTTTTTCAGAGATAAATTAAAAATAGCACACATTTCTCGGCCCAGTCAAGATTTTTGCGAGATTTCTCTTGGTTTGAAAGCAAACGCTGGGCAGTTGTCTCCCAAATACTTCCATTTGGAACAGACGCTGATCCAGTGTTCGCTTCTGGGGATCACAGCTTCTCACTGTCTCTCTCTTACTCCACCCCCCCCCCCCAACCCCCTCCCCCCCTCCCGCCATTATGTCCTTACCGCCACGTTCAACAAGCCACGGATCTCTAGAATTTCAGAAATTACAATATAATAATATAATATGTAAAATCTTTTAAAATAACCATAATTACTTATTAACACCAGTGGTTAGTATACTGGATTTGGTTTTCGCGAGGACACGTCCCCCATACTTTGGATCTGGTCCTGATTGGGATTCCCTCTAGTCCTCGCTCAGCTCGGTGGGATCTGGCTGATAGAACTGAACACTATCAGGCTAGGTCTGAAACAGTCCGCACTGGCCTCGAACAGGGATTGAAAAATAAAATATAGTAAAAAGGAATGCTATTTGGCTAGGGAGAAAGTAGCGACGTCAAACAGAAAAAAGAAGTGAAGTAAATGACCGTGAAAAGCCCTGCCACAGACTGGTATAGATATAAAGAAACACAGAAATGCAAGTCATGTAAACAGCTTATTACTCATTATCGTTTTCTTTAGCTCAGGGTCATAGGAAAGTCGCCTATTCACTCGGCTTGACAACGTTGTGTAATTTAATTCTACTTGTGCATCTTAATAGATTAGTACGCTTCGCGCCATCTCTGAGAGAACGCAGTAACTAACGAGGGTTAAGCGGATTCTGGTTCGTAATAAACTAATGTCAGTTAAGAACTCACAGGAGATGCACAGGTGTTCTGGACTAGGATCGCTGAATGACGCTTTTGGAAATTAGATTCCACGAGTAGAAGGAGGGTACATTACTGTTTTACATCCCTCCGACAAAGAGGTCTTCAGAATGGAAGGGGCTCGAAGTATGCTGTGTTATTTCCAAAGGAACCATGCCGGCACTAAATTCTTTTAGAAAACTACAGAAAACCGGAATCGGGAAAGCCAGATGGGATTTAATCGCGCTTCCTCCGAACTGTATGGAAGTGCCTTAAATATTGGGCGAACTCACTCTTTTAATTTCAGCCCAACTGAATAATTATTTGATGATGCTGTTCACTTATTTGTTAGAAAATCTGCACACTTTTCCCTTGCGAATACACTTTTAATTTAATCTTTATCGCACAACGAAGACTTCTTCAGACATGCAGTTTCCTTCATCATCTGATCATTTACCGATTTGAACCATCAGAACCCGTAAGGAAAGCCCTAATTTTTTATCTCTTGTTGTATTTCTTACGAGACTGGTGGAAGACTGCAGCAGCATTGCTTCGAATCTTAGAACAAAGCAAATAATTTTAAAATAGGGCAGCCACAGGTAAAGTAATTATACAGGGTATTTCAAAATTCATGTTACACACTTGTACAGGTTGCAGAGTGGATTTAGATCAAATTTTGCATAGGTCCCCTTGTCTGTAAACGTCATGCAACGACGCTACAGAGCGTCAAAGTTATGGGCGCAGGCACCTGTAACTGTACGTATATACAGGATAATTCTGTGGTGATGTTACAAACGTTCAAGGATGATGGAGACAGATGAATGTATCAATTTGAGATAAGGCTCCCCCGTTCGGAAACGAAGTAGTCGAAATTTATAAGGGAAAATAATTCTTATACCACAGACATTGGAATAAATGTACTGATACTGTTGTTGCTGAGAGTGTAGGTTAAGCATCTTTCAGAGATGGTAGTATGGACCAAGATAAGAAAAAATTTCCAGTAAACATGGGCTCTAAAATGCATACCTGAGGAACTATGAGCGCTTGTTCATCTTCGGTAGTGTGGAACACATCTCCTCTATTGAACAAGTGCTCATAGCTCTTAAGGCATGGATTTTGGAGTACATGTTTACTAGGCAGTTTTTTCTGTTTTGCTCCATACTATCACTTTGATAGTTACCTACCGTACAATCTTAGCAACAACAGTACGTACATGTATTACACTGTCAGAGATACTAGAACAGCTTTCGCTTATAAGTTTTGACTCGTTCGTTTCCGGTATAGGGACCCCTTCCTCAATACATTTATCCTTCGCTGAGTGTGAAGTTCATTTATGTGAAAATGGCACTTAGGAATGATATTTTATTAACGGAAAATGATACACGGGAAGCACAGCGATGAAGAAAATACAGCAGTCCGGGGTAACAATGGTGATTGTTGGAACACAGCTGTCCGTAAGAGAAGAGGCCAGCCAGTTGCCAGTAACATTGTAGTCTTTTTTCGAAGAGTGTGGGAATAATGAATAACTGGATTTATGAATAATTGAGAGTACCTCGAAATACTTGTGTACTATGCGCATTTCATGAAATGAATAGCATCTTCACGTAATTAAACTGAAAATCAGCTGATAAGCCAAAACATTGTGACCACTGTCCATCGGGACGTTGGATGCTGCCTGGTAGCTTTGTGGGTATGCGACGCGGTAACAAAAGTATGTAAACGGAGCAACACGCATGGGCGATCGCCCTAGGGAAGATATGGGCTGCACGTGGGGAAATCCAAATGAGATAAGCGACTTTTAAAAAGGGCAGATTATTATTCTGCAGAGCCTGTGAACGAGTATCTCGTAAACTGCGAAGCTGGTCGAATGTTCACGTGCGACTGTCGTGAGCATCTACGGAAAGACGTAGAAGGACGGTGAAACTACCACTAGGCGCTAAATTGCTGGACGCCCACAACTCATCACAGAACGTGTGGTTCGGAGGCTTGTCTTCTCTGTAAAGTAGGATAGATGACGATCTGTGGCATCTCGGCCGAAAGAGCAAAATGGTTCAAATGGCTCTGAGCACTATGGGACTTAACTGCTGAGGTCATCAGTCCCCTAGAACTTAGAACTACTTAAACCTAACTAACCTAAGGACATTACACACATCCACGACCAAGGCAGAATTCGAACCTGCGACCGTAGCGGCCACACGGTTCCAGACTGTAGCGCCTAGAACCGCTCGGCCACTCCGGCCGGCCCGAAACGGCACAATGCTGGTGCACGCACAAGTCTTTCGGAGCACATCGTTTCTCGTACTTTGTTGAACGTGAAGCTCCGCAGCAGACTGCCCCTACGTGTTCACATGTTGGCCCAAACGACATCGTCAATTACGATTGCAGTGGGCACGGGACCATCGGGATTCGACCGTCAATCAATGGAAACGTGTCGGCTCTACGAGTGAATCACGTTTTTGCTACACTAGGTCGATGGTCGTCTCTACAAACGCGATCATAGAAGTGAATGTCGGCTCGAAACTTGCAGAGCGGCACGGACGCAGCTGGTGGAAGCAGTGTGATATGGGAGTCGTCTCCTGCGCTTGCATCGAAGACACCCTGACAGCTTCTAACTACCTGCATCTCTTCACGCTTGATGTCTTCCCTGACGGCGATGTCATCTTTCAGCAGTATGACTATCCGTGTCTCGGAGCCAGAACCATGTTACAGTGGCCTGAGGAGCATTATAGTGAACTCACGTTGATGATGATGATGATGTTTGGTTTGTGGGGCGCTCAACTGCGTGGTTATCAGCGCCCGTACAATTATCCAATCTTTGCTCAGTCCAATTTCGCCACTTTCCTGGATGATGATGAAATGATGAGGACAACACAAACACCCAGTTATCTCGAGGTAGGTGAAAATCCCTGACCCCGCCGGGAATCGAACCCGGGACCCCGTGCTCGGGAAGCGAGAACGCTACCGCGAGACCACGAGCGGCGGACCACTCACGTTGATGTCTCGGCGACCAAATTCGCCTAATGTAAACCCTTTGAAACCCATCTGGGCCGCTACCGGGCGCTGTCACCGCGTACAAAAATCGGCGCTCCGTTATTTACGCGAATTACGCGACCTGTGCGTAGACTTCTCATGCCGCATACCTCCACAAACCTACCAACAAATTGTCGGATCCCTGATAAGCAGAGCCTGTGATATATTCCGTTCCGAAGACGGACAAACAAGCTGTTAAGCAGGTGGTGATAATGTTTTGTTTCATCAGTGTATAGTCTTTAGACCTGGATCATTTTCAAGTTTCTTCATTGAAAAGTTTTAATGACAGCTTTCAGTTAGTCTGGAATATTCCATGCATTAATACTAATATTGGCCGGCCGGTTTGGCCGAGCGGTTCTAGGCGCTTCAGTCTGGAACAGTGCGACCGCTACGGTCGCAGGTTCGAATCCTGCCTCGGGCATGGATGTGTGTGATGTCCTTAGGTTAGTTAGGTTTAAGTAATTCTAAGTTCTAGGGGACTGATGACCTCAGATGTTAAGTCCCATAGTGCTCAGAGACATTTGAACAATTTTTTGGGAGCGAGGGGCCCGCATCTCGTGGTCGTGCGGTAGCGTTCTTGCTTCCCACGCCCGGGTTCCCGGGTTCGATTCCCGGCGGGGTCGGGGATTTTCTCTGCCTCGTGATGGCTGGGTGTTTTGTGCTGTCCTTAGGTTAGTTAGGTTTAAGTAGTTCTAAGTTCTAGGGGACTGATGACCATAGATGTTAAGTCCCATAGTGCTCAGAGCCATTTGAGCCATTTGGGAGCGATCTAGATGGTCGTAAAACAATAAACTGGTAGCCAAGATCGCAGGAATTCGTTTCTGAAAGTATTTGTATGAAGTGTTGCCATGTATGGAAGTGAAACATCGACGATAAATAGTTTGGACAAGAAGAGAATAGAAGCTTTTGAAATGTGGTGCTACAGAAGAATGCTCAAGATTAGATGGGTAGATCACATAACTAATGAGGAGGTATTGAATAGAATTGGGGAGAAGAGGAGTTTTTGGCACAAGTTGGCTAGAAGAAGGGATCGGTTGGTAGGACATGTTCTGAGGCATCAAGGGATCACCAATTTAGTATTGGAGGGCAGCTTGGAGGGTACAAATCGCAGAGGGAAACCAAGAGATGAATACACTAAGCCGATTCAGAACGATGTAGGCTGCAGTAGGTACTGGGAGATGAAGAAACTAGCACAGGATCAAACCAGTCTCAGCACTGAAGACCACAACAACAACAACAACAACAATATTGGATGAAACAGTCCGAGTTTTGTCCGGAAAATACGTATAAAAGGGGAAATACGTATAAAAGTGGAATAATAACTTTATTTTACAATTATTCAGGTATTACAATATGGTCTCCTTCAAAGTACTCGCCCTGAGATGCGATACTCTTCTGCCAACGCCGTTTCCACTGTTGATAACATTGCTGAAAGTCTTCAGTTGTGATGTTGTTCAGTTGCCGTGTCGTTTCCGCCTTGATGGCTCCCACATATCCCAAGCACCATTTTGCATTTCGGGAACATGAAGTCACACGGGGCTAAATCGGGTGAATAAGGCGGGTGGTCTGTCACGGTGATTGAGCTTCGGGCCAAAAACTCGCGCACAACGAGCGGCATGTGAGCGGGCGCATTGTCGTGATGAAGGATCCACCTGCCCCCTTTTGCCAACTCCGGTCGAACTCGGGCCACACGAGCTCTGAGACGTGTCAGAACTTCAACGTAAAAATTTCCGTTCACTCTCTGGCCGGGAGGGACAAATTCCTTGTGAACAATGCCCTAGACAATGGCTCTGAGCACTATGGGACTCAACTGCTGTGGTCATAAGTCCCCTAGAACTTAGAACTACTTAAACCTAACTAACCTAAGGACAGCACACAACACCCAGCCATCACGAGGCAGAGAAAATCCCTGACCCCGCCGGGAATCGAACCCGGGAACCCGGGCGTGGGAAGCGAAAACGCTACCGCACGACCACGAGATGCGGGCGAACAATGCCCTAGAATCAAAGAAAACAATCAACATTGTCTTCACATTGGACCTTGATTTTCGCGACTTTTTTGTATTCGGTTCTCCTGCTAGTTACCATTCCTTGCTTTGAGATTTGAGCTCCACATCGAATTCGTAATACCAGGACTCGTCTCCAGTGATGACTCGGTTGAGAAAGTCCCCTCGTTCCTCTGATTCCAACCAATCGTCACAGCACTCAACCCTCTTTGCTTTCTGTTATGGCGTCAAGAGCTTCGGTACAATTTTCGCACACTATTTCTTCATTTCAAGTTTTTGTGTCAGGATTTCGTGAACGATTGTTTTGGGGATTGACAGCTCGTCAGCAATCATTCTGACTGTCAATCTACGGTCTTTAAGAACACAAGCCCGAATTCGTTGAACATTTGCATCGGAACTCGATGTCGACGGGCGTCCTGGGCGAGGGTCACCTTTCACTTCTTCTCGGTCATCCCGGAGCCTTTTTAACCACTTGTTCACGGTTGGTTCCTTCAGAGAATTGTCTCCGTAAACCTGTTTCAAACACTCAAAAATCTCACGTCCATTCTTGCCTAGCTTTGCAAGGAACTTGATGTTGACGCGCTATTCCTCAATCAGAGAGAGCTCCGTGCCGACGGCAGGTGAAAAAGGGTAACTGTCAACAAGCTGCCGCACACTCCCACCTTCACGCAGAGTGCTCTGACTCGAACTGAGCGTTGATGGGATTGATTACAGCAGTAGTCCCACCTGGCGGTGACTGCAACTTGTAACATAAAGACATTATTCAACTTTTATACGTATTTTCCGGACAAACCTCGTACATGAGAGACGTGACATAAAACGAGTAGAGGACATGAGAGTCCAATTTCACTAGAAAATATTCTATTTTCAGGCAGTTTCTACAGGGTCACTGTAACTCTGGTGTGCAATTCATGTGACAGTTTGAGAGGTGTACTATACCAGGGTTAAAGGTCATCGCAGTAATTTCATAGGAGATGTAGATGAGGACGGTGGACCAGGGAAGTGCGCCATGGCGACGAGAAGACACTAGTCCAGTGGGCCAAGGCGTGGAGCACCTGCCTCGGTGACAAAACCGGCGTCGACTGGAAGAGAATGTGGGCGTGGCTGAGCGGGAGCTGCAGCAGAGGCAGTAAGGCACGGCGCAGCACAGCAGGCCGGCTGGCGTCGTGGAGTGACCTCTGTCCGGGTCCGGCGGGCTCTGCGCTGGCAACAACGCGACGCAGCCGGCTCCCCGCGCCGGTTCCTCTGGCACTCTGCCTGCAGCCGCCGGCCGCCTCGTGGACGCCGCTTCTTTCCGCCTGGCGACCGCAGGCGCCATCACCCTTAGCGAATTATAAGTGGGCGCAACAGCGTAAGCAGCACCAGCGCTAGCGGGGCTAGGGGACAACTCGTGTTTAGCGCTGAACGACGAAATACACTACTGGCCATTACAATTGCTACACTATGAAGAAACGCAGATGATAAACGGGTATTCATTGGACAAATACAGGGTGATTCAAAAAGAATACCACAACTTTAGGAATTTAAAACTCTGCAACGACAAAAGGCAGAGCTAAGCACTATCTGTCGGCGAATTAAGGGAGCTATAAAGTTTCATTTAGTTGTACATTTGTTCACTTGAGGCGCTGTTGACTAGGCGTCAGCGTCAGTTGATGCTAAGATGGCGACCGCTCAACAGAAAGCTTTTTATGTTATTGAGTACGGCAGAAGTGAATCGACGACAGTTGTTCAGCGTGCATTTCGAACGAAGTATGGTGTTAAACATCCTGATAGGTGGTGTATTAAACGTTGGTATAAACAGTTTACAGAGAATGGGTGTTTGTGCAAAGGGAAAAGTTCTGGACGGCCGAGAACGAGTGATGAAAATGTAGCACGCATCCAGCAAGCATTTGGAATTGGCTGTTCCCTCAGCTCGAACAAGAAGCACAACAATTCATATTTCAGCAGGATGGAGCGCCACCACATTGGCACTTATCTGTCCGTAACTACCTGAACGTCAACTACCCGAGGCGATGGATCGGCCGCCAGGCAGCTCGTGACAGAGCACTTCATCACTGGCCTCCAAGAAGCCCTGATCTTACCCCCTGCGATTTTTTCTTATGGGGGTATGTTAAGGATATGGTGTTTCGGCCACCTCTCCCGGCCACCATTGATGATTTGAAACGAGAAATAACAGCAGCTATCCAAACTGTTACGCCTGATATGCTACAGAGAGTGTGGAACGAGTTGGAGTATCGGGTTGATATTGCTCGAGTGTCTGGAGGGGGCCATATTGAACATCTCTGAACTTGTTTTTGTTTGAAAAAAAAAAACCTTTAAATACTCTTTGTAATGATGTATAACAGAAGGTTATATTATGTTTCTTTCATTAAATACACATTTTTAAAGTTGTGGTATTCTTTTTGAATCACCCTGTATATTATACTAGAACTGACATGTGATTACGTTTTCACGCAATTGGGTGTATAGATCCTGAGAAATCAGTACCTAGAACAACCATCTCTGGCCGTAATAACGGCCTCGATACGCCTGGGCATTGAGTCAAACAGAGCTTGGGTGGCGTGTACAGGTACAGCTGCCCATTGGTGAGAGATCTGGAGAATGGTCTGGCCAGGGCAGCAGTCGAACATTTTCTGTATCCAGAAAGGCCCGTACAGGACCTGCAACATGCGGTCGTGCTTTATCTTGCCGAAATGTAGGGTTTCGCAGGGCTCGAATGAAGGGTAGAGCCACGGGTCGTAACACATCTGAAATGTAACGTCCACTGATCAAAGTACCGTCAATGCGAACAAGAGGTGTAACCAATGGCACCCCATACCATCACGCCCGGTGGTACGCCAGTATGGCGATGATGAATATACGCTTCCAATGTGCATTCACCGCGATGTCGCCAAACACGGATGCGACCATTATGATGCTGTAAACAGAACCTGGATTCATCCGAAAAAATGACGTTTTGCCATTCGTGCACCCAGGTTCGTCGTTGAGTACACCATCGCAGGCGCTCCTGTCTGTGATGCAGCGTCAAGGGTAACCGCAGCCATGGTCTCCGAGCTGGTGGTCCATGCTGCTGCAAACGTCGTCGAACTGTTCGTGCAGATGGTTGTTGTCTTGCAAACGTCCCCATCTGTTGACTCAGGGATCGAGACGTGGCTGTACGATCCGTTACAGCCAGGCGGATAAGATGCCTGTCATCTCGACTGCTAGTGATACGAGGCCGTTGGGATCCAGCACGGCGTTCCATATTACCCTTCTGAACCCACCGATTCCATATTCTGCTAACAGTCATTGGATCTCGACCAACAATGTCGCGATACGATAAACCGCAACAGGGTACAATCCGACCTTTATCAACGTCGGAAACGTGATGGCACGCATTTCTACTCCTTACACGAGGCATCCCAACAATGTTTCACCAGGCAACGCCGGTCAACTGCTGTTTGTGTATGAGAAATTGGTTGGGAACTTTCCTCATGTCAGCACGTTGTAGGTGTCGCCACCGGCGCCAACCTTCTTTCAATGCTCTGAAAAGCTAATCATTTGGATACCACAGCATCTTCTTCCTGTCGGTTAAATTTCGCGTCTGTAGCACGTCATCTTCATGGTGTAGCATTTTAATGGCCAGTAGCGTATAAAAGAGCTCTGCGGCACCGTCTCCTGAAAATATGACACCTTTTAACACGGTACATTCACCTGTCAACTTTATTGAGACACTGAGCATGTTCTCCATTTGCCTCTTTTCAGTGGTGCATTCGCTCCTGACTTTTTGTCGACACAACGCGCGACCGCATCGAACAGCGAAGGTGGCCTGCTCTTGGAACGAGAGGATATTCGGGGAATGGGATGGCCTGTCCGTTCCCCCGATTTGAACACCATCGGACACGTGTGGGGTGCGTTGGGGAGGCGTATTGCACCAACGACCGCCCAACTGTTGTGAGCCGCGCTCATGAACGAATGGAACGCCTTCCCACAAGAATTCCTAACCAACTTCGTGGCCAGCATCGGAGCACGTTGCAGAGGATGAGTTGCCATCCGTGGTGATCTGGTGATCACACACCCTATTAAGAAGCAAGTCCTGCATTTTGTAATGCCCAGGGTACCATCAAAAATCGCTATTGCTTTGAATGTATCGTTTCCGTTTCCCTGCTGCGTATTTATTTCAGTTACCTTCTGTACAGTACTGTGTTGTACTGTAGCAGTACAGCACGGTCCAAGCTTCATCGAGCTATATTACTTTGGCAGCGACACACAACGCGAAAGCTACTTTCGTCCGTAAGTTTTGGATACCGGTGTAGTTACATTTGCAATAATCGTAGCTGACCCCATATCTACGTCGCCAAGAGGAAATGCGTTTTATCTCAGTGGCGCAGGCCTATCGTCTTGCTGCATGTAACGACGGGGCCTGGCATCAGAGACCAGCTTGACAATGTTTACGCGGTATTACCTTTCAAGCTTAACACATTTCTCGGATCATTTATTGAAAAGTCTAATGTCAATACTAACAAGCTTTACATCATTATACTCTTATGTTCAAGAGCTTTCGAATGCCGCCAGAGAAAATATAACGTTCCGTTAAAAAAAGTGCTTATTTCTTGTACCAACTGAGGTTGGTACAAAAGATGTGTCATAATTAACAGCAGAAACAGACATGGGGTGAAAATATACGATAACAGAAGCAAAATCTTTCCAATAAACATTGTCTGCGCACAAGTATTTCTAGTTAGTATAACTTTATTTGAAATGTAAACTTTTCGATCAAGTCTCCGTCTCAATGGACTCATCTGAGTGGGCTAGTGCGGCGCACTATGCTGTTTTCCACGCTCGTTTAAGCAAATGCTGGGCTGGTTCCCAATCTCCTCCTCGCGAAAAACGACGCATAAATAATTAAAAAACGAAGACACATAGTCACACCCGATCCGCCCCCCGCCCTCCTAGCTCTCAGAGAAAGGAAATAATATATAGTGTATTCAGGCGATTATGTTGCAAGAAAACAATTTAAAAGTCAGTATTACGCTGGTCTTTAACATGGTAGGATCTGAAAATCTTTTAGCCTATTTACAGGCAGACACTTCTCTTCCAAAATATTAAAAATCTACCATACCACCAATTCTAGGCCCTTCCTACAAAGTGTTGTAGGGCACCCTTGCCTCCATACTGCATCCGATGACGCCATTGGCAGCAGATGACACGGCGGTCGGTCAGGTCAACTTCTAAGCAAAACAAATTTTACAGAATTCACATAAATATGGCGCGCAAGATGTTCTTCCCTTATACGAACTGACGGGTGTCGAATCATGAAAACAACGGTCCTGAGCAACACGGTAAACGCTTAAGAGAGCCTCAAGATATGAGATTCTCTCTGCAACCGAAAGTTCGCCGGTGATTTCTGTGGCCAATAGGTACTTGTAGCCATGGATGTTTTTGTGAACGACCTGCATAAGCAGAAAAGTTTCAAGAAGGAGAAGCCATGGATGTTTTCACTGTGTGATGAAATTCTGCGGCCCTGCATTTGACATGCAAAACTGTCTCTTTCCGTGGATAGTTTTTTCCTCGATTGACTGCAGAATCTATTAAGAAAAACGTTCTTGAGAAAACTTTCCCGTTGAATAAACTTAAGAACGGAATCCGCTTCTATCGTACACGTGTCCGCCCTATGGACACTAGCGGATGCTAACCCGTCTACAAACACATTGAACAATGCTGAGCCTGTCAACAGTCGATAACGTTGTTTTTTATTCTCTACCGTGTTTTCCCAACGCCCCGAAAATAAGAGCAGGAAAAATAAGCTCCAAGCGTCGATAGAGCTGTTGTAACGGTTGGTCGAATGTTTAGCAACCACAGTCAGGTTTGGTCCTTTCTAGCCTGCATCTTAAATCGCAGTGTGCTACCAGGAGGAGGATCAGAGTTTAAAACTGTATTCTCAATAATGTACCAGAGTATGCTAAATAGTAATGCCTACGAATTTTTTATACTGTTCTCAACATTAGTTGGGGTATTACATGTCATGCATATTATTCGGTCGACTTAACCCACTTTGATGATGCAAGTTCCACCCCTCTGCCGCTAAAGTGCCCCGAAAGCGTTTAACATGACGCTATGTCGGCGCGTGAGAAAATCCTCAGAAAACTAAAAGCACGAATTCGAAGAGTTCGTCCGTCCGTGGATCACCCTTTCCTTCACCAGGACAATGCCAGATCACACCTGTTGCTGCAATACCTTCAAAAATCTGACTCTTGGATCCAATTTTGTTGATCGCCCTCCACTCTGTCCCGAATTGGCCCCATCCGATTTTCAGCTGTTTGTAAAACTTAAAGAACGCCTTCGAGGACCACACCTTAACAGTGATGAAGCAGTGCAAGAAGAGGTGGGGTTGTCGGTCAGCCAACAAAGGTAGACACTGTATCTCGTAGTGACGGTACCAACATAGCGGTCTGTCGTTGGGGGACGTGTATTCACCGGCAGGCTGAATATATATGTAGACTCGAAGAGTAAAGACGAAGAATATTTTTAAAAAATTATTTTATTTCAAAAGCTTTAAGAGTTTTCACATAAAATATTCGGGGGCATTACTGTTCAGCACTTCCTCGTATATTAAAATACGTATGCATTGACTGAAAGAGTCCTAAAGCTTTGCTGCTCTTCGGTGTTTGGTTGGTCTGAGTGACGCTGGTGACACGAATAGTATCAAACTAATAGAATAAATTCTGTTAAGAGCTGTATTCGACAATCAAATTACCCAATTGGGAATACACAGATCTCGCATTCGGGTTTTCCATGATTATTCTCAATCGACTGAAGAAAGTGGTGATAGGAATTCTTTTGAAAGGGCACAACTAATTTCGTTTCCCAACTAGAGCTTGTGCTTCATCTCTAATGACCCAACGGCTTCGCCGGCCGTTGTGGCCCAGCGGTTCTAGGCGTTTCAGTCCGGAACCGCGCTGCTGCTTCGGTCGCAAGTTCGAATCCTGCCTCGGGCATGGATTTGTGTGCTGTCCTTAGTTTAGTTAGGTTTAAGTAGTTGTAAGTCTACGGACTGATGACCTCAGATGTTAAGGCCCACAGTGCTCAGAGCCATTTGAACCATTTGACCCTAAGGGCTTCGAAACGTCCTACTTCCTGCCCTCTGTTATAAAACTTCCAGGCAGACTAAAAATGTGCAACCTACCGAGAATCCGACCAAAAGTTTAGTTGCCATAAGGGAAGAGGCTTAATTAAGTCAATACTCAATATCGTGTCATATTGGTTTCAGCTTCCAGTTATTTGCTAATTTCACGGCAGAGCCAGTAGAACGGTTTATTACTCGAAGTTGAGCTGGCATTGTGTCACGAAAACCATACGTCACACAAATCACATGCGATAATACAGGGTGTTACAAAAAGGTACGGCCAAACTTTCAGGAAACATTCCTCACACACAAATAAAGAAAAGATGTTATGTGGACATGTGTCCGGAAACGTTTAATTTCCATGTTAGAGCTCATTTTAGTTTCGTCAGTATGTACTGTACTTCCTCGATTCACCGCCAGTTGGCCCAATTGAAGGAAGGTAATGTTGACTTCGGTGCTTGTGTTGACATGCGACTCATTGCTCTACAGTACTGGCATCAAGCACATCAGTACGTAGCATCAACAGGTTAGTGTTCATCACGAACGTGGTTTTGCAGTCAGCGCAATGTTTACAAATCGGGGTTGGCAGATGCCCATTTGATGTATGGATTAGCACGGAGCAATAGCCGTGGCGCAGTACGTTTGTATCGAGACAGATTTCCAGAACGAAGGTGTGCCGACAGGAAGACGTTCGAAGCAATTGATCGGCGTCTTAGGGAGCAAGGAACATTCCAGCCTATGACTCACGACTGGGGAAGACCTAGAACGACGAGGACACCCGCAATGGACGAGGCAATTCTTCGTGCAGTTGACGATAACCCTAATGTCAGCGTCAGAGAAGTTACTGCTGTATAAGGTGCCGTTGACCACGTCACTGTATGGAGAGTCCTACGGGAGAACCAGTTGTTTCCGTACCATGTACAGCCTGTGCAGGCACTATCAGCAGCTGATTGGCCTCCACGGGTACACTTCTGCGAATGGTTCATCCAACAATGTGTGAATCCTCATTTCAGTGCAAATGTTCTCTTTACGGATGAGGCTTCATTCCAACGTGATCAAATTGTAAATTTTCAGAATCAACATGTGTGGGCTGACGAGAATCCGCACGCAATTGTGGAATCACGTCATCAACACAGATTTTCTGTAAACGTTTGGGCAGGCATTGTTGGTGATGTCTCGATTGGGCCCCACGTTCTTCCACCTACGCTCAATGGAGCACGTTATCATGATTTCATACGGGATACTCTACCTGTGCTGCTAGAACATGTGCCTTTACAAGTACGGCACAACATGTGGTTCGTGCACGATGGAGCTCCTGCACATTTCAGTCGAAGTGTTCGTACGCTTCTCAACAACAGATTCGGTGACCGATGGATTGGTAGAGGCGGACCAATTCCATGGCATCCACGCTCCCCTGACCTCGACCCGCTTGACTTTCATTTATGGGGGCATTTGAAAGCTCTTGTCTACGCAACCCCGGTACCAAATGTAGAGACTCTGCGTGCTCGTATTGTGGACGGCCGTGATACAATACGCCATTCTCCAGGGCTGCATCAGCGCACCAGGGATTCCATGCGACGGAGGGTGGATGCATGTATCCTCGCTAACGGAGGACATTTTGAACATTTCCTGCAACAAAGTGTTTGAAGTCACTCTGGTACGTTCTGTTGCTGTGTGTTTCCATTCCATGATTAATGTGATTTGAAGAGAAGTAATAAAATGAGCTCTAATATGGAAAGTAAGAGTTTTCGGCCACATGTCCACATAACATATTTTCTTTCTTTGTGTGTGAGGAATGTTTCTTGAAAGTTTGGCTGTACCTTTTTGTAACACCCTGTATATGGTAAGTTAGTGGCCACAGACAATGAAGAAGTTCGTGTATTCCTGCACTGTGCACCTAGCATCAGGGAAAAGTTTCGCTAAAAGAGGACAGCACGTCCTTAGTAGAATGAAAGGCGACAGGCCACCACCGCGAAAGGGAATGCAGGTACGTGATCCTCTTTGCATTTGGAGAAACAACCCCTTTTGAAAGTCCATCAGTCGGAGTTTTTGCGTACAGAAGAAAGGTTCATAAACCTTATTATTATGTAGAACAAAAAACACATTCACTATGGTCGGTCTCTACCATGTGGCGCCATTTTTCAACAGGACAATGCTAGTCCAGACACGCCACGTGTCTGTGTGGACTCTGTGCGTGAAGTTGAGGTACTCCTGTGGCCAGCGAGATCCCCGGATCTGTCCCCGATAGAACATGGCCCGTACCAGCTCGGACGTCAACTCCAAGCCAGTGCCAGTATCCAGGTTGTCAAGGACTACTTACCATACAACACTTGTGCACCAGATTGCCTGAGGACATAAAACAACGCCTTTGCGACACACATCCCAACCGCATTAGCGCATGCATCCAGGCCAGAGGCGGTGCAACGTCGTACTGATGATTAGTCGCATACTGCCAATTATTCGATTTTGTCCTCACTGCAATAACATCACCTAAGATCTCAAAAATGGTTCAAATAGCTCTGAGCACTATGGGACTTACTTCTGAGGTCATCAGTCCCCTAGAACTTAGAACTAGTTAAATTTAACTAACCTAAGGACACCACACACATCCATGCCCGAGTCAGGATTCGAACCTGCGACCGTAGCGGTCACGCGGTTGCAGACTGTAGCGCCTAGAACCGCTCGGCCACATGGCCGGCACCTAAGATCTCAAACCGTTAAGGTTCACTTCGTTTCTTCCTCCCGTCATCGGTGATTTTTTGTAAGCTTGAAGGTACAGCCCACATCGAACTAAAGGAAAGGATGTTTTGGGTATACTGGTAGTACTTTGAAGAAAGATTTCATTTCCACCAGGTTGTTAGTTGAAATCAGTATTTTTCGAGCCACTATTACACTGAAACGCCAAAGAAACTTGTTGAAAAATGGTTCAAATGAATGTAAGCACTATGCGAGTTAACATCTGAGGTCATCAGTCCCTTAGACTTAGAACTACTTAAACCTAACTAACCTAAGGACATCACACACATCCATATCCGAGGTGCGATTCTAACCTGCGACCGTAGCAGCAGCGCGGTTCAGGACTGAAGCGCATAGAAACTGGTAGAGGGATCCGCATTGAAATACAGATGTATGTACAGAGGCAGAATACAGCGCTGCGATCGGCAACGCCTGTATAAGACAACGAGTGTCTGGCCCAGTTGTTAGACCGGTTACTGCTGCTACTATGGTAGGTTATCAAGATTTAAGTGGGTCTGAACGTTGTGCTTTAGTCGGCGGACGAGCAATGGGACACAGCATCTCCGAAGTAGCGATGAAGTGGGGATTTTCCCGTACGACCATTTCACGGGTGTACCGTGAGTGTAAAGAATCCGGTAAAACATCAGACCTACTATATTGCTGCGGTCGGCAAAAGGTCCTGCAACAACGGGACCAACGACGACCGAAGAGAATCTTTCGACGTGACAGAAGTGCAACTCTACCACAGATTGCTGCAGATTTCAATGCTGGGCCATCAAGTGTCAACGTGCGAACCATTCAACGAAACGTCATCGATATGGGCTTTTGGAGCGGAAGGCGCACTCGTGTACCCTTGATGACTGCAAGACACAAAGCTTTATACCTCGCTTGGGCCCGTCAATACCGGTCAACACCGACATTGGACTGTTGATGATTGGAAACATGTAGCGTGGTCGGACGAGCCTCGTTTCAAATTTATCAAGCGGATGGACGTGTACGGGTATGGAGAGAACCTCATGAATACATTGACCCTGCATGTCAGCAGGGGACTGTTGTAGCTAGCGGAGGCTCTGTAATGGTGTGGGGCGTCTGGAGTGATAAGAGACCCCTGTTGCGTCTAGATGCGACTCTGCCAGGTGACATGTACGTAAGCATACTGTCTGATCACCTGCATCCATTCACGTCCATCGTACATTCCGACGGACTTGGGCAATTCCAGCAGGACAATGCGACATCCGACACGTCCAGAAAAGTTACAGAGTGGCTGCAGGAACAGAGTTTAAACGTCCCCGACACGAACATTATTGAGCATTCTGGGATGCCTCGCAAATGTGCTGTTCAGAAGACATCTCCACCCCCTCGTACTCGTACGGATTTATTGACAGCCCTGCAGGATTCATGGTGTCAGTTCCTTCCAGCACTATTCCAGGTATTAGTCGTGACCATGCCACGTCATATTGCGGCATTTCTGCGTGCTCGCGGCAGCCCTACATGGTATTAGGCAGGTGTACGAGTTTCTTTGGATCTTTACTGTAGTAGGTGGTATAGCGTGTACCTATTTTCAATTGCGCAAATGGATGTGGTGCTTGTGACATCTTTGTTTCTGGCTACGTGGGAGTGCCTCAGTCACCGTACGTCACTATTCCGCAACTTAACATGTTTCACAGATATACCCAGCGTATGCGCTTCTGCTCTAGTGCTTTGTGCATCGACCGGCAGGCAATGCAGCCTGTGACACTGGGCTAGTGACGGCAGACTTTGACAGCTCTGCATTCGCAAGCCAGCCGCTGTCGGCACACTATCGACCAGTGGGCTGGACGGCTGGCCATCGCCGAGGACTTCCCACCGACGCAGCACGCCGCTGCCTCCCACTCGCGAATCTAGGAAACCCGATGCGCTGGCCACGCGCCAATCGTGGAGCGCTCGGTCCACGAAATTTCGAGCGAACTGCACGCTGCCAGTAACTTGTTCCCACGGTATTTCAGTGCTGCGTCTTCTTCAGATGCCCCGAAATAACGTGGCTGTAAGTTATTGATATCCGGCAGTTCTTCCGCAAAATCGTAGAACAAGCTAGATGCCGGGAAGGTTCAAATTTCTTGCGAAATGTTAATTCACAAAGTCCGCCTCCTTAACTGCGTCGTCAACGCTGCTGACTGCCATACTAAGAGACGGGTTCGATTCCCGGTGTCGGAGAAATTGGGGAAGGACTGGAAAGGGGTGCATTCAGACTCGCATTGCAAACTAAAGAGCTGCTAGACCGAGCAGTAGCGGCTCCAGGTGAAGAAAACTGAGAACCAGCGGGACAGCGGTGTGCTGACCTCAATGACTTCCATACGGCATCCAATGACGCAATTGACATAGGGTTACACGGTGGGCGGTTGGTACCGGAGGGCTCACCTGGTTTGTGGACGATATTTGCTTTTTGTTTTACGATCATAAAGAGAAGGGAAACAACAGGAATAGCAACTAGGTGGGGTCCATACTGGGTAAGGTTGAGGCGAAATAATAGCTATCACTCTATAAGCCATTCAAGAATCTGCAATCACGACGCAATGGGGTGGCTTGTGTGCCTCAGTGATACAAGTACTCGAATCTTATTTACAACTTTGTCAGAAGAGAGGGCAGACTAGGATATCAATCCCGTAGCGCCGACCGGTGTGGCCGAGCGTTTCTAGGCGCTACAGTCTGGAACCGCGCAACCGCTACGGTCAGAGGTTCGAATCCTGCCTCGGGCATGGATGTGTGTGATGTCCTTAGGTTAGTTAGGTTTAAGTAGTTCTAAGTTCTAGGGGGTTGACGACCTCAGCAGTCAAGTCCCATAGTGCTCAGAGCCATTTTTTGATCCCGTAGCGGTGCGGCAGTCTTTCCACTAGTTGCAGTGACAACTAGCAAAAAATCAAGAAGCACGCCTGTAATTTGATCTGGTGGGGATCTCTAATACTTATTCACTATTGTCTCCATCAGGGAAGTACCTAACGCCTATAGACGACCCGACAGATGTTAATGCTACAGTGGAGTCTCCATCAGTCAGATATTACACCGGCCTTCCCGGTCATGATGTGAACTGTGGGGTAAACTTCTCTATAGAGGTGACGGTATTTCGTATAACACTCTCATTCCCTCTATTTAATCTTCTATCCGTGAATGATGCGCGAGATGAACGGCTGACGTTGCGACTCCATACGAGTACCAATCTCTTTAATTTTACTTTCACAGACTTTCGCATGGTACATATGGGCTGGCTCTGAGCACTATGGGACTCAACTGCTATGGTCATAAGTCCCCTAGAACTTAGAACTACTTAAACCTAACTAACCTAAGGACAGCACACAACACCCAGCCATCACGAGGGTACATATGGGAAGAAGCAGTATGGCTGACTCTTCTAGGAAGGTACGCCACGGAATTTTAACAGTAAATGACATCATGATGCACAACGCCTCCTGTGTAGCGTCTGCTACTGGAGTTGGAAGAGCTTACTCGCAACTCTTTAGAGTTTACTAAACGAACCCGTGGAAAATGTGTGTCACAATGTGTTACACTGTACGTACATGTCTAAAGAGTATGTTCAAAACACAGGAGTATAATTACAGAGTTACAGAGCACTGTAGCAGGATAGTTGACTACCATGATCAATCCCAGAGCAATACTTATTGACGATCGAATGCTTAATCCTTCGCCTAAGGTGTCTTTGGATGCTAAATTTCAAGAGGTACGTACTGCAGTGTACTTGGTTTGTTTTCCTTCCTCCGTGGCTTTTCTCAAAAAAATAAGGAAGGAATTATACTGGCGAGGGTGTGATACAAAAAACAATAGATATGTTTTCGTTTTCTTGAATTAGTGGTCGAAGAAAGTAACGTGAGAGTTATTAATTCGCAATATAGTGATTGTAATAATTGTCATTAACACTTGATCTTTGCATTGATAGACGCTTGTGAGATAAATAAAACTATGTAAGATGAGAACTGAATATTGATTTTCCTAGATCATTTCATAGTGTTAAAAAGGGCAAACAATTCACGGACAGGACGAATTGTTGTTGGTAACTGGTCGACCGACTAGAAACGTGCACCGAAGTCCGATTTTACTCACAATACAGTAGTTGCCGATCATTAGCCAACAAGAATGTACATCCCACTCTGTACTGATCTTTTTTCCGATCGGTGATTATCGAATGTATCCATTAAATTATTATAGAAACATTTTGAAGATCGGAAAAGTTTATTTCAGTTGCAGAGAAGCATCAGATCTCCACGCAGGAATCTTAACGTACAGCATACACACTCCTGTTAATAGTATGTCGCCAATACCTATTAAAAAATCGATTCATTCCCATTAATATACATATTAGCCACATTTACAATTGAGGGTCAGTAAAACAGGTTGTTTCAAACCTCTCCACTACAGAATACTGGGAACAAATCGGGAAACTTAACATGAGTAGAGCTTGAGAAAGTCACTAAAATGCACATTGCCATTGCTTAATTATCCCACTGGGGAACCGCGGAGGGGCGGCAGGGGCGGGGGGGGGGGGGGGGGGGAGTGCAGCATCGGTGGCCCACCTAGTGAGGCAACTGAGGAGGTATCTGAAGGTGTAAAAAGCTGATAGTAATGTCAAGGAGATAGGTCTGTTGCCATCAAACAGTACTAGGGAAAACTACACACATCAATAAAAGTTTTGCATCACCCTGGGTCCCAGAACGCCTGAAGGCAGACGTTGACTATGGATATTGTGTCACAGAAACAGTCCCTTTGACTCTTCAGAGCTGTCCCTAGACCCGCCCAAAGACGTAAACAACCATGCATCAGCAGCGCCTATTAGACGGAGGCGGTCCGACAGCCGATCAGTTCCAGCCATTCCACCATGGAGGAGGTACACGGGTCGTGTTGTCTGTATTTCAGCCATTCCTAGGTTGTCAATACCACGGTTCAAATGGCTCTGAGCACTATGGGACTTAACATCTGAGGTCATCAGTCGCCTAGAACTTAGAACTACTTAAACCTAAGTAACCTAAGGACATCACACACATGCATGCCCGAGGCAGGATTCGAACCTGCGACCGTAGCGGTCTCGCGGTTCCAGACTGACGCGCCTAGAAACGCTTGGCCACACCGGCCGGCTACCACGATTCCATAGCGGCCGCATTGTTACTTTCTGTCAGGAAAGGCTCTGAACAAGGGAAGTGTCCAGGCGTCTCGGAGTGAAGCAAAGCGATGTCGTTCGAACATGGAGGAGATAGGGACAGGAACTGTCGATGACATGCCTCGCTCAGGCCGCCCAAGGGCTACTATTGCAGTAGATGACCGCTACTTAAGGATTATGGCTCTGAGGAACCGTGACAGCAACGCCACCATGTTGAGTAATGCTTTTCGTACAACCACAGGACGTCCTGTTTCGACTCAAACTGTGCGCAATAGGCTGCAGCTTCACTTCCGACGTCCATGGCGAGGTCCATCTTTGCAACCACGACGTCATACAGCGCGGCACAGATGGGCTCAACAACATGCCGAATGGACCGCTCAGGATTGGCATCACGTTCTCTTCACCGATGAGTGTTGCGTATGCCTTCAACCAGACAATCGTCGGAGACGTGTTTGGAGGCAACCCGGTCGGACTGAACGTCTTCGACACACCGTCCAGCGAGTGCAGCAAGGTGGAGGTTCCCTGCTGTTTTGGGCTGGCATTATATGGGGCTGACATACGCCACTGTCGGTCATAGAAGGCGCCGTAACAGGTGTTTCGATACGTGAATGCCATCCTCCTACCGATAGTGCAAAAATATCAGCAGCATATTGGCGAAGCATTCGTGTTCATGGACGACAATTCGCGCACCCATCGTGCACATCTTGTGAATGAATTCCTTTAGGATTACGACATCGCTCAACTAGAGTGGCCAGCATGTTCTCCAAACATGAACCCTATCGAACCTGGGATAGATTGAAAATGGCTGTGACCTACCAATTACTCTGAGGGATCTACGCAGAATCGCCGTTGAGGAGTGGGACAATCTGGGCCAACAGTTCCTTGATGAACTCGTGGATAGTATACTACGACGAATATTGGCATGCATCAACGCAAGAGGACGTGCTACTGGGTATTAGAGGTACCGGTGTGTACAGCAATTTGGACCAGCACATCTGAAGGTCTCGCTGTGTGATGGTACAACATGCAATCTGTACAGCAGTCTGGACTACCACCTCACTGTATGGTGGTATGACATGCAATGTATCGTTTTCATGAGGAATAAAAAGGGCGGAAATAATGTTTATGTTGATATCTATTCCAACTTTCTGTACAGGTTCCGGAACTCTCTAAACGACATTTTTTTGATGTATCTACAATGTGGGCAAACACAACTGCCGCAGAAAATATTTCATGCACTCTAATATACTGAGCGAGGTGGCACAGTGGTTATCACACAGACTCGCATTCGGGAAGACAACGGTTCAAACCCGTGTCCGGCCATCCTGATTTACGTTTTCCGCGATTTCCCTAAATCGCTCCAGGCAAATTCCGGGATGGTTTCTGTGAAAGGGCACGCCCGACTTCCTTCTCCATTCTTCCTTAATCCAATGGGACCGGTGACCTCGCTGCTTGGTCCCTTCCCACAAATCAACCAACCAACAAAATATTTTAACATAGGCATCTCAACGCGCATAATCCACACTTTGGCAGATGATGTGAGCTGGGTTGCCTATTTTAAAGTATATATTTTGCAAGCCGGTTTTATTCTGTCTACCCTGTACTTAGGCAAATGGTGAATCGTTGCTTGGTTGGTAGGCCAAAGTCTTGTATAAAAGATAACAGCACGTAATTCGATTCTGTTAGTAAGTTGACATTATGGATGCATCCTGCAGTATTTTCACTTAGTATACTCAGCCCTTGTGATGCCAATTGAGAAACTACTTCACTGAGAAGCGGCTCCGGTCACGAAAGCTGGCAATGGCCGGGAGAACGGTGTCTTGGAATACTATCATCTTCGTAAGAGAAACAACATTACGTGTGCCGCGTATAGGGCTCTACGTATCAATATCTGGGCAACTTCGAGACTGACCTACTTCGTAATTCTTTGCGGTCAGCGATTTGTCAATGAAGCCGTAAGCCGTATTTGTAGTCTAGTTTCTGTAACCGCAGTCCACACGGTCCCGTAACCTCATTTCCTTCGGCTTCGACTGCCGCAACTGCAAAGCGCGCCGCAATCTACTATGACTGCTCGTTCGGCGCAGTTCCTCTTTAATGACTCGCTTTCACTTCGCCGTCGAAATTATGTTCGTTCTTTACAGACTATATAAATAGCAATTAAACAAGTTTAACAGCTCTTAACACTCTACCTATAGGTGCAATAAATCTACTGTGATATATGAGTAAGTAACGAATGTTACTTTCGAATTTACTAGGCCTGTGAGCGAATGTACGTCTGCATGTTTGGTAACTCGTAATTACGAAGAACGTCAAGAAATGAATTACATGTCATTACGGCAGGCCAAGTAAATTTTATTGATTGCTGTGTAACACTTTAGACACACACACACTATAAAACTGCATAATACGCAAAACAGATGTGGAAGAATTCTACCACGCATTGGTGCTGAGCATCTTCATACGTGTACATATTATAAACTAAAGAACCCACGGAATTTTTCTATCTGCATATAAGGGCTAACATTAGAAACTACTGTAAGAACTTTGATACGGTTTTCAGTAATAGACTCATTCACGAGGAACGTTTGTCTATACAATTTATTATTATATATTCCATTAAATTTAACAGCTTATTGCAGATGGCACTGATAAATAGATATTAGCATAGACTGGGAGTAGCCTGCCTGCGGCCGAAGTTAGTACTCGTCTTTATTTCTCTCTGCCTTCCCTGGTACTTAATCCATCATGAGAGATGTTTTCATGATTTTATATATATACCGCCACAGCGTAGTTTGGTAATTTGCCGATAGTCGGCGCTAGACGCAAACATGGCGAATTCAGGTGCGGAGCGAGCTTCCTGTGTGTTGGAGTTCGACACAAACAAATGTGCTACAGCTGTTCAACGGATGTTTAGAACCAAGTACGGTAAGAAGCCACCAACAAGAAAGGCCCTTTACCAATGGCACAACAAATTTGTTACGACGGGTTGCTTGTGCCCGGCAAAGAGAAGCGGACGTCCCAGTGTGAGTGAAGTGAATGTGGAGCGCATACGAGAGACATTCATAGGAAGTCCAAGGAAATCGGTGCGTCGTGCATCCCGTGAACTCGAAATGGCTCCAGTGACAGTGTGTAAAGTCCTGCAATAAAAGTTGTGTATGAAACCTGTAGTGGACTGACAAGACAGCCAGTCCACAGTGACGGGTAACCGAAAGGCACGCGTTTACACACGCCGGCTGGCGTTAGGTCTGAAACAGGATACGTAATGAATGCTATAAAGAAAAGTACGTAGCTGCTGGAATACTTAACTTTAATCCATCATTTGTATACAGCATTCTTGATGCTACAAGTGAGACTCTCTCTAGAAATGGTTAATGGCGCCTTGCTAGGTCGTAGCCATGGACTTAGCTGAAGGCTATTCTAACTATCTCTCGGCAAATGAGAGAAAGGCTTCGTCAGTGTAGTCGCTAGCAAAGTCTTCCGTACAACTGGGGCGAGTGCTAGTCAGTCTCTCTAGACATGCCGTGTGGTGGCGCTCGGTCTGCAATTACTGACAGTGGCGACACGCGGGTCCGACATGCACTAATGGACCGCGGCCGATTTAAAGCTACCACCTAGCAAGTGTGGTGTCTGGCGGTGACACCACAAAACCATTCAAATTGGAGCTGGCGCGGATGCTCAATGAGGACGACAAAGACAAGCGTTTTGAGTTTTGATCGCAGTTGTAACAATTGAATGAGGATGGGGATGGCTTTGTTGATCGCTTAATTTCTAGCGACGTAGCCACTTTTCACACTAACGGGCAAGTGAACAGGCGTAATTGTCGTATCTGGGGTACAAAGCATCCACACGAATGCATTGAATTTGAGCGTGATCCCCCAAAGGTAAATGTTTTTTGTGCCTTGTCATGTCGAAAAGTGGACCATTCTTCTTTGCCGAAAGCACTGTCACTGGATATTCCTACTTGGACATGTGCAGCAATGGCTGATGCCTTAAATGCAATAGGATTCTCGGTTCATCTTTCAGCAAGATAGGGCTCCACCCCATTTCATCGTGAAGTTCGTGGGTCCGAACACGGAGCTGCCGCATAGATGGATCGGCTGTGCTACAGAAGGGGACAGATGTTTCATGAAGTGGCCTCCCCGATCACCAGATGTCACTCCGTGTGACTTTTATCTCTGGGGACACATTAAAGATCTGGTGTTATGTACCGTCTCTACCACATTATGTAGCAGAGCTCCCGGAGAGAATACGGGAAGCGACTGCCACAGTCTGCGATACCATGCTGGGACGGGTATGGCGAGAATTCGGTTACCGTATTGACGTCTGCCGGGTCACTCAGGGTTCGCATATTGAATGTTTGTAAAAAAAAAAAGTTTCACAGTATCTCTTCAAAATGCAATATGTATGACATTTGTTTAGTTCTTGCGCAATAAATAATTGAAAGTGTTCCCGGACTTTATGTGCGCCCTTGACAGTAGTTTTCAATACAGTCACCAAGTCTCTGTAAATAACATTCAGTTGTTCACGATAGAAATTCTCTCCTTGGTGATGCAGCCATACCCTCATCGTTGCAAAAAATGCGAGTGCTGCGAAAAAATTCTGCAACTGCCTGCACGTCGACGACTATCTTCTATGTCGATAGCCTTTCTTCCCGAACAGCGTCACCCACGTCTATGCTGCCTTGGCCAAATTATTGACGTCATTTCAGTACGGCTGGATGCGGCGTGGTATTTGCTCTACACGCCGCCAGAATTTCAAGCGAATGTGTGTGCTATTTAGACGTTATGCCCACGAGAATCGTACTGTCCCGCGTACTTTAAAATCTGGAGGGTGTCCAGTTACCAGGCCGTTGCACTCCCACACTCTAATGCTCCTGTTACCCGTACGGGAGCGTAACTGTGTCTGTAGGAAATCCAGAACATGTACTCTCTTTTGACAATGCATCACATTTGTTGCACAATGGTGTTAGTGTGGCACGACATGTGTAACTTATTTTCTGAAGTTCTTACTTATTCGCTGCATACAGGCGTCAAGTCCACCACACAAGGTAGTTCCCACTGTACTACATATTTTTCGTAGTGGGAAAGGTGATCGTTGCCAAGTGTGTTCGGTACAGTGTTTCTGCCCCCCCCCCCCCCGCCGTTTCGTCATAACCTTTGAATACTCCACTGGTGAGAAAAAAATCTGCGGGGAAAAACGTCTTCCTGCACACTTTCCCATGAAGTCTGAATATGGTCCTCACTATCTCAGCAATTAGCCTCATGCGCCCATTGCAGTGATTATTCTGTTGTTCCATTACTAGAAGCTAATTGACTGACGTTAGTTGCCCTTTGTGATTATAACAGTACGTCCGTGACATCATGAAGAACCCACGCTACTCTTCCTTAATTTCCGTAATAAGTGCGTTCCATTGTGCGGGTTCTATACCTAATTGGACGTTGGTATGCGAGACGAATTTCATGTAAATGAAGGATTTTAAAATAAAAATAGATACGCGCTCCGGCTTCGTACGAGTAGCACTAAGTGTCCACGACTGGAAGACTTGTCTGGCGTAGCGGTAACAAATTGTGTAGACAAAAGTTCCACATGAATCAGTCTATCAGTGAAAACCGTATCAAACTCCATACAGTAGTTCCTGACATTAGCTCTCACGTACAGACAGCAAAACGCCGCGGGGGACTTTAATTTTTAATATGGATACATATTAAGATGCACAGCATCAAAACGCAGTAGAAATCTTTCACATTTATACTACGTAGTCTAAAGTTTTATGTATCGTGCGCGGTAGTTCAAAAAGTACTCATCATAAACCTTCCTCCTGCGTTCGTAAATGAAGCGGAGAGAAAAAAAGAAAGAAATTCTCACGCCTCCTCCACCACCTTAACACTGTCAATTTCTCCATACAACTGTATCATACAAACGCAACCGAAGTCGTGCAGTATTATTCGCCGGAAAATCCCTTGGTGTAAGTTGAATCGGTTTGTCGGAAAAGTTTCCTTTCATAGCGCATATTGGCAATATTCCTTCACAGGGTGGACCATTGATCGTGACCGGGCCAAATATCTCACGAAATAAGCGTCAAACGAAAAAACTACAAAGATCGAAACTTGTGTATCTTGAAGGGGGAAACCAGATGGCGCTATAGTTGGCCCGCTAGATGGTGCTGCCATAGGTCAAACGGATATCAACTGCTTTTTTAAACAGGAACCCCCATTTTTATTACATATTCTTGTAGTACGTAAAGAAAGAATGTTTTAGTTGGACTACATTTTTCGCTTTGTGATAGATGGCGCTGTAATAGTCACAAACATATGGCTCACAATTTTAGACGAACAGTTGGTAACAGGTAAGTTTTCTAAATTAAAATACAAAACGTAGGGACGTTTGAACATTTTATCTCGGTTGTTACAATGTGATACATGTACCTTTGTGAACTTATCATTTCTGAGAACACATGCTGTTACAGCGTGATTGCCTGTAAATACCACATTAATGCAATAAATGCTCAAAATGATGTCCGTCAACCTCAATGCATTTGGCAATACGTGTAACGATATTCCTCTCAACAGCGAGTAGTTCGCCTTCCGTAACGTTTGCACATGCATTGACAATGCGCTGACGCATGTTGTCAGGCGTTGTCGGTGGATCCCGATAGCAAATATCCTTCAACTTTCCCCACAGAAAGAAATCCGGGGACGTCAGGTCCGGTGAACGTGCGGGCCATGGTATGGTGCTTCGACGACCAATCCACCTGTCATGAAATACGCTATTCAATACCGCTTCAACCGCACGCGAACTATGTGCCGGACATCCATCATGTTGGAACTCATCGCCATTCTGTCATGCAGTGAAACATCTTGTAGTAACATCGGTAGAACATTACGTAGGAGATCAGCATACATTGCACCATCTAGATTGCCATCGATAAAATGGGGGCCAATTATCCTTCCTCCCACAATGCCGCACCATAGAATATCCCGCCAAGGTCGCTGATGTTCCACTTGTCGCAACCATCGTGGATTTTCCGTTGCACAATAGTGCATATTATGCCGGTTTACGTTATCGCTGTTGGTGAATGAGGCCCGCATCTCGTGGTCGTGCGGTAGCGTTCTCGCTTCCCACGCCCGGGTTCCCGGGTTCGATTCCCGGCGGGATCAGGGATTTTCTCTGCCTCGTGATGGCTGGGTGTTGTGTGCTGTCCTTAGGTTAGTTAGGTTTAAGTAGTTCTCAGTTCTAGGGGACTTATGACCACAGCAGTTGAGTCCCATAGTGCTCAGAGCCATTGTTGGTGACTGACGCTTCGTCGCTAAATAGAACGCGTGCAAAATCTGTCATCGTCCCGTAATTTCTCTTGTGCCCAGTGGCAGAACTGCACGCGACGTTCAAAGTCGTCGCCATGCAATTCCTGATGCATCGCAATATGGTACGGGTGCAATCGATGTTGATGTAGCATTCTCAACACCGACTTTTTTAAGAGTCTCGATTCTCGCACAATTTGTTTGCTACTGATGTGCGGATTAGCCGCGACAGGAGCTAACAGACCTACTTGGGCATCATCATTTGTTGCAGGTCGTGGCTGACGTTTCACATGTGTCTGAACACTTCCTGTATCCTTAAAAACCATAACTATCCGGCGAACGGTCCGGACGCTTGGATGATGTCGTCCAGGATACCGAGCAGCATACATAGCACACGCCCGTTGGGCATTTTGATCACAATAGCCATACATCAACACGATATCGACCTTTTTCGCAATTGGTAAACGGTCCATTTTAACACGGGTAACTTACAACGAAGCTAATACCGCCCTCACTGGCGGAATGTTACGTGATACCACGTACTTATACGTTTGTGACTATTACAGCGCCATCTATCACAAAGCGCAAGAAGTGGTCCAAATAAAACATTCGTATTTCTTTACGTACTACACGAATATGTAATAAAAAATGGAGGTTCCTGTTTAAAAAAAAACCCGCAGTTGATATCCGTTTGACCTATGGCAGTGCCATCTAGCGGGCAAACCATAGCACCATCTGGTTTCCCCCCTTCAAGCTAGACGAGTTTCGTTCTTTGTAGTTTTTCCGTTTGATGCTTACTTCGTGAGATATATGGTCCGGTCACTACCAATGAACCACCCTGTATATATCTTTACTAAGTGATCAAAAGTATGCGGACACTTGGCTGTGAAAATGACTTACAAGTTCGTGGCGCCCTCCATCGGAATACTGGAATTCAATATGGTGTTGGCCCACTCTTAGACTTGATGACAGCTTCTACTGTCGCAGGCATACGTCCAGTCTGGTGCTGGAACGTTTTTTGTGGAATGGCAGCCCATTCTTCACGCCGTGCTGCACTGAGGAGGGTATCCATGTCGGTCGGCGAGGCCTGACACGAAGTCGGCGTTCCAAAACATCCCAAAGGTGTTCTATAGGATTCAGGTCAGGACTCTGTACAGGCCAGTCCATTACAGAGATGGTACTGTCGTGCAAGCACTCCGCCACAGGCCGTGCGCCGAAGTGGTCGTGCGGTTAAAGGCGCTGCAGTCTGGAACCGCAAGACCGCAAGACCGCTACGGTCGCAGGTTCGAATCCTGCCTCGGGCATGGATGTTTGTGATGTCCTTAGGTTAGTTAGGTTTAACTAGTTCTAAGTTCTAGGGGACTAATGACCTCAGCAGTTGAGTCCCATAGTGCTCAGAGCCATTTGAACCATTTTGAACAGGCCGTGCATTATGAACAGCAAGAAGGTGCTTAAAACATCAATGTAGGCCTGTGCTGTGATAGTGCCACGCAGAACAACAAGGGGTACAAGCCTCCTCCATGAAAAACACAACCACACCACACCACCACCGCCTCCGAATTTTAGTGCTGGCACTACACACGCTGGCAGATGACATCGGGCATTCGCCATACCCACACCCTGCCATCGGATCGCCACATTGTGTACCGTGATTCGTCACTCCACACAACGTTTTTCCACTGTTCAACCGTCCAATGTTTACGCTCCTTACACCAAGCGAGGCATCGTTTGGGATTTACCGCCGTGATGTGTGGCTTATGAGCAGCCGCTCGACCATGAAATACAAGTTTTCTCAAGTCCCGCCTAACTGTCATAATACTTGCAGCGGATCCTGATGAACTTTGGAATTCCTGTGTGATGGTCTGGATAGAGGTCTGCCTATTACACATTAAGACCCTCTTCAACTGTCGGCGGTCTCTGTCAATCAACAGTTGAGATCAGCCTGTACGCTTTTGTGCAGTACGTGTTCCTTCACGTTTGCACTTCACTATCACATCGGAAACAGTGGACCAAGGGATACCTAAGAGTGTGGAAATCTCGCGTACAGACGTACGACACTAGTGACACCCAATCACCTGATCACGTTGGAAGTCCGTGAGTTCCGCGGAGCGCCCCATTCTGCTCTCTCAGCCGGCCGCGGTGGTCTAGCGGTTCTGGCGCTGCAGTCCGGAACCGCGGGACTGCTACGGTCGCAGGTTCGAATCCTGCCTCGGGCATGGGTGTGTGTGATGTCCTTAGGTTAATTAGGTTTAAGTAGTTCTAAGTTCTAGGGGACTTATGACCTAAGCTGTTGAGTCCCATAGTGCTCAGAGCCATTTGAACCATTTTCTGCTCTCTCACGATGTCTAATGACTACTGAGGCCGCTGATGTGGAGTACCTGGCAGTTGGCGGCAGCACAATGCACCTAATATGAAAAGAGTGGGGGGGGGGGGGGTGTCCGGATACTTTTAATCACACACACACACACTATATATATATATATATATATATATATATATATATATATATATATATATAATTATGTCTTCCTTTCCTCCTTTCCTAAATGATCTGTAACATTCTTTTATAATTTTCACAGTGAGGCAAGCGAGAAAATGAGTGCGAAAAAGATTTCAAACTCACACGCAAAGCATCTGCGAGTTCTTACGATACCTAAAACAGAGATTACTTATATCGCAGATGACGAGATTCTGTTCACTTTGCGTTACACAGGAATGACACATGATTAGGATTCAATGTTAAACTGGAGGTCCCCTTTCCCTACTTGGATAACAGTCAGAGTTGGCACACGAATTGCCTAAGTGGCGTCCAGTCCCCATCATGGACTCAGACGAAATTAATTAAAAGCTCTGTTCATCCTTCGCTTTATGGGAAATGTAATAACAGCGTAGCGAGACGAGTGTTTTCAAACTCCATAAACTCATGTCAAGAGGCAGTTGATGGTGAGATAAGTTTCACCACAGTTTACTGCACTTTCGAGCCTTTACTTTCCTTTTGAAGAAGAGAGGGAGATGGTTATGTGAAACGTGACGAATGACGAGCCACAGCGAGCGGCTAGAGCGATGAAGGAGAGTTTATCGCCGTCGTGTTGCTCGCGGGCGACGCCTTCAAGGAGAAAGGCAGAGGGCGTGCCCTGCAGGCGGTGGGCGGAGAAGCGTATCGGTTCCGGCTGTCTCTACGCCTTATCTGCGCTGCAGCGTGCTATCTGCGCGCGGCGCACTTCACCTCGTTCGCGCTGGCCGCGGGCGCATCGCACCCGCCGTGTAGGCGCTATCTCCCCGCCCCCTAAATCACTCTGTGTCATATTACCGCAGGGATCAGTACCAGCCCCACTACTCTTCAATCAATATACAACTGACCTCCCAGATACGAAATGCGGAAAATTCTGTTATACTGATGACACGGTGGCAGTCATACGAACTATGAGCAAGGCGAGCGAATACTCGATAAGGATCTAGACATTGGAAGTAAATACCACAAGGAGTGGAAGTTGTGCCAGAACCTCAGAAAATCGAGGTATGCTTTCCCATCTGAGCAAGCACACAGCCAGTGGAGGACTAAACGTATTCTTTTATGATGGAAAAATAAAGTAAAATTACACTCCTGGAAATTGAAATAAGAACACCGTGAATTCATTGTCCCAGGAAGGGGAAACTTTATTGACACATTCCTGGGGTCAGATACATCACATGATCACACTGACAGAACCACAGGCACATAGACACAGGCAACAGAGCATGCACAATGTCGGCACTAGTACAGTGTATATCCACCTTTCGCAGCAATGCAGGCTGCTATTCTCCCATGGAGACGATCGTAGAGATGCTGGATGTAGTCCTGTGGAACGGCTTGCCATGCCATTTCCACCTGGCGCCTCAGTTGGACCAGCGTTCGTGCTGGACGTGCAGACCGCGTGAGACGACGCTTCATCCAGCCCCAACATGCTCAATGGGGGACAGATCCGGAGATCTTGCTGGCCAGGGTAGTTGACTTACACCTTCTAGAGCACGTTGGGTGGCACGGGATACATGCGGACGTGCATTGTCCTGTTGGAACAGCAAGTTCCCTTGCCGGTCTAGGAATGGTAGAACGATGGGTTCGATGACGGTTTGGATGTACCGTGCACTATTCAGTGTCCCCTCGACGATCACTAGTGGTGTACGGCCAGTGTAGGAGATCGCTCCCCACACCATGATGCCGGGTGTTGGACCTGTGTGCCTCGGTCGTATGCAGTCCTGATTGTGGCGCTCACCTGCACGGCGCCAAACACGCATACGACCATCATTGGCACCAAGGCAGAAGCGACTCTCATCGCTGAAGACGACACGTCTCCATTCGTCCCTCCATTCACGCCTGTCGCGACACCACTGGAGGCGGGCTGCACGATGTTGGGGCGTGAGCGGAAGACGGCCTAACGGTGTGCGGGACCGTAGCCCAGCTTCATGGAGACGGTTGCGAATGGTCCTCGCCGATACCCCAGGAGCAACAGTGTCCCTAATTTGCTGGGAAGTGGCGGTGCGGTCCCCTACGGCACTGCGTAGGATCCTACGGTCTTGGCGTGCATCCGTGCGTCGCTGCGGTCCGGTCCCAGGTCGACGGGCACGTGCACCTTCCGCCGACCACTGGCGACAACATCGATGTACTGTGGAGACCTCACGCCCCACGTGCTGAGCAATTCTGCGGTACGTCCACCCGTCCTCCCGCATGCCCACTATACGCCCTCGCTCAAAGTCCGTCAACTGCACATACGGTTCACGTCCACGCTGTCGCGGCATGCTACCAGTGTTAAAGACTGCGATGGAGCTCCGTATGCCACGGCAAACTGGCTGACACTGACGGCGGCGGTGCACAAATGCTGCGCAGCTAGCGCCATTCGACGGCCAACACCGCGGTTCCTGGTGTGTCCGCTGTGCCGTGCGTGTAATCATTGCTTGTACAGCCCTCTCGCAGTGTCCGGAGCAAGTATGGTGGGTCTGACACACCGGTGTCAATGTGTTCTTTTTTCCATTTCCAGGAGTGTATATATTGACATATGGTCACGACACACTACAGATACGTAGAAAAATTCATAAAGTTTTGTTCGGCTGCAGCCGCACTTCAGGTTTCTGCCGCCAGAGCGCTCGAGAGCGCAGTGAGACAAAATGGCGACAGGAGCCGAGAAAGCATATGTCGTGCTTGAAATGCACTCACATCAGTCAGTCATAACAGTGCAACGACACTTCAGGACGAAGTTCAACAAAGATCCACCAACTGCTAACTCCATTCGGCGATGGTATGCGCAGTTTAAAGCTTCTGGATGCCTCTGTAAGGGGAAATCGACGGGTCGGCCTGCAGTGAGCGAAGAAACGGTTGAACGCGTGCGGGCAAGTTTCACGCGTAGCCCGCGGAAGTCGACGAATAAAGCAAGCAGAGAGCTAAACGTACCACAGCCGACGGTTTGGAAAATCTTACGGAAAAGGCTAAAGCAGAAGCCTTACCGTTTACAATTGCTACAAGCCCTGACACCCGATGACAAAGTCAAACGCTTTGAATTTTCGGCGCGGTTGCAACAGCTCATGGAAGAGGATGCGTTCAGTGCGAAACTTGTTTTCAGTGATGAAGCAACATTTTTTCTTAATGGTGAAGTGAACGGACACAATGTGCGAATCTGGGCGGTAGAGAATCCTCACGCATTCGTGCAGCAAACTCGCAATTCACCAAAAGTTAATGTGTTTTGTGCAATCTCACGGATTAAAGTTTACGGCCCCTTTTTCTTCTGCGAAAAAAAACGTTACAGGACACGTGTATCTGGACATGCTGGAAAATTGGCTCATGCCACAACTGGAGACCGACAGCGCCGACTTCATCTTTCAACAGGATGATGCTCCACCGCACTTCCATCACGATGTTCGACATTTCTTAAACAGGAGATTGGAAAACCGATGGATCGGTCGTGGTGGGGATCACGATCAGCAATTCATGTCATGGCCTCCACGCTCTCCTGACTTAACCCCATGCGATTTCTTTCTGTGGGGTTATGTGAAAGATTCAGTGTTTAAACCTCGTCTACCAAGAAACGTGCCAGAACTGCGAGCTCGCATCAACGATGCTTTCGAACTCATTGATGGTGACAGGCTGCGCCGAATGTGGAGGAACTTGATTATCGGCTTGATGTCTGCCGAATCACTAAAGGGGCACATATCGAATATTTGTGAATGCCTGAAAAAACTTTTTGAGTTTTTGTATGTGTGTGCAAAGCATTGTGAAAATATCTCAAATAATAAAGTTATTCTAGAGCTGTGAAATCGCTTCACTCATATATATATATATATATATATATATATATATATATATATATATATATAGAGAGAGAGAGAGAGAGAGAGATTACCAATCTTTGACGTTCATTTACTGCCGGAAGTATGCGCAGGACGAAATTTTGTGACACACTTTTGTATTGCTAGTATGTAAGGAATCGCGCTGTGAATTCCTAGTGCGCAAATTTTTCTTCACCCTACACATATAGGCTGGCGCACTCCAATAACATGAAAAATCACAAAAAGAATGGCGCTGGTTGCATCGCAATACGTCACCCACATCCCGAGAAGTTGCAAAGCGAAGTTGACGCTTGAAATAAACGAAACTCTCCGCCACTGCACATCTCGAGAAGCAAGCGTGTCCCCCACGGTGCTCATAATCGTGATGTGAGTGACGTACGCTACAAGGGTCGAAAGTAATATTAGGGTTTCCTATCACAAACATTGATAAGTGGGCATCACGCTTGCATCGCGGGACGTGTAACAGCAAAGCATTTAATTTATTTCAATGGTCAACTTCGCTTTTCAAGTTCTCGGGATATATTGCGATGCAGCCTATGTCTTTCTTTTTGTGATTTTTCGTCACTGAAGTCGGCCACCCTACATATAGGTTGAAGAAAAATTTGCGCACACGGACTTCACAGCGCGATTCCCAACATACTAGCGATACAAAAATGTCTGTCACAAAATTATATAGGCTTGTGTCGAAAGTAATATTTACTTACGTTTTATAATGTCTCACATTATTTTTTTCATGAGCCCCTATCGTACACTCATACCAGTAAAAGTCGGTTTTCAATATATATTATAACAGAGATATTTGCGCTGCCATTTTTTTTTCACAAAATGTGTTTCCTGTGCTGTTGCGCTTTCGGTACAATTTTGCGATTTCCTACATGTGTTCCAAGTGCCAAATCATGGCGAAAATTTTTCGGGCATTCATTACTAGATGATGCGTGGTCTTCGTGCCAAGCAGTGGTCTGTAGGGTTCCAAGCGTCATGCGTAAAGCTGACGTCCTGTTAGCCTTGGATAATTTGAAGAGATGACAGGCACGTTTTTGGCTGCGACAGATTTTGCAATTGTGGAGAAACGAAGAAGGGTAAACAAGGCCGCTGTTTCGCAAGATTTATACAAGTTTGTCGAGTCAGCTAAAGCTATGAACCCACTCCACGTAATTCCAATGCACACAACTGGCCTCTCTGATTTTAAAGATACTACTGAAACAGTTATCATTGCAACGACGTAAACTCTCCAAATGAAGTAAGATCAGAGTGTCTCATACTCATCCATCACAAATAGCTATTAAAAATTCTTCCCCTGAAACAAAAGAACAGGAAAAATATCGGTGACTTCAAAAGGCAAAAGACCTTGGCTGATGTATGCCTTGCTGTACTTCATCTGAAAGACCAACCATGTTTATCAATTGTGAAACGGGAAGACTTGTTGACGATGTTGCCTTTTCTTCATCAACAGCAAAGGACGCTTTATAGTAAACTTAACAACATCTGATCTCAAGAACGAAGTTGCGTAAGAAATAGAAGTCAATACGGAGAGATATTTTGCTTGAATTTAATTTTTTTGGTTTCTTATTAAAGAATTAAAAGCTGTGAGAAATGTTTTCTTTTTTTAAAATTAAGAGTTCTACTAGTTAAAACATTACTGCTGTTACTGCGGTACTTGTACTATCGCAAATAAAACTTAGTGCCTCAGTATTAATGGCACTTGTAGGAAACTGTCTTTTTCGCACTTGGAACCAATCGGTTTCCTGTTCCGCCACTTAGAACACCCTTAATAAATTATTTTATAATTTGTTCCGTTATTTTCTGCAGTGACGAAGTGAGCTGCATAATTCTATGGTGTCAGAATACTTTCTCAGTTTTTATGGTTACTTGCAAGTTCTGAACAAAAAGGGATGCAATTCTGTAGGGAGCACATTGTGCTCATGTGGGAGCGATCAGAGGGCCGGGGTGGCCAAGCGGTTCTAGGCGCTACAGTCTGGAATCGCGCGACCGCTACGGTCGCAGGTTCGAATCCTGCCACGGGCATGGATGTGTGTGACGTCCTTAGGTTAGTTAGGTTTAAGTAGTTCTAAGTTCTAGGGGACTGATAACCGCAGAAGTTACGTCCCATAGTGCTCAGAGCCATTTGAACAATTTTTTGGGAGCGATCTAGATGGTTGTAAAACAATAAACTGGTAGCCTAGATCGCAGGAATTCTTTCTATTCCATGATTACCGCTTTCGGCGAAACTAAAGCCGCCATCATCGGATCTTAGGACACATACAGGTTACCCTATTTGGGTAGTACCTAGCTTGCGCTTGTATGTGATGGAGACACTTAACATTTATAATGTCATCTCTCTTGCACGTTTATGTGCTACTTACGACAATTTTGTAAGGCCTGCGTGTTATAGGCAACTATTAATATCACCATTGAAACTTCCTGGCAGATTAAAACTGTGTGCCAGACCGAGACTCGAACTCGGGACCTTTGCCTTTCGCGGGCAAGTGCTCTACCAACTGAGCTACCCAAGCACGACTCACGCCCCGTCCTCACAGCTTTACTTCTGCCAGTACCTCGTCTCCTACCTTCCAAACTTTACAGAAGCTCTCCTGCGAACCTTGCAGAACTAGCACACCTTGAAGAAAGGATATTGCGGAGACATGGCTTAGCCACAGCCTAGAGGATGTTTCCAGAATGAGATTTTCACTCTGCAGCGGAGTGTGCGCTGATATGAAACTTCCTGGCAGATTAAAACTGTGTGCCAGACCGAGACTTGAACTCGGGACCTATGCCTTTCGCGGGTAAGCTGTGAGGACGGGGCGTGAGTCGTGCTTGGGTAGCTCAGTTGGTAGAGCACTTGCCCGCGAAAGGCAAAGGTCCCGAGTTCGACTCTCGGTCCGGCACACAGTTTTAATCTGCCAGGAAGTTTCATATGAGCGCACACTCCGCTGCAGAGTGAAAATCTCATTCTGGGAATATCACCATTGTTTGCCTTGATGTTGTAACCTGTATGTGTCCTAAGATCCGATGATGGCGGCTTTAGTTTCGCCGAAACCGGTAATCATGGAATAAAAATAATTCCTGCGACCTTGGCTACCAGTTTTCGGTTTGAAAAAGAGATACATTGCGCTTAGAACGTGAGATCGAGGGCCGTAACGTGACAGCTTTCGACGGTTTCGTGCAGCCGTGCTGCGGCCGGAACTGCAGAGGCGCGCCGCACTGCCGCCTCCGTGGCTGGCCCTCAGGGTCTGAAGAGCCGCTGCCGCACCCAGCCGACGATCCCGCAGCCGCCATCACGCGTGAAAGTGGTTTCGCCGAGCAGATCACGGTCGGGGCGCTTTCTCTGTCCCAACCCGCGCTGCTCTTGAAACAGATGGGCCTGCCGCTCCTATCGGCGACATCTTTCATTAAAGGTGGTTGCTGCTACCACCAGCGTTCTCCGCTCGAGACCCTAAAGTACGATTCTTGGCTGACGGAACTACTTTGGTGTCTGCAGACATAAATATGATCAAAGAAAGTTGGTTGAGTTAGAGAAAAATATTGGAAGTGCAGCAATGAGGGCGGAGCGTGAGTCGTAAGCTGCCCAAGTACAAAGTACCGATGCACAATTTTCTCAAGATCGCAATTGAATCAGCTGCAGAGAGAACACGAAACTCCTTCAGCTAAACATCGTAAGTGACGTTGGAAATGGAATATTTTTTTTTTATGATGCTGAAGAGTTCGCCTTCGAGCTATCGACACTATCACCTGATGGAAGAAAGCCCGCATCTCGTGGTCGTGCGGTAGCGTTCTCGCTTCCCACGCCCTTCCCGGGTTCGATTCCCGGCGGGGTCAGGGATTTTCTCTGCCTCGTGATGGCTGGGTGTTGTGTGCTGTCCTTAGTTTAGTTAGGTTTAAGTAGTTCTAAGTTCTAGGGTACTGATGACGACAGATGTTAAGTCCCATAGTGCTCAGAGCCATTTTTGATGGAAGAAAACAATTGGGAAAATTGTCTTGAGAAACGCTAAACAAAATATACTTAAAATGCAGACTGTTTCTAAAGCGGGCGAGGGCTACTCTTATTTCCACTTGATAAGGCCAGGGGGTTTTTATTTTTCAGCTCTACATACGAGAATGCAATGAAAACCAGAATTTTTTACGTACATAACTTGAAGTGTCTAATGATAATGACTAAGAATGTTTTAAAATTTGAAAAAGAGTGCAACACTTTGTAAAAAAAAGAGGAGGAGGTGGGGAGAGGGAAGTGTGTGTGTGTGTGTGTGTGTGTGTGTGTGTGTGTGTGTGTGTGTGTGTGTGTGAGAGAGAGAGAGAGAGAGAGAGAGAGAGAGAGAGAGAGAGAGAGAGAATGGTTACGAAAGGTAAGGTTCAGTGTTTGAGTCCCGATCCGACGACAGTTTTTATTTGGCAGGGAGTTTCATCAATACATCTAGTTATTCTAAACAGACATATTTAGTAGGTTTACGCATAGTCGTCTGTGAAACATATGTCGGTCCATTTTCTAAAGCTGTTGGTAACAACCGTCAATAAATCGCTTGAAAGCTAGGAATCCTGGGAAGAACATCGTATTAAATACGAAATATACCTCAAATTCACGATAAAAATATATCTGGGATGTAGTATAAAAAAGATGTCAGCAACAAAAGGGTCTTCGGGTGTGATGTCTGATAGATATAGCAACAATACTGTAGGAATTAATCTTAGTAAGTATGTAGGGCTACATATTTCCCATTCCGCAATCAGGTTCTTCCTACCGTTGTGGCTAGGAGCTACTTCGATATGGACAGAACTTAAATTTTTCGTTAATTACGTTAGCTGTCGTCAGAGGCTGATTGATTAGGAGAGCAACAATGGTAATCCATTTTCTTGAAGTGACGCTGAGACAGGTTAAGCGACGTGGCTGACTGTTGCCTCCGGGAGTAGTAGTTCTCGCTGGTCAGTAAACTGGAGATGTAGTAGCGGGGTATTGCGTCCAAAGATAACTAGTATACAAATTGACCGAACGTACGGTTAATGGCTCTACATCAATATCAAGGCTCTGCATTCAACATTAGGTGCGGGACAAAGAGGTAACACAAGACTTGTATCCATCTGACACGATTTAGGTCTCCATGCTTTCCCCAAAACTCCGGTAAGGTTCTCATCTTAAGGCCACAACCGACACCTTCCGACGATTCTTGCTTCGGAGCAGCTTTTTCTCTGTTGAAACCCAATTGGACAAAGTATTGATTCCAAATCTTCATTACCATTTCATCAATTTTTGGTTCTTATTCCTGACATGGTGATGATAGAGAAATATGTGTGAGAAACAAAATGGAGAGATTTTTGCTAAGAGACTTGATTATACTGGCAAGAACGCAAAAGAAAAACCTCAAGGAAAGTCAAAGCTCATGGTTCGGAACACTGTGAACTGAAGAAATTTATTGTGGGTACTGGAGCTCAGAATGTGATGTGACTGCTATGAAACAGAATTGGATGTGAGGGGCATTTGGCGAGGCAAAGCGAAGGAAGTGCTAAGAAACAACTAGGCACTGATTTCTCATAAAAAAGATGGTCAACGTCAGGAAACAGGTATGACATACCTGAATGCACATATGTCTGGCAAAGTACATAAATATAATATAAATAATCGGGAAATTACAGTAGAATGCACGGTGGATAGTCGTTCGTAGTGTCACTTTTCCCAGTTTTGCTGTTGCGCTGGCGAATGAGTGTGAGAAAAATTACTATGTGTCTCCATATGCTGTCTTACATTTCGTGGTCATCACGCGAGATTAAGAATCGAGGTAGAAGAATCATCGTAACATTCTTTGGGTCGTTAAAATGGCTATTAGCATTCACCAAAAAAAATGTAATTATATGTATTGTATTATTTATGTTATCGTCCCTTATAAGAATATACAGATGCTACGCACAACGGTTCCTTCTGGAGTCAGAGCTGATTATAAGGACTTGTATAACACCATAAAGTAGACGATCTTAATAGATGGAGTATTTTGGACGAAATTTTTATGCGCCAGTGGATGATGAATGTAATAGATGTAAGTCCCATGAGAGAGGGAGAGAGACACAGGGAATGAGTGAGACAGAGAGAGAGAGAGAGAGAGAGAGAGAGAGAGAGAGAGAGAGAGAGAAAGAGAAGGAGGAGGAGGAGGAGGAGGAGAAGAAGAAATTCGCAGATTAGGGGATATATTTTCAGTGGTCGAAAGTAACTTTGTTAATTCTTTATGAAGTCCATATTGTGTGTATACTTAGCTTTATGACACGTCTTCACCTTCATGAAGGGACATATATATATGATGGTGGTAATATGTGGTCGAAGAATTAACATCCAGATAAGCCACTACAGTCGCATATTGTTCACTGCTGTAATTGCTTTCCTCTTCAGACAAGACCAATTTCAGACATTCGTTGCTCATATGGCAAGACGTGAAAGGTTCAGAGCTCCATAATTACGTAAATTAAAACTCTATGGTGGAGAGGCTACCGAGCCCTGATGGTAACACGTGCTAGGAACAAAGCTCAGGAATATCGTCAATGCCAAGTGACGATGGCGACGAGGCCTTTAATATTTGAAGATGCTAGTGTCTGATGAGAGAAATTAGTAATACAGCAAATAATACGCGACTTGTACCGGTTTATCTGCATATTAATTCCTAACAGTCATCTTGTCCCCTACAGGCGACGCCAGCGTCTGCTAAGCTTAAGGATGTACGTGATGAGAAGTGTTAATAAATGACGATTGTCATCTCAGGTTAGTAAGCAGGTCTCTGCAGCGGGATGGCAGTTGGCGTGTTAGGCAACCGCGCACGTTCTGAGTGGGGGGATTAGAGTTTTGTGCCGCCGACCGTTTTAGTGCGATCTGTGCCACTTGAATGGCAGGGTGGCTTTAGGGAGAGCGGCCTTTTGGGCGGTGCTGACCTTTGACCTCGGCGATGTGCGAGTCGTACTGAGAGCGGTTGCGCACGGCCTCGAGGCGCGCGGCGATGCTGCGGAACTCGGCGCCGTCGCTGCTGTCTTCGGAGACGGAGCCGGCGCCGGCGCGCAGAGACGCCAGCGAGGGCGACTTGGACAGCGGCGGCGACGCCGACGGCAGCTCGACGAGCGTGCGCCGCACCGTGACGCGCTCCACGGTGACCATGCGGGGCCCTCCGGCCGCGCCGCCCTCCTCGGTCACCTTCTCCACGGTGGTGACGGTGCCCTCGGGCAGCGGCGACCGCAGCAGGCGCTGCTGGGCCGCCGCCACCGCCTCCGGCGCCGCCGCCCCCGCCGCCTCCACCTGGCGCCGGCGGCGCTCCTCCGCTATGCGGCGCTCCACCTCGGCCACGTCGACCAGGCCGCCCTCGGGGGCGTCGCCGCCGCTGCCCCTCGTCGTCCACACGCGCTCGTAAAACGTGACGCGGTCCTTGAGGCGCTTGCCGCCTCCTCCTCCTCCTCCGCCGCCGGGGTCCTCCGACATGGCGAGCGGGTCTGTGTGTCTCTCTACCGCATGAACTAGTCGACCACACTGTCCGGCTGTCGGCTCGAGACTGGCGGCGCGCTGCCCCTTGCAGCTAGACGGCCGCCGCCGCGGAGGTCCAGAGTGCGCATGCGCGGAGTGCGCTGCCCCCGGCAACTAGGCCACCGCGCACATCGATCGGTACCGACAGGGACCTGCATTGCCGGCCAGCTGATAGCGCCGCTCTCGTACTAGAACACTCTATGACGGCCGATAGAAAAGCGACCGCGGGGTTCGAGTGGGCTCGCGAGCCCAGAAACCTCGCCGGGGCGACGCCCTACCCCGTTGAAACTTCGCAGCATCCGCGGAGCAGATGAGACTCGGGCGGGACGTCGTGCGCCTCGTTCAACTAGAGTGTCAGAGGTCATGGTCCGGGTCCGGTATGAGGCGCATAGCGCCACACTGCAGACTTTCGCCCGCGTCTGTCCAACTTGGGCGAATTCACACGGAGATCTAACAAGTAAACCTATCCAACAGACACATTTCCATTTTGATTGGCTTTGAAGGTGTAATAGTGTAGAGCAAAATAAGGAACACATTTTTTTATTCGCGCCTATATCCCTTTCCACTCTGGCTCGCACAATCGTGCGGCTTCGATTATAAATTTTTCGTGTTTCAGCAACATCACGTTTCTGCGTCATTCCAGACTGCAGCGATGGTGCGAGCTCCTAGCTTCCGTTTGGCAGCTGTTTTATTTCATGCTGTGACCACCAGAGTGCAACAGATCATTTAAACCTTCAACGACAAGACAAAGCCATGCGTTACCGAGATAAATGCATTCTGTTTTCCTACATTTCATTAGTTTAAGGAAATTCATGTATCATTTTAGACTGAGCATCTTTCACTTAAGGTGTGTGAGGTGTCTAGACACTTCCATGAAATGCTACTTGCGTTTTATACATCTTTGAATTTTGAGTAGCAGTGACTTCTTGAACAAACTATCGCTATGCGAATTTTTTCAGTATTTTTACCTGATTGTACACGTAATAATGTATGCTAATTGGTACATATCAGATAAAATTTTAAGAGATTTCCTCTCAGGGTGGAAAGGGCTATGCCCGTTAAGAGGGCGAAACGCCCTCTCGAAAAAGTGGAGTTTCAAACAACTTAAAAAAAAAAACCTAAAGCACCACGTACAGTGATGTAGTGATATTTCTGACAAATGCAGCTTTGAAATATCGCTTCATCATATATGGCTGAATTTGGTATTAACGATGGTACACGCTTTTGCTATCAGTCAAATGTCGCAATGAAAAGTCAGATACTGGGGAGAAAGGATTTCGAAAAAAAACCTACTTTTTCGAAAAATCTCGGTGCAGCGTTGTGAAATAAAAAACCATAGAACTTCTATTTGAAGTGTTTTTTTTTTATCTGGTACCGTCTCAGTAATATTCATTCTGAAACACTAAACTCAATTTTTTTTTTCGAGGTAGTGTTATACCCTCTTAATGGCCGTATAGGCATGTGTAAAGAAATATGTACCTCTTATTTTGCTGTATACTACACATATTCAAACCTTTTCTAAATCGAAGTGTATACCTAGCGTAGGTTTACTTGTAAGTCGAGCGTACTTGATGCCGAGATAATGCCAGATGTTAAGAACTCTGTGTATTTTCTGTGAGGCTATTGCCACTGTTGCAACCGTCTCCATAGCCCTCTGTAATAATAAAAAAACTGAATATTCAGTGATCAACAACAGGTGTCATGTGACGTCCCCCTCCCCTCTCCGACCAACTGCAGAGAACAGAGAACGGAAAAATAAGTCGCTAGCGCACATCGGTGCGGTGGCGCTCGATCTGGTGGTAACCTGGTTCGAATACCGGTGGTGCATCAAATTTTCCCTGCCACTATTTGGCCAGTTAGGGGAGGAGAGGTGGTCGACTAAAGTTCCTGGTCACCAGACGTTGTACCAGTGTCCTGGATTAAACTCCAAACCTCTCTGCAGTGTCTCATGAAGCAAGAGCATGTGAGCCGCTTGACCACCACCACCACCACCGCCATGTCGTCGCCGCATCCTGTGTCCACTATTTTGTGCCCTCTGCATTTCTTGATTAATTTGACACGCTGTTATTTCTAATAGACCTTTGCCTATTTTATTTATTATTAGCCTCGTGTTGGTTTTCTTTCTCAAAATGTTTCCAAAATCATGCTATTGTATTTTATATATGCTAGGTGGTAACAGTTTTCACTCGTCACGGACGGAACATTCCAAAAACGCCGTCAATATGTGATATAACACCACGTCGTAAATAAGATGATCGCAAGGCGTGGGGCTATTCGATAGATATTCACAACACTTTAGTATTAGGACATCAGCATGGTATTTTAGAAACTGAATTGATACAACTTTTATATTTATATGTTTCTTTTATAAAAAAAATAAGAGGTTGCCCTGTTTAATCACAGAGTTTTACTTTGTTGTTGGCCAAAATGTGACACACACATTCACACATGTTAATTTGACGTTTAAACTAACTGCCGATACCATTATATGATACTGAAAATACACAAAGTTGATAATATTACTGGATAAATATTTCGTGCCTGCGACTATATGAAATTGTAATTTTATGTAGATATTTTACTTGAACGTAAAGACGTGCATTCATCTCACGGTAACAATAACAGTTAGAGGACTTCGTTAACACGTAGTCAATATGCAATGAGGTTGTATTATAATGCACTGACAATCTATGATTTTTTAATGGCTACAGGTAAGGATAGAAGTATGGAAATCGGTCATGTCATTAGAAAATTGAATTATTATACTTTACTAAATGCTCAAAAAGCTATTATTTTCTTTTTTGGATCGTTGTGATGAGATTAATGTGTTCATTGATCTCTTTTGTTCACTGATCTCCGTCAGAGAAAGACAGCAGCAGGTTCCTGTCTCTTTCTTTCTTAGGGCACTTGCTGTTAGTAACAGTAAGAGCAATAACAAGGGAACTTATTAAATCTAGGGCGAGGACCAGTATCTTTCAAAAATTTGTACACATTTTTCTCGATAGAAAGTGGTGTCACTTGTAGATTGTAGCACTTGTAGACAGATGGCAACTAAAGCCAACAGGCCATCTGTGGTCGTTTCCCTGCTCCGGCAGCCAAGTTCAGTAAATCCTCTTTTCTTCCCGCAGCTTTGTATGTCTAACACCTCTCTCTCTCTCTCTCTCTCTCTCTCTCTCTCTCTCTCTCTCTCTCTCTCTCTCTCTCTCTCTCTCTCTCTCTGTGTGTGTGTGTGTGTGTGTGTGTGTGTGTGTGTGTGTGTGTGTGTGTGTGTGTGTGTGTGTGTGTGTGATGGTGTGGCAAACTTGTTGTTGTTGTCTTCAGTCCTGAGACTGGTTTGATGCAGCTCTCCATGCTACTCTATCCTGTGCAAGCTTCTTCATCTCCCAGTACTTACTGCGACCTACATCCTTCTGAATCTGCTTGGTGTATTCATCTCTTGGTCTCCCCCTACGATTTTTACCCTCCACGCTGCCTTCCAATACTAAATTGGTTATCCCTTGATGCCTCAGAACATGTCCTACCAACCGATCCCTTCTTCTGGTCAAGTTGTGCCACAAACTTCTCTTCTTCCCAATCCTATTCAATACTTCCTCCTTAGTTATGTGGTCTACCCATCTAATCTTCAGCATTCTTCTGTAGCACCACATTTCGAAAGCTTGTATTCTCTTCTTGTCCAAACTATTTACCGTCCATGTTTCACTTCCATACATCGCTACACTCCATAAAATACTTTCAGAAATGACTTCCTGACACTTAAATCTATACTCGATGTTAACAAATTTCTCTTCTTCAGAAACGCTTTCCTTGTCATTGCCAGTCTACATTTTATATCCTCTCTACTTCGACCATCATCAGTTATTTTGCTCCCCAAATAGCAAAACTCCTTTACTACTTTAAGTGTCTCATTTCCTAATATAATACCCTCAACATCACCCGACTTAATTCGACTACATTCCATTATCCTCGTTTTGCTTTTGTTGATGTTCATCTTATATCCTCCCTTCAAGACACCATCCATTCCGTTCAACTGCTCTTCCAAGTCCTTTGCTGTCTCTGACAGAATTACAATGTCATCGGCGAACCTCAAAGTATTTATTTCTTCTCCATGGATTTTAATACCTACTCCAAATTTTTCTTTTGTTTCCTTTACTGCTTGCTCAATATACAGATTGAATAACATTGGGGAGAGGCTACAACCCTGTCTCACTCCCTTCCCAACCGCTGCTTCCCTCTCATGCCCCTCGACTCTTATAACTGCCATCTGGTTTCTGTACAAATTGTAAATAGCCTTTCGCTCCCTGTATTTTACTCCTGCCACCTTTAGAATTTGAAATAGAGTATTCCAGTCAACATTGTCAAAAGCTTTCTCTAAGTCTACAAACGCTAGAAACGTAGGTTTGCCTTTCCTTAATCTTTCTTCTAAGATAAGTCGTAAGGTCAGTATTGCCTCACGTGTTCCAGTATTTCTACGGAATCCAAACTGATCTTCCCCGAGGTCGGCTTCTACTAGTTTTTCCATTCGTCTGTAAAGAATTCGCGTTTGTATTTTGCAGCTGTGGCTTATTAAACTGATTGTTCGGTAATTTTCACATCTGTCAACACCTGCTTTCTTTGGGATTGGAATTATTACATTCTTCTTCAAGTCTGAGGGTATTTCGCCTGTTTCATACATCTTGCTCACCAGATGGTAGAGTTTTGTCAGGACTGGCTCTCCCAAGGCCGTCAGTAGTTCTACTGGAATGGGGCAAACTTATATTTCTATATAAGTCTACAGATAATTTCATCCAAATACATCTCGCCAGAAAAGGTACACAATTCATAAACATTTCAGGACGTTATCAATAAAGGCTGCATTTATGAAATATAAGGGGCAAACTTATATTTCATAAATGCAGCCTTTATTGATAACGTCCTGAAATGTTTATGAATTGTGTACCTTTTCTGGCGAGATGTATTTGGATGAAATTATCTGTAGACTTTTGCTTTGCATGCTGTAGGCTTTTTCCAATTGCAGGATCACATTGTTTTTATATCTTGGTTTACGCAGAGTATGAATTCAACATTCGGTATTTCGTTTCTGTATATCGTTCCAAGGGCAATAACTTGTTAAGACTGCTGGTCTGCATTTTTTGCTACCATCAGTGTCATAGATCATAATTTCCCCTTGTAGTTTTTAAATTATCTCAATCGTAACAATTACTTTGAAGTTATTTGGACCGATTCTTTATTTGCAGGGGTGTAGCGTGTGGTTCACATTCACAGGACATGTGTATCAGTATGTTCTGCAGAAATGATTATCATTTAAGTCATTTCGGTTCAGCATGTGTCCTGTTGCCTAGTAGGCTATGGGCCATGGGCTCTGATAACTTCTTCCATGCGTGATGGCACCGACGCGTATCAGGTGCCAATGGGGTACTATGGTATAGCTATCCATGCTGCAATCACGTGGTTCCTAAGTTAATTTGTGGTCGGCATTGGGTCGCAGCACTGCACCCGTAGTTTCACCATACCCCACACGTTTTCGATTGGCGACAAGTCTCGTGGTCTGGAGGGCCAAGGAAAAAGAATGACATTCTGTGACACTAAAAAGGCACGTGTTCGAGTAGCATCATATGGTCGTGCATTGTCTTCCTGAAAAATAGCGTTTGGCGTGTTGTGTAGAAAGGGTATGGCTATTGGTCTTAGGGTCTTGGAAATTTGTGGTAAGGTATTATGGGACGAAACTGCTGAGGTCATAGGTCCCTAGGCTTACACGCTACTTAATCTGACTTAAACTATCTTACGCTAAGGACAACACACACACACTCATGCCCGAGGGAGTACTCGAACCTCCGACGGGTTTAGCCGCGCTGACCCTGACAAGGCGTCCCCAGACCGCTCGGCTACCCCGCGCGGCTCGTAGGATCTCATTCACGTAGCTTCAAATGGCTCTGAGCACTATGGGACTTAACATCTGAGGTCATCAGTCCCCTAGACTTAGAACCACTTAAACCTAACTAACCTAAGGACGTCACACACATCCGTGCCCAAGGCATGATTCGAACCTGCGACCGTAGCAGGAGCGCGCTTCCGGAATGAAGCGCCTAGAACCGCTCGGCCACAATGGTCGGCATTCACGTAGGTCACACTGGAGATAGTGTCCTGCACGCACAGCAACTGTGATTTGTGGTTGTGCCCAATAGACCCCCCCCCCCCCCCCCCCCCCCCCCCCACAGACACACACCGTACGGTTTGCCGGCCGCGGTGGGCTAGCGGTTTTGGCGCTGCAGTCCGGAACCGCGGGACTGCTACGGTCGCAGGTTCGAATCCTGCCTCGGGCATGGGTGTGTGTGATGTCCTTAGGTTAGTTAGGTTTAAGTAGTTCTAAGTTCTAGGGGGCTTATGACCTAAGATGTTGAGTCCCATAGTGCTCAGAGCCATTTGAACCATTTGAACCTTACGGTTTTGAGTTGGCGCTGTATGTCTTGTTTGAATGCAGTCACTGTGACGCCACTCCCCCTGTCTGCGGCCATCATTTTCAAACAAACAGAACCTGGATTCGTCCGAAAACACTATCTGATGCCATTCCTGTCCACAGTGACGTCGTTCCGTACACCATTGCCGTCTAGCATGTTTCTGCACATTCGTCAAAGGTAGACGGATGATACACCGTTACATTGTTGCGCCAAAGCTGCAGAGGACGCAGGTCTGTCCTGCAGTGCCATTAGGATGAGGTGTCTATTCTATCTTTTCCGTGTGTGTGTGTGGGGGGGGGGAGGATGGTCTGGGTGTGACGACATGACACGTCTCGTCGTATTCTACGGTATTCTGCACACACCCGTTCCACTGCCGAAACACCTGGTCCTACACGAGCAGAAATTTCTCGAATGGATACAACACATTCTCTCATGCCAATAATTCGCCTTCTTTCAAACTCACTGATCTGCCGGTACGGTTCGCGGATACGTCTGCGAGTCACCCTGCACGTCTGCTCAAATCACACTGATCAATTACCTTCGAGCCGGCCGGAGTGGCCGAGCGATTAAAGGCGCTACAGTCTGGAACCGCACGACCGCTACGGTCGCAGGTTCGAATCCTGCCTCGGGCATGGATGTGTGTGATGTCCTTAGGTTAGTTAGGTTTAAGTAGTTCTAAGTTCTAGGGGACTTATGACCACAGTAGTTGAGTCCCACAGTGCTCAGAGCCATTTTTGAAAATTACCTTCGGTTTATAGCGGCAACAGCCGCAGGCACATTTTACCGGTAGGTGATATTGCGCCGCGATATCAGTGTTGTCCTTGAACCCGCGGGTCTACACGGTTGAAATGCTAATCATTTTGGCAGAAAGCACTAACGTACATGTCCTGGGAATATGGAAGTCCTATCTCTAGTCGTTCAAGGTGTTCTGTTTTATCTGATCATGAGTATATTTATGGTACCCGAAATCAGCAAAGAACAAGGTATTGCGCTTCTGAACTTAGTGTACATTGATCTCACATAACTGTTTCTACCATTACGTTTGTTCGTTCTTTGTGCCGAACAGTCAGAAAATCAGGAGGTAACGCGAAAGCTGCACCTTGTCAAAAAAGTTCCCTCCACAGTGTACGTTATTAGCCAGCATAAATCATTTGCCGGCCGGAGTGGCCGAGCGGTTCTAGGGGCTTCAGTCTGGAACCGGGCGACGGCTACGGTCGCAAGTTTGAATCCTGCCTCGGGCATCGATGTGTGTGATGTCCTTAGGTTAGTTGTCTCTCTCTCTCTCTCTCTCTCTCTCTCTCTCTCTCTCAGACACACAAACACACACACACTCATTTCGGGTGCCATAAATATGCTCATGATCAGATAAACTACTGTGCACGCATAATAGACTTGAATGCCTCCATTGACCATGTAACATTATAAGGTGAATCTCCACCGCAGTTTTTATAACCTCTGTGACAGCTAGTCACAATTAGATAATTATCACCGCCGCCAGTGATTTATTGACTACGAAATAAATATAACACGCTACGTGGAAACCAGATTACAGCGTAAATGTTTTAATTGCCATATTGCAGTGCTCCGTAATGAATATCACCATCTAATTATTGTATGAAACTGCATAACTTTATTAGTCTCCTCTCCCTCTCTCCCTCTCTCTCTCTCTCTCTCTCTCTCTCTCTCTCTCTCTCTTTCTGTCTCTTTTAAACTTTTAAATCGATTTCACTTTTTGCTGCTTCGCACACTGGTTTTATCCGGAATATTTCATGCTGGATGGCCGGTCTGACGGCTTGGCGTAAGTTCATTTATCTTTTGCTGGGAATGCACGCTTCTTTGTCGGCCGCTAGAACGTAGCTCAAGCTCGTTTACGACTTATCGTGCAGCCGACAGCTAGATCCAGAACTAGCAAGAGGAGAGAGGAATGTGTTTCAGTATCAAACAACGTTAATAAGACCTTTTTTTATTGAAATGAAAAGCGAGAGACACTGTATATAGAAACTGGAATATTATGTCGAAAAGTTGGTAGAAAAAATATTTTCTGTTCTAATCCTCAGTGCTGAATCTTTGTAATAAGTACATCGAAGGGCTTTCTTTTGCAACATGTGCTCTGCAGTGAAACATTAATGATTTACCTGCAGGCGGGATAAGCATATTTGTCATCTTATTTAATGGTGATGTACCCTGTTTTATATATTCTTTAATTCTACATACAAACAACTGCCTTTCATTAGAAACGCCATAACCTGTCAATCTCGTCAAATATGAAGACCGTGTACCAGTTACTAAGACAATTCTCCGAGTAAAGCAACGTCTTTGCTGAACAAACGATAGCGAAACTGTGCCAAATTCTCCTATGTGTTACAAATAATCTTGATTCTACCCCACTTCTGCAAATGTCTAATGCAAGTTTGAAAACTGTCTACACACACGGTACCGACAAGGAATTTTCATTGGCTGAAGAATCAAATCTAGGTTTTCGCGGATCAAGAGTCTCTGCTATAAAATGAACGAGCGATCTCGAGTACAAAGAAAGATCGTGTAACTTGTGAAGGCTTATTAAGCGGCTATTCTGAAGGGAGAAGTGCGCTCTCTCTCTCTCTCTCTCTCTCTCTCTCTCTCTCTCTCTCTCTCTCTCTCTCACACACACACACACACACACACACACACACACACACACACACACACCTAACCGTTCTAAAAAAATTAAAAGAAGAAACGTGGATATGCTTATAGCGCCGATAAATGATCTAAAACGAAACTCTTATAAATTATATCTCTTTATTACCACATAAGCAGGTGAGACAAGCAACCGAGAGAAGGGCAGAGTAGAAAATGAATCTAGTAGGCATGGAAACAAGTGATCAACGTCTGCAGAAAACAGCGGCTCTGTTAGACAGGTAAAAGGAAATGGATGGCTAAGAATGGTAGCCAAAACAAAAGTCAGACTTCGTACAAAGTAGAGAACTCGAAAGTTGGGTAGGTGGATCGAACTGACTGCCTCCTGTTTCTGGGAAAAAGTATTAATACATTTACGTTTTAAGAAAATCTTTAGAAATTTTCATGTTTTTGTGTGGTTCAGAGAGATTAGAAATTCAGAGAAGCAAAGTTTTGCATCCTAGCTCGATACAAGCATAGCGTGCAGAAGCCTAGATCGACTGTTCAATGGCCGCAAACGTAGGTTAGCGAAATTTACCTTTGCATGTAATGTGGGATCATATCAGTACCGATGGAAAAGGCAGAATCTTTTTAACAGCAAACACAAACACGTTTGAAGTTAAAGTCCAGTCCAGAAATTTAGTTAACAACTTTGTTTTAGAGTAGGCGTATGGAGGCGTCAACAACGAGATGTGAGCTGTGGATCCATCTGGAGGTCGGGGTGTTTGTTCCCTGTTGCCGACCATCGCCCATGCCCCTGTGACATTTGCCGAGACCCCTGGAACACTAGCAACAGTGCGCGAAACTGTCTACCACTCGGATGGAGTGTCAGGATATTAGATAAAGTGCCTCAAATCTACAGCTATGTTGCGGACAGAGCGTCCAAATTCACAACAGCGAATTCTGAGTGAAACTGTCTTGGGCTTTGGTAGGACATAAGCGGAATTCATTTCTTAGAAGACACAACTGCTAGGAGGTTGCGGAAAGATGTGTTGATCGTGACTGCATTTAAATGGACGCCGATGGTATTGGTTTGGATCTGGTGAGAAGAAAAAATGTCCAGCAAAGGTAATAAATTAGTTTCGTAAAACAAAAAAAATAGTATTTTATCTTAAAGTGGGTTGGAAGACATCGCCGACGACATTGTGACATCGTCGGGATGATTAGAAGAAGCGCCGGCCAAAGTGGCCGAGCGGTTCTAGGCGCTACAGTCTGGAACCGCGAGACCGCTACGGTCGCAGGTTCGAATCCTGCCTCGGGCATGGATGGGTGTGATGTCCTTAGGTTAGTTAGGTTTAAGCAGTTCTAAGTTCTAGGGGACTCATGACCTCTGATGTTGAGTCCCATAGTGCTCAGAGCCATTAGAAGAAGCGACTATTCAAAGTACCGAGCTCCAGAGACAAGAGGCAAAAGCAGATTTACAGACCTCCACCGAGAAGACACAATAGTGAAGAAAATCGAAATAGCTTCTAGATGGATGGCTTCAAAAAATGGTTCAAATGGCTCTGAACACTAAGGGTCTTAACATCAGAGGTCATGAATCTCCTAGAACTTAGAACTAGTTAAACCTAACTAACCTAAGGACATCATACACATCCATGCCCGAGGCAGGATTCGAACCTGCGAACGTAGCAGTCGCGCGATTCCGGACTGTAGCGCCTAGAACCGCTCGGCCACCGCGGCCTGCGAGATGGATGGCATTTGAAGAAAAATTCAAAACGTTGGGAGCTTAAATACTTACGGAAACGGCTGACAGAAAAATAAGATATGGCAGCAAAAATAAACAAGTTGAATTTATCGTAAGACCTCACTATGAACATCTACAATCCGTAGAATATTTCGATCAGTGCACAATTGAGGCATTACCAGACAGTGATGCATCCCAAGCCTTATACCAATGATTCCCAAGCTTTCATAGACAATTACCCCTGAGTGCAGTCGGACAGTAGGCATTTTCCCCGTCCTCCTCCGCTTCATCACCAACTTAACCGCCTAACTAAACTTTAGAATGAAAAAGACTTTTCTTTGAGCACTTCTATTTCTAAAATGTCGAAAGATTTGGTACTGCTTGTACCTAACAACCTCTTCTACATTTGAGTGTTTCTCAGTCACTGTGTATCATAAATCATGTTCCAAATCCATTCAGTTCCGTGTTTCTATTTTAGCCGTTACCATAATACGATCTAGTTTCACATCTATAAATCTGGAATGCCACATTTCTTTTCGTGTGTGTGTGTGTGTGTGAGTTTATATCAATAGCATTTTGTTTCTACAGATTTGTAACGCAACTTCTTGACCTGTGAAATATTTTTATATGAGACTGTCACTGTAGCGGAAACTGTGATAGTGTTTGCACGTGTGTTAATAATTCAGCAAGGGACTGGATAACAGCATTGCTGGTTCAAAGGACATTTAAAAAAAAAAAAATTTTGTGAGTGCACAGGTGGTGGTTATGGACTTGCTATATTATCCGCAAGACTCGTCAATGGTGATTGTGCACCTGCACAGTCCCAACAGATGGCTGCTGGCCATCTCTACAAGGACTACAGTGGGTCTGCATCTTTGATGACCCACCAATACCATTATTTCTACAAGGACTACAGTGGGTCTACACCTTTGCTGACTCACCAGTACCATTATTTCTACAAGGACTGCAGTGGGTCTGCACCTCTGGTGGCCCACCAATACCGTAATCTCTACCAGGACTACAGTGGGTCTGCTCTGTGATGACCTACCTACCAATTTCTCAGTCACTGTGTATCATAAATCATGTTCCAAATCCATTCAGTTCCGTGTTTTTATTTTAGCCGTTACCATAGTACGATCTAGTTTCACATCTATAAATCTGGAATGCCATATTTCTTTGTGTGTGTGTGTGTGTGTGTGTGTGTGTGTGTGTGTGTGTGTGTGTGTGAGTTGGAGCGATGACATCACAGCTACAGATTTTAGTCTGTGTAAACCAGTTATGCTGGCCACTGATGCAGCGTGTAGATCGTGTTAACCCCTTCAGGGTCGACTAAGGCCCGAAGATGGCGCACTACACAATAAATAAGATCATAAGGACGGCTGTAGGCGTTTCATTTTCTTACAATTAAGTTTCTTGTGAACAAGATTGCCAAAGCAAGTTCGATCCTAGAAGTACTAAGAGATTGGAAGAACTGGGGGTTACAGGAAAAAGAGGTGTACAATAGCGTAACTTTCAAATCAACAATTCAGGCGGCCATAGGTTTCCAGTACAGAATGAGACCCAGAACAAAAGTATCACGGATAGAAGAGCGACGAAGTCTGAAAAGTATGAAAATGAAAGAATGCTGGACGAGAATAAAGACCAGAAGAAAGTGTGGTGTCACCGCCAGACACCACACTTGCTAGGTGGTAGCCTTTAAATCGGCCGCGGTCCGTTAGTATACGTCGGACCCGCGTGTCGCCACTATCAGTGATTGCAGACCGAGCGCCGCCACACGGCAGGTCTAGAGAGACTTCCTAGCACTCGCCCCAGTCGTACAGCCGACTTTGCTAGCGATGGTTCACTGACAAAATACGCTCTCATTTGCCGAGACGATAGTTAGCATAGCCTTCAGCTACGTCATTTGCTACGACCTAGCAAGGCGCCATTACTAGTTACTATTGATGCTGTAAAACATGTACCGTCAAGAGCGACGTTCACCATTTATGGATTAAAGTTAAGTATTCCACCAGCTACGTCAGTTTTTTCTACAGTCTAATTTCCTTGTCCCGTTCCAGACCTCACGCCAACCTGCGTGAGCTAAAACGCGTGCCTTTCGGCTTCCTCTCATACCGGCGTTGGCTCTCCTGCCAACCCACAACAGAAACAAGTTGATTCTCTTCTGCGAACAGCGTGACGCTGGAGGGACGTTGTCAGATTGTACTTGTCTTCGTCACAAGGGCGCATCTGCATATGGACGTCTCCAGTGCGCCGATCTTCCACTCCTTAGGGCGCTTAGTATACAGGGCTACTACAAATGATTGAAGCGATTTCATAAATTCACTGTAGCTCCATTCATTGACATATGGTCACGACACACTACAGATACGTAGAAAAACTCATAAAGTTTTGTTCGGCTGAAGCCGCACTTCAGGTTTCTGCCGCCAGAGCGCTCGAGAGCGCAGTGAGACAAAATGGCGACAGGAGCCGAGAAAGCGTATGTCGTGCTTGAAATGCACTCACATCAGTCAGTCATAACAGTGGAACGACACTTCAAGACGAAGTTCAACAAAGATCCACCAACTGCTACCTCCATTCGGCGATGGTATGCGCAGTTTAAAGCTTCTGCATGCCTCTGTAAGGGGAAATCAACGGGTCGGCCTGCAGTGAGCGAAGAAATGGTTGAACGCGTGCGGGCAAGTTTCACGCGTAGCCCTCGGAAGTCGACGAATAAAGCAAGCAGGGAGCTAAACGTACCACAGCCAAAGGTTTGGAAAATCTTACGGAAAAGGCTAAAGCAGAAGCCCTACCGTTTACAATTGCTACAAGCCCTGACACGATGACAAAGTCAAATGCTTTGAATTTTCGGCGCGGTTGCAACAGCTCATGGAAGAGGATGCGTACAGTGCGAAACTTGTTTTCAGTGATGAAGCAACATGTTTTCTTAATGGTGAAGTGAACAGACACAATGTGCGAATCTGGGCGGTAGAGAATCCTCACGCATTCGTGCAGCAAATTCGCAATTCCCCAAAAGTTAACGTGTTTTGTGCAACCTCACGGTTTAAAGTTTACGGCCCCTTCTTCTTCTGCGAAAAAAACGTTACAGGACACGTGTATCTGGACATGCTGGAAAACTGGCTCATGCCACAACTGGAGACCGACAGCGCCGACTTCATCTTTCAACAGGATGATGCTCCACCGCACTTCCATCATGATGTTCGGCATTTCTTAAAGAGGAGATTGGAAAACCGATGGATCGGTCGTGGTGGAGATCGTGATCAGCAATTCATGTCATGGCCTCCACGCTCTCCCGATGTAACCCCTTGCGATTTCTTTGTGTGGGGTTATGTGAAAAATTCAGTGTTTAAACCTCCTCTACCAAGAAACGTGCCAGAACTGCGAGCTCGCATCAACGATGATTTCGAACTCATTGATGGGGACATGCTGCGCCGAGTGTGGGAGGAACTTGATTATCGGCTTGATGTCTGCCGAATCACTAAAGGGGCACATATCGAACATTTGTGAATGCCTAAAAAAACTTTTTGAGTTCTTGTATGTGTGTGCAAAGCATTGTGAAAATATCTCAAATAATAAAGTTATTGTAGAGCTGTGAAATTGCTTCAATCATTTGTAATAACCCTGTACTTGGGTGGCGGATATGTGCTCGACCAACTGGCCTACCGCAACGTAGGCGCACCGGATACTCGCTTCCGGCGTAGGGAGGTGACACACAATAAAGCGGCATGGACAAATCACCTACACAATTGCTACTTAATGACACCTAATCAGGCTCTGAAGTAGTTGCAATCTAACTGCGTATTCAGCGTCGATGGATGATAGCACCTATCATCGTTACTAATAAAAATCAACCAAACCACCGAATAACAGTCTTACACGGAACAAACAGATTGACATTTTCATAGAAACAGGTTTTCAACTCACTATTAAAAATGTCACAGACCAGTTCTGCGTGCCTAGGGGTAGGAACTCATCCCATCAATCCACCCAAACACTTCCGTAATTTCAAAATACAAATCGCAGTCAAAGCTGGTTTAAATGTTGTTGTTCTTGTGGTCTTCATTCCAGAGACTGGTTTGATGCAGCTCTCCATGTTACTCTATCCTGTGCAAGCTTCATCATCTCCCAGTACCTACTGCAACTTACATCCTTCTGAATCTGTTTAGTGTATTCATCTCCTCGTCTCCCTCTGCGATTTTTACCCTCCACGCTGCTCTCCAATACTAAATTGGTGATCCCTTGATGCCTCAGAATATGCCCTATCAACCGGTCCCTTCTTATAGTCAAGTTGTGTCACAAATTTCTCTTCTCCCCAATTCTATTCAGTACCTCCTCATTAGTTATGTGATCTACCCGTCTAATCTTCAGCATTCTTCTGTAGCACCACATTTCGAAAGCTTCTATTCTCTTCTTGTCTAAACTATTTATCGTCCACTTTTCACTTCCATGCAAGGCTACACTCCATACAAATACTTTCAGAAACGACTTCCTGACACTTAAATCTATACTCGACGTTAACAAATTTCTCTTCTTCAGAAACGCCTTCCTTGCCATTGCCAGTCTACATTTTATATCCTCTCTACTTCGACCATCACTAGTTATTCTACTCCCCAAATAGCAAAACTTTAAGCGTCTCATTTCCTAATCTAATACCTGCAGCATGACCCGATTTAATTCGACTACATTCCATTATCCTCGTTTTGCTTTTGTTGATGTTCATCTTATATCCTCCTTTCAAGACACTGTCCATTTCATTCAGCTGCTCTTCCAGTCCCTATGCTGTCTCGAACAGCATTACAATGTCATCGGCGAGTCTCAAAGTTTTTATTTCTTCTCCATGGATTTTAATTCCTACTCCGAATTTTTCTTTTGTTTCCTTTACTGCTTGCTCAATATACAGATTGAATAACATCGAGGATAGGCTTCAACCCTGTCTCACTCCCTTCCAAACCACTGCTTCCCTTTCATGCCCCTCGACTCTTATAACTGCCATCTGCTTTCTGTACAAATTGTAAATAGCCTTTCGCTCCCTGCCATCTTCAGAATTTGAGAGAGTATTCCATTCAACATTGTCAAAAGCTTTCTCTAAGTCTACAAATGCTAGAAACATAGGTTTGCCTTTCCTTAATCTATTTTCTAAGATAAGTCGTAGGGTCAGTATTGCCTCACGTGTTCCAACATTTCTACGAAATCCAAACTGATCTTCCCCGAGGTCAGCTTCTACCAGTTTTTCCATTCAACTGTAAAGAATTTGTGTTAGTATTTTTGCAGCCATGGCTTATTAAACTGATAGTTCGGTAATTTTCACATGTGTCAACACCTGCTTTCTTTGGGATTGGAATTATTATATTCTTCTTGAAGTCTGAGGGTATTTCGCCTGTCTCATACATCTCGCTCACTAGATGGCAGAGTTTTGTTAGACCTGGCTCTCCCAAGGCTGTCAGCAGTTGTAATGGAATGTTGTCTACTCCGGGGCCTTGTTTCGACTTAGGTCTTTCAGTGCTCTGTCAAACTCTTCATGCATTATCATATCTCCTATTTCATCTTCATCTAAATTCTCTTCCATTTCTATAATATTGTCCTCAAGAACATCGCCCTTGTATAGACCCTCTATATACTCCTTCCACCTTTCTGCTTTCCCTTCTTTGGTTAGAACTGGGTTTCCATCTGATCTCTTGATATACATGTAAGTGGTTCTCTTTTCTCCCAAGGTCTCTTTAATTTTCCTGTAGGCAATGTCTATCTTACCCCTAGTGATATGCGCAATACATGACTATATTGTCTCGTTTCTGTTCAGCAATTCGCCGTTACTATTCCCTAATTTGCATTGCGTCACAAGTAGAACTATCTCCACTCAGTTCCAGCTTGGCACGTATATGTTTGCAGGGCCAAGTATAGTTTCTTTTACAATATAAAAAAACCATCAATTTACGGCCTGCGAGGCCACGTTCTAGTTGACAGCTGTCTCGTTCCTGCCCCGCCGTCGGCTACCCGCTGTTGGTGACCTGACCTGGACCTCTGGTCGGGGTGCACACAATGGAATCGAGTTATTTACGAGAGTAATTCAATAAATGATCCAACACTTTTTTCTCTACCAGTTTCGGTTGAAATAATCCGGAATTTGTTGTTGGACATCGACGAATATACCTGTTTCAGCCCCTAGAGTTTCGCGAAGTTTCGATACGTGGCGGCGCTGTACGTAGCCTTCCAAATTGCGTCTGCAACGGAGGTTCGTCACAAGCAGAGAGCAGTCATAGAATTTCTTTTGACGGAAAACCAGAGCGTCTCAGATATTCATAGGCGCTTGCAGAACGTCTAGGGACACCTGGAAGTACACAAAAGCACGGTGAGTCGTTGGGCGAGGCGCCTGCCATCATCGCAACAAAGTCGTGCAAACCTGTCCGATCTCCCGTTTACCGGCCGGCGGCACACAGCTACGACGCCTGCAACGTTGGAACGTGTGTACACACTCATTCGAGGTAATCGACGCATGACACTCAAGCACCTCCTTGCTCATCTGGACGCCTCTGTTGATAGTGTTGACACACTATTCAGCACTTGCGGTACTCAAAGGTATGTGACCGCTGGGTTCCTGATCGTGACAATTTTTTATCGAATATCGACACAGGCGATGAAACATGGGTGTCACTTCTAACCGGAAGCAAAACGGCAATCTATGGAATGGCGCCACACCACCTCTGCTCCGAAGAGAAATTTCAAAGTTGCGCCCTCAGCCGGTAAAGCCATGGCGACGGTCTTTTGGGACCTTGTTTGCTTGTTTGATGTCCTCCATCATGGTGCAAGGATCAACTATGAAATGTATTGTGCTTCCCTCAGGAAACTGAAGAAACGAATTCAGCGAGTTTATATATATATATATATACACACTCCTGGAAATTGAAATAAGAACACCGTGAATTCATTGTCCCAGGAAGGGGAAACTTTATTGACACATTCCTGGGGTCAGATACATCACATGATCACACTGACAGAACCACAGGCACATAGACACAGGCAACAGAGCATGCACAATGTCGGCACTAGTACAGTGTATATCCACCTTTCGCAGCAATGCAGGCTGCTATTCTCCCATGGAGACGATCGTAGAGATGCTGGATGTAGTCCTGTGGAACGGCTTGCCATGCCATTTCCACCTGGCGCCTCAGATGGACCAGCGTTCGTGCTGGACGTGCAGACCGCGTGAGACGACGCTTCATCCAGTCCCAAACATGCTCAATGGGGGACAGATCCGGAGATCTTGCTGGCGAGGGTAGTTGACTTACACCTTCTAGAGCACGTTGGGTGGCACGGGATACATGCGGACGTGCATTGTCCTGTTGGAACAGCAAGTTCCCTTGCCGGTCTAGCAATGGTAGAACGATGGGTTCGATGACGGTTTGGATGTACCGTGCACTATTCAGTGTCCCCTCGACGATCACCAGTGGTGTACGGCCAGTGTAGGAGATCGCTCCCCACACCATGATGCCGGGTGTTGGCCCTGTGTGCCTCGGTCGTATGCAGTCCTGATTGTGGCGCTCACCTGCACGGCGCCAAACACGCATACGACCATCATTGGCACCAAGGCAGAAGCGACTCTCATCGCTGAAGACGACACGTCTCCATTCGTCCCTCCATTCACGCCTGTCGCGACACCACTGGAGGCGGGCTGCACGATGTTGGGGCGTGAGCGGAAGACGGCCTAACGGTGTGCGGGACCGTAGCCCAGCTTCATGGAGACGGTTGCGAATGGTCCTCGCCGATACCCCAGGAGCAACAGTGTCCCTAATTTGCTGGGAAGTGGCGGTGCGGTCCCCTACGGCACTGCGTAGGATCCTACGGTCTTGGCGTGCATCCGTGCGTCGCTGCGGTCCGGTGCCAGGTCGACGGGCACGTGCACCTTCCGCCGACCACTGGCGACAACATCGATGTACTGTGGAGACCTCACGCCCCACGTGTTGAGCAATTCGGCGGTACGTCCACCCGGCCTCCCGCATGCCCACTATACGCCCTCGCTCAAAGTCCGTCAACTGCACATACGGTTCACGTCCACGCTGTCGCGGCATGCTACCAGTGTTAAAGACTGCGATGGAGCTCCGTATGCCACGGCAAACTGGCTGACACTGACGGCGGCGGTGCACAAATGCTGCGCAGCTAGCGCCATTCGACGGCCAACACCGCGGTTCCTGGTGTGTCCGCTGTGCCGTGCGTGTGATCATTGCTTGTACAGCCCTCTCGCAGTGTCCGGAGCAAGTATGGTGGGTCTGACACACCGGTGTCAATGTGTTCTTTTTTCCATTTCCAGGAGTGTATATGCACAAAACCAAAGATGGTTCACGGTGCAAATATCGATACAGATCGCTGCTGCCACACGTGGAAGGAAGAAGAACCACGACGTAACCGCAACAAGGGCGGGAAACCAAACACAGATAGTCAGCGAAGTTCACGAAAACGCATAGATGGGAGTGAGCACGGCGCTATATGGTGTGTCAATCCTGAATAAAGCAAACCTTCTTTCAGAAAAAAAAAATGTGTTGCATTACTTACTGAACTCTCCTCGTACAATGATCACTCAGCTGGAATCGATATCCAGCTGAGACAGGGCCTTCGTTGCTGCCAGTTGTAATGGACAACACTGTAAATTGAAAGCTTTAGAACGTGAGAGAGTTTGATGCGGCAGGAAAAGTGTTTTAATTCACTACAGTCCCGTAGTTCGCCTCGAATGAGGCGGAAAAGCTGTTAGGTTCCTGGTTCATTGAGGTTTAAATCGGGTGATGGGAACCGCTGACTGCGCGGCGGAACATGGCACACAGTGAACGGCAGGAAGGGTGGCGGCTTGCTTCGGTAACCGCTGTGCACTGGAGTAACGAGTCGTCAACGGCCGGTAGGTTTAATAGCAGCATCCGGTCCACAGCACTCATTCTCCTCAACACCGTAGCCTGAGCTTCACTCTGCTTAAAAAACAAATAAACAACCACTCCAACGACAACAGATTCGTTCTGTTAACTTATTTACCTCCTGCCTGCGTGAAACTGTTCAGCCATGATAAAGTGTGTTTAGCCATTGTCAGCCTGACTAATATTTTAAAATATTTATGATACTCACTCTTCTTATATTCAAAATCAAGACACGAACTTAATGTGAAGCTACCAGGCCTGGAGACATTGTTCAAAATTTTTTACTTTTCTCAATATCTGTAAAACCGTGCCCACACACTGTTGTAGCTGCAACCACCATGAGTACTGTAGCATAATGTTGATGACATTTTCTTCCTTGCGAAATTTCTATTTCGACGTTTGCATATTTGCTTTAAGTTTTTGGGCTGTGTGGTTCAAAAAACTGAAACCAAATAAATATTAATACGAAACAGGCCTACAGTACTCACACAGGTACACAGCCTATAGCTGAAGAGTCTTGTAGTGACATCAGTGCGAAAGATAATACAAAAATAAAGTCTCGACAGTGTTTGCAGAACACACATCGGTGGGCCAAACTGCTTATGTAGTCGCTTGTAATGTAATAAAATTTGAATACACACTTTACTACTGGTCCGCATAATATTAAAATGAGATGGAGTATTTCTATGGATTTTCTTCCACAAGTGCAGTCTTATGCATTGTGATGTATTACCAGTGAGGCTCGGTATGGTACACAGGAAGTTTTTCGTGGATTAAAGTTCTTAACGGGCAAACGGTCTTATACCCTCCCTGACCGCCAGATTCTATCTGATGTTCGCGGTGCAGGTTGTCTTTCGGTGTTCGCCTGAAGTGTCCTGTTATGATACGGTTTGATTCGTTATGGGTACGTCGACCTGATTTAAATGCCATGTCGAGCACGCAAACTTTGCTACCGAATAACAGAAAACAAGAGTTGCAGCCCTCATTTCAGAGGGATGTTCACTGCATGTAGTTCCTGCCAGTTTGCTAATGATATTGTGTCTTGCTGCAACTCTCTGTTCATTGTTCGTATAGTGTTTTCCGTAGGTGGACGTCCTAGCCACGGTGACATCTTAGATATTTAAGTGTTACTTAGAGTACTAGTGCAATACCTTCCCTGCTCACCTCACACCCAGTCTTACCAAAACTCCATATGAAAAGCAGACAGCCTCAAAATGGTTCAAGTGGCTCTAACACTATGGGACTTAACATCTGATATCATCAGTCTCCTAGAACTTAGAACTGCTTAAACCTAACTAACCCAAGGACATCACACACATCCATGCCCGAGGCAGGATTCGAACCTGCGAACCTGCGACCGTAGCGGTCGCACGGTTCCAGACTGAAGCGCCTAGAACCTCTCGGCCACAACGGCCGGCACAGACAGCCTCCTCTTATCCGTTTTAAAGTTGTGTCCTGACCATGTCTGAGATTCTCAGCATTTAGATATTAAGTTCTTGGTTCGCTGTTTCCTATATCGATCGTATCCCGTACGACATATCTGTGACGCTCGTTATTTCGTAACTTTACGTATAGCTATCGTGGCCAAATACAGACACAGATACAGATTTGCATACACTGTCTGCTTTACCGTTTGATCATTTTTTCGAAAGGAAGGAAGGAACATTGGGTTTAAGGTCCCATCGACATCGAAGTCAGTAAAGACGGAGCACAAGCTCGGACTGTGTCAAGGATGGGGGACGAAATCACCGTGCTCTTTCAAAAGAACTATTCCGGTATTTCCCCGGGGCGAATTAGGAGAATCACTGAAAACCTGCATGGCCGGACGCGGGTTTGAACCATCGTCCTCCCGAATGCGAGTGCAATATACTAATCATTGCGCCACCTCGCTCCGTGATGATTTTTTCGATCCCTCATATACCTCCTCGGCCTGAACCCTCCTGTTCGAACAGCACTGCAGAAACACGCTTTCCCATCAGAGCAAAATCTTTTCTGCACAAAACTGACTTCTGCAAGACAGCAGGGAATGCTAGTTTGGCATATTCGCCCTCTGTATAACATAACTCAGTCACCGACTTATCTACTAAAACAACAATAATTTCCTGCCCCATTGCAACTAACGCATCACATCTTTCATTTTTCTCAAAGTCCCTAACTGAGGCATTCCACGTAAAATTATTTCACTTCTACTTCCATATATCATAGCATTTTTGTATACTTCCTGTCATGATTATTAATAGCATTATAGTGATAATCATTGTTGTTAGAAGCAGTTGTTCTCAGTCTATTCAGTCTAGACATTTGCCAATATGATTTTAAATAATCTATTCTCTCCTCTTACTCCCATTATTATAATTTATAATAATTAATACTATTTAAGGAAAGTGTGATATAAAAAGAGGTTCTGAGCTGGTTAAACAAATATATGTTTGGAATTCTGCATTAAACTTCAAGACCATCATGTTCGTTGGAATGAGCGCCTTCATTTTCACAATATTTAGAAGAAATCGTGTTTTTTCTCTGTGTTTCGGAAAAAACAGCAAATGGTTTACTACTCCTCCTTTCGTCGTCTTCTTTCTATCCTGAGGGACTATCCTTGACACCTAATCCCTGTAAATGATAATATGTTGAACAATGATTATACGTATTCTGTTCACTTGGAAGTATCGAAAACGTGGAGAAGTCCTTATTACGTGTTGGATCCCTTACGGTAGGTGGAAAGCCCCCAATTCACTGCACATTCCTCAACGGCCCAACCATACCTTGAAACTGGAGGGCGAGAGGGAGATGTTCGTTATAAGATCAGAAACAGTGATTTCCTGCCTCTATTGGTCCACCTGGTCATTGTAAACCAGCTCAACATGAGCCTCTCATACAAACGGTATTACCATACTTCATGTATTGTTCTGAAGTGATTCAGGTATAATTTCCAGAAATGTTAATTTCACTCCGCTGCCCAAGACTTGTTTCGATGATTCCCTGGGGCAGGTTTTCGCGTTTTGGAACCTTGAATGATACTCGATTTTGTGAACTACCCCAGGAAAAACAGAACACTTTTGCGGCAGAAGAAACTGCTTGTAATTTTTCTGCTTGGGGCAGAGAATGCATATCCTACCTGCCGCAGTATTTTGATGTCGAGAGTCATCAGTAAACACAAGGACGAAGTAAGCGTCGAAACTTGAATTAATTTTGCTGAAGATATTTTTCTTAAAGTTGTAACTATGGACTCGAGGCTTCGCAACTGGTATCTAAATGCATTGTTACAGGATGATGCTGAAAATTAGATGAACTGATAAGAAATGAAGAGGTTTTCCGTTGAATTGGCTAGAAAAGGAATATGTAGAGAATGCATATCCTACCTGCCGCAGTACTTTGATGTCGAGAGTCATCAGTAAACACAAGGACGAAGTAAGCGTCGAAACTTGAATTAATTTTGCTGAAGATATTTTTCTTAAAGTTGTAACTATGGACTCGAGGCTTCGCAACTGGTATCTAAATGCATTGTTACAGGATGATGCTGAAAATTAGATGAACTGATAAGAAATGAAGAGGTTTTCCGTTGAATTGGCTAGAAAAGGAATATGTGGATAACAGTAAGCAGAGAGTGGAAGACGAAAAGTTTGTTGTGGACAAGGCAACGTATTCACCAGAGATCAATGGAGTATCTCTCCCTATAACGATGAAATCTGATTTAGCTGGAAATCTGACGCTGTACTGTTATGAATAGGTGAAAATCCGGAACCAGTTATCGGCCAAAAGTCATGAAATGGATTCGTGCCATTTGTGTCTCTATAAGTAAACAGTGAACGAAGATATGGAGATTAAATCAGTGAAGATCTAATGACAATGAATATCGTCAGGGAAGTATCGCACAGAAATACCGAACTCAAATGTAATGAATATATTGTGAGTAATGGAAATTTGTGTTAGACCGGAACTAACTCGGATTTTCGCTAGGAGTTTCTACCTAGGCTACTTAAACAAGCGCGGATCCAGGGTACGATTTTACTATTTCCCTGTGCCGCACATAAAGCTCCTTGTCACCACCGGTTATAATGTGCACCACTGATGGATAGGCTTTTAATAATAATAAAAATAAGAATAGAAAATATTGTGCCTGCATGTTCGCCTCATTTGACACTACCGGATTTTTTTTTCTCTGTGGTAAACTCAGAGTTGAAGCCTATGCTCAAATTCCGATAATCGAAGGTGATTGAAAACAGCGCATTGTTGTAGCATATGCAATGTCTCGAGGGAATGTCTTTAGTCTCTGCAGAAGTTCTTCCGCAAGCGTCTGCAAACGTGTATTACAGTAGATGGTGGCCGTTTTGAACACTTGATGACATAAATAGAACTTTAAAAAAATGTTGATGATCACATTCTTTTCTGATATCGTTTTTGTTGCTTTCCTGATGTAATTTTGCAATGTGAATATGTATCTTGACATTAAACTCAAGATGTGAAATTACTATTTAACAATTTCTATGCCTCGGTTCCCAGTTTTACAAATCCATTTAATTTTTGACGTGCGCTTTTTTTTCAAGGCTTTAGCAGAAACCAGAGCAGAACTGTTACCGTAGTTAACTTGTGAACTATACTTAAATCCCACATCCTTTGCCTTCCACCTTGTATGCTGGACCAACCACATGTAGCCAAGTGTTATTAGTATCAGTTGTCAGTTGAATTTTCTCCAGTATTCCACTTATGTATACAGACTTTCTCACCTGCGACAAGCAGGAGCGCCCTATCAACATGTCACGACATTTCCGTATAACATCTCGAACTACCGATTCATCTACCAATCTACACTCCTGGAAATTGAAATAAGAACACCGTGAATTCATTGTCCCAGGAAGGGGAAACTTTATTGACACATTCCTGGGGTCAGATACATCACATGATCACACTGACAGAACCACAGGCACATAGACACAGGCAACAGAGCATGCACAATGTCGGCACTAGTACAGTGTATATCCACCTTTCGCAGCAATGCAGGCTGCTATTCTCCCATGGAGACGATCGTAGAGATGCTGGATGTAGTCCTGTGGAGCGGCTTGCCATGCCATTTCCACTTGGCGCCTCAGTTGGACCAGCGTTCGTGCTGGACGTGCAGACCGCGTGAGACGACGCTTCATCCAGTCCCAAACATGCTCAATGGGGGACAGATCCGGAGATCTTGCTGGCCAGGGTAGTTGACTTACACCTTCTACAGCACGTTGGGTGGCACGGGATACATGCGGACGTGCATTGTCCTGTTGGAACAGCAAGTTCCCTTGCCGGTCTAGCAATGGTAGAACGATGGGTTCGATGACGGTTTGGATGTACCGTGCACTATTCAGTGTCCCCTCGACGATCACCAGTGGTGTACGGCCAGTGTAGGAGATCGCTCCCCACACCATGATGCCGGGTGTTGGCCCTGTGTGCCTCGGTCGTATGCAGTCCTGATTGTGGCGCTCACCTGCACGGCGCCAAACACGCATACGACCATCATTGGCACCAAGGCAGAAGCGACTCTCATCGCTGAAGACGACACGTCTCCATTCGTCCCTCCATTCACGCCTGTCGCGACACCACCGGAGGCGGGCTGCACGATGTTGGGGCGTGAGCGGAAGACGGCCTAACGGTGTGCGGGACCGTAGCCCAGCTTCATGGAGACGGTTGCGAATGGTCCTCGCCGATACCCCAGGAGCAACAGTGTCCCTAATTTGCTGGGAAGTGGCGGTGCGGTCCCCTACGGCACTGCGTAGGATCCTACGGTCTTGGCGTGCATCCGTGCGTCGCTGCGGTCCGGTCCCAGGTCGACGGGCACGTGCACCTTCCGCCGACCACTGGCGACAACATCGATGTACTGTGGAGACCTCACGCCCCACGTGTTGAGCAATTCGGCGGTACGTCCACCCGGCCTCCCGCATGCCCACTATACGCCCTCGCTCAAAGTCCGTCAACTGCACATACGGTTCACGTCCACGCTGTCGCGGCATGCTACCAGTGTTAAAGACTGCGATGGAGCTCCGTATGCCACGGCAAACTGGCTGACACTGACGGCGGCGGTGCACATATGCTGCGCAGCTAGCGCCATTCGACGGCCAACACCGCGGTTCCTGGTGTGTCCGCTGTGCCGTGCGTGTGATCATTGCTTGTACAGCCCTCTGGCAGTGTCCGGAGCAAGTATGGTGGGTCTGACACACCGGTGTGAATGTGTTCTTTTTTCCATTTCCAGGAGTGTATATACCGTATAATGAGAAAGAATAAATACTGGAGAAACAATTCGTGTAATTGTTTAAATGGCCCGATATCACAGTCAACCAGTAGAGTGGTACCATGCGACATACAGGCCCTCCCAGTAAGGTGGCGTGAGACCGTCACATTGAAAGGATATTCTGCTGAATAATAGGGTTTTGATGCCAAAAGAGTGGGCGATAATATGGTATATTGTAATGCTGGATAAAACCAATCTGCTTTCAGAAAATAATGTTTGCTTTAATTTACGTCTATGGTCACAAACTTTTTGTTAACAGATTACCAGTTTCGGTCTATAATGACCATCATCAGATCTGCAACAAAAAAATGGGAAAAACATTTTAATACTGATAGAAGATGACACCAGTGAAGTCAACACATTTGCCCAAGCAATAGGTAGCATGCACCCAAATTTTACCACGCAAATTGAAGAAGATGGCTCCATTAACTACCTTGAACTTACTATAAGGAAAGTTAACAACAAACGTAAGTTTTCTATTTTTAGATAATCTACTTATACAGATAGTGTCATCAGTGCCAGTTCATGACATCCTCCCCGATACAAAAAAGCTTTCTACACCTCCATGGTTCACCTGCTCCTTCGTCTACCTTTGGACGAAAGTGGAATACGTAAAGAACTAAGCATTTTAAAGCAGATTGCGGCAGCTAACGGCTTTTCTGTAAATGAGGCCGTGCGCTCCTACAGTAGGCTAAAGAAACGTTTAACAAACAGCAGGCACAGGCACACACACACACACACACACACACACACACACACACACACACACACACACACACAAAATAGAATCGGTAAAGATAGAATGAAAACCATTCCTATGAAATTTAACAGCAAAATGTCCCTACAACTGCGAATAAAACATAAACTGAAAGGGAAGTATCACAAATTTGATAGCTCTGGAGTATACAGGATTGACAAATAACTGTGACAAATATTATATCGGTCAAACAGGACGCTCTTTTAAATTAAGGTTTAAAGAACACTCACAGCCACAGAAAAAAAACTGGTCATTCCATAGGAAGCATTGAGAATAGTATGCGTATTCTCCACAGAGCGCAGATAGGCCGTGGTCTTAATTTGTTAGAGGAGTTTGAAATTTATAAATCAAAAAAGAAAGAACCAACAAAACTGATTAACTGGCACAGCCCCTTTGTGCCCATTGCCTACTTTGCTTTGTTTGACAACGGTTTTCTTTAAGCTCTGAACGCCTCTGTTATATATAGTTTCCAGTTTCACCTAGTATTGAGTGCCTTACGTATTTACTTAGTTTTCGTACGTTTTACGCATTTCTTTAGTATTTTCTTGTTCCTTCTCTGTTCATTTGATATACGGCATTAGCTAGATACTGTTGGTCATGCACTGTTAGCGAATTTTATCATTATTTTCTTGGAAGGGAGTGCCGCAGTGTACGAGGGGCCCTCTGGCGGTCACGTTCCTCCAACCACTTCCCGGCCAGTGCGTAATTCTGGCGTTAGCGCTAACAGAGGGCGCTGGTTATGTGCAGCACTATGGTTTCTTTCATTGTGGCTCCTTTAGCGATTTGTTTTATAGTTTTTTAATATTATTCTGTGCGCTTTCAAAGGTGTTTATTACTTATGTCATTATCTAGGATATTGACACTTGAGCATATGTCAACTACTGTCTCTTAACTCTCCTCCTTTCTAACAATCTGACTTTTATCGTGTTCTATTTCATCTCTTTTTATTATTGTAATGCCTTTTATACGCTATAAGGTCACTTCAACTGTTGTATCCCCCTTTATTTTATGCTGTTCACTTAATCATAGAAAACTAGTGTATGCCTACATTAGCGACATCTGGTGAACTTACAACACAAACATGTTGTGGCTACTGTACGGCAGCTTGTTTTGAACAGTTACCGACAACATGACTCGTGTATGCGATGTTATTTATATATATATATATATATATATATATATATATATATATATATATATATTTGAAGATGCTGGTGCTGATTTGGCATTTAACATTTGACGATGCCACTATGGCTGCAGTATATTAGGACTCTGATTTTATAAAACGGGTATGCCTCTTCATACTTGAAGCATACTTTTCATTATGGTTTATTTATTTTTGTTAAGCTGTAGACTCTACCCTCACCCGACGCATCCACCAGCATCTCCGCCAGCACCGCCTCCTTCCCGTTACCCAGTGTGGCTTTCGGCCGTCCTTCTCTCCCGACGACCTTCTCCTTCACCTCACTCATCTCCTTTCCGAACAGCTTAATTCCCGCCGCTCTGCAATCTTCCTCTCCCTGGACCTCGAACGTGCTTATGACCGCGTATGGCATTCCGGTCTCCTCTTCAAGCTCCAAACCTTCGCCCTTCCCGTTAACTACGTCGGCTCCTTTCTCTCGCACCGTCCTTCCTACGTCACCATCCATAACACGGATTCCTACACCTTTTTTCCCCTCCGCCGGTGTGCCCCAAGGCTCCGTCCTCTCCCCCCTTCTGTACCTTTTATATACGGCGGACATGCCGCCGCCGTCACCCCCCGTCCACATTCTCCAGTTCGCCGATGACACCGCCTTCCTTGCCCTTGCCCCCACCCTGCAGCGCTCCCAACACCTTCTCCAATCCCATCTTGACCGGTTCACCGCTTGGTGCAACCAGTGGTTGCTCAAGGTCAATCCCTCCAAAACCCAGGCGATCATTGTAGGCAAAACCACCCCTTCCTTCCGCCTCCTTGATTTCTATCTCACCATCTATGGCCGTCCTATCGCCCTCACCCCCGCCCTTAAGTACCTTGGCGTCACCCTCGACCGTCAAATCTCCTGGACCCCCCATCTCCTGACAATCCGAGCCAAGGCACGCTCCCGACTCCGTCTCCTTAAGCTCCTTTCCGGCCGTACGTGGGGTCTGGACCCCTCCACCATCCTCCACACCTATAAATCCATCATCCGCCCTGTAGTAACACCACGTTACGTCGCACTTCACTTAGCGTAGACCGGGACTGTGTCCTAGGCATGCCCGATGTTGACTGGCTGCGCACGGCCTGTCCTGCCGGAGTTGTTGTTGTTGTTCTTGTTGTTACGCCGGCAGAGGTCGCGTCCGAATTCTCGCGTGCCCTCTGGTGGACGGGACTCTACTGGCAGCAACTACCGTCCGTGACGCGCCGTGCCCATGTGCGCCTCCCGCGATCTTTCTGGTGGCTACTACACTCCTCCTCCTTCGGGGGGTGAAGCCACTGTGATCCACTGCGTCGGAAGGTGGAGCGTCGGGCAGGAGCGATGACCTCCACATCCATTGGATGGCCGGAGTCGAGGGGATCTGCCAACCCTCGAGCTGGAACCTTCGAATACGGCTGGAAGTGACCCACACGAAGAGGCCCCCGTCGTCCCACAACCGGAGCCCGGGACAGCACGGGCGACAAGCTGTTGAAGTCTGGATCCTGTTCCACCTCAGGAGGGGCAAGACCCAGTGGCGGGGACGAAGGGGAAGGGACGACCACAGGGGAACTAGCCCCCTGCGAAACCGGGCCGGCTAGGGGGGCCGGCTCTCGCTGGGGCATCTCGAATGACGGCGATGCCGGTGCCGGAGCCACTGGAGGCCGCCAAGGCTGAGAACCATCGCAGTGTGGCAGAGTCACAGCGGGGAGAGGAGGTAACGTCCCCTGTGAAACCAATACAGGTGCCGGCAATGGGGAAGCCGGTGTCCGAGAGGTCGGAGGATGGGTGCCCGAACGTGGACGGAGCTGATTTTGGTGACGACGTACCACCCGGTCCCCAGCCTGCAAGGTATAGAGCCGGCGGCCATGGCGGTGCAGGACCACCGCCGGTATCCAATGTGGATTGCGGCCAAACCCACGGGCCCAGACTGACATACCCAGTGGAAAGCCAGGTACTCCGTTTTGTGAAGACTGGCGAGGACCAGGCTGGAGGAGGTGCAGCAGAGTCCTAGGTTGACGCCCATGGAGGAGCTCTGCGGGGCTGCGGTCTCCCATTGGTGTGGTCCGGTATGCTGTCAAGAAAAACGTCAATGCTTCCTCTGCAGGAAATTCGTGCACATACTTTTTCATCTGCGTCTTAAAGGTGCGCACCATGCGCTCAGCTTCCCCATTCGATTGTGGATGGAAGGGAGGAGAGCAAACGTGCCGAATACCGAAGCGCCTACAAAAATCCTGGAAGGTCTGCGAAAGAAACTGCGGTCCATTGTCCGAGACCAGGGTTATTGGCAGACCTTCCACAGAAAAGATTTTTGCTAGTGCCTGGATTGCAACTTCTGAAGTGGTTGAGGAGCAGCGAACCACATATGGGAATCGGGAATAAGCATCAATGACAATGAGCCAAAAGCCATTGAGAAACGGGCCCGCAAAATCGATGTGAACACGTTCCCACGCCTGGGTTGCCGGCGGCCATGAAGAGAATGCTGCCCTGGGAGATGCTTGTTGGCTCGCACACTGGGAACAGGCGGCCACCAAGTGCTCAATTTCTCTGTCAATACCAGGCCAGTACACATGTCTGCGAGCCAAGGTTTTAGTACGGGAAACACCCCAGTGCCCCGCATGTAATAACTTGAGGACCTCCCTTCGTAAACTTGCAGGAACAACCACGCGAGGAGCTGTATCATCGGTAGCCAGAAGGAGAACTCCTTCCAAGACTGAGAGACGGTCTCGTAGAAGAAAATAATTACGAAGAGGGTCCGAGGCCCGGCCCGGAGGGCGGGACGACCACCCCTGCTGAATGAGGCGAACTACTTGCCGGAGAACCGGGTCAGCCGCCGTTTCCCTGGCGACTCGAGAACTAGTGATCGGGAAGCCATCAACCGCTTGGCGGGACGCCACATCCAAATGAAAACACATAATCTCCTCTCGATCAAATGTAGGGTCCGGGCCCACCGGAAGACGGGAAAGCGCGTCGGCGTTGGCATGCTGGCCTGTAGGGCGAAAACGAATGTCATAATGGTACTTAGAGAGGAACAAGGCCCAGCGCTGTAGTCTGTGGGCTGCCCTATCCGGAATCTGAGAGGCGGGGCCAAATAACGATATTAACGGCTTATGGTCAGTGATTAACTGAAACTTCGTGCCATACAAGAAAGGGTGAAACTTGGTAACAGCGTAGACAATGGCCAAAGCCTCTTTTTCCACCTGGGAGTAATGGGCCTGCGCGGGACTAAGCGTTTTCGACGCAAACGCCAGTGGTTGCTCGGAACCATCTGCGTTGCGATGGGCCAGGACCGCCCCCACCCCATACTGCGAAGCATCCGTAGCCAGGACCAACGGCTTATGGGGATCAAAAGTAGCCAAACAAGGGGCTGACGTGAGGAGGCCCTTCAACGAGGTGAACGCTCGCTCGCATGCAGGCGACCAATCAAAAGGAACACCCTTGTGCAGAAGGCAGTACAGGGGGTGGGCTACAGTGGAAGCCCTGGGAATGAACCGGTGGTAATAGGCTATCTTGCCTAAAAAAGCTTGTAACTCCTTCAGCGAAGTGGGCCGAGGAAGGTTGACGATACCGTGGACCAAACTTCCTAGTGGCTGGATGCCATGCCGAGATATGGTGTAGCCCACATACTCAATGGACGGTTGGAAGAAGGTTGACTTATGCAGGTTGCAACGCAAGCCCACAGACCTGAATTTGAGAAAGAGGGTGCGAAGGTTGTGCAAGTGGTCCGTCGTGCTGCGGCCCGTGACAATGATGTCATCCAGGTAATTAATACAATGAGGGATTGTCGACGTGACATGCTCAAGATAACGCTGGAATATCGCCGGGGCACTGGATATCCCAAAAGCCAACCGCTGGTATTGGTAAAGGCCAAACGGGGTGTTGACGACTGCCAGCCGTTTGGAGTCCTCATCAAGTGGTATCTGATGATAAGCCTCTGACAGATCGATTTTCGAAAAATAGTGGCCTCCCGCCACGGCGGAGAACAATTCATCAGCACGAGGCAAAGGATAGGTGTCCACCACCAATTGGGAATTAATGGTGGCCTTAAAATCGCCACAAAGACGTAATTTTCCCGAGGGCTTCTTGACAATAACGAGGGGCGAAGCCCACTCACTGGAAGAAATGGGAAGAACGACCCCTAGGGCTGTCAGCCGGTCGAGCTCTTCCTTTACCTGAGGGCGGAGAGCCAAGGGGATCTGCCTCGCGCGTAGAAAACGCGGGCGAGCAGACGCCTTCAACGTTAAGTGAGCTTCAAAATCTGAAACACGCCCCAGGCCCTCCTCAAAAATATCTGGAAAGTCTGAGATCAAAGATTCCAATGAGTGATAGGGAACGTCTTCGGAGACCAAGTGTATGGTGTCAGCGATAGAAAAACCGAAAGCTTGAAAGGCATCCAGGCCAAAAAGGTTAGCGGAGCTCGCATCACTGACAACAATAAAAGTAATAGGCCGAGTGACTGATTTGTAAGTCACGTCGGTAGTGAATTGACCCAGGAGGGGAATGAACTGTTTACCATAACCGCGTAGACGCCGGTAAACTGGCGCCAACGGGGGCGATCCAAGGTCGGAATACGTTTGTGCATTCAACAACGAAACTGCCGCGCCCGTATCTACCTGCAGTTGTAACCGGCGCGACCGAACTGACACCTCGATAAAGAGTTTGCGTGCCGATGCGTCGGGAGCCTGGCCCGATGAAACTTCCTGAATGTCAACGTCCATGTCCTCTGTACTTGCTTCCTTCGATTCCTTTGAGGCTGAGCGGCAAACTTTAGCAATGTGACCGTTTTTATGACATTTGCGACAAACGGCCCAACGCTGGGGGCACTTTGACATTTCGTGATGTATATAGCACGACGCACAGGACGGCAACAGGGGCCGGCGGCCGGAATTCTGTTTACGCGCCGCGCGGGAGCGGCCGTAACGGCCGGATTGTACCGCTCGCACGTCGTCCACCCCGGACACAGTGGACGCGGCCGCACCGCCCTGAACCTCCGCGACGTCGCACCACGCCTCCAGCTGTTGACCTGCTGCGTGAGAGACTTCATACGATTGAGCAATGGACAGGACTTCCTCGAGGGAAGGGTCTTCTAACTGCAGGGCCCGTTGCCGGACCTCCCGATCAGGGGCCGAACGAACAATGACGACGCGGACCATAACATGGGCATACGACTCCCGCGACTGCTCCGTGACAAAATGACACATACGACTAAGACCGTGCAGGGTAGCGGCCCACGCCCGGTAAGACTGATGGGGCTGTTTCTTGCATTGATAGAACTCGACCCTAGCCGCCACAACATGCGTGCGGCGGCGATAATATGAAGACAGCAATGAACACAATGCGTCAAACGACAGGGACGAGGGTTCCTGCAACGGCGCTAGCTGCCGCAAATCTTGATACAGCGAGGGAGATATCCAAGACAAGAAGAGAGCACGACATACCTCCGCATCGGCAACATGAAACGCCTGGAAATGCTGCCGAAGGCGATGTTCATATGCGTCCCAATCCTCTGCCGTCTCGTCATACGGGGGAAAGGGAGGAGGGAACTGCGCCGGAGCAGACGGCGTGGAGAGCAACGCCGGAAGCACTTGTTTCATGGTGGCCATGAGCTCCGTCTGCTGCGCAACCAAAACCCGCACCAAATCCTCCATGCCGTGGAGAAACTGCGAAACCGGAACAACGACGCAACACGCGAAAGAACGACCCTACTCGTCGCCAATTGTGTAGTAACACTGTTCACGTTACGTCGCACTTCACTTAGCGTAGACCGGGACTGTGTCCTAGGCATGCCCGATGTTGACTGGCTGCGCACGGCCTGTCCTGCCGGAGTTGTTGTTGTTGTTCTTGTTGTTACGCCGGCAGAGGTCGCGTCCGAATTCTCGCGTGCCCTCTGGTGGACGGGACTCTACTGGCGGCAACTACCGTCCGTGACGCGCCGTGCCCATGTGCGCCTCCCGCGATCTTTCTGGTGGCTACTACACGCCCTATCCTTTGTTACGCCCATCCGGCCTGAATCTCCGCCGACCCCCCCCCCCCTACCTTTTATAAATCCCTTCAAATCCTTGAATGCCATGCTCTCCGCCTTGCCTATCACATTCGTCTCCCCTCCCCCACGCGGATCCTGTACGATCTCATTCCGTTCCCCCACCACCTCCTTTTCCTTGAAAGGATATGGATCCTGTACACCTCCCGCAAACTCGATCCTCCTCACCCGCTTGTCTCGCCCATCCTCTCCCGCCCCCGCCTGCTGCCGCGCCTGTATTCCCACGTCCCACCCGGTCTCCATCTCTCCACCCTCCTTACCCTCTCCCAAGGTGGCTTCCGCCAGCTCCCTCTCCCTGTTGATGCCCTCCTCCCCTCCATCTGCCCCTCCTACCAACTTTGATCCTCCCTCCCTCTTCCTGTGTTTGCTCCTTTGGGCACTCTCCCTCCCTTCTCTCCCTCTTCCCTTCCTCCTCCTTTTCTCCCCACTCCTCCCCCGGGCTTCCCCTCCTCTGTCCCTCTCCTCCTCCCCCCATCTCCTCAGCCATTGGCATCCTTATTCTCCCCTCTCCCCCACCTCACCCTTCTTCCCCTCTTGGCAAGTCCCCAGACACGCACACGCTAAGTGGACATTCGCGCGCCGGAGATCATCGCCATCAGTGTCTCGTGTATGCCGTCGCGTTTAGTGTTTAGTGTTCAGTGTTCACCGTCACACTCCATTGTTCACCAGTGCCATCGACATCTTCAGTGTTTGTGCTTCGTGTCAACAGTTTGTAGTGTGGATTGTCATCGAGTGTGAACGGCTTCATGTTTTTTATGTTCATGTGTCTACTGTCTTTTTCCCCGCCGTTTTGTTCCAACTCATGTGTCTTCTCTGTTTTCTCATTGTACTATCTTTGGCTGAAGAGCGGCGTATTGTGCTGCTGCCAGCCTACCTGTTATACGGGTATTAAAATCACAATAAAGGAAAAAAAAAGCTGTAGACAATCTGGGAGTGTATTTATGTTTTTTCCCATTTTTTGATGTCGATCTTATGATGGTCATTATAGACTGAAACCGGTAATCTGTTAACAAAAAGTTTGTGACCATATATTAAAGGAAACTTATTGCATATACGGGTCACTGTTTTATTCGCGGCAATGTCGCAGCTTGTGAGAAAAGAATGTGTTTCATTATTTAAGGAACGCCCCTCGTAGAAGATTCAGTTGTTGTCGTTTTCTCACTTCACTGGAGTACGAGATTCCAGTGTCCTTTCTTCACGTTCTGCGAAACAACGAAATTGTGAATGCAGTGGTAGCTTCGCTGGGCTTGTGTGTGCCGTACGCTCGAAACAGTGTTTGTGCCACACTCTGCTTCCCGAATTTGGAGTTGAGCTGTGAAGTCACACAGGCTTCGTTGCGTCTAACGCCGCGGTGCCCTCCTATTCGCGCACTGCAGCGTGGTACTACCCGGCCGTCTTGTGGCAGACAGCAGGGACTACGAATAGCGCGCGCGGTGTCGTAAAAGTTTATCGCTGCCGCCAGATACTCCACGGTTCCGCAAAGGAATGAGCCGCGGCGAACACAGCCCTAAGCGCAGACACAGCAATAAAATAGCCTGCAGCTGGGCGCCCGGGCGAGCGGCCCCTGGAACGAACCCAGCGGAAACAGGCTTCAATCCAATCTCGTGATGCGTCCTATTAACATCGATTATCTTTGCGTGAACGCAAGCCAACTTCAGCTGACGCTGCCGAATGCCTCGACCATCATTTATTCGCAGTCGTGCACGGGGAAGATGTGGTGTCACCGCCAGACACCACACTTGCTAGGTGGTAGCTTTTAAATCGGCCGCGATCCGCTAGTATACGTCGGACCCGCGTGTCGCCACTGTCAATGATTGCAGACCGAGCGCCGCCACACGGCAGGTCTAGAGAGACGTCCTAGCACTCGCCCCAGTTGTACAGCCGACTTAGCCAGAGATGGATCACTGACAACTACGCTCTCATTTGCCGAGACGATAGTTGGCATAGCCTTCAGCTACGTCATTTACTACGACCTAGCAAGGCGCCATAGCATTTGATAATTAATATTGTGAAGCCTGTACAGTAACAAGAGCTATGTTCTACAATTGTGGATTAAAGTTAAGTATTCTACCAGTTACTCTTGTTTTGCTAGTCTTATTTCTCTGACCTGTTCCAGACCTCACGCCCGCCTGCGTAAGCTTAATCGCGTGCTTTTCGGCTTCCTCCAAACTCTCGCAGTGTCCGGAGCAAGTATGCTGGGTCTGACACACCGTGTCAATGTGTTCTTTTTTCCATTTCCAGGAGTGTATATACCGTATAATGAGAAAGAATAAATACTGGAGAAACAATTCGTGTAATTGTTTAAATGGCCCGATATCACAGTCAAAATTTACTAGGAGAAAGAAAACTCAACCACACATTGCCAAGAGCACAGCACTTTTTTTTTTCGCAGTGGGTTTTAACAGAAAACATCATATATAGTCTATGGCCATTCCAAATTTCAATAGTGTATCATGCAAAAATTTGAAATAAGTAAGTAAAGAACTGTTTCGAAAGTTTGTCAACAGCGCTTCTGCGTTATGTGATATGTATACTTAAATATTCCATATATTGAGGGGATGTAGCTTATGTGCGTCCCAGTGTTTATTGGAGTATCGTGCAAAATTTGAGTTACACACAACAAAAAAGTTTTGCATCATCCCAGTTCCAAGAACTTCTGTAGATAGACGTCGACTGTGGATATTGTATCACAGACACAGTCCTTTTGACTGTTCTGAGATGTCACTAAACCCGCCCAAAGACGTAAACAACCATGCATGAGCAGCGCCTATTAGATGGAGGTGGTCCTACAGCCGATCTGTTCCAGTCATTCCACCAGGAAGGAGGTGCACGGCTCGTGTTGTCTGAAGTTCAACCATGCCTAGACGGTCAATACCGCGATTCGATCGCGTCCGCATTATTACTTTGTGCCGGGAAGGGCTCTCAACAAGGGAAGTATCCAGGCGTCTCGGAGTGAACCAAAGCCACGTTGTTCGAACGTGGAGGAGACACAGAGAGACAAGAACTGTCGATGACATGCCTCGCTCAGGCCGCCCAAGGACTACTACTGCAGTGGATGACCGCTACCTACGGATTATGGCTCGGAGGAACCCTGACAGCAACGCCACCGTCTTGAATAATAATGCTTTCCGTGCAGCCACAGGACGTCGTGCTACGATTCAAACTGTGCGCGACAGGCTGCATCATGCGCAACTTCACTCCCGACGTCCATGGCGAGGTCCATCTTTGCAACCACAACATCATGCAGCGCGGTACAGATGGGTCCAACAACATGCCGAATGGACCGCTCAGGATTGGCATCACGTTCACTTCACCGATGAGTGTCGCGTGTGCCTTCAACCAGACAATCGTCTGAGACGCGTTTGGAGGCAACCCGGTCAGGCTGAACGTCTTACACACACTGTCCAGTGAGTGCAGCAAGGTGGAGGTTCCCTGTTGTTTTGGTGTGGCATTATGGGGGGCCGACGTACGCCACTGGTGGTCATGGAAGGCGCCTTTACGGCTGTACGATACGTGAATGCCATCCTCCGACCGATAGTGCAACCATATCGGTAGCATATTGGCGAGGCATTCGTCTTCATGGACGACAATTCGCACCCCCGTCGTGCACATCTTGTGAACGAATCCCTTCAGGATAACGACATCGCTCGACTAGAGTGGTCAGCATGTTCTCCAGACATGAACCCTATCGAACATGCCTGGGATAGATTCACAAGGGCTGTTTATGGGCGACGTGACCCACCAACCACTCTGAGGGATCTACGCCAAATCACCGTTGAGGAATGGGACAATCTGGACGAACAGTGCCTTGATGAGTTTGTGGATAGTATGCCACGACGAGTACAGGCATGTATCACTGCAGGAGGACGTGCTACTGGGTATTAGAGGTACCAGTGTGTAAAGCAATATGGACCACCACCTCTGAAGGTCTCACTGTATGATGGTACAAAACGCAATGTGTGGTTTTCATGAGCAATAAAAAGAGCTGAAATGATATTTATGTTGATCTTTATTCCAATTCTCTGTACAGGTTCCGGAACTCTCGGAACCGAGGTGATGCAAAACTTTTTTTGACGTGTGTAAGTCAGTCAAGCACTTTTCGAGATTTTTGCCATTTATAGTCTATGCCTACCTGAACGTTTATTAGATTACCTTTTAAATATCTGACATAAATTGGTCAAGAACCTGTCGAGATTTTTTGGTAGCAACATACACACACTTCTAAATGAAATATTATATATCCTATGTCTGTCCTAACGTTTATTAGAGTATCGTGCAAAAATATGAAGTAAGTCGGTCAAGAACGGTTCGAGATTTGTGATAGCAATCTTTTGCCTTTCTTTATTACATGTATATTATATATATTAAGATATGGAGTCTAGGTTTGTCCGAATGATCATTGAAGTATCGTGAACGAACGTTTATTAGAAAATGGCTCTGAGCACTATGGGACTTAACATCTGAGGTCATCAGTCCCCTAGAACTTAGAACTACTTAAACCTAACTAACCTAAGGACATCACACACATCCATGCCTGTGGCAGGATTCGAACCTGCGACCGTAGCGGTCACGCGGTTCCAGACTGAAGCGCCTACAACCGCTCGGCGACTGTGGCCGGCTAACGTTTATTAGAGTAACATACAAAAATTTGAGGCAGATACGGCAAGAACTTTTCAAGACTCTTAGTTACAAACTTTCGCCTTTATGTATTGCACATATGTTTATATATTATATGTATTAAAAATGAAGAACCTAACTCTGTCGGAATGTTCATTGGAACGTCGTCTACTAAATTTGAAGTAAACTTGTCAAGTTGGTTCAAATGGCTCTGAGCACTATGCGACTTAACTTCTGAGGTCATCAGTCGCCTAGAACTTAGAACTACTTAAACCTAACTAACCTAAGGACATCACACACATCCATGCCCGAGACAGGATTCGAACCTGCGACCGTAGCGGTCACGCGGTTCCAGACTGAAGCGCCTAGAAACACACGGCCACACCGGCCGGCAAAGTTGTCAAGTATGATTCCAGATTTTTGGTAACAAGTTAAACAATGACTTGTTTTCATATAGTGTAATAGATTAGAGATTATCGCTAAGACAAGTTGTCTGGCTGTAGGCACTTACTGTTACACGTGCGTTACACAGCGCCGTCATTGTAAAATAAAGAACGTGTGTAACATAAGCAGTTTGTGTCAATCCCCTGATAACCTATTCGGCAATTCTAACCTAAAAACAAATATTTTCTACACTTTATTCAACATCTTCCCGAAATTTTGGGAAATACTTGGAACTGTGTTTCCCGCTGTTTCTTTATTCTCTTTATTGAGCGACTGGAATAGCTAGAGGGCCCTGCAACCTTCTCAGCCATAGTTTTTAATGAAATTTTTCTTTGCTGTTTACTCTTCAAACTAAAATGAAATGGAACTGTATGTTTCCAGAGCCCTTTTCAAGTCTCAGGCATCTCTGATGTATATGTGTAGTCTGAAGCGACGAATGAAAATTTGTATCAAGGCTAAGGAGTTTAGGGGGAGTACCAAGATCATGTCTTCTGAGTGCTTGTCTTCATATGTCAGTCAGTATCACACAAAGCACTCTCGGATAAATATCATGCGCTAAGCGGAGATTCAATGAGCCGCGATTGTCGTACTACATTACTCAAGAAAAAAAACATAATCGCCATTTGCTCTGTAGCCTCTCAGTGCAGAAGTTGGTACAGGACACTTACGTCACTACAGTACACAACGGGCAAAAATTGCCCATGAACCCAGAGCAGCAGTGACTGTCACTTTTGTGACGCTGTGGGATGGCAGGACCACATCCTTGTTTACCCTGCCTCCTACCCCACTGCACCTTCTACAGCAGAATTGTTTTCCCTTTCGCCGCCAGCAGCACTTTAACAGAGTAGAGAGCAAACAAAAATGGCTGCGAGGCGGAACTGTAGCGCTAACTAAACGTCTCACAAGGCTCGCTAGCTGATTATGCAAGAACTGCTTAGGGCTGGCGGTTTGTTTTGCAGATGACACCAGTAAGAGTATTTGTCGGATGTTTCATCGCCGTTACGGTATTGAAATAAAATTTAAATACCTCAGGCGAATTAAATGCCACCTATGTTTCCCTCCAGTCCATTAGTATTATTTCATTTCATTGAATTTTGTTGGCTTTTTACCCACTGATTCCGTTCATTTTAGTGAGCTTAATTCAAATTATGTATATACCTATGGCATGTTAAGGCATGGTCCTCGGTCATGTTCGTTCCTCTGTTGGTGCTATTTTGAAGGGAGAGCCTCCTAAATAGTAGGAAGACATAGGTGACACGAAATATTAGGCTCCAACTTTAATGCGTGCTCGGATGACTTAATTTTCGAAGGCGGCAGCTCTTGATAAATAGGAGATGCACGTTTTTCTCGACATGTTCATTTAAATGATACCTCTCTGACACCGTAAGTATTTGCAGAATGTAGTTTTACACAGCGACGTTCCTGAATAGACTTTTCTTGTATTAATAGTACGACAGTTGACGCCTGCTGGTAACGACAGAGAAGACACTGAAAGCTTGACTTTACAAACAAATCTGATAAGGCTAGAAATCCGAGAAGCCGAAAGTAGTTGTTTCCAATGAATAATCATATTGCATTATTTTATGCTGGGAATCTTAAATTCATCAGTGCCTTTCACTTTTATTTAAGCAGTGTCTTCAGCAATCGTGCGGGAGTAGTATAGCTTTTTCAGATTTACAAGAACGCTATTTGTAGAAGGAAGGAAGATCAAGGTTTAACGACCCATCGACTACGAGGTCATTAGAGACGGAGCACAAGCCAATCGGTCGTGTTCTTTTCAAAGGAACCAATTTTACATTTACCTCAAGAGACTTAGAGAAATCAATGAAAAACCACAGTTTGGGTGTACCGACGGAGATTAGAACTCTCTCTCTCTATCTCTTCTAGCTCTCTAGTTTGTGTGTGTGTGTGTGTGTGTGTGTGTGTGTGTGTGTGTTCAAATGACTCTGAGCACTATGCGACTTAACATCTGAGGTCGTCAGTCCCTTATAACTTAGAACTACTTAAACCTAACTAAGAGGCAGGATTCGAACCTGCGACCGCAGCGGTCGCGCGGTTCCAGACTGAAGCGCCTGGAACTGCTAGGCCACAACGGCCGACGTGTGTGTGTGTGTGTGTGTGTGTGTGTGTGTGTGTGTGTGTGTGTGTGTGTGTGTGTGTGTGGGTGTGGGTGTGGGTGTGGGTGTGAGTGTGGGTGTGGGGGGGGGGGGGAGGTGGCAGGGAAATACACTCCTGGAAATGGAAAAAAGAACACATTGACACCGGTGTGTCAGACCCACCATACTTGCTCCGGACACTGCGAGAGGGCTGTACAAGCAATGATCACACGCACGGCACAGCGGACACACCAGGAACCGCGGTGTTGGCCGTCGAATGGCGCTAGCTGCGCAGCATTTGTGCACCGCCGCCGTCAGTGTCAGCCAGTTTGCCGTGGCATACGGAGCTCCATCGCAGTCTTTAACACTGGTAGCATGCCGCGACAGCGTGGACGTGAACCGTATGTGCAGTTGACGGACTTTGAGGGAGGGCGTATAGTGGGCATGCGGGAGGCCGGGTGGACGTACCGCCGAATTGCTCAACACGTGGGGCGTGAGGTCTCCACAGTACATCGATGTTGTCGCCAGTGGTCGGCGGAAGGTGCACGTGCCCGTCGACCTGGGACCGGACCGCAGCGACGCACGGATGCACGCCAAGACCGTAGGATCCTACGCAGTGCCGTAGGGGACCGCACCGCCACTTCCCAGCAAATTAGGGACACTGTTGCTCCTGGGGTATCGGCGAGGACCATTCGCAACCGTCTCCATGAAGCTGGGCTACGGTCCCGCACACCGTTAGGCCGTCTTCCGCTCACGCCCCAACATCGTGCAGCCCGCCTCCAGTGGTGTCGCGACAGGCGTGAATGGAGGGACGAATGGAGACGTGTCGTCTTCAGCGATGAGAGTCGCTTCTGCCTTGGTGCCAATGATGGTCGTATGCGTGTTTGGCGCCGTGCAGCTGAGCGCCACAATCAGGACTGCATACGACCGAAGCACACAGGGCCAACACCCGGCATCATGGTGTGGGGAGCGATCTCCTACACTGGCCGTACACCACTGGTGATCGTCGAGGGGACACTGAATAGTGCACGGTACATCCAAACCGTCATCGAACCCATCGTTCTACCATTCCTAGACCGGCAAGGGAACTTGCTGTTCCAACAGGACAATGCACGTCCGCATGTATCCCGTGCCACCCAACGTGCTCTAGAAGGTGTAAGTCAACTACCCTGGCCAGCAAGATCTCCGGATCTGTCCCCCATTGAGCATGTTTGGGACTGGATGAAGTGTCGTCTCATGCGGTCTGCACGTCCAGCACGAACGCTGGTCCAACTGAGGCGACAGGTGGAAATGGCATGGCAAGCCGTTCCACAGGACTACATCCAGCATCTCTACGATCGTCTCCATGGGAGAATAGCAGCCTGCATTGCTGCGAAAGGTGGATATACACTGTACTAGTGCCGTCATTGTGCATGCTCTGTTGCCTGTGTCTATGTGCCTGTGGTTCTGTCAGTGTGATCATGTGATGTATCTGACCCCAGGAATGTGTCAATAAAGTTTCCCCTTCCTGGGACAATGAATTCACGGTGTTCTTATTTCAATTTCCAGGAGTGTAGTTACTTGGATATGATGATCAAACTGAAGCGAAGGAGGCGGTGTAAATTGTAAATTTGTGGTAAGATCTTATGGGACCAAACTGCTTAGGTCATCGGTCCCTAAGCTTACACACTACTTAATCTAACTTTAACTTACGCTATGGACCACACACACACCCATGCCCGAGGGGGGACTCGAACCGCCGACGGAAGGTGGGGGGGGGTGGGGTAGGGGGGAGCCTCGTGGACCGCTGGAGGCGGCATCAGTGAACCTCCTTCAATTCTGACCTGGTATTTGAGGAGTTAATTGGGCTGTACACGGGACGTGTGGAGTCAAAATTTTCATTGAGTAATCCTGGTTTGAGGTTTTTTTTCCATTTTTATGTAAAGACTTTGAGAGGTGGCATGAGCCCCCTCTCATATTTCTATCTTACGATTTTCCTCTCTAATTGCATGCAGTGAAAAGCCGCTATTCCTTCACACGCGGACTTCCCACGCAGCGTCTCTCGTCACCCGGGTGGTCCGGTGACAGGCGGGCTCTTCTGATCTGGAAAGCGTTAAGCCGACGGGTGTGAGGAAGTCGAGTGAATGCTTTGCAGACGCCGACATTGTCAAAAGACACACCCGGAGGGTCTGAAGTAGCGGCTGGGCTAGAGGTTCCGTTACTTCGCAGAAACTTAGCGAAAACACTTTCTGGTGGGCTACCAGCGAGGCGTGGGAATGACTTGTGTACCCAGGCAGTTGTGGCGGGAAAATTCCCGCGCTTTCTGCAAAATAGTAACTGTGATTGGCTTGCTCAGGGCATAGCTCCGTGACGTAGCAAAATCAGCGCAGAAATTGGCGCCAAGAATCTCCATTGGTGGAATGGTAGTGCTCCAGCAATAGAGTGGAATTTTCCGCCGGTTTTCGAGTTGCTGATTGGAACGTTTAACCACGGCCACTGTTGTGGGGGCGGGAATGTTGTGTATTCGGCCTGTACAGGTGCTCTAGGTAGTCGGCTCTCGCCTTTCGGTCGAGGACGTCGAAGCAACCAGCCATCGCCTCCGGTACGCCAGATCGTGTTCTGGCAGTTAAGAAGACAGTTTGGTAATGTATGTCCGCAGCACCGGCAGATAGGGATTTTCCTAGGTGATAATCAGAGCTCAGCAGAGCGCGCCTGTTCTTCTTTTTCTAACTTTGTTCTGTCTTGAGTAGCAGCAATTAATGTTGGGTTAGCTGTGTGTCTCTCTTAAGATTTGAGTGGCAAGGAATTGGCTCCACATACCACTTCGTCTTAAACCTCACAATCTAGTTTAGGGACAACTTCACCTTCATAGCGTTTGTTTGAGTATCCAATTTGAGCCAATTTGATGTATTATAAATGTTTCATGTGTTTTTGTTTATTATTTTGTGTTTAGTCTTAATAAATCATATTGTTATTTTGGACAGAACTTTCATTCTGTTAATCGGTAGAGCAACCCGTCATTTCTCACTACGTTAATGAAACCTTCCTTTATTTAACTTATTTATCAAATTAAATTATTGCAGGTGCCAAACTCTTTTCTACTCCACTTGCAGGGTTCATTACAGTCAGTTCGCATATATTTTTTAATCCATGTGCAACAGCAAAAGTCGGAGTTAGAATAGGGGGGGCTTAGAGCATCATTTACATATGGAGATTCTAGAAGAATTTAGTGTTAAATACACTGCTTGCCCCGGCACCTCGCAACTTCAGGTGTCTGTAGAGTATGTATAGTTTGTCGCAGGTGTACTGCATATGTCCTATTGCTCTATATTGCTAACCAAGACTGGCGAGTACATTAAGGCACGAGTGCGGGTGGCGTGATTTACGCTGAGCTCGGTGCTCGACAGCTTTTCGCCCGCTGCTGCTGTTGCTGCTGCTGCTGTTGTTGCAGCTACGTGCGAGGTTAGGCGCGAGGACGCGCTCGTTGGCCGTGACATGTCGCGATGATATCACAGCGAAAGCGAGGCACAGCGTGTAGCTTTCAAGGATTGGGGAGCAGTGATGGAACTGTCGAGAACTGGAAATCTGGGCGACGTGGGTGTGGCTGGAATGGGCTCCTTCAACGTTATTTAGTTGTGAAAAGTAGTTGAAAGCTACAGTTCCAGTACTTTATGAGTCAGTTGTCTACTGCGGAGTTTCTGTTCGGCATTCCGGAGTTTCGGATCCATGTTAGGTGACACTGGATTATTAGTGCGAGGGAAACAGGTGGATTAGTTACTTGAATGTGATGATCAAAGTGAAGTCAGCAAGGCAGGATGAGTCAGTCTCCTCGTAGTTTTGGTTTTTGGATGTTTTTGTCCTAATGAACTATTGTGATGCTTACCTCAGTGGGTGAGACACTAGAATGGTATTCTGAGCGATCACTGAAGCTATTGTCGAGTAACAGTACTTTGGTCAAGGTCCACGGTATATGTCCTAGAACCTGGGTTTTTTTACTCGATTTATCAGTCATTCGAGATGACAGGCATCTTATCCACATGGCTGTAAAGGATCGTGCAGCCACGTCTCGATCTCTGAGTCAACAAATGGGGACGTTTGCAAGACAACAACCATCTGCACGAACAGTTCGACGACGTTTGCAGCAGCATGGACTATCAGCTCGGAGATCATGGCTGCGGTTACCGTTGACGCCGCATCAGAGACAGGAGCGCCTGTGGTGGTGCACCCAACGACGAACCTTGGTGCACGTATGGCAAAACGTCATTTTTTCGGATGAATCCAGGTTGTGTTTACGGCATTATGATGGTCGCATCCGTGTTATGCGACATCTTGGTGAACGCACATTGGAAGCGTGTATTCGTTATCACCATACTGGCGTATCACCCGGCGTGATAGTATAGAGTGTCATTGGTTACACGTCTCGGTCACCTCTTGTTCGCATTGACGGCACTTTGTACAGTGGACGTTACATTTCAGATGTGTTACGACCCGCGGCTCCACCCTTCATTCGATCCCTGCGAAAGCCTACATTTCAGCAGGATAACGCACGACCGCATGTTGCAGATCCTGTACGGGCCTTTCTGGATGCAGAAAATGTTCGACTGCTGCCCTGGCCAGCACATTCTGCAGATCTCTCACCAACTGAAAACGTCTGGTTAATGGTGGCCGAGCAACTAGTACGTCACAATACGCCAGTCACTACTCTTGATGAACTGCGGTATCGTGTTTGAAGCTGCATGGGCAGCTGTACCTGTACACGCCATCCAAGCTCTGACTCAATACCTAGGCGTATCAAGGCCGTTATTACGGCCAGAGGTGGTTGTTCTGGGTACTGATTTCTCAGGATCTATGCACCCAAATTGCGTGAAAATGTAATCGCATGTCAGTTCTAGTATATTTGTCCAATGAATACTCTGTTATCATCTGCATTTCTTCTTGGTGTAGCAATTTTAATGGCCAGTAGTATATTAATGTCTACTATACGTATCCAGATCCAGTGCTCGAACAGTGCACGTTATTATACGCGCAAACTAAGTTGACATTAGACGCGGTCGCTGATGGGAGCACCTGTAAGTGGGAGATGCCTTTACGGAGGCTATCATCAGCTGCCACGCCGAGTGTTAACTTAGTTTGCGCGAACAGTTAAGCATGGTGTGGTGTCCGCAGGCCCCTGCTTGTGCTTTCCGGCCGCTGCTGCTGTTAGCGGTTACTGCGGCTACCTGTGAGGCGTGCGTGAGAGCGCCTGCTCGCCGGCCGTGACATCACTGGATGACATCACAGCGGACAGCGGGTCGAGGCCCACGCGTTTCCAGGCCGGCGCCGACGCGTTGCGCAAGGCGGGCACGCCGTTCCAGGTGTGGCGCGCAGCCGCACACCTGCCCCCAGCACCTCGTTTCGGCTCGTCCTCTGCTGGTTTCTGGCTTCCGCTCTGTGCTTGCCCCTCATCTCTTCTATTACATCTACATCCATACTCCGCAAGCCACCTGACAGTGTGTGACGGAGGGTACCTTGAGTACCTCTATCGGTTTTCCCTTCTATTCCAGTCTCGTATTGTTCGTGGAAAGAAGGATTGTCGGTATGCCTCTGTGTGGGCTCTAATCTCTCTGATTTTATCCTCACGGTCTCTTCGTGAGATAAACGTAGGAGGGAGCAATATACTGCTTGACTCCTCGGTGAAGGTATGGTCTCGAAACTTCAACAAAAGCCCGTACCGAGCTACTGAGCGTCTCTCCTGCAGAATCTTCCGCTGGAGTTATCTATCATCTCCGTAACGCTTTCGCCATTACTAAATGATCCTGTAACGAAGCGCGCTGCTCTCCGTTGGATCTTCTCTATCTCTTCTATCAACCCTCTCTGGTACGGATCCCACACTGCTGAGCAGTATTCACGCAGTGGGCGAACAAGCGTACTGTAACCTACTTCCTTTGTTTTCGGATTGCATTTCCTTAGGATTCTTCCAATGAATCTCAGTCTGGTATCTGCTTTACCTACGATCAACTTTATATGAGCATTCAATTTTAAATCACTCCTAATGCGTACTCCCAGATAATTCATGCAATTAACTGCTTCCAGTTGCTGACCTGCTATATTGTAGCTAAATGATAATATTTCTATGTATTCGCAGTACATTACACCGGTGCTCCATTTGCATGACACACAACTTCCGGAAGACGAAACCCAATTTCGAAAACAGTGTTTCGCTGTCGCGTTTACATTTCAACCCTGAAGCGATTGCTCTAGGCCAATCAGATATCCAGAACGAATCTTCTCGCTGCAGTGGATTTTAAGCTTCCTGGCAAATTAAAACTGTGTCGGAGCGGGAATCGAATCTGTTAACCTTGCCTTTCGTGGTCAACTGCTTCACCGACTAGGCCATCCGGGCACAACTCACGAACACCCCTCACAGTCTTACTTCCATCAGTACCTCACGTCCCACCTTCCAAACTTCAAAGAACGTCTCTTGCTTACCTTGCGGGACTAGCACTTGTGAGGTTACAAGCTTACTTTTGGTATTCAAGAATATCATGAACTCTATATTTCCATTCGATGTTATACTTCATATTTGTACTCTGGACATTTTTTAAACAGCAGTCTTCGATAGTCGATATGTTACGCCACAGAGGTTCTGAGTACAAGCAATGTGATCTTTGGTTGCTAGTAGTATTGTCGTTGCTGTAGCATTCTAAGAGGAACCAGTGAGGGTGTAGGGTGTTGGCTATGCTACTGAGTGGCGTGAAATAGCTTACAGAGAACAGAGGTAAAGATACAGAGGATTATGAATTTTGCAGTATGATTTGTAAATGATTAATTTGACAAGTGAAGACTGAGGTAATGTTGTTGCTGCACTGTTTGCCTGTGCTTAGTTATCATGTGTTTGAATAACGGGAAGTTTTAATGAATTTTTTCTTCGTTGGTTTTAGTTAGTTAGTTTCATCGTTGAGACGTGATTAAATAAAATTAACAGTTCATATGGCTTGCACTCAGAGGTTATAGATTTACCATTTCAAAAATTAGTTTCGTGGGAGAGTAATATTTGCTACAACAAGTAATTTTTCTAAAGATCATTGTAACTCTGAAAATATGAGTTTTTATTTTCGCATTATAATTTTTTAAAAGTTAGATTCTCTTCAATCATTTAGCTAGTTCACATCCTCTACCGTCTCCTCACGAAAAAATCATTGTGTGTGTCGCCGCATCGCACTCTGTGCAACACAGTGACTAAGCATGATTTACTTAGAATTGTTGCATATCCTTACATTTCATTTCTAAGGTTTCCTTTTCTTTTCTATCTGATGGTCTGTATTTCTTATATTCATGACTTCGAGCAGTACTGATCTTCCGTTGTCACAAGTAAGTAACGAAAATTAGGGCCAGTTTCCATTTCAGTCAAGATAGATCATTCACAGTTACTGTGTTTCAGAATCATTATGAGGTCCAGTTTAGATAAAGTTCAGTGCAGATTACACTTCTTATGCAGATAGTTTTATTCTCACCGTGCAGTCTTACATTCGCGTGTGTATTATTCAGTGTTTGGAATTGTGTTTAGTCAGCTTGCATACCTAAATTCGCAGGTCATTTTTATACGAACATTTTCGGTTACTTATTCTTTGACAGTTTTGTGTAACTTTTTATTCTCTTAGTTTTGTGTGTTGGAACTGCATGTTACGCATTGTGACGTCACCTCATTGTAGCACTGTTCATTGTATCTCAAGGCACACAGTTTTACAGGACAGATTATGCAATATAATTGGCTGCAGTTAATTAAAAATACAGTTACTTAATTTTAGTTTCGGCGAGTCGTGTTATCAGATAGCGTTATGAAATTACACCTTGCGTTGTTCAGGACCGATCGAGATGGCGCAGTGATTAGCACACTGGACTCGCATTCGGGAGGACGACGGTTCAAACCCGCGTCCGGCCATCCAGATTTTGGTTCCCCATTGTTTGCGTAAATCCTCTATTCAAATGCCGGCATGGTTCTTGTAAGGGCACGGCTGATTTCCTCCCCCACTGTTGACACAATCCGAGCTTGTGCTCGGTCTCTAATGACCTCGATGTCGACGGAACGTAAAACCCAACCTTCCTTCCTTCCGTTGTTCAGAATTACTACACAGACAGATAAAGAAGTTGAGTCCAGGTTTAGTTCACAACACATCAATTTATTTTGAAGTTACACATTTCTGCAAGAAAGGATATTACAGGGACATGGCTTAGCCACAGTCTGGGCGACGTTTCAGAATAAATTTTCACTCTGCTGCGGAGTGGTGCGCTGATTTCAGTCTTGGAAGGTAGGAGATGAGTTACTGGCAGAAGCAAAGCTGTGAGGGCGGTTCATGAGTCGTGCTTGGATGGCGCAGTCGCTGAAGCATTCGCCCACGAAGAGCAAGTGTCTCACATCCCAGTCCCGGTCCCGCACACGGTTTTAATCTGCCAGGAAGTTTCGCCTTACGTGATTCAGAGGAACAACGAAATGCCTTAAACAGGATGGCCAAATAGGGATTTTAACCTCTCTTCTCCCAAATGCTAGCCCGGTGACTTTTCACCTGTCCCTGTCCTGAATGTGCCCGTCAAACGACTATCGAAGTTACCGTATGCCCTGGTTATAGAAAAAGTACACTCTAGTTTTCGTCGTAAGCTGCCCATGTTGGACATTAATAGCGAATGAAAAACTCAGCTATAGACGGTAGATCCAGAAGACCGAGGAAGAAGAAAAAAATATTTTTGTACTTACCACAACCACTCAAAAGCGTTGAATTCGTGGCTTACCTGGAACAAAATGAAAATAAAATTAGACTATGAGAATAGTTGATATACCGATGACAGTCCCGTCAGTTGCGGCAACGGTGGGATCAAAATTACATGTTTTGATATCTTGTTATTGTTGTTGTTGTTGTTGCTGCAGTTTGTGATATTCAACGAAAGGAATGGTTTGATGCATCTCTCCGCACCGCTCTCTTCTGTACAAGTCTCTTCATCTCTGCATAACTACCGCAAACGACCTCCACTTGAACCTGCTTACTGTATTTATCCTTTGGTCTCCTTCTACAATTTTTAGCCCCCCCCCCTCCCAAACTCTCCTCCAATAATAAGCTGATGATTCCTTGACTTCTTAGAATGTCTTCTATCAACCGATCCCTTCTTTCAGTCAAATTGTGCGTACATTTCTTGTTTCCCATATTCGATTCAATACTTCCTCATTTACGATTCGATCTACCTATGTAATCGTCAGCACTCTTCTACAGCAGCACATTTCAAAAGTTTCCACTCCGTCTTGTCTGAAATCTTACCGTTCACGCTTCACTTCCATACAAAGAAACACTCCAAACTACCGCCACGAACGACTTACCAACGCTTAAATTTATATTGGATGTTAACAAATTACTCTTTTTCAGAAATGTTTTTCTTGCTAATGCCAATCTGCATTGCATATCTTCCTACTTTGACCATTGTCAGTTATTGATCTCTGGAAGAAAAAAAAAAAAAAAAAAAACTTGTGTATTAATTTTAGTGCCTCATTTCGTAATACAATTCTCACAGCATCGACTAATTTAATTCGACTACATTCAGTTACCATTGTTTTACTTTGATTGATGTTCGTCTGTTTGTATTCAAGACACTATCCGTTCAACTGCTTTTCTACGCTCTTTGTCGTCTTCGTCAGAATTACAATGTCATCGGAAAATGACGAAGTTTTTATTTCTTCTTACTACTTTATTTTTTTCTTACTACTTTATTTTCATTTCAAAAATTCTGTTTGGTTTCCTTCACAACTTGATCAGTGTACAGACTGAATAAAACTGGGGATATGCTATAACGCCGTCTCACTCCATTCTCAGCTATGGCTTCCCTTTTATGTCCTTCGAATCTTTGTAACTGCAGTCTGATTTCGTGCAAGTTGTAAATAACTTTTCGCTTCCTGTATTTTATCTCTGCTATTTTCAAAATTTCAAGTAGTTCAGTCCACATTGTCGACAAACGGTACAAATATAGGTTTGCCTTCCTTCGGTCTGTCTTCTAAGGTAAGTCGTGGGGTCAGTATTCACTCGCGTTTTCCTAAACTTTTCCGGAACCCAAATTGGTTATCCCCGAGGTCCTCCTCTATCAGTTTTTCCGTTCTTCTGCAAACAATTCGTGTAAGTATTTTTCAACCATCACTTATTAAACTGATCTTTCGCTAGTATTTATTCCTTTGAGCTGCCTTATTAGGACTTCGAGTTACTGCACATTGTTTCTGAACCTTCACGGTATTTTACCTGCCTCATAAAGCGAGAGGATTCTCATGTAAAGAAAACGGGACAAAGTTTTAGAACACGGAAAAGAGCGTCGGTTGTGATGACTGCGTCATTAATGCTCACGTAAACCATTCGCATGTGCTTCTCAAACGAAACCGAGCCAGTTGGCGCATTGGTCAGCACATTGGACTCGCATTCGGAAGGGCAGCGTTTCAAATCCCCCTATGACCATCCAGATTTAGGTTTTCCATCATTTCCATAAATATCTTTAGGCAAAAGCTGCGAGGGTTGCTTTGAAAAGGGCATGTCGGATTTTCTTCCCTATTCTTTCGTAATCCGAGCTTGTGCTCCGTCTCTACATAGCTCTCTACGGCACGTTGAACTCTGATCTTCCGTTTTTCCTCAAACGAAACGTATAAGTAGCTGTTAAACACAAAAGCCTACGACAAGTCAAGTTGTAGTGTACATTGTTATAGACATTTACTGATCATTTTAGCTTTGGACCTAGTGGGACAATGTAAATGTTTATACAATGACGACAGTAAGAAGAAGCGATCGGTATATTTTGGCAACTAATGCCTGTACTCGTATCTACCGTATCAGTGACTCCTTATCAGTACGAGGATTTATTTTACCATCGGATGTTCCTGCTAGTTGCGTCTTCTGCACTCTGTTTTCAGTCAGCTGACTATTTGTTATCCGCATCGAAGGGTCAGTTACGTTGTGGTTCTTCGCCGCCTCATGCTGCTTTGAATACACCCTAAGAAAAAGAGCGACGCATTACAAAGGACTTATGCAAATTGGTCAGCAATTAAATCTTTTCGAATTTCATTCCTTTTACTCAGTGGACATTAACTACGCCTCGCAGACAGGTGCCGCTTCAGTCTGGAACCGCGAACCAGGTTCGAATCCTGCCTCGGGCATGGATGTGTGTCATGTGCTTAGGTTAGTTAGGTTTAAGTAGTTCTAAGTTCTAGGGGACTGATGGCCTCATATGTTCAGTTCCATAGTGCTCAGAGCCATTTGAGAAGACGGGTGCGTGGACAATACACGCAGAAAACAGCGTTTGAGAGAGGACATAAAGTTGGGCTCCAAAGTAGCTGGTTGCAGTAATCGACGAATGGATCGACATTTGAATAGGGGCGATGCATTATGCGACATGGTGGCAACAATGGGTGAACCATGGCCGAAGCAGTGTCAAGAAGGAAGTGGTCAGTTTAGAGAGAGGACAGAGCGTCAGGACTGAACAATCATCACAGAGATGCCCAGAGCCCCGGATTCATCATTATCATCTATCCGACGTACAACTGATGGTTCAACGACCACAAGGAACGTTAAAAGGCGGCTCATAGAAAAGGGGATGATGTCACGGCGCCCCCTGCACAGACTACCATTGGTCTCTGTACACCAATAAACCAGTCTCCATTGATGTTGGGCACATTGGGTCTGAAATCTCACCGTCTGGAGTAGAACTGTCTTCAGTAATGAGTCCCGCTTCGAACTGAGCCCCGATAACCAACGAAGTCGTGACTGGAGACGCCCCAGACAGCTATGGGATACCAACCTGTCTGGCCCGTCATGTGTCCTGACAACGAGGAGCGATGGTCTGGGGTGCCATTGCATTTCACAGCAGAACCCCTTTGTTTGTCATCCGCTGCACCCTTACAGCATAGTGGTTTTGTTGCCCTTCATGGCAAGCCATCCTGGGCTTACATTTTAGCAAGATAATGCCTGCCCGGACACTTCGAGAGTTTCTACTGTTCGTGCTTCCCAGACTATACCTTGGCCAGCAAGGTCGCGATATCTCTTCCCATTTGAGAACGATTGTAGCATTAAGGACACGGCCTTCCAACCAGCTTGGGATTTTGACGATCCAATGCGCCAATTGGACAGAATTTGGCACGGTGAACCAACGCGGTAGTGACTTGCTCCATTCGTGAAACTCTTTCTCTTGAATAAATCATCCAAGTTTTCTGGAATTGTAATCATGAGTCTTTCTGTACAAGTGAATCACATCTACGGATTTCCGTCTCATTCGCATTATACCTTCGTGGTGCCTCTTTTTCTTTTTGTCTCAGAGTGTATTGGAAAATACTACGTACTGCGGTCGATTCGCAAAATCCGGACTCCTGATTTTTTTTTTTAGCAACGCTCATCCGCGGAAGACGGAATAGAGAGGAACCAGCAACAAGTTTGGAGCCGTGAATTGATCCGTGTGTACGGATAACAGTAGAGTGGTGTTATATGCCGAAGGCAGATTGCAGTCATTGGGTAAATAAATATGTTTCAGGCTTTAAAGTAGCGCCACTGTAGGTTTGGTCGTTGTAAAGTGTTATAAGAAACATTGGTTTATCCATTTTAATGTTGGTTAAGCTCTGTCTCCGTGAATTACTTGAAGAAATACAACAACCAGACAGTTTTTGTACATGTCTATTTTAGGCAAGGACGTGTTTCGGACTTCCACCTTTCTCAAGCTCGCGTAAAACATTGAGATATTTTTTAGTATCAGCTAGTGCACTAGTTGGTCAGGTAATACTAAAGGCAACCACCATGTTGTGGGTATTTCAATTATTATGGAGGGGAAATTCTATATTTGAATGACACCTTTTGGCTACATTTTAACGTATCTCTGTCACAACAAGTAACCCAGTTGTCACTATTTCCTTCTGAAGAAGACAGTTTTATAAACGTTGGACCCAAAATGAAGGGGCTGAAATAAACCTTCCACATTGAAACGGAGCAGCTGTTTATTAATTCTTCAAGAAGATGAAAAATCCTTGTATAATTCAGTGTCGACGCTGTGTTTTTCAGTCCCGCAAACGACCTCTTTGCTCCACTATATACATGAAACTATTCCAATTTTTATGATTTTATGCAATCTCCAAGACTCTGGTTTTATCCATGAAGGTTGCGAGCCGGCCGTTGTGGCCGTGCGGTTCTAGGCGCTTCCGTCTGGAACCGCGTGACCGCTACGGTCGCAGGTTCGAATCCTGCCTCGGGCATGGATGTGTGTGATGTCCTTAGGTTAGTTAGGTTTAAGTAGTTCTAAGTTCTAGGGGACTGATGACCACAGATGTTAAGTCCCATAGTGCTCAGAGCCATTTGAACCTTTTTTTTTTTTTTTTTTTGGAGGTTGCGAGGTCGTGGTTGTTGAAATCAGTATTAGAATGTAACATATATCACCTTTCATAATGCATAAACTCTAGACGCATTTCGATGATAAACCTTCAGCATTAGAATATTGTTCTACAAGAATGTCATAAAAATGTGAATGAAGTAAGAATAAAAATAATAAAAATTCCTGTAACCGCGTCTTCCTAAAAAGTACTTCAACAACAAGTGTCCAACAGTAAAGTGAAACTATTATAAATCGGCGTGTGAATGCAGACTCTGTCACTGCAACAGCCATTGGCCTGCATGGTCCATATTCTCTCAGGAAAGATACACCCGGCATGTTACAAAGATACAGTTAAAAGGGAAGTGAGCAAGTTTGTTTCTTCGAAACGCATCGTGAAAGTTGTTGAGGCTGCATCGTAACTTTGGACCTAGAGGACATAGGTCTTAATTTGTAAACTAATAATCGAAACAAAATAATTGTACTCCGTTTTGAAACTTGACGCATTATTATTACAAGATGAGTTTACCCTAAGACTCATCTTAATATGCAAACGGCGAAATATTTACTTCCAATGCTGAGAGCAGTGCAGCGAGTAACTGCTATTCAGCTTCACATGGGGGCGCATCCGCATTGACGTCACTGCTGATGCGTCACGTTGTGGTCTGGTCGCCATTCTTTCCGGCTACGGACATTCCACGTCATGTAACATCATTTCCTAGCCGTCCTGTTTCGCTACTGCAGTCACGTCTGCCAGTTTCCACTTACCGAGGAACGGGGTTTTTGTACGGCTGATGGTGATGGGCTAGGCTTTCGTAATCCCCTTAAGTGGTGACGGTCGGAGCCGAATAGGCTGTCTTTGAGGGCGAGTGTTACCCCATAGCGGCCCCTGTTTTCCAACCTGTTGTAGAAAAAGTTCCTAAGTCTTTCCGGGAGACAGCACCTTACATAAGCGTTGTAAGCAGCAGGAGTGGGAAGTGGCCAGTGAGAATGCCTACTTTCTGCACCTCATTCGATTGACTGAAAGGTCTATATGTTGAATAATTTCGTGTGAGGGTTTGGAGCTCGTGGAATCTATGAGTTCGGCAGCAACCCCCGTGGGATTGAAGCGAAAAATGGTGTGCCCTTTGCGGCAGAGTTTGTGTTTTTTTCGGAATTCTGAGGTTAGAGGTCCTCCGTGATCAACGAGTTCTCCGGTATGAAAGTTTACAAGGCATTCGAAAGTGCGTTCCCTGTTTTCCCGGCGACTGTTGCATATTAGTGAACGTAAAACAGCCTCACGGCAGGGTTTGGAGCTATTAGTTAGCTCGGAGTGGTATCGAATAAAAGTGACAGGCTTAACTAGGGTTACTAGGTATCATCATCATCATCATCATCATCATCATCATCATCATCATCATCATCATTTAAGGCTGATTATGCCTTTCAGCGTTCAGTCTGGAGCATAACCCCCCTTACACAGTTCCTCCATGATCCCCTATTCAGTGCTAACATTGGTGCCTCTTCTGATGTTATACCTACTACTTCAAAATCATTCTTAACCGAATCCAGGTACCTTCTCCTCGGTCTGCCCCGACTCCTCCTACCCTCTACTGCTGAATCCATGAGTCTCTTGGGTAACCTTGCTTCTCCCGTGCGTGTAACATGACCCCACCATCTAAGCCTGTTCGCCCTGACTGCTACATCTATAGAGTTCATTCCCAGTTTTTCTTTGATTTCCTCATTGTGGACACCCTCCTGCCATTGTTCCCATCTACTAGTACCTGCAATCATCCTAGCTACTTTCATATCCGTAACCTCAACCTTGTTGATAAGGTAACCTGAATCCACCCAGCTTTCGCTCCCATACAACAAAGTTGGTCGAAAGATTGAACGGTGCACAGATAACTTAGTCTTGGTACTGACTTCCTTCTTGCAGAAGAGAGTAGATCGTAGATGTACTAGGTATCAATAAATTTAATTTTGATCCGTACAAATCTGAGTCTGGTTTTTTTTGTGTGAATTTTTCCCTGTTGACTTGGAGGTGTAGTCCACTTTTGTTGTTGTGTTAACTGCCGGCGGTAGTTACTAGTAACCAGTTGGAGGTGGCGCATTAAACAGTTGGTGATGAACATATTCTAATCTAGTGGTCGCATCTTGGAATCGTGAGAGCCTTAGGGCCTTTAATTATTGGCTTTGGAGCTCTGAGTAGTTGGATAAGGCATAAAAAATGGCTCTGAGCACTATGGGACTCAACTGCTGAGGTCATCAGTCCCCTAGAACTTAGAACTACTTAAACCTAACTAACCTAAGGAAATCACACACATCCATGCCCGAGGCAGGATTCGAACTTGCGACCGTAGCGGTGGCGCGGTTCCAGACTGTAGCGCCTAGAACCGCTCGGCCACTCCGACCGGCGGATAGGGGATAAAGAATGTATAAATTTTTCCCTTACATATCGGAGAGGTTTTTAATGAATCACGCCAGCATGATGCACTTCCTAACTAGCCATTGGCCTAAAACCACGCACTTAAACCGCATGAGTCTAAGTCAGACACCAAATTGCACATGGGGAGAAGTAGCAACCACAGAACATGAAACAATCACAAGTACACAGCATAACCACTGAACACCAAATCTACGAACCCATCAGCAGGACAGCCACCATGATCCATCAGCTGTAAAGGAGGTATCTGAACTCTGTGAGGCTGTTAAATTTGCTGGGGGATTTCATTTCTTACAGAGAGGATAGAGTCTCCTGAGTCAGGTCATGGACATCAGAAGAAACACCACCGTCTCCATTCATCCTTACCAAAGAATTGCACTTCCAAGGGAAGTACACCAACTCGAACAGATAAAACAAATCAGCAGACGAAATTTATTCAATAATTTACCAAGAATATCAGCGCAGTAGACCAGGTTTTGCCAGCGTGGAGTGTGTGTGGGCCGCTTGCAGGCCAAGGCCCGACCTGGTCGGTCTTTCTCGGAAGTGCTCAGAATAGAGCGACACTTCATTTACCATTACGGTGCGGCATTTTACTATTAGCACAACTCTCTGTTTGGCAGAATCGTGCTGTCAGCGCTGTTTAGCCTTCGCTATTTGTTTGTGCTATGAAGGACGTTCGCAAGTCCAGTGGCTGATTGCACAAAACGAAGCAGTCTAATGATCTATTTGCGCAGTACTTTAAAATGAACGGGAATGATAGAAGAAAGTGATGAGAATTCTCAGTTAGCCGGCCGCGGTGGCCGTGCGGTTCTGGCGCTGCAGTCCGGAACCGCGGGACTGCTACGGTCGCAGGTTCGAATCCTGCCTCGGGCATGGGTGTGTGTGATGTCCTTAGGTTAGTTAGGTTTAAGTAGTTCTAAGTTCTAGGGGACTTATGACCTAAGATGTTAAGTCTCATAGCGCTCAGAGCCAATTCTCAGTTCGCATAAGCAACAGGTACTGCTTATTTGCTACAAAACTACATTACACTAACATGCAGAAAGAATTTAAACTTTAGATGACAATGAAAGGGCAAAAAATTCATTTTTCTGTACATCAAGAAGCACTTCGTGCTAAATTTGTAGGTATGGAGCACTTGAAGAAATTGATGGTGCGAACAGTACAATTTATGAAGTCACACGAATTATTTCAATTTCAGTCGCAACAGTTGTCAATGAAAATGAACAAATAATATGGAGTCTTCATATACTAACGCAAAGCACGTTGGGTAAGTCAAGGGGCATCTCTGGAACGTTTTTTCTTTTTAATGCTCGTTTTTGTCGAATTAATGAGGAAAAATTAGAACATCCGGAATCTATTGCAGACGTCACATTTTAAGTGGACTTCACTTTACACTGCCCACAGTAAGGCACTGCAAGGTAACTTCTTTCTGATTCGCCAGGGATACATTTAAAAAGACAATTATGTTGTATCGCGCTGTTTTAGAGATCATTTACCGTTTCAGCTGAAAGTGCCGCTGTGCATGTGCAGGTGTAACTGGCTGACCTGCAAGGCAATTCCATTTTTAATTACAAATCTTTTTACGTTAAACCTGTCCAGGACGTCTACCAAGTCTCCATAATAAGGTTGTAAAAGTGCTACAATATCTCGACCGATATATTTGTGCGATAGACCTTTTTTCGATTATGAAACTAAATAAGTCACGATTATGTGGCAACTTGAGTGTGAAAATCTGTGAAATTGTCTGCATCTGTCCGTATGTGGACAGTTTGTAGCAGGTAAAAATTATATTATGTCCTCAGCACGCCAAAAATAATTAGTAAATACTGAGAACTTATTTTGTTTGAGATCTATGTCGTTGAGGGATGTGAAATATAAATCTAAGTCGTATGCAGTACGACTGACTGCCATTTAAAATCAGCGTATTCGCTGTTTCCGCATCTTCCCTCCCTCCCCCTCGTGTTGAAACAGAGCAGGGTGGCAGTGGGGGAAATGTGAAGCGAGACTCAGCACTTAGGCATTCGGCCCCGAGTGTGGCCTGCTAGCCGAAAACTTGGACACCCGTGTACTACACAATACACGAAATGAGAAAATCCATACGGTGGAAGAACACACGTAAGTATTTACTGACTGTGAAATCCGGACACTTTCACACTTTGACAATAGATGTGATGCATGTAGATACATGGGGCTAAGCAGAGATTGGTCATTGTTACTAAAACATTATTTGTAAAAGCATGCATAAGTGTAAGTCAGAATTTTTAATAGTGCCAGTGTGCTGTCACCTAACACACACAAACTTGTGTAAAACCTTAGTCCTATGTATATTATACCCAACAAGTATGTTCTGACTTAATGTCTGGGGGTCGATAGCTAACGATAAATAATGTGGTATTCACCTGCAGCAGACATCAAGGGGACGGCTGTGGCGTCTTTCACATGTCCTATGTTCTAATTTTTCCTTTTGTATTATCAAACAATATATTTAGAAATAAAACTACATGCTTCCAGAGACCTTTTTAACACTCAAACACCTGTAACGTACGAGGACTGGAACTTTAATAGTGGCAACTATTTATTTACAGCTCGTACAAAATAGATAAGTGCTTCAAAGTTTTACTGACTTTCAAAGTAGTCACCAGCATTGTGTATAACCCGTTTCTAGCGATATGGAAGTCGTAGGATATTCTTAGCAGTGCCGGTTGTGTAACAGTTCGAGCGGCGCGGTCTATTGCCCGACGAATTTGTAGCAGTTCTGAAGCGAATGCCGTGAAGTACCGGGTGATCAAAAAGTCAGTATAAATTTGAAAACTTAATAAATCACGGAATAATGTAGATAGAGAGGTACAAATTGACACACATGCTTGGAATAACATGGTGTTTTATTAGAACAAAAAAAAATACAAAAGTTCAAAAAATGTGCGACAGATGGCGCTTCATCTGATCAAAATAGCAATAATTAGCATAACAAAGTAAGACAAAGCAAAAATGATGTTCTTTACAGGAAATGCTCAATATGTCCACCATCATTCCTCAACAGTAGCTGTAGTCGATGAATAATGTTGTGAACAGCACTGTAAAGCATGTCCGGAGTTATGGCGAGGTATTGGCGTCGGATGTCTTTCAGCATCCCTAGAGATGTCGGTCGATCACGATACACTTGCGACTTCAGGTAACCCCAAGGCCAATAATCGCACCAACTGAGGTCTGGGGACGTGGGAGGCCAAGCATGACGAAAATGGCGGCTGAGCACACGATCATCACCAAACGACGCGCGCAAGAGATCTTTCACGCGTCTAGCAATATGGTGTGGTTCTAATAGAACCTCATATCATTCCAAGCATGTGTGTCAATTTTTACCTCTCTATCTACATAATTCCGTGGTTTATTAAGTTTTCAAATTTATACTGAATTTTTGATCACCCGGTACTTCCTTCAATTTAGGAATCGATTTGAACTTACGAGGGCTTAAGTCGGGGGAGTGCAATAGTTGGTACAGCACTCAGCAGCCCCCCCCCCCCCCCATCAGTCAAACAAATCTGTAACAGCTTGCACTGTACGTGCTTGAGCATTGTCCTGCAGAATGATGGTCAGGTCCTGCAGAAAGTGTCTTCACTTCTGTGTCTAAGCTGGTCGTAGGTTGTGTTCCAAAAATGGACAGCATTTCTTAACTGAAGGAAACACTTCACGGCATTCGCTTCAGAACTGCTACAAATTCGTAGGGCGACCGACTGCGCCACTCGCAATGTCAACATAACTGGCACTGCTAAGAGTATCCTGCGACTTCACATCGCTGGCAAGGGGTTATACACAATGCGGGAGACTACTTTGAAGGTCAGCAAAACTTTGAAACACGTATCTATTTTGTACGAGCTGTAAATAAATAGTTGCCACTGTTAAGGTTCCAATCCTCGTATATACGCAGATTGAAGAGGGTGGATCTCGCGCTCACTGTCCACAGCTCGTGTCTAGTGGCTAGCGTTGCTGCCTCTGGATAGCGGGGTCCCGGGTTCGATTCGCGGCCGGGTTGGGGACTTTCACCGCCCGGGGACTGGGTGGTTGTGCTGTCCTCATCATTTCATCATCATTCAAGAAAGTGGTGAGATTGGACTGAGTAGTATGGGGAATTACTAAGGGCGTTGTCTCCAGTTCACTAAACAGATGCACTAATCACACGCCACCCTGCCACAGGTTCTTTGTACAACAGCATGAACTACTGTAGCCGCCTCTCTCCTCAGTCCAAATGCCCATTTACGCTTCAGCCTACCTGATATTTCCCCTAAACTCTAACAGCACTGTAGAGGCTCCCGGACTCTATCGAGGGAGGCGTGCTATGGTAGTCTCTGCAGTTGTGCAAAGCCACTATTCCAGGCTGGCGTAATGGTTAGCGCATCTGCCCAGTGGGCAGGAGACCCGGGTTCATATCTCACCATTGGTACAAATTATCATTCGTCGTTTCAGTCTGCATATCAGTTTATTTATATTTCCATCCAACTAAAGTGTTGTTTTATTTTAAATAAACAGGGAGCTGCTTCAATGAGGAAGAAAAAAAAGAGCAAAAGAGACGGCCTGCCTCCATGTGGCGGGCAAGGGCAATTTGAGTCCGCACGCAGGGATTGGAGGTGGCCATCTTCGAATTCTCCAAGCTTGGCGGACAGAGGCAACGACTAATAGGACAGACAGAATCGACCCACCATGTGAAAGCAGGCGGTTGGCCTTATGCCTGAGCAGCAAGTAAAAATAAAGTTAGACCCTGTATCGCGGGTCACGGCGATGCTGGCGACCAATGTTTTTACATATTTAGTAGTGGAGAGGATAAATCCGGGACCGCCAATAGACGTTTACAAAAGACGTTTACAATTAAGCCTGTGGAAGAGTGCATGGAGAAATTTGTTTCGCGCTCCCCGTAACGCCGAGGGTGTGCTTTCGTGACACAACGGGACCCCTAAGTACTGACGAAAGCCGAGTTTCAACCAGAAGTAGCAATAGCAAGAAAATAATGTCTAAGTCAGACTTGATCTTAGACATTAGGTTTTTATTTTATTTTTTTACTTTTAATAGTGCGCGCTATTTGAGTTCCGGTCCGTTTCAGAGCTCGGTTCTTTTCTACCAAATCCCTGCGGTATGGTACAGGGGCAGCTAGGGATATATGGGAGGTGATTAACAGTTCCCTTACAATCAAAGGAAACCCACTGACACCCTTGGCCAGAACCAGGAATTCTGACACGATACCTCCCAAAAATAAATACGGAGACTTAAAGACTGTGTATACGTATTTGTGGATATCTGTAATAATGTAGATGAGGTGTTGACATAAGTGCCAACACTGTGTTTCTTGAGGAGGCCGAAATGCACGCTGTTAAAGCTCACGCAAACGGTCGTGAGGTCTGGAACAGGTCAGAGAAATAAGACTAGCAAACAGGAGGTAACTGGTAGAATACTTAACTTTATTCCATAATTGGAGAACATAGGTCTGACGGTACAGGCTTTATAAGAGAACCAGCAAAAGATAAATGGCGCCTTGCTAGGTCGTAGCAATTGACGTAGCTGAAGGCTATGCTAACTATCGTCTCGGCAAATGAGAGCGTAATTCTCAGTGAACCATGGCAAGCAACGTCGGCTGTACAACTGGGGCGAGTGCTAGGATCTGTCTCTAGACCTGCCGTGTGGCGGCGCTCGGTCTGCAATCACTGACAGGCGACACGCGGGTCCGACGTATACTACTGGACCGCGGCGGATTTAAAAGCTAACACCTAGCAAGTGTGGTGTCTGGCGGTGACACCACAGTTGACTTGTTCGAGACGTGTTGCCAGTGTACCTGAGGTTCGCAGCTTGTTACCGGCACACACTAACCACTGTTGCATGATGCGCGAAACTTAGGAATGGAAATAACTTTCTCATGATGTGCCATTGTCAAGTGACGTAGCTCGATGAAACTTGGATTACACATAGAAACAACTGCCACACTATAGTACAGAAGGTAGCTGGAAGACGCAGGAGACGAACGGAAATGGCACTTCAAAGAGGAACTGAAGTCACAGCGATTTTTGATGGGCCACTGGGCATTAAAAACGGCAGTACATGATTCTTAAGGGTGTGTGTAATTACCACGGACGGCAATGCTCTAAAACGTGCTCCCATGCTGACCACGAGGCTGGTAAAGAGTTCTTGTAGTACAGTGTTCCATTCCTGCACCAGCGCGGCTGACACTGCTGGATGGCCACTGATGCATGTAGGTGTGCTGTAATATGTCTTCCCAGCGCATTCCACACACGCCCGATACAATTTAAGTCGGGGGAATGGGCCAGCCAGTCTATTCGCCGAATATCGACAGGTTCTATGAGCTGCTCCACCTGCGCTATCAGACGCGGTCGCGCACTGTAAGCCATAACAATTGTCGAACATAATAGGTTTTGCGGTCCAGGGGTTATGTTGTGGGAAGGCATAATTTTGCATGCGCGTACTGACCTCCAAATCTTTTAACACTGACACGCATTGTTCAGCGTTATTGTGATACTATACTCCTTCCATATGTGTGTCATTCCAGAGTGTAGTTCGGCCCTAATTTTATTTGCATGTATTACAATGCGCGATCACATTTAACAAAGCAGCCGGAGGAAACTTTGGAACAAGAAGAAACTCGGGGAAATGGACTGTCCTGTCCGTTTTCCCGACATGAGTCCCCTCTAACACGTATGGAAGGTGTTAGGCAGACGTACTGCAGCACGCTCACACACACCTGCTACAGTCATGCTCATAAATTAAGGATAATGCTGATACGTGGTGAAACAACGCTCTGGTGGGCGGTTTGCGGGTTTAAGTCACCTCGGGGTATGACCGTGCGGTGCATTTGACCTGCGGTCGTCGCACGGTGGCGCTGGCAGCAGGCCACATACGCAGAAATGTGTTGGTGCATGTCAGAGTACGGTGCAGCAAGTAAGTGTGCAGACATTTTCAGACGTGCTAATGGTGACTGTGTGTTGAAAATGGCTCGAGGAATACATATTGATGTTATGAGCGGTAGAATACTAGGGCGACTGGAGGCAGGCCAAACACAGCAGGTCGTAGCACGAGCCCTCCGTGTGCCACAAAGTGAGATCTCAAGATTATGACAAGGATTCCAGCAGACAATAAAGGTGACCAGGCGATACAGTACGGGACGTCCACAGTGTACAACACCACAAGAAGACCGAATCTCACCATCAGTGCCCGCAGACGGCCACGTAGTACTGCGGGTAGCTTTGTTCGGGACCTTACCGCAGCCGCTGGAACAGTTGTCTCCAGACACACAGTCTAAAGACGACTGAACAGACATGGCTAAATCGCCCGGAGACCTGCAAGGTGCATTCCACTGACCCCAGGTCACAGGAGAGCCCGTAAATCCTGGTGTCAAGAACACAGAACATGGTCATTGGAACAGTGGTTCCAGGCTATGTTCACGGACGAGTGCAGGTATAGTCTGAACAGTGATTCTCGCCGGGCTTTCATCTGGCGTGAACCGGGAACCAGATACCAACAACTTAATGAACTTGAAAAGGCCCTGTATGGAGGTCGTGGGTTGATGGTGTGGGGTGGGATTATGATTGGTGCACGTACACCTCTGCATGTCTTTGACAGAGGAACTGTAACAGGTCAGGTGTATCGGGACGTCATTTTGTACCAGTATGTCCGCCTTTGCAGGGGTGCAGAGGGTCCCACCTACCTCCTGATGGATGATAACGCACGGCCCCACCGAGCTGCCATCGTGGAGGAGTACCTTGAAACAGAAGATATCAGGCGAATGGAGTGGCCTGCCTGTTCTCCTGACATAAACCCCATCGAGCACGTCTGGGATGCTCTCGGTCGACGTATCGCTGCACGTCTTCAAACTCCTAGGACACTTCAGGGGCTCCGACAGGCACTGGTGTACGAGCAGCTGCTCGACCACGTGATTCAGAGTATACCAACCCGTTGAGCCGCCTGTGTACGTGTGCATGGTGATCATATCCCATATTGATGTCGGGGTACATGCGCAGGAAACAGTGGCGTTTTGTAGCACATGTGCTTCTGGACGTTTTTCTCAACTTATCACAAATACCGTGGACTTAACGATCCCTATGCGCCTATGTTATTAGCGCCAGTTTTGTGTAGTGCCACGTTGTGTGGCACCACATTCTGCAATTACCCTTAATTTACGAGCATGGGTGTAGTAGTTGTCGATCGCGCTGGTGGAGGAATGGAAAACATTACCACGAGAACTCCTTGCCAGCCATGTGGCCGGCATGTGTTCACGTTGCAGAGCACGCAATGCCGTCCGTGGTGATCAAACACCCTACTAAGAGCCACATCTCACCGTCTGTAATGTCTAGCGGATCATTATGAATCGCGGGGACTTCAGCGTAGTTATTCTCTTTCAGTAGAAGTGTCATTTCTGTTAGTGTCACTGCGTATTTCTTCCACTCACCTCCCGCATTATATCATAGCAGTTCTTACTATGTATGCTCCAAGTTTCATGGAGCTACGTTATTTGGCAAGTGACACATCATGCGAAAGTTACTTTCGTCCGTAAGTTATATCAGTTTATGTTGTTCCATTGCGCTGCGACGGCTGCGAATTGAGCCCATTCCCGCACAAGAGACACTCTGGAATTTCTGGTGTGCTCGCTGCTCGGTTGTTCTTGACACAGATCACAACCACATGTATGCGGGGAAACAGGTTTGCGCAATAGGCCACGGAGGCACCTGCATGAAGAGGAGTAGTCTGCGTAGTCATGGCCACAGGCGACGAAGAGCTCAGCTCTCACCAGACAAATAAATGCATGTCACGGTTACAATGTGTATCTGACATTCTGCCCCGGTAGCTCATCTTGTTGACTACTGCGATGAAGACTTGTCAGTAATGTTTCTTTTCTTCTTGTTTTCACTGACAGTTTACAGTGGTGAGAAAACTACGCGGGCGTACCATCATTCCCAGTCACCAACATTTCGAAGAGTTTCTGAAGCGATTTCGTAATCTGTCGCCAGTTATCCGCCAAACTTTTTACTTCATTGTTGTTGTTGAATTATTTTCCCCTTAGCGCTTGAGATGCTAATGACGCATCCATTACTCGTTGCAAGATCTGGTGAATAACGTGGACCTGGTGCGCATCAGAAATTTCCTGTGCTACTGCTTAGGTAAGTGTGGCGCCGCATTTATCCTCGGAAAGAACATACCCCACGAAAGTAATTCGTTGATAGCGTTGCGTCCTCTGTACATGTAACATTTCAGGGGAGAATCTGTACACGCCAAGGAGAGTTATTTCGTAGACACTTTTGAGCAGTATTGTAGTTTTTAAATGTTATTACTCGCTTATAACCCTCCGGACTAACAATAACACTGCTTGTTCACCCTGAGACGAACTTCTCTTGTGTGTTCCGCCACTTAACACCGAACTTGTGGCCATACCTTGTGTGCGTGTGGATTCCTAATGGACAAAACTGCTGAGGTCATCGGTCCCTAGGCTTACACCCCACTTAAACTAACTTATGAGAACAACAGCACACACACTCATGCCCGAGGGAGGACTCGAACCTCCGGCGGCAGGGGCCGCGCAATCCATGACATGACGCCCTAGACCGCGCGGCGGTGCCAACCTTGCGTGGATCGTTGTGGACAGAAACTTCGTTAGACAACGCAGAGGGTATAATCCAAATATATCCAGGTTCAAATGGTTCAAATGGCTCTGAGCACTATGGGACTCAACATCTTAGGTCATAAGTCCCCTAGAACTTAGAACTACTTAAACCTAACTAACCTAAGGACAGCACACACATCCATGCCCGAGGCAGGATTCGAACCTGCGACCGTAGCAGTCGCGCGGTTCCGGACTGAGCGCCTAGAACCGCGAGACCACCGCAGCCGGCAAAAATATATCCAGAAATTATGTAAGTTTAGTACGTCGCAACATACGAATACAGTTGTCCGAGTAAAAAATGAGTGCCACGAAGGCGTGCTCTGCTTTAAGTTCACGAATGCACAGTAATGACTACTACGAGCGGCGAGTGCAGCAGAGCAGTTGTTTTCAGCGTCAGTGAATCCTGGATATGGGAGGCGAGCTACTTTACGTAGGAAGTTGCATGTCTTTACTAACAATAAATTTTCACTGCAGCGAATAAATTTTCACTGCAGTGGAGTGTGCACTGATTGGAACTTACTGGCAGAGTAAATTGTGTGCCAATCTACGACTCGAACCTGGGACGTCCGTCTTTTGCGATCATCTGCTGTACCGTCTGAGCTATCCAATCACTACTAACGACCAGCCCTAACAGCTTTAATTCCGTTAGTACGTCATCTCTCACCATCCAAACTCCACAGGTCTCCAGTACATCTTGCAGGACTAAGACTCTTGGTAGAAAAGAAATTGTAGAGACTTTAGCCGCAGCATAAGGGATTATTTCCAGAATGAACTGCAATTAGTAAATGATTTGGACTCTCGTAACACTTTTGCGTCTAGTAGACTGCACCATATCGTCGCCTGCTCACTCTACGCTTCGTGTCAATTAATTCCATCACTTAATTAATTTATTTATTTATTTATTGTTCCGTGGGACCAAATTAAGGAGAAGTCTCCATGGTCATGGAACGAGTCAATACATGAAATTATAACACGATATTAGAAACAGATAAAATGAAATATAAAAAAACATTCAGGTGACAAGTCGTAAGTTTAAATGAAGACAATCAACAATGTAACACTGGAATTTGCTTAATTTTTTAGCTCTTCCAGGAGCTCCTCGACAGAATAGAAGGAGTGAGCCATGAGGAAACTCTTCAGTTTAGACTTAAAAGAGTTTGGGCTTCTGCTAAGATTTTTGAGTTCTTGTGGTAGCTTATTGAAAATGGATGCAGCAGAATACTGCACTCCTTTCTGCACAAGAGTCAAGGAAGTGCATTCTACATGCAGATTTGATTTCTGCCTAGTATTAACTGAGTGAAAGCTGCTTACTCTTGGGAATAGGCTAATATTGCTAACAACAAACGACATTAAAGAAAATATATGCTGTGAGGGCAATGTCAGAATTCCCAGATTTTTGAATAGGAGTCGACAAGAGGTTCTCGAACTTACACCACATATAGCTCGAACAGCCCGTTTTTGAGCCAAAAATACCCTTTTTGAATCAGAAGAATTACCGCAAAAAATAATACCATACGACATAAGCGTATGAAAATATGCGAAGTAGACTACTTTTCGTGTTGAAGTGTTACTTATTTCAGATACTGTTCTAATGGTAAATAAAGCAGCATTTAGCTTCTGAACAAGATCCTGGACATGGGCTTTCCACAACAGCTTACTATCTATCCGAACGCCTAGGAATTTGAACTGTTCTGTCTGATCAAAATATCGGTTCTTGTTGAATTGTGAGTTAGAAACTGTAAAAACTGAGTCTTACTATGATTTAGCATCAAATTGTTTTCCAAAAGCCACGAACTTATTTCATGAACTACATTATTTGTTACTATTTCAATATTACACACAAGATCCTTCACTATCAAGCTGGTGTCATTAGCAAACAGAAATATTTTTGAATCACCTGTAATACTAGAAGGCATATCATTTATATAAATAAGAAACAGCAGTGGCCTCAGCACCGACCCTTGGGGAACGCCCCACTTAACAGTGCCCCATTGGGACTGAACATCACTACCACTCTCAATATTGCGGAGAATTACCCTCTGCTGTCTGTTCTTAAAGTAAGAGGCGAACCAATTTTAAGCTACTCCACTTACTCCATAATGGTCCAACTTCTGCAGTAATATTTTGTGGTCAACACAGTCAAAAGCCTTCGTTAAATCAAAGAAAACACCTAGCGTTCGCAACCTTTTATTTAATCCGTCCAAGACCTCACAGAGAAAAGAGAATATAGCATTTTCAGTTGTTAAACCATTTCTAAAACCAAACTGAACATTTGACAGCAAATTATGTGAATTTAAATGCTCCAGTAACCTTGTATATACAACCTTCTCGATAACTTTAGCAAACACCGACGGCATAGAAATAGGTCTAAAATTGTCAACATTATCAATGTCTCCCTTTTTATAAAGTGGCTTCACTACCGAGTACTTTAATCGGTCAGGAAACCGACCACTCCTAAAGGAAAAGTTACAGATATGGCTGAGAACTGGGCTAACATACATAGAACAATACTTCAGTATTCTGCTAGATACCCCGTCATATCCATGAGAGTTCTTGGTCTTTAGTGATTTAATTATTAACTCAATCTCCCTCTTGTCAGTATCATGGAGGAGCATTTCAGGTAACAGTCTCGGAACTCTTTTTTTTCTAAGAGCGCTATATGATTCCCTGTTGGGACTAGGTTTCTATTTAGTTCACCTGCTATATTCAGAAAGTGATTATTAAATACTGTACACATATGCGACTTATCAGTAACACGGACATTCCCACTACGCACTGATTCTATATCCTCGACCTGTCTCTGCAGACCAGCAACTTCCTTTACGACTGACCATATGGTTTTAATTTTATCCTGAGACTTAGCTATTCTATCTGCATACCACATACTTTTTGCCTTCCTAATAACATTTTTAAGCACCTTACAATACTGTTTCTAATGGGCTGCTGCATTTAGATTTTGACTGTTTCTAACGTTTTGATATAATTGCCATTCGTAAACGTTGCTTTCGTCGCCGTCGGCGAATGCTTATTTACAAATCACTTGTCAATGTGGACGGCACTCTAGGTGCCTCGACATCTTCTGGGAAGGGTAAAAAGAACGAAACGAGAGGAGTTGGTAAAACTACTAACTTTGTTGTTATTCATGGACCTACTTTATTTTGTGGTGCGAGGGTAAATTTTTTTTTAATGAATTCCTTCTAATAAGCTTCCTTCTAATAGGCTATAACTCTCAGCGTGGTCTCTCAAATCGATACCACCCCATGGGAGCTGCTACGTTGCTAACAGAATTGTAAGTTTCTGTGGCGCGGTATCGGACGAACCCAATGATGCGCTTCCGCTGCGCCATACCTCCTGTGGCTCCATATCGCCAGTGCCCTCTGCCGCCGCCATATAGGTAGGGCGGCCGGCGGCAGCCATTCAGCCCACTTGCACTAGGAATCTAGAGTCTGACTTTCTACAGCAAGTGAGTGCTGTGTGTGCAGTGCACAAAGTCGTACACCACATTCAGCATCACTCGAGATTTGTCTAAACCGATTATTAGGAGGCTTTAAGCCGTTTTCAGTTTGATCTGACCGGTGTAGGTGAACGTCCTCGAGATAGACAAGAGATGGAAGAACGTAAAAACCGCATGCTTCTCTCTAAAGGCGTAGGACGGCAACGTGCGGCTGGGAAGTCCGTAGTGACCTTCAGAGAGTCTAGAAGCAGTCTAGGAGCGTCGCAGGTGCAGCGACGTACTGCACAACCTGGGCTACTTTTAGCGCTCACGGCGCGAGATAAGAACGTCCGGCGCCTGCCCTTGACCAACTGGGCACTCCCTGTTCTTCTTTCCAGCGGCTGGGCGGTCGCAGAGCAGCCGCGGCGGGCGAAAGGCGCTCCGCTGCCAGCGACGCCAAGCGCCGCCTTTCGCGAGGCGCGCGAACGGCTCAGGTCGCTGCCGATGTACGATAGCGGCTCGCCGTGAACCTGCTCTAGGGAGGGGCGGCGCGGCAGAGCCAGAGGCAGAAGCAGAGGCAGTGCAACGCGGGAACTACAAGGTAACGCCGCTCCGTACACACCGCTGACGAACATCACCGCTCTACAGTAGTGGAAAACAGTGCTACAGCAGAATTCCTATCAAAGTAAAATACAATGTCTGAAGCATACATGTATCGAATGTATTATGAAATCGGTAGATAAAAGTAAGATATAAACAACCATGACCGATTTACACAGTTCTCTTTATAACATAATAGGTTTTGCGGTCCAGGGGTTATGTTGTGGGAAGGCATAATTTTGCATGCGCGTACTGACCTCCAAATCTTTTAACACTGACACGCATTGTTCAGCGTTATTGTGATACTATACTCCTTCCATATGTGTGTCATTCCAGAGTGAGTTCGGTCCTAATTTTATTTGCATGTATTACAATGCGCGATCACATTTAACAAAGCAGCCGGAGGAAACTTTGGAACAAGAAGAAACTCGGGGACATGGACTGTCCTGCCCGTTTTCCCGACATGAATCCCCTCTAACACGTATGGAAGGTGTTAGGCAGACGTACTGCAGCACGCTCACACGCACCTGCTACAGTCATGCTCATAAATTAAGGATAATGCTGATACATGGTGAAACAATGCGGGTTTAAATCACCTCGGGGTATGACCGTGCGGTGCATTAGCCTGCGATCGTCGCACGGTGGCGCTGGCAGCAGGCCACATACGCAGAAATGTGTTGGTGCATGTCATAGTACGGTGCAGCAAGTAAGTGTGCAGACATTTTCAGACGTGCTAATGGTGACTGTGTGTTGAAAATGGCTCAAGGAATACATATTGATGTTATGAGCGGTAGAATACTGGGGCGACTGGAGGCTGGTCAAACACAGCAGGTCGTAGCACGAGCCCTCCGTGTGCCACAAAGTCAGATCTCAAGATTATGACAAGGATTCCAGCAGACAATAAAGGTGTCCAGGCGCTACAGTACGGGACGTCCACAGTGTACAACACCACAAGAAGACCGAATCTCACCATCAGTGTCCGCAGACGGCCACGTAGTACCGCGGGTAGCTTTGTTCGGGACCTTACCGCAGCCGCTGGAACAGTTGTCTCCAGACACACAGTCTAAAGACGACTGAACAGACATGGCTATATCGCCCGGAGACCTGCAAGGTGCATTCCACTGACCCCAGGTCACAGGAGAGCCCGTAAAGCCTGGTGTCAAGAACACAGTACATGGTCATTGGAACAGTGGTCCCAGGCTATGTTCACGGACGAGTGCAGGTATAGTCTGAACAGTGATTCTCGCCGGGCTTTCATCTGTCGTGAACCAGGAACCAGATACCAACAACTTAATGTACTTGAAAATGTTTTATAACATGAGTGCGAAAATAAGGCGTTTGCATTTCCTGAATGCAAATTGGTACACGAAGAGCCGAAGAAACTGGTACGTAGCGCCCCCGCGAGAACGGAGAAGTGCCGCAACATCACGTGGCATGGACTCGACTAATGTCTGAAGTAGTGTTGGAGGGAATTGACACCACGAATCCTGCAGGACTGTCCATAAATCCGCAAGAGTACGAAGGGGTGGAGGTCTCTTCTGAACAGCACCTTGCAAGGCATCCCAGATATTCAAGCTGTAGCCGAGCGGTTCTACGCGCTTCAGACCGGGACCGCGCTGCTGCTACGGCAGCAGGTTAGAATCCTGCCTCGGGCACTGACGTGTGTGATGTCCTTAGGTTAATTAGGTTTAATTAGTTCAAAGTCTAGGGGACTGATGACCTCAGATGTTAAATCCCATAGAGCTTAGAGCCATTTGTACCATTTTTTGAACCGGATATGCTCAATAATGTTCAAGTCTGCGGAGTTTGGTGGGCAGCTGAATGTTTAAACTCGGAAGAGTGTTCCTGGAGCCACTCTGTAGCAATTTTGGACGTGTGTTGTGTCGCATTGTCTTGCTGAAATTGCCCAAGCCCGTCGGAATGCACAATGGACATTAATGGATGCAGGTGATCAGACAGGATGCTTACATACGTGTCACCTGTTAGAGTCGTATCTAGACGTATCAGAGGTCCCATATCACTCCAACTGCACACAACCCACACCACACACGTCCGCCGCTCGTGGTCTCGCGGTAGCGTTCTCGCTTCCCGAGCACGGGGTCCCGGGTTCGATTCCCGGCGGGGTCAGGGATTTTCACCTGCCTCGAGATGACTGGGTGTTTGTGTTGTCCTCATCATTTCATCATCATCCAGGAAAGTGGCGAAATTGGACTGAGCAAAGGTTGGGAAATTGTACGGGCGCTGATAATCACGCAGTTGAGCGCCCCACAAACCAAACATCATCATCATCTCAACCCACACCACTACAGACCCTCCACCAGTTTGAAGAGTCCCCTGCTGATGTGCATGGTCCGTGAATTCGTGAGGTTGTCTCCATACCCATACACGTCAATCCGCTCTATACAATTTGAAACGAGACACATCGGACCAGGCAACATGTTTATAGTCATCATCAGTCCAATGTCGGAGTTGATGGGGCCCAGTCATGAAGGTTACACGAGTGGGCCTTCGGCTCCAAAAGCCCATATCGGTGATGTACCGTTGAATGGTTCGCACGCTGACCAGCTTGAATAGTCCGCTGCTGACATGCAGGGTCGATGGATTCTTGAGGTTGTCTCCATACCCGTACACGTCCATCCGTTCGATACAATTTGTAAGCCGGCCGTAGTGGCCGAGCGTTTCTAGGCGCTTCAGTCCGGAACTGCGCTGCAGCTACGGTCGCAAGTTCGAATCCTGCTTCGGGAATGGATGTGTCTGATGTTCTTAGGTTAGTTAGGTTTAAGTAGTTCTACGTCTAGGGGACTGATGACCTCAGATAAGTCCCATAGTGCTCAGAGCCATTTGAACCATTTTAAACAATTTGAAACGAGACTCGTCCGACCAGGCAACATGTTTCCAGTCATCAACAGTCCAATATCGGTGTTGATGGGCCAGGCCAGGTGTAAATCCTTGTGTAGTGCAGTAATCAAGGGTACACGAGCGGGCCTTCGGCTCCGAAAGCCCATATCGATGATGTTTCGTTGAATGGTTCGCACGCTGATACTTGTTGATGGCGCAGCATTGTAATCTGCGCCAATATGCGGAAGGGTTGCCCTTCTGTCACGTTGAACGATTCTATTCAGTCGTCGTTCGTCCCGTTCTTGCAGGATATTTATTCGGATGCAGCTATAGCGGAGATTTGATGTTTTACCGCATTCCTGATATTTACGGTATACTTGTGAAATGGTAGTACGGGAAAATCCTCATTCCATCGCTACCTCGGAGATACTGTGTCCCATCGCACGGTGGCCGACTATAACACCACGTTTAAAACTCAATGGAACCGTGATAAGCTGCCAATGTAGCAACAGTAACCGACCTAAAAACTGCTCCAGACACTCGTCTTACGCGTCGCCGACCGCAGTGCCGTATTCTGCCTGTTTAGGTATCTCAGTATTTGAAGAAGAACTACGAACCCTAACAAAATCAATGCCGAAGAGTATGCTTGAGGTAATTAGGATGTACGGAGGTTGCAGAAAGTTCTAACAATGTAATAACACAACAGAACAATTAGTGCCTTTATACACTGAAGCACAAAAAAACTGGTATAGCCATGCGTATTCAAATACTTTGTCCAACCTCCGTTCTTCCTAATTACCTCAAAAATTCTCTTCGGCATTGATTTTATTAGGGTTCGTAGTTCTTGCAGTGAAATTGTCCCCCACTCTTCGCGTATCGCTCTTTTCAGCTCACATAGACCTCAAACAGCCTTCTATTGCGATAGACACACTTTTCAAATATTCTCCAGAGATTTTCCGTGGGGTTTAAATCCATGCTAAAAGCAGTCCTGGACAAGACATCGACATCTGTATCTTTAAACTACAATTATGTTGTGAATAAAGAACCACAGAAGCACTATCTTGTTGAAACATTAGGTTTTTGTCCCACAGATCGTCACACATTCTAATTCATTCTGTCTCTAGCATCTCCGTGTACATATCGAAGTTCATCCTAGCGTTCATTCAATCACCTGCTTTACACCTGCTTTGGAACGCACTACAGTAGCGATTCCACGTGCACTGATTCGTCCTTGATAGGTTTCCCGTGGTGTGAGGCGCCAGATGTCTGCGCACAGGTCACGAAATTGTAAATGAAGGTCGGTGGTTTGTTGGCGTGAAGCCAGCGTCCGCTAACGTCTCAGATGTCTTCCACTGGGTGCAGATCAGGGGAATTTGGTGACCATGTGAGTTCACTATTCCTACTACCACTGTAGTACGATTTCCAAAACATGGTCCAAGATTTCTCGTCAGAAGGCCAGTTAAATTCCTAACAGAGTCATGGGAACGAGACTGCACAGAGGCTTGCCCTCCACATTGACCTGCGTGAGTAGGAATCCCCCTGCCTTTGACCTGTCGCTCTGAACATGAACAATGTTTTACAGAACACGCACCAATCATGCCAGAAGCACGGGGTCTCTTCATAGATGAGGTAAGGACCCGTCTCCAAAATGCGATTATATAGCACCCAGGCAAATCGCTCGTCACATAGATACACAATGTCCAAACAGGGCGTATCGCGGTACTTTCGATGGTTGCCTGATGGCAACGAAGAACGTAATAGATTATATTAAAAATGTAAATCTCTGTTTGTAATTTATATGTGTTGACTGTGTTATATTTAATTTTGTGCTTATAAAACATGACAAATAAACTGTATTTTCGCATTCTGAGAATATTGAAGGGCGATCTGTTTTAATTGTTAAAACCCATTCAAAAGCCAGGATCGCACAAAATATTTTTTTATTCAAGACAAACGGTTTCAACAGGCTTGGCTGTCATCTTCAGGTCTATTTTTGTAGTAAAACATGTTCATTTTACGTTGACCTCATGCACAAGAAGTCGAATGAATAAATTTCAGCACATTATAAACGCTTGTCATCAGTAAAATATTTAAAATCACACAGCATCTTGTACAAAAGGCCATGCCCGTTTACATATTGCTCACAGCTGCATGTTACATGATACTTACACAATGGCAGATCTGTTTACAAATGCTGGACACATACTTCAAGTGCAAATCCACTTTATATGACGGACCTGTCAGTTGTACATTGTACAGTGTACCTTGACAGTGTATTATCGTTTCCGTGTTGTGTGGACCACTAACATCTCGTTTATTTTGTTTTGATTTTGTGGGATGCGATCTTCTTTTATTGGAAAAATAATAAAACATGAGAACTGTCTACGACCTTGGAAAATATTTAGAAGAAAAATCACAGAGTCGCAGTGACACTGAAGATGCTTTGAAATAAAGCGGTAGGCGTATACTATAAAGAAGACTTTTAATATAGTCATAAAAGACGGTATATAACGTATATTACTAGTATAACTACGATTGCGAAGAAGCGGCCTAAAAACAAAAAAAAAAAGACAACATCCCATCTCTCCTCTCTGGAAGGGCTGTGTATACCAGCTGTGTTGGAATCCATGCATTGGCTATCAGACCAGGTCAGACAGTGCTCCGCCCACGCTAGTCCCCAGAGAAGGCTTCGTCCCGTTTATAGGGCCCTGGGGAATGGGTAGCAGGCGGTGGCGCACTGGGCAGCCAGATGTCTGAGTAACAAGACGCGGGGAGATCGATCCTCCTGCACCCGTCTGCTGCAGTCATGTGCAAGAAGCATCTGGAGTAGAACGAAAGACGTTCGTAATGAGGATGTAATTCGTTGGTCTACTGTACGTAATGGTACATACCAGAACAGAAATAGTCTTGGTTGCGAAATTATGTAATATCAATGACACATTTCACTCTTTTGAGGCATCATCAGATTGTGTAACAACAGTTGGATATGTAACCCATCCGTCATTAAGCCATATAAAATCGAAAATGAGGGCGATAGTTCCATTTTAAATCGCTCCACAACCATATTGCCAAATATTTAGTGAGTGCAAGCGCTTCCAAGACTTGTTCGGCAGTTATGTAATCATAAATCACACAGTCGTATATTATTTTTGAAGCCTGAAATTCTCAGAAAAGGAGACAGCAGTCTTAACGTAAATTATTCAAATGTAAATGTAAAAAAAGTTTATGCAATAGACTTTTACTCCCTAAAGAGAATGGAAACTGGTCATAATGTTTTGGCTGTCTAATGTGTACTCCGCCTATGCAGTAAAAGCTTTATATATATATTTTTTAAAATTTGAATAATATGTTATTTCTTCATCATCTTATACAATAATATTATATATAATCCTCCTATTGAAGCGAAAAATGTTACATTTGTTTATTCTGAAGGCTAACTGCGAATACCTTGACCAAGCGTCGATCCTCTACAGGTCTTCCTGTACCGTTTAACCAGTGAAGTAGTGTTTTGGCTCAGGCAAACGGACGGATTACCACACGCAGTGCAGCCTTGAGGACTTCATGTCAGCGACTCCGAAAACAACTGACGACGACTGCTTCAGGGCAAAACTTGTGTAACTAATAGGCCTTGTTTAGTAATACGTAATTTGTTGTTAACTTATCTTTGTTTATAAATAGCATAAGTGTAGAGCAGTGTTATTCCTATAATTTATACTTTATATTTCTTCTTTTGATTTGTAATCTAATGCTTCTGGCACGGAAAATTAATTAAAAGAACATAATATTAAAAAGGATAACACTTCCTAATTTCCCGCAAAATTATATTTATTTGGCCACAAACCAGCTTTCGGCTTCTCAGTCATGTTCCGGTGACAACTGACTGTCGCAAACACAGATAAACATGATGTGCGACTAACACAGATAATATTTGTACAGAAGATACAAGAAAGGAGTAAACAAAGTCTTTATGTAGAGAGACATATAACAAATGATAAGAAATAAAATGAATTCACGGTTAGAATCTGGTATTTGTACGGAAACTTAATATAACAAGGGGAAAAATGGAAATGTTGTGTGATCAGACTAAATTTCCATTTTCCCCCTTGTTAAATTATGTTTTCGTTACAAGTACTAAATTCTAAGTGTAAATTCATTTTGTTTTTCACCATTTGTGATATATATCTCTACAAAAAACTTCTTTTACCTCTTTTTTAGTTAATGTAATTGTTGTAATATTTTCCTACGTGAACAATTTGTCATTTTTGTATCTTCTGTACAAATAATGTGTTTGTAAGTCGCACATCATATTTATGTTTGTTTACGACAGTCAATTGCCACCTGAAGATGACCTAAGAAGCCGAAAGACTGTTTGTGAGCAAATAAATATAATTTTGCAGAACATCAGGAAGTGTTATCCTTTATAATATTGTTATCGTCCTCCAAGAAACACCGACGGAAAATTCAGTTAGTGTTAATTAAAAAAACTTTGTTGCCAGCCGGCCAATAAGCCTGATGTGAGGAAGCGGTAAGTAACGTTTTCATTGGAAGTTTTTTTGTTTTATTTGACTTTCCCAGCTCATACTCTGTGTGACCAACGAAAACAAATGTTTACGTAGAGTACATAATTGTACAGAGAAAATTCATAAACGCATATTTAGAGGATTGAAAGTTTAAGCCGTCACTTTTTTCCTCAGTAAAGTTTTAAGAAATACCATGATAAGTAAACTAGACAGTTTTAGGTTATCAATTCACACTATTTCTTAAATTTAATCAGATAAATGAAAATATGAATACTCGTAAAATCTACAGATAGTGTTCGTTGCAGAATGTTCTTAGTACATTTAGCAGAGCGCCGGCCGGAGTGGCCGAGCGGTTCTAGGCGCTTCAGTCTGGAACAGCGTGACCGCTACGGTCGCAGGTTCGAATCCTGCCTCGGGCATGGATGTGTGTGACGTCCTTAGGTTGGTTTAAGTAGTTCTAAGTTCTAGGGGACTGATGACCTCAAATGTTAAGTCCCATAGTGCTCAGTGCCATTTGAACCATTTTAGCAGAGCCGCAGTCACAGATAAGCTTACGACTCAGTCTTTTATGTGGCGTATATCTGGTATTGTTTCAAGAAACAACGGCTTATTACAACTATTCCTCATTTGCTGCGTCAGTGCGGTAATATATACCCGTTGAACTGTACAACGTCGCACAAGTGTACGGTTAATGAGCTAATTACTGAGTATGTTAATTCTGAACAACCTTCACTTAACTATCACGTTTGCGCTTCGTACAATATCACTAATGCAAATCGGAGCTAAGGAAACACAGAAATTCCACGTTAAGGAAATACGTGCCGCAAAACCGCATCGGCCATCTTGGAAGCGCCGTCGCAGAGCTGAGCTCGCACTGCGGTTTATTACGTAAGCCAGGAAACACGCATTTGCTAACGTCGTGCGACCGGAATTATGAGTCCCAAGTGCTGTGCCAAGGGAAGCGAAAGAGGTGTGTCAGAAGATATTCGTCTAAACTGCTCTTAGAAATGGTACTGCACCTGCTTTCAGGCTGTTAATAAATTTTTAAAACAGCACGTGATATACGTGCATTTATTTACTTTTTATTCTATGACTAAAATGGACGTACATTTGCGGAAATGGAATTCACTGTGGCAGGGAAGCACAGATTCCGAGTATCATCTTGAGGCACAACTTGGGGGCCGGCCGATGTGACCGAGCGGTTCTAGGCGCTTCAGTATGGAACAACGCTACCGCTACGGTCGCAGGTTCGAATCCTGCCTCGGGCATGGATATGTGTGATGTCCTTAGGTTAGTTAGGTTTAAGTAGATCTAAATTCTAGGGGACTGATGACCTCAGATGTTAAGTCGCATAGTGCTCAGAGCCATTTGAACCATTTTTGAACATAACTTGGCATGCCTGAAGCACGGGCTGCCATTTCATAAACAATATTGGCTGGATACCGGTAAGAGAGTATACACTAAGGTGACAAAAGTCATGGGGTATCTCTTAATATCTGTCGGGCCTCCTATTACCCGGAGTAGTGCAGCAACTTGGCGTGGCATGGATTCAACAAGTTCATGGAGGTCCCCTGAGCCATGTTACCCACTACAGCCGTTCACAATAGCGAAAGCGTTTCCGGTGAAGGATTTTGTCCACGAACAGGCCTTTATGTACCATAAATGTTCCATGGGATTCATGTCGGGCGATCTGGGTAGCCAAATCGTTCGCTCAAATTGCCCAGAACGTTTTACAAACCAGTCGCGAACAGTTGTGGCCCGATTCAGTTGGACCAGAGGACGCAGTCCATTCCATGTAAACACAGCCCACACCATTATGGAGCCGCCACCAGCTTGCACAGTGCTTTGTTTGCCAACTTGTGTCCATCACTTACTTACAAGGGAACCTCCCCATCGCATCCCCCTGAGATTTAGTTATAAGTTAGCACAGTGGATAGGCCTTGAAAAACTGAACACAGATCAATCGAGAAAACAGGAAGAAGTTGTGTGGAACTATGAAAAAAATAAGCAAAATATACAAACTGAGTAGTCCATGTGGAAGATAGGCAACATCAAGGCTAATGTCAGCTCACGAGCGCCGTGGTCCCGTGGTTAGCGTGAGCAGCTGTGAAACGAGAGGTCCTTGGTTCAAGTCTTACCTCGAGTGAAAATTTACTTTCTTTATGTTCGCAAAGTTATGATCTGTCCGTTCGTTCACTGGCGTCTCTGTTCACTGTAATAAGTTTAGTGTCTGTGTTTTGCGACCGCACCGCAAAACCGTGCGAGCTGTATTTGTTGGATTCATATTGCCCACGGAATACATCGCACGTATTTAATGCACTCTCGTCCAAAGTAGCGAACAGTCAACTGCCAGCCAGGGAGCCTCGTTTGCAGGAATACCACAGTCTAGTGGGAATACTCTCTCTTCCGTGCGCTGTAGTCGACTGACGTCATGTGTTTCGGCGTTTGTTTAGGTGTAGCGTCCCCATACTACGGCGCAGTTACCTCGCATCGGACGGACGGACAGATAATAATTGTCTGAAAATAAAAAATTAAACTTTTCACTCGAGGGAAGACTTGAACCAAGGACCTCTCGTTCCGCAGCTGCTCATGCTAACCACAAGACCACAGCGCTCCTGAGCTCACATTATCTTTGATGTTGCCTATCTTGCCATGGACTACTCAGTTTGTATATTTTGCTTATTTTTTTTCATAGTTCCACACAACTTCTTCCTGTTTTCTCGATTGATCTGTGTTCAGTTTTTGAAGGCCTATCCACTGTGCCAACTTATAACTAAATCCGAAGGGGGTGCGGTGGGGAGGTTCCCTTGTTAGTGGGGTATGCGCCATGCTCGAATCCTACCATCGGCTCCTACCAACTGAAATCGGACTCATCTGAACAGCCCACAGTTTTCTAATTGTCTAGGGTTCAACCGACATGGTCACGAACCCAGGAGAGGCGCTGCAGGCGATGTCGTGCTGTTTTAAAAGGCACTCGCTTTGGTCATCTGCTGCCATAGCCCATTAACACGAAATTTCGCCGCACTGTGCTAACGGATACATTCGTCATACGTCCTACACTGATTTCTGAGGTGATTTCACGCAGTGTTGCTTGTCTGTTAGCAACTCTAGGCAAACACCGCTGCTCTCGGTCGTTAAGTGAAGCCCGTCGGCCACTGCATTGTCCGTGGTGAGAGGTAATGCCTGGGATTTGATATTCTCGGCACTGTGGACCTTAGAATATTGAATACCCGAACCGTTTCCAAATAGAACGTCCCATGCGCTAACTACCATTTCGCTTTCAAAGTCTGTTATTTGAAGTTGTGCGGTCATAATCAAGTCGAAAAACGTGATTCACCTGAGTACAAATGACAGTTACGCTAATGCCCTGCCCTTTTATATCTTTTGTATGTTGACTCATATCAGTGCCCACTGACAGCTAATGTCATTAATTCCGTTGTGTCTTGATTGGTTCATAATGGCTGCGGGATAGAAACTCTGTCTCTTCTTTCTGACATGTCCAAAAACACAGACTCCACCGACATAATTAAGGTGAATGACCAATTTTTCTCTTCACTGCGAATGAACATTATGCTTGAACTCTTACGGGAATTGTCGAATTGCCGCGAGTAATTAGGATACTGCGCAAGGGCTTGTGGATAAGTTGAAAATTGGGGTCTGGCGGGAGTCGTGCTAGGGTAGTCCGTGTAATTGCGGTGACCTCTGTGTCCGGATGGTGCAGTGATCAGCGCATCCGGAAGAACACACACCACATATATATTTATTTTATTTTGTTACTAGTTTCGTCTTATACACAAGTCATCTTCAAATAAAAACAAAATACACCGATTAGTGAATGAATGCCAAACGGCGGGATACACCGCCATAATTCGTGTGACAAGAATCGTTAGTTGTACAATGCAGTAGAAGAATTATGTAAATTATCCCAGAATAACAGGTCGTCAAATGTAATGAACACATAAGAATCTTGCAGTAATGTGAACTCTGTGACCTTTTAGAGTTATCAGTCTTCTTACTGGTTTGAAGCATCCCGACAAAAAATTTTTCCTGTGATAACCTCTTCATCTCAGAGTAGCACTTGCAACCTAAGTCCTAAATTATTGGCTCGATGTATTCAAAACTGTCTTCCTCCACAATTGTTACCCTGTGCAGCTACCTCCAGTACCATAGAAGTCATCATTCTTGATGTCTTAACAGATGTCCTACCATCCTCTCCCTTCTTCTCGTCAGTGTTTTCCCCATGTTCCTTTCCTCACCGATTCTGCTGAGAACTTCCTCATTCCTTACAAGTCCACCTAATTTTCTACATTACTTTGTAGAACCACGTCTCAGATCCTTCGATTCTTTTTTGCTTTCCTACAGTCCACGTTTCACTACCATACAATGCTGTGCTCAATGCATACATTATCTTAAATTTATTATTGAATTTAAGGTCTGTCTTTGTTACTAGAAGACTTCTCTTGGCCAGGAATGCCCTTCTTGCCAGTCCTACTCTGCTTACTACGACCTCCTTGCTCCGGCCATCACGTGTGATTTTATTACTTAGGTAGCAGAATTCCTTAACTTCATCTATGTTGACTTTCTCACTATTCTCATTTCTGCTACTTCTCGTTACTTTTATTTTTCGTCGATTTACTCTCAACTCTGTTTTTTTACGCATTAGAGTGTTCATTCCATTCAGTGAATCTTGTTTTTCTTCTTCACTTTCACTGAGGATAGCATCTTATCATTGACATCCTTTCACCTCGAATTTTAATTTCACTCTTAAACTTTTCTCTCATTTTCATCATTGGTTCGTCGATGTATATATTAATAGCAGGGGCGAGACACTACACGTCTGTCTTACACCCTTTTTAATCCGAGCACTTCTTGGTTTTCTACTCTTACTGTTCCCTCTTGGTTCTTGTACATATTGCATATTATCCGTCTTGCCCTAAAGCTTACCTCTATTTTTGTCAGAATGTCGTATATCTTGCACCATTTTACACTGTCGAACGCTATTTCCAGGTCGATGAATCCTATAAACGTGCCTTGATTTTTCTTTACTCTTGCTTGCGTTATCAACCGCAACACCAGAATTGCCTTTCTTGTGCCTTTACCTTTCCTAAAGCCAAACTGATTGTCATCTAACAGATCCTCAATTTTCTTATCAGTAACTTGGACCCATGAGCTATCAAGCCGCTTGTGTGATAATTCTCGCACTTGTCGGTGCTTGCAATCCTCGGAATTGTGTAGATGATGTTTTTCCGACCAGCACCGTGAATAGTCGTTTTGTTGCCATTTTCCCCAATGATTCTAGAAATTCAGATGGAATATTGTCTACCCTTTCTGCCTTATTTGATTTTAAGTCTTCAACAGCTCTTTTAAATTCTAATTCAATACTGGATACCATATCTCTTCTGTATCGACGCCTGTTTCCTCTACTATCACGTCATCAGACAAGCCTTCCCACCTACAGAAGCCTTCAATGTACTCTTCCCACCTATCTGCTCTCTCCTCTGCATTTAACAGTGGAATTCCCATTGCGCTCTTAACGTTACCTGCCTTGCCTTTAGATCCACCGAAGTTTTTTTTCACTCTTCTATATGCTGAATCAGTCCTTGCGACCATTATTTCTTTTTCGGTTCCTTCACATTTTTCCTGCAGCCATTTCGCCTTAACTTCCCGGCACTTCCTATTTATTTCATTTCTAACTGACTTTTATTTCTGTATTCCTGAATTTCCCGGAACATTTTTGTACTTCCTTCTTTCATCGATCAAGTGAAGTATTTGTTCTGTTACTCATGGTTTATTCGCAGTTACCTTTTTTGTACCAATGGTTTCCTTTCCAGTTTCTGTGATTACCCTGTTTCGAGAAAATTCCTCTTCAAATGAATTGCCTACTGAGCTATTCTTTATCGCAGTATCTATTATCATGATGTAATCTAACTCAAATCTTCCCATATCTCCCGTCTTTTTCAAGTATACCCCCTTCTCTTGTGATTCTTTAACAGAGCACTCTTTTACTAGCTGAAACTTATTGCAGAACTCAATATCATATTTGTCTCATTGTCTATTCTAGAGTAACACTACAAGCAGTGACAATTATGGACTCTGTTGATGGAGATGACTGTCCCACACCAGAAGCTAATACACAGACATCGTGAATTTACGAATTTCTCAACCAACTTTCGGAGAATAAAGTAGGGCGAAAACCAAATCTCACGAAAACGGTAAGGACTTCTAGGACATGACGAGCTGTATTAGAAAAAGGCTACTTCCCACTTGCTTGCTCTTGTGTTTGGACTGGGTGGCTGCATCTTACGTTCTGGTCAGGTAAAGGATTAACAGGACGCCAGCCACAAATCCGCCACGGTTCGTGAGCTCACAGGTAAAACGCACAAACCACAAGAAGTTGAGTAACGAAAGTCAGTGAAAAAGACCAATAAAAAGGTGTTAGCATGTGGACGTAATGTGTTGTTCCAGTCTCTTCTGTACCTAAGGTCCATCACCGTTCCCTTTGGATCCCTACGTAATTCGGTGCTCTCCGATACACACGATCGAACAGCGGAGGAGTGGTACACAAGCGTCAACTTTAGGTTACAATATCTCCGGATGTAATTAACATTTTACAGTGCAACAAACGGCACTGATTACGTATTTGTTTATATGTTCCGATGTGCTAACAAAACTAACGGGGTTCCATTAAAAAAAAACGTAGGTTTGTGTTAAAAAATATCCTTCCGTGCATTTTTTTATGGTTTGTATTAACCAATTACACTAGCCCCTCTCCTCACGTTCGGTCTGTGGAATCGATTCGTCAGTATTTGATGTGGTTTACGAAATATATCCTGCGGTAATGTTAGGTGACTCACCCTGTATACAGATAGAAGTAGTATCGCGTACAAAAGGAGGTGATTCATGTGAAAAGATTTCTGACGTAATTATTGCCGCGCAACGGGCAGCAACGTAGAATGGTAGCTGGAACTAGAGGCATGGGACGTTCCATTTTGGAAATAGGTAAGGTATTCAATACTCTGACATTCACAATGTCAAGAGTGTGTCGAGAATGCCGAATTTCAGGCATTACGTCTCACGACGGGAATGCAGTGGCCGACGGCCTTAACTTAACGACCGAGAGCAGCGGCGTTTGGGTAGAGCTGTCAGTGCTACCATACAAGCAACACTGCTTGAAATAACCAAAGAAATCAATGTGGGTCGTACGACGAATGTATCCGTTAGGACAGTGCGGCGCTATGGCAGCAGACGACCGACACGAGTGTCTTTGCTAACAGCAGGACATCGCCTGTAGCGCCTCTCCTGGGTTCGTGACCGTATCGGTTGGACGCTAGACGTCTGGAAAACCGTGGCCTGGTCAGATGAATCCCGATTTCAGTTGGTAAGAGCTGATGGTAGCGTTCGAGTGCGGTGGAGACCCACTTAGGTTGTTAACAAGGTACGCAAGCTGGTGGTGCCTGCATAATACACTCCTGGAAATTGAAATAAGAACACCGTGAATTCATTGTCCCAGGAAGGGGAAACTTTATTGACACATTCCTGGGGTCAGATACATCACATGATCACACTGACAGAACCACAGGCACATAGACACAGGCAACAGAGCATGCACAATGTCGGCACTAGTACAGTGTATATCCACCTTTCGCAGCAATGCAGGCTGCTATTCTCCCATGGAGACGATCGTAGAGATGCTGGATGTAGTCCTGTGGAACGGCTTGCCATGCCATTTCCACCTGGCGCCTCAGTTGGACCAGCGTTCGTGCTGGACGTGCAGACCGATTGAGACGACGCTTCATCCAGTCCCAAACATGCTCAATGGGGGACAGATCCGGAGATCTTGCTGGCCAGGGTAGTTGACTTACATCTTCTAGAGCACGTTGGGTGGCACGGGATACATGCAGACGTGCATTGTCCTGTTGGAACAGCAAGTTCCCTTGCCGGTCTAGGAATGGTAGAACGATGGGTTCGATGACGGTTTGGATGTACCGTGCACTATTCAGTGTCCCCTCGACGATCACCAGTGGTGTACGGCCAGTGTAGGAGATCGCTCCCCACACCATGATGCCGGGTGTTGGCCCTGTGTGCCTCGGTCGTATGCAGTCCTCATTGTGGCGCTCACCTGCACGGCGCCAAACACGCATACGACCATCATTGGCACCAAGGCAGAAGCGACTCTCATCGCTGAAGACGACACGGCTCCATTCGTCCCTCCATTCACGCCTGTCGCGACACCACTGGAGGCGGGCTGCACGATGTTGGGGCGTGAGCGGAAGACGGCCTAACGGTGTGCGGGACCGTAGCCCAGCTTCATGGAGACGGTTGCGAATGGTCCTCGCCGATACCCCAGGAGCAACAGTGTCCCTAATTTGCTGGGAAGTGGCGGTGCGGTCCTCTACGGCACTGCGTAGGATCCTACGGTCTTGGCGTGCATCCGTGCGTCGCTGCGGTCCGGTCCCAGGTCGACGGGCACGTGCACCTTCCGCCGACCACTGGCGACAACATCGATGTACTGTGGAGACCTCACGCCCCACGTGTTGAGCAATTCGGCGGTACGTCCACCCGGCCTCCCGCATGCCCACTATACGCCCTCGCTCAAAGTCCGTCAACTGCACATACGGTTCACGTCCACGGTGTCGCGGCATGCTACCAGTGTTAAAGACTGCGATGGAGCTCCGTATGCCACGGCAAACTGGCTGACACTGACGGCGGCGGTGCACAAATGCTGCGCAGCTAGCGCCATTCGACGGCCAACACCGCGGTTCCTGGTGTGTCCACTGTGCCGTGCGTGTGATCATTGCTTGTACAGCCCTCTCGCAGTGTCCGGAGCAAGTATGGTGGGTCTGACACACCGGTGTCAATGTGTTCTTTTTTCCATTTCCAGGAGTGTAGTTCAAAATGGCTCTGAGCACTATGGGACTGAACTGCTGTGGTCATCAGTCCCCTAGAACTACTTAAACCTAACTAACCTAAGGACATCACACACACCCATGCCCGAGGCAGGATTCGAACCTGCGACCGAAGCAGCAGCACGGTTCCGGACTGGAGCGCTTAGAACCGCACGGCCACCGCGGCCGGCGCCTGCATAATAGTGTGGGCTCTATTTTCGTGGAATTGACTGGGTCCTTTGATCTAACTGAACCGATCGTTGACTGGAAATGGTTACGTTCGGCTACCTGTAGACCATTTTTAGCCATTCACGGACTTCATGATCCAAAACAACAATGCAATATGTATGGATGACAGTGCGCCATGTAACCAGGCCACAATTATTCGTGATTGATTTGAAGAACATTCTGGACAGTTCGCGCGAATGTTTTGGCCACCCAGATTGCCCAACATGAATCCCATCGAACATTTATGGCACATAATCTAGAGGTCAGTTCGTGCGCAAAGTACTGCACCTGAAACACTTTCGCAGCTATGGACGGCTAAAGAGGCGGCATTTCTGCAGGGGACTGCCAACGAGTTGTTGAGTCCACGCCACGTCGAGTTGCTGCACTACGCCGGGAAGAAGAAGGTTCGGCACCTAATTAGGAGGTATCGCTTGATTTTTGTCACCTCAGTGTATGGTTCCACAGAAATGTATGAATCTTGCCAGTTTTGGCTCTACTTCATCTTAGTTGGGAAGGTTCCCATCATCTGATCATACAATGTAAGCTTTCACGGCCTGTATTGTCTTCACTTAAAACTTCCTGACGTTTCGTCTCCGACTGCGGGAGACATCCTCGGAGGTAAAGCGGCGAACTGCGAAGAGAACTCGACGAAGCGCTGATTATATACGCAGTACGGAGGGCGCCACAGTCGATCACGTGGCGTCGGCTATGAGATTGTCTCTGGTAATGCCAACATTCTCGATTGAAAGTAATCGATCGTCACGCTTGCGATGCAACGCTGACATCCAGATTTCATCCAGTTTAACACCTTCGTCTTTCCTGTTAAAATTATTACGATGTTTATCAATCTCGATAGCCTCTCTATACAAGCGTGCATAATAATGCGTGGTTTTTGATATGACGCTCGTCTCGCTGAATTTTATTTCATGATCACCTTCCTGGTAAACATGTTCCGCTACGGCCGATTTATCCGTGTGACCCAGGCGGCAATTCCTCTTATGTTCAACAAGACGGGTGTTCACACTTCTCTTTGTGGTACCGATGTAAACCTGTCCACAACTACAAGGAATTTTATATACCCCAGGTGTAGCCAAAGGGTCTCGTGCATCTTTTGCCGACCTTAAAAATTCTTTTATTTTTCTGGTGGGTCTGAAAATAGTTTCCACCCCATACTTGCCTAAAACTTTCCCAATGCGGTCTGTGACCTTACTAATGAACGGAAGAAAAACTTTGCCCTTGGACGACTCTTGTTCGTCGTTACTCCTGATTCTCTGCCTAGAGCGAAGTGCTCGATCTATATCCTTGCTAGAATAGCCATTCTTCACGAACGTTGACCGTAGATGTTCAATCTCATCTTTTAAATAAACAGGTTCACAAAGTTTGTTCGCCCTGTCTACCAAAGTTTTCATTACACCTCTTTTTTGTCTAGGGTGGTGGTTTGATTCTTTGTGTAGATAACGATCAGTATGTGTGGGCTTTCTATGCACCTTATGGCCCAACGTTCCGTCCCGTCGTTTAATCACAGACACATCCAGGAAGTTCAATTGTCCATCCCTTTCCGTCTCCATAGTGAATTGGATTTTCGGATTAATGCTGTTTAAATGTGTCAGGAAGGCATCCAACTCCTCTGCTCCGTGTGTCCATACTACGAACGTGTCATCGACGTAGCGATACCATCTGGTTGGTCTCTTACTGGCAGTCTGCAACGCCCGTTCTTCAAAAGTCTCCATAAATAAGTTAGCCACAGCAGGACTGAGAGGACTGCCCATAGCCACCCCGTCAATCTGTTCATAAAAGTCATTATTGTATTGAAAGTAGGTTGTGGTGAGGCAGTGTCGGAGTTCCCATCATCTATTAGTCATCTAATAGGGTGGCTCAGATTATCTCCTAAATCGTTTACATAGATTTAGAAAAGCAGATCTTTCAAGAATCTCAGACATCACTTCTGTCTGACTCGATGACTTGCCGTCAAATACTACGAACTATGACCTTTCTGACAGGTTACTTCAAATCTCCCACTTGTCGGTAACTCCACTACAGCTTTGATCAGTCCTGATGTCCGCTTCTTCCATTTCCTCCGCCGATTCTACGACTTGCCTATCGCCTCCTCCAGTAGGTAACATACGCTCAGAAACTGAGAATTACTCAAGAGTTAAACGCATGCAGTGCCCATCTCTCGACAAGATGGTTCGAAGTGGTGCTCTGCATTGCAGCGACGCGGCTCGTTCGACCTCAACCGAAGCTGCCAAGATGTCGTACCCGCGCCGCAGCTAATGCGACAAGGTCAGAGCTCGCGAGCCCATAACGAACGTGCGACGCCCTGCTACACAAAACAGGTTCACGGCTTACGCCACTTTTGTGTCCCTAACTACCGCGGCAGTCAACGTTTATAACCGCCGATGATCTCAGGCCTTGTAATTTCGGTGCCGCCGGGGCGACCCGTTATCCTGGCAATGGTCGTATCGAGGCGTGTCCGCTCACGGCTATATTTAACTGGTGAGTGCCAGTGCCACCGCTGACATTTGGCGCGCCGAGAACTGCTCGCTTATCTACACGCACGGCGGGACAACGCCGCGACATAGGCCGGCGGTGACTACGAGGCGCTTCCGAGAATACGACGAGTGGGCTTCGCAACTCGTCCCGAGGCGGCTTCGTGTCTCAGCCAACGCGGCCGCTCCGACGACAGCGCGCATACATCACAACGCGCGTGAGTATGGGCGGCGTTCTCTTCACCTGACGTCAGGCGGTTGGTTAAAGCTGCATCTAAACAGGTCGCTGCGAGCGAAGTCACGCGCTAGCGCAGCCGAACTTGATACGGTACTGATGATGGTGAAAGGGGTTTTAGGTGCCCGCCGTCACGGGGTTTAGACCCACACGAAAATACTGAGAGGCGAACATGGTAAAGCTGGTATCCCACCGCCGCCCATCTCCAGACAAGTCTTCGTTGGTCATCGGAGCTAAATTCGAGGCGGGACTCATCAGGGAAGACTGTTCTACTCGTAAATGAGACTCTAGGACGAAGGCATGGCTCGAGACGGCCTGGAAACATTCTCTTCACCTGACGTCAGGCGGTTGGTTAAAGCTGCATCTAAACAGGTCGCTGCGAGCGAAGTCACGCGCTAGCGCAGCCGAACTTGATACGGTACTGATGATGGTGAAAGGGATTTTAGGTGCCCGCCGTCACGGGGTTTAGATCCCACACGAAAATACTGAGAGGCGAACATGGTAAAGCTGGTATCCCACCGCCGACCATCTCCAGACAAGTCTTCGTTGGTCATCGGAGCTAAATTCGAAGCGGGACTCATCAGGGATGACTGTTCTACTAGTCAATGAGACTCTAGGACGAAGACATGGCTCGAAACGGCCCGGAAACAGATACCAACCTGACAGTCGCCCGTCATACGGCTCGACATGCAGGAGTGATGATCTGTGGTGACATTTTCTTTTCAAAGCAGGACTCCTTTGGTTGTCATTTGCAGCACCCTTACAGCACAGTGGCACGTCGACGCTATTCTACGCCCCGTTTTGTTGCCCTTCATGGAAATCCATCCCGGGCTTACATTTCAACAAGATAATGCACGCCCGCTCACGGCATCAGTTTCTGCTGCATGTCTTCGTGCATTCCGAAACATACCCTGACTAGCAAGGTCGCCGATCTCTGCCCAGTTGAGAACGTTTGGAGAATTATAACTATCTCGGAATTTGACGATCTAACGTGCCGACTGGACACGCTTTGGCACGATATCCCTCAGGAGCACATCCACCAACGTCATCAACGCCATGCTGAGTAGACCGAGCGAGGTGGCGCAGTGGTTAGCACACTGGACTCGCATTCGGGAGGACGACGGTTCGATCCCGCGTCCGGCCATCCTGATTTAGGTTTTCCGTGATTTCCCTAAATCGCTCCAGGCAAATGCCGAGATGGTTCCTTTGAAAGGGCACGGCCGACTTCCTTCCCCGTCCTTCCCTAATCCGATGAGACCGATGACCTCGCAGTTTGCTCTCTTCCCCCCAAACAACCAAACCAACCAACCATGCTGAGTAATTTCTTTCATAAGGGGCTGAGGTGGACTACGCGTTATTGAGTTGCTCAGTGTGTGAATAATTGATTAAGTTTTTTTCTGAAATTGTCAGCCGGCCGGTGTGGCCGTGTGGTTCTAGGCGCTTCAGTCTGGAACCGCGCGACAGCTACGGTCGCAGGTTCGAATCCTGCCTCGGGCATGGATGTGTGTGATGTCCTTAGGTTGGTTAGGTTTAAGTAGTTCTAATTTCTAGGGGGCTGATGACCTCAGATGTTAAGTCCCATAGTGCTCAGAGCCATTTGAACCATTTTTTTTGAAATTGTCATAAAATGCTACTTTCTCGAGAAGTGACAGCCCGTGGTAGTGTGCAAAATATAGGGTGACTCCCATAGAGAATATCATCATCCAGCCACTTTTTAGGATTCTGTTTATTTATTCAAATAGCGCCGTTGCCGGTTTACAACCGACAGGTTCATCATCAAACGGCATGTTCACGTTAAAATACACTTTATGTTAGCTTTCACTTTTTGTTCTCCCAAATGATGAAATTTCCTTGGGGTGGTGGTGCCCTACAACCAAAACAAGATGTGTCTATTTAACTGTAACTGTGCCTCACAACGATTTTAAAAGATGTAAACAAATTATTAAAGTAAGATTTTTTGGTTACTTACGTTGAAAAACCCAAAAATCCGCTCCATTACGTTCCAATATTGATTGCCCGTGTTCTTGCAGCAGCGAAGACTGTATGAAGCACTTTATATACAGGGTGTACATAAAGTCTGGGAACATTTTTTTTCTTTTTTTTCAAACATTCGATATGCGAACCGTGAGTGACGCAGCAGATGTCAATACGCTAATCGATTTCTTGCCATACCGGTCCCAGCATGGTATCGTCGACTATGGCAGTCGCTTCCCGCATTCTCTCCTGGAGCTCTGCTACATCACGTGGTAGAGGCGGTATATACATCAGATCTTTAATGTGTCCCCACAGAAAAAAGTCACATGGAGTGAGATCTCGCGATCGGGGAGACCATTTCATGAAACAGCTGTCCCCTTCTGCAGCACGGCCGATCCATCGATGCGGCAGCTCCATGTTCAGGTACCAACGAACTTCACGATGAAAATGAGGTGAAGCCCCATCTTCCTGAAAGATGAACGGAGAGTCCGATTGCATTTGCGGCATCAGCCATTGCTGCAACATGTCGAAGTAGGAATATCTAGTGACAGTGCTCTCGGCGAAGAAGAATACCCGTACAGTTTTCGACGTGACAAGGCACAAGAAACGTTTACCTTTGTCACCACGCTCGAGTTCAATGCATTCGTGTGGATGCTTTGTACCCCAGATTCGACAATTATGCCTATTCACTTTCCCATTAGTGCGAAAAGTGGCTTTGTCGCTAAAAATTGAGCGATCAACAATGCCATCCCCAGCCCACCTGAACTCGCCATGTTTGCGACTAGCTCTGACTATCGGCAAATTACCAAACCACGCTGTGGCGGTATACATAAAAAAAAACTTTCAGGGTTTCTCTTCAAAATATGTATGATATCTGTACAATGTTTGGTCCTTGTGCAATAAATAATTGAAAGTGTTCCCGGAGTTTATGTGCAATAAAGTGCTTCATACAGTCCTCGCTGCTGCAAGAACACAGGCAGTCAGTACTGGAACGCAATGGAGCGGATTCTTGGACTATACAGGGTGTTACAAAAAGGTACGGCCAAACTTTCAGGAAACATTCCTCACACACAAAGAAAGAAAATATGTTATGTGGACATGTGTCCGGAAACGCTTACTTTCCATGTTAGAGCTCATTTTATTACTTCTCTTCAAATCACATTAATTATCGAATGGAAACACACAGCGACAGAACGTACCAGCGTGACTTCAAACACTTTGTTACAGGAAATGTTTCAAATGTCCTCCGTTAGCGAGGATACATGCATCCTCCCTCCGTCGCATGGAATCCCTGATGCGCTGATGCAGCCCTGGAGAATGCCGTATTGTATCACGGCCGTCCACAATACGAGCACGAAGAGTCTCTACATTTGGTACCGGGGTTGCGTAGACAAGAGCTTTCAAACGCCCCCATAAATGAAAGTCAAGAGGGTTGAGGTCAGGGGAGCGTGGAGGCCATGGAATTGGTCCGGCTCTACCAATCCATCGGTCACCGAATCTGTTGTTGAGAAGCGTACGAACACTTCGACTGAAATGTGCAGGGCTCCATCGTGCACGAACCACATGTTGGGTCGTACTTGTAAAGGCACATGTTCTAGCAGCACAGGTAGAGTATCCCGTATGAAATCATGATAACGTGCTCCATTGAGCGTAGGTGGAAGAACATGGGGACCAATCGACACATCACCAACAATGCCTGCCCAAATGTGCACAGAAAATCTGTGTTGATGACGAGATTGCGCAATTGCGTACGGATTCTCGTCAGCCGACACATGTTGATTGTGAAAATTTACAATTTGATCACGTTGGAATGAAGCCTCATCCGTAAAGAGAACATTTGCACTGAAATGAGGAATGACACATTGTTGGATGAACTAATCCCAGAAGTGTACCCGTGGAGGCCAATCAGCTGCTGATAGTGCCTGCACACGTTGTACATGGTACGGAAACAGCTGGTTCCCCCGTAGCACTCTCCGTATAGTGACTTGGTCAACGTTACCCTATACAGCAGCAAGTTCTCTGACGCTGACATTAGGGTTATCGTCAACTGCACGAAGAATTGCCTCGTCCATTGCTGGAGTCCTCGTCGTTCTAGGTCTTCCCCAGTCGCGAGTCATAGGCTGGAATGTTCCGTGCTCCCTAAGACGCCGATCAATTGCTTCGAACGTCTTCCTGTCGGGACACCTTCGTTCTGGAAATCTGTCTCGATACAAACGTACCGCGCCACGGTTATTGCCCCGTGCTAATCCATACATCAAATGGGCATCTGCCAACTCCGCATTTGTAAACATTGCACTGACTGCAAAACCACGTTCGTGATGAACACTAACCTGTTGATGCTACGTACTGATGTGCTTGATGTAGAGCAATGAGTCGCATGTCAACACAAGCACCGAAGTCAACATTACCTTCCTTCAATTGGGCCAACTGGCGGTGAATCGAGGAAGTACAGTACATACCGACGAAACTAAATTGAGCTCTAACATGGAAATTAAGCGTTTACGGACACATGTCCAGATAACATCTTTTCTTTATTTGTGTGTGAGGAAAAGTTTCCTGAAAGTTTGGCCGTACCTTTATGTAACACCCTGTATAAACGACGTACGAAACTGACTCATAAGAAACTTACTGATTATTTCAGTGTCCAAATCTCACTTTTGCGGAGGCTACACAACTAAACAGTTTTCTTTATAAAGCCTCGGGCTGCAAGAATTTTCTTTTTAAATTACCTATTTAAAATACAGACAGGTCCTCCCTCACCCCCAGACCAGTGCAGCTTTTGCCGACCGCCTGATGACGTACCAGTAGCAAGAAATAAGATGAAACCCGAACGCCGGCCAGTGTGGCCACGCGGTTAAAGGCGCTTCAGTCTGGAACCGCACGACCGCTACGGTCGCAGGTTCGAATCCTGCCTCGGGCATGGATGTGTGTGATTTCCTTAGCGTAGTTAGGTTTAAGTAGTTATAAGTTCTAGGGACTGATGACCTCTGATGTTAAGGCCCATAGTGCTCAGAGCCATTTGAAACCCGAACGGCATCAACAGCTGTTAAACTGAGTCAAGGAGTGTGCAGTGCGATATGGAGTGGTCTCGGCGTAGGCAGGCTGGGAAGCAGACGTCAGGTGGGGCGGCGTGGACAGGGAGGTGACAGGGCAGCGGCACAGACGCGGGGCCGCAGCGGGAGACCGGTCGAGCGTGCAGGCGTTCCCTTCCTGCTTGCGCCAAAGTTGGAAACGAGACTCGCCGCAGACGTGGACACCGGCGACCGGCCGGGCCCCTTTAAGGCTGGCCGGCGTTGCGCGGTCGATGCGTCGCGACGGCCCTCGCTGCCGGCGCCCGCCGTCTGCGTCTGCGTCTCCGTCGGCCGCAGCATCGCTCTCGCTGCCCCACTGCGCGCTGACGTCAGCACAGGAGCTCCCTTTAACTACTGCCGCGCTGCCCTCAGGGCACAACGACCGGGCGCAGTTCGGGGACAGTGTTGCATTAAGGGCCTCGCGTCATTTCGAGAATCCGTGCTTCACAGTCGAAACTTAAACTCAGTCGAATATTCGAAGAGCGTTATTTTCGGTGACATACGGTATCATTGCTTGAAGTCGGTAGCGACGTAGGTACACCCCACACGCCAAGCAGGTCACCAACTATGTTCCCACAAATAAATACGACCGAGCGAGGTGGCGCAGTGGTTAGACACTGGACTCGCATTCGGGAGGACGACGATTCAATCCCGCGTCCGGCCATCCTGATTTAGGTTTTCCGTGGTTTCCCTAAATCACTCCAGGCAAATGGTTCCTCTGAAAGGGCACGGCCGACTTCCTTCCCCATCCTTCCCTAATCCGATGAGACCGATGACCACGCTGTCTGGTCTCCTTCCCAAACCAACCAACCAACCAACAAATAAATACGCTTACAAATGCGTTGTACATACGTTAGCTTTTCATATACTCCACCTGCCCCAAAATTAAATTTAAAAATAACTGAAAATCTTGTGAAATGATTTGTCTGTCGGCCGCTGTGGCCGAGTGGTTCTTGACGCTTCATTCCGGAACCGCACTGCTGCTACGGTCGCAGGTTCGAATCCTGCCTCGGGCATGGATGTATGTGATGTCCTTAGGTTAGATAGATTTGTGGCTCTGAGCACTATGGGACTTAACTACTGAGGTCATCAGTCCCCTAGAACTTAGAACTACTTAAACCTAATTAACCTAAGGACATCACACACATCCATGCCCGAGGCAGGATTCGAACCAGCGACCGTAGCGGTCGCGCGGTTCCAGACTGTAGCGCCTAGAACCGCTCAGAGTTAGGTTTAAGTAGTTCTAAGTCTAGGGGACTGATGACCTCAGATGTTAAGTGCCATAGTGCTTAGAGCCGTTTGGACCATTTTTGATTTGTCTAGAAGAAGAAATTTATACTACTATATAAAGACAGCAAACGACTTAGAAGAGTAGTTGAACGGAATGGATAGTGTCTTGAAAGGAGGATATAAGATGAACATCAACAAAAGCAAAACGAGGATAATGGAATGTAGTCGAATTAAGTCGGGTGATGCTGAAGGAATTAGATTAGGAAATTAGACGCTTAAAGTGGTAAATGAGTTTTGCTACTTGGGGAGCAAAATAACTGATGATGGTCGAAGTAGAGAGGATATAAAATGTAGACTGGCAATGGGAAGGAAAGCGTTTCTGAAGAAGAGAAATTTGTTAACATCGAGTATAGATTTAAGTGTCAGACAGTCGTTTCTGAAAGTATTTGTATGGAGTGTAGCCATGTATGGAAGTGAAACATGGACGATAACTAGTCTGGACAAGAAGAGAATAGAAGCTTTCGAAATGTGGTGCTACAGAGGAATACTGAAGATTAGATAGGTAGATCATATAACTAATGAGGAGGTACTGAATAGGATTGGGGAGAAGAGAAGTTTGTGGCACAACTTGACTAGAAGAAGGGCGCGGTTGGTAGGGCATGTTCTGAGGCATCAAGGGATCACCAATTTGGTATTGGAGGGCAGCGTGGAGGGTAAAAATCGTAGAGGGAGACCAAGAGATGAATACACTAAGTAGATTCAGAAGGATGTAGGTTGCAGTAGGTACTGGGAGATGAAGAAGCTTGCACAGGATAGGGTAGCATGGAGAGCTGCATCAAACCAGTCTCAGGACTGAAGACTTGATATGAAAATTTTAGTTTGGTATTTTTAATTTCCACACGATACTCTGCTAAGTTTTCAGACATAGGCCGAATATTTTTAAATATGTATTATACACTGACGAAAAATAATCGGAATAGCAAGAAAGAGTTGTCAAATTTAAATGAAAGTTGGCGGGCGTGTTTCTACATTTGAAAGCTCATCTACAAGACTGGCGCTGTTAGCTCCATTCTGAGGATACAAATCAGGTTTACTTTAAATACACGTTGTGCCAGTTGTGAGCGCTAGTTGCCTTTGAGTTGGACTGGTATGTTGATGTTAGTCAGGAAAGTCGTTAAGGCGACAAAGAAGCCTCTATCAACACCTCACTGAGTTTGAACGAGGTCGTGTAATAGGGCTTCGAGTAGGTGGACGTTCTTTCTGCGATACTGCTGCAAAACTTGGCAGCGATGTAACCATTATATTTATTTCTAGCAGCGGCGATCACGAGAATGTACGGTCGCAAGAAGAACGGGTTCTGGACGCCCACGTGCCACTAACGAGAGTGAGGACCATCGTTTACGACGTACGGCTCTGGCGCATTATACTGCATCTGCGGCAGCAATGTGAGCAGCAGTTGGCACCACAGTGACACAACCAACTGTTACAAATCGCTTAGGCCGGTATTACACTATCAAATTTCTTTGTCCAATATCTTTGTCCAATATCTTTGTCAAAGATATTTGATAGTGTAATAGGGACTTTGTCAAATGTCGTCCAATATTTGATCAAATCTAGGGCCTCGCTGTATATTTGATCAAAGAAACCGCTTGTCTTCTGTTCACTGCAATGTGACATGTTACCACATCAAGCGCTAGCATCGCTGCAGCGTACTGTCGTCTGTAGTGTTTTTATAACCATTGCCGGTAAATACAATTGGTGTGTGCCGACAACTACAAAATTAATAGAGATGTCTGAAGCTGATGAGGCGCTTTACAACGTGAGGCACCCTGAATACAAAAATAGATTAAGAAGATTGGAGACCTAACCTGATCTAACCTAACCTAACCCTCTCCTGTAGCAAGGAATGGGAGTGTTATAGTGAGCCTGTCTTCTGAAGATGTAGCAGTTCTTAAGTGAATATTGTGCTTTGTGATATGAGGATACACTTCATTGAGCACATACAGAAATGTATGCTCATCCATTCTTAAGTAATTGATGTACGGCTTGACGTCTTCCACTGTAAGCTCACGTAACAAGTTTTGTTGAATGCTTTTATCGTGTCGTCGTAAAACCCACGGCTTCACCCAGATTAGATTAGTTTTTCGTTCCATAGATCCGTGCTGAGGAGAGCCTCGTGGATGTGGAACATGTCGATTTTTTTAAGCTGAAATAACAATACTAATAGTATGAATAAATACAATACATCATTTGTTTCTATTAAAAATTTCGCCAATGGAGTAGAAGGAGTTGGCGAGTAGTAAGTCTTTCAGGCTCCTTTTAAACTGATCTTTATTTCCAACTAAGTTTTTTATGTTTCCTGGCAAATTATTGAAGATGAGTGTTCCTGAGTAGTGGACCCCTTTTTGAACTAAAGTAAGTTGGTTGGTTTGTGGGATTAATGGGACCAGACTGCGATGGTCATCGGTCCCTTTTTCCAAATACTAAAAACATCCACAGAGAATAAAAACGAATAACAGAATAGATCACAGACGCTTTTAAGTCCTTATGCAGATCATTTTTGTTCCTGGTATTGTATGTATGAACTGAGTTGTTTCTTGGAAAAAGAGATATATTATTTACGACAAATTTCATTAAGAAGTAAATATACTGAGAGGCAGTAGTTAGTATACCCAGTTCTTTGAAGAGGTTTCTGCAGGAGGTCCGTGAATTTACTCCACAAATAATACGTATTACACGTTTTTGACCTTGAAAACTTGTTTGACTTAAAGATTTACCCCATATGACATTATGGAATGAAAGTATGCAAACTTTTTCATTTTTATGTTTCCTATGTCTGCTAACACTCGAATTGCAAATACAGATTTGTTAAGGCCTTTCTGCAGTTCTGTGGTGTGCTCCTCCCAACTGAATTTATTATCAAGCTGTAATCCCAGGACTTTTAAGACTGTCAACCTCGTATGTATGGTTCCATTTTTTCCCCCACTTCTTTTCCGCATGTGCACACAATGGAATTGGAGTACGTAGAACTGCTGCGGTTAGTAACAAGTTGTTGTCAGCCATCTTGAACTTTGACGAAAAATTTGATGACAGTGTAATACCTCCTCTAGCGGTACGTCAAAGATCTTTGTCAAATATATTGGACGGAATATTGGATCACATCTTTGATCAAATCTTTGACAAAGAAATTTGGTAATGTAATACCGGCCTTACGTCAAGGACAGCTCCGAGCCAGACGCCCTGTAGCGTGCCTTCCACTGACCCCAGCCCACTGTCGCTTGTGACTTCAGTGGCGTGAAGCGAGAGCTGGTTGAAGGCAGGATGAAGGTCCATTGCGTTTTCTGATGAAAGCTGATTCCGCCTCGGTACCAGTCATGACCGCGTGTTGTTTTTAAGGAGGCCAGTTGAGATTCTGCAGCCAGCTGACTTGCGTGTTAGTCACACTGGACCTACACCTGGATTTATGGTCCGGGGTGCGATTTCGTATGACAGCAGGAGCGCTCTCGTGGTTATACCAAGCACCCTGACTGCATAAGTACGTTTAGTGATTCAGCCTGCAGTGGTGCCGTTCATGAATGGCATTCGAAGGGGTGTTTTCCAACAGGACAACGCTCGGCCACATGTTGAAAGCCAACATGCTCTGCAGTGTTTCGACTTGTTGCCTTGGTCTGCTCGATCAGCAGCTCTGCCTTCAGCCGAGCACATGTGGGACATCGTGGGACAACAATTCCAGTGTCATCCACAACCAACATCAACCGTTCCTGTACTGAGCGACCAAGTCCATCAGACACGGAACTCCATCCCGCAAACTGACATCCGGCACACGCACGTTTGCTTGCTTGCATTCAACGTTCTGACAGTTACACCACTCATTATTGTACCAGCGTTTCGCAGTTTGCAATGACTTATCTCACGCTTACATTAACCTGTAATCTTGCAGTCTTAATCACTTAAATACGTTACCTAGACAAATATATTCCTGAAATTTCATTAGTCTACATTATTTTTTGGTGTTGCACTTCTTTTCCATCAGTGAATATAGATATATACCTCGTAATATAAAGTATAAGGAGGGTACGTTGTTAGAAAAAATATCGAAAAGTTCTCGCTCGATTTATTTCAGATTTTTGCGTGGTACTCTAGGATTCACACTGACATAGGCTATATATTCTTTTAAATAATACCTTACAGGTTTTCTGTTAACACCGAATAGGAGATAAAAATGCCGTGTTATGTTCTGAAAATATATAGTTTAGTTTCCTTTCTTACAGCCAATTTTGACAACGATATCAGGGAACTTAAACCATTAGATAAATTGTTTTTCCTGTATGCACTGTCATGGAAGGTACTATCCTGACAGATCAAGCACCTGGAGAAGTCTTTTCCATACCTCGTATATCAATTATCCCAGACGATTTACCCATTCACTTTCAAACACTTTATTTCTCAAGCAAGGCTTCCTTTGCAACACCAATAAACAAAGGCCAAAGTGTGAGGAAAGAGGTGGTGTGCGGATAGAGGGGAGGATATGAACGTGGAGATTGGGAAGGAGGAGAGGGAGGGAGGGAGGGAGGGAGGGAGAGAGAGAGAGAGAGAGAGAGAGAGAGAGAGAGAGAGGAGGCGAAGGACAGACAGTGGAGAGGAGGAGAACACTAGAGAGAGGGAGGCGGGATTGGTGGGCAGAGAAAGGGGGAAGGGGGAGGAGGAGATGGACAAAGAGAGGGAAGAAACGGAGATTTTGACGTACATTCAGTTCCCATAAACGTTTAACAGTTGTGAAGCAGTGTCGGGTCCGCTGGTAAAACATGTTAGAGACAAACAAAGCTGCCGAAGGATCCTGAGCATTACAGTAAAGGTTTAAGTTATAGCTGCAGTTGTATCTTCTAAGCACTGAAAAATAAAAACTATCTAACAATGGAAGCGGTATTTCCAACCTCTAATATATTAGAGAAACTTCGTACGCACCTTTCTATGGCGCTCTAAATCATGTACAGCAAATGAGACGCCTAAACGTTTCTCTAAACTATTTAATTTTTTAAATTTTAGACAAATATTTCACAATACCATTGCCCGTTCTTCCCAAACTTTTTTTTTTCAAATTTTGCTCAGAAATCATTATATGTAATATATTTAAATAATTATCTGTATCCTATTATTACTAAGAGTAGGTCTACATAAATCAAGAGAAAGCAGAGAAGTTTAAATTTATCCCGTTATTTTTTATTTTTTCCATACGAAAGAAAATAGTTCTACAGTTTATACACCAATGCAACTTTTTATGCACAAAATAACTAGACACTAAAGGTATCAAGGTTTTGATTCTTCATTTATATAATTAGCAGCAGCTGTTCATGTAATATTTAAAGTTTCTTGAAATCAATAAGTTTTTAATAATTATCCCGATTACTTGCAAGTAATTAAACATTTTTCTTTTGGAAAATTATACTACATGCTCGTCAACTTCATAACCCACCTGTTCATTTCCGCTTGTCGTTTGGCTATGGAAGTTCGGACAAATATCCACTGCGTAATTTATAGGCTATCTTGTTTTCGCCTCGCTCAAACATCTGACCAAATCTAGTTCCCATCCTCCCGTTCTGACCAATGTTTTCGCGAGGTTTTACGTGGTTATAAGGCAAATGCTGCACCTGGAAATCCTCTCCTAATCATTCCCAATCGGGACACCATCTCCCTCACTCGCAACTCTCCTCGTACTTGGCTGATATGTCCTTGACTCTACGTGGGTCATTAACGGAACACTCCTCTGTGTCATTATAGACAGAATGAATAATAATAAAGCTGCTGTGCAGGTTTTTTACCAGAGCGGTGAAAATAAGAATGCCGGAGGAAAGGAATTTACGGAAAACGGTTATAAAAACAGTTCAGATTATTGGTCACCTATTGAGATACGAGGTATGCCTAAAAACTTATTAATACAATGTCTCATCGTCAACGATTTTTTTTTCTTAAACAGCTATACAACTATACGCGTTTTGGTTTAAACTATTATCAGAGTCTGTGATACAAGAAAGAAACAAACGAGAAATAGTTATATAGGGAACACAATTTTTTTCACATAAATATAAATAAAATAAAACCAAACGTATCACATTAAAAGGACATCGATAGACGGTATCAGCTTAGCAATTTGATTTCCAAAAAACGTTGTGCTTTTTACGTAAGCCTTTCTTGTTTCTGGTATCAGTGTTTAACGCATGAGCATTTCTTTTACTAGAAATGGTTTGTCTTTCCATTCGCCATCACTTTTGTTACATTTCTCGTGACATAACCATTTTATGAACTGTTTCCTTTACTGCGAAACTTCTTCATTTCTCCTATGATGAGCATAGCGATTTTGTTACCTTAGAGCTCCCTTTTTCTTTTGCTTATGCCTTTGTGTCGTAATTTTAACGTTTGTCATTTTTCTTTAGCATTTTCTCTGCGTCCATCTGGCAAACAACATTTCCAGGAACCGTTAATGTTATTAACAAAACGAAAAAGGTTTCATTGAGTCATTAATATAAATAAGCTTTTTGAACCACATTTATTTACAGACCTTACGAAGCGGTAGAATACAGGACTGCATGTGAAGAAACCAGCTTTCGCTGCTTTATTATGTATCAACGCACATTTCCTTCCGTATTCTTGGAACCTCTTTATTGTCATGATGCTTCTTTGGATTTCTACAGTTACGTATTTCGATTTACAAATATGATACTTTACCCTGCATCCCATGGCAGAAATGTTTACACAGCATTTCATCCGTGTATAAGTGAATTTTGTATACCAATACGAAAACAATGCACGGATAGTTGCTACCAGAAAGAATAACAAGGCTCTTCTCTACAGCAAATCGACAAAAGGGGCATTCCTACAGGTTCACGAAGTTTATTGCCTCTTTAAATTCTGGTTCTTTCTGAAATTCCTTACAGTCACTTTATTTTGCTTTCATTAGCATTTTCGGACCACAATCATGAACCTCAAGATCTGACAATATTTTAGATTCGCTATCGGAATCCTATAATATTTTGGTAACTCGTCATCAGATGAGAACTGTTCCGTGCTTCTTCCTATGGCGGAAAATACGTTCATAAGTACTTCCAAGGTTTCAGAACAGACTACTGCACGAAACAAGAAGACATATGGATAATGGGAGCATATCAGTGGATAAAGTATCTTTCCACGTTATTAACTCACATTACAGGTGCTCAATATGAGCCCGGTTTCAGATGCGAAAAAAGTTAATACCTCACTGAAACCGCTGGAACAAATTGCTCTGGATGAATGAGGGCAGCCTGCTTTGAAAATATGTTCATTCGGTTGCCTGTCTGCAGGCGCGAACTAATTCGATGCGACAACACGGAGCAGATGGTTTGTCTACGTGTCCTGATGTGTCTGCACCGTACTGCAATGCAGCGCTGCGCATATTGCGAATCTAAACTGGGGAAATTCCCTATCCACTGATACGTGCCTTTTTGCTGTGTGTCTTTCATTTCCACACAGTCATCTTCTGAAACACTGAAAGTGCAATACTTCTGAATAATTCTGTAAATACTATTTATTATCTTTTTCTTTCTATATCCCAACGGCTATATTTATTGCATTCCACGTCAACCGCAATCTATTTCGAAGCCACAAGCCTTCATCGATGTACAGGACATCCGCAAGTATGCCATGCGAACATGAGGCAGCTCATTCATCCGTCGATAGGTATCAATATAAGATAATGTATTCGCTTTAAGGGGTTCCACCTCGAGCGAGGAAGTATTAGATAATTTGATCAAAACCGGCTTCTCATATACTTTCTTGACGCTCCAACTGTTCAGATATATAGAGAGAGAGTGACAAAAATTAACAAGCGCATATAAAGAGAAGATATTAGGCATTGTGAAAAAAAGTCAAGGAAAAAGAAAGGGTTAAGTGTTTGGAATGAAAGTATCACAAAGTCAATTGCAGAAAAAGGAACAGTCTAGAAAAAACTCCTACAAAAAAAAAACATAAAAAACTGACTAGGGATCTAAGGAAAAACGGAATGATGCCAAACAAATAACTAAGCTAGCATCCCAAGAGTCAGTGGAACATTTTATAATGAAAGTAGACCTGGATATACAGGGAAGACAAACTTTTTACCTTCAAATTAATAATAACGATGCCGTTTGGCACCAGGTCCTGGTGCAAATCTTTCAATCGGAGCCATTTCGACGATCTGCATATCATTCTGCCAACGGTACCCAATTTTCCGCAGAGGGTGATCAATCCAAGTACTAACCGGGCCCAACATTGCTTCAATTCAATGATCGGGCATGAACTTGTGTTACCAATGTGGTAGGGTCGTTGGTTATGAATTATTGAAGCACTTGGACAGAGCGGAGAAAGATATTGGGGAACTAAATATAATTAGTGAAGATCAGTGGCGGAACTCTACAAAAAATTGTGGTAAACAGAAGATTCAGAACTAGAGGAAGAGGAGATCACATTATATAATAGTACTGTGGATTCAATCACAGTAGAAGAGCAAGAAGTTTTAAAAAGTATGGCAAACAGGAAAGCATTTGGACATGTTACTGTACTAGTATGTAACTCTGAAAAGGTGCCTGTCTCTTTTGTGATTTTAAATTATTGCATTTATGTAATGAATGTTGGTACCAGTGTAAAATATTAAGCTACTGGAAAATTTCTAAACTAATATCAGCTTAGAAAAGGCCAAAGAAATAACTATGAAAATTTTAGAGCAGTTAGCGTCCCAAAGTAAGTCAGTAAAATATTTGCAAAAATATTGAACAGTAGTATACAAACTGTAACAGACTCTCTCAAATGAGAAGAATAATGTGGATTCTGGGAAAGACGTTCGTGCTATGAAAATATATTTACAAGAAAAGGAATTTTAAAGAAACGACAAGAAGTCAGTTTAGGTTCACACCAGCTTTTCCCGACTTCAAAAAAGCGTTTGACACTCTAAACAGAAAGGAGCTATAGAACACAATGACAAAAACTGGGTGTCCTATATATCTTGCTGAAGCTATAAAAAGCTTAGAGATGGACACAAAAATAATAATAGAAGTTAGCAATAACGAAACTGAAGAGATCACAAACAATAAGGGACTTGAGAAGTCTGCAACCTGTCGCCAACCTTATTTAATGGTTATAGAAATGTTCTGGCTAAGAACTGGAGACAGGCTGTAAATCCGGGTATGCAGAGATTAATACAGATAAATGTGTATGCAGATGATAGAGCAACTTTGGGAAAAAGTGAAGTTGAGCTACATGAAGCGGTGTATAAACTGAACCACTTAGGGAAAGCAGAATATAACCCTCGTATATCAATAAAAAAACAAAATTACGGCTCATTATGGGATTTATTCCAACACAAAAAATATTAACAAATAACACCCAGCTTGAGCAGGTGTCAATGATCTGGCTTTAATTTTTTAGAATGTGATACGAGTTATGATTTGGAAAAGGATACAGGAAATAAGATTAAGAAATACTGAGCAGTAAGTGGAATGATAAACAAATTATTTCAATATAAAATACGGAAGGAATCGTTATTAAAATTTTATTAAACTATGGGTACACCTGTACCTGCATTGCTTTATAGAAGTGAACATGGATCCAGAAAAAACGAGATAAAAGCAAAGTACAAGCAGTAGAAATGGGGTTTCTCAGGGAAGTTAGCGTTGAAGTGTTCGCAGGGAAGACCATATAAGAAATGTGGATATTAAGTAAGAACTAAATACATTTATAATATTAGAAAAAGAACTGAAGAAAATAAACCATTATGGAAACACCACATAGAAAGAATGACTAGAAAGAATCCCACATCGAGCCACGCTTCACCAGAAAGGAGGGACTTAACAAGACAGTGATTCTTGTCACTTCTGCAAGTGTCTCATATACACAGATTCCGAAGTTACTGCTGTCATTTATAGCGATTTTAGTAAGCCTTCAGCTATAAACAAATGTTACATTTTTGGATTCTACAATTGAAGCGCTGAGCATCATAAGGCCTAAGGGACTAAAACACATTGTCATAAATTTTGTGATTTTAGCACGTATAGAGCTCCTGCCATGTTTAACCTGTACCTGTAGCCCCATACTGTATACAGGAACATTCACGAAACGCTGTCTCACTGATTTCTGGGAAATTGATCTCCATATGGGCCCAAAGCACAAAGTATAATTTTGTTACTCTGCACTGCTCAAATGTTATCTACGAGGTGTGGCTAGATAAAAACCGGACTAGTACTGGTGAAACAATAAAACGAATGCAATAAGGCTGAAAGTCGCGTGGCCTGTCACGTGACTCTCGCTCCGCCTACTGCTCGAGTTTCATCTGCCTCCTGCACTGTCTGCCCGTGGCGTCTGTTTTAAGTAGTTGACGTTTTGTCTGTGCGTCGGAAAATGTTGAGTGTACAGAAAGAACAGCGTGTTAACATCAAATTTTGTTTCAAACTAGGAAAATCTGCAAGTGAAACGTTTGTAATGTTACAACAAGTGTACGGCGATGATTGTTTATCGCGAACACAAGTGTTTGAGTGGTTTAAACGATTTAAAGATGGCCGCGAAGACACCAGTGATGACACTCGCACTGGCAGACCATTGTCAGCAAAAACTGATGCAAACATTGAAAAAATCGGTAAACTTGTTCGAGAAGATCGCCGTTTAACAATCAGAGCAGTGTCTGAGTTAACAGGAGTTGACAAGGAAAGTGTTAGGCAGATTCTTCATGAAAGTTTCAACATGAACAAAGTGTGTTCAAAAATGGTTCCAAAGTGTCTCACAATTGAACAAAAGGAACGCCGAAGAATGATTTGTTCTGACATCCTGGAAAACATTGAAAGTGATCCCACCTTCTTACAAAATGTTATTACTTGCGATGAATCGTGGTTTTTTACTTACGATCCCGAAACTAAACGCCAATCGATGCATTGGAAAACTCCTGGTTCTCCACGACAAAAAAAAGCACGAATGTCAAAATCGAAATTCAAGGCAATGATGATTGTTTTTTTTTTTTTTTTTGACATCAAAGGGATTGTGCACATTGATTGCGTACCAGAGGGACAAACAGTGAATCAGCATTACTACATTAGCGTCCTGGCTACCCTACGTGAGCGAGTACGGAGAAAACGGAACGATTTGTGGAGAAAAAAGTCATGGATCCTTCACCAAGACAATGCCCCAGCTCACAGTGCGTTGTCAGTGAAGACGTTTTTGGCAAAACACAACATTCCCATCTTAGATCATCCACCCTACTCACCTGATTTGGCCCCCTGTGACTTTTTTCTTTTCCCTAAAGTCAAGTCAGCTTTGAAAGGAACTAGATTTGAGACTGTTGAAGCAGTAAAAGAAAAAGCGGCGGAAGTAATGTATGGACTTACCGAAAATGATCTGCAGCATTGCTATGAACCTGGAAAATTCGTATGGAGCGGTGTAGAGACCGAGGAGGAGAGTACATTGAAGGAGATAACATGAAATTGTAAATAATTGTAAATAAATGTTTTTTCCAGCATCAGTCCGGTCTTTTTCTAGCCGCACCTCGTAGCATACACAACAGTGTGTGTGTGTGTGTGTGTGTGTGTGTGTGTGTGTGTGTGTGTGTGTGGTGCACTTAGTATCTGATCTTTACGTTCTGATTTAGTTTCACATTAATTACAAAATTTACATCTGTAAAACGACACTACTGTCACTAGCTTGTATACCGAAATTTTGTGAATTAACATTAATAATAAATATAATCTTAAATATTGATTATTCATAACATAGGAAGTATAGGACGTTGAGACTTGGTTAAAAAAATTCAGACCTATGACACTTGTAGTTTGTATATACATTTGATTTTCACAAGTATCTATTTCTCTCAAAACTTTGTTTCTGTGGTTGGGGCTCTTATGAGTCTGAGTGTCTCAATATTAATATTTCAGCACCAAAATTATCAGTATTATTTAAATTAATTACAAATTTAAGGTAGAATTTTTGGTTACCGTAGGCTTGTTTAATTTACGACTGAGACATAATTTTCAATCACTGACGTATTTCTCATGAAACTTATTTTATTGTCGTGATCATGTCCCATGAATCTACACTTTGATTAAAAAAATCTGAATTTAAACTATCTCACATAAAATTCTTGAAAATTCGCATATGTGCTGGTTGCTTATTACGTATTTCTATAAAAGAAAATACAGGTGTTAATTGAATGAATATCTCCTACTTTAGTTTTATTTTCTTTATTCCAAAATAAATAATAAGATGACGAACCATTTTTGGAAAATATTATACTTACGTAATGCGCTTGACAAAATCCCAATCAGAATGCTTTTTATTAGTTATAAACCGCAATGAATCCGAATATTACCTTCATGAGTTTAACAGTATCGCATAATATGAAAACAAACAAGTATCGGAAAGTGAATATAACATCTGGTACGAAATGTTTCAGCAACGTTTGAGTACGCTCCCTGATACATTACAAGGTCTGCATCTGTTACTCGTAGCATTTTTATTGGTTGAGAAAGACAGTATCTTACGATTGAGAAAGATAGTATCTTACGATTAGTCTCACTAATATTCTTTACTTATCCATTTCTTATATCCTGGGTCAGTTGTAGTTCAGTGCGCGAATGCTGAAATACGGAATATGCGGTGCAGAAACCTGTGAACATGGGAATATTGTAGAAAGTGTTGATTTACTTTCTAACGACTAGAAAAAAGTGTAAGGAAATAAAAGATATCTGAGTAGAAAAATTGATACGGATAGTTTCGTCCTTTGTGTTACCTAGCAATATGTCGGCTTGTGAGACAGGGAGGTGAGCCACAGACGCGGATCGAATGCGCGCGGTGGACTGACGGCCATTGGTCTGGTACGTCAGCCAGCCTGAGTGAGGTTTTAGGCGGTTTGTCATGGTCGTAAAGTACAATATTGAAACAGTTAAAATATGATGACAAACACAACGGAATTTCCACGATTCAGAGGCAGATAGGAACACAGCTTCTCTCCTTTAAGTTGCCTTGACGACTGTGGCGACAGCAAGGACATCCAGCCGCGAAGTTAAAATACGCTGTTAAATCATGAAAAACAGCGGACCTTGCATAACGGAATGAGCCGAAGCATGTTCACTAAGTAATGCAACACTTTTTTTTTGAAAGCAGGTTCTTTTTATTCAGGATTCCAAGACACCATATTATTCCCCACTCTTTTGGCTACAAAATCCTATTTTTCAACAAAATCTTCGTTGAGTGCGACGACCATACGCCGCTTTACTGGAGAGTATATCCGCCCTTATGGTATCGCTCTACTGGTCGACATCAGAGCCAACGCCTTGCTGCATCAATAACCTCCCCACATCCACGTTCTGTTTCCACACAGAGTCCATTCTTCATTGGATGAAACAGATGGAAATCGGGAGGTGTGCGAGATCCGGACTGTAAGGCGAATGAGGAAAAACAGTTCAGTGAAGTTTTGTGAGCTCTTCTCGGATGCGCAGGCTTGTGCGAGGCCTTGCGTTATCACGGAGAAGCGAAGAACAGGCTGAAGGCATTTCTTCAATTTCCTGAGGGTAGCACAATACACTTCCGAGTTGGCCGCTGTACCATGAGGAACGACATCAAACAGAATATTTCCTTCAGAATCCCAGAAGACCCTCGCCATCACTTCGCCAGCTGGGGGTGCAACCTTGAACTTTTTCCTAGAAGAAGACGTGATGTGGTGTCACCCCATGGATTGCCAGTGATGATGTCCGACAGAATCTGTCACGATCAGCCTCGTAATGCATTAGCAATTCCGCACAGATGGTCCTTCGTTGTTGTTTATAGTCTTCTGTTAGGCGACGAGGAACCCAGCAGGACACACCCTGAGTGCCCCAACTAGTGGTCGAGTGTGTCAACACTACCAACAAAGACGTCCAATTGAGCAGCGAGGTTTCTGATTGTGATCTGTCGATCACGTCGAATGAGAGTGTCCGCACGTTCCAGCACTGCAGGAGTGACAGCCGGCACGCAGAAGGTCGAACGGTTGTGCGCGACCTCGTTACGATGATGAGACGCCTCCCCCAACGACTCACTGTGCTTTTGATCGCTAACGAGTCTCTCTACAGACATTCTGCAAGAGCTTATGAATATCTGCTCTGCTTTCGCAGCAAAAGAAATTCAGTGACAGCTCTCTGCTTAGAACGCCCCTCCGTTACAGACGCCATTTTGAAGGCTACATATGGCACCACCACCCATCGAAACTTCATGAAACTGTAGAGACTGAATCGGGAATATTCCTGAACCGTGCGTGGCTCGTGTTCGTGCCATCTCTTATTTGACATCCTGTTTTTGCCGTACCGCCACCTCGTTATTTTAGTTTTAATAACTTGTGTCACCGAGTTGCTGCTTTGCCTGCCCGTGAGCGGCAGCAGCAGCGCTTTTCGATATAAGCCCTGCTGTATTATCTTTGCTGGACTACTATCACTTCCCGGTAGTCGTGTGTCGACCAGTCAGTTGGAACGTGCCAGCAGTGAGTTCGGACTTGACAGTGTTGGAGTTGGCGCGGCAGCAGTGAGGTCCGGACTGCCATAACTCGCCTGACGGTTGCCGACACACATGACTGGAATGGGGACGACTTTGGTTGATCGTCGGTCGGTCGTCTTGCCGGACGACGTGTATTTGGCCGGCGATCACTTATGGGTTGGCAGTGTGTGCCGACGCGTGATTCGTTCCTCTGTTATTGTACTGTCAGTGTCGTTAGAATGGTCTAGTTCTTCGTGCAAGTGTTCGTGAACTGTGTGTAGTTTGTGGTATTTTGACTGACAAGCTATTGTAAATGTCGGCGTACTGGCTCTGAGGAGTCGGTCGGTTGGCGTGGAGCAGTGAGAAATTCTCGGCGGGGCGTAGTTTGGCTGGGGCCGCTGGCGGTCTCTACGCGGTGTCGGAGTGTGTGGCGCTGTTCCCATTGCTACGAGGTCCGTGGCTCACCGACCCTGGACGCGAAAGTTGAGTTTCGATTTAACCTACCAGCAAGTCAAGACTGTTCACATTGTGTCGTTTGGATTTCGTTGTCGGCTGTCGGGATATTCCCGAGAGCAACAACGTGGTTTACAAGTTCGAAAATTCTAGCCACCCTCCGGTGGAGTTTCACTGTATTTGGTTATTTGATTTAAAGTGCACCAGCGGAATCTAATGCCTTGTGGCCGTTAAGGTTCCGGTTACCTGCCCTGGGCGTTGACATAAGTTTCAGGCAGTGTAGTATCCTCATCGTGTTGTTGCTGTCCAGCAGAGTGTGTAGTTTGACAGCTCCACGTATGATTGGTTGTGGGCGCCAAATCTTCTACGTTGTTCAGTTGAACTCCCTGTTGTGCCCTGGTCGGATGAAGTGGAAGTTATCTTGTCGGTGGGTCCGCTGACCGTCGGTCGGTTGGGTTGTCGTCGGATCGTCAATGGTTGGCTCGACTGCCTGTCTCACCTAAGCGAGCGTTAGTGTTTGAATTACAGGCCGACCCTGGAACATCTGGGCGCCCTTGTGTGTACTGCCTTATTTTTTTTAATTTGCTGTTGTTGTTGGTACTTGTATGGCTTCTAGCCGGTTTTGTGTTTTAAATTAGAGCTGTTTTACTCTTAAAGCCTTCAGCCTAGTTTAAAGTACTGTTTCACTTAAGCCCTTTGGCATTTAAAAAATTATTGAATTTTTAAGTCTTCGGCCTTTAGCGGATTTGAATTTAACTTGTTGACTTCAGCCAAACTAAGGAACTGTTTTAAGATAAGACTTGCCTTTTAAATTTCTGATTATGCTTGCGTTTTAAGTTATTGGCCTTCAGTCGTTTTTAAATTAAAGTAGCTTTCAGCCAGTAATTAAGTCACAAAGATTAAAGCTGTGTATTTAAAAAAAAATTTTGGGCTCTTGTAATGTTTGATCAAATAATAAAGTTGTATGTTCGAGTGTAACTGACAGCACCTTATTTTGGCCCCTTTCCACAATTTATTTTATCTGTCCTGTCCTGTCCTGTCCTGCGGGTGAAGCAGGGCATTTCAATTCCATTATGTCCCAAAACAAATTCATCGTTTTTTCAACCGAAAAGTGCCGACAAAAAAAATGTGTTGTATTACTTATTGAGCGGCCCTCGCAGTAAGTCACTGCCAGCAAAGAGGTAGAAGCGCGAACAGTGAGTGACGTGGCCTCCGCGGTGGTGAACAAGTGAGGCCGGCTTCTGCAGGCGTCGCGCACCTGCCATCGACGACCTGTCACCCGCGCCAGGTTGCCCGCTGGCCCGCCCACGCCCCGACAGCTCTCCAGAGGGAGGGACGCAGCTCGGCAGTCGTGCCGTATTTCAGAGGAAGAGGACGGCGAGCAAATAACGGCTTGCAGTTCAGTAGACTGGACCACTCTGGATTTAATATGAGCGTCTGGCGCTGCATCTTATGTTTGCGCAACAGAAGTTGTCGGTCTGTAGCGGGAGAACACGGGACCTTGTTTTAGAAAGTCACTTCTCTAGGAGCCAACTTATTTGTTATCAGTAACACAAGGACACATGATTCAGGAATATAAGTGATCAAAATTTAGTTAGCTATCGTACTGTGTGAAAAGCAGTGAAACTGGGAGGGTAGCGTTCCATCTGGAAGAGTCGGACGCTTGTCCTTTGCTCCGAGAATGGATCAATATTGCAGATGCCTTCAGGCCAGTCTGAAAATGACGTGCACTGTGAATAAATATATGAAAAAGACATCATGAAACTTGTGTACTCCTGTCTACAACACTTAAATTTAATTAATCACACACCTCTCAAATAACTCCATCCCATTTTAAGAACTGCATTATGCGACACACAGCTGTAACGACATATTTTATTGCAGACTATCGATTTCGGTCTAGCATCAGACCATCATCGGGTTCAAAAACCATCTCAGCTACGCATCTGCGTAATTATAGTACCAGTTGTCAGATGTAAAACGTTCCATCATTACGTATATGTACATCTTTGTGTGCAGCCGTTAATTAACGCACTTAACGGCTGTGAGGATAAATGGACACAGGAGTTCTGGGAACCGGGGTTATGCAAAACTTTTTTTGATGTGTGTATATGCAGACTTAAACGACAAATGAAACTTTGTACCGAGGCCAGGATTCGAACCCAGATATCCTGTTCAGTAGGCAAACACTTGTTGTGGAATCGTTCTAAGCACCGTGCTCATACGTTTCTGGATATTCGCATCATTACAGGAGATGAAGCCTGGTGCTACCAATACGATCTGGAGGCCAAGTGGCGGGAAAGACATGATATTCATCGTTTTCCTCGTCTCTAAAATGTAGTCGGCTGACAAAATCGAACATTAAGACGATGTCGATCGCCTTTTTCGATAGAAAGGACTTGATAAACACGAATGTCTACGAGAGAGAGGCGGGGAAGACAATGAACACCATGCAACTGACTATGTCTTGGTCTCCTATCGTATTGGTAGCACCAGGCTTGATGTACTGTAATGATACGAATATCCATCAAGGCGTGACCACGGTGCTTCGAGCTATTCCACAAGAAGCGTTTGTTGACAGTTTTCGACAGCTTTGCAACCAATGTGATGGTTCAAATGGCCTGAGCACTACGGGACTTAACATTTACGGTCAACAGTCCCCTAGAACTTAGAACTACTTAAACCTAACTAACCTAAGGACATCACACACATCTACGCCCGAGGCAGGATTCGAACCTGCGACCGTAGCGGTCGCGCGGTTGTAGACTGAAGCGCCTAGAACCGCTCGGCCACACCCGCCGGCAACCAGTGTGAGAAGATTGTTTTAGCTAGTGGTGATTACTCTGAAAGTCAGGAAAGGTATTTTGTTTATTTCCTTTATTTTCTGTGACCATTCATCGAACTTTTCAGACGCACCAAATACTTGAGTTTTCTGTTGAAATACCGAGAGAGTCTACGTCCAACGAAGGTGACATAATAACTTCCACTGACATAAATCTCAATCAGAAATTCTAGCATATACTGAGGCTTATCAACAGTTGCTCTTCCCGCACGCAAATCGCGAATGGAGCAGTGTGGGCAGGCAGTGTTTGTGGTACGAGACGTACCGTCCACCATACACAGTAAGGCGTCCTGGGGAATGTAAACATTGAGATTAGAAGCCAGGGGGACTGGAGAGAGAGAACCGGGTTGCGTCCAAGACATGCTGGACGTACAACAGCCGGTGGACAGGAGAGAGTAACTGCTGCTAGAGCCGTGGCGTACGCTGCCACGTGGCCACGGCGTGGCGCCACGTGCGAGAGCCATCGACCGCACGGGCGTGGTCCCGGTCCCGGTCCTGGGTTCGCTATTGATCGCCGCAACTCTCGCCTAGCGACGCTCCATGACCTTCCCGACGCTCACGCCCCCACCGTCGCGGACTGTTCTTAAGGATCCATGCCGACATTCCGTACTTTCACCAAAGCTTCCAGCTAAACGCGCTATTACTAGGCGCTTCTATTATTTGATATAGGTTCCGCCTTTTATGGGAAACGACTTTTTTTTCGTGTTACCCAAACACGTTTCAGCACCTCTGTGCCATCATCAGTGGGTTTTGTTTATTGGACAACTGTAAAAGTGTACATATTTTATGTTGTAACTGATGTAACGCCGCGCGGGATTAGCCGAGCGGTCAGGGGCGCTGCAGTCATGGACTGTGCGGCTGGTCCCGGCGGAGGTTCGAGTTCTCCCTCGGGCATAGGTGTGTGTGTTTGTCCTTAGGATAATTTAGGTTAAGTAGTGTGTAAGCTTAGGGACTGATGACCTTAGCAGTTAAGTACCATAAGATTTCACATACATTTGAACATTTGAACTGATCTAACAAAATGAGGCCTGAACACAGTTTTTGTTTGTTTTTGTTCTAACCTTGGTTTTACATTACATGGTTTTGCAGACTATATGTATGATGTCCTGCACTGATAGCTTATCATCTGCCAATAAAACGATGTAAATGTGAATTTTGGCAGCGAGTAAACCTATCTCTTGGTTTTTTTAAACGTGATTTTGGTGTGGCAACGTGGTTTGTGTACATATTTGTTACTACCTGTGTTTTGTTGTGACTGGTCCTTCTTCTTTCTCGTTTCGAAGGCACACACGTTAAATGTACTTTGGATATTTTCAGGTTTTCAATCGTCTTTTTACTTCGCAAAACGATGTTGTTAATGTATCCTAACACCGTCGGCGTTCATTTGTTCCCGAGTGAGTATAGCGCGGAATTTGAATTTCGTTTACCTTTATCTCTTTTTTCTTTTTCCGTCAGTGACTCTCTCTCTCTCTCTCTCTCTCTCTCTCTCTCTCTCTCTCTCTCTGTGTGTGTGTGTGTGTGTGTGTGTGTGTGTGTGAGAGAGAGAGAGAGAGAGAGAGAGAGAGAGAGAGAGTGAGAGTGGGCTATTAGGTAGTCAGCAAATGTACCAAGGGTGCTGTTACTTCTTAGGGCATTGAGGTGTTCTGAGTACCTTGTTTTAACGTGTCTACATGTTTGTCCTGCATCTTGCATAAAAGGCGTAACCTGTGTCCAATAATTTTAACAGAAAACACGAGAGAAATAGAAGAGCTGCAAATCCAAGAGATGAATATGACGCTTCTATAGTGGACGCGGTCTCCGTTCATTCCTGTAGCTTACAGCTGTGGAACTTATAGAACCCTCCAACATTGTCTCATTAATGGGCAAAGAAACTGACACTACGGGCAATTTCCACATCTAAATCTAAATATTCACAAATACTCCAGAAGTCGCCATACGGTGCGTGGCGGAGGGTACCTTGTACCACAGCTAGTAATTCCCTTTCCTTCTACACTCGCAAGTGGAGCGAAGGAAAACGAGTGAACGGGAGATGGAGTAGTGGAAGTAGGATCGTATTGTAGGCTGCCGCAAGTGCCCGTTCTCTAAGTTTTAACAGTGCTCCGCAAAAAGAACGTCTTGTTCCCTCAAGGGATTCCGCAGTACTCGCGTGTTGATAGAAATTACCGCTAACAAATCTAGACTCCATTTCTTTTCATTTATAGCATATTTAAAGATCTGCTGCTCGATATTTTAAAAAGCAGGACGTACATTATACAATTTTACGTATATCGCACATTGTTACACATTACTAGCAATAAAACAAGGGGAATAACAGTGAGTTAGAAAGAAATTAGCTGTAGAAAACGGAGTGTTAAAATAGGGTGGTCCTATGAGTCGCGACTTTGCCTCTTTTTCTGTTGATGGGAGGAGTTGAGTGCACTGGCACTATCGTTCCTCAACCGGTCCCTCCAAATCAACCGGTCTCAACCCTACGGAGGTGTCTGGAGCCGTTTGGAACAACGGACGAAACGTAGCAACCAAGGTTACCGCAATTTGATAACTCTACAGTATGTAACTATAAGGGGCGGTCGAAACCTTTCTCCTTGAGGGCGTTGCTGCAGCGTATATATAACGCAGCGTGACTCCGATGCGGGTATACAAGCACCGACACGTAGGCAAGGGATTTGTGGGGCAACTGTGACTTCCCGACGTGGGTTAGGTAAATGAGGGAACGTGATTTATGGTGACGTTATTACCACATGCGTCCAAACAGCTGTTATTCGTTTCTTGCTGCCGAAGGAGAAACGCCGATTGACATCCATCGGAGAATGAAGAATTTGTATGGGACAGCATATCTGTCGAAGCCACTGTTATTGAATGGTGCGCGAAGTTCCGTGCTGCTTCGTGGTAACGCTCGTCCCCATATCGCAAATGCCATAATGCAGAAGTTACGCCAGCTCAAGTGGGAGATCCCGCTCCCATGCGGTTATCGCGCTTTAGGTCCCTTAAAAGAGGCGTAGAAGGGTCAACGATTACTGTCAGACGAGGACGTGCAGTAGTGGTGGTAGTGGTGGTTTTGGGGAAGGAGACCAGACAGCGAGGTCATCGGTCTCATCGGATTAGGGAAGGACGGGGAAGGAAATAGGCCGTGCCCTTTGAAAGGAACCATCCCAGCATTTGCCTGGAGCGATTTACGGAAATCACGGAAAACCTAAATCAGGATGGCCTGACGCGGGATTGAACCGCCGTCCTACCGAATGCGAGTCCAGTGTCTAACCACTGCGCCACCTCGACGTGCATTAGGCAATTATGGGCTTATTCACGCTCCAGGATGCAATGTTTTACCAGATCGATATCTTCATCGGTGGGATGAGTGTCTCAATGCTCACGGCGATTATGCCTAATTGGCATACCGATTCTGCACTCTACGGCCTTCGAACAGAAACTTTAGATCGCCCCTTATGAGTGGCTTCACTTGAATATGGCAGACCTAAAAAGACGTGTGGACTCTATCCCCCGCCGAACTGAGGCCATTATCAAGGTTGCAATCGTTGTTACGCGATATTATCGCAGTTTTTTCTGTGGATGTCTAATTTTCTGTCCGCTGTTCGTACAAATGTTCGTTCCCAAAATAGGTGGGCTTGGGACAACAGCCCGAATATGAGACTTTTGCTACCTGCTGTCAAGATTAAGTAATGCAGTTTTTTGACCCATTTGATGCTGTCCTATATGTTTTCCCCTCTTACACTAACCATTGACCTCCATGTACTGCTGTACTGAATTCCTCCTATTATGTTAAGCATAAGCAGGAATACTTACTAATGTGCGTTTTATTAACCTCTGTGCCGGTCGGAGTGGCCGAGCGGTTCTAGGCGCTACAGTCTGGAACCGCGCGGCCGCTACGGTCGCAGGATCGAATCCTGCCTCGGGCATGGATGTGTGTCATGTCCTTAGGCTAGTTAGGTTTAAGAAGGAGTTCTAAGTTCTAGGGGACTGATGACCTCAGATGTTAAGTCCCATAGTTCTCAGAGTCATTTGAACCATTAACCTCTGTCATGAAACTTGAATTCACATGTCCTAATCGCATTACCTAATTTCACATTTGTTGTTACCGCGGAGAAAGTAATCATAAAGTACGTACGTTGTACATTTAAGCATTTACTTGTGTTGTATATTCATGAATTTACCATACACTTCCCAGAATTATTTCATCCGGACGTAGACACAAGGAGTAAATTATAACATGCATGGAAGAGACCACCACCGTATGGTAATAAATGAAAGAACCACTTGAAAAGCGTCAATTATAGACGTCTATTCTGTTGTATAATCGTAGCGTCGAATTACGACAGGAGTCTTCCACTTAATCGAAATCCGTAAGTATGTGAGGGGAGATGTGTCACCGTGTACTATATTCATCACAGCACGGTGTTCCATCACTGTACCTACACGTTTTCGCTTAGAGGAACTATGATAAAGATGTATTCCAACAACTAGCGAAATTTTAGCGTAGAGAAACAGATAACGACGTGAAACTACTTAATCCTCGTTAACCTTAACAGAGCGATGACAGTAAAGTATGTTTCTTCTAAGTTAGCTGGCTTGAAGCAAGTTAGTAAAGCTTAATGGCTGCGAAATGTTAAACTCGATGTTGCAACATATTGCATCATTCGCTCTGTTCTCGGACAGGATCCACACTGCCTAGAATTTCCGTCACCAACTCTAAGGTTAATGTGCAGCAGTTATCCATTCCGCTGCTGCTTGCCAGCAATTGTCTTCATTCCAGCATTACTACTATGTACTATATCAACTATCTGCCTTATAAATTCGTATCCAGGGGTGTCCTTACGATTCATTTTTTCATCCTTCTTTCAGCTACGTTTTCAGCTATCACTCAAGCTGTAATATGTGCTAAGATTTTCAGTTCCTTAGAGCGTTCATTTTATAAGCTACCTTATAGTGCATGTCGGAGGCTGCTTTGTGGACCACTTGTAACTTACCACCTCTTCTGTCCCAGAACGCAACTCGCACTTTTTTCACATGATATCTTGCGAACCATGGATGAAGGGTATCAGATGGATGCCATATTCCTTGACTTCCGGAAAGCGTTTGACTCGGTGCCCAACTGCAGACTCCTAACTAAGGTACGAGCATATGGGATTGGTTCCCAAATATGTGAATGGCTCGAAGACTTCTTAAGTAATGGAACCCAGTACGTTGCCCTCGATGGTGAGTGTTCATCGGAGGTGAGGGTATCATCTGGAGTGCTCCAGGGAAGTGTGGTAGGTCCGCTGTTGTTTACTATCTACATAAATGATCTTTTGGATAGGGTGGATAGCAATGTGTGGCTGTTTGCTGATGATGCTGTGGTGTACGGGAAGGTGTCGTCGTTGAGTGACTGTAGGAGGATACAAGATGACTCGGACAGGATTTGCGATTGGCGTGAAGAATGGCAGCTAACTCTAAATATAGATAAATGTAAATTAATGCAGATGAATAGGAAAAAGAACCCCGTAACGTTTGAATACTCCATTAGTAGTGTGGTGCTTGACACAGTCGCGTCGATTAAATGTTTGGGCGTAATATTGCAGAGCGATATGAAGTGGGACAAGCATGTAATGGCAGTTGTGGGAAAGGCGGATAGTCGTCTTCGGTTTATTGGTAGAATTTTGGGAAGATGTGGTTCATCTGTAAAGGAGACCGCTTATAAAACACTAGTACGACCTATTCTTGAGTACTGCTCGAGCGTTGGGGATCCCTATCAGGTCGGATTGAGGGAGGACATAGAAGCAATTCAGAGGCGGGCTGCTAGATTTGTTACTGGTAGGTTTGATCATCACGCGAGTGTTACGGAAATGCTTCAGGAACTCGGGTGGGAGGCTCTAGAGGAAAGGAGGCGTTATTTTCGTGAATCGCTACTGAGGATATCTAGAGAACCAGCATTTGAGTCTGACTGCAGTACAGTTTTACTGCCGCCAACTTACATTTCGCGGAAAGACCACAAAGATAAGATAAGAGAGATTAGGGCTCGTACAGAGGCATTTTTTCCCTCGTTCTGTTTGGGGGTGGAACAGGGAGAGAAGATGCTAGTTGTAGTACGAGGTACCCTCCGCCACGCACCGCATGGTGAATTGCGGAGTATGTGTGTAAATGTAAATGTAGATGTAGATGAACGATTGTTGTTAACGCGTGTGAGCTCGACTTTCTCTAATTTTACATTTACGGTCTCTCTGCGAGAAATACGTAGAAAGAAGTAATACACTCCTGGAAATGGAAATAAGAACACCGTGAATTCATTGTCCCAGGAAGGGGAAACTTTATTGACACATTCCTGGGGTCAGATACATCACATGATCACACTGACAGAACCACAGGCACATAGACACAGGCAACAGAGCATGCACAATGTCGGCACTAGTACAGTGTATATCCACCTTTCGCAGCAATGCAGGCTGCTATTCTCCCATGGAGACGATCGTAGAGATGCTGGATGTAGTCCTGTGGAACGGCTTGCCATGCCATTTCCACCTGGCGCCTCAGTTGGACCAGCGTTCGTGCTGGACGTGCAGACCGCGTGAGACGACGCTTCATCCAATCCCAAACATGCTCAATGGGGGACAGATCCGGAGATCTTGCTGGCCAGGGTAGTTGACTTACACCTTCTAGAGCACGTTGGGTGGCACGGGATACATGCGGACGTGCATTGTCCTGTTGGAACAGCAAGTTCCCTTGCCGGTCTAGGAATGGTAGAACGATGGGTTCGATGACGGTTTGGATGTACCGTGCACTATTCAGTGTCCCCTCGACGATCACCAGTGGTGTACGGCCAGTGTAGGAGATCGCTCCCCACACCATGATGCCGGGTGTTGGCCCTGTGTGCCTCGGTCGTATGCAGTCCTGATTGTGGCGCTCACCTGCACGGCGCCAAACACGCATACGACCATCATTGGCACCAAAGCAGAAGCGACTCTCATCGCTGAAGACGACACGTCTCCATTCGTCCCTCCATTCACGCCTGTCGCGACACCACTGGAGGCGGGCTGCACGATGTTGGGGCGTGAGCGGAAGACGGCCTAACGGTGTGCGGGACCGTAGCCCAGCTTCATGGAGACGGTTGCGAATGGTCTTCGCCGATACCCCAGGAGCAACAGTGTCCCTAATTTGCTGGGAAGTGGCGGTGCGGTCCCCTACGGCACTGCGTAGGATCCTACGGTCTTGGCGTGCATCCGTGCGTCGCTGCGGTCCGGTCCCAGGTCGACGGGCACGTGCACCTTCCGCCGACCACTGGCGACAACATCGATGTACTGTGGAGACCTCACGCCCCACGTGTTGAGCAATTCGGCGGTACGTCCACCCGGCCTCCCGCATGCCCACTATACGCCCTCGCTCAAAGTCCGTCAACTGCACATACGGTTCACGTCCACGCTGTCGCGGCATGCTACCAGTGTTAAAGACTGCGATGGAGCTCCGTATGCCACGGCAAACTGGCTGACACTGACGGCGGCGGTGCACAAATGCTGCGCAGCTAGCGCCATTCGACGGCCAACACCGCGGTTCCTGGTGCGTCCGCTGTGCCGTGCGTGTGATCATTGCTTGTACAGCCCTCTCGCAGTGTCCGGAGCAAGTATGGTGGGTCTGACACACCGGTGTCAATGTGTTCTTTTTTCCATTTCCAGGAGTGTATATTACTCGGCTCTTGTAATAACGTACGCTCTCGGAATTTTAATAGCAAACTACACAGTGATGCCGAATGGCTGCCTTGTAGCGTCTGCCAATTGAGTTGGATGGTGAAATGTACCTCCTGTTATAGAAAACTACACAAAGGAAAAATCCTCTAGTTAATCGTCATAATTTTTAAAAAATCGGTGAAGCCACGTCAGGTAGCATATTCCAACACTGATAGAATTGTTTCTTCTTCCAGTTTTCTAGGTGGATTCTACAAGGAAAGTTGACGTATAGCAAATAATTTAATTGACATATTCCCATTGCCCTTTATCTATATTTCATCGATGTACAGGCCAGTGAAATGGAAGGCTTCCGTCATTCTTCAATGAATTCTGACCGTGAAACTTTAACTAAATTCTTACGCATTAAAGAATCTGAGATTAATCTATTCGCATTTCTGTTCTGACGAAAATGGGTTATTTCTCTAATGCGAGAATGATTAACGACAGAGCGGACATGAAGCTCAAATTATTTCGTCATTGAACAATGCGGCTGCAGTCCTACTGAAGACGGCCTCTTGTAAACTATCAATAGATTCTTCTTAATAATAAATGACATAAAACGACGTAATTCATATACTTCTACCAAATGAAATACCGTTTTTTAAATTATTTTTGTTCATTCATCAACAAGCAGAGAACATAAACGAATTTGTATCATGCATCTCCACAGTTCAGGATCAGACAAGAGATTAAGTTTAACTCGAAGAAACAAATGGAGTGGAATAGCATTTTCCTGTTTCAAATTACTGAAAGATCGTATCATAAGTTTCACAGTATGCAAAGGAAATCTTTGTGTATCTAATTACTTTTTATGCAGTTTGGGCATCAGAAGAAGAAATATGTTTGTCGAATTAAAAACAACGGAATACTACTTGTGTAATGAGCATCTCCGTTCGCTTTCGCGCTTACTAAATGAACCGGTAACGCAACATACTGTACTTCTTTGTATTTTCTCTATTAATCCTGGCCGGCCGCGGTGGTCTCGCGGTTCTAGGCGCTCAGTCCGGAGCCGCGCGACTGCTACGGTCGCAGGTTCGAATCCTGCCTCGGGGATGGGTGTGTGTGTGATGTCCTTAGGTTAGTTAGGTTTAAATAGTTCTAAGTTCTAGGGGACTGATGACCACAGATGTTAAGTCCCATAGTGCTCAGAGCCATTTGAACCATTTTTTTCTATTAATCCTGTGTCTGCTACTTATCCTAGACTAACGAGTAATATTCAAGTATTGATCGGGTGAGATTTTGTAATCTACCCTCTTCATGGTCTGGATTACACTTTCGGGGGATTCTTCCAATGAATTTCACATTAGCATCTGTCTCATTTGCTCTTACTTTTATGTGATCGTTCCACTTTGGTTGGTTGAGTGTTTAAGGAGACCAAATAGCGAAGGTCATTAGTCTCCTGTTTCTCGCCGAATTGGAGTCCAGATGCTAACCAACGCGCCTTCCGTTCATTTTTCTATAGAGGTTTCTCTCTATTCTGTTTATATGGAATGTAGTTATTAAAACTGTGAGCTAAAATGGCTGCACACTGCCAAATTCTATTCGCTGTGCAACACGGTATTAATTCTGTGCCGCTTTGACGCCATGTTCTTTGTGTGTAAATCAGAACTGTATCTCATTCTAGACATGTACCACTGGATGGAGAGCTGGATTCTGGTATGGTCGCTTGATTTCATTTAGACCACATCTCCACTCAGTTAATGCCACATTGTCATCAGTGTCAGGAAAGTGCAAACCGCCACATCTCCACAGACAGAGGACAGTTCTTTGCTTATGCTATGCTTCTATATCCATCGACTGTACACTCTGGTCCCAGAGAGAGAGAGAGAGAGAGAGAGAGAGAGAGAGAGAGAGAGAGAGAGAGGGAAAGCACCCCGTTACCAACCGTCTTGCATCCTTGCATCACACAGAAAACCCTGTACTTTTGCAGGTAATCCGATGCGACATTGATGTTCATCCTTCATTGTACGGCCTGTCTCAGAAACAAAAGGTTATCAAGTTTCGTTAACGTTAGCTTACATGATTCAGCTTGTGACCTCCCCTGAAATCTCGGTGGAATTTGCATGTGCCGTCACGCCTGAGTTGAGTTCAGCACTACAGATTTGTTTATGCCTAAGTAAACTAGAGGCCACAGTATGCTTATCTTTGTCCTGATGACCTCATAAAGGTAGGAAATCCCTCGTTAGTATCTCCAGGTTCGAAGTAGCAGCTCTGCAGAAATTGTACATAATGGATTTTTTGAAATTAACATAAGCACATTAAGAAAAAGCGGACAGTTATCTACATGTTTATTGTTGCTTTTGGTTCTGCTTATGTACCATAACACATCAAAGTTCAAACATGGACACTAACATTGCGCAATACTTTGACATACATCAGAATTGAAATTACGTCTTTCTCACATCACAAGCAACTCCCTTTCAAGTTTCTGAGTGCTACAACATGATGGACCTCTCCAAAGTCAATACAGTTTTTACGTGCGGACTTACTTTTGAAGGTCATTGATAACTGTTCCAATGCAGATTATCAAACAGACGTCGGTACCATTAAAACAAAATCATTGCGTATTGATCACATTCTATGTTGAATTCAATTTAGCATTCCTATTTCCAGTAGCACAAGCAATTTGATTGAGGTATTAGTCGTTGTTAGCCATACAGACAACATTACACTTTGATCTTGTCTTCCTTCTTAACATCACATATCGACTCTTAAAAATAGTTTCAGTGTTAAAATTTAAAAACATGACGTTAGTGCTAGCACTTGTGTATTTTTGGCGTCAGAATTTACGTGTTTGCAAAAAGGCGTCACCTTTCGATAACTGACGTCCCCGTGGAAGGCTGAGAGGACGGAGTAACACAATGCATTTTAGATTATGCCAAAATTGTTGAGCTGTATAAAATTCATACTTTAATTTCGTAAATTGCCTCTCAAAACGAATTAAAAAACAAGTAATTAGCGCGTTTCTAAAATTCGAATTGAGACACAATTAACGTAATTAATCCCTGAATTTAACTCCACCTCAACAATTTTGATATAATCTAAAATGTATTGTCCCTTAAGTTTTTTACTGAGATATAAATTATCAAAAGGAGATAAATTTTTCCAAAAACGTAAATTTTGAAGCTAGGTATTTCACTAGTTTATGTATCAATTTTTATTCCTTATTAATATGATCCACTTTTCATTCTCCTATACAAGACGTGGTCTGCTTATGTACCATAACACATCAAAGTTCAAACATAGGCGCTAACATTGCTCAATACTTTGCCATATTATTCACAATTAAGATCGCTTCTCAAGATATTGTCTTTAGATATGTGGATCGTCGCAAACATAGTTGTAATTATTACATTTAAAAAACCTTTCTTTTTTTATTAATATCCGAGGATGTGAAGGGGATAGTTACTAATTTGTATTTATTCAACTATGGGTTTTCTTTGCCGTCCTTCCAGCGTATAAGACGGTATGGCAGTATCCGATAGGCGGCCCATTTCTTTACAAGGTAATGTACAGTCTCCTGGAAAAACTTCCAAAAACCGTAGTAAAATGTTACAACAACCACAACTGAACAGTGTCAATAACGAAAAAAACTATGCGTGTTTATGCATGTAAATGTGCTATCAATGATGGGATATTAGTTTGGAACGAGAAAAACTCTCCACCCCTAAGTGCTTTGAACATAAAAATATTAATAATAAATATATTTTTGCGTAACTAATACTAAGAATAACAAAGACTACGTGTACATCATTAAGAAATTTCTATACAGCTGTGTGATAAAGACTTGGATGAATAAAATAATCACTCTGGTGTTAGTTCTCGAACTAGACGCTTTTGTACGACGCTGCTTCTGTACGCACGATTTTGTTAACTGTGCGTAAGTTTTTTTTCAGAATATATGTATAAGAAGTATTTGTCCTTTTAATCATATTTCAGACCTATCCCTCCATGTGAATATAATTAAGTGTAAATAATTAATTATCGCTAGAATTCAAGTTTTATCATTGGTCATCTGTTATTCTTTTGTAGTAATGGTATCACATGAGTTTCGGGCTTCATCCACAAGATAACAGGAAAAATAATTTAAGTATTTTGCTATCAGGAGAAGAAAATATTTTTTGCAGAAAGTTTTCGTTAAATATACATGGTGAACGCAAAAATAAAAAAATAATAGTACGAGGTTCAGGCTTGCTTAAGAGTAAATTACTGAACGGTAAAAATTTTGTTTTCACTGTCGTATACGTTATTCAAATCATAATTAACATATTAAAGCTCAATGTTTAACAAAGAATTTATGTAACATTGAGACTAATAATGCAGCTAAGTAGATGATTATATTGTGCGTCTGTATGCTACAGTATTTATTTATCGGGCATTAACTACTACGGTTTTAAAAAAAACCACGCATATTTTTGAGCTAGCCGTGTGTGTTGACAACATAAGTAAATTGTTACAACCAAACCTTGTACCTTTACACAGAATTGTTTGCCTTCGTACCAACACTAATGACTGTTAGCGTATATTTTAGCCACTACTACGAGTGTGCGAAATATACGCGACGTCACGATTTATAAATATTTTCATTCACGATTCCAAACGTAACAACCCGATACAGTTTATAAAAGAAGAGAGAGAGAGAGAGAGAAAATAAGGAATCGAACCCAAAGCCAGATAATTGACAGGCATTACATTTATGTGGCAGCTTTAAGTATGCGACCATGGTTCCTAACAAAGCTAGGCTGTTATTTCTTTTCAAGACTGGTCTTCCATAACTCAGCACTGTTTCATTTCACCACTGCAACGATAATATGAGGTATTGGTAAGTGACATGGCGCCTTTCTCAGCCACATACAGTTCCCCTCGTATATCCATACTGAGCACTGCAGGTAGTAAAAATTTCTAGAATATGATTGAAGTAGACTTACGTCATGTTTGACAGATGTACGGGAACAGTCTTCTTGATTGAAAAGGGTGTTTGGTCATTAGTGGCGCGCAAGTATTTGTTTACAAGAGTCATTTGCATTTGGACGGGAGAATATCAGACCTTATGGAAAAGGCAGTTTGTCCTGAAGCAACGTGTAAAGCTCCCGAAGTAACGAGATTCAAACACAGGCAGTAGGCGTTGTGTGGGCAGCACTCTGCCACGTCAGATGCTGACGCTGGCAGCGGTCAATAAGCACAGCCGGAGACGCACGGCCACGTGGCTGGACACTGCCTCACATGCTTCGCCCAAAAAATGGCGGGCGGAACACTGAAGAAGTGTTGAAAACAATAATCAGCCTCCACGTCCATTAGATTGTAAGTAAATTGTCTTCATAACCGAATTCACCTCTTCGCCTAAGCCGATCTTTTTGTTTCAGTGGTGTATTTGTATTTGATATTGCCACGAGACTTCAAAAAGCACCAATGAGTAAACACATATACTATCAGATAATCAGTCTAACAACTCATAGCTGGGGATTGCTTACTTGTCCTAAACAGAAGAACAGAGAGAAAAATTAGTGTTACTGCAGACCACTGCAGTTACAGTCATAGTACATACACTGAGGGAAAAACAGTCGCAGCACCAAGGAGGACTTGCGCGACATGAATGAAAGTTGTCAGGCGTGTTTCTGCATGTGAAAGACGACGTCTCTTCAAATTTCGCCGCAGTTACATAAAATGGCGCTAGTAGCGCCACCACGAGGATGCATATCAGTGTTGCTTTAAATACAGGCTCTAAAGCCGTCGGCACACGGACCGTGCATCAGAACGTTGAGCGTGCCGAGTTTCTGACGTCATAGCGTGGAATACCACGTTCGGGAGTATTTCCGAACGTGCAGAGCAATATTTAGCAAGTCAGATATTCTGAGCGTGCGTCTGAGCGTTGACCAATGAGATGGCACAACGCCACCTACGTCACATGCACGCCATCTCCCTTCAGCACAGAGTTGTGAGGCGCCATATTGGCATTCATTTCAAGCCTATACCTATAAAAATGGTTCAAATGGCTCTGAGCACTATGGGACTTAACATCTGAGGTCATCAGTCCCCTAGAACTTAGAACAACTTAAACCTAACTAACCTAAGGACATCACACATATCCATGCCCGAGGCAGGATTCGAACCTGCGACCGTAGCGGTCGCGCGGTTCCAGACTGAAGCGCCTAGAACCGCTCAGCCACTCCGGCCGGCTCTATGCGTGTATATGTCGTTTCTGAGCACCACAAAATTGAGAATCACTGGAAAACCAGTTATTAACTGTGTGATTGGTTCCAATAAAATAATGAGAAACATCACATTCGTGGCAAAAGAATTATTGTAACTTGCGTACTATTAGAGTATGCTATTTGAAGGCAGCGACACACTGAAGATCCACCCAAAACCCATTGTTCTTGGTACAAGTTGTTATAATTAAATTTCAATCAGTAACATATTTACGATTAGAGTTTTTATCACGTGGTAACATGCTATGATTTGTTAAAAGCAGTATGTTGTTGGTTAAGCGTAAGGAGCAGCGTCACTGATCCAAATAAAAATTGTAACCTAGGGCGGTGGTTCGCGTCCCGAAACTTATAAACTTTTTTCCTAACATTTGCGTTTTTATTAGCTTCTGATACTTTCTTATTAGTTTAATGTAAGTATATACTATAATATTTGATGTTGTGTAAATACAAGGTCACCTTTTTACGAGGGGTGAGTTTGTTCGATTGGCTTAATCTACAGGGCAGCTTGGTTACTTGTATAAAGATATTTTGCTCCTTTTTCTTTTACGCTTCGTAATTCACATGTTGGAAAGATTCTGCCACTGGGCCGGAACAGTGATCAAGTAAGATTGGGGTTTTATTAAAATGTGGGAATGATGATATAATATTTATCTTCTGTGGAAAAGTATTCTAAATTTGTATCGCAATGTTTGTAATGGAACTTTTATAAGCCTGTGTCCTTATTGATTGGACACGGTACTTTCCTTTTCGTAGACGATGGAGGAAATGTGCGTTTAATAGAGCTAACGCGAGAATTTTACGCGCGCCCGTTTAGTAAACAGTGTGATTTACTAACTAGAAACATCCTGCAACTGCCGCTGGAATGCGTTGTGATCGCGTATACCACGTTGGGGCTCACGTACCATATTCACAGGTCGCATCGTTTCTGAGCGTTTAGCAGCACGTTGAACTTAGCACGCTCAACGTTGACGTTCGACAGCACGATTCGTGTGCCGACGGCTTAACGGTCGAAGGGTCAGTTACGTATGAAATTGGACGTGATGAGTTGATATTAGTCAAGAATGCCTATAAAGCGACAAGAACGCCGTTTGAAACACTTCACGGAATTTGAACGAGGTCGTGGAGCAGGAATACGAGAAACTGGTAGTTCCTTCTGCGATACTGCAGAAAGAATTACCACGACTGTAGCCACTGTACATGAGAGCTGGCAGCGGTGGTCACGAGAACGTACGGTCGCAAGAAGACCGGGCTCTGGACAGCCACGTGGAACTACCGAGGGGAGAGACCATCGTGTTTGGCGTATGGCTCTGGTGCATCGTACTGCAGCTGCAGCAGCAATTTGAGCAGCAGTTGGCACTACAGTGACACAACGAACTGTTACAAATCTACACTCCTTGAAATGGAAAAAAGAACACATTGACACCGGTGTGTCAGACCCACCATACTTGCTCCGGACACTGCGAGAGGGCTGTACAAGCAATGATCACACGCACGGCACAGCGGACACACCAGGAACCGCGGTGTTGGCCGTCGAATGGCGCTAGCTGCGCAGCATTTGTGCACCGCCGCCGTCAGTGTCAGCCAGTTTGCCGTGGCATACGGAGCTCCATCGCAGTCTTTAACACTGGTAGCATGCCGCGACAGCGTGGACGTGAACCGTATGTGCAGTTGACGGACTTTGAGCGAGGGCGTATAGTGGGCATGCGGGAGGCCGGGTGGACGTACCGCCGAATTGCTCAACACGTGGGGCGTGAGGTCTCCACAGTACATCGATGTTGTCGCCAGTGGTCGGCGGAAGGTGCACGTGCCCGTCGACCTGGGACCGGACCGCAGCGACGCACGGATGCACGCCAAGACCGTAGGATCCTACGCAGTGCCGTAGGGGACCGCACCGCCACTTCCCAGCAAATTAGGGACACTGTTGCTCCTGGGGTATCGGCGAGGACCATTCGCAACCGTCTCCATGAAGCTGGGCTACGGTCCCGCACACCGTTAGGCCGTCTTCCGCTCACGCCCCAACATCGTGCAGCCCGCCTCCAGTGGTGTCGCGACAGGCGTGAATGGAGGGACGAATGGAGACGTGTCGTCTTCAGCGATGAGAGTCGCTTCTGCCTTGGTGCCAATGATGGTCGTATGCGTGTTTGGCGCCGTGCAGGTGAGCGCCACAATCAGGACTGCATACGACCGAGGCACACAGGGCCAACACCCGGCATCATGGTGTGGGGAGCGATCTCCTACACTGGCCGTACACCACTGGTGATCGTCGAGGGGACACTGAATAGTGCAAGGTACATCCAAACCGTCATCGAACCCATCGTTCTACCATTCCTAGACCGGCAAGGGAACTTGCTGTTCCAACAGGACAATGCACGTCCGCATGTATCCCGTGCCACCCAACGTGCTCTAGAAGGTGTAAGTCAACTACCCTGGCCAGCAAGATCTCCGGATCTGTCCCCCATTGAGCATGTTTGGGATTGGATGAAGCGTCGTCTCACGCGGTCTGCACGTCCAGCACGAACGCTGGTCCAACTGAGGCGCCAGGTGGAAATGGCATGGCAAGCCGTTCCACAGGACTACATCCAGCATCTCTACGATCGTCTCCATGGGAGAATAGCAGCCTGCATTGCTGCGAAAGGTGGATATACACTGTACTAGTGCCGACATTGTGCATGCTCTGTTGCCTGTGTCTATGTGCCTGTGGTTCTGTCAGTGTGATCATGTGATGTATCTGACCCCAGGAATGTGTCAATAAAGTTTCCCCTTCCTGGGACAATGAATTCACGGTGTTCTTATTTCAATTTCCAGGAGTGTATTACTTCAAGGACATCTGCGAGCCAGACGCCCTGTAGCGTACATTCCACTGATTGCCCAAATCAACGCCATTTGTGACTTCAGTGGTGTCAAGCGAGAGCTCATTGGAGGGCAGGGTGGAGGTCTGTTGTGTTTTCTGATTAAAGCTGGTTCTCCCTCGGTGACATTGAAGGCCGTCTGCTGATTAGGAGGCGGCCCTACACCTGGAGCTGTGATCTGGGGTGTGATTTCCTATGACAGCAGGAGCATTCTCATGGTTATCTCACGCACCCTGACTGCAGATCTGAGCGTCAGTCTGGCGATTCGACCTGTTGTGTTGCCATTCACGAGCTGGACTCCAGGGATATTTTCCAACAGGATAACGCTCGCCCACCTACCGCTGTTGTAACCCAACGCACTCTACAATGTGTCGACATGCTGCCTTGGCCTGCTCGATCATTAGATTTGTCTCATCAAGCACGTGTGGTTCGTGACCAGACGACAACTCCAGCGTCGCCCACAACCACCATTAACCGTCCGCGTGCTGATGGATCAAGTACAACAGGTATACAACTCGATAATATTCTTCTCGGGTACGCAGCCGGATCATAACGTCTTCATGACACAATATTTCCGCGGCCAGTTGGACCGCGGAAATATTGTGTCATGAATACGTTATGATCCGGCTGCATACCCGAGAAGAATATTATCAATTATTACGCCGGGAAAGCCTTCGTAGCCACAGGTATACAACTCCATCTACGTCTACATCTACATGGTACTCTGCAATTCAAACTTAAGTGCCTGGCAGAGCGTTTATCTTACCATTTTCATACTACTTTCTACCATTCCACTCTCGAATGGCGCGTGGGAAAAAGGAACACCTAAATCTTCCCGTTCGAGCCACACTTTTTTTTTTTTTTAATGTGTGTGAAATCTTATAGGACTTAACTGCTGAGGTCATCAGTCCCTAAGCTTACACACTACTTAACCTAAATTATTCTAAGGACAAACACACACACCTATGCCTGAGGGAGGACTCGAACCTCCGCCGGGACCAGCCGCACAGTCCATGACTGCAGCACCTGAGACCGCTTGGCTAATCCCGCGCGGCTCCGTTCGAGCTCTGATTTCTCTTATTTTATTATGATGATCGTTTCTCCCTACATAGGTGGGTGTCAACAAAATATTTACGCATTCGAAAGAGAAAGTTGGTGATTGAAATTTCGTAAATAGATCTCGCGGCAAAGAAAACCGCCTTTGTTTCAGTGACTGCTACCCCAATTCTCGTATCATATCAGTGACACTCTCAACACTCTTCAACACGAAACGATATGCCCTTCTTTGCACTTTTTCGATGTCTTCCGTCAATCCTACCTGGTAAGGATCCCACACTGCGCACCAGTATTCCAGCATAGGACGGACAAGTGTAATATAGGCTGTGTCTTTAGTGGGTTTGTCGCATCTTCTAAGTGTTCTGCCGACAAAGCGCAGTCTTTGTTTCGCCTTCTCCACAATATTATCTATGTGGTCATTCCAATTTAAGTTGCTTGTAATTGTAATTCCTAGGTATTTAGTCGAATTGACAGCTCTTAGATTTGCACGATTTATCCTATACCCAAACTTTATCGGATTTCTTTTAGTACGCGTGTAGATGACCTCGCACTTTTCTTTGTTTAGTACCAACTGCCACTTTTCGCACCATACAGAAATTCTCTCTAGATCTTTTGTAATTGGAATTGATCGCCAGATGATTTTACTAGACAGTAAATTACAGCGTCATCAGCAGACAATCTATGGGGGCTGCTCAGATCATCACCTAGAATATTTACTTAAGTCAGTGACAGCAGAGGGCCTATGATACTACCATGCGGAACGCCAGATATAACTTCTGTTCTACTCCATGATTTACCGTCTATCACTACGAACTGTGACCTCTCTGAGAGGAAATCAAATCCCACAAACTCAAATCCGGCACCTGTGTGACACAACGCATGCACATTTGCATGCTTGCATTCAACATTCTGACAATTTCATCGGTTATTAATGTGCCAGCATCTCACATTAGCAATGGCTTTACTCTTGCTTACAGTAACTTGTGATCTCGCAAGGCTGATCACTTACATACACTACTGGCCATTAAAATTGCTACACCACGAAGGTGACGTGCTACAGACGCGAAATTTAACCGACGGGAAGAAGATGCTGTGGTATGCAAATGATTAGCTTTTCAGAGCATTCACACAAGGTTGGTGCCAGTGGCGACACCTACAACGTGCTGACATGAGGAAAGTTTCCAACCGATTTCTCATACACAAACATCAGTTGAACGGCGTTGCCTGGTGAAACGTTGTTGTGATGCCTCGTGTAAGGAGGAAAAATGCGTACCATCACGTTTCCGACTTTGATAAAGGTCTGATTGTAGCCTATCGCGACTGCGGTTTATCGTATCGCGACATTGCTGCTCGCGTTGGTCGAGATCCAATGACTGTTAGCAGAATATGGAATCGGTGGGTTCAGGAGGGTAATACGGAACGCCGTGCTGGATCCCAACGGCCTCGTATCACTAGCAGTCGAGATGACAGGCATCTTATCCGCATGGCCGTAACGGATCGTGCAGCCACTTCTCGATCCCTGAGTCAACAGATGGGGACGTTTGCAAGACAACAACCATCTGCACGAACCGTTCGACGACGTTTGCAGCAGCATGGACTATCCAAGTTCTGTTTACAGCATCATGATGGTCGCATCCGTGTTTAGCAACATCGCGGTGAACGCACATTGGAAGCGTGTATTCGTCATCGCCATACTGGCGTATCATCCGGCGTGATGGTATGGGGTGCCATTGGTTACACGTTTCGGTCACCTCTTGTTCGCATTGACGGCACTTTGAACAGTGGACGTTACATTTCAGGTGTGTTAACGATCCGTGGCTCTATACTTCACTCGATCCCTGTGAAACCCTACATTTCAGCAGGATAATGCACGACCGCATGTTGCAGGTCCTGTACGGGCCTTTCTGGATACAGAAAATGTTCGACTGCTGGCCTGGCCAGCACATTCTCCAGATCTCTCAACAACTGAAAACGTCTGGTCAATGGTGGTCAGGCAACTGGCTCGTCACAATTCGCCAGTCACTACTCTTGATGAACTGTGGTATCGTGTTGAGTCTGCATGGGCAGCTGTACCTGTACACGCCATCCAAGCTCTGTTTGACTCAATGCCCAGGCGTATCAAGGCCGTTATTACGGTCAGAGGTGGTTGTTCTGGGTACTGATTTCTCAGGATCTATGCACCCAAATTGCTTGGAAATGTAATCACATGTCAGCTCTTGTCCAATGAATACCCGTTTATCATATGCATATCTTCTTGGTGTAGCAATGTTAATGGCCAGTAGTGTATGTTACCTAGATTCATTCCTCCACATTAATTATTTTTTTGGCGTTGCGATGCTTTCCCGTAAGTCTACATGTGACAAAGCGGTTCGTGGGTGAGACCTCGGGCAAGAATCTAGTTAACTAGTCACTGTTAGTTACATAATGCTTCTTACCAATAACGGTAGTAATGCAAAATGCTTTTTATAGTATTTGTACATGATATTGTAAATTATTTTATGACACCTGAAGATGATCGCTAGGTGGTTATACAATTTTATGTTTTTCAGATACTTATGAGCTGAGCAACATTACATGCACAAAATAGTACTGTGCCGTCGGCTACGTAGCAATTTATACAGCCTTTAACTGACAAGACATTTGCTCATTATAACGAACATTTTGTAAAAAAAGGCGACCTCGCTTTTCACTTATAGCAGTCGGACTCCTTGATTCACAAGGCTACCTACATGCAATTAGGGACTGAGCTTGTCAGAAAATAAAGTTATTACTCGTAGAACTTGTCAATCACAGAACCAAAATGCATAGTTACGCAATTCGAAACCTAAGTACTGCAGTCGGCAGCAAAGCTGTAATCACAATAATCATGTAGCATGCCTCACCTTCACCTCATCATTTAATAGCACTGAGACCACACACACCTTACTTGCGAGAATCCTGTAGCTTCCTGCACAAGTGAACAAACAGGATTCCACATTCACTGCGTCATCTCCACTCTCTGTCAACAACGTCGTAAACCTTATTTACCTAGCCCAGTTACAACGTGTAATCTTCGAGCAGAGGTTGCTTATACACCTGGTTTAGCTGCGAAATTAGCTGTCGGAATTTTGTTGGTTTCTTGGACGATACAATATATCCAAAAGCGAGAAACATCCTTCGTTAACAGCACGTTACTATTTTTTGTAGAGGCTGTTAAAAACCAGTGCTCCAGCGAAATCATGGAAGTGAAGCACGAACGCACTGAAAAAGGCTGGAGAGAGGGGCGGTAATAGCTACGAAAGATGCAGAAAATAAAAGAGGTCTCTTGAAACTAACGTTAACGCCAAGAGAACAGCATCATAATTATTTGGAAAGCACACCAAACAGGGAGCTAAGTCGGCCTGTGCATTCACCTTTGATGTACGCTGACACAAAGTTGTGCTAACTCTTACTCTGTAACTGGTGGATCGACAATGGTTCAGTTGAGATTAGGAGGATCCCTCTAGTTTCTCATGATGGCTGTATTAATGAATGGGAGTCTGCGAATAATGTATGACCAGCGAACGAAGTCTTGCTGAATAATCTGCGTAAAGGTAGTACTTCAGGAGAGACAAAACAAGATGCAAGTTATCTCCGACGCATTACTGCCTGAAGTCATCACACTGTAGTTTTTTACAACCCTAGTCAGGTGTCTGCCCTGCCCCCCCCCCCCACCCCTCCCCCTTACCGAGCGAGTTGGCGCGCGTGGCGGTTGGCACACTGGACTCACCTTCGGGAGGACGACTGTTTTCAAACCCGCGTCTGGGCATCCTGATTTAGGTTTTTCTTGATTTCCCTAAATCGCTTCAGGCAAATGCCGGGAAGATTTCTCTGAACGGCCGACTTCCTTCCCCATCCTTCCCTAATCCTATGGGACCGATGACCTCGCTGTTTGGTCCCCTCCCGCAAATCAGCCATCCACCCTCCCTCATCCTACCTTTTCCCCATAGAAGACTCTCCGCATAAGAGAAAATTCTGAACCATCTTCCGGCGTACTAAAAGATGTAACTTACGCCTCACCAGGACAACACCATTCCAAACGCAGCCTTTTTGGTACCGACTATGTCCAATTGTTCAAATGTGTGTGAAATCCTATAGCACTTAACTGCTAAGGTCATCAGTGCCTAAGCTTACACACTACTTAACCTAAATTATCCTAAGGACAAACACACACCCATGCCCGAGGGAGGACTCGAACCCCCGCCGGGATCAGACGCACAGTCCATGACTACAGCGCCTGAGACCGCTCGGCAAATCCCGCGCGGCTATGTCCAATATCACGCAATGTTGGCAATATTGTAGAGGGGGTGTACAACGGGAAACAAGATACCACAGAGCGTAAGAATAAGTCAGGCCTCAGATATCAGTACACAAGGCCAGTGAAACATTCAAGTTCTATCGAACCAAAGTCCATGATTTTAAAGAAATCACCCACACTGTCTGTAGAATACTTTTTAATAAAAGTCACGACCGGTTTCGCGCCAATATAAGGCGCATCCTCAGGCGACAAAGATTCTTTTTAACAATTCATCGTCGAAAGTTAACTGCCTTAGACCCACTCCCCATCATTCACGTCAAACTGTAAACAAATAGCGCGCTAAAAGCGGTAGTCCATATTTAAAACGAAGGGGATTGCAGAATCGCGCCGCAAGCAGCAAGGATTACTCCTTTCAAAATGTGTAAATATGGAGGCAATTGCCAGCAATTTAAAATAACACACTCGAAAACCATCATATTGGGAAAAGTTATTGGGGATACTGATGTCTGTGTGAACGGTCACTCGAGAATGAGATGTCCGAAGTTTGAAGGTAAACGGTATATGAATCCGTACTGCTAGTATGCTACGAGTATAGACTTAACTGTCCGTCAAAAAATAAAATATTTCGAATAAAGGAAGAATAAATGGATCAACCGGAACAGAACACAGATATGGTGAAGGCTGTATCTGAAAAAAAAAAGCACTCCGTCTTCAGGCCACAAGTGGCCCATCGGGACCATCCGACCGCCGTGTCATCCTCAGCTGAGGATGCGGAGAGGAGGGGCGTGTGGTCAGCACACCGCTCCCCCGGTCGTTATAATGGTTTTCTTTGACCGGAGCCGCTACTATTCGGTCGAGTAGCTCCTCAGTTGGCATCACGAGGCTGAGTGCTCCCCGAAGGCTATATTTGAGGAGGGGTAGAATGGAGTAGTGGCGGCCAGTCTATTCACTTCATTATGATTTTCGAAATGTGATCATAATTAAGATTGAATTAAGTTATGACAGTTCTTTTTACCAATATGATTATGATATGTATTTACTGGGCAAAGCGGTCTGTTGGCTTGGCCAGGAACACAGTCGTGTTTAAGTACGAGAAAAATGGAGGGGAGGTACACTCTGGTATATTTTCAACTGGGGCGCTTACGTACTGCACATGTGTACACCAATACCCTGCATTACACAACAATTTAATGTTGACTTTTTGTAAAAAATTTTACTAGCTAAGATCACATAGAGAAAATTCGATAATTATTTTCGGCTGTTACCGGTCATCTTCAAATCAAATTACAGTGTCTGCGATAAGAGGACACTTTGTGAATTGGTTGTTAACAACGCAAGGGAATGTCAGCTTCGCCGGCCGCGGTGGTCTAGCGGTTCTAGGCGCTCAGTCCGGAGCCGCGCGACTGCTACGGTCGCAGGTTCGAATCCTGCCTCGGGCATGGATGTGTGTGATGTCCTTAGGTTAGTTAGGTTTAAGTAGTTGTAAGTTCTAGGGGACTGATGACCATAGATGTTACGTCCATAGTGCTCAGAGCCATTTGAACCATTTGAATGTCAGCTTCGAACTCGGACTTGTCGAGACTGAATCGTAAGTACAGACAAGTACTGCTGTACAACAGCCATGCTGCCTGGTCACAGCGACAGTCAAAGTTTCCAAGAGCTGTTAGCTTAGAAACGTGCTGGAACGCTGAGTTTGTGTACGACCAGCTCCATCACTCTACTGAACATCGTGTCCCCGTCAGCAGTAATTCGAACACCAGCAACTCGTTCAGCTTAAACAATCTGCTTGCCCTTTCAGGCAACTTCTCCGGCACCACTATTTTCTGCTTCGTATATTCAGTAAGTGTAATGACGTCAAATGCAACCCGTCGCGGTTGTCCGCGAAGGTATTTCCCGGTATCAGTTTCCGCTCTTCCACTGGGAGCTAGCAGCGGACACCGATTTGAACTGGAACCTGTCTGACGACGCGAGTTCGCACTACGGCCAGGAATACGCTTTGTCGAGTAATAGCAACATCCAGAAGGCGTGATCAAAATACTGTAATATTTAGAAAAACGATATACACTTCTCTGTAACTGAATTAGAGATAGCTGTGGCGTTGGAGAAAGAGCGCTCCAGTTGCTAAGTGAATGAGATGGTTCAACGCGTCACGTGAATGGTATGTCGGCACACCTCGGCAGCCGGCGTGATAGGTGCAAGGTGGGCCAGTGCATTTGATCGCGGCCAGATAGTGGGGCTTTTCACACTCCTTCCTGACGAGTGTGCACGGTCAGTATCTCGATCCTGAGATCATCGTCGCCGGCAGAGCTAAGCACTGTGGAAACCAACGTGTTGATGATGGATGTCGGCTCCGTTTATAGCGGGTTGTGACAGCTGAACATTATTTTTCCTCCTGAAGGCCATCAACCATCTCTCAGTGTTTTAGAATTTTCTGGGGTTCTACAGAGAAAAAATACATTTACTTAAAAATCGTTGCCGACTTGCATGTATATATGTAGTTTACGTTCTCCTGTTTTAAACACGAGCACTCTGCAGTCGTTCTCTCGCAAATTTGATGCTGGACAAAAACAATTGGGTAGCCGCCATAACACTCATACCACGATCCTGTCAGTTGAGGCCTGGTTGTACCCAATGATGGACAGGAGCATTATATTCACATGAGGTACATTCTGGGCATTAAAACTGCAACACCACCAAGGCGGAAAGGAACGACAATCAAACTGCCGTAAAGTATACAACAATCTTGGATATATGCAAGTGCCCACGTGGATAGTGGACACGTCTTAATACAAAGAATTCCATTTGCTGATTCAAGGTACGGAACGTAAAGCTACGATCCTGCAGGGCCAAGTGAACAATATGTATGTCCTCTCTGGCGCTAGTCGAGTGGGGTCGCTGAGCTTCCGCTTGGCATTGTGTATGGCAGTTATGAATCCGTCGATTCTGGAGCGCTACGGGTTGTGAGAGCGACAGCTGTTGTTGCTGCTTATCTTGACGTGACAGAAAACAGAGGTGTCCCAACAGTGATAGGATCAATGAGAGCAACAGGCGCTTCAGTGGCATTACGGCGTTTTTTCATGTACGCTTCACGATGGACATAGGAAAACAAACAGGTTCTATTTGTCAGTGTCATGCATGCCCAATGTCTGATGTGACGGTATGAGACACCACTGAGTACACAACACATTCACCTTTGATTTGCACAGCCGGTAATTTGGACAGCGGCAGCTACGTTTTTGATACGTTAAGGCCTGTCTGTGCCCATCTTCGAGGTCTCCGTGACGTTATCTTTTAACAAGGCAATGCAAAATCGCATGATACCCGTACCGTAATGAACAAAATACGAATGTACCTAATGTTAGATCTGTACCTAATGTTAGATCTGCTCTGTGATTCAGTCGTTCTGAACGGAGAGATTTCTTCGGACGTAAAAGTAACTTCAAGAGTGAACAAAGAGAGTGTTACAGGACTATTACCTTTCACATTATGTACATATGACCCAGTAGATAACGTCGGACGTTCCATTATGCTTTTCACGGTCGATGCTGTTGTACTGTACGCAGAGAAGGCGCAGCGCTAGAAGATTGTAGCGAAATACTTGAAGACCTGCGGAGGATCGACGCTTGGTGCTACATAAACTAACGTAGCGTGTTGAGAATACAAAGCAACACCCTTTATTGTATGGTTACACGACTGCAGAAGTATCATTGGAAGCATCCCGGGGCATGCGCGCGGAGCGATTTTAAGTGCAACGACACATAAGATGAATCTCAGATAGTGCAGCTGCCAGACTGCGATTCACTACAAGAATCCTCAAGAAATGTAGTCCATCAACAAAGGAAGTAGCTTACAAAACACTCGTTCGACCAGCACTTCAATATTGCTCTTCAGTCTGGAATCCACACCAGATTCGATTGATAGAGAAAATAGAGATGATCCAAACAAGAGCAGCGTAGTTCAAGTTCACTTAGTAAGTGCGAAAGCATCATGGAGATCCTCAGTCAATTTCAGCGGCAGACGCTACAAAAGAGGTGTTCTGAACGACGGTATAGTGTACTGCTAGAGTTTGAGGGGTACGTTCCTAGAATCCTCCCACACATATCTCGCGGAAAGACTATGAAGTTGAAATTAGAGAGATTGGAGCCCACACGGAGACTTGCCAGCAATTGTTCTTCTCGCGAACCATACGCGACTGGGACAGGAAAAGGTGGTTCAAAATGGTTCAAATGGCTCTGAGCACTATGGGACTCTACTGCTGAGGTCATTAGTCCCCTAGAACTTAGAACTAGTTAAACCTAACTAACCTAAGGACATCACAAACGTCCATGCCCGAGGCAGGATTCGAACCTGCGACCTTAGCGGTCTTGCGGTTCCAGACTGCAGCGCCTTTAACCGCACGGCCACTTCGGCCGGCGGAAAAGGTGGAAGTGACAGTGGTACACGAAGTACCCTCCGTCATAAACCGTAAGGTGGCCTTAGGACTACAGGCGTAGTGCACTGTTCGACAGTTCTTTCAAAATCCCCCTCTCCTCCCCCCTCCCCCTCTCCAATATAACTTTCGGATCATCTCGTAAATCTCGACATGGTCGTTGCTCCGGTTCTTATCAACCACCAGCGGAAACTTGCACCTGTCGACGCAAAAAAGGTGAATACGTTCCATTTTAAAATACTCTGGCAGAAAATTGAGGAACCTGTGCCTCAATCCTCATTCCGTCTTCCTCACCAAAAATTTCGACATGCGACCATATTCGCGCTATTTTAACACATAAATCTTATCCCTTGTAACTTAGTCTTCATGCTCAGCATCTGCCTTTCACTGCCACTCTCTATATTTGCCTCCCTCTGAATAACAGTATATCTGACTGGCACAGTCTCGTCTCTCTTCCACTGTCACTATCTCTTTGCCTCTCTCTTTCAGCACGAAAAAGTGCAAATTGTTGGTTGCCAAAATTTACGCTGAGAAATACGGAATGAATATGAGGCAACGAATCACCTACTTTCCGGTAAGAGTGTTTTACAGACGAAAATGTGTGACTCGTTGGTGCTCCGACAGGAGCATTTTTCCTCTGGATGAGTTCTTTTCCCTGACAGCACGGCGTGCCGCTTCTGTAAAACGAATTCTCTACGTCGGTAAAGTTTTAACAGTTTAATTTTAGATTTCGACGCATTTACACTCTGTGACACATACAAACAACAAATAAGTACGCGTAACAGAAGGTTAACAGAATATAGTTTGCTTTGCATTTTTTCTGGCTGTTTTGTTCACCGACTGTAATTCATCAAAAAAGCGCAGCTTGTCATTTGTATCTTAAAAGAGTAAAAAGTCATTAGAAATCTTTTACTGAATTTGCAGTTTTCCTAGTTCTACATAATTTATGGCAATCATATTTAATTGTTCTCAGGCATGATAAGACTCTCTTTAGCCCAATTTTTTTGTCACTGCAGTACCACCCTGGACACATTTGTATAGCCGTGAAATACTGCGTTATGAAGTTGACTAAAAGCATAGTACGGTGACTTCATAACCATTGCGATGACCCTAGAACCCTTACCATGTTTTGAGTACGTCAGTTAAAACACATTTACGCCTCAGACCGGATATTACATGTATTTTATCCGTGCTTAAGTACGGTATCTTTGAACTTAGAATGGTGGTAACGGATAACGGTATAAAGTTTCAAAGTTCCTCGAGAATGTCATCTTAAAAACATACTGCAAAAATTTCGACGATCTGTCGTGCGTAGAAGTCACAGAAATGGACATCTCCGCGATTGGTACTTTTCATACTCAAAAATCATGGGTTTTCAGGATTTTCTTAGGAACCCCCTATGAACAAAAGGTGTTTGTAGGAAACGTCTTAGGCCAACTGTAGACCACGGCAATTGCTAAAGAACCAACCGGCTTGCTCAGTTTGCCTGAGCCGAAGGAAGTGTACTGTGGGACAGCTGTAGTATGACCGTTCTACCGATAGGTATACAAATAGTCGCAAGGTCAAGGGCTCTCCTCATCTCTGTGCCAATAGCATCCGAGATATGACCCCCCGCCGGCCGGTGTGGCGTGCGGTTCTAAGCGCGTCAGTTTGGAACCGCGTGACCGCTACGGTCGCACGTTCGAATCCTGCCTTGGGCATGGATGTGTGTGATGTCCTTAGGTTAGTTAGGTTTAAGTAGTTCTAAGTTCTAGGGGACTGATGACCTCAGTAGTTAAGTCCCATAGTACTCAGAGCCATTTGAACCATACGACCCCCCCCCCCCCCCCCCCCCGGAAAATAGAATTTTTTATGCGCGGCATATTGGTACGCCGCACTGTCGTGCACGAATCGGTTTCATAGGAGTGCTGTACATTTCTCTTTTCGGATGACACCAGACAAAAGAAAAAAAGAGAAGAAAGCGAGAGGACTGACATCAGATGAATTTGCACGCCAAGTTAAAGACATTGCTCGACCTATCCATTTGCGTACATTCGCTAATCATGGACTACCGGTGGAACTCGAGCACAATTAGATGTGGACTTAACCGAAAGTTTACATTTCAGATACATTTGTACTAATCAGGACGATATTTGATACTCTGATGGTGGCTGCTAAACACACATTCGCAATTATCTCGTAATCGTCTCATTTCTGGAGCCATGTTTACTGGAACTTTCGTGTTTTTTTATCACATACTTTCGCATGTGCCAGTTTTCGCAGTTAATTACGTCATAGCCTGTAGTTTGCTTGCGGATGCTCTCTTAAAAAGTGTGGGTTGTCACACGATTATCGGCTATGTCATTTCCTGCCGCTCTTACGACGTCACTAAATACAGAGCCGGTTTAAAGAGTTCCTCTTATGAGACAGCTGCAACTGTACAAGTCTATTTTGAAAAATGAAGAAACCGCAGGACAGTTACTTAATCCACAGTCTTTTACCGTGTACATGACCAGTTTCGAAACATTTAAAGTTGCGTCATCTGGTGTAAAAAATAAAATCACCTATCATCTGAGGTCACGCTCTGTAAAAGGGACTAAAATTCCGTAACACAGCAAACCGTTCCCCCGTGCTGCGCGTCCGGGAACATAAACAGGAAAACTATGTAGCCCTTTTTACCGTTTTCCCACACAGCCTTTGGTTCCTTGACAACATTGTGGTGAGGGTGACCTCAGATGATTAGGTGATTTTATTTCTTACACCAGATGACGAAACCTTAAGTGTTCCGAAACTGATCGTGCACACAGTAAAAGATTGTGGATTAAGCAACTGCACTGCGGTTTCTTCATTTTTCAAAAACAGTACCGCTTTGTAAGCTCTATAGCTTTCATTTTCTTTCGTCTCCAAAGAGATGTAAACTGTCCCATGTCCTATGCTGTAGTAGCCAAACGGCACTAGCGTTTTGCTCTGATGCGTACACAGGCTAAGTACGACAGGAAAACTTATGATGGCACTATGTATCGTTGAAAAGGCGTTGACCTCTCGCAGCAACCTATCTCTGTCAGTTCTAACCGTTACGGTGAGCAAGTCAGGAGCAGAGAAAATTCGTTGGTGCTAGCGTTAGATACTTACAAGTGACAGTGCAAACCGCAAGAGTTATGATACGTAACAGGTGGCCCCATTTTCTCTCCGCACAGCGCTTTCTGTGCCTAACAAATTTAACCTGGCAACGTTTCAACAGCTTAGCAGCGCTTGAACGCAAATAATCTGTCTTAACATAACTGCAGTCTGAACTCGTTGGTATTAGCTGGACAGTACAATGCAGACTAATGTAGTGTGTAATTCTGGTCCAGCTGGCAAATGTTAGTCAGAACAGCTGTTTGTAAGTATTTCGACGTCCATCAACTATCCAATGTTTGCGCATCATAAAAGAGGGCTGATTCTCAGTGTCAAGCAGGTACCTGAGAAATGGTGGGAATTGAGTATCTCTTTAGTTCTTTGTTTCCTAGACTATTACAAGACTTTCGACTGTGTTCGATGGAACGAACAGTGTAATGGACTAGCAGAAATGGGTACTCTTGATCAACACTTTATTATGCAGAGGGCATTTATTGAATGCTGCACTACACTTCAAAGTGACACAGATACATGACACTATTCTTCATCTCCTTCAGCATGACCCACATCTTTGCGACCTTGGTGAAATTGTTGGCACCATTTCATTACGGCGGGACGTGACATTGCTTTTCGTTTATATATTGCCAGAATTTCACGGTGGATGTGTACAATTTCCACGTTTTACGCACAAGAATCATACTGTCATGCTTACTTCAACTTTGGGGTACACTTTCAGTTGCCGCGCCATTTCCCTCAGACACTGTGGTGAACTTGGTAACCACAGCAGACCTGAGTTTGCTTCTGCTCTGACAACGCACCACACTTGTTTCGCAGTGGTCTTTGCGCAGGATGACATGAACTACTTTATGAACTCCCTACGTAGCTGAGGTTCATGGAGGTTCGCTTCTTTTATTTGTGAGGCATCATCAGTGGCCAGTAATACATGTATCTTTCAATATTATCTAAATGGAAGAGGACTTAGATGAAGATGAAACGGGAGATACGATACTGCGTGAAGAATTTGACAGAGCACTGAAAGACCTGAATCGAAACAAGGCCCCAGGAGTAGATAACATTCCATTAGAACTGCTGATAGCCTTGGGAGAGCCAGCTCTGAGAAAACGCTACCATCTGGTGAGCAAGATGTATGAGACAGGTGAAATACCCTCAGACTTCAAGAAGAATATAATAATTCCAATCCTAAAGGAAGCAGGTGTTGGCAGGTGTGAAAATTACTATCAGTTTAATAAGTCAAGGCTGCAAAATACTAACACGAATTCTTTACAGACGAATGGAAAAACTGGTAGAAACCGATCTCGGGGAAGATCAGTTCAGATTCCGTAGAAAAGTTGGAACACGTGAGGCAATACTGATCTTACGACTTATCTTAGAAGAAAGATTAAGGAAAGGCAAAAGTTAGCAATTGAAGACTTAGACAAAGCTTTTGACAATGTTGACTGGAATACTCTATTTCAAATTCTGAAGGTGGCAGGTGTCAAATACAGGGAACGAAAGGCTGTTCATAATTTGTAAAACCAAATGGCATTATAAGAGTCGAGGGGCATGAAAGGGAAGCAGTCGTTGGGAAGGGAGTGGGACAGGGTTGTAGCCTATCCCCAATGTTATTCGATCTGTATATTGAGCAAGCAGTAATGGAAACAAAAGAAAAATTTGGGGTATGAATTAAAATCCATGGAAAAGAATTAAAACTTTGAGGTTTGCCGATGACATTGTAATTCTGTCAGAGAAAGCAAAGGACTTGGAAGAGCAGTTGTACGGAATGGACAGTGTCTTGAGAGGAGGTTATAAGATGAACATCAACAAAAGCAAAACGAGAGTAATTGAATGTAGTCAAATGAAATCATTTGATGCTGAGGGAATTAGATTAGAAAATGAGATAATTAAATTAGTGGATGAGTTTTGCTATTTGGGGAGCAAAACAACTGATGATGGTCGAAGCAGAGAGGATATAAAATGTAGACTGCCAATGGCAAGCAAAGCGTTCCTGAAGGAGACAAATTTGTTAACATCGAGTATAGATTTAAGTGTCAGGAAGTCTTTTCTGAAAGTACTTGTATGGAGTGTAGCCGTGTATGGAAGTGAAACATGGACGATAAATAGTTTATAAAGAAGAGAATAGAAGCTTTCGAAGTGTGGTGCTACAGAAGACTGCTGAAGATTAGATGGGTAGATCACATAACTAATGAGGAGGTACTGAGTAGAATTGGGGAGAAGAGGAGTTTGTGGCACAACTTGATTGGAAGAAGGGATCGGCTGGTAGGACATGTTCTGAGGTGTCAAGGAATCACGAATTTAGTATTCGAGGGCAGCGTGGAGGGAGGTAAGACCAAGAGATGAATACACTAAGCAGATTCAGAAGGATATAGGTTGCAGTAGGTACTGAGAGATGAAGAAGCTTGCACAGGATAGAGCAGCATGGAGAGCTGCATCAAACCAGTCTCCGGGTCTGATCCTGACGTTACAATAAAACTTTCACATACAAAGAAAAAGAAAGTACTTGATGACCCGCGACCGGTACGGTCGCAGTTTCGAATCCTGCCTCGGGCATGGATGTGTGTGATGTCCTTAGGTTAGTTAGGTTTAAGTAGATCTAAGTTTTAGGGGACTGATGACCTCAGAAGTTAAGTCTCATAGTGTTCAGAGCCATTTGAACCATTTTGAACTTAATGACCAAATCCATATAAACAATAAGTCTCTTGGTCTTTCTCTCTCTCCCTCTCTCTCTCTCTCTCTCTCCCTCCCCCCCCCTCTCTCTCTCTCTATCTCTCTCTCTCTCTCTCTCTCTCTCTCTCTTACACACACACACACACACACACACAGACACACATATATAAATGAAAAATATCAAACCACACAACACAAACAAAAGACGAAATATAAATATACGGCGTCAGTTGGCAACACTACACATTGTAAACACACACATGTTGATCACAAAACGAAAAGTGTAAATGATGTAAGTGATACATTGTAACAAAAGTGGGCGAAAAAAGCTTGAAATCGGCAAGATGCAGCGTGGAGATTAATGAACACATCTCCAGGGCACACTCATGGGCTTATGGACTTACAGCACTGGAAATCGTAACACCGAACGATAATTTCACCGAAAGAAATTTTGGCTACAAAAGTTGATTCTAATCTGAAAAGGAGAGAAAAACATGACGAAGTGTAATATACTGTAACTACTATATGTGTTACAGCCCACTGAGGATGCTTCACAACTAAAAGAAGCGAAACGTGTATGATAATAGAGAAACTGCCCGTCATTTAGCTGCGCAGACGGAACAAACCTCCATGAATTTTGAAGCAGCTAAGGAACGACGATAAACAGAACAAATGACGCTAATTGAGGGTTTCGGGAATGTGCTACTCTGAGATGAAGACTTAGGCACTGAAAAGCAAATCGCGATGGTCTCCCTATGTACCAGACCTGTCAAAAGACCGATTACAACAATTCCTGAGCATGTAAGTCAAGATATCCATTCTGAGAATCTTACGCAGATTTTTCTGCCCTTATTGAGTCTGATGAAAAGGAAAGCCGGGTAAACCTTGCTCTCGTTTATAAACGTTGCTCGATTAGTTTTCGATAGGATTAGATTGTTGTTTACTACAGGCGAAAAAACGATTCGGCGAAAGGCGGTTCGTGTCCACAAACGGCAATTAATTGTAACCTGCGGTTGCGTGCACGGTATGTTAAGCGTGGAAATAACCCGAAATTAATTTTTAATTCCATACGTTAGCTCCAAGTAGGACACGGGTGCCGGGTGCTGGATAGACGAGTCGGCACTCGCGTTAATATTTCGCCTCTCCGAGCTCGGCGGGTTCTGCCCCTGCTCGGGCCGGCGCACAATCACGCCGCTGGCTGCGCCCTGACCCTCCCATTATGTGATTTGCATGCTAATCGGCAGCGCATTCAGCGGGCCGTGGTCTGTCTATAGCCGCCGGTGATTACAGGTCACTGCGTTCTCCGAAAGGACAGTCTGGGAGCAGCACACCTTTGTAAGACACACCAGCGTACCAAACAAAAGTGGGACTGTTTGAAGTACCAAACAAAAAATTTGTAACTGTACTGAGGATACCCCCCCCCTCCTCCCCTCAGGTACCGTTGGTGGGGAGGCTTGCGTGCCTTAGAGATATAGATAGCAGTACCGTAGGTGCAACCACATTGTAGGGGTATCTGTTGAGAGGCCAGACACACGTGTTGTTCCTGAAGAGGGACAGCTGCCTTTTCAGTAGCTACAGGAGCAGCAGTCTGGATGACTGACTGATCTGGCCTTGTACCGGCCGGCCGTGCGGTTCTGGCGCTGCAGTCCAGAACCGCGGGACTGCTACGGTCGCAGATTCGAATCCTGCCTCGGGCATGGGTGTGTGTGGTGTACTTAGGTTAGTTAGGTTTAAGTAGTTCTAAGTTCTAGGGGACTTATGACCTAAGATGTTGAGTCCCATAGTGCTCAGAGATATTTGAACCATTAGATGGGTAGATCACATTGCTAATGAGGAGATATTGAATAGAATTGGGGAGGAGTTCGTGGCACAACTTGACTAGAAGAAGGGATCGGTTGGTAGGAAATGTTCTGAGGCATCAAGCGATCACCAATTTAGTATTGGAGGGCAGCGTGGAGGGTAAAAATCGTAGAGAGAGACCAAGAGATGAATACACTAAACAGATTCAGAAGGACGTAAGTTGCAGTAGGTACAGGGAGATGAAGAAGCTTGCACCGGATAGAGTAGCATGGAGAGCTGAATCAAACCAGTCTCTGGACTGAAGACCACAACAACAACAACAACTGAGGATACCTTGATAGGGAGCACACAGATTGTTTTCTTGGATGGAGGGTTGTCGATGGTATTTTGAGAGACTTCTGGCATGGTCGAGCAAAGTGCGTTGGCACCCTTGTTGTTCGTATTGTTCACTCTAATACAATAAAGAAACGACGCACCATGAAGGAGCTATATGCAAATTTGTCCAAACTGACGGTCATACAAGTATCAATGGTAAATGCAAAATTGTGAACTTTGGCGGGCGTTGGATGAATGTGTGACGTTGCAGCCCAATTTCACCTCGAAGCTGACAAGGATAGTAAACATGGGCATGAAGTCTTTGTAAATTTCATAGCATGTGCCCGGGTGGACAATACTTATGCCTCGCAGACAGGCACGTGAACAATATACGTATATTTGGGCTCAAAGAACCCGGTTGGAGTATTCGGAGAATCGCTAGACATTTGAATAGGAGCGATGCCACTATTGGACAACGTTGGCAACAGTGGATCAACCATAGCCGAACACAGCGTCAACAAGGGAGCGGTCGACCTAGAGAGAAGTGAGGACTGAGCGATCACAGAGAAGCACACAGAGCCCCGGATTCATCACTATCATCGATCCCACGTGCAAATGGTGCTTCATGGACAACAAGGATCATTAATAGGAGGCTCCTAGAAAGGAAGCTGAGCTCACAGCGCCACTTGCGCCGATTACTATTGACCTCTATACACCAACAAGCCCGTTTGCAGTGGTGTCGGGCACATTCAGCCTGAAATATCAATGACTGGAGTCTGATCTCATTGATTGGAGTAGAATTGTCTTCAGCGATGAGCCCCGCTTCGAACTGAGTCCCGATGACCAGCAAAGATGTGTCTGGAGACAAACTGGACAACAATGGATTACCAACGTGACTATCGCTCGCCATACGGCCTGAGATAATCTCGTATGCCTTAGTCCTTAGTAAACTACCTCCGGTTGGATTGTGGGTTGTCTGGGGAAAGAGACCAAACTGCGAGGTCATCGGTCTCATCGTTTTAGGGATGGGCGGGGAAGGAAGTCGGCCGCGCCCTTTCACAGGAATCATCCCGGCATTTGCCTGGAGCGATTTAGGGAAATCAAGGAAAACCTAAATCAGGATGGCCGGACGCGGGATTGAACCGTCGTCCTCCCGAATGCGAGTCCAGTGTGCTGACCACTGCGCCACCTCGCTCGGTTCTGGTATGCCTTTTCAGTTCATAGCAGGAGACTTTGGAGATCATCCGCGGCATCCTTAAAGGACAGCGGTATGTGAACAATATTCTACGCTCCGTTTTGTTGCCCTTCACGGCAAGCCAAACAGGCTTTAAATTTCAGCAAGATACGGCAGGAGTTTCTACCGCTTGTCTTCGTACCTGTCAAACCCCAACTGGTCCAGCAAAATCGTTAGATCTCTCCCCAACTGAGGGCCATTGAAGCATTATGGGATGCGCCCTCCGACCAGCTCGGAATTTTGACGATCTAATGCGGCAATTGGACAGGTTTTGGCTCAATATCCCTCAGAAGGACATCCAACAACTGTATCAATCAGTGCCAAGCCGAATAACTGCGTGCATAAGGAACCAACGCGTCACTAACGTGCTCAATTTGTAAAGATCTTTCTCTTGAATAAATCATCTCATTTTTCTGAAATTGTAATGGATCCTTTTCTGTACATTTCCTCCCCATTCCGATAATTCCTTCGTGGTACACCGTTTTCGCCTTAGAGCATGTATCATTGATACTGACTTTCCAGACAATACAGGGTAATTATGAAATTCATTAACATTTCAAAGAATCGATACAGGTATATAACTAAGAACAGCCTAACAGATGATGCAGTACGTGAAAGACAAACTCTCATTTTTTGCGATGTTTTTAAATGTTGTATGTGCCCCTCTTCGTCACATGTCACACATCTAATCGGTAGTCCAGTTCTGCACTTACCCGACCCAGCGTGACGGTACGAACAGTTACGGTGGTGCGGTGCCTCAAGACTTCCAAATCCTTTGGTGAAGGCGGCTCATACAAATTCTCGTTGTTATAAAGCCCCAAGAAAAAATTTGCGAAAGTCGGGCGTCAGTTGTGGCCATTGGGTTTAGCACCACGCCAGCGGTCGCAGGACAGCCTATCCAAAGACATGGCATCCTGTCATTCAGGTAATCTCGTACACAATTGCGGAAATGACGAGGGGGCGCCATCTTTTTAGATGAAATGCTTGCTTTCAGTTCCAAGTTGTGGCATGAGTCAAAATTGCAGCCTGTCGAGGCAGGCGATAGCTTTGGCATTTCTCTCAGTGGGGAAGGAGGTGTGTCCATAGACTGTATCACCGAGCATGGGACGGTATACGTTAACGTTCTCGGAATTCCAACGTGTTCGGCAGTTGGATGTGGATTATCCGTCCCCCATATGCGTCAGTAGTTCCCTGAAATTGAGAAGTGGCATCACCACTGAAGATTAATTTGCTTGCGAAATCGTTATTTCCACTATAACTCGACCCATCCAATGAATATTATGCAGCAAGCTTAGTGATATATTTTCGGCAGAAAAACAGTCTAGGTTGAAAATGACACCAGAAGCTTCATTTGCCCTTTCGGCAGTTTTGAGACATCTTCAGAAATGATAAAAAAAAAGTAGAAATAGGTTAGAGGTATGATCCTATCTAGCACGAGAAGGTGCTAAAAACTTTAAGTACTATATAAAACATCAGAATGAAGGGGGGACTTGCGTTTAGGAACTGTTGGTAACGCATTAGCCATAACAGCCAAAATTTTTGGTATGTACCTTGGACGGGACAGTAAAAAAATTGAATAGTGTTGCCCAAAATTAAAAACGAAATGCTAAATTCGTATAAAGCAGTGCAAAAGACGACCTTTGTTACCTTCAGTCTCTGTTGGTCCATCATGGACAGGGGACAATGGCTAGTTAAGTAATTCCCAATGTCAATGAAATTCACCAACAACCCTGTAACTTAAGATGTTAGCCGGCCGATGTGGCCGAGCGGTTCTAGGCGTGAAGTCCGGAACCGAGTGACCGCTACGGCCGCAGGTTCGAATCCTGCCTCCGGCATGGATGTGTGTGATGTCATTAGATTAGTTAGGTTTAAGTAGCTCTAAGTTCTAGGGGACTGATGACGTCAAATGTTAAGTCCCATAGTTCTCAGAGCCATTTGAACAATTTTAAGATGTTATTTTATTTTATTTTGAAGGCTGCCAGTTTCAACATTTCACTATGCCATGGAGAGATCCATATGGGGCCCAAAGATGGCATAGTGAAATGCTGAAATTGATAGCCTTCAAAACAAAAGAAAATAACGTCTTCTGTTCCATGGCTGTTGGTGAATTTAATTGACATTGACAATTCTTACCTTCGGTGAAGGCATATATCAGCACTAAGATAGGGCCACATCTATATTCTTCAAACAGAGATTTTGCAACACAAATTGTAGTAATCGTGAATACATATCAAATTATGCGCACGCTATGTAAGACTGGCAGGCAGCAAAGTGCTGAAGCAGCGGGCGGAAGTTTCACTGGGTGGTGTTTAGATGTTTGGAAGTACAATAAATAAGAATATAGTAAAACATTAGTGGTAAGTTAAGGCACTGAAAATGAAAAAAATATTTCAAAATTGGTGATAGAACTACAATATATTTTCAAGATGGTTCTGCGTAGCAGTGCAGAACTGCAGATGGCCCAATTTATCGTTTTGGTTTGTGGCTCGCAGGAGCTGCAATTAATACGGCTCCACTCTTATTCGCTTACGAGAGATTTTCCACACTGTTGGCTGAGTAATGTGCAATTCCGCTCTAGCTCTTTGTAGAACTTCGCAACATCACGTCTCTCACACGGCCCACAGTTTTTCCACGCCCAGTCGGCTCGAACGTTGTACAGCGCACGAACAACTACCGTCCACGAATTTCTTGTGCCACATCACTACGCTGTTGTAAACTCGTGGTGTCTTGTGAACTTTGCCAACGAAAGCTCTTAGTGCCTTCACTGCCGATTAGCAACGGGGAAATTCTAGCTCACACATTGTTTTCTCTTCATAAGTCGCCGCCGTTTTCAGCAACTACACTCCTGGAAATGGAAAAAAGAACACATTGACACCGGTGTGTCAGACCCACCATACTTGCTCCGGACACTGCGAGAGGGCTGTACAAGCAATGATCACACGCACGGCACAGCGGACACACCAGGAACCGCGGAGTTGGCCGTCGAATGGCGCTAGCTGCGCAGCATTTGTGCACCGCCGCCGTCAGTGTCAGCCAGTTTGCCGTGGCATACGGAGCTCCATCGCAGTCTTTAACACTGGTAGCATGCCGCGACAGCGTGGACGTGAACCGTATGTGCAGTTGACGGACTTTGAGCGAGGGCGTATAGTGGGCATGCGGGAGGCCGGGTGGACGTACCGCCGAATTGCTCAACACGTGGGGCGTGAGGTCTCCACAGTACATCGATGTTGTCGCCAGTGGTCGGCGGAAGGTGCACGTGCCCGTTGACCTGGGACCGGACCGCAGCGACGCACGGATGCACGCCAAGACCGTAGGATCCTACGCAGTGCCGTAGGGGACCGCACCGCCACTTCCCAGCAAATTAGGGACACTGTTGCTCCTGGGGTATCGGCGAGGACCATTCGCAACCGTCTCCATGAAGCTGGGCTACGGTCCCGCACACCGTTAGGCCGTCTTCCGCTCACGCCCCAACATCGTGCAGCCCGCCTCCAGTGGTGTCGCGACAGGCGTGAATGGAGGGACGAATGGAGACGTGTCGTCTTCAGCGATGAGAGTCGCTTCTGCGTTGGTGCCAATGATGGTCGTATGCGTGTTTGGCGCCGTGCAGGTGAGCGCCACAATCAGGACTGCATACGACCGAGGCACACAGGGCCAACACCCGGCATCATGGTGTGGGGAGCGATCTCCTACACTGGCCGTACGCCACTGGTGATCGTCGAGGGGACACTGAATAGTGCACGGTACATCCAAACCGTCATCGAACCCATCGTTCTACCATTCCTAGACCGGCAAGGGAACTTGCTGTTCCAACAGGACAATGCACGTCCTCATGTATCCCGTGCCACCCAACGTGCTCTAGAAGGTATAAGTCAACTACCCTGGCCAGCAAGATCTCCGGATCTGTCCCCCATTGAGCATGTTTGGGACTGGATGAAGCGTCGTCTCACGCGGTCTGCACGTCCAGCACGAACGCTGGTCCAACTGAGGCGCCAGGTGGAAATGGCATGGCAAGCCGTTCCACAGGACTACATCCAGCATCTCTACGATCGTCTCCATGGGAGAATAGCAGCCTGCATTGCTGCGAAAGGTGGATATACACTGTACTAGTGCCGACATTGTGCATGCTCTGTTGCCTGTGTCTATGTGCCTGTGGTTCTGTCAGTGTGATCATGTGATGTATCTGACCCCAGGAATGTGTCAATAAAGTTTCCCCTTCCTGGGACAATGAATTCACGGTGTTCTTATTTCAATTTCCAGGAGTGTATGATCGGTGGCGCCGCTGTAGGCGGTTTTCGAAACTACCTTGTCAATACCACGTTAAAAAAAAAATCTTTCAGTGTAGTCTTTGACGCTCCGTGTTGTTAAGTTATGTGTAGGCGTTTACTTATACCAATTTTTAAAAATGTTTCATGATCTGTGTTAATGGCGATAGGAGGAGTACCATTATACGTCTGTCATGTTGGAACCAGAGGCTGTGCCCTATTTTCTAAGTCCCTGAGACGTTATCTTTCAACAAAATAACGCAGAACAACATGTTGATTATGCTGTCCTGACTTGCTTCGAGAGTGGGTGTTCGATGTTGACGTGCCAAGAGTGAAAAACCTGGGCATGGGTTGGCAAGAAACAGCCTGCCACCAGCAGTCAGCGCGACAGGTGAACTCTGGCGTAGAGTTAAAATGGCATGGAATGACACACTAATAACCGTCACTCAAACGCAGTTCGATTCTATGCCGAGCCAGGTGTCGCTGTCAATGGTCTCAGCTCTGTGTACTTAATTTTGCCCATTCTATACCCCAAATCATTGACAAACTTAATTACGTATTCTTCCCGTTATACTGCTCTGTGTGCACAGTAAATGTAATTCAGTTTTTTTACTATCCCTGCTAATGTTCCAATTTTAATGGCCTGAAGTGAGCATGCAGTTCGATAGAGTTCACAAATTGTTACCATTTCTCTCAACATTGCATGCGCTGCACGATGAAACCCAGTTTTCCAAGCTGCCTAAAATGCGTATTGAAGCGTCTGTAGCTTGTAGTTCTAATCCGACAAAGACGTTATTGAAGCCAGCTGAGGATAGGACGCGCTGATCTGGAATCGCACAACAGGAACTCAGTACCTCCTGTTTCCTTTCACTTTCAAGTTAGTCCTTAAGTTCAAACTGAAGGGCGTCGTAATATCTCTTTAACAGCTACCTACAATAAGGAACCGCACGATGCTAATTAGATGCGATAATAACGGCTCGAGTGAAGTGACATGCGCATTAAATGTCATTCGAGCAACCTTGTTGCAGAAATTGAGCGGTAAGAACGGAGTAAATGCGTCTTGATAATAACAACATCTTGGTGAGGAACCGCATGTCAAATACGCTCTTGTAGTAAGACAGCCTTTGATTAATGCGTTCGTAATGACCTTGCCGCTGATGTGCTGTTGTCCGTATTAGGCTACGCTCCGTGAAAATGCTGTGTGCCATTAAATAATAAAACAAGGAGTAAAATACCATGCTAACGAATGTTTCCTATCGAGATGTTCGTATTGTGTTGATACAATGAAGAATACAGACCTCATTGTATGTCAGTACAGTGTTCGCCACCGAGCGAGGTGGCGCAGTGGTTAGACACTGGGCTCGCATTCGGGAGGACGACGGTTCAATCCCGCGTCCGGCCCTCCTGATTTAGGTTTTCCCTGATTTCCCTAAATCGCTCCAGGCAAATGCCGGGATGGTTCCTTTCGAAGGGCACGGCCGACTTCCTTCCCCGTCCTTCCCTCATCCGATGAGACCGATGACCTCGCTGTCTGGTCTCCTTCCCCAAAACCAACCAACCAGTGTTCGCCTACATAGGAAGCGGCCCATTGACTACTGGTTTGTTTCGTTCGCTCGCAGTTTGCATATGTTTACAAAAAATGGCTCACATGGCTCTGAGCACTATGGGACTTAACATCTATGGTCATCAGTCCCCTAGAACTTAGAACTACTTAAACCTAACTAACCTAAGGACATCACGCAACACCCAGTCATCACAAGAATATGTTTAGAGCTGCTGTCAGTTATGCTTCAACAACGAAATTTTAGAAAGGGAATCTCTTTATGTCTGTCTCCGTACTTAATAAATTTGATTGTGATTATAATTTTGAACTAGCTTATTCACGGCTTACTGTGTGGAAGAACATCATTATTTGTAGTCAGGAGAAAGGATCTTTGGGGGCCTTGAGCTTATCACCATAGCAGATTTCGTTGAGGGCAGTTGGCCTAGAATACTGTGTCTGCCGACATCTCTTTAGCCTTGTAACGGTAGTGGGTCTTCAGATTGTGGAAGTGGTTGATAATTCACGAAACACATCGGCATATCATTAAAAATGTATTTAATAACTATACTATCTAGTCAAAAGCATCTGGTCAGTCGTATGTAATACGGAATTCACAACTACACTGAAGAGCTAAAGAAACTGGTAGACCTGCCTAATATCGTGTAGGGCCCCCGCGAGCACGCAGAAGTGCCGCAACACGACGTGGCATAGACTCGACTAATGTCTGAAGTAGTGCTGGAGGGAATTGACACCATGAATTCTGCAGGGCCGTCTAGATGATGATGATGATGTTTGGTTTGTGGGGCGCTCAACAGCGCGGTTATCAGCGCCCGTACAATTTCCCAACCTTTGCTCAGTCCAATTTCGCCACTTTCCTGGATGATGATGAAATGATGAGGACAACACAAACACCCAGTCATCTCGAGGCAGGTGAAAATCCCTGACCCCGCCGGGAATCGAACCCGGGACCCCGTGGCAGTGCCGTCTATAAATCCGTAAGAGTACGAGGGGGCGAACAGCACGTTGCAAGGCATCCCAGATATGCTCAATAATGTTCATGTCTGGGGAGTTTGGCGGCCAGCGGAAGCGTTTAAACTCAGAAGAGTGTTCCTGGAGTCACTCAGTAGCAATTCCGGACGTATTGGGTGTATGATCGTCCTGCTGGAATTGTTCAAGTCCGTGGGAACGCACAGTGGACATGAATGGACGCATGTGATCAGATAGGATGCTTACATATGTGTCGCCGGCCGCAGTGACCGAGCGGTTCTAGGCGCTTCAGTTTGGAACCACGCGACCGCTACGGTCGCAGGTTGGAATCTTGCCTCGGGCATGGATGTGTGTGATTTCCTTAGGTTAGTTAGGTTTAAGTGGTTCCAAGTTCTAGGGGACTGATGACTTCATATGTTAAGTCCCACAGTGCTCAGAGCCATTTGAACCATTTTTTACATAAGTGTCGCCCGTCACAGTCGTATCTATACGTATCAGAGGTCCCATGTCACTCCAACTGCACACGCCCCACACCATTACAGAGCCTCCACCAGCTTGAACAGTCCCCCCGCTGACATGCAGGGTCCACGGATTCAGCTGGTTGTCTCCACACCCATATACGTCCATCCGCTCGATAAAATTTGAAACGAGACGTCCGACGAGGCAACATGTTTCCATTCATCAACAGCCCAATGTCGGCGTAAACCTTTGTGTCGTGCAGTCATCAAGGGTACACGAGCGTGCCTTCGACTCCGAAAACCCATATCGATGATGTTTCGTTGACCGGTTCGCACGGTGACACTTGTTGATGGACCACCACTGTAATCTGCAGCAGTTTGCAGAAGGGTTACTTTTCTGTCACGTTGAACGATTCTCTTCAGTCGTCGTTGGTCCCGTTCTTGCAGGATCTTTTTCCGGCTCCAGCGATGTTGGAGATTTGATATTTTACCGGATTCCTGTACACTCGTGAAATGGTCGTACGAGAAAATGCCCACTTCATTGCTACCTCGGATATGCTGTGTCCCGTCGCTCGTGCACCGACTGTAGCACGACGTGCAAACTCACTTAAATCTTGATAACCTGCCACTGTAGCAGCAGTAACCGATCTAACAACTGCACCAGACGCTTCTTGTCTTATATAGGCGTTGCCGACCGCGGCGCCGTATTCTGACTGTTTACATATATCTGTATGCCATACGCATGCCTATGCCAGTTTCTTTGGCGCTTCAGTGTATATGTCACAAGAGATGGACCCTCCAGTATAATAGGAGGCGGAAAGTATAGCAGCAAGAGCAGAATGGGTCGTGCAAGACGGCTGAGTGACTTCGTACGTGGATCGGCCATTCGAGGTCACCTGAGCTAACAAATTCCAAGTTGACTGCTGCTGGTGTGCTTACGAAATAGAAACAGCTGAATCAAGACCAGGTTGCGCTCATGTACTGAGGACAGGGACGACCGACCATTGCGGACGGTGGCTGTAAAAAAAAAAAAATAGCACGAAATCAGCCGAAGGAATCACCAATAAGTTCCAAACCGATAACAGTAGTAGCGACAACTGTAGTCCAGCTAGCACAATAGCAGTGTGTGCGGTGGTAAAAAGAATGGGGGTGCAATGGTCGAGCAGCTCCTCACAAGCCACATATTCCTGCAGGCAGTGCTAAGAGTGTAAGTAGGTTGTTTATGTTTTCTTATTGGCAACGTTACGTAGCGCTCTGTATGAAAATCACTGGCCGTGCTGTGTGCAGTCTGTGGCTAGTTTGCATTGTTGTCTGCCATTGTAGTGTTGGGCAGCGGCAGCTGGATGTGAACAGCGCGTAGCGTTACGCAGTTGGAGGTGAGCCGCCAGCAGTGGTGGATGTGAGGAGAGAGATGGCGGAGTTTTGAAATTTGTAATACTGGATATCATGAACTGCTACATACATTATGACTTTTGAACACTATTGAGGTAAATACATTGTTTGTTCTCTATTAAAATCTTTCATTTGCTAACTATGCCCGTAAGTAGTTAGTGCCTTCCGTAGTTTGAATCTTTTATTTAGCTGGCAGTAGTGGCGCTCGCTGTATTGCAGTAGTTTGAGTAACCAAGATTTTTGTGGGGTAAGTGATTTGTGAGAGGTATAGGTTAATGTTAGTCAGGGCCATTCTTTTGTAGGGATTTCTGAAAGTCAGATTGCGTTGCGCTAAAAATATTGTGTGTCAGTTTAAGCACAGTCATGTATATAATTTTTCAAAAGGGGACGTTTCAAGAGACGCTAGGCGATACGACACTGGACTGTAGATGATTGCGCGACCCCTATGGCAGTCCGATGGATGGGTTTGAGTTTGGAGAATTCCTGGAGAACGTTACCTCCCACCATACGTAATGCCAATAGTGACGTGCGGAGGAGGAGGCGTTACAGTGTGGTGGTGTTTTCCCTTTTAGGGTGTGGTCCACTCTCTGCGCTTAAGAAAACGCTAAATGCGTAAGGATATGTACACATTTTGCAGCATCGTGTACTGCGTACTGTAGATCGTTCAGGAGATGGTTGTTATCAGCTTGACAATGCATTTTGTCGTAAAGCAGCATCTATAAGGCAATGATTTGTGGACAGTGACATTCTGAAATGGACGAGCCCGCCCACAGTCACGACCTGAGCCCAATGGAGCATATCTGTGATGAGTTAGGAACCCAGCGTCCAGTATCACCCCTCGTCTGGTTTCGGCTCTTCAGGGAGAAAAGGCTGCCATTCCTCCATTGACATTCAGACAACTCACTGAACGTGTCCTCGGCGGAGTTCAGTCCGTCAAGATGGCGAAGGCTGGATACAACTCCACTTAATAACCACTAATAGGTGTACGGAAACTAATGAGCATATAGTGTCACCTCGGTGCGGTACCTGAAATCATTGTACGTGACTCGTTACTAGGCCGTACTGTCGACGTTACCCTATAGTTTTGCAGAGGGACAACAACAACTGCCATGCACCACTTTTCGTTGGCCCACAGTTACGCACAAACATCGGTACAGACATTGGCAGGTCTTGGAGTTCGTAGTAGTAGTAGGAGGAAATTAGTGTTTAACGTCTCGTCGACAACGAGGTTATTAGAGACGGAACACAAGCTCGGTTTAGGGAAGGATGGGGAAGGAAATCGGCCGTGCCCTTTCAAAGGAACCATCCCGGCATTTGCCTGAAGAGATGTAGGGAAATCACAGCTCGTAGTAATTTTCTGTCTTAGAATATTTTGTGATTCTGTTAATAAGAAATGGCTGTCTTCTTGTTATTTGTAGTCTGCTACTTCAAATTCTTTATGCATTCATATTAAAATGTTTTTGTGTTACCAGTTTCGCCTAATGATGTCATACCTCGAAACATGCTCAATATTAAATAATCAGAACAACCTAACAAATTATTATAAAAAAAACTGCTTATAAATTTTAACAAACAGTCTACATTACATAAAACTATATTTCAGTATTTCCTTGACGCTCTGCTGTAAGCAAGAAAAGGAGGCAGGAAGGAAGGAAGAAAGGTAGGAAGATTAGATTTTCACGGCCTGTCGAGACCGAGATCATAACGGAGCACAAGTTCGGATTAGTGAAGGATTTTTTTTGATCATCATTGGACAGTTCCTGTTTCCCGGGTGTTGTTAATGAGCCTCTTCCACTTTCTGCTGTCGGTGTATCAGCTTTCACAAGCCGCGGCAGGGTCGCGAATTGAACAGTGACCCGAATATAGAATAAATTTCCTTTACTTCACGTCTATGGTCACAAATTTTTTGTCATCAGACTACCGTTTTTGGTCTATAGTGACTGAGCCGTTGTAAAATTTGCTGGTTTGAAGAGCGCGCCGCAGCGCGTAGTGTGAAGCAGTCGCCCTCCGTTTCTGGCGGTGGCGCCGCTGTGGCAGCCGTAGCTTTGGTGTCTCCCTCTGCTGGGAGAGTGGAAAAGTTGCCTCTTCACGTGCTTTTAAGGGACGCCATCAGCTCGGCAGTGTCCTCTGTTATGCCAGTCCTGCCTGGATATCTGCCCCCCCCCCACCAAATTCTATAAGTCCCTCCAAATCCTTGAGCGTCATGCACTCCGCCTCGCCTTCCGTATACGCCTCCCGTCCCCCACGCGGATCCTCTATGATCTCATTCTTTTCCCCCATCTGCTCCTATTCCTCAAACATATCCGCATCCTCTACACCTCCCGCCGTCTTGAACCCCCTCACCCCCTGGTTGCTCCTCTCCTCTCCCATCCCCGCCCCCTGCCACGTCTTCACCGTTGTCCCCCCCCTACCCACCATCTCTACACCCTACATCTCCTTTCCCAAGGTGGCTTCCATCAGCTCCCCCTCCCGGATGATGCCCTCTCTCCCTCCATTTATCCTTCCTATCAACTCTGATCCCCAACCCCCCCTCCTTTCCTCCGTCCTTTCCCTGGGCTCCCTCTTTCTCCCCCCTTCCATCCTGTGTTTTCTCCCCACCTATCATCTCCTTTCTCTCCCCCCCCCCCCCCCGAGTCCTTTTGTACTCCCCTCCTCTGCCTTCCCCAATCCCTGGCCCGTCTGCTCAGCACCCCCACCCCTCTTATGGATCCTCCTCTTCCATTGGCTCCTTTCCCCCCTCCCCCTTCACTTTTCCTCTCCTCCCCCCCTCTTTTTCCCGTCATCTGACCAGTTTCCCCCCCACCTGCTCTCGGGTGTGGTATGTCGTATTTGTGCCAACTTTTAGCGCAGTGTTTAAGTGAGTGTTCGGTGTTGTGCGTCCTTCCACAGTGTTGCAAACAGAACTCATGCTGTCGCTGGGTGTGCTTTTTATATCTCTTGCGAACAGAACCCAGACTGTCGCCGTGTTTTTTTTTAATTGTCTGTCTATTGTTTTTCTGCTTCCTGTGTGTTTTATTAGCTTCATCGACCCTGTGTTTGATGTTTTACGCTCCAGAATTTTCTGCCATTTTTACCTTTAAGTCACCGATTTTATCGCCAAGTGTTATTATTTTTTATTATCTTCATCTTTTTAAAACAAATTCTGTAGGCTGAAGAGCGGCGTAATAAGCTGCTGCCAGCCCGCCCCCTTTAGGGGGAATCGAAACCCGATAAAGGGAAAAAAAATCCTCGGCAGTGGGTTAGTCGGATGAAGTCAGGTGGTCAGCCAGGACAGTCTGTCAGTCTGGGAGAGTCTGGTTAGTTGGTCAGCCAAGTTAGTCTGCGTCTGTCTCTCGTCCGCATTGATGAGGCGGTTAGTGGCTGTCTGTCGTCCGGAGTGCTAGTATGTGTTAGGCCGCCAGTCTGCTAGAGTTTGCGCAGGCAATGGGCATTGGCGGTTGGATCGATCGGTTGGTCGGTCGCGCTCTGAGACACAAGATGACTTGTCCGCCTGGAGCGTCGGCGCATGTGAGGTGGCCACGTGAGTCCAGTGGCCGCGCCGTATAGCGAGGCGTAGTGGCTTCTCGGCCGACACGAGAGCAACAGGAGTCAACCCACGACATCGGTCTGGCCGGTGCGAGCTGCGACGCCGTGAGACGGGAGATCGACGCGCCTTCCTGCGTCCGTTGGAGCGGCTGGCAGCGGACGGTTCAGGAGAGCGTTGGGGGTGCTGCGCCAGGTCTTCGCTAGTAATCGCAGTTTATTAGAAGTTAAGTGATTGGAGATATGTTGTTTCATTTACTTGTTACATTCTACTTGTTTTCGTGGTCAGTCTCTCGTCCCCAGCTTGCTCTTGTCCGCATTTGTTAGGCAGTTAGTGTCTGTCGTTCTGTCTGTCAGTCTGCTGTACGTTAATAGCTGCCTCTGTCATGTTTGTCGGATTCGGTGTTAACGAAATTATAGAATTAAGGAAAAGGCAGAATTCCTGAAATATGTTTTTATCTTGCCTATCATCTTGCGAGGCGGTATATGTGTAATGCAGAGCATGTTGAACACTTTGTCTGAATTTCATGGGTTTTACTTAGTCATTTTTATAAAGTTGCCACCCTTTCACCGTAAGAGCCCTTTTAAACAGAAATTGCACTTTTGGTGGCAAATAATTTCTTAGTGTGAATGTTTGTACCACTTCCATCCCTCTTACGGTGTGCATAGTTAATGTGTTTGTGTGAGTTGTTAAAATTTTTAGTTTAAAGTAATCTGGTTTGTTGCACCAGTGTAGTTCTTTAAGAGCTCGTTGCGAGCGGTCGTGACTACGACCGTGTTGAAAGGGGGCGGAAGCTTCTCAGCCCGAAGGCTCCTACTAAAAAAAAAAAAAATTCTGCCTCTGAGTAATTGTAACTTGATATTTAGAGGGTGCTTTCTGATTGTAATTTTAAATCTGTTTTTTAAAAGGCTTTTAGGAGTAAAATTCACATTTGTTAAAGGTAATTTTATTTTCCATCAGTTACTTCCTCGAAACTACTTCCACGCTCACCTAGTGTGATTAAATGTGTTAATGTTCTTGGTGAATCGCTAGTAAATTCTAAAAGAAAAAAATTTTTGAATGTAAATTCACGGTTCAAATGACCATCTTCAGATATGTGTTATAAAAACGTGTCCTAATATACTTGTGCCATAGCATTTGACTATGCCACAATGGTTCCAGTATATTAGGACATGTTTTTATAAAACAGATCTAAAGATGGACATTGTAGACCGAAACCGGTAGTCTGATGACAAAAAATTTGTGAACGTAGACGTGAAGTAAAGGAAATTTATGATGTAGCATCTGCCATGGAGAACATCATCCATGGTCCTCCTCCTGGCAGTGAGGTCATCCTTGAACACCCCCAACCAACATGTCCGGGTCCTCCTACGAAGCGTTTTTCTTCCGCCTCTCTTTCCAAATTTATTTGGTCTGTTCTTGTAGTCTCGAACCTCAGTACATGCACTTACCACCGTAGTATGGATGTGCTGATTCTGTGTAAAAAAGCTTTCTTGATTCCAGTTTTCTTCTTCACCTCTTTCCCTAGCTTATCCATCTCAGCCTTCTGGATTGTGGATCATTTCTGATGCCTGGAGTCTCAATGACACTCTGTGAGATACAATCTTCGATATCGTAGGTTTTTGTACGAAGAAGCTGCTGAACATCACTATTTTTGTTTTTTCTGTTTTACATCACAATGCATGTACTGAAAATCAGAACCACTGTTGATCTGTTATTTCTGAAACGCCGGCCGCTGTGGCCTGCCTCGGACATGGATGTGTGTGATGTCCTAAGATTAGTTAGGTTTAAGTAGTTCTAAGTCTAGGCGACTGAGCCCGCATCTCGTGGTCGTGCGGTAGCGTACTCGCTTCCCACGCCCGGGTTCCCGGGTTCGATTCCCGGCGGGGTCAGGGATTTTCTCTGCCTCGTGATGGCTGGGTGTTGTGTGCTGTCCTTAGGTTAGTTAGGTTTAAGTAGTTCTAAGTTCTAGGGGACTGATGACCATAGATGTTAAGTCCCATAGTGCTCAGAGCCATTTGAACCTAGGCGACTGATGACCTTAGATGTTAAGTCCCATAGTGCTCAGAACCTTTTTCTTAAACTATACTGCTCCTCTTTCAGCTGCGGTTCTATAATCGTTCTCAATCTTAAGTATATGATCTTCTCTATAATTAGTGGATTTAAGTCTACTGCCATCCTTAAACAGATGAACTAGAACACCCTTGCTCCCGTCTGTTGTCTTTCTACGCTGCAGCCTACGTGGGCCCCAGAAGCCTGCTGCCTGTTTCTGTGCACTTGATGCGAGCCTCCTCATTGCAGGGTTGAATATCTGGTTCTTTGTCACTTCAACTGATCCATTCAGTAATTGGTCGAAATGGTCCTTCAGGCTTTCTCTGTCACTTTCTTTTCTAACCGGATTTCCATTTTTCATCTTCGAGAGCCTTTATGGCATTGACTGGTTCCCTTTTACCTTTGATAACACCATACAGAAATTTCTTATTGCCTCTGCTGTCCTCCTGGTGCCTCAGAGTGAGTATCTGCCATGTCTTTGTCTTCTTTTCTGCGACTCTTTTTCATCTTCCCGGTAACTTATTTATACCCCCTCCCCTCCCGTCTCCTGACCCCACTAACGTCATTCTATAAGGCTAGCGTTCAGCGTGTACCCTGATGCCCATTAAAATTGCAACACAATGACGACGACGTGCGACAAACGCCGAATTGGAATGGAGTGTACTACACTAGCCCCACCCACCACCTGTCCCAGGTCTCTGATATTTGCTTCATTTCTTGTAAGTTCTGGTCTCTTTTTGTCTCTGGCGCTTTCTTTTCGAGCAAGCTTCCTTTCTCTATCGCTCTTATCATTCTTTCGTGAGGGAAGGATGAGGAAGGAAATCGGCCTTGCTCTTTCAAAGGAACCATACCGGCCTTTGCCTTTATCAGTTTAGGGAAATAAGGGAAATCCTAAATCTGGATGATCGGACGGTGATTTGACCCGAACTCCTCCAAAAGAAGGGGTTTTAGTGTTTTACGTCCCATCGACAAATAGGTCATTAGAGACGGAGCACAAACTCAGCTTAGGGAAGGATGGGGAAGGAAATCGCCCGTGCCCTTTCACAGGAAACATCCCAGCATTTGCCTGAAGCGATTCAGGGAAATCACGGAAAACCTAAATAAGGATGACCGGACGCGGGTTTGAACCGTCGTCCTTCCGAATGCGAGTCCAGTGTGCTAACCACTGCGCCACCTCGCTCGGCCACAGTCCTCCAAAATGCGAGTCCATTGTGCCTAGCAAAGTACTATTTCGCTCTCTACGCTCTTCCTTTAATTTAACAAACATGTAGCTATTGATGCTGTCCTCCTCTGCATACTACCTTCAATATCCATGTGTCTTGTTTAGTGTAGGTCCCACATACTTTAGCAATATTGTAAGTCTCTGCACGCTAAGTGCATTTTCCCAGTATCTCTTCACAAGACAATTTCCAAGGCGATGGAAGCCAACACACGTACAATAAGATGGCGCCGACTCCTGCACTGGCACCAGCAATGATGGGCACCGACAAAGAATTGCGACAAAATGGGCCTCAGAGAGCAGCGCTGAGCGCCTTCACCGAGTGAACAAGGTTTCTATAGCCAGCTTTGCTGGCGTTGGCAGTGAATACGGTTGCTGCTGCGTCCGGCTCCTAGCGTTGAAGTGGGCAACCTGTCTTAGCGCCAGCTCCACGCAAAGGCGTGTCTGTAGCCGAAATTTGAAAGTAACGGCCCCGAACCCATATTGATATTCGCCAGTTTGCGTCTCTTCTAAATTGACCGATCAATAAACATGAAAATTAATACGCTCCCCCACCCTTCGATACCCTTTTCTCAGACAAGCCTTCGGTGGTTTCCGATGGCTGTGGAAAATTTATTTTAATGCGTACACTGACCACTTAATTTTATTGGATCAAGCAATATGCCTGCGATTACTATAATTGATTCAGATGGTTCAAATGGCTCTGAGCACTATGGGACTTAACATCTGTGGTCATCAGTCCCCTAGAACTTAGAACTACTTAAAACAAACTAACCTAAGGACATCACACACATCCATGCCCGAGGCAGGATTCGAACCTGCGACCGTAGCGGTCACGCGGTTCCAGTCTGAAGCGCCTAGAACCGCACGGCCACACCTGCCGGCTACTATCATTGAGATCGTCCTTATGTGTACTATATGAATCCTCGATTGGAAACGTGATTAGTATGTAACTGAACTCTCTTTCTGTGCGTGGGACGGGTCTTTACAGGTGTTGAGCCTTCTCCACGTGGTTATACTTCTTTGAACAGGTTCAAGGTTACACCCAGACTGTACTCATACTTCGGCCATAAATGTATTACATAGTCATCCTCAAATACTTAGTACATTATACACTCCTGGAAATTGAAATAAGAACACCGTGAATTCATTGTCCCAGGAAGGGGAAACTTTATTGACACATTCCTGGGGTCAGATACATCACATGATCACACTGACAGAACCACAGGCACATAGACACAGGCAACAGAGCATGCACAATGTCGGCACTAGTACAGTGTATATCCACCTTTCGCAGCAATGCAGGCTGCTATTCTCCCATGGAGACGATCGTAGAGATGCTGGATGTAGTCCTGTGGAACGGCTTGCCATGCCATTTCCACCTGGCGCCTCAGTTGGACCAGCGTTCGTGCTGGACGTGCAGACCGCTTGAGACGACGCTTCATCCAGTCCCAAACATGCTCAATGGGGGACAGATCCGGAGATCTTGCTGGCCAGGGTAGTTGACTTACACCTTCTAGAGCACGTTTGGTGGCACGGGATACATGCGGACGTGCATTGTCCTGTTGGAACAGCAAGTTCCCTTGCCGGTCTAGGAATGGTAGAACGATGGGTTCGATGACGGTTTGGATGTACCGTGCACTATTCAGTGTCCCCTCGACGATCACCAGTGGTGTACGGCCAGTGTAGGAGATCGCTCCCCACACCATGATGCCGGGTGTTGGCCCTGTGTGCCTCGGTCGTATGCAGTCCTGATTGTGGCGCTCACCTGCACGGCGCCAAACACGCATACGACCATCATTGGCACCAAGGCAGAAGCGACTCTCATCGCTGAAGACGACACGTCTCCATTCGTCCCTCCATTCACGCCTGTCGCGACACCACTGGAGGCGGGCTGCACGATGTTGGGGCGTGAGCGGAAGACGGCCTAACGGTGTGCGGGACCGTAGCCCAGCTTCATGGAGACGGTTGCGAATGGTCCTCGCCGATACCCCAGGAGCAACAGTGTCTCTAATTTGCTGGGAAGTGGCGGTGCGGTCCCCTACGCCACTGCGTAGGATCCTACGGTCTTGGCATGCATCCGTGCGTCGCTGCGGTCCGGTCCCAGGTCGACGGGCACGTGCACCTTCCGCCGACCACTGGCGACAACATCGATGTACTGTGGAGACCTCACGCCCCACGTGTTGCGCAATTCGGCGGTACGTCCACCCGGCCTCCCGCATGCCCACTATACGCCCTCGCTCAAAGTCCGTCAACTGCACATACGGTTCACGTCCACGCTGTCGCGGCATGCTACCAGTGTTAAAGACTGCGATGGAGCTCCGTATGCCACGGCAAACTGGCTGACACTGACGGCGGCGGTGCACAAATGCTGCGCAGCTAGCGCCATTCGACGGCCAACACCGCGGTTCCTGGTGTGTCCGCTGTGCCGTGCGTGTGATCATTGCTTGTACAGCCCTCTCGCAGTGTCCGGAGCAAGTATGGTGGGTCTGACACACCAGTGTCAATGTGTTCTTTTTTCCATTTCCAGGAGTGTATATACTAAGATGGTATCTGTTCTTTCGGACATGTCCGAAGGAACAGATACCATCGGTGACCATGCAACTCGTTAGAATGAAATTACAATGAAAGGAACACCCTTTGCTGGTTACAGGCGTTGACATACGTCAACGGGGACAGATGAAAATGTGTGCCCCGACCGGAACTCGAACCCAGGATCTCCTGCTTACATGGCAGACGCTCTATCCATCTATTTTTAATCTCATTTTGCTCTATATTGGTCGATGAATCTGTTCGTGTCGGACGTCCGATGACAGCCGTTCATGTTCTTTGTTGATTCGTTCACTCAGTTTTTTATTACGGAGGGTAGCTAACCTTCTGACCGAGCACGCTGAGCTACCGGGCTGGCAACCGGACATGTCCGAAAGAACAGATACCATCTTAGTATACAGGATGATTCAAAAAGAATACCACAACTTTAAAAATGTGTATTTAATGAAAGAAACATAATATAACCTTCTGTTATACATCATTACAAAGAGTATTTAAAAAGGTTTTTTTTTCACTCAAAAACAAGTTCAGAGATGTTCAATATGGCCCCCTCCAGTCACTCGAGCAATATCAACCCGATACTCCAACTCGTTCCACACTCTCTGTAGCATATCAGGCGTAACAGTTTGGATAGCTGCTGTTATTTCTCGTTTCAGATCATCAATGGTGGCTGGGAGAGGTGGCCGAAACACCATATCCTTAACATACCCCCATAAGAAAAAATCGCAGGGGGTAAGATCAGGGCTTCTTGGAGGCCAGTGATGAAGTGCTCTGTCACGGGCTGCCTGGCGGCCGATCCATCGCCTCGGGTAGTTTACGTTCAGGTAGTTACGGACAGATAAGTGCCAATGTGGTGGCGGTCCATCCTGCTGAAATATGAATTGTTGTGCTTCTTGTTCGAGCTGAGGGAACAGCCAATTCTCTAACATCTTCAGATACTGTAGTCCAGTTACAGTAGCACCTTCGAAGAAAAAGGGACCAAAAACTTTATTGGCTGAAATGGCACAGAAAACGTTCACCTTATGCGAGTCACGTTCATACTGAGTTGTTTCCCGCGGATTCTCAGTGCTCCATATACAGACATTGTGACGGTTGATTTTCCCGTTAGTGTGGAAAGTTGCTTCATCAGTAAACACAATCTTTGAAACGAAAGATTCATCTGTTTCCATTTGAGCAAGGATAAAATCACAGAAATCGATTCTTTTAATCTTATCAGCTGCAGACAGTGCTTGAACCAATTTCAGACGATAAGGTTTCATAACTAACCTTTTTCCTAGGACTCTCCATACAGTTGATTGTGGAATTTGCAGCTCTCTGCTAGCTCTGCGAGTCGATTTTCCTGGGCTGCGAACAAATGCTTGCTGGATGCGTGCTACATTTTCATCACTCGTTCTCGGCCGTCCAGAACTTTTCCCTTTGCTCAAACACCCATTCTCTGTAAACAGTTTATACCGACGTTTACTACACCACCTATCAGGAGGTTTAACACCATACTTACTTCGAAATGCACGCTGAACAACTGTCGTCGATTCACTTCTGCCGTACTCAATAACACAAAAAGCTTTCTGTTGAGCGGTCGCCATCTTAGCATCAACTGACGCTGACGCCTAGTCAGCAGCGCCTCAAGCGAACAAATGTACAACTACATGAAACTTTATAGCTCCCTTAATTCGCCGACAGATAGTGCTTAGCTTTGCATTTTGTCGTTACAGAGTTTGAAATTCCTAAACTTGTGGTATTCTTTTTGAATCACCCTGTATATATAGTTAAGGCTCACCGGCCACTTGACCATCTTCTTCTGTGCGAATGCACAAACAAGTGCCCGAACTCTTACGGGAATCGGCAACGCGCCACGAGTAGTGAGTATAATGGGCGGGGGCACTACGAATGTAGTGCGGGACAATACGTTGAAAATGTGGGTTTCGCGGGAGGCGTGCCAGAGATAAATCCCTGCAGTCGCGCTATCCTCTGTGTCCTCGGTGACTCAGATGGATAGAGCGTCTGCCATGTAAGCAGGAGATCCCGGGTTCGAGTCCCGGTCGGGGCACACATCTTCATCTGTCCCCGTTGATGTATGTCAACGCCAGTTAGCAGCTAAGGGTGTTACTTTCATTGTAATTTAATACATTAACTCATTTGTAGTAAGGCGTTTGGAGTTTTGTAAGTGGGATTTCGATTCTGTACAGAGTTATAGAGAGGGATGGGGATGTGGGTGCTGCTGACAACTCTCACAAGTTGAATTCTGTATAGAAAGTGACGAGAAATCGCTTAAACTGAGCAAGCCTCCAGTGCCCGGTAGAATCCTTAACGCCACTGACATGAAGTTATTTGATCTTTGCAGGATATCGAGAAGTACATTAGAATGGTGGAAAGATAAGATACAGCCTTTTGGAGTCGAGAGTCGGTTCGTAATTACTGAGCGCGTAGTGGCGACTGGGAGCTCGTTGGCGAGACTGTAGAGGAGCGCGTGATCGCTGGCGCTCTCCATCAGCTGCCGTGCGCTCCTACAGCCAGTGGAGTGAGTCTTGGCGGCTGCAGGCCAGCTCTCTCGTGGCGCCACGTGCGGGCCTCTTGATCGCGTTGTCCACCTACCCGTATCGTCTACGGCTTAACGCCACTGGCGGCGCTTAACTTGCTCTCACTTTCACGCCTCTCGACGGCGAGTATTGTTTCCTTGTGAATCGTGAAGGCTGGTACGGATTACTCCGACACTGCTGGACTTACTGTGGTGTCACCGCCAGACACCACACTTGCTAGGTGGTAGCTTTTAAATCGGCCGCGGTCCGCTAGTATACGACGGACCCGCGTGTCGCCACTGTCAGTATTTGCAGACCGAGCGCCGCCACACGGCAGGTCTAGAGACAGATCCTAGCACTCACCCCAGCTGTACAGCCGACGTTGCTAGCCATGGTTCACTGAGAACTACGCTCTCATTTGCCGAGACGATAGTTAGCATAGCCTTCAGCTACATTTGCTACGACCTAGCAAGGCGCCGTATTCAATTTATATTGAGATTCTATTAATGTATCATCAAGAGCGATGTTCTACAAATGTGGATTAAAGTTAAGTATTCCAGAAGCTACGTACTTTTCTTTATAGCATTCATTACGTATCCTGTTTCAGACCTCACGCCAGCCTGCGTGAGTTTAAGCGCGTGCCTTTCGGCTTCCTCTCATTGTGTCTAGGCTGTCTTGTCTAGACACAACACTTAGCATCAACAACACTGCTGGACTAGATCAACGTCATCATGAAGGACTCTCAGAGGATGAGAGCGAACGATGGCGGAACGACTTCCAGTGACGGCGCTGGGCGTTTAAAGATTTCTATTAATACTACTACTAAGATCACATAACGCGGCCTGCACTAGAATTTCCTACAAAATCAAATACTGTAATCCTTTCGTAAGTAAAGCCATTCAGAACCTGTATGGAAACGTTTCAGACAGAATAAAAACCAAAAGTTTCTCTCTCCTGGACTTAAATTTACGAAGTGGTTACGTCAAGGCTGCAGCCTATTAACGACTCTTTGCAAAATGTATACCGAGAGAGTGTTGTAAAATTGTAAGAACACGAGACTCACAATAAATGACAGATTTTGGCACAAGAAGAAAACGACACTACAGACATCACCAGGAAGCTGAGAAACACCGGGTTATCAAAATGTCGGTATACATTTGAAAACTTAATAAACGACGGAATAATGTAGATACAGAGGTAAAAATTGACACACATGCTTGGAATGACATGGGGTTCTACACTCCTGGAAATGCAAAAAGAACACATTGACACCGGTGTGTCAGACCCACCATACTTGCTCCGGACACTGCGAGAGGGCTGTACAAGCAATGATCACACGCACGGCACAGCGGACACACCAGGAACCGCGGTGTTGGCCGTCGAATGGCGCTAGCTGCGCAGCATTTGTGCACCGCCGCCGTCAGTGTCAGCCAGTTTGCCGTGGCATACGGAGCTCCATCGCAGTCTTTAACACTGGTAGCATGCCGCGACAGCGTGGACGTGAACCGTATGTGCAGTTGACGGACTTTGAGCGAGGGCGTATAGTGGGCATGCGGGAGGCCGGGTGGACGTACCGCCGAATTGCTCAACACGTGGGGCGTGAGGTCTCCACAGTACATCGATGTTGTCGCCAGTGGTCGGCGGAAGGTGCACGTGCCCGTCGACCTGGGACCGGACCGCAGCGACGCACGGATGCACGCCAAGACCGTAGGATCCTACGCAGTGCCGTAGGGGACCGCACCGCCACTTCCCAGCAAATTAGGGACACTGTTGCTCCTGGGGTATCGGCGAGGACCATTCGCAACCGTCTCCATGAAGCTGGGCTACGGTCCCGCACACCGTTAGGCCGTCTTCCGCTCACGCCCCAACATCGTGCAGCCCGCCTCCAGTGGTGTCGCGACGGGCGTGAATGGAGGTACAAATGGAGACGTGTCGTCTTCAGCGATGAGAGTCGCTTCTGCCTTGGTGCCAATGATGGTCGTATGCGTGTTTGGCGCCGTGCAGGTGAGCGCCACAATCAGGACTGCATACGACCGAGGCACACAGGGCCAACACCCGGCATCATGGTGTGAGGAGCGATCTCCTACACTGGCCGTACACCACTGGTGATCGTCGAGGGGACACTGAATAGTGCACGGTACATCCAAATCATCATCGAACCCATCGTTCTACCATTCCTAGACCGGCAAGGGAACTTGCTGTTCCAACAGGACAATGCACGTCCGCATGTATCCCGTGCCACCCAACGTGCTCTAGAAGGTGTAAGTCAACTACCCTGGCCAGCAAGATCTCCGGATCTGTCCCCCATTGAGCATGTTTGGGACTGGATGAAGCGGTCTGCACGTCCAGCACGAACGCTGGTCCAACTGAGGTGCCAGGTGGAAATGGCATGGCAAGCCGTTCCACAGGACTACATCCAGCATCTCTACGATCGTCTCCATGGGAGAATAGCAGCCTGCATTGCTGCGAAAGGTGGATATACACTGTACTAGTGCCGACATTGTGCATGCTCTGTTGCCTGTGTCTATGTGCCTGTGGTTCTGTCAGTGTGATCATGTGATGTATCTGACCCCAGGAATGTATCAATAAAGTTTCCCCTTCCTGGGACAATGAATTCACGTTGTTCTTATTTCAATTTCCAGGAGTGTATTAGAACCACACCATATTGCTAGACGCGTGAAAGATCTCTTGCGCGCGTCGTTTGGTGATGATCGTGTGCTCAGCCGCCACTTTCGTCATGCTTGACCTCACAGGTCCCCAGACCTCAGTCCCCCCCTGCGGGGCCGGGGATTAGAATAGGCCCGAGGTATTCCTGCCTGTCGTAAGAGGCGACTAAAAGGAGTCCATCCCCCTCACGGGGGTAGTTAGCGCCTGCGTCCGGAGACGGACGGTTCCACGACCTATAATTGTGGTCTTTCTGGTTTTTCACTTCTCGTTTCTTCCTTCCTTTTGTTGGTTCCTTTCCTTGCTCTTCTCCACCTCACTGTCTTCCTTACTCTTTCCCTTGACTTCTCCTTGCCTTCTCATTGCCTTTTTCTCCTTGCGTTCTCATTGCCTTCTTTTCCTTGCCTTCTCATTGCCTTCTTTTCCTTGCCTTCTCATTGCCTTCTTCTCCTTGCCTTCTCATTGCCTTCTTCTCCTTGCCTTCTCATTGCCTTCTTCTCCTTGCCTTCTCTGGTCTCCGCCTCGGCGTTTGAGACAGTCTGTCCTCTTTCTCCCTCTCTCTCTTCTTTTTCCTCTTCTTCCTTCCTGTGCGTGTCTGAAGGCCGACCCACGCGTTCGCACGCGTAGCCGGTGACGGGGTAACGCGTAAGTCCCCGCCCTGGGTAGACATGTAAGGCACGCGCGTACCCCCTGGTAAAGGCCAGGCCCGGGGAGGGGTGATTGCCTCAGCTAATACCTTCTGACCATGCCAATTGGTCCCTCCGTCTGTTTCTCGGGAGGTGTGACCTGGGGTGTAAACATTCACCTAAGGCGGGAGTGCCCTCTGAGAGGGTCCCCACAAGGAAGGAGCGCGCCATCGGAGACGCTGGCAATCATGGGGGATTTCTCCGCAATGGATTCTACTCCATCGCTTTCGACTTCTGCCCAAAAACGGAAACGTGACCAGCCACCAGTGACAAAAGTACTACCGCCTGCCCCACAGTTCCTCGTCGTTTCTCGATCTGAGGACGGAAAGGATTTTTCCTCTGTCAACCCTTTCGTTATCCAGAAGGGCGTAGATGCCACATCTTGTACCAGGTTGCGTAACGGTACCTTATTACTAGAAACTGAGAGTGCCTTTCAGGCACAAAAACTGCTTCGGGCCACACTCCTGTACACGTTCCCTGTCCGGGTGGAGGCCCACCGAACTTTGAATTCGTCTCGTGGTGTAGTCTATACTAGCTCCCTCGACGGATTGACTGACGAAGAGATTCAATCTTTCCTCGCTGAGCAGGGCGTGACGGCTGTCCATAGGGTCATGAAAAAGGTCAACAATGACCTTGTACCGACCCGGACACTTTTCTTGACCTTCGATAGTGTTAAGCTGCCATCGCGCATCAAGGCGGGCTACGAGGTTATTTCTGTTCGCCCCTATGTCCCGACACCTACGCGCTGCTACCAGTGTCAGCGTTTCAATCACACTCGACAGTCTTGTTCCAATGCGGCTAAATGTGTCACTTGTGGCAGGGATGCCCATGAGGGTGACTGTCCACCTCCGTCTCCTCGTTGTGTGAACTGTCAGGGTGACCATGCCGCATCCTCCCGCGACTGTCCTGTCTATAAGGAAGAACGCTGTATCCAAGAAATTCGGGTCAAAGAGAAAGTGTCCACCTCGGCTGCTCTCAAGCTATTGGCTAGTAGGAAGCCCGCGCTGCTCCCAGCGGGGAAATACAGTACTGTCCTTGCCTCTCCTCGGACTACCAGGGAGGTAGCAACCCAGACATGCGATCTGAGCTTCAACACCACGGTCGTCCGTTCGGCCAGTGCTAAGATCGCGCGGTCGACGTCTCCTCTTCCTCCCATCACCCCACAGACACCAGCCCCTTCATCAGCTTCTGCTAAGACGAAGACCCCGAAGTCAGATGCACGGGCCTTCAAGAAGGAACCATCCCGTGCAGACTTCCTACGTACCTCGACCTCCCAGCCTTCGACCGGTACTTTCACCAAACGTCCTTCCAAAAAGGCTCATAGGAAGCACAGTTCTCCTTCTCCGCCACGGCGCATTTCTTCTCCTGCGCCACCCAGCGGTTGCCGCCCCAGGCCGTCATCCGTTTCGCCTGGCCGCACCGCTGGTAGCCGTACATCTGGCCGTTCACCGGCGGAGGAATCTCCCCCTCCCGGCCATCCTCCCGAGATGGCCGATGAACCTATAGACCCAATGGACGATGACTGTCCGCCTACTGATAGCGGCGGCAATGCTCGCTCGAAGCCAGGCCCTCAGCGGCCTTCGAGGTGACCCCTTCTTTCATCTTCCTTTTCTTACGATGGCACTTATTCACTGGAATATTCGCAGCATTCGCTCCAACCGAGAGGACTTGAAGTTGCTGCTCCGCTTGCACCGTCCGCTCGTCGTAGCCCTCCAGGAAACGAAGCTACGCCCATGCGATCAAATTGCCTTGGCACACTACACCTCTGTGCGTTTTGACCTATCTCCTGTGGTAGGTATCCCGGCTCATGGAGGGGTTATATTGCTGGTCCGGGATGATGTTTACTACGCTCCCATCACGTTGCACACCGGCCTGCAGGCAGTTGCCATCCGCATTACTCTCCCCACTTTTACGTTTTCCTTTTGTACCGTTTACACTCCATCGTCATCTGCCGTTACCAGGGCAGACATGATGCAACTTATTGCTCAGCTACCTGCACCATTTTTGTTAACTGGAGACTTCAATGCCCACCATCCCCTTTGGGGCTCTCCAGCATCCTGCCCGAGGGGCTCCTTGTTAGCAGACCTTTTCAACCAGCTCAATCTTGTCTGCCTCAATACTGGCGCCCCTACTTTTCTTTCGGACACATCTCACACCTGTTCCCATTTAGACCTCTCTATATGTACTCCCCAACTTGCACGCCGGTTTGAGTGGTATGCACTTTCTGATACGTATTCGAGCGACTACTTCCCGTGTGTTATCCATCTCCTGCAGCATACCCCCTCTCCGTGCTCCTCTAGTTGGACCATCTCCAAGGCAGACTGGGGGCTCTTCTCTTCCAGAGCGACCTTTCAGGATCAAACCTTCACAAGCTGCGATCGTCAGGTCGCACACCTCACGGAAGTCATTCTCGCTGCTGCTGAATATTCCATCCCTCACCCTACTTCTTCTCCACGTCGCGTACCGGTCTCCTGGTGGACCGCAGCATGTAGAGACGCTTTACGTGCTCGTCGACGTGCTTTACGCGCATTTAAACGCCACCCTACAGTGACGAATTGTATCAATTATAAACGATTACGTGCTCAGTGTCGTCGTATTATCAAAGAAAGCAAGAAAGCCAGCTGGGCTGCTTTCACAAGCACCTTCAACAGTTTTACTCCTTCTTCTGTTGTCTGGGGTAGCCTGCGCCGGCTATCTGGCACTAAGGTCCACTCACCAGTTTCTGGCTTGAAGGTCGCGAATGACGTCGTTGTGGCCCCTGAGGCTGTCTCCAATGCCTTCGGCCGCTTTTTCGCAGAGGTTTCGAGCTCCGCTCATTACCACCCTGCCTTCCTCCCCCGCAAACAGGCAGAGGAGGCTAGGCCACCTAACTTCCGCTCCTCGAATTGTGAAAGTTATAATGCCCCATTCACCATGCGGGAACTCGAAAACGCACTTGGCCGATCACGGTCCTCTGCTCCAGGGCCTGATTCTATTCATATTCAGATGCTGAAGAACCTTTCTCCTGCGGGTAAAGGTTTTCTTCTTCGTACATACAATCGCATCTGGATTGAGGGACATGTTCCCGCATGCTGGCGCGAGTCTATTGTTGTCCCGATTCCTAAGCCGGGGAAGGACAAGCACTTGCCTTCCAGTTATCGACCTATCTCGCTTACCAGCTGTGTCTGTAAAGTGATGGAGCGAATGGTTAACTCTCGATTGGTTTGGCTGCTCGAGTCTCGACGCCTACTAACCAATGTACAATGTGGATTTCGTAGGCGCCGCTCTACTGTTGACCATCTGGTTACCTTGTCGACCTTCATTATGAATAACTTCTTGCGGAAGCGCCCGACTGCGGCTGTGTTCTTTGATTTGGAGAAGGCTTACGACACCTGTTGGAGGGCGGGCATTCTCCGCACCATGCATACATGGGGCCTTCGCGGTCGCCTCCCTCTTTTTATTCGTTCCTTTTTAATGGATCGACAGTTCAGGGTACGTGTGGGTTCTGTCCTGTCCGACACCTTTCGCCAGGAGAATGGGGTGCCACAGGGCTCAGTTTTGAGCGTCGCTCTCTTCGCCATCGCGATCAATCCAATAATGGATTGCCTCCCAGCTGATGTATCAGGCTCCCTTTTCGTGGACGATTTTACCATCTATTGCAGCGCGCAGTGTACACGTGTCCTGGAGCACTGTCTTCAGCGTTCTCTTGACCGTCTTTACTCCTGGAGTGTCGCCAATGGCTTCCGTTTTTCTGCCGAGAAGACGGTCTGTATTAACTTCTGGCGCTACAAAGAGTTTCTCCCACCGTCCTTACGACTCGGTCCCGTTGCTCTCCCAATCGTGGAGACAACCAAATTTTTAGGCCTTACATTTGACAGGAAACTTAGCTGGTCTCCACATGTGTCATATTTGGCCGCCCGTTGTACCCGTTCTTTAACTGTCCTCCGTGTTCTCAGTGGTATGTCGTGGGGAGCGGATCGAACCGTCCTACTTCGTCTATATCGGTCGATCGTCCGCTCCAAGCTGGATTATGGGAGCTTCGTATACTCCTCTGCACGGCCATCCATCTTACGCCGCCTCAACTCCATACAACATCGGGGTTTACGACTTGTGATCGGAGCATTTTATACTAGTCCCGTAGAGAGTCTTCATGCTGACGCTGGCGAATTACCACTCACCTACCGGCGCGATATACTGCTTTGTCGGTATGCCTGTCGGCTATTGTCAATGCCCGACCATCCGTCTTATCGTTCCTTTTTTGACGACTCTCTTGACCGTCAATACGGGTTGTATGTCTCTGCCCTGCTACCCCCTGGAGTTCGCTTTCGTCGCCTCCTTCAACACCTTAATTTTTCACTCCCTGCAACCTTTCGAGTGGGCGAGAGCCACACGCCACCTTGGCTCCAGGCTCAGGTCCGCGTTCACCTTGACCTCAGCTCGCTCCCAAAAGAGGTTACCCCCGGTTCGGTCTACCACTCCCGTTTTTTGGAACTTCGTTCGAAGTTCATCAACATGACTTTCATTTATACAGATGGCTCTAAGACCAATGACGGGGTCGGGTGTTCCTTTATTGTTGGGGCACAAAGTTTCAAATACCGGCTCCATGGCCATTGTTCGGTCTTCACAGCTGAGCTCTTTGCCCTCTACCAGGCTGTTCTTCACATCTGCCGCCACCGACATTCTGCTTATGTCATCTGCTCCGATTCCCTGAGCACCATCCAGAGCCTCAGTGATCCGTACCCGGTTCACCCTTTCGTACACCGGATCCAACGCTCTCTTCAGCAGCTGGTGGACGTCGGTTCTCCGGTTAGCTTTATGTGGGTTCCTGGCCATGTCGGTATCCCTGGGAACGAAACTGCAGATGCCGCGGCCAAGGCTGCGGTCCTCCAGCCTCCGACAGCTTCTTGTTGTGTCCCTTCGTCCGATTTTAGCAGGGTCATTTGTCGGCGCATTTTATCGCTGTGGCATGCCGATTGGGCTGCACTTACAGACAACAAGCTTCGGGCCTTAAAACCTCTTCCCGTGGCTTGGACGTCCTCCTCACGCCCTTCTCGGCGGGAGGAGGTAGTTTTGGCCCGGTTAAGAATTGGACACTGCCGGTTCAGCCATCGCCATCTGCTGACGGCTGCGCCGGCGCCGTTCTGCCCATGTGGGCACTTGCTGACGGTTCGACACATTTTAATGTCCTGTCCAGATTTTAACACACTGCGCCTAGATCTTAACCTGCCAAGTACTTTCGATGCCATTTTAGCGGATGACCCACGAGCAGCTGCTCGTGTTCTTCGTTTTATCAATTTGACAAACCTTTCTAAGGACATTTGATGATGCTGTTTTTTAATCCTATGCCTGTCAGTCTGTCTTTTATCGTGTTTTCCCTTTTAGTTGTTGTTGTCAACTTGTGCCTCGCGGTGCATTCTTAGAGTAGTCAGGGCGCTAATGACCATTGAAGTTGTGCGCCCTAAAACCACAAAAAAAAGACCTCAGTCCGTGCGATTATTGGCTTTGGGGTTACCTGAAGTCGCAAGTGTATCGTGATCGACCGACATGTCTAGGGATGCTGAAAGACAACATCCGACGCCAGTTCCTCACCACAACTCCGGACATGCTTTACAGTGCTGTTCACAACATTATTCCTCGATTACAGCTATTGTTGAGGAATGAAGGTGGACATATTGAGCATTTCCTGTAAAGAACATCATCTTTGCTTTGTCTTACTTTGTTATGCTAATTATTGCTATTCTGGTCAGATGAAGCGCCATCCGTCGGACATTTTTTGAACGTTTGTATTTTTTTGGTTCTAATAAAACCCAATGTCATTCCAAGCATGTGTGTCAATTTTTTCAAATGTATACTGATTTTTTGATCACCCGGTATATAAAAAAAATCTGGCGGTATATATGCCAATGTCGGAAGCCGAAGATAAAGAGACAGAGAAAGTAAATGAGGATATTGAACAGGTAATTCAGTAAGTAAAGGGCGATGAATATCTAATAGTCATGGGGGATATGAATGTTGTTTAGGTGAAGGAGTAGAACAAAGTGTGGTGTCACCGCCAGACACCACACTTGCTAGGTGGTAGCCTTTAAATCGGCCGCGGTCCGTTAGTATACGTCGGACCCGCGTGTCGCCACTATCAGTGATTGCAGACCGAGCGCCGCCACACGGCAGGTCTAGAGAGACTTCCTAGCACTCGCCCCAGTTGTACAGCCGACTTTGCTAGCGATGGTTCACTGCCTACTACGTTCTCATTTGCCGAGACGATAGTTTAGCATAGCCTTCAGCTACGTCATTTGCTACGACCTAGCAAGGCGCCATATTCAGTTACTGTTGATATTGTGAATCATGTACCGTCAAGAGCGACGTTCATCATTAATGGATTAAAGCTAAGTATTCCACCAGCTACGTCCGTTTTTCTAAATTCTAATTTCCTTGCCCTGTTCCAGACCTCACGCCAGCCTGCGTGAGCTAAAACGCGTGCCTTTCGGCCACTTCTAGTAATACGGTGTTGGCTCTCCTGCCAACCACAACACAAAGGGTTACTGAAGAATATAAGCTTGGCACTAGGAATGAGAGAGGAGAAGGACTAATTGAGTTTTGCAACAAATTTCAGGTATTAATATAGAATACTCGGTTCAAGAATCAAAAGGGGGGCAGTATATTTGGAAAAAGCCGAGGGATACGGGAAAATTTCGGTAGATTATATCATGATCAGGTAGAGATTTACAAATCCGACAGTGGGTTGTAAGGCGTTCCGAGGAGCAGATATAGACTCAGATCACAATTTATTAGTAATGAAAGGTAGGCTGAAGTTTGGCTGGCTCAGAGCACTATGGGGCTTAACATCTGAGGTCATCAGTCCCCTAGAACTTAGAACTACTTAAACCTAACTAACTTAAGACATCACACGCATCCATGTCCGAGGCAGGATTCGAACCTGCGACCGTAGAGATCGTGCGGTTCCAGACTGAAGCGCCCACAACCGCTCGGCTACACCGGCCGGCAGGCTGAAGTTTAAGAGACCAGTCAGGAAGAATGGATTCGCAAAGAAGTGGGACACAGAGTACTACGGAATGAAGAAGTACGCTTGAAATTCTCTGAGGTTATAGATATTGTGATAGGAATAGCGCAGTGGGCAGTTCAATTGAAGAGAAATGCACTTACCAAAAAGGGCAATCAAAGAAGTTGGAAAGAAAAGCATAGGTGCAAAGAAGAGAACTGCAAAGAAACCCTGAGTAACAGAAGAACTAGTTCAGTTCATCTATGAAAGAAGTAAGTACAAAAATGTTAAAGAAATTCAAGGATGCAGAAATACGAGTTACTTACGAATGGAATAAATGGGATAGTGCAAGGAAACTAACGTGGAATGGCTGCATGGAAAATGTGAAGAAATCTAAAAAGAAATGATTGTCGGTAGGACTCACTCAGCATATACACTCCTGGAAATTGAAATAAGAACAACGTGAATTCATTGTCCCAGGAAGGGGAAACTTTATTGACACATTCCTGGGGTCAGATACATCACATGATCACACTGACAGAACCACAGGCACATAGACACAGGCAACAGAGCATGCACAATGTCGGCACTAGTACAGTGTATATCCACCTTTCGCAGCAATGCAGGCTGCTATTCTCCCATGGAGACGATCGTAGAGATGCTGGATGTAGTCCTGTGGAACGGCTTGCCATGCCATTTCCACCTGGCGCCTCAGTTGGACCAGCGTTCGTGCTGGACGTGCAGACCGCGTGAGACGACGCTTCATCCAGTCCCAAACATGCTCAATGGGGGACAGATCCGGAGATCTTGCTGGCCAGGGTAGTTGACTTACACCTTCTAGAGCACGTTGGGTGGCACGGGATACATGCGGACGTGCATTGTCCTGTTGGAACAGCAAGTTCCCTTGCCGGTCTAGGAATGGTAGAACGATGGGTTCGATGACGGTTTGGATGTACCGTGCACTATTCAGTGTCCCCTCGACGATCACCAGTGGTGTACGGCCAGTGTAGGAGATCGCTCCCCACACCATGATGCCGGGTGTTGGCCCTGTGTGCCTCGGTCGTATGCAGTCCTGATTGTGGCGCTCACCTGCACGGCGCCAAACACGCATACGACCATCATTGGCACCAAGGCAGAAGCGACTCTCATCGCTGAAGACGACACGTCTCCATTCGTCCCTCCATTCACGCCTGTCGCGACACCACTGGAGGCGGGCTGCACGATGTTGGGGCGTGAGCGGAAGACGGCCTAACGGTGTGCGGGACCGTAGCCCAGCTTCATGGAGACGGTTGCGAATGGTCCTCGCCGATACCCCAGGAGCAACAGTGTCCCTAATTTGCTGGGAAGTGGCGGTGCGGTCCCCTACGGCACTGCGTAGGATCCTACGGTCTTGGCGTGCATCCGTGCGTCGCTGCGGTCCGGTCCCAGGTCGACGGGCACGTGCACCTTCCGCCGACCACTGGCGACAACATCGATGTACTGTGGAGACCTCACGCCCCACGTGTTGAGCAATTCGGCGGTACGTCCACCCGGCCTCCCGCATGCCCACTATACGCCCTCGCTCAAAGTCCGTCAGCTGCACATACGGTTCACGTCCACGCTGTCGCGGCATGCTACCAGTGTTAAAGACTGCGATGGAGCTCCGTATGCCACGGCAAACTGGCTGACACTGACGGCGGCGGTGCACAAATGCTGCGCAGCTAGCGCCATTCGATGGCCAACACCGCGGTTCCTGGTGTGTCCGCTGTGCCGTGCGTGTGATCATTGCTTGTACAGCCCTCTCGCAGTGTCCGGAGCAAGTATGGTTGGTCTGACACACCGGTGTCAATGTGTTCTTTTTTCCATTTCCAGGAGTGTAGAAAAGCCAAAACAGCATTCAGTGAAATTAAAAGCAAGGGTGGTAACATTAAGAGTGCAGTAGAAATTCCACTTTTAAGTGCAGAGGATAGAGCAGATAGATGACAAGAGTACATTGAAATACTCTGTGAGGAGAAATACTTGTCTGATGACATGATAAAAGGTGTCAATAGGAAAGATATAGGGTATCCGGTATTAGAATTAGAATTTAAGAGTTTTGGAAGACTTAAGATCGAGTAAGGCAGAAGGTATAGATAACATTCCATCAGAATTTCGAAAATCATCTGGGGTAGTGGCAACAAAACGACTTTTCGTGTTGGTTGGTAAAAGTATGAGTCTAACAATACCCCATCTAACTGTTGGAAAAACTTCATCCACGATGAGCTTAAAAGCTCATGCATCCAAGTTGCTGACAAGAATAATAAACAGAAGAATGGAAAAGAAAATTTAGGAATTGTTAGATGACGATCAGCTTGGATCTAGGAAAGGTAAAGCCCCAGAAAGGCAATTCTAACGTTGCAAGACTAAAGAAAAATCAAGACACGTTCATAGAATTTATCGACATGGAAAAAGTGTTTTCAATATCAAATGGTGCAACATGTTGGAAATTCTGAGAAACATTAGAGTAAGCTATAAGGAAAGACGGGTGATATACAATATGTGCAAGGACCAAGAGGGAACAATAAGAGTGGAAGGCTAGGTAGTATTTCGCCCCTACTGTTTAATCTATATATGGAAAAAGCAATGGCGGAAATAAAAGAAACGTTAAAGAGTAGAATTTAAATTCAGGGTGAAACAATATCAATGCTAATATTAGTGATGACCTTGCTATATTCAGTAAAAGTGAAGAATAATTACAGGACGTGTTGATCGAAATTAACAATCTAATGAGTACGGACTATGGAGTGAGAGTCAGTCGAAGATAGAGGAAATTAACGAGAAGTAGCAGAAATGGTAACACGGAAAAACTTAACATCATTATTGGTGATCACTAAGCAGATGAAGGAATTCTGCCACCTAGGTAGAAAAATAATCCATCACGGACGGAGCAAGGAGGACATAAAAAGCAGACCAGCACTGGCCGAAAGAGCGTTCCTGCAGTGGGAAAACCGGAAAAGAAGAGAATGGAAGCATGTGAGATGTGGTGTTACAGGCGAATGTTGAAAATCAGGCGGACCGATAAGGTAAGGAAAGAGGTGGTTCTCCAGAGAATCTGTGACGAAAGGAATATATGGAAAACACTGACAAGAAGTAGTACAGGATGATATAACATCTGTTAAGACATCAGGGAATAACTTCCGTGGTACTAGAGGGAACTGTAGAGGGTAGAAATTGTATAGGAAAACAGAGTTTTCAAGTGCTACCCTGAGATGAAGAGGGTGGCACAGGAAAGGAATGCGTAGCGGGCTGCATCAAACCAATTAGAAGACTGATGACTTTAAAAAAGGGGGGGGGGAATCACCTCTATCCCTTCTACATAGCCGCAACGAATCGTCAAGATCCGACCACCATGTTCGATTGACGTTGTAGCGCTACATAGGGCGCTGTCAGGTTCGCCTGTTTGAGGCAGTCTTCTGCCTGCTGTTTTGATGGCACACAACCAACCTACTGCGTCAGCTGTCTCTGGAAACCACATTCGCCTGGGAATACACGTGCTGCGGAGTGAGTGGGAAAAACATTGTGTTTCTGGACGACAAAAGCTCCATTTCGTCATACTTACCTCTTACGTGATACTGTGATGACCATAATCTGAGAACCTGCCTTGTAGAAGGACTTAGTGGCCAGTCGTCCAGTGTGATGGTTGGGGGCGGCATGGAACACAAATTGTCACTTGAACGCAAACGTATTCGAGCATTGTTCTTCAGAGAATCTCGCTTGTAAGCTGTTTGCAGGGAGACTCTTTGATTCCAAGCTAAGACTTTTTGAGGCTCTGACTGCAACATATGAGTCCTGCACTCTGTAGAGAATCCTCCGAGTTAGAAATCATGTGCGGTTCTTATGGATTATCATGTAAACGAGTTTTGCTATTTGGGCAGTAAAATAACTGAAGGGCAAAAACAAATAGGGTTTAAAATGTAGACCGTATAGCAAGAGAGCTTTCCCGAAAAAGTTAAATTTGTTGACATCGAATATAAACGAACTACGAAGGTTTTTCTGAAAGTGGTATGGCATATAGAAGTGAAGCGTGGACGATAAATAATACGGGCAACAAGAAAATGAAGGTTGGAAACTTGGTGCTATGTGAGGTAAGAAGGAAGATAACGATTAACGACACGTTGATGACATGGTCATTGGATAAATGCAGGAAAAAAGTTAAATTCCACATCAGGTCCGCCACCCCTCGATGCAGAGAGGCCGGCGTTTTATACTGTGTCATGTGGCGTCATTCGGATGCGAGACGGATGGCCATGGGGTCAATGCAGCGTTGACTATCAGCATAGCGTTGTGAAGTAGGTCCCAAAGCGGATAGAACAAATTAGGTTCATCAGGAAACCAATTCATTACAAGGGCACGTTCCAGCACCGCAAATGCTGAGGTTCGGAAGAGTTTTGTTCAAGACTTCAATCTTGCTAACAGCAGCAGCTACCGCTAGTAAAAAACTGCAGATTTCTCCGCTTGATAATAACTATACATGACTTTTCCGTTCGCAAACCCTCCCATCTGGCATGAACAGAATCTAATCCTGTGCACGTCACTCAGCCGTCCCGGTGCTGAAAAATACTGTAGTAACTTCCCTGTGGATGGCACCAAGTGTAACTGCGGAGAACCACAGACCATAGAACGCCTACTGGATTGCCAACTGTACCCTGCGTCTTGCACAGAATAATTTCTGCTCGCGACTTAAAGCGCAGCTGAATGTGCAAGATATTGTTCAATGGTAGTGCAACTTCGTCAGTCTTCCTTTCGTTTGTGTTTATTGGTGATAACCATGTATTATATTTCGAAAGAAAAGCAGTTTTGGTCATAACGGAAACAATATTTTTGTTGACGCGTTTCGTCCTTTTGGGGCACCATCAGAAAAATTTAATTAAATGCAAAGTTTGCATTGGAACGAGTTATAACTTGGTATACAAGTTGTGCTACGTGGTTTCAAAACCTCTAAGTGTGGTCCAATGCCAACACTGCTATTTGAAATGACTCGGGTGAGTTTAAGCTACACACAACGGACTTCACGCATGTGACGAACGCAAATTTTGCAGTACATTAAAATTTACTAATGATGCAAGTATTGTTTCCCCTGCAACCAAGACTGTTCTTCTTTGGAAATACTACGCACGGTTCTGTACGAGGTCCGCCATGAAGATGTATTATATTTGTTTTTGACTCGAATAAATAATAATACCGTTCTCCCGGTGGTTGACGGCATCCAGATGTTGGAGCAGCCGCTTCTCATTCAAGGAGTCCCTCAGTTGGCAACACGACACTGGATGGAGCCCGTTTCCGTCCTCTAGCGAAGAAACCGTCCCTAGCAATATCTCGGTTTGAACTGGGTCTCGCACATGGCAGTTAGGAGCGCTGAACATTCAGCGACGAAGGTGGACAGATTAATATCCAGTCAAAAAAAAAAGTGCATTCCAGTCAAAACATCTGATTAAACTGTGAATCACTCGGAAGTTTGACGTTCCTATTCGTATAGGCGGAGTCCTTTCAGTCAAAGTCTAATACAATTTACTGATTATTTTTGTTTAACTTAATTATGATGGAGTACATCAGTTTCACACAAGATCATCAGAATTATTCAATATGATGATCGAAACATCGAGTGGAATGATTGATAAAATCTATTTTCTTGTTATCTGACTTTCAGAGCTTTTATGTGTTCTGATGTTTTCTCTTTGTTTTGGGGTACGTTGGTAATTGATTTATTTTTCATGAACTCTTCTATTTCTTTATAACCTACATTTCCGAAACCTGACTGTCCATTTTACTTTCTGTATCGACTAGCAAATTCCATGATGTAGACCGGAAAAGTAATTTCTCAACTACAATGGAGTGAAAGGTTGCTAAATTCACTCACCATACCAGAGAAGGAGCTGAGAACAAACGGCTTACCTGAAACAGAAGAAAACACAATCTTACAATGAGGTTCCTCAGATTCAAACAGACAGTAAATCTTTAGCAACAAAAGTCACTTTTCATGAAATATTCTTTCTGCCTGTTAACCAGCGTAATAACATCTAATTTTCGCTGTTTGTAATGCGATGCGTCAGCTGAAATGAAGCGGCATAAGCCATCCCAGAAACCGAATACAGTGCTGTAGTGTCCAGAAAAAAAAACAAAAAAAAAAACAATACGGAATCCAACCTAAGCACAGGAGATGTCCATTCACGCTGAAAAGTATCGGGTTGGTCTACAGTTCCGAATATCCTTGGGCAAGCTTCTAATTTTATTAGTGCCATAAACAGTGAAAACTAAAAGCACAGATCTCAGTACCACCGTAGCAAAATACTGTCACAGAACCTGTCCCAAAACTATAAGAAATTAAAATTGTAGAGCAGCCACAAGACGCATTTAACTGTCCTTTATAAAGGAGAGTCGTGTGTGACTTTTCACTGCTCTACTATTTTACTTCTAACGGTCGCTCTTCCCTCTGCAGGCGATGTCAGAGCTCTCCACGGTAATACGTTTTCTTCGTACGCTTTCGGATGTCCACAGTTTGAATAAATATATAGAAACACCGCGAGAAACGCAGAAACTAGCCAAGAAAGCGGGTTATGCTGTTGTATTTCATCACTAACGGCACCTGTGCAATGTGTTCAATGCATTGCAAGTCTCTATCGTGATCAGAATAGCGTTCTGTTAGTCAAGAGTGCATTTTGTCGGAGCTATGTGACGTAGAACGTGGGCAAATCGTTGGTGCTCGTAGAGTGGGTGTTCTGGCGTAACCACAAGCGCCGGAACGAAGATGAAGAACGCAAGGGAAGGGAAGAGAAGGCGGTGAAACGACATCGGCCAATGGTGCGCTGATTACGACCGCACCACGACAGGAGCGGTCTCTGCAAGAGGAGAATATAAGCGCCGCTCCTGCCAGACTCACCCAGCCCCCCCCCCCTCTCTTATAGGTCCTCGTCCTCCGTAGGCTCCTTTTCCCCCTCCCCCCACTTCGTTTTTCCTCTCCTTTCCCCTTTTCTTTCCCATCATCTGCCCTCGGCTGTGGTGGGTCAAATTGGTGTCAACTTTTTAGTGCAGTGTTCAAGTGAGTGTTCAGTGTTGTGCGCCTTTTCCAAAGTGTTGCGAACAGAAACCAGACTGTCGCCGGGTTTTTTTAATTGTCTATTTTATGTCTGCTTCCTGTGTATTTTATTACCATTGCCAACCCTTTGTTTATGTTTTAAGTTCAAGAATTTTCCGCCATTTTACCATTTAAGTCACCGATTTTATCACCCTTCGGGGGGAATCGAAATCCAATAAAAGGAGAGAAAAAAAAAAGAAATGCCAGCCTCGGTCGCTCAGTATCGGCTCAGTATTCGGACAGTATTCGCACAAGCCTTGCAGGGAGTGCTACGATTGAACTTGTTAATTATCTATTTTTTGTTTGGACATTGTCTATAGTGAAGAACATCACTAATCAAAATATCCAGGGGTGTGCTGCCGGTCTATGTGTCCAACGGGCACAATATTTCGGCGATCATACATGTCGCCATCATCAGGTGAACTGACGGACTGAGCTCCTGTGAACGTGCCGGCACGGAGATCCGTACGCTATGGTTGCTCAGAGGGAACTGGGTTCGGTCGCGGCGGCGGCCGATTTAAATACCCTCCGCCCGCGGCGCGCTCCCTCCGCCGTCCGCGCCCCGCGCCACGGTCGCGCGGTGGAACAGATTGCGACAGCGTCTGAGGTGACGTCGGTGTGATGGCTCTGTCCGCCGTGGTCGTCACAACTATACGTTTGCTAGATTTACTCTTGATTAATCCAATCGCTGGTTCCCAAGCCTTGCTAAGATTATAGCCACAGTCGTGGTTTATGAGGTCGTCATTGGTGCGAATTTCGATGGCCTCTCTAACAACGCTGTCCCAGTATCTCGACGTCTGTACCAGAATCCTCGTGCGGTCATACTCCATGGCGTGATTTTCCGACAAACAATGTTCAGCGACCGCCGACTTGCTCGGATACATCAGTCGAGTGTGCCTCTGGTGTTCACGGCATCGATCCTCGACGGTACGCATCGTCTGACCAATATACGACTTGCCACATTGACACGGAATCTGGTACACGCCGGCCTTCCTCAAACCGAGGTCATCTTTGGCGCTCCCCACCAGTGCACGAGTTTTATTTGGACGACAAAACACAGTTCCGGCCCGGTGTTTCTTCAAAATGCGGGCGATTTTCCCCGAGAGTGCGCCTGTGTATGGAATAAATGCAGTGCCTACCTCCTCCCTCGTGACTTCATCCATCTCAACAGATTGTACTGCAGTGGTTGGGCGGAGAGCACGTTGAATCTGCCACTCTGAGTACCCATTTTTTCGAAATACAGTTCTCAGGTGTTCCAATTCCTGGGGTAGACTCTCTGCGTCAGAGATAGTGCGCACCCTATGTACTAGAGTTTTAAGTACCCCGTTCCTCTATGAGGGATGGTGGCAGCTGTCTGCGTGCAAATTCGCACCAATGACGACCTCATAAACCACGACTGTGGCTATAATCTTAGCAAGGCTTGGGAACCAGCGATTGGGTTAATAAAGAGTAAATCGAGCAAACGTATAGTTGTGACGACCACGGCGGACAGAGCCATCACACCGACGTCATGTCAGACGCCGTCGCAATCTGTTCCACCGCGCGACCGTGGCGCGGGGCGCGGACGGCGGAGGGAGCGCGCCGCGGGCGGAGGGTATTTAAATCGGCCGCCGCCGCGACCGAACCCAGTTCCCTCTGAGCAGCCATAGTGTACGGATCTCCGTGCCAGCACGTTCACAGGAACTCAGTCCGTCAGTTCACCTGATGATGGCGACATGTATGATCGCCGAAATATTGTGCCCGTTGGACACTATAGACCGGCAGCACACCCGTGGATATTTTGATTATCAAATACGCCGGGAGAAACTCAAGAATCACAAGAACATTACTGTTTGCAGTTGCCCATCGCTTCCCGAAACTTGTTGCAAATACAAGTTAAGTATTGTCATTCCTCTTATTATAATGAAAAACTATTAATGTCATTTTGCTTGAATTGTTGTATAGCATTCCGAGAACGCAGCGTCCCTTAGGCACCCTATATGAGACGAGTGGGCAGCAACCCACAGTGGGTGCTTCCGTAACCAAGGCAGCCGGTGTTTTTTGTTTTAAGAGGCACCGTATCGAAGATTTTTAACGCCTACACGGAAAGCGGACAAACATCATCGGTTAAGTCACAGCGCCGTCGCAAGTGCGTGGTGAGTGATCGTGACAGACTGTAGTTGTAGAGGACTGCGACGAAAAATAAGAGGGCGACAACTGAAAAATTCCGTGCAAAACTGAATGTCGCATTCGCTAATCCTGTCAGCACCAAAGCAACATGAAGGGAACTTCAGAAGCAATAAAACCAGGACTACGAAGCAGTTGAAGGTCATTTGGTCGGATGAGTCTATTTCCAACCTCTTTTGGTTGGGTTTACGTGGCAAGACTGAAACGTGGCGAGAATTCGGTAATGATTTTGTCAGCCATATCTTGGTATTCCGTGCATTACTGCCAAGGGTTAAGTGAACATCTTTGCTGATCAGGCCATCCCGTGTTCCAATGTTTGAAACATTGTAACCCCAAAGGTAGTACTGTGTTCCAAGACGACAACTCGCATCATCCAGGACTGTTTGTGTGAGCTCGAGGGTGATTGTCGCATCGCCCCTGGCCACAACAGTCACCAGAAGTCAATATTATATAGTCTTTAGCTCTGCTCTGGAGAGTAGGGTGTATGATCGCTATCCAGATCCATTATTGTTACGTGAACTTGATACTGTTTTGCAAGATGAATGGTATGTGATTGCCTCGAAAAACGCACAGGACCGCACTTATCCACTCCAAAGTAACTGGAAACTTTGAATTCGAACTGTTTTCCTGTATAGTGTAAGGCAATGTAATGTGTTGCGTTTTTGATGTCTCCGTATTTTTGTCCAATCCCTGTAAGCACTATATGTCGACGAGATCCCGGCCGGCTAGCCGCGCGGTCTAACGCGCTGCTTCCCGAGCGGGAAGGCGTGCCGGTCCCCGGCACGAATCCGACCGACGCATTAGTGTCGAGGTCCGGTGTGCCGGCCAGCCTGTGGATTGTTTTTAAGGCGGTTTTCCATCTGCCTCGGCGAAAGCGGGCTGGTTCCCCATATTCCGCCTGCGACCGAACCGCCGAATCTTTCCATCAGTAAATGCGGTATGTTCTCAACTGACTCGGTTGTTTAACCCCCTCCACTGACGGAATGACCCGCTTCCTAATTCCGTATGTATAAAACCAATACGGACTTGTAGCTGTCACGCCTTTGCGCTTACTGCTACGTATTTTAACTGTAAATAGCTCAGTCCTAATGGTAAGAGGTAGTAGTGAATTCACGTTGTTAATATTTGAATACAGCACAGCTGCCACAAGCTCAGCTCACTTTTACTCCACTCCTACCCTCGCCATTGCACCACATTAACTAGGTGCTACATGTACCTTGCTAAATTCACTTGCGTATACATTTTTGACCGTTACTCGCCAGTATTTACCTAATGATTAGTGCACTCCTAACAGGACTATTTCCCTAAGAGCTGTGATGATTGAACGGGTTCGATCCACGGCCTACAGTGCCCTACAGTTCACACAGTAACACTGCCTACCTGACCCACTTAACTTGGTAGTGAGCTTATGTATCCAATCACCACTGCTAGCAGCAGTGGATAATCCTATCAGCACGACGAGAGCAGCAGACTTACCGTCGAATCCTCCTGAAAATACTTATAACTACGGTCGCCAGCTCTGAAGGAGCAAAACAATAAATCAATTTTTGGCTCGTTTCAAAGGGAATGGCTTGAGTTGAATTAAACTTAATTCTGAATATTACTATTTCTGATCATTCTAGATGATTCTACAAAGCAAATACTCTCTCAATTTCTGTGAGTTGGCTTGGTAATTACTACCAAGACAGTTTATGCAACTTGGGTTAACAAAATTCTATCCTTCAACTTATTAAATGATTTTGGATCTTACTCTTTGGACAATTGATACAGAATTAGTTAAGTGACTTTACTTGAAAGGTTACTCAGAAAAATTTAAGTAACTATGAATAGGCGACTCATTCTGGTGTGACCATTGCTCTTTTCAACATTCTTATACGCTAAAGTATTCTACAACCAAAAGAATTGTAAATGAAAGAGGCGATGGTGGCCTCAGTCTGATTTCACTATACTATGTTTGAGGTTACTACACTTTACAATGAACAACATGCGTCATAATTTTACTCATTACTATATTCTGTCCTCTGCACTTGCATAAAAGAAAACTGGTATTCTCCTTTTACATGTATACAAAGTTCGACTTAACAATTGCAAGCAGTCTTGCCTTGGGTAGACGTGTCGGTGCTGGTGGTGAGATGCATGTGGCTAACGCGGCTCTTCACGCCTCATGCCCTTAATGGCAGCTGGAACTACGAGCTGTAGCACTCGTATAAGCTACTGCACGTCCGCCATAAAATCTGGGCGCAGGAACTCTTACAATCAGCCCCAGTGGCATAGAGGCGGCTTCAACAACCATTCTTCGCGTTTCACTCCAAAAACGACGACGATATTCGCCTCTTCTCTGTTGCACAATCACTTTTGCGTGAGCACAGTTACGCACGTCCGATCACGTCAACACTCCCCAGGCCATTCCATTGTTCAGTCCCTGTGTCTCCAGCTACCCCTAGCTACACTCTTATCACCAAGAGTGGGGGCGTTCTCCTACCACCTTTTTACCAAAATCATTTAGTATTTAAGAATATTTATATTTGCTACCCTGGAGTTCATACCAGTCATAATAATTTACTACTAGCGCTTTACAACATTAAATTATACAGTAATAACTTATAATTACCAAGAAAAAGAATACATTTGACTCCGAGAGCTTAGTGCATTGTCTGACAGGTAGTGCTAATTCCCAGTTTCGCCAATAGATGGTATCAGGGTGCACTCCCTGGCAGTCTCACACAAGCGCCCCCGTTTCCGACGCGCGGGCTCCAAATTACTGTCAGCCCACCATCATTTCAGTTCCGTTACACGCCTCAGTTACACTGTTGGCGATTGCTGTGCAAACACTGTCTCCACACACGTGTGCACCATAATTACCCTATCATGCAAACATTGGGGTTACACTCGTTTGGTATGAGAAGTTCCCGGGAGGGACGTAGGGGTCCATTGAGTGCCGAACCGCACAGGGTGGACTGCTGTGGCCTGTTGTGGGGTTCTGAACCACTGAGGGCTACGGCGGGACGAGGCTTCTCCATCGTTTTTAGGTTTAATGCGCACAATATGTCGATGAACAAGCTAGTCCTCTAGTTCACGTGGTGCGAGACTTCTTTTTATGCACCTTGACTCCAACGGTAGCCGAAATACTGCGTACAAAAGTTGAATTAACTCAGTTGTACACACGAAAGCACACCATTAATCAATCACACCGTGAAAACCCGGGGAATTCTATTTTTCCCTGTCTTAAGACTGACACTGTCAAAAAACTAGGTGTCCAAAAACTTGTGGCCAGACGAGAACTAAAATAGTAGGTTCAAACAAGAGCCAGGTTTTTGTTGTTGTCAAATTTCTCCTCGCAGAGTCAATAAATGTTGTCGCTACTCTGATGAGAAGGAAGATAACAATAAATTTCAGTGTATCTAAGAACATCTTAAATGGCTAGTTGTCAATAAGGTCCCATTGTACGATCGAGTTGTAATTCTAAATTGCTAGTGAACTACCGCACATCATCCTAATATGAGCCGTGCTTTTAACAGTTCACTATGTCACTCCTTACAATGGCCATGCAGCGTTAATACATTACTTGACATTTGCTCAGTAACAAAGAGACTGTTACAGGGGAGTAATCACAGGCAATGATGGATGACATGAAACACAGTGTATGCGTAACAGGAATGCAGTGGTATACTTATCAGGAAAAAAGGTGCATATTTCACCTCATAGGAAAACAAGATAATAGACATTAATAACGTTCGTGTCGCCGGGCGGTTTGCGGCGCCATGTAACGGATTGCGCGACCCCTCCCGCCGGAGGTTCGAGTCCGCCCTCGGGCATGGGCATGGGTGTGTGTGTTCTTAGCGTAAGTTAGTTTAAATACTGTGTAAATCTAGGGAATTCCACACATTTTTTAACGTTCGTGTCCGACTCACATCACGCTAATAAACAGTTGACGAGTACCTGGAGGATACTGTCTCACTCCTCTCTCGTTTTCAGTTCTTTCACGGTTCGGAGAGAGAGTGTGTGTGTCTGCTGATTGAAATATGTCTGCCAAAAACATCCCATGCGTGATCTGTAGGGTTTAGGTCACGAGAGTACGCGGGACATTCCATACGTCCAACATCTTCACTTTTCATTGTGTCAGACACCTCAGCGTCAGCGGGCACTGTAGTCCAGAAACAGGACGTCGGGACCTACCAAACCCCTAAGGAGACATACGTGATCCAGAATATCTTTCCAATACCACTGTGCTCTAACGGTATCTCGCGCCAAGATTTGCAGTGGTGTTCGGACATTGAGCATAATGCCTACCCATAACGATGACGTTCATGAACATTCTGTGGTATCTAACGCGTTTCCCTCAGTTTTCGCACTGACTGGTGGTCAGATTCGTCGGAGAACATCACCCTGTATCACTGTTGCTGACCCCAACCAATATGCTCTCTACAACAACGTCTCTTTCTCGACGATAGCGTGGTTGAAATCGCGCGGATTTAAAAGGCTTCCGAGCATACAAAACACCCCGATGTAATCGTCCGCCGCTCGTGGTCTCGCGGTAGCGTTCTCGCTTCCCGAGCACGGGGTCCCGGGTTCGATTCCCGGCGGGGTCAGGGATTTTCACCTGCCTCGAGATGTCTGGGTGTTTGTGTTGTCCTCATCATTCCATCATCATCCAGGAAAGTGGCGAAATTGGACTGAGCAAAGGTTGGGAAATTGTACGGGCGCTGATAACCACGCAGTTGAGCGCCCCACAAACCAAACATCATCATCACCCCGACGTAATCGTCGTGAAATTGTTCTGGAAAAAGGTACCTGTACCAGCAGCGACTGCACGTTCTGCAGGTATCTGCGTAGACTTGTCCTTTTCGCTACTAGGGCTACGTACCGATCCTCTTGCGGTGTGGTGGTCCGTCTACGACTCCTGGCATGCCTTCGCATAACATTTCCACCTCCAAAAGGTCTTTTTTAATTCGAGGTGATACTTTTGGACACACGCATTACCCATTACTGTGGCTACAGGAATGACGCCCTGACCAGCTTCGAGCCGTCCAGCTCTCCTCCACGATAGCAAGCTGTCAAATGATGTCATACAGACATGTTGCCGTGCCACACGGAATGTGACACTAATCGGTTCCAAAAGAGCTTCCGTCAAACACCGTGTTGCACTAACTGTGGACATCGAAAGAAAACGAAGACAGATGAGCGACGCGGGAGCGGCAGTTTCAAAAGTGGCGCCTGACCCTGGCGCCAGTAGACGTCACCGGTGCTGCCACGGGCAGTAGCTCCACTAGCTGCCCGGGTCGACTTGCGTGCGCGCGCCACATTGAGTCTATCTACACTACTGGCCATTAAAATTGCTACACCATGAAGATGACGTGCTACAGACGCGAAATTTAACCGACAGGAAGAAGACGCTGTGATATACAAATGATTAGCTTTTCAGAGCATTCACACAAGGTAGGCGCCGGTGGCGACACCTACAACGTGATGACACGAAGAAAGTTTCCAACCGATTTCTCATACACAAACAGCAGTTGACCGGCGTTGCCTGGTGAAACGTTGTTGTGATGCCTCGTGTAAGGAGGAAAAATGCGTACCATCACGTCTCCGACTTTGATAAAGGTCGGATTGTATCCTATCGCGATTGCGGTTTATCGTATCGCGACATTGCTGCTCGCGCTGGTCGAGATCCAATGACTGTTAGCAGAATATGGAATCGGCGGGTTCAGGAGGGAAATATGGAACGCCGTGCTGGATCCCAACGGCCTCGTATCACTAGCAGTCGAGATGACAGGCATCTTATCCGCATGGCTATAACGGATCGTGCAGCCACATCTCGATCCCTGAGTCAACAAATGGGGACGTTTGCAAGACAACAACTATCTGCACGAACAGTTCGACGACGTTTGCAGCAGCAAGGACTATCAAATGGTTCAAATGGCTCTGAGCACTATGGGACTCAACTGCTGAGGTCATTAGTCCCCTAGAACTTAGAACTAGTTAAACCTAACTAACCTAAGGACATCACAAACATCCATGCCCGAGGCAGGATTCGAACCTGCGACCGTAGCGGTCTTGCGGTTCTAGACTGCAGCGCCTTTACCGCACGGCCACTTCGGCCGGCCATGGACTATCAGCTCGGAGACCATGGCTGCGGTTACCCTTGACGCTGCATCACAGACAGGATCGCCTGCGATGGCGTACTCATCGACGAACCTGGGCGCACGAAAGACAAAAGTCATGTTTTCGGATGAATCCAGGTTCTCTTTACAGCATCATGATGGTCGCATCCGCGTTTGGCGACATTGCGGTGAACGCACATTCGAAGCGTGTATTCGTCATCGCCGTACTGGCGTATCACCCGGCGTGATGGTACGGGGTGCCATTGGTTACAAGTCTCGGTCACCTCTTGTTCGCACTGACCGCACTTTGAACAGTGGACGTTACATTTAAGATGTGTTCCGACCCTTGGCTCTACCCTTCATTCGATCCCTGCGAAACCTTACATTTCAGCAGGATAATGCACGAGCGCATGTTGCAGGTCCTGCACGGGCCTTTCTGGATACAGAAAATGTTCGACTGCTGCTCTGGGCAGCACATTCTCCAGATCTCTCACCAACTGAAAACGTCTGGTCAATGGTGGCCGAGCAACTGGCTCGCCACAATACGCCAGTCACTACTCTTGATGAACTGTGGTATCGTGTTGAAGCTGCATGGGCAGCTGTACCTGTACACGCCATCCAAGCTCTGACTCAATGCCCAGACGTATGAAGGCCGGTATTACATCCAGATGAGGTTGTTCTCAGTACTTAGTTTTCAGGATCTATGCACTCAAATTGCGTGAAAAAGTAATCACATGTCAGTTCTAGTATAATATATTTGTCCAATGAATACCCGTTTATTATTTGCATTTCTTCTTGGTGTAGCAATTTAATGGCCAGTAGTGTAATTGGCTGCTGATGATGTCATCATGCCTATATAAGCGAGAAACCGTAGCAGCCCCGGCAGTCACTGAATTCCTGACATTGATGGCGGAGATGGTCATCGAAAGCTCGAGGATTTTATTCGAATTGACGCGACTTGGAATACGAGAACGTTTTATTCAAGCATACAGAGTGTTCCCGCACAGGCTTCGTTGCAGTTAATGCGCCCCCTCCCCCCCCCCCCTCCCTGCTCTACATTTCCTTTTACTATGCCCGCAGCTCGTGGTCGTGCGGTAGCGTTCTCACTTCGCGCGCCTGGGTTCCCGGGTTCGATTCCCAGCGGGGTGAGGGATTTTCTCCGCCTCGTGATGGCTGGGTGTTGTGTGATGTCCTTAGGTTAGTTAGGTTTAAGAAGTTCTAAGGATCTGATGACCTCAGAAGTAAAGTCCCATAGTGCTCAGAACCATTTGAACTTAAGAACTGCTACATCTGCAGAAGACAGGCTCACTGTAACACTCCGATTCCTTGCTGCAGGAGTGGGTTAGGTTAGGTCAGGTCAGGTCTCCAGTCTTCTTAATCTATTTTTGTATTCAGGGTGCCTCACGTTGTAAAACGCCTCATCAGCTTCATACATCTCTATTAATTTTGTAGTTGTCGGCACACACCAATCGTATTTACCGGCAATGTTTATAAAAAACACTACAGACGACAGAGCGCTGCAGCGATGCTAGCGCTCCACGTGGTAACATGTCACATTGCAGTGAACAGAAGACAAGCGACTTCTTTGATCAAATCTACAGCGAGGCCCTAGATTTGATCAAATATTGGACGACATTTGACAAAGTTCCCTATGACAACATCGAATATCTTTGACAAAGATATTTGACAAAGATATTTGATAATAGTGGCCTTAGTGTTGGTTGTTCCTCAGCAAGTGTCAAACAGTGCATAAAAGAATAAATTTCGCTGATGTGGCGACGAGAACATACATGGCTGAGGTCGGTGGCAAACCATAAGATTAGATTAGATTTACTTTCATTCCAATTGATCCGTAGTGAGGAGGTCCTCCAGGATGTGGAACATGTCAGAAAAACAACAATACATGACAAATATTTACAACTAAAACAAATAAGCTAATGTACCATTCCACAGGTCCCAAGTGGAATGATCGTCATTTTTTAATGAACACTAAGAGTCATTTTACAAATACTAATGCACTGAATTTAAAATAAAAAAGTTTTTTATTTATTTATAAGGTAATAAACATGTAATACAACTACTGAAATACTTATTTACAATGAACACATTACTGCACTGAAATGGTGCAGAAGTTAGATTATACTTACACACAACCACACACACACACACACACACACACACACACACACACACACACACAGACACACAAATTTTCAGTGAACACATTACTGCACTGAAATTGTGCAGAAGTTATGTTGTACTTATATACAAATCAGTTGGTTTTACTAAGAAATTCATCAATGGAGTAGAAGGAGTTGGCCACCAATAAATCCTTTAGGCTTCTCTTAAACTGAATTTCATTGGTTGTTAAGCTTTTTATGGCTGCTGGCAAGTTATTGAAAATGTGTGTTCCTGAATAATGCACACCTTTTTGTACAAGACTACGTGACTTTAAATCCTTGTGAAGATTATTCTTATTTCTAGTATTGATTCCACGAATTGAGATGTTGGTTTGAAAAAGTGATATATTTTTAATGACAAATTTCATTAAGGAATAAATATATTGGGAAGCTGTAGTTAGTATCCCTAGTTCCCTAAACAGGCTTCTGCAGGATGTTCTTGAGCTCACACCACATATAATTCTTACTGCACGTTTTTGTGCCCGGAAAACTTTAGCTTGGCTTGATGAATTACCGCAAAAAATAATCCCATATGACATTATGGAATGAAAGTAAGCATAGTATGCCAGCTTTTTCATTTTTATATCCCCTGTGTCTGACAAAATTCGCATTGCAAACAGAGATTTGTTAAGACGCTTCAGCAGTTGTGTGGTGTGCTCCTCCCAGTTGAATTTATTATCAAGCTGTAATCCCAAGAATTTAACACTGTCCACTTCTTCTATCTTCTTGTCATCGTATGTTAGACATATACTCTTGGGACACCCCTTACAAGTTCTGAACTGCATGTAGTGTGTTTTTTCAAAGTTTAGTGACAAAGAATTGGCTAGGAACCAGTGATTAATGTCCACAAATATTTTATTGGCTGATCTTTCTAAGACTACACTTGATTTGCTATTTATTGCAATGTTTGTATCATCGGCAAACAAAACAAACTTGGCATCTGGTAATGTTACTGATAACAGGATATTGATCCTGGTTTCGGCGTATTAATGTCATACAGTTTCCTATATCTGAGTGGGTGCTTTCATTAGGTTAATTAGACACAGTGGCTTATCGGGGTAGGCAGTCAGACGGCGACGAGTCGTGCCCAGGTGAGCAGGCGGGGTGGTGCGCCCCGCCTGGGACGGAATGTGGATATGAGGGGGCGGCCGTTACTCACCACTCCTAACGATCCACCCAGGCCAGGCGGAGGCAGCCGAGAGCCGCCGCTCTAAATATAGACCGGGACTCGAGACTCTCCAATCAATTACCTGCTCACACACGGTAAACGGGTTACCTGTCCGAGTTTAACGTTAGGCCTGGCTACAATAGCGTTCTCTGTCTCGTGTCCACCAAGTAGCCAACAATAAAATGATCTTATTACTAAATATCTAGCTTTGATTTAGCCTTAAGACAAAACTCGTATTTCACAAATAACTAAAGAACCGAAAGTTATACAGAGTGCCAATGAAGTTCCACTTTCGTTTCAAAAAATCGTAACTTGGAAACTGTTAGCGACAGAACACCGTTGTTTGTTGCAAATCGTTTATCAGTTCTAAATTTTTTTCCTGTTAAACATAAAGGAGTAAAGAAAACAAAAGCAGTAAAGGAAACAAAAGAAAAATTCGGAGTAGGTATTAATATCCATGGAGAAGAAATAAAAATTCCGGGGTTCGCCGATGACAATGTAATTTTGTCAGAGACAGCAAAGGACTTGGAAGAGCAGTTGAACGGAATGGACAGTGTCTTGAAAGGAGGATATAAGATGAACATCAACAAAAGCGAAACGAGGATAATGGACTGTAGTTGAATTAAGTCGGGTGATGCTGAGGGAATTAGATTAGGTTGTAAGATGTCAGGCAAATCCAACACCTTCCATGAAAACCCTTGACATGATAAGCAAATCCAGTAGTATGTCACATAGCTCCGAATAAATCGTGACATTAAATTAACCAAAGTAATACGAGTAATGAGTGAGCAAATGGAATACCACAGACTAACACAAGAATGCCTAAATGCAAGTCATACCTTCCCACCGTGAGACAGACGCGGTTCCGAGGGGAGAAACGAGAACAGAAGCCGAGAGCAGAACCGTGTTAAGCTGGAAGGCCCTACGATAAGGGACGGACACCCACGTCGGCAGCTAACCGCTAGGACCACCCCCAGCCCATGTTAAAAGCTAGAGCCCTCCAGAAGAACAGTATAGATCTTACGATAACACTAAAAGGACCACACCAGCTGCAAGTTTTAGCGTAAGACTTTTTCGCGTCTCTGTTACGTTGCAAACTTTAAAAACATTGACCCACCACGAAAAGTATAACGTTTCTCATTGGATAGACAGAATTTTTGTAGGTGGAGCTTAAGGTTAACATTGAGACCCTGATTGGTCAGATGAAAACACAGCCAGATAGTTTTTTTTTAAACCTACTTCGGTAAATTGTAGTAAGGAGAAGTTAGGAGAGAGTTGCTTCCGAGACGGCGAGGTGAGCGGAGCTGTGCTGCCCGCCGCCCCCTGACGAACACCGACAAGGTAATGAACGCACGCGATGCCGCATAACAGCGCATAAAGCTTCACTCAGAACTGCAGAAGTCTCATCTGTTACACCCCCTTTTTGCGTAATACTAGTGTCGATCGTCAATTAAAGCTCATGGTATTCACATTTGCTACGTAAGTTAAAATCTGAAACGCGATGATTTTTCTGTTATATAATTATTGAGAAGCCACATCAGCCACTGTAATTTACGACAAGTTAGATAAGTAATTAAAGATGATTGAGGGTCTCTGTAGACCATTTTGATAGTTTTCTCTCTTGTCAAACTTAATTTAAAACTAGATTATAGATGTGATATGGCGTAGGTCATCCTTAGATCCATTGTAGAACTTGGAAACCCACTCAGGGAATATTCATTCACATTTTTGTTGAACGCAGTTGGTTTTTATCATCCTGTATTAAAACATTTCCTTTTATCAATAGTGCAATTTATAAACAATGTTTTGTGAGTAGAATAAAATTTCCAATGGTAAACTTAACTGCTTTTTCGACGTTATTTTACCAGCTAACTAAAGATAGGAAAGCCTTGAACCCCTTCCACTAAATTTAGTTAGTATTAAGATTCTTTTACAGGGAGTGCAGTAGAGCTGACGCTGAAATCATTAAGTATTTGGTTATATCATCGCTAGTCTCACTGAAATCTTCTGAACTCTACATGCCATGTGTGGTCTGGCGTCTCCTTACCAGCAATAGGTCCCAGGTTCAAACTAGTCAATTCCCTAAAAAACACGCTCAGACGTCGTTGCGCGAAAGTGGTAGGGAGACACGATATAGAACAAACAGACACCACGCAGAATGTTAGAAGGTGTCAGGAAGTCGTTCCTGAAAGTATTTGTATGGGCTGTAGCGATGTATGGAAGTGAAACGTGGACGATAAATAGTTTAGACAAGAAGAGAATAGCTTTCAAAATGTGGTGCTACAGAAAAATGCTGAAGATTAGATGGGTAGATCACATACCTAATAAGGAGGTATTGAACAGAATTAGGGAGAAGAGGAGTTTGTGGCACAATTTGACAAGAAGACGGGACCGGTTGGTAGGACATGTTCTGAGGCATCAAGGGATCACAAATTTAGGATTGGAAGGCAGCGTGGAGGGTAAAAATCGTAGAGGGAGACCAAGAGATGAATACACTCTTCAGATTCAGAAGGACGTAAGTTGCAGTAGGTACAGGGAGATGAAGAAGCTTGCACGGGATAGAGTAGCATGGAGAGCTGCATCAAACCAGTCTCAGGACTGAAGACAACAACAACAACAACAACAACAACAACAAACATAAAGACAATATTCGAGTTCTGCTCATGTACGGACCAATACTGCAGCATCTGCTTGGTTCACTGATTCGTGCACCAAATGTAGAAGTGTCATTGACTGGTGTTGTGGACACGCGATTCTCGACGAAATCTCACAACAGGACGTCTAAACCTCTAATGGCGTGATACTGGGAGAGCGCGGAGGCCGAGTGATGGGACCATCACGACTCATCTGTAACACTAGCAGTTCTATTAGGTTGGTGCATACATTTGTATCATTTTTGCGGAAGTTTAATAAACAAACAGATGCACATAACAGAATAACATAGTCTCTTTCACTATTTACAAGTCTGCCAACGGCTCAAATGGCTCTGAGCACTATGGGACTCAACATCGGAGGCCATCAGTCCCCTAGAACTAAGAACCACTTAAACCTAACTAACCTAAGGGCATCACAAACATCCATGCCCAAGGCAGGATTCGAACCTGTGACCGTAGCAGTCGCGCGGTTCCGGACTGAAGCGCCTAGAACCGCCCGGCCACCGCGCCCGGCGGTCTGTCAACGCTAGGGTAACTTTTCGATATTGCGACTGCAGATATCACGTGGTTTCGAGGCGAAGAAACTGTCGAGCCCTGTTCGGAGCGCACTTTCATTTGGAAAGAATGTTCCTTGAGGGTTGTTCGATAGAGAGCGGAAAAGGTGCAAATCTGAAGATCAGTTGAACAACGTGGGTGCTGAATGACCTCCCAAGTCTACTGCGGTATAGTGTTTTTTCTCAGTCTAGCAGAATGAAGGCAGACGTTATCGCGGAGTAGCATCATTTCACACAACCTTCCGGGCGGTTGTTCTTGGACTGCGTCTGCAAGACGTCTCAGTTGTTGATAATAAATGTCGGCAGTGATGGTTACACCTAGGGAAGCAATTCACCACGCCGTCGTTGTTCCCCAAAATGCATAACGTTATATTTTGTGGAAGCACACAGATCTCTGTACGGGAAGTTGCTGCTTTGTTTGGGCTCAGCCATTCCTTTCTTTATCTTATGATAGAATAAAGACACCATTTCTCGTCACCAGTAAGGATACAGAATAGGAATGTTGTGTGTTGTTTATGGACCAACTGATGACGAGCAAGCATACATGCACGTAAGGTTACCAGCTGACTTTTTTGTGATTTTAGCTTAGAGCATGCAGTAGCCATATACCTGATTTTTGAACCTTTGCCATTGCATACAAATGTCGCACGATGGTGGAATGATCACAGTTCATCACATTTGCGAGATCTCGAGTACACTTACGTGGATCGTTGTGAATTAATGCTTTTAAAACGATTTTCACCAAACCTCGAAGGATTTCTTGAACGTGAAAAGTCTCTAACGCCAAAATGATCCTTCTCATAACGAGAAAACCATTTTCTTGCCGTACTCTGTCCAGTGGCATTAGCCCCGTACACGCCACAAACAGAAGAATACGTCGGAAATGTTCCGATTTCTGTACTAGACACTGCATTTTCTAGCGTCCACAGCTCCATTCGTTATGTCCAAACGCCATAATAGCAACAGTGAACTACAAATGAAAAACGATAATCCATAAATAAACCCATAGTACCCGATATACCAATATGCAAAACAAAAACGCTGCGAACTTATAGCCGACCGGAGTGGCCGAGCGGTTCTAGGCGCTACAGTCTGGAACCTCGCGACTGCTAGGGTCGCAGGTTCGAATCCTGCCTCGGGCATGGATGTATCTGATGTCCTTAGGTTAGTTAGGTTTAAGTAGTTCTAAGTTCTAGGGGACTGATGACCTCAGACGTTAAGTCCCATAGCGCTCAGAGCTATTTGAACCATTTTGCAAACTTACACACCAACGTAACACTAAACTATCAAAAACTGAGAATTTTACTCCTTTGAAAGGAATTTGGAATGACCGTGGTCGATTGTTATGGATAAGGCACTAGATTATTTTTCGTTTCTCGAAAAAATTCTGTTGAAAGGAAGTAGTATCAGAACAAACGGGATTCGAACCAAGGTTCTATTAGTAATAAAGTTAACAGCGGTACTTAAAAGCAAATGGTCGCCAACCTAATTAGGCAAAATTGTGCCAAGTACTTCCATTGTTCATAAAGTTTACTATCTGGACTGATAATACTTAACAATGAAATTATGTTATGCAAATGGGACACACAACAGCTGCACAATTTAGCAATCAGTGTAACAGGTTTGGCATGAACAACACAGAAGTAATATGAAAACGTTTCGGCAACAACTGGCTCTCAATAAAACTGTACATAAAACTATACCTTGAAGAAGAAGAGCTGAAGACTACTATAAGCAATTAATCAGATACTAGAGCACCACTAATTTATACATGGGTATCTATTATGTTACTTGCACTGAAAGGGTTTTCAGATATTTATATTACCTTTACTAATTACCATTTGTTTTCTTGTGGAACATTCACTTCTGTATACAGGATAGAGCACAAATGAAACATGTGGTCCTTGAACTTGGCATAGTCTGAACTGTTACAACAAATTAATATAGCACGCACAACTCATAAGAAAGAAAGTTACACGTCCTTATTACTGTTATTGTACTTCAAAAGTGACTCAACAACTACCGTGTGGACCCAGAAACTATTCTGCAAGTTGTCTCAGCTCAAGAGTAACACAATATTCAAGACACAATATGAGAAACACTTAACTACACGCACATGAAAATATATACACTATTACTTACAAACCTGTATAATAATTATTCCTCATGCTGGCCCTTCCAGTTTACTGATTAGTACCTGCTCTGAATGATCACAATTTTATGCTTATTTTTTAAATACTGTTTTGATATTCCAAAAAGATGACGTTTAATCAAAACGCTTTAGATCATTTCTTTGCAACTGTACTCGTGAAACTTTTGACTATTTTCTTTTGTGAGACACGTGGCGTACATCAGAAACAAGACTCACTGAATGGTACGGAACTGTACTACTCCACAGAAGCTATTCAAAATTTTTAAAGAAAGCAATTACTTCTCAGTTCAATAAAATAGAAAACTCTGAAATATTGTTGTACTTGCAGAAGGATCCTAACTTCGTACATGATTAAGAATAAAGTATAGGTCTTCAAGACAAAGTTTAAATAACACGCCATTATTATTTGCATAAGAAACCAAACAAATGGTGCACGCAATTTTACAGTACTAAACAGGATTTTTCAAATGAAAGTGATGGCTGTGGCTATCTTATGTGACTGTTAAAAAGGACGTCAAAATCGTCGTTGCTCTTGCTGTACAACAAGCTCTGAAAGTCTCTTCGTAGCGTCGGATTTTAAATAATCTTGCTGCTGTTCCTGTTTCATTCAGCACACAAGATGCGAACAGTTTGCATGCTAGAAACAGACGAACTCTTGCCACAAAGGAGTCTTGCAGTTCGACCTCCAAATGCAACTTTTCTACTCCCGCCAAGCCGGTTTCGTTGCGGAGGGACTACCCTCAAGATTTTTCATCATTACAATCCTAAGTTCCCTAAGCACGAGCCGGTTCTACAAAAATAGTTTTAATATTCCAATACTTTTGCAGAGCATTGCTTTTAACATTACGTACATACATTAATTATTCTGACATAAAGAATGAATAAAACATTTACATAAATGTTACATCAAAGAGCATGGTTATACAGATGTCACTTTAAGTAAATGCAAACAAACAAGGTATAAGAGATAAGTATAGGTCATATAGATATTAGTGCTACACGTCCAGAAAATTTGTCATTCGGCACGTCCTGCATGTTCAAACTCTACCGTAGGGGTGCACCACAAAGCTGGAAGATTATGGACGGCTGCAGCTCAGCGATCTGTGGCAATAGTAACTATTCAACCTTGTCCAGGTAAACATTTCCTATTATGCTTTTCTCTGCAAGGAAAATGAGCCTATCACCCTCTCGTGCATTATCACACCAAAACTTTAACTTCGAGCTATAACGGGTGTTCAAATGGTTCAAATGGCTCTGAGCACTATGGGACTCAACTGCTGAGGTCATTAGTCCCCTAGAACTTAGAACTAGTTAAACCTAACAAACCTAAGGACATCACACACACCCATGCCCGAGGCAGGATTCGAACCTGCGACCGTAGCAGTCCCGCGGTTCCGGACTGCAGCGCCAGAACCGCTAGACCACCGCGGCCGGCGTTTGAACAGTGCTGTAACGTCAAGTTGGTCATGTTCTATTAACATTCTAACCAATAGCCATTGTACGTTGTAAGTGTAAAAGTGCCATTTAGTTATGTTGGTTCCTGTGGTAACAAACTCATATTTCAGTATTTCTACTCAAATGTTCTTCTTTGTTCACACAAATATAAAAGCCACCTTGATGACTGACGTTTTGCTAAAAAGCCAGGAAGCAGCCATTTGACTGTGGGACTTGTACCTGTGTGTTATTACTTGGAGCCGGGCTCTTCAGTTAAGTAATCTGAGTTTTAATTTGTCGTGATGTAAGCTAGTCAATGTTTTAATTTGTCATGGTGTAAGCTAGACAATGGTAATTATTACTTTTAGTTTGTTACAGGAAATCTCTATTTAATTCTAAGCTGTCCCTACTTTTTTTTTTTGAAACTTCCACTTATTCTACTGAGGTGCATCGGCTCCTATAGGTAGATACTGTGCCTTATATTTACATTATTTGCTAATTATGTATTTAATCTTTAAATTTTATCGTGTTCACTAACTGAAGTTATGTAATTATTTTGCTCCCTTTAAAATCTGTTCACTGCAGTGAACTTTGCTATGACCCCTTCTACTAGTTTTAATAATGTATATGGTAATTGCAAGTTCATTCTTCTGAAACTGAATTAAGCGAAGGCGCAGCTAAGTTTTCTAACTCAGATTTACGTCGTGTAGTTGTTACGTAAGTTCCATGAAATTGTCAGCTCTGAAACCTTTTCCTGAGTTATAGTTTGTGTGTAAAATTTGTGGTTTCAGCTTGGTTTCATGTGAATTACAATCACACGGTTGAACTGTTATTTCTTGTAGCACGATGTCATCGTAAATTGTAACATGAAGTACGTAGCATGTGTTATTCACCCTTGAAAAGTTAAAAAAGGTTTTTAATACTGACGTTCGAATTTACTTGTAATAAATTAGATTAAGCAAAATGTGTAGCCGGCCGCGGTGGTCTAGCGGTTCTGGCGCTGCAGTCCGGAACCGCGGGACTGCTACGGCCGCAGGTTCGAATCCTGCCTCGGGCATGGGTGTGTGTGATGTCCTTAGGTTAGTTAGGTTTAAGTAGTTCTAAGTTCTAGGGGACTTATGACCTAAGATGTTGAGTCCCATAGTGCTCAGAGCCATTTGAGCCAAAATGTGTAATGTTATTTTGGCCCAGCACCTTACCACTTCCTCCCTGCTCCTACAACCACAATTCATTAAAAATACTCTTACACTTTTTTACACAATACCTCTATTCGCCCCCTACCCCCCCTCCAACACACACACACACACACACACACACACACACACACACACACACACACACACACACACACACACACACACACACACACACGTGCGCGCGCGCGAAAACGTACACAAAGTCACATAACACATCTTACTTTTTCAATACTTAGATTTAAAACCTACTGTACAACACTAGCTCATCAAAAATAACACTGTTTAGGATTGGTGTCGACTGTGAAACGTATACTATTCCACGTCTGTGTACCCACTGCAGTAAGGCACACTGACAGTGGCTTAAATAAGCTGTCTTCGATGCATAGTGGGATTGCAGTATGGTATGTTTTTGTGTTACGTGCTGCGTGAATTACTATGTACGTGACGGGAAAGAGACCGTCTTCATCTCGCGTCATGGACAACAAATTGTATGCCACTCTGCGAGCAAATCAGATGAAAATAACACCATTGAACTTGGAACAGAAATGCCAACGCCACATCCACATTAATGCAATACGTTTGTCCGTCCTACTTTAAAAGGTACACGTGGCTGTTACGCAAGCGTACGGACAGGACACGCAACCGGCAACTTATGGACTTTTCCCGGTCTGCAGTCAGATTAATAGCTGCGAGGCAAGCGATTTTACACTTTGTTTACCTTAATGGATATGCCGCCAACATGAAAAGAGCGTTCGCCAGTGAAACTATTTCTTATACGAAATTGTTGAAAGTTTAACGAATGTTGTATATTGAAAGAAGAAGGCTGTTTTTATTCTATCAAGGCGTACTAAAAAATTTCCAAAAAGCAATTTTTTTATTTTATAAAAATAGTTCTTATATTAAATACGTCTCTCCATTGTAAAGACGTTAGTCTATTTCTGTCGATGATTTTGAGCCAGATGGGGTACCCCATAGGAAGAGTACATCTTCGTACATACACTGTATGAGGTGCGTGGTAGAGGATGTTTACCATTGCGCCACCTGTTAAGGTTTCTTCCTGGTCCATTAGCGTATAAATCGGAGGAAAAATGAATGCCGAAATGTCTTGTACACGCTCTAATTAGTCGATTCTTGTTTCCCCGTAGGAAACGGTATGTAGAGCTTAAACTACAGGGTGATTCAGAAACAGTATCCGTATTTCAAAAGCATCTGTAAAACATACAACTATGAAATTTGGGACACATATTTACCAATCTCTCACGTTTATATTACAGATTCTCAATATTTTCTCCACCAGCGACATGAAGAATAGCACACCGATACTTGATTTCCCTCCTTAATCGGGTAAGCATGCCCATCGTCACTGATATTATGGCAGTACGATCTGGTTCTTCAACTCTTCTAGGTTGGTGCATAGACGTTGTCATTAATGAAACTCCAAAGGAAGAAGTCACTGGGCATCATATCCGTGGAGGCCAGCTAAGAAGTGTTAAGTCGTCGGCTGTTTGACGACCTGTCCAATGCACTTGGATACTCCAGTGAGGGGTGCCACGTCTTGTTGAAAAATGAAGTTGTCCTCGTTCTGCCTCGGAAACAACTATTTTTGAAGAATACCAAGATACTGCTGACCGTTAACGGTGTTTTTGTCAAAGAAGTATGGACCGTAAACAGATGAGTGGAATATACCGCAAAACACATTGACTTTGGATGAATCTCGTACATGTTCAATGTGTGCTTGTGGATTCTGTAAGCCCAAATTTGAACACTGTGTCCGTTTACTTTCCCACTTGTGAAAGTCGTTAAATCACTGAACTCAACGCGTTGTGGGAATGTGTTGTCATTATCAATAGCATTCTGAAACTCGTCAGAAAGTGCCACACGTCTGCGTTTGTCGTCACGACGTAGATCCCGTAACAGCTGTAACCTGTACGGCTTCACAACCAACCGAACTCTCAAAACACGCGAAATTGATGTTGTAAGCAGTGGTAATTGCCGACTGGCACGACGAGTCGATTCTGTGGGACTAGGTTTGAATTCGTGCGACATTTTCGTCGGAAGCACGAGATCGGCCAGGACTCTTTCCTTCACGTACAAATCCTGTGTCTACAAACTGTCGATACCATCTGCGAACATTCCATCCATTCGGAGGCACTTTGGCACCTCAGTCTGAAACGTCTTTGCACTGTAGTCAAGGAATTACACTTGAGAAACTCAAGAATAAAAAATGATTTCTGCTGCCATGTAGCTATTTTGCAACATGTGACAGTTGCCAAGCAAACAGAAGACAACCGACATCTGGCAGCAACGAATATAAACTAGACACTGTAAGCGTCCCAATAACCTAGTCGTGTCGTTTCTAAAACAAAAAGAGACGACACGTCACAAAGGAATTCTACTGGCGTACATTGGGGGCAGCACACCATGCGGCATAGAGATTACGAGAGTATCGATAGAGGCCAACGGCAAGACACTGGAAACAGGCTGCCAACGCCCTCTCAGCCGCCAGTGTTTAAGATAACCGCCGAGTATCGCAGGGCCAGTTCGTTTGAGTTAGCCAGTCAGTGAGTTAGTTCGAGCCTGTTACGCCAGTTAAGAGTCTGTACGACGTGGACTTCCAGCGTGTCACAGAGACGTAGCTGCACACTTAGCCTCTAGCACAGAGACAGGAAGCACATAGTAACCTTACCGGACTTCTACTTCAACAGCATTGAGGCTATGTGGACTATACAAAAGAGTACCACAGCACATGGAAAATCCCTCCAAAACCCAGGCGATCATTGTAGGCAAAACCACCCCTTCCTTCCGCCTCCTTGATTTCTATCTCACCATCTATGGCCGTCCTATCGCCCACCCTTAAGTACCTTGGCGTCACCCTCGACCGTCGCCTCTCCTGGACTCCCCATCTCTGGACAATCCAAGCCAAGGCACGCTCCCGCCTCAGTCTCCTCAAGCTCCTCTCCGGCCGTACGTGGGGTCTGGACCCCTCCACCATCCTCCACACCTATAAATCCCTCATCCGCCCTATCCTTTGCTATGCCCATCCGGCTTGGATCCCCGCCCCCCCCTACCTTTTACAAATCCCTCCAAATCCTTGAACGCCATGCTCTCCGCCTCGCCTATCGCATCCGTCTCCCCTCCTCCACGCGGATCCTCTACGATCTCATCCCCTTCCCCCACCTTCTCCTCTTCCTTGAAAGGATACGGATCCTGTACATCTCCCGCAAACTCGATCCTCCTCACCCGCTCGTCTCCCCGCTCCTCTCTCACCCCCGCCCGCTGCCGCGCCTGTATTCCCACGTCCCACCCGGTCTCCATCTCTCCACCCTCCTTACCCTCTCCCGAGGTGGCTTCCGCCAGCTCCCCCTCCCTGATGATGTCCTCCTCCCTTCCATTTACCCCTCCTATCAACTTTGATCCTCCCCCCACTCCCTGTTTCCTTTCCTTTAGGCACCCTCCCTCCCTTCTCTTTCCTTTTTCCCCCGTCCCCCGTCCTCCACCCCTCTTCCCCGGGCTTCCCCTCCCCCCTCCCCCTTCTCCCACTCTCCCCTGCCCATGGCATCTCTGCTCTCCCCTCTCCCTCTCCCTCTCCCACTCCCCCTCCTCCTCCTCCTCCTCTCTTGGCAGGTCCCCGGAATCGCACATGCTCTGTGAACATTCGCGCGCCGGAGATCGTCGCCATCAGTGTCTCGTGTGTGTGCCTTCGTCTGTGTTTAGTGTTCTTTCGTCGTCACGCCTCCTCTGTTCACGTGTTCCGTCGCAGCCGTCCGTGTTTTGTGCGCCGTGTCAACTAGTGTCAGTGATGTTTTTTCGTCAGGCGTGAACGACTCTGTGTTGTTTTGTTTTTTGGTGTCTACATTGTTATGCCCACCATTTTTGCTTGTATTCTCTGTGTCCCCTCTATTTTATTGTAAATCTCAAGGCTGAAGAGCGGCGTACTCAGCTGCTGACAGCCCGCCTTATGTAAGGTGTTAAAAATTACAATAAAGAAAAAAAAGCACATGGAAACTAAAGTAGCTCTTTGAATAAGGAACCCAGTTATTAATTGCGTGCATTCTGTGTTATAGAACGAGGATACCGGCCACCGACCAACATCCTCTCCTTGCCTCCCATGGTACAGCTCTACAGAGACAACGAGACGATATAAAAGCTGCTACAGAGAATACAACAGGAATTATCCAAAGGGGACGGAAAACGGTAGATGTGAGGTACATGCACTGACAGACAATGATTGAATTTTCAGAAAAATTGGATGATTTATTCAAGAGAAAGAGCTTCACAAACTGAGCAAGTCATTGACGCGTCGGCCCACCTCTGGCCCTTATGCAAGCAATTATATGGCTTGGCATTGATTGGTGTTGGACGTCGTCCTGAGGGATATCGTGTCAAATTCTTTCCAGTTGACGCGTCAGATGGTCAAAACCCCGAGCTCTTTAGAGAGCCCTGCACATAATGATCCAAAAGCTCTCATTTGAGGAGAGAGAGGGTTGCATGGGAGTGGGGGCGACGGTCAGGATAATATTCCAACAGTGTTTGGAGCGTCTCCAGACACCTTTTGACCTGGTACCTCAATGAATAAATTGTCTTCAGAGTTGAGTACCGCTTCGAACTGCGCCTCGATAACCAAGGAAGACGAGTCTGGAGCCCCCACTGACGGCGATGGGATACCAACCCGACTCTCGCCTGCCATATGCCCAGACAACTAGCAGTGATGGTCTGGGGTGGCATTTTATTTCATAGCAGGACGCCTTTGGTTGTCACCTGTGGCACCGTTACAGCATAGAGGCAATCTACAATATCCACGCCCCGTTTTATTGCTCTTCATGCCAAGTATCCAGGGCTTACATTTCAGCAAGATAATGTTCGCCTGTACATGGCGAGAGTTTCTATTGCTTGTCTTCGTGCTTTCTAAACAATGCCTTGGCCAGCAAGGTCGCCGGATCTCCCCCCAACTGAGAACGTCTGGAGCATTATGGGCAGGACCCTCCAACCAGGTTGTGATTTAGACGATCTAACTCGCCAATGGGATTGGATTTGGCACGCAATGGCTAGAGGTGGACTAACAAGTGGTTGACTTGCTCAATTTGTGAAGCTGTTTCTCTTGATTAAATCATCCATTCTTTCTAAAATAGTAACGATTTGTTTGTGTAAGTGCATCTAATTTACAGATTTCTGCGGCATTCGGATAATTCCTTCGCAGTGCGTCGTTTTTTTTTTTGTCTTAGAGTGTACTTTGTAGTGCGTATATTCTTTCTGAAACACCCTGTATATTTCCAGATTCTTCATTTTCCAGTGGCTGTTGAAACTTCATCAGCAAGCTTTTGCAGGAATGTTGAGTATTGTCGCGTCTGACAATTCGAGTTTATCACGTATTTCTCCCGGGAGGCAAAAAAAAAAAAAAAAAAAAAAAACCATGACTATTCGCGTCGCCCTTCTTTGTATATATTCAATATTCCCTAACACTCTTTGGTATAGTCCCACACATTTGAGTAATAATGTAGGCTGGGACACACAACTTTTGAATGACCAGTCTCCTGTCGTCTTGACTAGCAGATAGCTGGTAAGACATGAGGCAAACTGTCAACTGGACACACGTGTTGTCCACAACTGATGAAGAGGATATGGCCTGGTGTGCGTTTTCGATGTGCGGTGAGTCTAACAGCGAAAGAAGTCGACAATTTGAATGGACGACGAGGACCATACACCAATATATTCTACGCTTCTTAAGAAAAAAAGAAAGCGAAGCAACCTGAAGACATGGTCGGATATCAATGTAACTTTGTACACGTACATACAGTCCTCGAAATGGAAAAAAGAACACATTGACACCGGTGTGTCAGACCCACCATACTTGCTCCGGACACTGCGAAAGGCCTGTACAAGCAATGATCACACGCACGGCACAGCGGACACACCAGGAACCGCGGTGTTGGCCGTCGAATGGCGCTAGCTGCGCAGCATTTGTGCACCGCCGCCGTCAGTGTCAGCCAGTTTGCCGTGGCATACGGAGCTCCATCGCAGTCTTTAACACTGGTAGCATGCCGCGACAGCGTGGACGTGAACCGTATGTGCAGTTGACGGACTTTGAGCGAGGGCGTATAGTGGGCATGCGGGAGGCCGGGTGGACGTACCGCCGAATTGCTCAACACGTGGGGCGTGAGGTCTCCACAGTACATCGATGTTGTCGCCAGTGGTCGGTGGATGGTGCACGTGCCCGTCGACCTGGGACCGGACCGCAGCGACGCACGGATGCACGCCAAGACCGTAGGATCCTACGCAGTGCCGTAGGGGACCGCACCGCCACTTCCCAGCAAATTAGGGACACTGTTGCTCCTGGGGTATCGGCGAGGACCATTCGCAACCGTCTCCATGAAGCTGGGCTACGGTCCCGCACACCGTTAGGCCGTCTTCCGCTCACGCCCCAACATCGTGCAGCCCGCCTCCAGTGGTGTCGCGAAAGGCGTGAATGGAGGGACGAATGGAGACGTGTCGTCTTCAGCGATGAGAGTCGCTTCTGCCTTGGTGCCAATGATGGTCGTATGCGTGTTTGGCGCCGTGCAGGTGAGCGCCACAATCAGGACTGCATACGACCGAGGCACACAGGGCCAACACCCGGCATCATGGTGTGGGGAGCGATCTCCTACACTGGCCGTACACCACTGGTGATCGTCGAGGGGACACTGAATAGTGCACGGTACATCCAAACCGTCATCGAACGCATCGTTCTACCATTCCTAGACCGGCAAGGGAACTTGCTGTTCCAACAGGACAATGCACGTCCGCATGTATCCCGTGCCACCCAACGTGCTCTAGAAGGTGTAAGTCAACTACCCTGGCCAGCAAGACCTCCGGATCTGTCCCCCATTGAGCATGTTTGGGACTGGATGAAGCGTCGTCTCACGCGGTCTGCACGTCCAGCACGAACGCTGGTCCAACTGAGGCGCCAGGTGGAAATGGCATGGCAAGCCGTTCCACAGGACTACATCCAGCATCTCTACGATCGTCTCCATGGGAGAATAGCAGCCTGCATTGCTGCGAAAGGTGGATATACACTGTACTAGTGCCGACATTGTGCATGCTCTGTTGCCTGTGTCTATGTGCCTGTGGTTCTGTCAGTGTGATCATGTGATGTATCTGACCCCAGGAATGTGTCAATAAAGTTTCCCCTTCCTGGGACAATGAATTCACGGTGTTCTTATTTCAATTTCCAGGAGTGTATCATGGGCGGGTATATAAATGGTTAGAGTTGCAATCTCTGTGACAGATAGAACAGCCACCAGCGTGCATTACTATTGTCTGACACATAAGGAGCGTCAACACCGTCAGATTTGTTCAGCCATCAGACGTGAGAGCGGCCCGATTTTAGATTGCATGGGATCCTGAGGGCAGCTATACTCATGGTCAAGGTTCCAGTCGACCACATCTGACAACCGCAACGGAGGATCGCCCATATTGTGCTCCAGACACGTCAGAAACCCTTCACATCTGTACTTATCACGATGATAATGAACTCCCTGCAACATTCTGTGTCATCTAACACTATTGGTTGGAGTCTAGCAACAGCCGGACTAGGGAATTACCGCCCCACGAGTAGGCTACAGTTAACACCACAACAGAGATGGCTGCATTTGGAGAGATGGCGTGATCGGGAATCATGGACTCCTGATGAATGGCCTCGCATGCAGTTCAGCGATGAATTGCGATTCTGCACTAGCCTGAATGACCGATACGGGCGGATATGGCGGCCCCCTGGGGGAAAGGTACAATTCGTCCAGTGTTTTGGAGAAGCACAGCCGTGTTATTCCCGGCGTCATGGTGTGGGAGCCATCGCGTGTCACGGCTGGCAGTGATTGAGCAACGCTGATGGCACAACGGTACGTCACAGACAACCTAGTCCTCTTATGTCTCATTTGACAGTTTCGTGATGCCATTTTTCGACAGGAACATTTTCGTCCACACATGGCTGCGTGTTGTTGACACACTCTCGCGGCCAGAACGTTCCCCAAATCCATCCCCAGTAGAACATGCTGAGCCTGCCTCGGACGACAACTCCGTCCGTATGCCAAGATTAGAACATCACGGACAAGTTACAACAGCTGTTAGCCAGTTTGCCTCAGGACAGGATACAAGATTTATAACACCCTTCCCAACCGAATCAGTGCTTCTACCTTGGCCAGAGGGGATGCAACGTCAAAAACATTAAAGGGTTCATAGTGCCAAGTTCTTTATAAATCACTGAAATGACATCACATAATCGCTCAGACCGTGAAGTTTTATTTCCTTTCCTGCTCCTCTTCTCTGTGCTTCACTTTTTTGTCAGGCAGTGTATTTCATTTTATTTTGTGACTGCAGAAAATGCACTGCTAGATTTTTTTAGTGTTGTATGAGCTGAGTGCCGACGACCTGACTATGAGAGGCACTGTTTCTCGAAGCTCGTCGCTATGTTGTGTGAAATTCGGTGAAGGTAGTTTAATGCAATTTATACAACAAAATGCTACATAACATCTGAGGATGGAAAGTATTAAAGATCCAGAGTGAGTATCCCACGTGTTATACAAGGTATCATTATCTAAAACCAGACTTCGTAACGCAGTAGTCCAGCTTAATGCACCCTTTGACCTCTCGTGAAAATTTCCTCTCAGCCTTCTGAACATGGCTTCAATATTTTCTCTTCATAATCGGAATTCACTGCGACATAGTAGAACTAGTACAGGCATCACTGTACAGAATTTCAGTTTTGTGCACTCTGTATTTTTTTAATTTTCTATTTACAGTGTCACATACACTCTGATACCTCAGCAATTTAATATCTGTATCCTTATCTTTGTTACAAGTAATTGAAGTGTTGAATTCGTTTTAAAATCTCATCTTATTTACAATTTTGTTTCGTACTAGACTGTTTCCCATGGAATACCACTCTCTCGGTTTTATTTACTGCTTAAAATTCCCTCCAATTAAGATAGACTCATTTTTGTTGTTCGCCTTCAGAATTTCCCATTAACGCAATGTCGTCAGCATGTAATATTATGTTAATATATTTATTCTTGTCTTTGTGGATCCGTTCTGGTGCTCTTTACTTCCGTTTACGTGTGGCATGGTCTATGAAATTATAAAAACAGTAGACGATGAAGTGCACCCTTGTGCAGTCATGGACTGTGCGGCTGGTCCCGAGTCCTCCCTCGGGCATGGATAATTTAGGTTAAGTAGTGTGTAAGCTCAGGGACTGATGACCTTAGCAGTTAAGTCCCATAAGATTTCACACACATTTGAACATTTTGAAGTGCACCCTTGCCTCACACTTAGGTTTATTAAAATCATTTCCCCTGCGCAACTAGGGACGTCAAATATATTACAAGACTCTTCATGCAATTTATTGATGTGGATACCCACGTTTTGCCACAATTTACCAAAATCTATGAAACCCAAATATGTTGGTAAATTAGATTCTCTTCTTTCCTTTATTGTCTAACACACAATAAATATATTATTGCTACATGATCTTCCTCTTATGAAACTGCGCTTTGTTCTTTTAGGAACAGCTCTACTGCAATAACCTTTAATCTGTTATTTAATACACCGGGATATATTTTGTAACATACTGACACCTCTGTGACTGGTGGTTTTGCTGTGATTCTATTTTTTAAACAGTGATAACACATTTGCTGTAAGCCAACCTTCTGAATTTTAGTGTTCAGCCAGCAGGTATTAATCTTAGGAAAAACTCTCAACTTCAGCACTAATCAACCATGCTTATTTAACTCTCTATTTATCCTGCCAGGTCTTGGGAATTTCTTGTATTTTTGTTTTTTTAATCACGTCTTCCATTTCTCGTAAGGTAATTAAATCTGTATGTCCATTGTCTGTTTATAATGACTACTTGCACTTGTGTTATACCACAGGTACTTGTAAGTTCTCCTTTGTTCCCGCCTTATTACTCATGCTACTTAATTTTTTTTTAAATTAACTACGAAACTGAGATACAGTGGAGCCTCGTTTACTCGACCATCATTGATCCATATATCCGATCTCCGGTTCACCCAGACTTTTTTTGTCCAGTAACTGGGCAGTATTTTATACTCCGGAAGTAATGAGGCATCAATTGACGGAGTCAGTCATTAAATTTAATATGAGCCCACTGCCCTTCGTGGGTTGTACAATACTACATGGTCCTGTTCGATCCGTGTATAAGATGACATAAAAGAAAATGAGGTGGTACTATCCACAGGTCAAGCGCACTGCACGAAACGAATCGAAGAATACTGGAAGGAACTGAAGACTTTTGTTTCAAAATAATGGTACTTGATGACAAAATTATCGAAGTTTGTTTATTCAAAGACAAAGACGACAATGATGATGCATTATCTGACGAATTTAGCGCTCATTGTGAAAGCATCGTGCCACATACAGATGTGAAAACGCAGCTGGACAGAATAATGATTTATTTTCAATGTGAGGGTGAAACAACTTCGGCCGAAATATGTTGGTTACACTCCTACACGATGGTGTTGCACGTAAACGACATACGAATCTGACTAAGGGTCTTGCTAATGATTTCAGAGAGTAAAACCGTTTTTTTTTTAATTTCTCGGTGAAATTTAAGTGAAAATAATGTATAATTTGTTTGTGTACATGAAAATAAATTTAATGGGTATGTACACGGCATTAAACATGTTTCATTTTAACTTTTTTTCCGAATCTCCGTGTTATCCAGATTTTCGATAATAATAAAAGAGATTCCACTGCACATTACAATATAAATGCTTTCCCTCTCCCCACCACATCAAATCACATCAGGCGAGACACTTTTCCCCCCACTCTTGTCCGGACGATTCCAGTCTTCCATCGTTACTGACCACGACGTCGACCGATCGTCGAATCGTAACCTACCTGCTAACACGTAAAGCCCAGAGTTCAGTTTTGGTCGCATGCCGCTTCGGCTGCGTAAGGTACGTAACGTGTATCTCGTACGCCGTGGAGCGGTAGGTGTGCCCAAGTAGGGCAGAAATGCAACTCTCCATACAAAATCGCGAAGAATGCTGCACACTCTGACCGCTTCCAAACATAGTATACCTACGTCTTATCCCTGTCCCATGTCTTCGCTACAAGAGAGAGAGGCGTTACGTCAGCCTCTAAGAAAGGAGTACTCCATCGAAGTTAAACATGTATACGCTGCTCAAAACACGTACACACGATACACGCCTTATTACAGTGTTTTCTCAACATCCGTAGATTAAGTGGCATGTACTCAAACCACTTCATTACATACCAATAGTGGCCATTACATCCGTCGGGGCCCGATAGCAACTTTTAATTGCTGATGCAGAATGACTTTTCATTCTGCAGTGGAGTGTGCGTTGAATTTAAACATCCTGGCAGATCAAACTGAAAGCAAAATCGAGACTGGAACCTGGAAGCTTCGCCGTTTTGCGGATTAGTGTTCTACCAACTGAACTATCTAAGCGCGACTCACGACCCGCTCACACAAAGAAATCTGGAAGGTAAGACAGCAGGTATTAGGGGAAGTAAAGTGTGGAGGCTGGTCGTTAGACGTGCAGATATAATTGGTACAGGTGGCAGTCAGATGAAAACGAAACAATTGGAGAAAAAAGTAAGTGGACTGTTCATTATTTCAAAAATAATGCCATAACTGTTAATACATTTATCCCACTGTGAGACAAGACGGTGAGTGCCTTGTCTACGAAACCATGATTGCACCCAAACGTGCATCTCTTATTCCGCAGAAAAACTACGGCCACCTATGTCTTTCCTCGGGGCTCAAAAATATGGAAATCGCACGGGGACTATATGGAGGGTGTGTGGGCTCGCCCACATGTTTCCAAGGTTGCTGCAGAAGTTTTGCTCGAGAGCTCTGACACTTCTCCATACAGCCCGATTCCTCCCCATGCGATTTCCATATTTTTGAGGCTCTGAAGAACGTAGACTACTGCAAACATTTTTCCATGAAGGCGTTGACCGTCTTGTCTCACAGTTGGATTACTTTTGAAATAATTCGAGTAAATAATTTATTTACTTTTCTCCTTCTGTCTCGTCTTCGTTTGACTGCTCCTTATTTTATTTACTAAGAAAACAATATGCTTGACTCTTTAGATTTCTCTCACGGCTATTGCTCCTACGCATAATGTAGAACTGAGAAATATTACAGGGCCTCAACCAGCTCTGTTAAGAGGAAATTCGTAACAATTATGATATTAGACTGTTCTTTGTAAATGTTTAGAAATGTATACATTCAAATTAAATATTTATATTCTTCAAATAAAGAATGCAGCTGAACATTTAACGTCTGAGCTAACTCTTTCATAAATATTTCTAATATTTAAAAACAGTCTTAGATTGCAGAATGTTCTTTATCAACTTAAGAACGACGCGTTTCACGTGGACAGGGCATCATCAAGTCATGTTAAAAAATCAGAAATTTTCTGCAAAAAGCATTCGTCAGAACATAACCTGATGATGCCGCATTCGGGCGAAACGCGGCGTTCTTAAGTTAATGAAGAACATTCTGCAACCTAAGACTGTTTTTTTAAATAGTAGCAATAGAAGGCTGCTGTACTACTAGGACAACATGGAATGGAATAAATTTTATAAATGTTTTCCTCTTACACTCGTCACACTTTGGTTTGAAATACACTGAAGAGCCAGAACATAATACGACATATTTAACAGCGCGTTGGTCGACGTTTGGAACGCAATACCGCCAGGGTTCTGCATGGCAAGCGTTCGACAGGTTCTTGGTAGTATTCAGTAGGTATGTGTCACAAGACGTCTACGCACAGGTCACTCATTTCAACTACATTACGGTCCGGCAGCTTGTACGCGGACTTGGTGACTGATAGCGTCTCGGATGTGTTCCATTGGTTTTATATCATGCGAATTTGCTGGCCTAAATACAAAGAATTCATTATTCTGTTCCTCAAACTACTTTAGTTCGATTCTGTCCTTGTGAAACAGACAATTAAGCTGCTAGAAAAGGCCATCATCGCCGGGGTACATATCAGTCAAGAAGGGTCGCAGGTTGGAGGTACTGGCGGAAGTACAGCTGTGAGAACCGGTTGTGAGTCATGCTGGTAGTTCAGTTGATAGAGCACTTGCCCGTGATGGGCAAAACCTTGCGGTTGAAGCCCTGATGAGGCATACAGATTTAATCTTCCACTAAGTTTAAAAATTGAAGATATTAGTCAATATTTTAAACATCAATTACAACGTCATGCAGCCTTCCATTATACTGCCCTCCCCCCCCCCCCCCCTCCTCCTCCACCAGCTTGTATCCATGGCGCGGTGCATGTTTCGTGCAGACATTCGCCTGTATGACAATGTATCTGGACATGGCATCAACCTCTTACAACAGGGAATGTGATTGATCCGACCAGCTCGAGGCGTTTGATACTCAGTCCAATATAGATTACGCTGTCCCACTGTAGTTGTAATTGATTACGTCGTTGGGGCAATGTGGGGACATGTAGAGGGGTTCTGCTGCAGAGCCCCATGATAAACAATGTGGATTGAACAGTGTGCTGTGAAACATTTGCGCCTGCATCAGGGTTGCACTGTGTCGTCAGCTTTGTCACAGATCGCAGCCTATCCCACTTCGAAGAGTGGACAAGCAACAAGACTTCCGCGTTGTGTGATGCATGGACAAAAAATGGTTCAAATGGCTCTGAGCACTATGGGATTTAACATTTCAAGTCATCAGTCCCCTAGAACTTAGAACCACTTAAACCTAACTAACCTAAGGACATCACACACATCCATGCCCGAGGCAGGATTCGAACCTGCGACCGTAGCGGTCGCGCTGTTCTAGACTGAAGCGCCTAGAACCGCTCGGCCACGAGCGGCCGGCTGAGGCATGGACATCCAACACCCTGTCGCCTACTTGTGGTTTCAAAGTCCAACCACTTGCGGTAGCTCTGCGGACCCAAGCGAGTTCATACTTCATTTTAAATAACACTGATTGACATATGGCAGTGGGTGGAGGGGAGGGGGGCTGTTGCCATTGTGCAGCCAGCCACACTTGACAAGGGTCTGCATGCTCCTACGGAACAGGCAACAAGACGAGGACGTGACGCGTGTTAAACAACCGCGATTTGCTGGTGGCTGGCCCCAACTATTCGGCTCGCTGAAACGTCAATCACAATGTTTAGTCGAAGTATATGGCTTGAGAGGAGGGACATATTGTTCGTTAGGTCGTATAGGATGGTATATCCCCGCCACGAACAATGGGTCAGGAAATATGCTTGTTTGCACCAAGACAGTGAGCACGACACTAGCACGTGAATAGCTGTTCACCTTCGCCGTTTTCGAGATGCTGGTTCCCAGATGTCATACCTTTGACAACGTCGCTTATGTCAGAGAATTGTCTTACCAGAAACATCGAATCCTGCCTCGGTCATGGATGTGTGTGATGTCCTTAGGTTAGTTAGGTTTAAGTAGTTCTAAGTTGTAGGGGAGTGATGACCTCAGCAGTTAAGTCCCATAGTGCTCAGAGCCATTTGTTTTGACCAGAAACATTAACGTGACCACCTGTCAAAAGTCTGAACAACCAACTTTTGCAGTACAGACAGCTGCGAGACGTTCAAGGAAAGAGTCAGTGAGGTTCTGGAAGGTACCGACAGGGATGTGACGTCATGCCGACTCAAGTGCTGTGGCCAGCTGCACTTGGTTGAGGCTCCATGACATGTATAGCCCGATCGAGGATGAACCTCCAGAATCTCGACTGGCTTTCAATCCGGGGAGTTTGGTGGCCAGGGCAGTACGTTAAATTCATCCTGGCGTTTTCCGAACAACGCATGTACACTGCGAGTGACGTGACACGCTGCATCGTCCTGCTGGTAGATGCCATTGCGCAGAGGAAAAAAAAAAGACTGCATGTAGGGGTGAACATGGTCCCTAGGATAGATGCATACTCGTTTTGTATCTTTGTCCTTTCCAGAATGACGAGATCACCCACGGAATGCCACGAAGCATTCCCGAGCATAATGCTTTCGGCGCCTCCGACCTGGACTCTTCTGACGATTGTTGTAGGGCCGTGCACGCCAGCGGCCATCTGTCCGATGGAGCACAAGACGTGATTCATCTGGTAAGGTCACCTGTTAACACTCAGTGGACGTACAGTTGTGGTGTGGGCGTGCAAATTCCAGTCTTTCTCGCAGATGAATAGCAGTCTGCACGGATGCATAAACCAGGCGCCTGCTGCGGAGACCCAAACGCAACAACGTTCGATGAACGATCGTTGAGGAGATACTGTTGGTAGCCCCTTAGTTCATTTGGGAGGTCAGCTGTACAATAGTTGCATGTCTATTCACCCGTACACATCTCCGCAGGCTTCACTCACTCATGTCATCTATGGTCCATTGTGCACTGCAGTTGTCTCGGTATGGGTTTTGGATGACTCCATTTTGCCATGCACATTACGCCTTAACCACGGCAGTACGCGAACGAAAAAGTTCAAATGTGTGTGAATTCCTAATGGACCAAACTGCTGAGGTCATCAGTCCCCAGACTTACACACTACTTAAATTAACTTATGCTAAGAACAACACACACATCCATGCCCGAGGGAGGACTCAAACCTCCTGCAGGAGGGGCCGCGCAATCCGTGACATGGCGCTTCAAACTGCGCGGCCACCCCTCGCGGCGTTACGCTGACAGTTTACAAACTTTGCCGTTTCATCAGTGCTTCCACTCTTGGCCTGAAAGCCAATTACCATGCCCTTTTGGACGTCAGATTGAGAGGTGGCATGAGCCCCCTCTCATATTTCTATCTTACGATTTACCTCGCTAATTGCATGCAGTGAAAAGTCGCTATTCCTTCACACGCGGACTTCCCACGCAGCGTCTCTCGTAACCCGGGTGGTCCAGTGATAGGCGGGCTCTGCTGATCTGGAAAGCGTTAAGCCGACGGGTGTGAGGAAGTCGAGTGAATGCTTTGCAGACGCCGACATTGTCAAAAGACACGCCCGGAGGGGTCTGAAGTAGCGGCTGGGCTAGAGGTTCCGTTACTTCGCAGAAACTTAGCGAAAACACTTTCTGGCGGGCTACCAGCGAGGCGTGGGAATGACTTGTGTACCCAGGCAGTTGTGGCGGGAAAATTCCCGCGCTTTCTGCAAAATAGTAACTGTGATTGGCTTGCTCAGGGCATAGCTCCATGATGTAGCAAAATCAGCGCAGAAATTGGCGCCAACAATCTCCATTGGTGGAATGGTGGTGCTCCGGCAATAGAGTGGAATTTTCCGCCGGTTTTCGAGTTGCTGATTGGAACGTTTAACCACGGCCACTGTCGTGGGGCCGGGAATGTAGTGTGTTCGGCCTGTACGGGTGCTCTAGGTAGTCGTCTCTCGCCTTTTGGTCGAGGACGTCGAAGCAACCAGCTATCGCCTCCGGTGCGCCAGATCGTGTTCTGGCAGTTAAGAAGGCAGTTTGGTAATGTACGTCCGCAGCACTGGCAGATAGGGATTTTCCTAGGTGATAATCAGAGCTCAGCAGAGCGCGCCTGTTCGTCTTTTTCTAACTTTGTTCTGTCTTGAGTAGCAGCAATTAATGTTGGGTTAGCTGTGTGTCTCTCTTAAGATTTGAGTGGCAAGAAATTGGCTCCACATACCACTTCGTCTTAAACCTCACAATCTAGTTGAGGGACAACTTCACCTTCATAGCGTTTGTTTGAGTATCCAATTTGAGCCAATTTGATGTATTATAAATGTTTCATGTGTTTTGTTTATTATATTGTGTTTAGTCGTAATAAATCATATTGTTATTTTGGACAGAACTTTCATTCTGTTAATCAGTAGAGCAACCCATCATTTCTCACTACGTTAATGAAACCTTCCTTTATTTAACTAATTTATCAAATTAAATTATTGCAGGTGCCAAACTCTTTTCTACTCCACTTGCAGGGTTGATTACAGTCAGTTCGCGTATATTTTTTAATCCATGTGCAACAGCAAAAGTCGGAGTTAGAATAGGGGGGGGGGCTTAGAGCATCATTTACATATGGAGATTCTAGAAGAATTTAGTGTTAAATACACTGCTTGCCCCGGCACCTCGCAAGATAAGTCAATCTGTTTTCTCATTGCGACAATGATCGCACTGTATTCCACGTCTCCTCGACGCGCTTTAGTACCCTCCACTGCTAGTGCTGCAAACTGCCGTTTGTAAGAGGTTATTGCACGCTGACTCCGAACACAGGCGGTGGTCACATTAACGTGACTCTATAGTCTATAAATTGTTGATTTTTCTCTGAGCACAATTTCTTGCATCACAATAATTTTATCATTATTTTCTAGATGCCTTGTGAAGTGAAAATAACGAAGAAACTGTATCGTATGCGGATTTTATCACTTTATGAAAATACACGTGTTTATCGGGTTAAGAGAGAGCAAACGCAAGTGCAGTTGGAACAATCAAAAACCTGAAAAAGGTTGTGGGTACTACACGAGTTTCGAATTTAGATAGTCCATCCGGTCAATATTGGTGAGTTCTGGATACTATATCATGTACTATACCCACAGACTGTAAAAATATTATTTTGCTTCTTTTTGTCTGCGATAAGCCTCAAAAATGGTTCAAATGGCTCTGACCACTATGTGATTTAACATCTGAGGCCATCAGTCCCGTAGAACTTAGAACTACATAAACGTAACTAACCTAAGGACATCACACACACCCATGCCCAAACGTTCGAACCTGCGACCGTAACAGTCGCGCGGTTCCGGACTGAATGCGATAAGCCTCACTGCCAACGAGACAGAGGAGTAACATCCGCGTAACTCTTCGCTTACGGATTAATATCGTAGTGGATCACACAGGTCAGCTATCTGTTGTGCGTTACAATTCGGTTATGATGTCATAGTGGGGAAACAGAGATTAGAGCAGGTGAACAAGCAGGTGCCTCAAAAATATCCGCATGAATTTATATTGTCTTACTGTTTTAGTCAAATTCTTACGACTGCTTGGTTGGGGTCTTCCATTTGTTGTTATTTGATGAGAGTCTCCTAATCTTATCACACCTACTGGACCCAAAATTCTCAGTAACTAATTTGGCCTCTGTTTTTCCTTCCGGTGTCCAGACGGTTTAGTATGCGCCATATCAATGTATCACTACACTTTGTGAGAGATTTCCATGTATTTCTTCCCTCCGCATTACTGCCCACTACTCATCTCATTCTTCATCCATCAACTTAACTTGTAACATATTCTCAACACCTCGTTTCACCTGATTGTACAGCCTTCTTCCCCAGCTTGCCCATGGTTCACCTCATACCTCCATACAATGTTGTGTCCCACGTAAAAGTTTTCCTCATATTGATATCATCAGTTAATCCTTGTGCAAAAATTCTTTCTTCATTCTCTGATAGTCACTCTGTATATTCATAAGCTGAATTGTTTCACTTTTTCATAGTCTTTACCAGGTTCAATCTTCAGCAGAATCTTTAAGCTGTTTTCTGGAAGTCTTCGTCACATTCACCACTGTTTTACGTATTTATACTTACAGCAAAGTTTTTCTTAAATAGCCTGTACATTCCATTCAACTATACACAAGGAATAAGCAGTTCTGAAAGAACTACATGTTACAGGAATGCGATGTGTGTGCCGAATGAGCTTTTGAGGTAATTTGGACGCTGCGACGGAGCAGCCTTTTTCGCTGTTAATAGAGGATACTAGAGTCCTATTAACAACTTAGCGCTGTACATGTTGGTTGTGAACAATGTCCATGTACAGGGTGTTTCAAAAATGACCGGTATATTTGAAACGGTAATAAAAACTAAACGAGCAGCGATAGAAATACACCGTTTGTTGCAATATGCTTGGGACAACAGTACATTTTCAGGCAGACAAAGTTTCGAAATTACAGTAGTTACAATTTTCAACAACAGATGGCGCTGCGGTCTGGGAAACTCTATAGTACGATATTTTCCACATATCCACCACTCGTAGCAATAATATGGCGTAGTCTCTGAATGAAATTACCCGAAACCTTTGACAACGTGTCTGGCGGAATGGCTTCACATGCAGATGAGATGTACTGCTTCAGCTGTTCAATTGTTTCTGGATTCTGGCGGTACACCTGGTCTTTCAAGTGTCCCCACAGAAAGAAGTCACAGGGGTTCATGTCTGGCGAATAGGGAGGCCAATCCACGCCGCCTCCTGTATGTTTCGGATAGCCCAAAGCAGTCACACGATCAACGAAATATTCATTTGGGAAATTAAAGACGTCGGCCGTGCGATGTGGCCGGGCACCATCTTGCATAAACCACGAGGTGTTCGCAGTGTCGTCTAAGGCAGTTTGTACCGCCACAAATTCACGAAGAATGTCCAGATAGCGTGATGCAGTAATCGTTTCGGATCTGAAAAATGGGCCAATGATTCCTTTGGAAGAAATGGCGGCCCAGACCAGTACTTTTTGAGGATGCAGGGACGATGGGACTGCAACATGGGGCTTTTCGGTTCCCCATATGCGCCAGTTCTGTTTATTGACGAAGCTGTCCAGGTAAAAATAAGCTTCGTCAGTAAACCAAATGCTGCCCACATGCATATCGCCGTCATCAATCCTGTGCACTATATCGTTAGCGAATGTCTCTCGTGCAGCAATGGTAGCAGCGCTGAGGGGTTGCCGCGTTTGAATTTTGTATGGATAGAGGTGTAAACTCTGGTGCATGAGACGATACGTGGACGTTGTCGTCATTTAGACCGCAGCTGCAACACGGCGAACGGAAACCCGAGGCCGCTGTTGGATCACCTGCTGCACTAGCTGCGCGTTGCCCTCTGTGGTTGCCGTACGCGGTCGCCCTACCTTTCCAGCACGTTCATCCGTCACGTTCCCAGTCCCTTGAAATTTTTCAAACACATCCTTTATTGTATCGCTTTTCGGTCCTTTGGTTACATTAAACCTCCGTTGAAAACTTCGTCTTGTTGCAACAACACTGTGTTCTAGGCGGTGGAATTCCAACACCAGAAAAATCCTCTGTTCTAAGGAATAAACCATGTTGTCCACAGCACACTTGCACGTGGTGAACAGCACACGCTTACAGCAGAAAGACGACGTACAGAATGGCGCACCCACAGACTGCGTTGTCTTCTATATCTTTCACATCAGTTGCAGCGCCATCTGTTGTTGAAAATTGTAACTACTGTAATTCCGAAAGTTTGTCCGCCTGAAAATGTACTGTTGTCCCAAGCATAATGCAACAAACGGTGTATTTCTATCGCTACTCGTTTAGTTTTTATTGCCGTTTCAAATATACCGGTCATTTTTGAAACACCCTGTATATTGTCTTACTGTTTTAGTCAAATTCTTACGACTGCTTGGTTGGGGTCTTCCATTTGTTGTTATTTGATGAGAGTCTCCTAATCTGATCACACCTACTGGACCCAAAATTCTCAGTAACTAATTTGGCCTCTGTTTTTCCTTCCGGTGTCCAGACGGTTTAGTATGCGCCATATCAATGTATCACTACACTTTGTGAGAGATTTCCACGTATTTCTTCCCTCCGCATTACTGCCCACTACTCATCTCATTCTTCATCCATCAACTTAACTTGTAACATATTCTCAACACCTCGTTTCACCTGATTGTACAGCCTTCTTCCCCAGCTTGCCCATGGTTCACCTATACCTCTATACAATGTTGTGTCCCACGTAAAAGTTTTCCTCATATTGATATCATCAGTTAATCCTTGTGCAAAAATTCTTTCTTCATTCTCTGATAGTCACTCTGTATATTCATAAGCTGAATTGTTTCACTTTTTCAAAGTCTTTACCAGGTTCAATCTTCAGCAGATCCTTAAGCTGTTTGTCGGCCGTGGTGGCCAAGCGGTTAAAGGCGCTACAGTGTGGAACCGCGCGGCCGCGACGGTCGCAGGTTCGAATCCTGCCTCGGGCATGGATGTGTGTGATGTCCTTAGGTTAGTTAGGTTTAAGTAGTTCTAAGTTCTAGGGGACTGATGACCTTAGAAGTTAAGTCCCATAGTGCTCAGAGCTATTTGAACCATGTTTTTAAAGCTGTTTTATGGAAGTCTTCGTCACATTCACCACTGTTTTATTTATATTTACAGCAAAATTTTTCTTAAATAGCCTGTACATTCCATTCAACTAGACACAAGGAATAAGCAGTTCTGAAAGAACTACATGTTACAGGAATGCGATATGTGTGCTGAATGAGCTTTTGAGGTAATTTGGACGCTGCGACGGAGCAGCCTTTTTCGCTGTTAATAGAGGATACTAGAGTCCCGTTAACAACTTAGCGCTGTACATGTTGGCTGTGAACAATGGCCACGTAGGTGATAGGTCCGCTACTAGAGCTTTGAGCAGACTCAGAAATGCACGATTGTGGCCGCTTAGTCCACGTTACAGTCTGCTGTGAAATGGGGGAGGAATTCAGAGTACTGCACCATCTGTGAAGAATCCGGTACAAGGAGAACAGGCTGTAGGCCGCATAAGGCAGGGCTGGATTGTGTGTGGGATGCGGCCTTCAGGCGGAGGTGCAGAACGACGCCGCGAAACCGCACAGGTCTCTCATAACACCGGCTCTCACTTCTGTCTGCACATTCAAGTTTCGCTTGTGGCAGGTTAGTGTTAAGAGATTTAACGTCCATTGCTTTCATTAACGATGGAGCACTATCGTACTTCAATAAGGACGTGGGAAAAAATGTGCCACGGACTGAAGGAAATAGCCTGCCATTCACGGTACATGACAGACGCTATACGATTTATAAATCTAGATAGGCAGTCAAAATTTTGTTACTGAGCTCTGTTCAGGAGTCAAGGACGCTACCAAATCTTATGTATATTGAAAATCTGTCCTGCGAAGGATTTCGAACGAGTAACCAGTGTCTAATGCGGATTTTCCACGTTAAGCAAATCATACGTATACGAAATAGGCAGGCTCCTACTTTCGCTTGTTGTACATCAAAAATAACTGTTTCGGAGATCATCTGTTTCACCCTTTTCTCAACTTTTAAAATACAATAATCAAAGGTACACCGAAGTCTAATTTTATTTTGCCCGCAATGTTCCCCCTTTCAACAATGCAAAGTGTTACTGATTATTCGTTAGACAAATGATGAAGAACCCTTTTCGAGTAGTTAACGAACTTATATCGTGTCATATACTGATAAGCAACCGCCCACCGCGTCGTTGGATGCTCCCAGGTGGCGTTGCGGGTACCTGACGCGGTAACAAAAAGTACAGGGCTATTACAAATGACTGAAGCGATTTCATAAATTCACTGTAGCTCCATTCATTGACATATGGTCACGACACACTACAGATACGTAGAAAAACTCAAAGTTTTGTTCGGCTGAAGCCGCACTTCAGGTTTCTGCCGCCAGAGCGCTCGAGAGCGCAGTGAGACAAAATGGCGACAGGAGCCGAGAAAGCGTATGTCGTGCTTGAAATGCACTCACATCAGTCAGTCATAACAGTGGAACGACACTTCAAGACGAAGTTCAACAAAGATCCACCAACTGCTAACTCCATTCGGCGATGGTATGCGCAGTTTAGAGCTTCTGGATGCCTCTGTAAGGAGAAATCAACGGGTCGGCCTGCAGTGAGCGAAGAAACGGTTGAACGCGTGCGGGCAAGTTTCACGCGTAGCCCGCGGAAGTCGACGAATAAAGCAAGCAGGGAGCTAAACGTACCACAGCCGACGGTTTGGAACATCTTACGGAAAAGGCTAAAGCAGAAGCCTTACCGTTTACAATTGCTACAAGCCCTGACACCCGATGACAAAGTCAAACGCTTTGAATTTTCGGCGCGGTTGCAACAGCTCATGGAAGAGGATGCGTTCAGTGCGAAACTTGTTTTCAGTGATGAAGCAACATTTTTTCTTAATGGTGAAGTGAACAGACACAATTTGCGAATCTGGGCGGTAGAGAATCCTCACGCATTCGTGCAGCAAATTCGCAATTCACCAAAAGTTAACGTGTTTTGTGCAATCTCACGATTTAAAGTTTACGGCCCCTTTTTCTTCTGCGAAAAAAAAAAAAACGTTACAGGACACGTGTATCTGGACATGCTGGAAAATTGGCTCATGCCACAACTGGAGATCGACAGCGCCGACTTCATCTTTCAACAGGATGGTGCTCCACCGCACTTCCATCATGATGTTCGGCATTTATTAAACAGGAAATTGGAAAACCGATGGATCGGTCGTGGTGGAGATCATGATCAGCAATTCATGTAATGGCCTCCACGCTCTCCCGACTTAACCCCATGCGATTTCTTTATGCGGGGTTATGTGAAAGATTCAGTGTTTAAACCTCCTCTACCAAGAAACGTGCCAGAACTGCGAGCTCGCATCAACGATGCTTTCGAACTGATTGATGGGGACATGCTGCGCCGAGTGTTGGAGGAACTTGATTATCGGCTTGATGTCTGCCGAATCACTAAAGCGGCACATATCGAACATTTGTGAATGCCTAAAAAAACTTTTTGAGTTTTTGTATGTGTGTGCAAAGCATTGTGAAAATATCTCAAATAATAAAGTTATTGTAGAGCTGTGAAATCGCTTCAATCATTTGTAATAACCCTGTATGTAAGCGGAGCAGACATGAGGGGGGTCAGCCTATCGAAGAAGTGGGCTGAAAGTAGGAAAACCCATTGAAAGAAGATACTTTGACGAAAGGTAGGTTACTGTTATACAGAGTTTGTGAACGAATACCTCGAAAGCGGTGGAGGTGATCGAATTCTCGCATGCTGCTGTCGTGAGCATCTACGGGAAGAGGTAGGACAGTGAATCTACCACTACGCGCTAAATGGTTACCCGTTCGAACTCCTTCGCAGAACGTGCGTTCGGAGATTTGTCTGCTCTGTAAAATAGGACAGATGGTGACGTGTGGCATCTCTGCCACAGAACATAATGCTCGTGCACGCACGAGTGTTTCGGAGCTCACCGTTCATGGAGCCTCACAGCAGACCACACCTATGTGTTCACATGTTGACCCGACGACATCGTCAGCTTCGACTGCAATGGACACGGGACATTCGGGATTTTATCGTCGATTTATGGAAACGTGTCGGCTCTTCGGGTGAATCACGTTTTTGTTACACTACGCCGACAGTCGTCTCCACAAACGCCTGTTCATTTTTGGAAGACAACCTGCGACCAGCTTAGAGACAGAAGTGAAGACACTTTCTGCAGGACCTGACCAGCGTGTTGCAGAACAATTCTCAAGCATCTACAGTGCAAGCTGTTACTGATTTGTTTGACTGATGGAGCTGCTAAGTGCTGTACCACCTACTGTACTCCCCTAACTTAAGCCCTCGTAAATTCAACTCGATTTCTAAACTGAAGGAAACACTTCACGGCATTCGCTTCAGAACTGCTAGAAATTCGTCGGGCAATAGACCGCGCCACTCGAACTGTCAACACAACTGTCACTGCTAAAAGTATCCTACGACTTCCACATCGCTGGCAACGGTTTATACAAAATGCTAGTGACTATTTTGAAGGACAGTAAAACTTCGAAACACGTATCTATTTTGTACGGACCAAAGCGTTCAGATTTTAAGATTCAGATCTTTGGTACAAAACTTGTTAATTTCAGTTTAACAGTAAATCCTAAAATATTATGGTCAATATTCAAGTTTTATTGGGATCATCATGAAAATTTATGGAGAATGGCAGATTAAAATTACTACGGCTTCATTTCCTGAATTACTACAGAATTAAATAGTTTCCATAGATGTTTCCCTTTATGGCCGATCTCAGGTCCGCAATATTTAACACTGCTACGTCTCCCTGGCCACAAACGCATTCTACCGGGTTTCCCTATGTCGTAGGTTCTCGTCTGTCTCACTCGCACACTTCAGCGCTTTGGGCTCAATAGACATTAGATGTCTGAGAGTTTCTCCATCTCGTGGTGAATCTGCGCCCTTTGTGGCACACCGTCCCGGACGACAGGGTTCGTTTCACAATTCCTGTAGGCTCTTTCGGCCACATATTTAAATGAGAGCGAAATGCTCTTTAACTCACAATACCCATCGCTCCTAGCCAAAAATTTCCATTCAGAGAATATCGTCAATACTTTACGCTCCCATAGTATCTACGATATTCTCTAAACAGCAAATTTTGACTAAGAACGATGGGTATGCGTATGTTCTTTTAACGTTTTTGCATCTCATGATGCGGCTTTATGCCGCGAAACCGGTTGTGTTTTGGTAAACAACAATTTTACCAGCTGTTAGTGGAGTTCTTCCTATCATCATACAAACCAAGTCAGGGCCGAATGTACCCCTGAAATGACGCACACGGAGAGGGATTACTGTGTTACTGTAGTATACTGTATTCAATGATTTGGAGGTCAGTAGCCCATGCGACATATGCCTCCCTGCAGCGTAACATCTGGACCACCGAAACGATCGTTTTCGACAGTGCTGGGCGTATTATCACATGCCGAGACATGGGAACACGTAATGCACCCAGGTATATTCTCGAGCATTGTGAGTCAGTTTTTTTTCTATTTTATGTCCAAAAAATTAATTTTCGCGAAATATCGATCCCATTTCTCTGTCTCACATCACGCAATAAGAAAAGAAATGGTTAATGAACTCGATACTGTGCCTTGTGAGAAGGAAAGTGTTAAAGTACATAGCCTACAGGAATGTAACCTTGTAGAAAGACTCACAACCGGTACTCACATTATGAGTACAGTTATCAGGGTCATTAAATGGTCCAACGGTCTTTTATGTTTGGCCGTGCTCAGATTTCACTAGAAGCAGTCTTTATCTAGTCCTGTTCCTATCTCTTTACTCCATCTAGACAAGAAACCCATTGTCTGACCCTCCCTCTGTGAAAGCGCACAGCCATTTGAGGTGCTCGCCATTCCGCTTTCTCTCCGCTAAAGATCTCGCTACAGCCCATTGGTTGCTCCTGCTCATATGTCCGGTCTCTCCAGGTTCAGTCTGCACGTTAGTCGCTGTTTTCCCTACCTGAATGCCAGAGAGAAGATAGTCCCAAGCGCTTGTAGCTCTCGCTAATTTCTGTCTTACAGTGAAGAATCCAAGTTCGAACTGCTAAAGCCGAATGAAAATTATTTTACTACTCGGAGATGTATCTGTTCCATTACCAGTCAAGTTCGTTTATCTGCAAAATTCTGTATTTGTGTAGAACCGATGTTTAGAGGATAACGGTTCTTCAGACTACAGAAGACGAGTTACTGAACAAAAAATACCTTGTAACAAAAGTTATGACCATCAGGTTCACAAGTATCACAAATGAGGTACTACTTAGCAGAAATCTAATACACTGCCTCACGTCTGAGGCGGTCCCACATAAGTTTGTTGTGGACGGACCTGAGGGTCTTGCCTGCTACGGAGACAGTTCACAACCACACGTGCCATATTCTGACGAGCACTGTTCTGTTGAAAAATGCCACCACGATACTGTCACATGAGATTATTTTGAAGCTAGACCTACGGAAATAGGTACCTAGTTTCTCAATCAGAAAGAAGAAATACGTGTGTCATAATTTTTGTAAATTTCACATTAAGGGGTGAAAAATGGGTGAAACCGTTTTTTGAAATCAAATAAATACTGACTTGACTTCTCGTTTACCAGTAAAAAATAAGTGTTTTTGAAAATTGAACCCCTAAGGGGGTAAAATAGGGGATGAAAGATTTTTTGAAAATATGTCGCTATTAAGGAAATTTCGAAGCTGTAACTACAAAAACTAGTATTTCGTTTCTCAATCAGAAAGTAAAAAATACGGGTTTCAGCATTTTTGGAAATTCAGCCACTAACGGGGCAAATAAGTTTTTTGAAAATAAATAATTACTGAAGAAGTACTAAGGGATTTTTAATGCTAAAACCACGACATGAAACTTCCTGGCTAATTAAAACTGTGTGTCGGACCGAGACTCGAACTTGGGACCTTTGCCTTTCGCGGACAAGTGTTCTACCGTGTGAGCTACCCAAGCACGACGCACGCCCCGTCCTCACAGCTTCACTTCCGCCAGTAACGCGTCTCCTACCTTCCAAACTTCACAGAAGCTTTTCTGCGAAACCTTGCAGAACTAGTACTCCTGGAAGAAAGGATATTGCGGAGACATGGCGTAGCCACAGCCTGGGGGATGTTTCCAAAATGAGAAGTGAAGCTGTGTGGACGGGCCGCGAGACGTGCTTGGGTACCTCAATCGACAGAGCACTTGCCCGCGAAAGGCAAAGGTCCCGAGTTCGAGTCTCCGCTGGAAGACAGTTTTATTCTGCCAGGAAGTTTCATATCAGCGCACACTCCGCTGCAGAGTGAAAAATCATGTCTCGTAGTTTTATATCCCTTAGCAGGACCGTAGAAGCGCCGTGGATTCTGAAAATGCAATAATACGTAATGAAGCAGGAAGAAGTTTTTTGGAGTAAATAATTTTTACATGTGATGCCATTATGGTGCATTTATCTAAGAAACACCGTGAAATGAACTCGTTGACACTGTTTATAAAGTAATCATTAACGGTACGAGAGCATAGTCTACGATATGACGATGGAAAGAGATCTTATCACTATAGCGCACAGTCTTTAACTTGAGCGTATAATCGGTGTAGCTCGTATAAGATCGTACATCTTCGGTTACACCAAAGTTATTTATTTATTTATTAATATCAATGTTTCCTGGCATTGTACAATTACTGAAAGGCAGTATTTATGACCCATAGAGTCCTCCTAATGACTGAGTGCCAAAAGGCAATTTTTGTTAGAAAATAATTATTAATAACAATTACTTATTCGCGCCAGTATAAATGTGCTTTCCCTACGTATCTCTTTGCTGACGTCACGAGCGATTTCTGCATCGGCACCTCATCCCACTGGCTCTAAAAGCTCCAGATGGGCAACTGCCGCTGCTAACCAGCGCGGGCAACTTACGCTCTCTCCTTACTCTGTACGTTCTGCAGCGCCGATATCTTCATTTCACGTACGTGAAACAGTAAATAGTAAAACGGGCTCTTGTCGGCATATAGTCCGCCCCTGGGAGCTGACTGGTCAGCGCGATGGAATGTCATACCCAACGGCCCGGGTTCGATTCCCGGCTGGGTCGGAGATTTTATCCGCTCAGGGACTGGGTGTTGTGTTGTCCTTATCATCATCCTTTCATCCCCATCGACACGCAAGTCGCCGAAGTGGCGTCAACTCGAAAGACTTGCACCAGACGAACGGTCTACCCGACGGGAAGCCCTAGCCACACAGCATTTTCATTTATCTGCAAATAAGGGGTGTATGACATTTACGTGCCCTCGCGTTCCATACGGTCCAACATCGGGCCTCAGTCACATGCGAATGCCCCACAAATCTGGATACTGTACGATTTGTCCTGCCGGCCAAATGGAAGCCCACGGTGAGGCGCCTGTCAAACTGTATGAGAGACTGATAACGCTGTTTCACACGAGTACGCAGCGTCTCCGTGTCTTTCACAGTGATCATCCAACATCTGACGCTGTTCATGCACCTTATGTATCATACCACGCCTGGTAACAACACTAGACATGGACAACAGTAAAGCACTCTGGTAGCCGTTCAACCTGTCACAGAGATTTAAAACGCTAATCATTCACAAACCCGTCGATGGTGAGTACCTTTACAAAATTACATTGACATTTGACCACATCTTCTGAGTGTTTCACTTTTATTGTCAGGGCAGTGTACACACTTGAAACAATATGTGTTAATGCATTAACACGGAAAGAAATTTCCTAAAATAGAACGCTCTTCTCTTATTCGTCATCTAAATGCAAATGTGGAGTTTCAATGAAGAACACAGCGAGTGGAACTGTATGAATACTTGACAAAGGCACCAAAAATATATGCTTGCTCTGGTGAATACGTTCGTAGCGTTTCTCCATACACAACCGATACACATAACAGAGAGTTCAGCCATCAATAACATACTCTCCTTCATTGTATACAACAGTCTCCCAACGCTGAGGTAACTTTTCGATTACGCGACTGTAGTAATCACGTGGTTTTGAGGCGAAGAACTTGTCGAGCCGCGTTCGGACGTTTCATCCGCAAAGGAAGTTACTTGAAGGTCGTTGATGAATAACGAAAAGGTGAAAAATCTGAGGGCGCAAGATCAGGTAAAGAAGGTGGGTGAGGAATGACTTTCCAAAGAAATTCCTATATAGCGTTTTCTGTTAGTCTAGCAGAATGTCGGCGGGCGTTATATCGTGGGGTAGCATTATTGCACGATGATGCAATGATCACAGTTCATCATATCTACCAGTTGTCGAGTACAATGACGTAGTTCATTGCGGATAAATGCGTTTAAACGAGCTTCATAAAACCCCTAAGGCCTTGCTGAACGTGGAAAGACACTAACGGCAGAATTATCCTCCTTAAAACGAAAAAAAAAAAAAACATTTTGTTGCCGTGCTCCGTCCATTGTCATTATCCCCACACACGGCGCAAATGTTTCTGACAGTCTCAGCTGCCGTCACCCCTCTGCTGAACTCAGACAGAAGAATATACCGGAAATGTTTCGATTTCTCCACTTCGCACCCCATTTTCTAGCGTACACAGCTCCACTCACTATCTCCAAATGACAAACTGGCGATATGTAAACGTAAATAGCAACAGGTAACTACAAATGCAAGATAAACAAAAACTTTGGACAATGAGGAAAAATAAACTCATAGCTATCGGAATACCAACATTCAAAATAAAAACGCTATGAACTTATGCATCAACCTAATACATCTCTTTTCGATGCATTCGCTCTGAAATAATCCACTATCAAAGATCATAGTAGGGATCATGTTATACAGGCCTTTTGTTCAATTTCGCTGTGTTGTAACCACTTCACTAAAACTCGGCATGTCCAGTTCGATGACGAATATAAGAATAATGTACAACACTTATTTCTTGAAGGAAATTATTTCACCACTATAGACTTTAATGTTTCATTTTCAGTACAAGATTGTAATTTCAGCACTTACGTCTTTGTCAGGTGGTGAAAATAATGCCTTAACATAATTCATAAATACACTGCCATGACACAAACATCGAGAAATTCTGGACCATTGCCAAGAAAGCCTGGCTGGCACCTTGCTTCGTACTTTAAATAAAATCCTTTGGAACAGGTGTTTCTGTGAGTTGTCAGCACCATGTCAAAACGAGTGTGTTTTGATTGTGGTGGAACCGCGCTGCTGCTACGGTCGCAGGTTCGAATCCTGCCTCGGGCTTGGATGAGTGTAATGTCCTTAGGTTATTTAGGTTTAAGTAGTTCTAAGTCTAGGGGACTGATGACCTCTGATGTTAGTGTCCCATAGTCCTTAGAGCAAACGAATTTTGGTTGAGCTGTTTACTTTTACTGCAGTGGTTTCATTTCTGACATTTGACTTCAGATTTTCTATCATTCCAAATCTAGAAGCTCTCTGGGTGCATGTTGTGAGATGGAAAGATTAGATACCGATCAAACATCGTAAAATACGAGTAGGTTCTCATTTTCGGAAAGAGGGCATAGACCGAACATCGATTTCGTCAGTCCACATTATGGAAAATGCTGGATTACGAAAGAACCCTTTTCATACCACACACTTCTCTCCTTGGCTGTTCGAAACGTATAAGAAAGTTACATTAACGAAGTAAAATGGGTCGTATTGCTGGATCAATTATGGATTTAAGATCGGCAAAACATTTGAGAATGCCTTCCTGGCGGTGTGTTATTCACGAAAGCACTGTAACATCTTCTATTTAGAATAACTGTTGCGTGCACACGACAGAATTTAAGATCAAGAAGCAATAGTTAACGGCAGTTTGTAAATGCTTTGGGGCTTCTAATAAGGCAACGTCGGCTTCAAACCACGCTGCTGCTACGGTCGCAGGTTCGAATCCTGCCCCGGGCATGGATGTGTGTGATGTCCTTAGGTTGGTTAGGTTTACCTAGTTCTAAGTCTAGAGGACTGATGACCTCAGATGTTAAGTGCTTAGAGCCATTTGAGCGCCGGCTTCAAGACAACGTACAATGCCGCGCAGAGTGGCCGCGCGGTTAGAGGCGCCATGTCACGGATTGCGCGGCCCCTCTCGCCGGAGGTTCGAGTCCTCCCTCGGGCATGGGTGTGTGTGTTGTTCTTAGGATAAGTCAGTTTCAGTAGTGTGTAAGCCTAGGGGCCGATGTCCTCGGCAGTTTGATCCCTTAGGAATTCATACACATTCGAACATTTTGAACAACGTACAGCGCAAGGCTGTCGCGCCATCTCCTCTTATTACACCTCCACGTAGGCGCTCCAGTGACGTTAATGTGACCACCGCCACGCTCGACGTCAACTTGTAATAACCACTCACAGGCAGCAGGCGGCAGCGCTAGCAGTGCAGGGTACATAAAGCGTGTGGGGGGACGCGGATAACAGTGCAGTCGTTTGCGTAATGCGAAAACAGAACGACTTACCTGACGTGACAATTGGCTTTCGGGCCAAGAGTGGAAGTATCTCCGAAACTGCTAAGTTTCCAAACTGGTCGCATACCGTGGGGGTTTAAAGTGAACCCTACATGGCAAAATGGTGCTATCCGAAACCGGTGCCGAGGCATCTGTAGTGCACGATGGGCCATAGATGTTAGGAGTGAACGTAGGCTGTGGAGATGTGTAGGGGTTAACAGACGTGCAACTGTTGAGCGGCTGACCGCCCAGATGACCCAAGGGGCTACCAACAGTGTCTCCAGCGAACGTAGCTGCGCACGGGCCTCCGCAGCAGGTGTCTGGTTCATGCATCCATGCTGACTGCTGTTCATCGGCGACGAAGACTGGAATTGGCTCGCCAGTACCGCAACTGGATGTCTACTGAGTGGCGACAAGTGGCCCTTTCCGATGACAGATGGCCGCTGTCGTGTACGGTGTGAAATTTCCGAAAGAGAACAACCTGCAATAACCGTCGGGAGGAGCCACGCCGGAGGAGAGAAGATCTGGGAAATGTTTTCATGGTGTTCTCTGGTGGATCTCGTCATTCTGGAAGGCATAATGTATCAACTCAAGTATGCACCTATCCCTGGGGAACAAGTTCAAAATGGTTCAAATGGCTCTGAGCACTATGGGACTTAACATCTGAGGCCATCAGTCCCCTAGACTTAGAACTACTTAAACCTAACTAAGCTAACTAACCCGAGGCAGGATTCGAACATCCGACCGTAGCAGCAGTGCGGTTCCGGACTGAAGCGCCTAGAACCGCTCAGCTACAACGGCTGGCCGAACACATCCACACCTAAATGCAGTTTGTTTTCCTCGGTACGATGACATTTACCAGCAGGACAATGCAACATGTTACACAGCTCGCAGTGTACGTGCGTGGTCGGAAGAGTGCAGGGATGAGTTTACCCTAGTCCCCTGGCCATCAGAGCAGTGGGGACATTTAAATCCAAGCGAGAATCTCTGGTGCACCTCGATCGGGCAATTCATGCCATGAATCCTTGTGGTGTGTGTACTGTCACATCTTCGGTACTCACCATCAGATTATTTGACTTGTCGCTCTAACGAAGTAGGCGAGTGTCAGCAATGTGTCTCGTGGTCTTATCGTGGCGCGTTTATCTTCTGCCGTTAGGTCAGACAATAGAAATGCCACTTGCACGCTTAGAATAGCAGATTGACGGTGACCAACTTTAAACAGAACTTGATTAATTTTCACACACATTTATTAAAATAATAAAAAGCATAGACATCACGTAACTTGATTCTGGATGCTGTTTACAACTGACAATCTGAAGTTCCTTTGGGCTTGGTACATTAATCTTATTCTCACATATCTCTGATACTTGACAAAGTGTCTATTCATTTATCTTCGTAGCTATGTACAAGAATATGGTAATCTTATTAGGCGCAGACTGAAACTTGACTATAGACTGGTGCAGACTAATGCAGACTGACTGATCGGAGGTCTGTACACTCGTTAATACCTCGCGCGTTCAGGTATCAAGGTATCACTGCGCGAGTGTGATCCGCGAGGAGAAAAGGTTCTACATTAGCAGCAACCTCATTGGCTGCGTTAAATATTAATACGCGGATCGGCGGAAGCAGAATTTGGTCCGTCTCTAAGGCAGCGCCATCTCGTAGTGCGGAGATGGACGAGCGCTGTTGTGCTTAGTGGGGCGCGCTCTAGTAGGAAAGTTGTGTACGCGCTGACTACGCGGAACTATGTACACAACAATCCTCAACCGATAAGCCTAGCGCACTGGCCAAGGCACTGGTGTCCGGACCCTCCACAATCTCACGCACCCTCTTCCTGCCATCTCGCAGCTTTCCGTGATGTGAAAGGTGGTTATTCAGGTGGTCCGCGCCATAGAAAGCGCCCAAAACAAGCCTCACGTCATGCATTTAATTCGCAAAAGAAAATTCGTCCGCCTGCTGCAGATAAAAGCGGACACACAGCTCCACTCATGCAGTGCCACGCCGCCAGTCTCTGCAGAGTCTCACAGCACCGCAGTAGCAACAGAAAGTCGCGGCGCGCGTCAACCAAGAGCGCCATGAGTTTACCTATTGTCACCACCAGCAGAACCAGACAGGGGATTCTGCCATTGTAGTAATCGTTCACTGGAATGAGAATCTAGACCAGTGTTCAAAGTCATATCTCGTGACACAACTGTTCAACAATCTAATTATATTCAAAACAGCATAAGAATAAACACAAGTTATAAAAATAAAACTTGACAGAAACATTGAAGAATGAACCAACCATCAACAATTATTTAAGAAACAAAAAGTGATCAAAAAGAAAAGAGTTATAAATAAACATTTTAATGTGAAGACAATCCAAAAGAATTAAAGAAATCATCCTCATCATCATACTACAGTTAAATAGTTTAAAAGATCTTTTAATAAATTGTTCTTGACTGTGATTTGTGTTGGTACCATTACTCCGTCGCAGCTCCTCTGCATCAACTTTGCCCTATGACGGAGCAGATTAGCTGCTGCGCACTTATTAACATTAACGTGATAGATGGTTCGCTCCTGCCACTTTTGTGTTGTATCTCAAGGTTATTTGGTGAACACAACGCTATTCCGTGTAGGTTATATGAGACTGTGACACGTCTGAAATTTAACCACGAACGATACAAAAAATATCTGCACCGACTCGGAAGAACAGCGTCTCCCTACTGTTAACGTGGAACGGAAGAAAACATACAGCTTGTGATACTTGGGTATGAAACGACAGAAACAAACGACGGGCGCCCTACTCCTGCAGTTATGGTGTATGGGACATAGCGAATCATTCAACATGAAAACGCTCCTGCCTACAGTAATTACCTCGAGGTATTTGAAGTAGAGCTCTGACAATGCTACAGCACAAGACAAGACCTTAAAGGGAGTTTAGTTGTTTATATATATATCACTCTGTCTTCAGGCCACAAGTGGCCCATTGGGACCATCCGACAGCTACACTCCTGGAAATGGAAAAAAGAACACATTGACACCGGTGTGTCAGACCCACCATACTTGCTCCGGACACTGCGAGAGGGCTGTACAAGCAATGATCACACGCACGGCACAGCGGACACACCAGGAACCGCGGTGTTGGCCGTCGAATGGCGCTAGCTGCGCAGCATTTGTGCACCGCCGCCGTCACTGTCAGCCAGTTTGCCGTGGCATACGGAGCTCCATCGCAGTCTTTAACACTGGTAGCATGCCGCGACAGCGTGGACGTGAACCGTATGTGCAGTTGACAGACTTTGAGCGAGGGCGTATAGTGGGCATGCGGGAGGCCGGGTGGACGTACCGCCGAATTGCTCAACACGTGGGGCGTGAGGTCTCCACAGCACATCGATGTTGTCGCCAGTGGTTGGCGGAAGGTGCACGTGCCCGTCGACCTGGGACCGGACCGCAGCGACGCACGGATGCACGCCAAGACCGTAGGATCCTAGGCAGTGCCGTAGGGGACTGCACCGCCACTTCCCAGCAAATTAGGGACACTGTTGCTCCTGGGGTATCGGCGAGGACCATTCGCAACCGTCTCCATGAAGCTGGGCTACGGTCCCGCACACCATTAGGCCGTCTTCCGCTCACGCCCCAACATCGTGCAGCCCGCCTCCAGTGGTGTCGCGACAGGCGTGAATGGAGGGACGAATGGAGACGTGTCGTCTTCAGCGATGAGAGTCGCTTCTGCCTTGGTGCCAATGATGGTCGTATGCGTGTTTGGCGCCATGCAGGTGAGCGCCACAATCAGGACTGCATACGACCGAGGCACACAGGGCCAACACCCGGCATCATGGTGTGGGGAGCGATCTCCTACACTGGCCGTACACCACTGGTGATCGTAGAGGGGACACTGAATAGTGCACGGTACATCCAAACCGTCATCGAACCCATCGTTCTACCATTCCTAGACCGGCAAGGGAACTTGCTGTTCCAACAGGACAATGCACGTCCGCATGTATCCCGTGCCACCCAACGTGCTCTAGAAGGTGTAAGTCAACTACCCTGGCCAGCAAGATCTCCGGATCTGTCCCCCATTGAGCATGTTTGGGACTGGATGAAGCGCCGTCTCACGCGGTCTGCACGTCCAGCACGAACGCTGGTCCAACTGAGGCGCCAGGTGGAAATGGCATGGCAAGCCGTTCCACAGGACTACATCCAGCATCTCTACGATCGTCTCCATGGGAGAATAGCAGCCTGCATTGCTGCGAAAAGTGGATATACACTGTACTAGTGCCGACATTATGCATGCTCTGTTGCCTGTGTCTATGTGCCTGTGGTTCTGTCAGTGTGATCATGTGATGTATCTGACCCCAGGAATGTGTCAATAAAGTTTCCCGTTCCTGGGACAATGAATTCACGGTGTTCTTATTTCAATTTCCAGGAGTGTATATCATCCTCAGTTGAGGATGCGTATAGGAGGGGCGTGTGGTCAGCACACCCCTCTCCCGGTCGTTACGATGCTTTTCTTTGACCGGAGCCGCTACTATTCGGTCGAGTAGCTCCTCAATTGGCATCACGAGGCAACAGCGCATGGCGGCCTGGATGGTCACCCATCCAAGTGCCGGCCACACCCGACAGCGCTTAACTGCGGTGATCTCACGGGAACCGGTGTATCCACTGCGACAAGGCTGTTGCCCTAGCAGAAGATGAAGATGATCGGAGCTATATGATAAGAAAGCTTAAAGAGGAATACAGTACCGACGGCATGAAGATGAATGTAAGAACGGAAAAAGTAACTATTTGCAGGTAGACGGAGTGGTGATTGTAGGTGTGGAAAAGGCAGAATATCTTAGGGTGTTATTTAATAGACAGGGCATAAGCAATGGTGCGATCACTGGTAAGATAAAGGACGACTTGTAACAAGAGCAATGAACAGTGTTCGGTGGAACAACAAGATAAGAACAGTCAAGAGTTTAGTTCAGATGGTTCAGATGGCTCTGAGCACTATGGGGCTTAACATCTGTGGTCATCAGTCCCCTAGAACTTAGAACTACTTAAACCTAACTAACCTAAGGACATCACACACATCCATGTCCGAGGCAGGATTCGAACCTGCGACCGTAGCAGTCGCGCGGTTCCGGACTGAGTGCCTAAAACCGCTCGGCCACCACAACCGGCAAGAGTTTAGTTTTGTACGGAGCAGAAGCCTAGGACATTAGCAAAATAAATAAGAATAACCTGCTTTCCACTGAGATGGATTACTTAAGGCGAAGCTCAAGCTGTTCTACGATGGACAAGATATGAAATGACGTAATCCGACAAAGAATGGAAATGGATAGGGATATCAGTGACGACATTCAACAGAAATAACTGATGTGGTTCGGGCATGTCAATAGGATAAATGAAGACAGGATACCAAATAGGATACTACGATGGATGCCATCCTAGCGGAAGGGATCGCCCACGACGCAACCGGCAAAATGACATGGCGGAGCAAGGAGTAAAGTCAAGAGAGATGAAAATGGCGACTGAAGGCGGAGAAGACATGCCAACCGTAGATAATCTGCAAGCAGAAGAGGAAGAAAAAGAAGAAGAAGAAGAAGAAGAATTATCGTTTTCTTACGAGACTTCATGTGTCGTTTAAGTGATCGTCTCATGGTTTTAGGCCACCGTCATTTAATAATGTTTGGAGGATATTTTCGTCATTTGACTCTACAACCTCCGTATATTATGTTACTATCATGATTCCGTCTGAAAGGCTTATCAAGTACCACAATGTGGGCACAAATAGACTTTAAGTAAAGCCATCGTCAATGTATATCGAACATGGTGTCCCAGAGTGTAGATGAGTAAAAAATCGCAAAAATGTATGACAGACGTGTAGAAAAGATGTTTTCCAACCACAGAACACTTAAGCCACAGAATAAACATCAAAACAGTAGTTAGATGTGCACGATCAGCAACTTCCATAGTATATTTTCAGACCATGTTCACTGCACGTGTAACGACTATTTGATATTTATTCTGTGGCCTACAACCACCTATGGAAATGGAAATGTCGTGTGGCTAGGGCCTCCCATCGGGTAGACCGTTCGCCTGGTGCAGGTCTTTCGATTTGACGCCACTTCGGCGACCTGCGTGTCGATGGTGATGAAATGATGATGATTAGGACAACACAACACCCAGTCCCTGAGCGCAGAAAATTTCCGACCCAGCCGGGAATCGAACCCAGGCCCTTAGGATTGACAGTCTGTCACGCTGACCACTCAGCTACCGGGGCGGACAACCACCTATCATGTAACAAGAAGCAAGTTCAGATGACGCACTGAGCTGAGCAATAATTTGTTCGTTACTTTCATTATTAATTACAAGCTTAGCTGCTTTGCTCGCGTAGACTGTATGGCCTGTAGAGATTTTTTTTTAATTTAGTCGTATTTGTATGTTGTTCACAAATTGAAACACTTCATAAGTTTTTTACGCTAATTAAGGCCATATAAGTATGGTCTTTTCCGAATGTGTTTCTGACCAAAAAGTGATTCCGGTAGCTAGAGTACGAAGTTTTTATTAATCACTCCATTTTGCGTTCTTGTGGAGATATATCCATAGCAACTTTCATCCACTAACTATTACTTCTTTATATGTAACCGAGAAGTGAACTACCAATTTTCATAAGTTTAGGTTTAAATTTTTTTGAAGTAATGAAATATTTTCTTAGAAAATTTTCATCTCCTATTGCACTCCCTTAGTGGTTAAATTTCCAGAAACACTGAAACAAGTACTTTTTTTATTTCTAATAGAGAAGCCAAATGCCAATTTTCATAGATGTAGCCTTAAAAATCCATCAGTAGTTCTTTAGTAATCATCTATTTTCAAAGAACTTTCACCCTCTATTTTACCCCCTTAGTGATTAAATTTCCAAAAATGTTGAAACAATTTTTTCTGACTTAGAAACAAAATGCCTGTTTTCGCTATTCTAGCTTCAAAATTCCCTAAATAGCGACCTACTTTCAAAAAGCCTTTCATCCCATGTTTTACCCCTCTTAGGAGTGGAATTTCGGACAATCCCTTCTTAAACGATGCCTACAGTATAAGATCCAAATTCTCTCCGAACTTCACGTTTCTATCCTTAGCGCTTTGAGCTGGATGGTGATGAGTCACTGAATCAGTCTGACCCTATTTTTCCTGCTTAGGGGTTGAATTCCAAAAACAGTGAAACACGTGTTTTTTCATGTCTAGCCGCTACGGTGGCAGGTTCGAATCCTGCCTCGGGCATGGATGTGTGTGATGTCCTTAGGTTAGTTAGGTTTAAGTAGTTCTAAGTTGTAGGGGACTGATGACCTCAGATGTTAAGTCCCATAGTGCTTAGAGCCATCTGAACCAATTTTCTTCTCTAACCGAGAAGCCAAAAACCAATTTTTCGCAATGAAATATTTTCATTAAACGTTTCACCCGCTATTTCACTCCCTTAGGGGTCGAATTTCCAAAAACGCGTATGTTTTGTTTCTAAAAGAGAAGCCAAATAGAAAATTTCTTAGAGTTAGCTTTAGAAATGCCCTCAGAATGAAATATTTTCATTAAAAAATCTCATCCCCTATTTTACCTCTTTAGGGATTCAATTTTCAAAACTACTGAAACACTTTTCTTAGACTTGGAAGCCAAATACCAATGTCCATTGCTGTAGCTTTAAAAATAACTGAAGTATTTCTATAATAATGATGTATTTTTGAAAAAAAAACTTTCACCCCTGTTTCACCCCCATAGGGTTAAATTTCCAAAAATGCTGAAAAATTTATTTCTTTATATCTGACTGGGAAACCAAATAATAACTTTCGCAGGTCTAGTTTCAAAATTGCTTTAATAGCGACAGTTTAAAAAAAACTGCTTATTTCACCACCTTATGACTCGAATTTCGAAAAATTCCTTCTTAAACGATGCCTGCAGTATGAGATCCACACCTTCTCCAAATTTCAATTTCTATCTTTAGCCATTTGGTCTGGGCGATGATGATGACATTACCTTTTATATATTGAGATTTCATGTAGGTTAATTCTTACAAAGAAGAAGACACCAATCAGCCACTATTAATAGAAATTAATAGTGGCTTGTTGCTGTCTTCTTCTTTGTAAGAATTAACCCACATTAATTGTACACAGCCACGGTCTCACCATGTCAGTTTTAGACAAAATAGCAACAGAGATTTCGGTTTTTAGAAGGTATCCTACAAGGGAACCACAGAAAAAGTATAGTTGGTCATGGGACCAACGAATTCAAAAAGTCGAAAATTATGGTTTTAAGCCATAGGTAAGTTTACTGTATCGTGGAAAAAGAAAGGTTGTACTTCTACTATCAGACCAGGTAACGTACTACAGACAGCCACGTATAGAGCTGAGCACCACAGGATGCGGGAGGAACGTGGCTGGCCTCTGGTTTAGAAAGCTGCCACTGGAGGAAATTCACGCGGTGGTGCGGATGTGTTGGCGCCGATTGTTACGAAACTGGCGACAGCGACAGCGGCAGCGGCAGCGGTAGCGGCCTCCAGACGTCTATTCGGACAACAGCGGGCCCGGCCTGCTCATTACTGGATTCCTCGTGCAGGCGCTCACGGCGAACTGTCGGAACGTGCAAGGCTGCGACGTCCGTAGGGAAATACTGAGCGAGCGTGCCTGACGAGGCCCGCGTGATGGCTGCCGGCCGTTGCGAAGTAAACGGCGGAACGGAAAGGCACCAGCTCAGCTGCGCGTTTGTTTTACTCAGCCTTTGCGATCCAGCTTTTCTTTAACCACTTGACATCAACCTGTGTGTCTTCTAGCACTTAATCGAGCCCCGTTTGTAGGTACCCCAAATCCGTAGCTCCCGTGGATATTACTGTTGGTTTGAGAACACAACAGCTGCTTTCGTAAATATCACTGAAGAAATGACTGCAATTTGGCCCTTCGTCAGACGTCAAATAGAATTTCTCGTATATCTTTCACTTTCTTGCTTTAAAAAAAAAAGCTCATGGTTCATAATTTCACAATTCATTGAAGCAGATCTCTATGCTCTAAAGTAAAAAGCAGGTGTGACCAAACTTTTAGCTTAACTCGGCCACATTTGAAGAATAGGAGTATTTTTGGGCGATACATAATATACACTCCTGGAAATGGAAAAAAGAACACATTGACACCGGTGTGTCAGACTCACCATACTTGCTCCGGACACTGCGAGAGGGCTGTACAAGCAATGATCACACGCACGGCACAGCGGACACACCAGGAACCGCGGTGTTGGCCGTCGAATGGCGCTAGCTGCGCAGCATTTGTGCACCGCCGCCGTCAGTGTCAGCCAGTTTGCCGTGGCATACGGAGCTCCATCGCAGTCTTTAACACTGGTAGCATGCCGCGACAGCGTGGACGTGAACCGTATGTGCAGTTGACGGACTTTGAGCGAGGGCGTATAGTGGGCATGCGGGAGGCCGGGTGGACGTACCGCCGAATTGCTCAACACCTGGGGCGTGAGGTCTCCACAGTACATCGATGTTGTCGCCAGTGGTCGGCGGAAGGTGCACGTGCCCGTCGACCTGGGACCTGACCGCAGCGACGCACGGATGCACGCCAAGACCGTAGGATCCTACGCAGTGCCGTAGGGGACCGCACCGCCACTTCCCAGCAAATTAGGGACACTGTTGCTCCTGGGGTATCGGCGAGGACCATTCGCAACCGTCTCCATGAAGCTGGGCTACGGTCCCGCACACCGTTAGGCCGTCTTCCGCTCACGCCCCAACATCGTGCAGCCCGCCTCCAGTGGTGTCGCGACAGGCGTGAATGGAGGGACGAATGGAGACGTGTCGTCTTCAGCGATGAGAGTCGCTTCTGCCTTGGTGCCAATGATGGTCGTATGCGTGTTTGGCGCCGTGCAGGTGAGCGCCACAATCAGGACTGCATACGACCGAGGCACACAGGGCCAACACCCGGCATCATGGTGTGGGGAGCGATCTCCTACACTGGCCGTACAGCACTGGTGATCGTCGAGGGGACACTGAGTAGTGCACGGTACATCCAAACCGTCATCGAACCCATCGTTCTATCATTCCTAGACCGGCAAGGGAACTTGCTGTTCCAACAGGACAATGCACGTCCGCATGTATCCCGTGCCACCCAACGTGCTCTAGAAGGTGTAAGTCAACTACCCTGGCCAGCAAGATCTCCGGATCTGTCCCCCATTGAGCATGTTTGGGACTGGATGAAGCGTCGTCTCACGCGGTCTGCACGTCCAGCACGAACGCTGGTCCAACTGAGGCGCCAGGTGGAAATGGCATGTCAAGCCGTTCCACAGGACTACATCCAGCATCTCTACGATCGTCTCCATGGGAGAATAGCAGCCTGCATTGCTGCGAAAGGTGGATATACACTGTACTAGTGCCGACATTGTGCATGCTCTGTTGCCTGTGTCTATGTGCCTGTGGTTCTGTCAGTGTGATCATGTGATGTATCTGACCCCAGGAATGTGTCAATAAAGTTTCCCCTTCCTGGGACAATGAATTCACGGTGTTCTTATTTCAATTTCCAGGAGTGTACATTGGAGCCCCAAAGAAACTGGTATAGGCATGCGTATTCAAATATAGAGATATATAAACAGATGGAATACAGCGCTGCGGTCGGCAACGCTTATATAAGACGACGAGTGTCTGGCGCAGTTGTTAGGTCGGTTACTGCTGCTACAATGGCAGGTTATCAAGATTTAAGTGAATTTGAAAGTGGTGTCGTACTCGGCGCATGAGCAATGGGACACAGCATCTCCGAGGTAGCTATGAAGAGGTCATTTTCCGGCACTACCATTTCACGAGTGTACCGTGAATAACAGGAATCCGGTAAAACAACAAATCTTCGATATCGCTGTTGCTGGTAAATGGTCCTGCAAGAACTGCACCAGCGACGACTGAAGACAATCGTTCAACGTGACAGAAGTGCAACTCTTCCGCAAACTGCTGCAGATCTCAATGCTAGACCATCAACAAGTGGCAGCGTGCGAACCATTCACAAAACATCATCGATACGGGCTATCGGAGCCGAAGGCCCACTCGTCTACCCTTGATGACAATTTGTCCATTTTATTTGGACCGTTGAGCTCCGTGGCCGTGGATAATGATATTTTACTATAAAAATACCCTTGATGACTCCACGACAGAAAGCTTTAGGCCTCACCAGGGCTCGTCAACGCCGAAGTTGGACTGTTGATGACTGGATACATGTTGCCTGGTCGGACGAGTCTCGTTTCAAATTGTACTGAGCGGATGCACGTGTCGTGGTATGGAGACAACTTCACGAATCCATGGACCCTGCATGTCAACAGGCTCTGTAACGGTGTGGGGCGTGTGCAGTTGGAGTGATATGGGACACCTGATACATTTAAATATGACTCTGACAGGTGACACGTACGTAAGCATCCTGTCTGATCACCTGCATCCATTCATGTCCATTGTGCATTCCGACGAACTTGGTCAATTCCAGCAGGACAATGCGACACCCTATACATCAGAATTGATGCAGAGTGGCTCCAGGAACACTCTTCTGAGTTTAAACACTTCAGCAGGCCACCAAACTCTCCAAACGTGAACATTATTGAGCATATCTGGGATGCGTTACAACGTGCTCTTATGAATTTATGGGCAGCCCTGCAGGATTCATGGTATTAGTTTCCTCCACCCCTACTTCAGACGTTACTCGAGTCTATGCCAAGTCATGTTGTGGCACATCTCCGTGCTCGCGGGGGTCCTACACGTTATTAGTCAAGTGTACCCGTTTCTTTGGCTCTTCAGTGTATTTAACACTAACAGCTGAGTAAAACAATTATCGTAAAATGGAATCAACGTGATATTTTATGTATGGGATTTCATCGATAAATTAATGTATAAATAATTACCGTGATATTTGACTTATAATTTAGGAAAATAATGTATCAGCATTAGGTTCGATCGAAGTGGTTGCAACTCTCGGGCAAGGTTTCATCTGAGATTTGGGTCCTATTTTTACTCCTTGTGTGCTTTACTCTTGAAAATAACTGTTCACAAACGTACGTGCTATCAAATAAAGAGGACATATACAGTGCATTACTGAAGGGATATTTGTCTGAGCAGGTTTGATTTGTAAAAGTCCAACAAGAGATACACAATCAAATTTTTCTTTCGATTGAATGTCAGATTGCAACTATTTGCATTCCATCCGAAAATCTTCTGGAAATATATCTACACTGCTCATAAAAAGTTTGCTATAAATACAAAAATTTTGACTATTTTTTTCGTAAATCTTGCAATCGATTTTTAAAAATTCGTGCATAAGATCGAAAAGTTTTAGCAGCGTTTTTCATGCCATCTTTACGATTATGTTTCAATTTATCGTAACTTAACATGTACGGGATTTTATGGAATTTTTGTTTTTTTACCGATCGTGTGATGGATGTTCATTTTGTGGTGATTGCAGCCTGCGGATTGAACGCCCCCTGGTAAAGAGTAACACATTTAATCGTCAGAAAAATGTGAAATTTGGAAAGGGAGCCACATAAAGAATCCAGCCTTTCAGTACGTAATAACATACAAATTTATTGATGAAATTAAGTAAGCTGCATGTTTTTGCAGCGTATCCTACTTGTGATTATGTAAGAAACATATTATTCAAATGCCCTCCACGACTTGCCACCTGACTCCTCTTCTTTCTGCGAAACTTTCCACAGCTTTTCGGCACATTTGCAGGTATAATTCTTAAATTACTCGTTGAACCAGGTCCTTGAGCTTTGGAAACGATTGTGGTTTCTTGGTGCACACACAAGATTTCAGATACCCCACTGAAATCAATCACATTGTGTCAAATAACAAGATCTGAGTGGGAAATTCACGTCAGCGCTACGAGAAGTAACCCGGCCAGGGAATTTCGTAACAAGTTCATTGTTCCAATCAATGTGAGGCAGGTTGTACCATCTTGTTGAAACCAAACGGCTTCGGCATCTATTCACAAGATCCATTTCGGACCAGAAAAACTCTCTTAATATACTGCGATAGCGTTCGCCGTACGCTGCTCATACTTTTCCGGCGCCTTCTTTGAAGAAGTATGGTCCAGTTACGCTCACTGCCGAAATACCGCACCGCACAGTCAGTTTGTAGATTTAATGCCTTCTCCATAATTATTCTAAGGTTTTCTGTGCCCCAAATCTTGCAATTTCGCTTGTTGACGGAGCCATTCAACAGAAAGTGCGCCTCATCAGTGAACAATATTTTATTGATAAAATTGTTGCCCGCGCTTTGTTTCACAAGCATCAAATGGGCAAATACTCGGCGCTTTTCGTGATCGTTTGGCTTCAGTTCTTGTGCCAGTTCAATTTTATAGTCTCAAAGGTGCAAATCATCTTTCAAAATTCGTTGCATGCTGGTTCTCGTAATATCCAATTATAATGAACGTCGGCGAATAGATTTCAATGGAAGTACACAACATTATCACGCACTATGTGGATGTTTTCTGCAAAACGGTTACCACAAAGAGCGCCGAGAATTTGATGTCCACAAACAAACCAGTTTTCCCAACTCAAGAGATCAGTCCCATCACGATCAACTTATTCAGTGAGTTACATTGACCAAACATTCCGTGGAGTTCAGGAACAATCTGCACAACATTCACCACATTTGTAATTTGTTTTCATTATGACAACACATTGTTCGGTCGTGAAGCGCTCCATTACAAACCACAAAGAACACAGATGAAAATCGCGCAATGTTCAGTGCAGCCAACTTACTAGAACAGAAATTGCGGGCATTTCACCTTCTTTATGGGACATCGTCACTACTATCTGATGATGGTCCTAGGCACCGAAATTAATGATGGCAAAATAAATCATGAATAAGACATTGATACTTATCGTAGTTGATGTTTTTCCCAGGGTTGCAGATCCATTGTTTCATTTGATGTCTGAGGAGGTTATGACGTTTGAATAAGAAACCAAAATAAATAGATTTTTTGTTTGCTATCAACACCCAGCACCAACAAAAATGTCCAATATGGCTGCCACCAGTGTTGCCACCGCACCATTACCCAAAAACGAAAATAATCATACGAAGTGGCATACAGCTGTAGCCAACATGCCAATCACTGTTTTTCCCGTCACACTACCCATGTTCAGCGAAGACTACTACTTTTCTGGCAATAGCTTGTGACGTCATTGTTGAAAGTATAAGCTGTTTGTGTAGGTAGTCAATCCCAGACTTCCGTTATGCGATATATGTTGCTAGAAATAGTTGTTGTTCATTGCGTCTGAATTCTGCAAGGTTTCGCAACCAGATCGTCATGAAACACCACACAGCAGGCTCAAAATCCTAGTGGAAATCCATACAGTTCTTGGCTCTGAGCACTATGCGACTTCACTTCTGAGGTCATCAGTCGCCTAGAACTTAGAACTAATTAAACCTAACTAAGCTAAGGACATCACACACATCCATGCCCGAGGCAGGATTCGAACCTGCGACCGTACCGGTCGCTCGGCTCCAGACTGTAGCGCCTAGAACCGCACGGCCACTCAGGCCGGCCATACAGTTCTTCCTAGTCAATAAACAACTTTTAATCAAACAAGACGATCGAGTGCAATACTCCTTATCTTCACTGAAAAATAAGAGAATGATCATTGACATTGGCCACTGTGCACAGCCATAACACAATCACAGTGAAAACAACAAGTTGAGGTGTGCAACGGGTTAAATTCGTTATTCATGTATCGTCTAACCATGATTGTACGACAATTTAAAGCAGCTTGTAATTTAAATTAGGTATGAGCACAACAGATTTTTTATTTGCTCTAATTTTTGGATATAGTTCACAAGCAGCTGATAGAGCACAAAGTTCTGGAAAAAATCTGGACTGAATTTACGCAAATTGACGCTAACACCGTGGGGAGGTAGCAAATTATATGTAAAATTGTCTGGAGGAAACGCAGCAAATTAGCTCGCAAATTAACCGTTAATGAGACAAATCACAAATCATAATCAAACAGGCCACTCAAGTTGGTGTGGCAGAACAATTACTTGGAGAGTTGCTCAGAGTACAGATCGCGCTATTACGGATTACGAAATTCACATTTCCCCAAAATGTACAAAGCTAACGCCTTTCATCACCAGACAGCGGTCAGGAGGACAATCCTACCGCAGTCGGAACACAAACGCCACGAAATTTCATTCGCTGTACTCAACTCTCTACTTTTTCAAAATATGACAGTCGGGAACTTCGCATATTTCATGAAAAAATAAAAAAATAAAAAATAGGGAAGCAGCAGAAGCTTCCCACCCTTGGCATACAAAAAGGACACATTAACAAACATGAGGCTAGTACTGGTGTAGAGCAGTGTCTCCTCCATTGGCCAGGCATGGTGGCGGGGCGACTCAATACGATTGGATGACCAAAATTTTTGAACAAAAACAACCGACTTTCTCACACAGGTTGAGCAACGTGGAAAAAAAATTCATAATCAGTTATTCTCTGGGGACAGCATGTTGGTTGCTGGGGCCACCCTGCCACCAACTGTACTAAGTTGGCCAGGCGCTGGCTATGCCCACAAAAGCACGAAGCAAGCCAAGGACTCAATTTCGCGAAAACAACTCTTCTCCGTGGGGAGTCTCGCCTGCCAAGAAGTTCAAAGTGGTTTGCTGGGTACGTATGCAGGTATAGATACCCCTTGGAATGAAGTTTACACACATTGCAACGTAAGGATCAATATCTGCCTCTGAACTACCCAAGCACCGTTGAGTGAGCCAGATGTACTTCTGGTCTCTCACTGTTAATATAAGTATCCAAGGGAGACTAGTGGAGACGGACCAAATGGATCTATGATGATTTTCTGTTTGGTTTGATCATATGGTAGAGCGCATCTTAAGAGCATACACCAGCTGTTAAATCTGATCAAAAGTAATTGGCCACCTATTACTGTACATTAATATCGGGCGTGACTAAGCTTCACCTTTATGATGGCCTGAAATCTGCTGGGGACACTTTCAACGTGAAAGTCTGTGAAGGAGTGGCAGGCTATTCTCTCTGATTGAAATCAGAGAAGGTATAGATGTAGGACGTCGGGGTCTGGATCGTAGTCAGGTTCTAACTTATCCCAGAGGTGTTCCATTGGTTTCTGGCTGGGACACTTGGCGGGCAAGTCCAATTTCAGAAATGTTGTTGTCCACAAACCAATTGCCCACAGATGCTGCTCTGTGACAAGGTGCATTATCATGCTAATACAATTAATCATCGTCTCTGAACTGTTCCTCTACTGTGCACAGTTCACAATGATGTTAAATCTGTCCATACCCTTCTGCATTTAGCACGAAAAACAGCGCCATACGGTAACACCACCTCCTCCGTACTTAACCGTTGGCACTACACACAATGACAGGTAACGTTTTCCAGGCATTTGCCAAACTCTAACCCTTCCATCAGATTGTCACAGGTACAGCGCGATTCTTCACGCCAAATCACTCGTCTCCAGTCATTCAGTGTCCAGTTTTGGCCCTCTTCACGCTGCCCCAAGGGTCACTTACCATTGACTACTGAACTGTGGCATATGAGGAGTTACTCGACCGCTGTAACCCGTTTATCCTTAACTCGTTACGCACTGCTGGCAGCAGTTTAGAACCCACTATAGTTGGAGCCGCTAACGATGGTGGTCGAGTTTACGCTTGTTCTGCGCACCTACGTCACGCATTCTCAGACAGCCAATGGGCGTTGAGAATTTTTCTGAGTGCTCTGCTGTAAATGTCTTAGCCAACACCAGCCTTAAACTTGATCCTAACGAGTTATTTAGTGAATTTTTACTCCATTTGTAGCGAGCTGGCATCGCTGATGGTGGAGGTAAAGGACAAATTATACATAAGCATGGGAAGGAAATAATTTACGGGATACACGCTTTCTTCAAGCGCAAATTACACATATATGCGTACCTTAACAGTCTCTTGGAATCGGCAACAAAGCAATCCCCGTCAGTGCCTCGGCATGGGCGAACCGCCATCGTCCGTGAATCGGACCGTAGCGATTCCATCCGCTGGTTTGGTGCTATTTTCTACAGCCACGCTATGCAATTCTCCAGGGTCCCTTTCCGTCAGTGTATTGCCTGGTATTGGTTTAGCTATGGTTGTTCCTTCACACTGCATTTAACAGTCACATCACCAACAGACAGCCGACTTGGGCTGCTTTAGAAGGTCTAAAATGTACCTGATGGGTTTGTTGCTCAATTGATATCCGATGACTAGTCCACACCTCTCCTGACCAACCCATTCTGTTGTTGCTGCTTCTTTACTGACGCTTATCATGATATCTAGTGGTCAATTCTGCATTACATAAGAGTGTCCGTATAATTTCGATTAGTGTATACTTTTAAATTTGTTTTCTGTCACACTATTTCTCAGGTCAGGCAGGGTCCCAGGACATCTGCTTCAACTCCCACGTACTGTCTTTTCGAAATACGTTTTACGTGATTTACCGCCATCGGAAAATCTTATTTGGAGCGACTGGAACGGAAATAGACCTCGAGAACTTTCCTGCGCAATTATAGCCGCTTAACCGATGACTTCGCCAGCGCTGGCAGAAGAATTATCAGCACGCGAGTTCAGCGCACTGAGATTGCTGCAATCAGTGCCATGCACTTGAACGGCGACCACATTAATGAAAGTGCCATAATCTTCTTCACAGAAGCTTATATTTGTCGCAGGTAAATATACCGAAATGTTCTATTTAAATTACTATTTAAAAATAGTAAATTTTTCTTTGTTTAGTGGCTGACTCGTCCATTGGGTGCAGAAGGTGGACTCGGGCGCGCTAACATTCTTTTATTGTTGTCAGTACGATCGAAAAAGTCAGTTCAGGAGAAGGCACAAATTGGACTTTGGTAGCAGAGTTTAAATCCATTGTTACGGTGCAAAGACAATTTCGCTCTTTTTACAAGACATCAGCACCAGACGCCGAGAGAATGAAAGCATGGCATACGCAATTTCTGGACACTGGCAGCATTCTGAAGCGGTGTATAGGGGGAAGAACAAGATGAGAATATCCGCCAAGCGTTCCAACGAAGTCCACACCAGTTCATCAAGCTTCATAGGAACTTCAGATGCCACGAACAACTATTCGTAAGGTGATCAAGAGGCGGATGCGTCTGTATTCATACAAACTGGAGATTCTACAGGCCATAAAGCCCAAAGACAAACAACAGTAATATATTTTTGCATCTGAAATGCTTTCTTATGAAGTGAGAGAGAGAGAGAGAGAGAGAGAGAGAGAAAGCAGAAAAGTTACAGAAGCATAAAACATACGCACGCCTATAATTTTCAAACTCCGTTTTCTAAAAGCGGTTGAGTGTTGAGTCTTCCTGTTTACTCTTGCTGAAGTCCTAGTCGTGCCCTACACAGCCTACCAACGCGAGACATATCGGTCAGAGGAAGTTCGTACGTCACCTTGTTAGCGTGGGACGCCAAGTGTAACTTATTTTCTGAAGTCCCTTCGTACTTACGGTGCTGGAAGAATGTAGGGGAATATCTGAAAATACACTCCTGGAAATGGAAAAAAAGAACACATTGACACCGGTGTGTCAGACCCACCATACTTGCTCCGGACACTGCGAGAGGTCTGTACAAGCAATGATCACACGCACGGCACAGCGGACACACCAGGAACCGCGGTGTTGGCCGTCGAATGGCGCTAGCTGCGCAGCATTTGTGCACCGCCGCCGTCAGTGTCAGCCAGTTTGCCGTGGCATACGGAGCTCCATCGCAGTCATTTAACACTGGTAGCATGCCGCGACAGCGTGGACGTGAACCGTATGTGCAGTTGACGGACTTTGAGCGAGGGCGTATAGTGGGCATGCGGGAGGCCGGGTGGACGTACCGCCGAATTGCTCAACACGTGGGGCGTGAGGTCTCCACAGTACATCGATGTTGTCGCCAGTGGTCGGCGGAAGGTGCACGTGCCCGTCGACCTGGGACCGGACCGCAGCACGCACGGATGCACGCCAAGACCGTAGGATCCTACGCAGTGCCGTAGGGGACCGCACCGCCACTTCCCAGCAAATTAGGGACACTGTTGCTCCTGGGGTATCGGCGAGGACCATTCGCAACCGTCTCCATGAAGCTGGGCTACGGTCCCGCACACCGTTAGGCCGTCTTCCGCTCACGCCCCAACATCGTGCAGCCCGCCTCCAGTGGTGTCGCGACAGGCGTGAATGGAGGGACGAATGGAGACGTGTCGTCTTCAGCGATGAGAGTCGCTTCTGCCTTGGTGCCAATGATGGTCGTATGCGTGTTTGGTGCCGTGCAGGTGAGCGCCACAATCAGGACTGCATATGACCGAGGCACACAGGGCCAACACCCGGCATCATGGTGTGGGGAGCGATCTCCTACACTGGCCGTACACCACTGGTGATCGTCGAGGGGACACTGAATAGTGCACGGTACATCCAAACCGTCATCGAACCCATCGTTCTACCATTCCTAGACCAGCAAGGGAACTTGTTGTTCCAACAGGACAATGCACGTCCGCATGTATCCCGTGCCACCCAACGTGCTCTGGAAGGTGTAAGTCAACTACCCTGGCCAGCAAGATCTCCGGATCTGTCCCCCATTGAGCATGTTTGGGACTGGATGAAGCGTCGTCTCACGCGGTCTGCACGTCCAGCACGAACGCTGGTCCAACTGAGGCGCCAGGTGGAAATGGCATGGCAAGCCGTTCCACAGGACTACATCCAGCATCTCTACGATCGTCTCCATGGGAGAATAGCAGCCTGAATTGCTGCGAAAGGTGGATATACACTGTACTAGTGCCGACATTGTGCGTGCTCTGTTGCCTGTGTCTATGTGCCTGTGGTTCTGTCAGTGTGATCATGTGATGTAGCTGACCCCAGGAATGTGTCAATAAAGTTTCCCCTTCCTGGGACAATGAATTCACGGTGTTCTTATTTCAATTTCCAGGAGTGTATGTATCGTAAGGCAAAGCAACTTCAGCTTAGGCGGGAGACTGGGGTAGGTGCAATTCTCGCTCTTGCGTTCTGCTCACATTATAGGAGAGTGTGTAGGCAATTTCTTACAGGTGGCCGACCAGTAATGGCACGCAGGTAACGCTAGGACTGGCCTCCGGACTTGTTGCCTTATGGAGGTTGAAAACGTTCGGTTGAGCTCGTAATGCCAGGCGACAAAAGGGAATGATGAATAACTAGCGGCGTCATTATCCATCGCTTCGCTGCCAGTCTCCTTGAAACTTATCACTTGTCCTGATGACATTTACGTACAGGGAAACAAATCTTGCGAAAGAGCAATAAATGTCGCCGGACAGCCTGCAATAACAGCAGTTGTTCCGCGCCATTTCAAAGAAAGAGCAACCGATTAATCCGTGACATCAGCGTAGCTATGACGGTGTTCTGCACTTGCAGCATATCTCCGATGACCCACTGCCAAACAGCAGGCTCAGCTCAATGTCTTATAAACAGTGTTATGCTCCATTGGGACATTTTGTGCGATTCTTTGATCCGTCGTTCGGTAAACAATAGGCAGAGTAGTCATCGAAAAATGTTTTGCTGACAGAAAATTTCCTCCTTGTGGGATCTTTAGTTGAAACCTAGAAGAGAGCTCACACGAATAACAACATTCGTTTCCTCCTTTTACTAAACAACATTCTTCTCTTGTCCTCCTTCGTTCGTTCTTTTTATTCTTTATTTCTTCGTTGTCCATTACTGGCTGAAGTGACGCAGTGGTAAGACACTGGGCTCGGATTCGAGAGGACTGCTTTGATTCAGCTCCTCACGTTAGCCTACTCTGGAAAGTCTCTTCATTTTAGCATAACTGCTGCAGCCTACACCCACTTGAAACTGCTTGTTGTAGTAAAACCTTCGTCTTCCTTTCTAATTTTTACCCCTGACACATCTCCCCACTACCAAATTGACTACCGCCTTAGGAATGTGTCCTACGAATTCATCGCTTATTTCGCTTAGTTGCGTACAAAATTCTTTTCTCCCTAATTCGATGCACAAATCCTTAAGATCCTTGTTACTAGCACACATAGGCTAGCTTTCATCAGGAGTCTATACTCGACGCCATGTTGTCTCCAATGCCTTTGAAGACAACACCCTGTCGAGTATAGACTCTGATGAAAGCTAACCCACGTGTGCCAGTAACGAGGACTCCATAGTAAATGTGCCAAGGAAATCAAATACTCTTTTGGCATTGGTGGGGTCTGAGGATGGCGGTAATGTGCCGCCGAAACTAGTCGATAGAAGACTACAGCTGTGGTGGTACTTTTTCTCATATAGAAAAAAGAAACTGTGTTTTGCTTCAAAGGAAATTTGAAGTGTAGAGTTCTCTTTGACTTTGGACTGTGTTCCTGTGTTGTTTACATAGGAGGTGGTGACGGTGCAGAGGCTTGTTGCTGTGTTTGTTCTTCAGTCCACTGGTCGGGCTTTGGAGTCTTTTGAGAGTGCGATATTGCAGTGCCTGCGTTGTTCTGAATACGATGCAAAGTTACATGTCCAAAGGAACTTTGCATCGTATTCAGAATATCACACTCACTGCAATATCGTATTTATCCACCGACAAAGGGTAAGCGACTTTCAATTGAAATGTCTTACCTGTACGGGATTATACATATGAATGTAAGAGTATAATTTGCAGACTTACGGTTGACGACATATGTAAGTTTGGGTCTGGCCGTGAGTCGTGCAAGGATAGCCAACTAATAAAGCGACCATTCGCGATTAATGGGAAATCTGGATTCGAGTCCAGGTTCAAATGGCACCGAGCACTATGGGACTTAACATCTGAGGTCCTCAGTGCTCTAGAACTTAGAACTACTTAAACCTAACTAACCTAAGGACATCACACACACCCAGGCCCGAGGCAGAACTCGAACCTGCGACAGTAGCGGTCACGCGGTTCCAGATTGTAGCACCTAGAACCGCTCGGCCACTCAGGCCAGCTTCGAGTCCCGGTCCGGCACAAATTTTCACTGTCTTCATTCCATTCTACAACTGATGGTCGTCCATACTCACAATTGCGAGTACATTTAATATCTTTTGAGAATTGTCAGACTGCTGCAGGGTGTGGAGTAGTGGTACAGAAGAAGGGACTGTTTTAACCTGACTAAGTGAGGCTGGCGACCCTTACCGTAGGTGTGGCAGAGCCTGGAAATTATCCAGGTTCGCCAAAAGGCGCTTGGGAGGCAGTCTAAGGCGCAATACGGCGCGATGATTCGTCTCACGCATCGCACGGCGCTAAGAATTCGTGGAGTCTGGCCGCGGCCCCAACATGTCCTCACAAGTCGATACAGATGCTCCGACACGACAGACAAACAGGAACGTTTCAAGTCGTAATACCTCGTATCGCGGAAACCATAGTTTCCTGACCTGTGTTTATTACGATTGTTTGCTTGTTTCATTGACCTCCACTCGCCCTTTTGTTTGTACCTACAATAGTCGAAAACCCTTTGTAAAACGCCAAGCAGTTTCAAAAAGACTTCCTGACATTTATATTCGCATTCTCTTTTTCAAATACGTTTTTCTTAATACTGGCTTCCTACTTCGGCCATATTCATTTATTTTAGTTTTTCCCAAAAAGAAATCATCAGTTGTTCGCTTATACAGTCTCATTCTTAATCTAATCCCCTCGCATTTTTATTTCTTCTCTCTGAACTGAGGGGGAGATACAGAGGGGGGAGAGGCATGGAGGGGAGGGAGGGGGAGGAAGCAGAAGGAGAGAGAGAGGGAGGAAGCAGGAGGAGAGAGAGGGGGAGAAAGGGGGAGAGAGGGGAGGGAGCAGGAAAAAGGTTGTGAGACAGGGGGAGAGAAGGGGGAGAGAGATCCTTGAACTGAACATCTTGTGATTTTTGTTTCTGAGCATACTAAAAAGCAAAATTTATGCTCTCACAATTTATCCTCTCACAATAGACGATCTCAAACGGAACATTACTAGAGAAATTACACACATTTTGCCTGCAGAATTACAGCTTATTGATGGTAACGTTATCACACGAAGTCAGTGATGCCGGGATGCCTGTGGCCGTCGCTTTTCTTATAAACAAGTAACTACATGGTTTTTTTTGACATTATTATACACTGAAGAGCAGAAGAACCTGGTACACCGACTTAATATCGAGTAGGGCCCCTACGTGCACGCAGATGTGCCGCAACACGATGTGGCATGGACCAGACTGAAGTTTGAAGTAGTGCTGGAGGGAACCGACACCATGAGTTTTGTAGGGCTGTACATAAATCCGGAAGAGTATGAGATCTCTTCTGAACAGCACGTTGCAAGGCGTCGAGATATGTTCAATAATGTTCATGTCTGGGGAGTTTGGTGGCCAGCGGAATTGTTTAATCTCAAACAGTGTTCCTGGAGCCACTGGGTAGCAATCCTGGACGTGTGGGGTGTCGCATTGTCCTGGTGGAATTGTCCAAGTCCGTCGGAATACGCAATGGACGTTAATGGATGCAGGTGCCCAGAGGGGATGCTTACACACGTGTCAGTTGTCAGAAGCGTGTCTAGACGTTTCTGGGGTCCCATATCACTCCAATGCACACGCCCCACTCCATTACGGAGCATCCACCAGTTTGAACAGTCCCCTGCTGACATGCAGGGTCCAGCGATTCATGAGGATGTCTGCATACCCCTGCATGCTCGATACAATTTGAAACGAGACTAGTCCGACCAGGCAACATGCATCTAGTCATCAACAGTCCAATGTCGGTGTTGACGGTCCCAGGTGAGGCGGAAAGCTTTGTGTCGTGCAGTCATCAAGGCTTTTCGGTTCCGAAAGACCATATCGATGATGTTTCGTTGAATGGTTCGCACGTTGACATACTCATTGTATAATTCCAGAATGAATTTTTCACTCTGGAGCAGGAGTGTGCCCTGATATGAAACTTCCTGGCAGATTAAAACTGTGTGCCGGACCGAGACTCGAACTCGGGACCTTTGCCTTTCGCGGGCAAGTGGTCTTCCAACTGAGCTACCCAAGCACGACTGCCGCCCCGTCCTCACACCTTTAATATCCTTTCTTCCAGGAGTGCTAGTTCTGCAAGGTATGCAGGAGAGCTTCTGTCAAGTTTGGAAGGTAGGAGACGAAGTACTAGCGGAATTAAAGGTGTGAGGATGGGGCGGGAGTCGCGCTTGGGTAGCCCAGTTGGTAGAGCACTTGCCCGCGGAAAGCAAAGGTTCCGAGAGCGAGTCTCGGTCTGGTACACAGTTTTAATCTGCCAGGAAGTTTCATCTCACTGTATAATCATTTCCCGGCCCAGCATTAAAATCAGCAGCAATTTGCCGAAGGATTGCACTTCTGTCACGTTGAACGGTTCTCTTCAGTCGTCGTTGGTCCCGTTCTTGCAAGATCTTTTGCCGGCCGCAGTAATTTCGGAAATTTGATACTTTGCCAGATTCCTGATATTCACTGCACCCTCGTGAAATGGTCGTACGGGAAATTCTCCACTTCATCGCTACCCCGGAGATGCTGTGTCGCATCGCTGGTGCGCTGACTACAACACCACGTTGAAAATCACTTAAACGTTGATAACGTACCATTGTAGCAGCAGTAACCGATCTAACAACTACGCCAGACACTTGTTGTCTTGTATAGGCGTTTCCGACCGCAGCGCCGTATTCTGCCTGTTTACATATCTCTGCATTTGAATACGCATATATTATACCAGTTTCTCTGGCGCTTCAGTGTATATTCTCTTTTAGTTACATCTACATCTACATCTACATCTACATCTACATTCATACTCCGCAAGCCACCTGACGGTGTGTGGCGGAGGGTACCTTCAGTACCTCTATCGGTTCTCCCTTCTATTCCAGTCTCGTATTGTTCGTGGAAAGAAGGATTGTCGGTATGCCTCTGTGTGGGCTCTAATCTCTCTGATTTTATACTTATGGTCTCTTCGCGAGATATACGTAGGAGGGAGCAATATACTGCTTGACTCTTCGGTGAAGGTATGTTCTCGAAACTTTGACAAAAGCCCGTACCGAGCTACTGAGCGTCTCTCCTGCAGAGTCTTCCACTGGAGTTTATCTATCATCTCCGTAACGCTTTCGCGATTACTAAATGATCCTGCAACGAAGCGCGCTGCTCTCCGTTGGATCTTCTCTCTGTCTTGTATCAACCCTATCTGGTACGGATCCCACACTGCTGAGCAGTATTCAAGCAGTGGGCGAACAAGCGTACTGTAACCTACTTCCTTTGTTTTCGGATTGCATTTCCTTAGGATTCTTCCAATGAATCTCAGTTTGGCGTCTGCTTTACCGACGATCAACATTATATGATCATTCCATTTTAAATCACTCCTAATGCGTACTCCCAGATAATTTATGGTATTAACTGCTTCCAGTTGCTGACCTGCTATTTTGTAGCTAAATGATAAAGGATCTATCTTTCTGTGTATTCGCAGCACATTACACTTGTCTACATTGAGATTCAATTGCCATTCCCTGCACCATGCGTCAATTCGCTGCAGATCCTCCTGCATTTCAGTACAATTTTCCATTGTTACAACCTCTGCAAAAAGCCTCAGTGAACTTCCGATGTCATCCACCAGGTCATTTATGTATATTGTGAATAGCAACGGTCCTATGACACTCCCCTGCGGCACACCTGAAATCACTCTTACTTCGGAAGACTTCTCTCCATTGAGAATAACATGCTGTTAGCTGGTTGTCACGTGAATCTCGGGCGTGCGGCGTACCAGTTTTATGTGCGACGCCCTGTATTTTAACATATGTTGGATATGTTTCACAAAACAAAACCACGTTCGTCTCCCATAAACTGAACTGGGCGCTGATCACCTCGTCGTTGAGTGCTCTATACGCTGAAGCAGCAGCAGCAGCAGCACCACCACCACCACCACCACCACCAAAACCACCACCACCACAATTTTCTACCTTTACAGCAACGTTTGAACGATTCTGTGACTCAATGATCAATCGATCGACTGACTGACTGACTGACTGAATGATTGGCTGACAGCGATTCCCTCCCTGGGAGGTGGAGAATAGAGTGCTGCAACGCTCAGTGTTTGACCGGTCACGGCTCGCCTGTTGACGGGGGGACCGAGCCGCTCGTGTCCGGCCCCATACGACTCGGCTCGGTCACGTACTCGCGCCATGTCTGTTGTCCGGATTCCGGACACGCGGATAACCGTGCATGACCGGTCACCGCTGACGTCTCACCTCGCCTCACCTCGCCCCGGCTCGCTGCGCTGTACTTCACTGTACAAATCCAACGCCTCTCTCTCTCTCTCTCTCTCTCTCTCTCTCTACTTCTGTCTCTCTCTCTCTCTCTCTCTCTCTCTCTCTCTCTCTCTCTTTCTTTTAATACAAAAGTAACGTTTCCAAGAACGGGTACGTTACACAGCTAAATTCATAGAGCACTTTCTTTTATAATATTTACTCCCGTCTTGTTAACGTCCGGGAATTTTGTTGTAAATAAAACATTGTTCACAAGAGACCAATCTGTGCTAATGTAATGTGTTGTAAGCGTCAAATAGTGCACCTGATTATGCGAATCAGTCCACATATCAACTATCGCAGCACATGTTTTATTAATAACTTCCGCAATAACAGAAGCCATTATACTGTTTCGTATTGCATCAGCTTCTTCTTTGACATGTCTGCTTATAGTAGAGGGATGTGGCATGACATCTGCCACGTTAACTTTTCCATAATGCGCACCTAGATGTATTAATTCTTGGCCTAGTTCTCTGAAACCTTCACCGCAAACAGCATTAAAAGGTCTCATATCTTTAGCACACATTGCGACACACTTTGCTGTAATACTATTTTTTATTACTGCCGGTATTCCTGAAGGAGCTGTATCTTTGTGAGGTTTCTTGCAACTGTGTTTCTTTAAAAGAGTGGTTCCCGATTGGAAACACAATAATGTGGAGCAGTTTATGCACGATACGTATCCAGTAGACGCACTGTTTTCGTCTACAACCACCAAAAATATGCTCCGTACTTGGCTTTTTAGACCTTCCCGTCTCTTCAATGTGTAAACATTGATTTCAATCTTACGTCTTACTGCACTGGTTTCCTCGCACTGCATGATTGCAGAGAGAGAGAGAGAGAGAGAGAGAGAGAGAGAGAGAGAGAGACACCACAAATTAGAAGCCCGTACTGGCTGCAGTCTCACACGGATAATGACACGTGTAATGTGTTTGAAGTTGCGTGCTACGTATTCGGTCACTGCTTCTATGCTCGGTCACTAGAACTAGTGCGGGCAGCCTATCAAGTTAGGTGTGCTCGCCCCATCTCGTATTTTGTGCTCGCTTACTCGGTCTTGCAGGACTCTAGTGGAGAGCGACTTTTGGGAGGATGGCGGAGGCGGTGCCTGGCGCCGGACCAGCCGCCGCTCGCATTCCAGCGCAGCGCAGCGCAGCACGCGCCACGGCTGTGCGTCGGCACGGCCGCCACGGTCGATAGCGACGGCGACGCCGACGGCGCCAGACGGGGTGCGTGGGCGGCTGCCGCCGTCTGGAGCGCTGCTGGACGCCTCCAGGCGTCGCTCAGCGGTTTCAGCATCCAGAACAGCTGGCGGCAACAGCTGACTATAGCTATGCACAGACCAACAGACAAGCTCGATTGTCGCTTACATCCCGGCACGAAATATCGTAGCAGCGTCTGTAACAGGAATAAATTTCCACCAGAGGCCAGTATGAGAAGATCTGAGCGTCTCACGGGGACACGCAATCAGTTCTGTAGACTTCATACTACGCTGCCTAGGAGAGCTGCTTCTGGGAACGTGACGGACACGACTCAGATATCTTCGACAGCAAAATGTCGTCTCTATCGTTGATAACGTCTCTCCGATAGTTATTGATCTCCCATCACTGTTCGCGCACAAAGGCTCTGCCCTAAGTATCTGCTTGATGTACCACCACCGTTTGGGTCTATATGCACGAACTAGTGAAACGTAACAGGTAGGACCTTACTACTTCTTTAAAAAGTCTTTGCCAGCAGTTTCTCGTTTACATTAATTAATGGAAAAGCTAAATCCCTCTCAACAACAACCCTAAGCGTAGCCAAATATATAGACAATATCAGAAATACTGATGCTGCGGGAATTAGATTAGGAAATGAGACGCTTAAAGTAGTAAATGAGTTTTACTATTTGAGGAGCAACATAACTGATGGTCGTCGAAGTAGAGAGGATATAAAATGTAGACTGGCAATGGCAAGGAAAGCGTTTCTGGAGAAGAGAAATTTTTTAACATCGAGTGTAGATTTAAGTGTGAGGAAGTCATTTCTGAAAGTATTTGTATGGAGTGTAGCCATGCATGGAAGTGAAACATGGACGATAAACAGTTTGGACAAGAAGAGAATAGAAGCTTTCGAAATGTCTGAAGATTAGATGGGTACATCACATAAATAATGAGGAGGTATTGAATAGAATTGGGGAGATGAGAAATTTGTGGCACAAATTGACTGGAAGAAGGGATCGGCTGGTAGAACATATTCTGAGGCATCAAGGGATCACCAATTTAGTATTGGAGGGCAGCGTGGAGGGTAAAAATCGTAGGGTGAGATCAAGAGATGAATACACTAAACAGATTCAGAAGGATGTAGGTTGCAGTAGGTACTGGGAGATGAAGAAGCTTGCACAGGATAGAGTAGCATCGAGAGCTGCATCAAACCAGTATCTGGACTGAAGACCACAACAACAACAACAACAACAACAACAACAACAACAGAAATACTATTATTTGTGATCTGTGATCATGTCATAAAGTTACACAATGTCCATTACACCTCAAGCAGACACTGTAATTGATAGGAATGTTTAAAACTATTCTATTCTGCTACCATAATTGTTGATAACATATATAAACAGAAGTGATCTGTAATTAATTAAAATCAGTAAAATTCACTTACTATCATCATCGACGATGCGTAGTTTTAAACTAAGGTAATCCGAAAAAAACAAAGAACAGAATCCAATTAAAATACGATGTAACTATGTAATTACAACGCATTATCCTGTCTGCCTGATTTAGTTTCGGAAAAACTGTTGCACTGAAATGAAGTACATATTTATTAAAGCTAGGAAACACGCTAGGAAGAATTTGTATTCTATATTTTACGAATAATGCACAAAAAATGTGATATGTATTGTTATATTTACGTTTCTGTCTATTTTCGTTGCGAATGAGATTGCTCTGTAACTAAATTCTTATATTACGTAATATCATTTTATTTTATGATTTATTCAGTATTATCTAATGTACCATTATCTGTCAAAATTCACTGTAATCTTTGGTTTTCTGTTTTCAACAATCAACTAATTGTAGCAAAATGTATACGTAAGGCCCATGTAGAGCCACTGTCGTACGCCAGTTCTGCTTGAAGTATCGACGGGGCATCTGTGTCCATCATGTTATCGATTCTTAAAGGAACACAGTAGGCCAGCTTTGTACAATTTTACCTTAAAGTAAACAAGGGAGAAACTCAAAATTGCATGTACAACGAATTAATGTGGGCATTACGACCCACTTGGTCATTGTTTGGAACACCAGGACTTCTGTTTATTCTTATTTTCAGTAGCAACAGCAGCAATGTTAACTCTTCGTAGCAGGTAACACAGTTTAAGTATTGGATCCCAGCACGAGTACTTTCTATAGGGAATCTTATCACTAGGCAGACGACACTTCGCCCCCTCTTTCCTTGTGCCAAGGAACTTGGCAAGATTTACATAAAAATCACGAGACGATTTTCTAGGTGGGACGTTTCCTGGTCAGCCTAACTGCAGAGTTCTACAACCAAGGTTTCCTGTAAGTCATCTATCGTTGAGGAAAAGTGTCACTGTGGAGGGTGAACAGGTAATGAAGAAGTACAATTCTCACCAAATTTCATGCTTCATTTTTTCGGGGTGATAATTAAAACCGTATGAGTCCTCCTCGTATGTGCACCAAAGTTTCCCCCATCTCCCCCCTTCCCCCTCCCTTTCGCAACAGATCTCGTCAGCGTCAAGAAGTGCTGTGGGTTGCTCTGATGGTTATGGGCAAAATACCTCTGATGTCGAAGTACAGATATTTCTCGTTACATCTGTTGTAACGACAATGGAATGTTGACCGACACACAGCTAGTCTCTTTCCAAAGAGTCCTACCTCCTCATTTCAGCTACAGTAACAGGCTAGCACGTCAGAGACCTTAGATAAAAAAAAATTCTCCAAGAACATAAGAGATGATTTTTTCTGCTGGTCGAAGGCTCTGTTGAGAGTCAGGGATGATCAAAACTGTAGCGATCTGGGGGTACAACTTCCCCATTTTACACACGGGAAATTATAGAGCCCGAAATGTGGAAGGATAGAAGGGAAAAGCACCATGTGCTTCTCTGGCAATATCAATAATTACGAAGTACTACTAGGACAAAAAGATTAAAGTGCTAACAGGACGAAAGACTCGGCTGTTGATTTGTCAATGGAACTGTCGTGCCTTTTGCCTGAAACAAATTAGGGAAACCAACAGAACAAAATAATTCAGTATGACGGTACAGGAATTTAAATCCAAGTTCACATGAATGTCTCTTGCTTCTATAGCATCTCACTCAAGGACTTTAAAATAAACGCTTTTAAATACTTGTGAATATGATGAAATAAAGTGTTTCGGCAATTACACATTTCTACATCTACATCTACATGATTACTCTGCAATTCACATGTAAGTGCTTGGCAGAGGGTTCATCGAACCACAATCATACTATCTCTCTACCATTCCACTCCCGAACAGCGCGCGGGAAAAACGAACACCTAAACCTTTCTGTTAGAGCTCTGATTTCTCTTATTTTATTTTGATGATCATTCCTACCTATGTAGGTTGGGCTCAACAAAATATTTTCGCATTCGGAAGAGAAAGTTGGTGACTGAAATTTCGTAAATAGATCTCGCCGCGACGAAAAACGTCTTTGCTTTAATGACTTCCATCCCAACTCGCGTATCATATCTGCCACACTCTCTCCCCTGTTACGTGATAATACAAAACGAGCTGCCCTTTTTTGCACCCTTTAGATGTCCTCCGTCAATCCCACCCGGTAAGGATGCTACACCGCGCAGCAATATTCTAACAGAGGACGAACGAGTGTAGTGTAAGCTGTCTCTTTAGTGGACTTGTTGCATCTTCTAAGTGTCCTGCCAATGAAACGCAACCTTTGGCTCGCCTTCCCCACAATATTATCTATGTGGTCTTTCCGACTGAAGTTGTTCGTAATTTTTACACTCAACTACTTAGTTGAACTGACAGCCTTGAGAATTGTACTATTTATCGAGTAATCGAATTCCAACAGATTTCTTTTGGAACTCATGTGGATCACCTCACACTTTTCGTTATTTAGCGTCAACTACCACCTGCCACACCATATAGCAATCTTTTCTAAATCGCTTTGCAGCTGATACTGGTCTTCGGATGACCTTACTAGACGGTAAATTACAGCATCATCTGCGAACAACCTAAGAGAACTGCTCAGATTGTCACCCAGGTCATTTATATAGATCAAGAACAGCAGAGGTCTCAGGAAGCTTCCCTGGGGAACACCTGATATCACTTCAGTTTTACTCGATGATTTGCCGTCTATTACTACGAACTGCGACCTTCATGACAGGAAATCACGAATCCAGTCGCACAACTGAGACGATACCCCATAGGCCCGCAACTTGATTAGAAGTTGCTTGTGATGAACCAAAACACTGAAATTCTACTTACTACTCTAAGACAAACTTTTTTCTTTTAAGTTCAGAAAACATATGAGAAAGATTTATAATCTGATTAATCATACAGGAAACACTTTTAAAATTGATTTATCCATAATTTGATTAAAGTCTAGGTGTTCTATATTCCTGAGAGACCCATTCGGCGAATATTTCTATTATACGTTGTAGGGGACTACACACTGTGAAACGTCCCCTTAGAAAAATTTATGAATTACTGTGCTGATAAACCTCTTACATTGTTTGCTTTTCAAACAGCTGAGCAAACCTGAACGTACACAAACATTCACTAAAGTGACACACAATACTTTTAGCGCAACGCAATCTGACTTTCAAAAATCCCTACAAAAGAATGGCCCTGACTAACATTAACCTATACCTTTCACAAACCACTTACCTCACCAAAAATCTTCGTTACTCGAACTACTGCAATACAGCGAGCACCACTACTGCCAGCTAAATAAAAGATTCAAACTACTGATAGGCATAGTTAGCAAATGAAAGATTTTGAAAGAGAACAAGCTATGCATTTACCTTAATAGTGTTGAAAAATCATAATATACATAGCAGTTCATGGCATCCAGTCTTACAAATTTCAGAACTCTGCCATTTCTCTCCCCACATCCACCACTGCTGGCGGCTCACCTCCAACTGCTCAACGCTACGCGCTGTTCACATCCAGCTGCCCAACACTACAATGGCAGACAACAATGCAAACTAGCCACAGACTGCACACAGACAGCCAGTGATTTTTCATACAGAGCGCTACGTGGCGTTACCAATAAGAAAACCTAAACAGCCTACTTACAACTGTGATTAACATTCACAAAACGTGGCCCAGCTTGAGGGGGTGATGAAATAAAAATATCATTTCCAAAGATGCTGAAATCGTAGAGAGCCTGTGGGAAGCACATGGATATTATCGAATATATCTTCGTTGAAGTTATGAAACTTATTTCAAAGGTGCGAGATGGACGCTCTGAGGGTTCTGTACAAACTTAATTTGTTTATAGACAGCTCGTCCATAGGTTTTGGTGAGTGCGTTTGAGAGTATCAAAATACGTGACATAAATGGCATTCTTGTTTTATTGCATTGACTTAAAAGCTTAAATTTTTTTACTCCGCCAAGAGACCATAGACCTTAGTATTTGAGATAAAAATGGTTCAAATGGCTCTGAGCACTATGGGATTCAAATTCTGAGGTCATTAGTCCCCTAGAACTTAGAACTAGTTAAACCTAACTAACCTAAGGATATCACACACATCCATGTCCGAGGCAGGATTCCAACCTGCGACCGTAGCGGTCTCGCGGTTCCAGACTGCAGCGCCTAGAACCGCACGGCCACTTCGGCCGGCATTTGAGATAAATTTCCACTTGATACTTCTACTCGTTCCTGAGAAAAGGGGTCTTAACAGAAGGAAAGAGAGAAAAGTAGACAACAAAAAAATGGTTCAAATGGCTCTGAGCACTATGGGACTCTACATCTGAGGTCATCAGTCCCCAGAGCTTAGAACTACTTAAACCTAACTAACCTAAGGACATCACACAGATCCATGCCCGAGGCAGGATTCGAACCTGCGACAGTAGCAGTCACGCGGTTCCGGACTTAAGTGCCTAGAACCGCACGGCCACCGGCAATGTAGACAACAAAGCGATCCTATAACGGTTCTGTTTTTTACCGGTCGAAGTACGAAACCATAATAATTAGTCAGATAACATAATCTAGTGGACCTGGTTATTAACTAAACTTGTCAGAGAATTGTACGACTCATGCATAGTGCCTGGGCAACACAGACAAATTAAAGAAAAAAAGTGCAATATAAAATCTAACAAGTGCGTTGCTCGGGAAATTGCACCATCTAAGTTTTCTGCCAAATTATATGTTATACATCTTTAAGGTCGTTTCCTGTATGACTTTCCGCACTAAGATATTTCCTTTCTCTTTACTGAATTTTAAAGGAAACAAATTTTGTTTGTTATAGAACACAAAAAGCTTAAGAAACACAAAGTATGACCCCAGTACGGAAGCTTTTAAGCTCGGATTTAAAAAAATCGGAAATCTGTAATGGTTAAATGTATCTGAACAATCTCTTCATGCCATACTTGTTGCTGGTTACTGCATTTTAGACTAAAGATTTGTTCCTCTATTCAAGTCCAGAAGTTTACGCAGTTTCGTTTTGGATTAATTTCTGCCATTGGATTATGACCAAGGCGTATGTGAAGAGTGGCAATGGAGAACGTACTAAGTGCCAAATCTCACATTTCCCAGAAGATTCGAAGACAATGACACTTTATGTACGTAGCTTATTTGTATCCAAATAATTGAGACGATTTTCTGATATCACAGAATTTCACTGCACAATTCATCATGAAAAAATAGTGAGGCAAATTAGAAAATAAATTATTTACGAAAACTGTTTTAAGTGCCACACCAGGAAACTTACTGGTTCTACGACAAGTTTTTGCCTCGAGTGAAATAAATAGTGTGGCACTACTACTTATTTGCGATAATTTCAAGTAGTGGAAATCTAGTCAACAAAAACCTTTTCTCGTTTCTTTTAAATGTTACACAAGGATAACAAAATTACATGCAGGGGAAATAATCTCTCAGTTTTGATCCTTGTTTCTTTTACAACTCCGTTCTTGGAGCCAGATTTTGCCAAGTTTACAGCAAACTAGCTGTACTGTTGAGGAAGAAATGGCAGTATCAGCAACATATCTTCCTGCTTTGCATCCGATAAACACAGCTGGTCTTTCAGAAGAAGTGCGGCATCTGCCATCGTCTTTCTGCTTTTGAATACACTGACAGCTTTTCCTTTCTTCTGTTTCACAGTAAAGATTTTTAATAACTATTTGAGATAGATGATTATGATACCCTTTGATTATACTGGTTTTGGAGATGTTACACGCGTCCATTGACAAAAATGTTGCAGCAGCATCTTTAAAATCAATGAATTTAGATGTACGTCTGCTCACCCAAAACTTGACTGTTCTCTCTTCAAAACTTTCTAGGATGAATGGAGGAGACCTTGACACTTGGAACCCGTTTGGTAATCACTGCTTGGCACACAGACCATGCGCCACCTAGTAATGAATGTCTGGAACACCTTCTCCATGAATTTACACTTGGAACAAGCCTATCGACATGCAACAGAGTACCTAGAACGTAACAGTAATGAAAATGCGCATTTAATTAGTTTTCCGTTTCCAGTCTTCATACTGACAAGGGGAGGCCACGGCGTTTGGAACGCGGATTTACTGTAAACTTCGTACACTCGTAGTACTCCATGAGGACAACAAAATGTGTGAGCAGTAGCGCGTACATTTTCAGTATCACTTCATGCGTTTGGTCGTTTAATTGTCGATAGTTATGAATATTACTTATCTGTGATAATAAAAATTAGTAGACTACCAAATAACATTGTAAATTTAATAAAGTTCATCCGATTACATGTATTTTCCCCATTATATCAATTGTAATATAAATAATAAAGAAAATGACTGTGTTGAAAATAAAAAAAACCTGATGAACGGAACTCGATCCAGCGATCGAGCGGCTTGAACGCCAACCACTTTTTTTTTTTTTAAAAAAAAGCGTTTTGCTCTATATTGTTCGTTGAATTTGTTCAGGGCGGACGTCCGATGACACCCGTTCACGATGATCCGCTGGCTCAGTCTTTGAATTATGAAGGGCAGCTAACGGTCTGACCGAACACGCTGATCTACCGTGCCGGCACCACTCGGCTGCAGCCGCTTTATGGTTAAAATTATGTTGCGATTTTCTCACAAGGGAACCTTCCCATCGCACCCCCCTCAGATTTAGTTATAAGTTGGCACAGTGGATAGGCCTTGAAAAACGGAACCCAGATCAACCGAGAAAACAGGATGAAGTTGTGTGGAACTATGAAAAAATAAGCAAAATATACAAACTGAGTAGTCCATATGCAGGATAAGCAACATCAAGGATAGTATAACCGCAGGAGCGCCGTGGTCCCGTGGTTAGCGTAAGCAGCTGCGGAACGAGAGGTCCTTGGTTCAAGTCTTCCCTTCAGTAGAAAGTTTTAATTTTTATTTTCAATTATCAGAGTTCAGGCACTCACATATAATCAATTTCGCTCTCCAAAATTCCAGGACGTGTTCAGATTTGCTTGGACATATGCAGGATTTGACGGTCTACACAGGGAAAAATTTGAAAACGTTAAAAACATATGTTTTGACAGAGCACAGAGAAAACTGTGCGACTGTGAAACTGTTGCATTCATTTGTTGCAGTTTATGTGACACACTCTTATGTTTTCATCACTTTTTTGTGAGTGATTATCACATCCACAAGAAAACCTAAATCGGGCAAGGTAGAAGAATCTTTTTACCCATTCGCCAAGTGTGCAAGTTAGGTGGGTCGACAACATATTCCTGTCATGTGACGCACATGCCGTCGCCAGTTTTGTACAGAATATATCAGACGTGTTTTCCTGGATAAAATGTTTTCGGTTCCCATTGGAGAGGCACGTCCTTTCGTCTACTAATCGCACGGTTTTGCGGTGCGGTCGCAAAACACAGCCCCTAAACTTCTTACAGTGAATAGAGACGTCAATGAACGAACGGACAGATCATAACTTGCAAAAACAAAGTAAGTAAACTTTTCGCTCAAGGGTAGACTTGAACCAAGGACCTTTCACTCCGCAGCTGCTCAAGCTAACCACGGGACCACGGCGCTCCTGTGCCCAGTTATGCCTTGATGTTGCATATGTTGCCCATGGACTACTCAGTTTGTATATTTTGCTTATTTTTTCATAGTTCCACACAACTTCTTCCTGTTTTTTCGACTGATCTGTGTTCAGTCTTTCAAGGCCTATCCACTGTGTCAAATTATAACTAAATCTGAGGGGGGTGCGATGGGGAGGTTCCCTTGTCAGTAACGCTTGAGAAGTAAGCGCTACTGCTTACACATTTTGTTGTCCTCATGGAGTACTAAAAGTGTACGAAGAATGCAGTAAATTCGCGTTCCAAACGCCGTGGCCTACCCTTGTGAGACTGGTGACAGTAACTTCCAACAGCTGCTATGAAACTGTTGATGTAAGGGTTAAGTTGTTTGTGTAAAACAAAATAAAAACTGTCATTTCCGACCATTGGATCCATATCTCGACGTAATGGAATCCTCTGAAATTTGTAAAGGTATGGGACATCCTGCAGTGCGCACGAAAGAGATGGCTGAAAGAGATAGTGGAGAGAGCGTAAAGCGAGTTGCGTGGTAGGCGGTGTGTGGGCGACCGGAAATGCCTTTCAGAGAGACGGGCGCCTCGGCGCCATGAGTGGGGCTTAAGCAGGACAACACACACACACACACACACACACACTCGGCCAAGGACGCGTTCGCCGCCTCCAAGCGACGCGCGCAGTCGATGCATTCCAGTCGCTGCAGCTCGTTACGACACTGTTATCAGCTATTCTTATTTGATTACAGCTTCTCTTTGACGTGAAACGCCTATCGTTTGGAAGCGGCGATCGCACCAGTATCTCAGATGGAAGCGTTGTTTTCATCGCGAACGCACGCGCATATGATTTTACGCCCGGCGAGCTTCACATCATGACAAAAGTGTTTCGTGTGTCGAAGGAAGAAATATTAGAACTTAACGTAGTGATTATTCGGGGGTTAAATGATGGGATAGTTCACTAAACAGGTAACTATCCCATCTGTTACAGCTTTGGAAAGTCCGGACGGAGATTTGAACCTTACGCCTTGCCGACTCGTCCCTTTCATTACTACTCTGCCTTAACCGCTCTGCTATCTCTGTCGGTTTCTTGGTCTGCGAGAATTGCATTCTGTTTCTAGCTGTCAATTTAACAAATAGTACGAGATATGTGAAACATTGCGGCAAAACACTTCGATCTAGAGTGCTGCTACCTTTCGGCTGTTTCTAAGGATTTTTATTTGTTAGTTATGTGGATTCATTTTTCTAGCTGGCGAGTAGAATGACAAGTGTTCAACAATAGGAACTCAAGACAAGGTTCTTCTTGTATGAGATGTGACATCGTAGTAATGAAAGGAAACAGCGATCCGGGAAAGTCTGATGTTAACTGTCTTTATTCAAAGTGGTTGAAGCGCAAACGTACATCAATTTCTTTTCGGTTTCGGTCTGTGACGAGTATTTTCGGATCTGTTTTGTGACGGAAATATATAAATACGAATAAATGCCCAATGTGAACTACTTGAGGTAATCTTATACGACATTGCTGCCATACGTGCGTGAGTATTAAACATAGACTAGATAACCTATTTGAATGTGTGGTGTCACCGCCAGACACCACACTTGCTAGGTGGTAGCCTTTAAATCGGCCGCTGTCCGTTAGTATACGTCGGACCCGCGTGTCGCTACTATCAGTGATTGCAGACCGAGCGTCGCCACACGGCAGGTCTAGAGAGACTTCCTAGCACTCGCCCCAGTTGTACAACCGACTTTGCTAGCGATGGTTCACTGACAAAATACGCTCTCGTTTGCCGAGACGATAGTTAGCATAGCCTTCAGCTACGTCATTTGCTACGACCTAGCAAGGCGCCATTGCCAGTTACTATTGATACTGTAATCATGTACCGTCAAGAGCGACGCTCATCATTAATGGATTAAAGTTAAGTATTCCACCAGCTACGTCCGTTTTTCTAAAGTCTAATTTCCTTGTCCTGTTCCAGACCTCACGCCAGCCTGCGTGAGCTAAAACGCGTGCCTTTCGGCTTCCTCTAATAATACGGTGTTGGCTCTCCTGCCAACCCACAACAGAATGCGTATTTTTTAAATGAAAGTGGAATAAAAACAATTATTCCAGCATGGCGACGTCACTTAAAACAGAAACTCAGAATACATTCAGGATCCCCAGAAATAAAAAGCCAGCATGTTGAGACATGATACAGAAACTACTAACTCACGGGACTGTACTCACCGTACTGCGCAGCTATGGCGATAACAGAACGCCAACGCAGCTAACGATAGTTCCCGGCGTCGCAACTGCTCGCAAGGCTTACATGGTAGAATATAATAATAGTTATGACAATGCGTGGAATGTAAAGTATTAGAAATAATAGCCATTTATTAAAGTGGTGCAAAGGGGTAATAACTTGCTATACAAAGATAAGCTACAAAAAAACCTGGTATAATAATGTAAAAAAAACAACATGTAGTGTAACGAAGACGTTACGAATGCTAAAATACGCTAAATAAGCTAAAACACATGAAGTGAGGACATAGAGACAGCATCATTGTGTACAATAACAACACACATAGTATATAAGCGTCTAAGAAAAGTGGTGGTGGAAATTTGTGGTCAGTTCCTATGGGACCAAGTTGCTGAGGTAATCGATCCGTAGGCTTACATGCTACTTAATCTAACTTAAACTAATTTACACCAAGGATAACCCACACTCGAAGGAGGACTCGAACCTCCGACGGGGCGGGAGCCGCGCGAACCGTGGCAACGCGCCTGATACCGTGAGGCTACCTCGCGCGCCTCCAAGCAAGGAGTAGCTAACGTACTTAAAACATAAAACAATACTGTCTTCTATTTTAATTGACGTCGCCGTACTGGCGCAGTTGAGACCTTTCTACGAGGGTGGCATCTATTTATTCACAACCAATACAAAAGAGTTCCATGTTTGCACCTGTTATTGTCCTTCAAAGAAGTCACCAGCGTTGTGTAGAACCCGTTGCCAGCGATGTGGAAGGCGTAGTATACCGTTAGCAGAGCCTGTTCTGTTGATGGTGCGAAAGGAGCTGTCTACTGCCTGTCGAATCTCTGGAACAGTTCTGAAGTGAATTCCACAAAGTGTTCCTTCATCTTCGGAGTCAAGTCACAAGGACTTAAGTCCGGGGAGTATGGTGGATGGTACAGTACTTCTCAGTCCCATCGAACGAACAGAGCCATAGCTTGCGCTGTATGCGCCCACACATTGTCGTGCAAAATGACGGGTGGGTTGCGCAGAAAGTGTCGCCGCTCCTTTCGCAAAGCTGGTCGCAGGTGATGCTCCAAAAACGAACAGTAATACTGTGCATTGACGGTCTGCCGTGGAGGAACGTAATGCGTTAGGATAACACCATCACAGTCGCACACGAGAAGCACCACAACTTTCACCATACTGGGGCCCAAATACGATTTCGTGCGCGAGCTCACGAATTGTATGGCGTCGACCACTGTCCACTAACGCGGTAACACCATGCAATTATTCTTCAGAGACGCTAGGACGACCTGCCCGATCCATGTCTGCCAGTTTGCCGACATTCATTAAAGGCTTTTACCCAACGTGCCACTGTTCTGTAAGGCAATGCAGATTCCCCGCACGCCTCTTGAAAACCTTGGTGATACTGTCGTGCTGTACGACCTCTGGCGCCGGCCGGAGCGGCCGCGCGGTTCTGGGCGCTGCAGTCCGGAGCCGAGCGACCGCTACTGTCGCAGGTTCGAATCCTGCCTCGGACATGGATGTGTGTGATGTCCTTAGGTTAGTTAGGTTTAGTTAGTTCTAAGTCCTAGGCGACTGATGACCTCAGAAGTTAAGTCGCATAGTGCTCAGAACCATTTGAACCATTTTTTCGACTTCTGGCACATTCAATCTTGACCCAACTCCGTTGTTCCTGTTTCGAAAACGTAGTGAGACCTTCACGTTAGACCGCTCGCTCACAAGTTACTGTGTTTCCCTCGATTGTGCGCACGCTGGTGACGTGGGACGGGCGAGTCCATTTTCTCGGAGGTGAGGAAGGTATGTCAACAACGTGTGCTATCAGCGACAATAGTAGATTTCAAAAATGGTTCAAATGGCTCTGAGCACTATGGGACTTAACATCTATGGTCATCAGTCCCCTAGAACTTAGACTACTTAAACCTAACTAACCTAAGGACATCACACAACACCCAGTCATCACGAGGCAGAGAAAATCCGTGACCCCGCCGGGAATCGAACCCGGGAACACGGGCGCGGGAAGCGAGAACGCTACCGCACGACCACGAGCTGCGAACAATAGTAGATTTCATTGCATTGTGTCTCGACAGCAGTGTTGCCACTATTAAAGTTCCAACCTACGTATATACTAATATTCAAGTATGTTCATACTCGTATAGCCTGTGCTTATGCACGTATGGCAGTACGGTCTGATATACTGTTATCTCTTCCAGTTTCCATTGCACGTTGGTTTGTATTTATATCTTCCCATCACAGATCGAAATCGATAACAAATTGGCGTGCGTTTGCGATGAAGCACTGAACTCCCAGGATTTTTTGTTACACTGTAGCAAGATTTGGAATAGAGTTCTGTCAACTGAGGGACGGACTGAAAGAACTGGGTAGGCTTGCACAACCAGAGTCAGTTAACATAAAAGTTTTCTGGGTTGGGTACCGCGTCATGTTGTAAATAACTGTACTGATGAAACCAACAACATTGGCCTTCTTGACTAGTAGACCACGGAGAGGGCCATAGTTAACGTGGTCGAAACATTCGGTTCATAAATGATATTTATTTACAACTTGAAATGGTACCATGTGCAGAAAACTTTCATGTTAACCGATTGCAAGGAGTCACTGCGTAATTTTTTTCGTAAAATTGTTAAAAAGACTTAATAACGACAGAAGCTATACAACCGCGACTTACTTTCGAACGCGAAATTCATGCGAACATCAGTTTATCGCTATGAGCTCTCGGGTTTTCTCGGCGTGATTGAGTAATGGAGTTCTTTCGGTTGTTCAGCCCAACTGTTTTCTTTTTTCCACTTCGTGCACAGTATTTCGGCTTCAAGTGTTGCAAGTTGTGCTGTCGTGTATTCGCTGCCTGGACTCCAAGCAGTCTGACTGAATAGGACTGCGCCAAGGAAACCTTTCAAATTAAATTTCAAGTCCTGGGTTGTACCAATCGAGTCTTTAAGTTCCGCTGGAAACCTGTTGGAAAGGAAATGTTATCCAAGCGCAAACAGTTTTTCCGTATTTTGACGGAACGAGTGCAGCCGTTCCTTCTGAATGAAACATGATTGTCAATAACAAATCCCATGATGTAGTATATATGTAAGGAGTGTTTTAGTCACCTGAACAACGGCCTACACGAAGTTTCAGAAATGATACCGCAGGTCCCTCTGACCGCCGTTTTCTGGACTAAAAATATTTGTGATGAGTGTATAAAGGTGACCCAAAATGTGGTACCACATGAGATAACAGAGTGAAAGTGAGCAATGTAAGAAACCCTTCGCATTTCAGTGTCAGAGATTATTCTTATAGGGAACAAGGCAACTTTCAGTTTCTGCACTAGACTTTGAGCATGATACTTCCAAGAAAGATCTTCAGGTACCCACAGTTCTAAGAATTTAAAATGGACCGCTTTAGTCATCATTTGAATACCTTCAGACAATAAAATTTCGCTTTAACAGGACTTCCGCGTCCGAAACTGTTTGAATTGCGTTTTGTTGCAGTTATACATTAATCTGTTTTTTGTAAACCAAGTGGTCGTGCGGTTCTAGGCGATGCAGTCCGGAACCGCGGGACTGCTACGGTCGCAGGTTCGAATCCTGCCTCGGGCATGGATGTGTGTGATGTCCTTAGGTTAGTTAGGTTTACGTAGTTCTAAGTTCTAGGGGACTGATGACCTAAGATGTTAAGTCCCATAGTGCTCAGAGCCATTTGAACCATTTTTTTGTAAACAAAGTGCTGCTGTCAGCGATTGCCGTATTAGTTACACTATTTACATTACATTCCACGTCTTTCACAACTGGACTTGTCACCTGGAAGAAGAAAACGTTTTGAATCGTCTGTCACGTGCAATGGCTGATATACTGGGTACAGAATATAATAACAGTTATGACAGCTATAAAAACAATGTCTGGAATCTAAAGTATTAGAAATAATAACCATTTATTAAAGTGGTGCAAAGGGGAAATAACGTGCTATACAAAGATAAGCTACAAAAAAACCTAGTATAATAAAGTAAAAAAACAAGACGTAGTGTAACGAAGACTTTGGCATACGTGAAGTGACGACACAGAGAGAGCATCATTGTGTGCAATAACAACAAATGGTTCAAATGGCTCTAAGCATTATGGGACATAACATCTGAGGTCATCAGTCCTCTAGACTTCGGACTACTTAAACCTAACTAACCTAAGGACAGCACACACATCCGTGCCCGGGGCAGGATTTGAACCTGCGACCGTAGCAGCAGCGCGGTTGCGGACTGAAGCGCCTAGAACCGCTCAGTCACAACGGCCGGCCGCTGTAGGGACATCCTCGAAAAATTCACCGCCCTTCAAACATTGCAGTGAGGTACTGTTGCACGATTCGTAGAAAATCATGTGGCGCCCCGTTGTCCTTGTCTTTCTGCAAGAGAAGCAGTGGACGCAAAACGGAATCCTGCAGCACCCTCCACTTTACATGGCCAGTCAGGTTCCGATCTCTTCCATATTTTCCAGATATGAATAGAAGTTTTGTTGAGCTTTTTCCCTCATCCCATAGTGTCTCATCTTACGCTAAGGTATTCCATGAAGCTTTTGTTGAGTGGACCTTAGTCTAATATCCTTCTATACGATTCAATAAACAGCGTGATTGAATTTTCTCACTATGAGAGCACTGAAGGGCGATATGTTAATTGCTAAAAACCATTCAAAAGCCAAGATCGCACAAAATACTTTTTATTCAAGACAATCTGTTTCAACAGTCTTAACTGTCATCTTGAGGTCCTAAACATTTTTTTGTAATAAAACGTGTTCATTTTACGCCGAACCTCATGCACAAGATGTGCTGAGTTTTATGCCTCTGTGCATGAGGTTGAGCGTAAAATGAAAGCGTTGTACTACCAAAAAATGTTTAAGACATAAAGACGACAGATAAGACTGCCGAAACGGGTTGTCTTGAATAAAAATATTTTGTGCGATCTTGGCTTTTTAATGGCTTTTGACAATTAAAAGGTGTGGTGTCACCGCCAGACACCACACTTGCTAGGTGGTAGCCTTTAAATCGGCCGCGGTCCGCTAGTATACGTCGGACCCGCGTGTCGCCACTGTCAGTGATTGCAGACCGAGCGCCGCCACACGGCAGGTCTAGAGAGACGTCCTAGCACTCGCCCCAGTTGTACAGCCGACTTTGCTAGCGATGGTTCACTGACAAATTACGCTCTCATTTGCCGAGACGATAGTTAGCATAGCCTTCAGCTACGTCATTTGCTACGACCTAGCAAGGCGCCATTACCAGTTTATATTGATATTGTTATTAATGTACCGTCAAGAGCGATGTACACCAATTATGGATTAAAGTTAAGTTTTCCAGCAGCAACGTACCTTATTGGCTATATTAATTACATTGTCATTTTCCAGACCTCACGCCAGCCTGCGTGAGCTTAAACGCGTGGCTTTCGGCTTCCTCCAAACTCCGTGAATTGGCTCCTACCAATTCACAACAAAAGGCGTGGTCGATATTTGCAGTTAAATATTATTCGACCAGAAATCCGAACTGCAGAAAACGTAACACTATAACACTATAAAATTCACTGGATATGCTGTCTAATAATCCAGAACATTCAAACTCAAAGAGTAGGCACTGGCAGCGAAACGCTGTGACGAGGGCCGATGCCGTTGCTTACGCTGTTAGGGGAAAGTTTGCGCTCAGCGAGGGCCTGGTAGTAGGCACCTGCGCTGTGCGCCATATGTTGCCCTTTCGACCACAAAGAGTACAGAAGTGTGCACTGGCCGATAGCAATCTGCAGCGCTTCCGCTGCCTCGGCTGGCAGCTGCAACGCTCCGACACTACTTCCTCTGTCTGCCCGTTTGCAGCTGTTGGTTAAAGTAAAATTAGCTCTCTTCAGAGAGTGCCTCAGTTCTATGCACTGCCCTCTACAAAGACGTTAATCCTGAAAATTGCACACCACGAAAGAAGCAAGAAAATGAGGGATGATAAGACAGATACACTATCTCATCAAAAGTATCTGGACACCTGATGGTGGAGTGACCACCCTTCGCCAGCATGACGGCTTTGCTGAGACACTTTCAATGAGGTCACTAAATACTTGTTTTGTAAATAAAGTCACCTTTTTCTGCCGCCATTTAATTTATTTTTCCCAGACACGTTTCGTCTTTTTCTTGCTCTAAGGCATCATCAGAGTGATGATTTGCTGTGATCTGTGTTTCACCTGGTCTGGAGGTCACACTACCACTTTATTACCGACATATAAGCACAATTTTGAGTTCCGACCTTTTCCACACTGTTCGCCATGTTTCTCCTTCTTTTCTGTGGTGTACTATTATTCTTTTGCCTCTCGATATAACTATTTCTTCGGATACTGTGCTTTTAATAATGTAAATATTCATTCAATGAAGTTGCTAATAAAGTGGTGGCGCGACTTCCAGTCCAGATGAGACGAAACGCAGATCACAGCAAATCGTCCCACTGATGATGCCAGAGCAAGAAAAAGGTGAAAGGCGAATGGGAAAAATAAATTAAGTGGCAGCAGGGAAAGGCGATTTTATTTACAAAACAAGTATTTCTGTGCTTGCTGCGGAGGATAGCCACACAAACAAACACTAAATGTCTGGAGGAATGGCGGTCCATCCTTCCTCAAGAGTCGAAACCAGAGGTAGTGATGTTGGGCGATGGTGTCTGGGGCGAAGTCCACGTTCTAATCATCTCAGGTTGGGACTCTGGGCAGGCCTGTCCATTTCAGGAATGTTATTGTCCACAAACCATACCCGCCAGGGTAGCCGAGAGCGTTAACGCGCTGCTTCCTGGACTCGGGTAGGCGCGCCGGCCCCGGATCGGATCCGCCCGGCGGATTAACGACGAGGGCCGGTGTGCCGGCCAGCCTGGATGTGGTTTTTAGGCGGTTTTCCACATCCCGCTAGGTGAATACCGGGCTGGTCCCCACGCGCCGCCTCAGTTACACACGTCGCAGACATTTGAAACACGTTCACGCTCTTTCACGATTTACACTAGATGCAGACAGCTGGGGTACACTGATTCCAATCCTGGGGGTAAGGGGTAGCGGCAAGAAGGGCATCTGGCCACCCCTAAAACTAACCTTGCCAAATTCGTTGTAACCACGCCGACCCTGCGATCGCTGCGCTACTATGGTGTAAGCAAAAGAAAGAAAGAAAGAAAAGAATTGTCCACAAACCATGGTGTCATAGATGCTGCTTTATGACGGGGTGCATTGACATGTTGATACAGTCATCGTCTGCAAACTGTTCCTCCGTTGTAAGCAGTACACAATGTTGTAAAAATCTTCATATCCTTTCGCCCTTGACGTTTTCAGTTGAATAAGAGAATCATCTAATCAGCCCCCTGCCATAATACTATTCCCTCCATATTTGATCGTTGGCACTACACATAATGGCAGGTAACGTTCTCTAGGCATTTGCGGAACCTAAAACATTCCTTCGGGTTGCCAAAGGGTATAGCGTTATTCATCACACCAAACCACTTGTTTCCATTCATCCACTGCCCATTGTCGTCGCTCTTTATACCACCTCAAGTATCGCTTAGCACTGACTACACAAATGTGTTGGTAATCAAATCAGGGGAGGCTCGACCAGTCTACCCCATTCTGTTTAACTCGCTGCACATAGTCATTGTGCTACCTGCAAATGCTGGCGGAGCTGTGGAAGCCACGAGTGATTCCTTCCGTTCACATCATGCAATTTTTTACAACCACCCCTCCGCAATGCTCGACGATTTCTGTCCATAACTACATGAGGCCTCGTCTTAGTTTAGCTGTAGCTGTTCCTTCACATTGTCGTTTCACGGTCACATCAGCAACAGTCGCAGCTTTAGTTGGGTTTAAATAATGTCCCTGATGGATTTGTTCCTCAGCTGACAGTGGTTGGTTGGTTGTTGTTTTGGAGGAATGGGACCAAACAGCGAGATCGTCATCGGACTAGGGAAGGAAGTCGACCGTGACCTTTCAAAGAACCCATCCTGGCATTTGCCTGAAGCGATTTAGGGAAATCACGCAAAACCTAAATCAGGGTGCCCGGACGCGGGTTTGAACCGTCGTCTTCCCAGATGCGAGACAATGAGCTAACCATTGCGCCACTTCTCTCGGCTCAGCTGACATTCAAAGACTAGCCCACTTTCAGAGTTACTGAGCTCTCCTCACTGACGCAGTGTGGTGTTAACTGCTTCTCTACTGACAACACTATGCTCCGGCCTCTTTTTATACTGGTACGTCCGCATCTCGTGACATGTAGCGGTAAATTCCGCATTACATAGGGGTCGCCGGATGCATTTGATGAGTGTACTCCTAGTTCCCCAGTTCGAGCCAAAATTTACGGGAGGTTTCCTTTGGTTCTGGAATGCTAGAACTGGATACCCCTTTCCAAATATTCAGTTGGGATTCTCTCTACCTCACTCCCAGCCTGTTGAATATTTGCTGTAAAGAATAGCGGCCTTTTGATTGTCCAGATCTCAAAACTGCTATAAAAAATCGTATGAAGGTACAAAAAGCCGATGTTACTTTGTTTTGACCTTTCGTCTTTCAGCGAGAAGTATTCAATTCTAGACTACTGGCCATTAAAATTGCTACACCACGAAGATGACGTGCTACAGACGCGAAATTTAACCGACAGGAAGAAGATGCTATGATATACAAATGATTAGCTTTTCAGAGCATTCACACAAGGTTGCCGCCGTAATTGAAAACGGAAACCACGTGTGTACGTGTATCTCACCCCTCATGGTAATGTACATGTGCGTCAGTGAAGAAGTCCAATAAAAAGGTGTTAGCATGTGGACGTAATGTGCTGTTCCAGTCTCTTCTGTACCTAAGGTCCATCACCGTTCCCTTTGGATCCCTACGTAATTCGGTGCTCTCCGATACACACGATCGAACAGCGGAGGAGTGGTACTCAAGCGTCAACTTTAGGTTACAATATCTCCGGATGCTATTAACATTTTACAATGCAACAAACGGCACTGATTACGTATTTGTTTATATGTTCAGACGTGCTAATAAAACTAAAGGGGTTCCATTTAAAAAAACGTATGTTTGTGTTTTTAAAAATATACTTCCGTGCATTTTTTTATGGTTTGTATTAACCAATTACACTAGCCCCTCTCCTCACGTTCGGTCTGTGGAATCGATTCTTCAGTATTTGATGTGGTTTACGAAATATATCCAGCGATAATGTTAGGTGACTCACCCTGTATACGTAAATGTAGATAACGATGTCTCACACTGGCACCCGAAATCTCCGTATCCTACACAGTGATGATTTATCATCTGACGCTGTTCATCCTCTTGCATACCCGTGGTGCCATACACTAAACACGAACAACACTAGTGCACTCTGGTGGACGTTGCACCTGCTACAGAAAACTGCAACTCTTAACATTTACATACCCGCTGATGTGTGCATGTACGCAGTTACATTAACAACACGGAGTTTGTTCAAAAATTGCGGAACATCTGTAATTTCGCGCCAGTGGTGTCCTGGAGCGAAATGCAGTTAGCATCCCTGCACCCGTCTGTGTTTAAGGGGAGGTTAACTATCTTTGGCCTGCAAAAAGCGTGTTCTTTGAAAATTATTTTCTCGTGATGTGTTATAGATATCAATGTCAAATTTGGTCAAAATGTTTATTGATAATTTCTCTACAAACTGGAATTTTGTAGACCGAAAATGTCAAAGAGCAATGGCGGAAGTGCTGTCGGAACGAAACAAAATTTCGATGTACACCTCCACGCGCGGTATCTCACAGGTCAGCCGGCTCGTCTGAAATCAAAATTGAGTTGACGATAGCGAAGTATATAAGATTATTTAGTTGTACCTCGCTTAAGTTATTTGTACCATAGGAACAAAATTACAGCCATTTAAAAAAGGTTTTTCATCGCGACAATTTAGATAGCTTAGTTGGAAAAAAAGAATTATGCCAATCGGTTCAGTAGATTTGAAATTACCATACCGCGCGATTTCGAGAAAAACGCGTTTGAAGTTTTGATTACATATAAATGCAATATTATACAACGTACTTTCAATCTGCTATTCCGGGTCCATAAACTAGTCCTTGCTCTTCCTCATAGAGGGCGTTCTGCTCGATCTGGGCCATCTTGCGCTGCTCCAGAGCCGCTCGTACGGCCGGTGACAAGCGGTTTTCGGCCGCTTGAATCCGGTGGTCGTCCGAATGCCTGGCGAACTGCGTCGAATAGAGTCCCAGGGTGACGTCCATCGTTGTCATGGTCTTTAGAATTGCTGAATACCCTTCGTTGAAGCTGCTCACTGCCAGGAAAGTCGCAATCTCCACAGTCTTCGCACCAGAATGCAAATGCTTGGGGGCTAACTTCCAAACATACGCTTTCAAACTTTCATTTGAATTTTGTGTGTTTCCTCCCAAGCACCGGTACAATAACTCGTCCTCCGAAAGAAAAAAAAAACTGGTGCGTGAAAAAGGCCGATTTCAGGCAGGTGCATTTTTTTGTTCAACCGCGAATAACAGACATTTCCGTTCCGTATTCGGAAAAGCCGTTTCAGGGGTGGATTCTAAACACTTCCATGGATCCAAAAATACAATTTTTTTAAAAAATCGATTTTTTTAACCAAGAGATAGTAAACCTCCCCTTAACGTGTAAATGCCGAAAGTTTCGTTGTTGTATGTGTGTTAGTTATTGTTCAGTGCTGTATTGAGCAGAGCGTTGTGTCGCACAGTTTGCGAAATTCGAGATGGCAGAGTTGAGAAACGCGTCTGCATTAAATTTTACGTGAAACTCAAGAAAACCTCTATAGAGACAGGCCAAATGATGCAGGAAGCCTACGGTGATGAGAGCTTAAGCCGTACCCGGTGTTACGAATGGCTCACACGGTTTAAAAATGGCCGCGTGGAAGTTAAAGACGACTCTCGTTCAGGACGCCCTTCGACGTCTACGGACGACGCTCATCTCAGGACGTCAACGAAATTGTGCTGCCAATAGAAGACTGACTGTCAGAAAGAACGCAGAAGAATGCAACATTTCAGGTGGATCATGTTATGAAACTTTGATACAGCATCTTGGAAGATATGGTGTTGCCGCCATGTTCGTCCCACGGTTTATGAGTCAAGACAAAAAGACCTTCGTCTCGCAATCTGTGAAGAGCTTTTGGATCGCTCAAATGAGAACGAGATGTTCCTTACGAGAATCGAACTCGTGATGAGCCGTGGATCTACGGTTGTGATGTTGAGACCAAGGTTCAGTCTTCACAATGGGTCGGGAAGGGTTCTCCTAGACCAAGAAAAGGTCGTCAGCTCTGGTCAAATGTCACATCCATGCTGATAGCTTTCTTCAACTTTGAAGGATTATTTCAGCATGAATTCGTGCCACAGAGACAAACTGTTAATCAATGGTACCGCCGGGACGTGTTGCGAGGTCTGCGACCAAATATGAGAAGGAAACGGCCTGAAATGTGGCGAGACAATTCATGGCTCTTGTATGACGATAAAGCACCCGCACATTCATCCCTGTTGGTGCGTAACTAGAGCACAAAAAAAGGAAAGCGCTGTGCTGTCTCGTCTTCTGCACTTTCCAGACTTGGCCCCTGAGGACTTTTTTTTACTTCCAAAGTTGAAAACCATGTTGAAAGGACGAAGATTTGCAACGATAGACGACATAAAAGAAAATTCGCAATCGCCGCTTCGTGTGATCCAGCACGAGGCGAACCACGACTGCTTCAGGAAGTGGAAACGGGGATGGGAAAGGTGTATCAATTGTGGAGGAGAGTATTTCGAAGGAGACCGTGCACAGTAAGTAAAAAGTAAGCGTAGACAAATTTTATGGACGAAGTTCTCGGATTTTTTGAATAGACCTCGTATCTTCTGGGTGCTTCACTTTTTTTTTTCCAGGCAGTGTATTATAGTCGATACCTGCATCACATTGTAGCTCTAAGAAATCTACTTTCGCTATGAATTAATCGATAGTATTGTTCGACTGAGGACTGGGAATGGTGCCTAACTAAAGCGCGAGGCAGGAGGAATGTTACAGATTTGCGCCTCCTTGTCATCGCACTCATCAGAGACGGAATGCTAGCTCATTTTCAGAACAATCGAGGACGAGATCTTCTTGGAACAGTACTGGTACGCGCTTAATTGAAGAATCCACAGGCACTGAAATACTGCGTAATTAGGTCACATTCTTGATGCAGATATTAGAAAAGATGATGATTTGGGCCGTCTGCGTTTCCTCATACAGAAATAGCTTTAATTCCACAGTAGAGCGATTGTTTTCCTGCAAGAGTTAATTAGCACTACGAGTTATTGTGGAGGGGACGTGCTCGAATATCTGGGAAACACAGTTTTCTTGATTTAATATCGCTTTGTACGTGAAGATGTAATCGCGCCTGGCGTGAGTTTGTAGCAAAGCGTGACGCGGTTGTTGGCCCCCCCACGCCGTGCTGCTGGCTCATCTCGCATACAGATTACATTCCGCTGCAGTGATGGAGTACCGCGGAAGTCATTAAGACGTCTGGAACAGCACAGCGCGGGAGTAGATGGAACTCTGTCCTCTTCTTCTTGCATCGCGACAAGTGTGCAGGTTTCCGAGTAGAGGGAAGCAGAATCTAAGCAGAATGCTGAAAATGTTGTCCGATACTTCGCCGATAGTTTTGACAGTTATTGTGCATGTTTTCTATAGCACAACCTCTTTTTATTACTTCTTCAAATTCCCTGCTTTGCGTTTTGGCTTTTAGGTCTGCAGTGTTGTAAATAGGGGTATTTACTGACCGAGAGAAATGTCACTTTTATAGCTAGAGCAAGAGTTCTCGATTTGTTGTGTTCCGATGGAGCCTTGAGAAAATGTTCCCTTGCTAAACGAGGTTTACCGAAGCTGATACTCATTCTTACAATCCTCTGTTGGTGCTTTCGTACTTCGAAGTATTGACAAAAAATGTATGGTATAAATTACAGTCTCATGTCCAGAAGTACCAAAATAAATACACCCACTACATTACAGGCCGTCCCTGTATCGATTTTCGCAGTCAGACGCTGTCACCGTGCCTGGGCGAGCAACAGGTGTTGCCATTGAGGTTGGGCGTGGGGATGCTGCGAGCCCCAATCTCTGTTCCCGTGTGCTGCTCTGACAGGTGATGACGTCAGTGTGCGGTCGCCTGCCTCCCGTGCGTATCGCTGCACGCACCCTAGGGGGGGGGGGGGGGAAATCTCTCTCTCTCTCTCTCTCTCTCTCTCTCTCTCTCTCTCTCTCTCTCTCTCTCTCTCCCCTCCCCCACCGTGCCTCGTTCAGTCCTCCATGCTGATGCCGACACCATTGTAACACGGGTTATGAAATTTTTGTGAACTGTCGGGCCATATCCCTGAAGTGTTGGGGGCGAGAAGAGATCAGCGTGCTCAGAATGGATAGCTCACCAGACAGTTTAACACTTATAATAATCGATTTTCATTGTTACAGTTAGTGTATCATGACGACAGCTTTTATAACTGGCGGGTGGACTTAAAAGCATTACAAGCGATCCCGCCTATGGGGACAGCCTTCGTGCACGCCCCCCCCCCCCCCCTCCACATACACACACACACACACACACACACACACACACACACACACGAGAACGCCGCACTGACGTAATGGCGTTGATGATCATGCTGTTGAGTGCCCCACAGTCAGCTAAAAGTTTAACGCCTCGCTGAGTACGAGATTTCTAATGCCCCGCATTGTTTTTTTACTGTGCAGCGGAGTGTGAGGCAACAATGATTTTTTTTTTCTTTTGAAAAGCGAACTCTTTCGTAATTGATGTGACACGTACGTCGCACTAAAGTGTTGGGATGTCTGTATCTCATTTCTGTCTAGTGCTAGCATGTAGCCAGACGCTTTTGGAACTTGGAAAAAAGTACCACGGACTATGGGGTGGATACACAAAACACTGTGAGCGATCAAATCTGGCGGCGTGTGTTCATAGTGTGTGTTCCACGAAAATCACGTCATATCAATATTTTCTCCATTCCTAGAATGTCTGAAGTAACTACTTGTGTTATACATCAAACGTTACTGCACACCTCAGTAATGCTGCTGAACTGTACGTAATTTGTATGTACTGGGACATATACATGCCCGAGAAAACTTCGTAGAATGTAGAAAACATTGGTGCGTGATATGCAAAAGGCATTTTTAAATTTTATGTCGAAAACTTGTGTGCGATATTTCATGTTTTTCATTGTCAGGACAAGAAATTTGTTTTCGTACTGTTTCGTTTCAGTTTTCCCATATTCGCCTTCCTGATGAAATCATTCTAAAATTAAATACTTTACTCTGAAAACCCTAGATGTACATGAAAACATGGATCTAGTTAGGTTCAGGGGTCACACGTTGTGGCGTGTGGTGTAATTGAGTGTGTTTTGTTGTACCATTTCAGCAAGATTACAATAAAACTAGTTACTTACTATTAATGCAACATGAGTTTTTATTTAATCACTGCTTTTCCTGGCTAATGAACGTTATTTTGCTAAAGAAATCTCCACCTGGGAACGTGTAGCAATGTTGTCTGTCAAAAAGTGTAAAAGTCACAAAGTTCACTCACAAAAGTAATCATTTATAACCAAGAAACAAGCTACATGTATGATAACTAATCTGAACTAAACAAGAGTAATGATTTTTAGTAATTTCAGTTCTGTTGTTTAAAACACTCTTTGCTGGGTATAGATCGTTTATCAGACTTAACGCTACTGTTATCTCAAGACGGCAACACTTTTCCTTAAACAAACTGAACAGTTTTGTCACACAGTACCACACTTACACAACACTAATGCATTTTCTTGTGGAAATATTTAATAAAAGTCGTTACGAAATTACCAGGCTTTATAAATTAGCAGATAAGAATTTATGTTACGCAAGATGCTGCTTACATTCATAGAAGTTCGATCTGTTCATCGTCTAAATGGAATTTATTAGCTGAGAGTGGGTCCTTGGCCGCTGTACACAATTATTATTGCAATTATAACCAATTACATTTAAGTAAGTATAGGAAATCAATATAAAACTGCCGCTGCAATATTTCACTTAGACGGCGGCTAACATAGGACAATCACTTACTGATTCTATTTCAGGCTGTATTTTACTCGCAAGAAATTATATTAAATCTTTTCTCACCTTCACTATATGCATTAACATTCAAAAATATTTCTCAATGTTTCATGACACAATATTCACTGTTTCCCAATAAACTGCGCTGTAGATCAGTAGCGCTAACGGCTGTGCTCTTTGGTAGCCGAGCAGAAAATTTAATATTTATATAGGACGAGAATTACAATGCAATAAAGCTCCAAAAAAAGAAGATTCAATTCAATAACACACAAACTCTGTTTTCAAATATCAGTTAGCAACATAACAATACTGTAGTAGTTTTCACAGACCTGTATGTTACGAGACATCAATCACATCCAATCAGTACAACAATTGGAAAAAGAAGAAGGATTTTTCTTCAAAATCGTATACAACAAAATACTAAGATTTTCATTAGCTTTTTACATCGGTATTGTCTGAGACATAATGTTTTACAAAATTTTAAATTATGTCATTGGCAATAATTATTTATTACTTTTTTAACGATGAAGTCCCTCTTATCAGTATCACGAGAATGTGATCAAAGTTCAGTCACATTTCACATACAACGCTGTCGTGAATATTATTTTGAATAAAATGTAGGCGCGAATATGGCAACGTGTCCCACTTTTCCGATTTTTCAAAATCAGTCAGCTTAAAATTTTTTCGGTAGTGAAAGTGTATCATTTATAGAAAAAGGAAGACAGGTTTCGACCTATCATTTTTCAAATACAAGGTAATTAAATTTTAACCATGAAATGGTTAAAAAAATTAAATGATTTTATTGTTTTTAAAACATTCAAATGGTTCTGAGCACTATGGGACTTAACATCTGTGGTCATCAGTGCCCTAGAACTTAGAACTGCTTAAACCTAACTAAACTAAGGACATCACACACATCCATGCCCGAGGCAGGATTCGAACCTGCGACCGTAGCAGTCGCGCGGTTCCGGACTGAGCGCCTAGAACCGCTAGACCACCGCGGCCGGCTTATAAAACATTCCTCTTTAAAATAGATACATTTTTGCATTCGACGAAACCATTCAAAGCTGTGATGAAGTTCTTCCTGGGCCACTTCAGAAACCAGGTTATGGTATAATAATGTTCTACTGCTTTTATAGTGTTCCACCGCTGCAGTATGTCAAGACCAACAACAGTTCGAAGTTCACCGTCCCACGTTACTCACTGCACCTCAGATCTATGGGTTCCTTAGGTTCTCCATTCGGTTAAAGTGAGGCCTATGAGAAGGACAGGCCGTGGCGCATCCGCCACAGCACGTAGGTCTGCAAGTCTTACGAGTACCAGCAGCCGTCTCCGGCGAGGAGCGTGTGACTGTTTCAGACGAGTTTAATAAGAATTCTTGACTGCGCGTTTAAATGCATGTAAGTCCTTGAGAGGATACTACAAAATTAAGACCGTTAGTGAGCACCTTTTCAATTAATTATTGATTTCTCTTGGCCCTGCACGGAGCCGAGTGGACAAAACGGCTAGTGTGACGTCACAAGTTCGTAGCAGTACCCGTATATCTCATTGGCCCTGATTAATGTCACTGTAATTTTTATGGCACATCAGAGATAAATTTCACAACGTCATATGCGAGACCATTAAGCAATTCCGAAGCCATCGAGTAACACTGTCAACCGACAGTTCCAGTTTTGTAATTTTCTTGGCTAATTCTGTGACGTTAACTTTAGTAATTTCATGATTGTTTTGAAAGGTTTACGATCATAATGCTTTTGTAATAAACTACAGAGTTCGCTTGAATCTTGTTTTTACTATGATACTCAATATTTTTCAATGATAAAATGCAAATTTATCACCTTAAGCTTCATTGCTAGGGCCTCAATATTTCATAGCGCTAATCAAACCATTATGTCCAGCAGTGGGTTCCAAGCGTGTGCCTGTGTCATCATTAATTCTGATTCAGTTAAATTTACTTACACCCTGGCATGGTTTTGTACTGTTTGAATCTGTTAGCAAATGTCAAACCGTTGAACGCCTGTGTAGTTTTCTCCCATTTGTTGGTTACCGTGTCATCTGCAATTTCAGGTGATGAAATTGTATGTCTACGAAATACCCTTATCAGAGTTGCGTGCCATCTGTAAAAACGGAACCCTTGAAGTATCGCTTTGTTGTCCGTGTGCCTTCTTGCCTGTCCGTCTCTCTGTCCTTCTGTCCGACTGTTAAGAACTGCTTTTCTCAGGAACGGCTACATGTATAAAGTTCAAATTTTTATCAAGTACTAAGGTGTACGGTTCCTTGGAGATGTGTAAATCTTAAGCTCCTGAGTAAGTTCAATCAAAAGATACTTCAATTTATGTCAATTATTTTTAGACTGGAAAATTCACTCATCAAAACCTATAGTGTGCTTCCAGTTGATCTAGAATCATGAAATTTGGCAAGAAGCAAGGTTTCACAGTAAAAGTAAAGGAAAAAGATCCCAAAATTTTTAAATTTTAATTATAGGACACGAAAAAATATTTTTTGCATTTTTTTTTATCTGGCGGTCTGTCGGTGTGTTAAGACCCATTCGCTCTGTAACAGATTGGCGTATCAGGTTCAAAGTTATGTCACATACTAAAGCGTATGGTCCCTTGGCGGTATCAGAATTGTAACCTAAGTGAATGCAGCCAAAAGATACGGCCATTTATGTCACACATTCGGATACTCGAAAACCCACTCACCAAAATCTATAAGATACATCCTGTTGACCTAGAATCATGAAATACGATAAGAAGCAAGGTTTCACATCATATGTAAAGTAAAACATATGACTCTTGTTAAATTGTAATTATATCACCTAAAAAATACCTTTCGACGTTCGAACTTATATTGCATTCATCATCCATCGAAAGTGTAACAGACGAACTTTAATGCAAGTAAACATACAATGTAGGTCGTAGTCATGTTTCAGCAAGTAAATAAAAATGTTCTAATAAATCTTCTCTCTCTACATATATAAACTGAAGACCCCTGCTCGCTTGTTTTATTATCGCCGAGCTAGTCCGAGGAACTGCTGTATAAGTTTTGATACGGTCTTGAAGTTCCCGGGACTGATATCTTGCCAGTATCGATATAGATAACAGACAACAATCGTTGATATATATGAAGATGGTATCTGTTCTTCCGGACTCCGAATGTGGGTCTCACGAGAAGCGTGCCAGCATAAGTCCCTGCAGTCGCACTATCCTCTGTGTCCTAGGTGGCTCAGATGGATAGAGCGTCTGCCACGTAAGCAGGAGATCCTGGGTTCGAGCCCCGGTCGGGGCACACATTTTCAACTGTCCCCGTTGACTCATGTCAACACCTGTATGCAGCTAAATGTATTCATTTCAGTGTAATAACAATCGTTGAGATTCTCGATTCCCACGATTGATATCTCTCTCTCTCTCAAACACACATATCCTTGAGAAATGCAGTCCACCCATAAGCATAAGGGAGATAGCTTACTGAATCCTCGTACGACAAATACACTACTGGCCATTAAAATTGCTACACCAAGAAGAAATGCAGATGATAAACGGGTATTCATTGGATAAATATATTATACTAGAACTGACATGTTATTAAATTTTCACGCAATTTGGGTGCATAGATCCTGAGAAATCAGTACCCAGAACAACCACCTGTGGCCGTAATAACGGCCTTGATACGCCTGGGTATTGAGTCAAACAGAGTTGCCCATGCAGCTTCAACACGATACCACAGTTCATCATGAGTAGTGACTGGCGTATTGTGACGAGCCAGTTGCTCGGCCACCATTGACCAGACGTTTTCAATTGGTGAGAGTCTAGAGATTGTGTTGGCCAGGGCAACAGTCGAACATTTTCTGTATCCAGAAAGGCCCGTACAGGAACTGCAACATGCGGTCGTGCATTATCCTACTGAAATGTAGGGCTTCGCAGGGATCGAATGAAGGGTAGAGCCACGGGTCGTAACACATCTGAAATGTAACATCCACTGTTCAAAGTGCCGTCAACGCGAAGAAGAGGTGACCGAGATGTGTAACCAATGGCACCCCATACCATCACGCCAGGTGATACGCCAGTATGGCGATGACGAATACACGCTTCCAATGTGCGTTCACCGCGATGTCGCCAAACAAGGATGCCACCATCGTGATGCTGTAAACAGAACCTAGATTCATCCGACAAAATGACGTTTTCCCATTCGTGCACCCAGGTTCGTCGTTGAGTACACCATCGCAGGCGCTCCTGTCTGTGATGCAGCGTCAAGGGTAACCACAGCCATGGTCTCAGAGCTGATAGTCCATGCTGCTGCAAACCTCGTCGAACTGTTCGTGTAGATGGTTGTCGTCTTGCAAACGTCCCCATCTGTTGACTCAGGGATCGATACGTGGCTGCATGATCTGTTAGAGCCATGCGGATAAGCTGCCTGTCATCTCCGCTGCTGGTGATACGAGGCTGTTGGGATCCAGCACGGCATTCCGTATTACCCTCCAGAACCCACCGATTCCATATTCTGCTAACAGTCATTGGATCTCAACCAACGCGAGCAGCAATGTGGCGATACGATAAACCCCAATCGCGATAGGCTGCAATCCGACCTTTATCAAAGTCGGAAACGTGATGGTAGGCATTTCTCCTCCTTACACTAGGCATCACAACAATGTTTCACCAGGAAACACCGGTCAACAGCTGTTTGTGTATGAGAAATCGGTTGTAAACTTTCCTCATGTCAGCACGTTGTGGGTGTCGCAACCGGCGCCAACCTTGCGTGAATGCTCTGAAAAGCTAATCATTTGCATATCACAGCATCTTCTTCCTGTCGGTTAAATTTCGCGTCTGTAGCACGTCATCTTCGTGGTGTAGCAATTTTAATGGTCAGTGGTGTACTTAAATGCTGCTCGTCAGACTGGAATCCGTACCAGAGAGGATAGGTAGAAAAAAAGAGAGAAGATATAAGAGCATGGTGTTTCGTCACAGGTTCCCTCAATAAGCATCATGGAGATGTTCGGAAAACTCCAGTGGCAGACGTTGCATGCGAGGCGTTCTGCATCGCGGTTGTTGTTTATTGTTAAAATTTCGAAAGCGTACATTCCCAAAAATAGTCATCCTATGTACTGCTTCCTCCGGTGTATATTTTGCGAAAAAATATGAAGGTAAAGTTAGAGAGATTCGAGATCACCCAGAGGCTCACCAACAATCTTTCTTCCCGCGGACCATTCGCGACTTGAAAACAGGCAACTGAGGAAGTGATATTGGTACACTAAGTATCCTCCACCATGGCCCGCCCGGTTGGCCGTGAGGTCTAACGCACGGCTTTCCGGGCGGGAAGGAGCGCCTGGTCCCCGGCAAGAATCCGCCCGGCGGATTTGTGTCGAGGTCCGGTGAACCGGCCAGTCTGTGGATGGGTTTTAGGTGGTTTTCCATCTGCCTCGGCGAATGCGGGGTGGTTCCCCTTATTCCGCCTCAGTTACACTATGTCGGCGGTTGCTGCGCAAACAAGTTCTCCATGTACGCGTACACTACCATTACTCTACCACGCAAACATAGGCATTACACTCGTCTGGTGTGAGACGTTCCCTGGGGGGTCCACTGGGGGCCAAACCGCACAATAACTCTGGGTTTGGTGTGGGGCGACGGAGGGGTGACGTGGACTGCGGTAGTCGTCGTGGGGTTGTGGACCACTGCGTCTGTGGCGGGGACGGAGCCTCTCCGTCGTTTCTAGGTCCCCATTTAACATATACAATGCAATACAAGACAATTCTCCACCATACACCGCAACGTGGCCTGTGGAGTACATATATATAAATATGTACTGCCTGGATGTTTCATAATACGGAAGGGCATGGTTGCTTAAACTGTTACACTGTCTCTCTACCACTTTTGTCCAGAGTGACTTAGGGAAAGAGCTACGGAATAGCTTCGGTGTTTACCTTATAGTATCAGCAGCAAAAAGTGATTGCCTCACGTCGTAGGAGCTTAAAATCATAGACGGAGAGGCGGCAGCTGGATTCCGCACTACTGCAACGGTCAAGATAATTAGTCAAAACCTTGTACGGTCTTCAATAGCTGTCACACGCTTCATAGATGCCGAACACTGCTCCTACATCTCTAATCTGGCCACATATGAAGACTATTTATGGACTTCGATCTTTCACAGAAGTTTTCGGAGGAGCGGCACGATCAGTATGGCAAACAGTCCTGAGAACGTACGTGGAAAGTGCTTTGGGAGGATGAAGAGCTGGTATGCGTGGCGTCGAAATTAACTTTGCAAAATGAAGCAGGGTGACATTTCGAAATGTTCCCACCACACTCTCGGGGCCCAAGAGAAATACGGGCCCTGCAACGAACTTGTGATCCCACACAAAAGTAGGCTTGTCCGCCACACTTCGAGAACGTTCGGCTCTGTGCAGGGCTCACGGGGAATTAATAGGCAACTGAGAAGGCATCCACTAAGAGTCTTAAGTTCGTCGTGCGCTGTCGAGAGCTTGCATGCCTTTAAACACACACAGTCGGGAGTTATTAAACTCTTCTGAAATAGTTACTCGCTCCCCGTTCTCCAGTGTCAAGTGCTGAGACGTACGCAACAAGGTCTGACTTTCTCATAGGACTCGCACACTCTGTAGTGACGTCACTAGTAATGAAGTTGGACGGATGTTAAAGACAGTGTGTGTATCTGTATGCGGGAGATAATTCTGGCTCAACTCCTTCTACATCTACATCCACGTTCCGTACATCACTGTGCATTGTTTGGCAGAGGGCAGTTCCTACTGCACCACGTAATATGGATTGTTCTCGTTCCATTCCCGTGTGGCACGCAGCAAGGAATGGTTGCTCATATGCCTCTTGCGCCCTTGATTAGTCTAATCTTGTCTCCGTGGTCCCTACACGAGTGACGTATAGGGGGTTTTAATACGTTCCTAGATTACTCGCTTAGTACTGGTTCTTAAATGGCCTAAGCAGCCTTTCGCAGGATATTTGACATCTATCATCAAGGGTATATCAGTTCTTCTTCTTTAAGAATTTCCGTGACTCTCTCCCGAGATTCAAATAAACTTTTTACCATTCATGATGCCCGTCTATGTGTATGTTATAGCACCTTGTTGGTGTTTATGGTGTAAATCCCACACACTTGAGCAATATAGTAGTACAAGACCCACGAATGTTTCGTATAGGATCTCTTCCGGAGACGGCCGCATTTCTCCAGTATACTACAAGGACTCAACCCTGGCACTTGGTTTATCTATGATTTAGCTCATTTGATCATTCCATTTCGTCTTCTCACCCATTGTTACACCCTGGTATTCGTATGAGTTGACTGATTCCAGTTGTGGCTCATTGATATTTTAGTCATAAGATTCTTCATTTTAGATTCTTGTGAAGTGCATAACTGTACATTTCTGAACATGTAAAGAAAGTTACCATTCTTTGCACCAGTTTGAAATCTTATCACAATCTGACTGGGAATTTGTGCATCACTTTTTACACAGTACTTCATTATAGGTAACTGTGGTACGCCTGAACTTACATCAGTTAGTGACACTCAGTCCATCCATCCATTCATCCGTCCTTCCATCCATCCATTCATCCATCTATCGACCCATGACGACATGCTGCTTCCTGTATAACAAAAAAACCTCAGTGCAGTCACAATGACAACACAAACGTAATATTTTTTTGCCTTTTGACCCAAGGCTATGCAACCATTTCTGCTAATTGTCATAATTCTGGCTCCAACGCTTCTAAGAAATTAGTTAATGACCTAGAAAGAAGATCAACTTTTGTGTCTTGCGAATTTTACAGGGTAAGGTCACATTTACTTAAAAATATAACAGTAAATTATGAAATTCATATATTGTTATGATGGAGAGCTGCTACATTAGTTGATGAGATCTGGTAAACTGCTGTACGAAATCAGTTTGTTGATTTCCAAATAGTTTACATCTTAAAGAAAAATGGCTCTGAGCACTATGGGACTTAACGTCTGAGGTCATCAGTCCCCTAGAACTTAGAACTACTTAAACCTAACTAACCTAAGGACATCACGCACATCCATGCCCGAGGCAGGATTCGAACCTGCGACCGTAGCGGTCACACGGTTCCAGACTGTAGCGCCTAGAACCGCTCAGCCACTCCGGCCGGCCATCTTAAAGAATGTGGTTGTTATCGTCTGCTGTTTACTCCATCACATTCCGGTGAAGTTTATCGCGAACGCTTTGTCGGTGAAATGGGTGGGGAATGCTCCATGATTAAATCTCTTACGAATTATTTAACTTAATAAACATTTTACTGTCATTAATCGTGTGGAACTAGAGCCTCTAGGGAATGCTTGGCTGCATTTATCCGTAATATTTTCCTTGCCATCCATGATTGACATTCGTCTTCTCATTGGCGTCTTGCTCATCGATATGATGTAGTCTTCAGGCCTCATGGCGACGATAAGCTGGTCACATATGTGCCTCTTTGAGTCTCGATCTTCGCTGCGTCATCGACTATTTCACTATACTCTTACTTCGTGTTAGCGTGTCCCTTGATTCACATAAATTTTAGATTCTTCCCCAGATTTTCGTTTTTCTAGGTGGCTTTTATAATGACAATTATCAAACCAAAAGCGCATCTAGGTCTACACTCATGCTCATAAATTAAGGATAATTGCAGAATGTGGTGCCACACAACGTAACACTACACAAAACTGGCACTAATAGCATAGGCACATAGGCAACAAACACGACACAGATCTGTAAGTCCACGGTATTGGTGATAAGTTGAGAAAACCGTCCCGAAACACATGTGCTACAAAACGCCACTGTTTCCTGCGCATGTACCCCGACATCAATATGGAATATGATCACCACGCACACATACATACGCCGCACGACGGGTTGGCATACTCTGGATCAGGTGGTCGAGCAGCTGCTGGGGTATAGCCTCCCATCCTTGCACCAGTGCCTGTCGAAGCTCCTGAAGTGTCGTAGGGGTTTGAAGACGTGCAGCGATACGTCGACCGAGAGCATCCCAGACGAGCTCGATGGGGTTTAGGTCTGGAGAACAGGCAGGCTACTCCATTCGCCTGATATCTTCTGTTCCAAGGTACTCTTCCGCGATGGCAGCTCGGTGTGGCCGTGCGTTATCATCCATCAGGAGGAAGGTGGGAACCACCGCACCCCTGAAAAGGCGGACATACTGGTGCAAAATGACGTCCCGATACACCTGAACTGTTGCAGTTCCTCTGTCAAAGACATACAGAGGTGTATGTGCACCAATCATAATCCCACCCCACACCATCAAACCACGACCTCCAAACAGGTCCCTTTCAAGGACATTAAGGGGTTGGTATCTGGTTCCTGGTTCACGCCAGATGAAAACCCGGCAAGAATCACTGTTCAGACTATACCTGGTCTCGTCCGTGAACATAATCTGGGTCCACTGTTCCAATGACAGTGTACTGTGTTCTTGACACCAGGTTTTACGGGCTCTCCTGTGACCAGGGATCAGTGGAATGCACCTTGCAGGTCTCCGGCCGAATAAACCATGTCTGCTCAGCCGTTTCTAGACTGTGTGTCTGGAGACAACTGTTCCAGTGGTTGCGGTAAGGTCCCGAGCAAGGCTACCTGCAGTACTCCTTGGCCGTCTGCGCTGACGGTGAGATATCGGTCTTCTTGTGGTGTTGTACACTGTGGACGTCCCGTACTGTAGCGCCTGGACACGTTTCCTGTCTGCTGGAATCGTTTCCACAATCTTGAGATCACACTTTGTGGTACACGGAGGGCCAGTGCTACGAGCTGCTGTGTTTGACCAGCCTCCAGTCGTCCTAATATTCTGCCAGTCATAACGTCAACAATATGTGTTATTTGAGCCACGTCTGAAAACGTCTGCACACTTACTCGCTGCACCGTACTCTGACATGCACCAACACACCTCTGCGTTTGTGGACTGCTTCCAGCACCACTGTGCGACGACCGCAGGTCAAATGCACGCCATGGTCATACCCCGAGGTGATTTAAACCCGCAAACCGCCCACCAGAGCGTTGGTGCACCACGTATCAGCATTATCCTTAATTTATGAGCATGAGTGTACATCTATACTCAGCAAGCCACATGACGGTGTGTGGCGGAGGGTACTGTTAGTAACACTAACTGATGTCCCCTTCCCTGTTCCATTTACGGATGGTGTGTAGGAAGAATGATTCTGGTAAAAGCTCTGTATTAGCTCTAATTTCTCGAATTTTCTCGTTGCAGCCATTTCGCGAGACATATGTGGGAGGAAGTAATGTGTCATCCGACTCTATCGGAATTTCGGTATTGAACCTCTCCGTTATGCAGAACGGCTCTCTTGTAGCGCCTGTCACTGGAGCTTCGTGAGCGACTCCATAACGCTCTCGCGCAGACAAAACACGGTGCTCTTCCTTGGGTCTTGTCTATCTCTTCTCTTAAATCAATCCGGTAGGGGCCCCATACTGACAGCAATACTCAAGAACCGCAGGAAAAAGTGTGTTTTAGGCCACTTCTTTCGTAAAGAAAAGGAAGGAAAATTAAAGACCCGTCCGCATTGGAGAAGGAGCACAAGCTTGTGATGTTTGAAGGATGAGGAAGAAAATCAGCTGTGCCCTTTCAAAAGAACCGCCCCGACATTTGCGGAGGAGGAGGAGGAGGAGGAGGAGGAGGAGGAAGAAGAGGAGGAAGAGGAGGAGGAGGAGGTGGTGGAGGGGGGAGGATGTTAGTGTTTAAAATCCCGTCGACAACGAGGTCATTAGGGACGGAGCACAAGCTCGGATTAGGGAAGGATCGGGAAGGAAATGGACCGTGCCCTTTCAGTGGAACCATCCCGGAATTTGTCAGAAGCCGATTTAGGCAAATCACAGAGAACCTAAATCTGGATGGGCGGACGCGGATTTGAACCCTTGTCCTACCGAATGCGTGTCCACTGTGCTAACCACTGCCCCACTTCGCTCGCTACATTTTTGTAGATTAGTTACATTTCCGTAAGAATCTGTGTGGCATTCGCCTTTCCTACTATTTCTTTTATGTGGTCATTTCATTTAATACCACATGGGATGGTTTCTCCTAGATTTTTTGCGGTAGTTATTTTTTTCCCGCAAGTTTCTTAACAATACTGTAACTGTGTAGTAGAGAATTTTTTCTCCTTTGTATGAGGAATATGTTTTATATTTGTTTACGTTTACCGTCAACTTGCAATCCCTGCACCATTCATCAATCCTGTGCTGGTCTACTTGCAAATCGCTACATTCTAACGTTATCTCGCATTCGTAAGGGCGAGGTTCAATCCCGCGTCCGGCCATCCTGATTTAGGTTTTCCGTGATTTCCGTAAACCGCTCCAGGCAAATGCAGGGATGGTTCCTTCGAAACGGCACAGCCGACTTCCTTCCCCGTCCCTCCCTAATCCGATGAGACTGATGACCTCGCTGTTTGATGTCTTCCCCCAAACCACCCCAACTCTGACGTAATCTACTGTATCATTTATATACAGGGTGTCCCTCCTAACAGTCGTCAGGCGCATTTTATCTCGTGTTTCGACAGACATTTGCAATTTCGTTTTTGCAATGTGTAGCTGGAGTCAGTCCAAACAAACATCGTTGATCACGTCTTTTGCGTCTCTTATACGAAGCAGTCTCGATGGAAAGCGTCGGTTTGTTCCCCGTTACAATCAAAATGATTCTTTAAGGGGCTCCGGAACGCCCTATACTTGCAATGTTAAAATAACGCTTATAAATTACATCTTTCCTCACAAAGTATGTGAGGTAGGAAGTTGAACTTTTTACAGATTATTTATTGGAATATGGGCTACAACTTAACACAGGGATTTTACAAAATTTTAGTTCAGTTATTAAAGATGATTTATTTTCAATTGTAATGAAAATTCACAAAATTTTATTGCAATTTTTTATTTACATATTCAAAAATATACAGTTTTTTGGAAAAAAGGCTGTGTTAAATTATGCAGAAGGTACTGTGTAACATTTACTGAAAGTTTGAAACAAATATGTTTGGAAGATCCTTAGAAAACATGTAATTAGTATGAGAAAATAAAAGTTTTGGGAATCGAGCGACAAAGATTGGATTAACTTTTTAGTGCATTCCAGGTCTATAGGATGGATTATCTTCATCCTCTGCAAACTCCTCCTCCAGCTTCCTCTTGTTCCTCCTCCTGTTTACTCTTGCTTGTATTTCTAGACTCTTTACAGCCCTGTCTGCAGCCCGAAGGCGTTCCTTGTCTAAAGCAAGCATCGCTCGTACCATGTTAGAACCTATCTTCATTCCCATATTTCTAAATACCTTGCACCTTACAATCTTGCCATCATTGAAAGTCGCAACAGCATCATACACACCGAAGTGAAGTGTTTCTATTCCAACAAATACAGTCTTGGGGATTCTCGACCATATAACACTATTTACACTTTCATTGGGGTTTTTCCGTGAATACACTTTTTCAACAGTTCAGGTGCTGCTAAGTCTCTGAAAATAGGTTAGCCACAACACATACTTTATCTCACATCACTAAAATGTACCTGATGAACACGGACGATAATAGTAACACCGTTTGACAGCAGTTTAACAGCGCCACAGTGGGTCACGCCCATGTAGAACACATTTCAAAAAAAAAATTTAAAAATAGTTGTAGTCTTCGGAATTGAATAAATTATATATTTATTAAAAGGTAATAGTCTGCAGATTCAGAAAACGCAAAAAAGTAAAAACTGAACTTTTCATGATTTTGAGCCTTTCCGGAGCCCCTTAAGCGGAATTTTTCGTGCGCCATGCAAGAGCGCTGTTCTGCCACTGTTACAGTCCTGATTATTTCCCCTCCTTTAACTGTCCCTGTTAACACATATAGAAAAAAACGAATAACACATTAGGCTAATTTTGGACCGTTCTTTTGAGTCGGCACGTAAAATTTAAAAATAATTTTATTTCTAATGGGAAACTAACCGACATGTTCCGTCGACAAATGGCGCCGCATGAAAGACGTGATGGGCATTTATATCTACATCTACATGGTTACTCTGCAATTCACAATTAAGTGTCTGGCAGAGGGTTGATCGAATCATTTTCATACTACTTCTCTACCATTCCACTCTCGAATGGCGCGTGGGAAAAAGGAACACCTAAATCTTTCCGTTCGAGCTATGATTTCTCTTATTTTATTATCATCATTTCTCCCTACGTAGGTGGGTGCCAACAAAATATTTTCACACTCGGAAGAGAAAGTTGGTAATTCAAAATTCGAAAATATATCTCGCCGCAAAGAAACCCGCATTTGTTTCAGTGACTGCCACCCCAATTCGCCTATCATATCAGTGACACTCATCGCTATTGCGCGATAACACGAAACGAGCTGCCCTTCTTTGCGTTTTTTCGATGTCCTCCGTCAGTCCTACCTGGTAAGGATCCCACACCGCGCAGCAATATTCCACCAGAGGACGGACGAGTGTAATGTAGGCTGTCTCTTTAGTGGGTTTGTCGCATCTTCTAAGTGTTCTGCCAACAAAGCGCAGTCTTTGTTTCGCCTTTCCCACAATATTATCTATGTGGTCTTTCCAATTTAAGTTGCTTGTAATTGTAATTCCTAGATATTTATTCGAATTGACAGCCCTTAAATTTGTGCGATTTACCGTGTACCCAAAATTTATAGGATTTCTTTTAGTACCCAAGTGGATGACCTCGCACTTTTCTTTGTTTAGTCTCAATTGCCACTTTTCGCACCATACAGAAATTCTCTCTAGATCATTTTGTAATTGGAACTCATCGTGTGATGATTTTACTAGACGGTAAATTACAGCGTCATCTGCAAAGAGTCTAAGGGGGCTGCTCAGATTATCACCTAGATCATTTATGTAAATCAGGGTGAGCAGAGGGCCTATGACACTACCTTGCGGAACGCAGATATCTCTCCTGTTCTACTCGGTTATTTAACGTCTATCACTACGAGCTGTGACCTCTCTGAGAGGAAATCACGAATCCAGTCACACAACTGAGACGATACTCCATATGCACGCAATTTGATTCATAGTCGCTTCTGGAAATCTAGGAATACGGAATCGATCTGAGATCCCTTGTTGACAGCACTCATTACTTCATGGGAATAAAGAGGTAGCTGTGATGCACAAGAACGATATTTTCTCAATCTGTGTTGGTTATGTATCAATAAGTCAGTTTCAAGGTGATTGCCGGCCGAAGTGGCCGTACGGTTCTAGGCGCTGCAGTCTGGAACCACGACACCACTACGGTCGTAGTTTCGAATCCAGTCTCGGGCATGGATGTGTGTGATGTCCTTAGGTCAGTTAGGTTTAACTAGTTCTAAGTTCTAGGGGACTAATGACCTCAGAAGTTGAGTCCCATAGTGCTCAGAGCCATTTGAACCATTTTGAACCTCAAGGTGATTCATAATGTTCGAGTACAGTATATGCTCCAAACTCCTACAGCAAATTGAGGTCAGTCATATGGGTCTGTAATTGAACGGGTTACTCCTATTTCCTTTCTTGAATATTAGTGTGACCTGTGCTACTTTCCAGTATTTAGGAACAGACCTTTCGTCAAGTGAGCGGTTGTATATCATTGCTAAACAATGTTCAAATGTGTGTGAAATCTTATGGGACTTAACTGCTAAGGTCATCAGTCTCTAAGCTTACACACTACTTAACCTAAATTATCCTAAGGACAAACACACACACACCCATGCCCGAGTGTGGACTCGAACCTCCGCCGGGACCAGCCGCACAGTTCATGACTGCAGCGCCTCAGACCGCTCGGCTAATCGCGCGGCTATCATTGCTAAGAAAGGCACTACTGTGTCTGCATACTCTGAAAGGAACCTGATTGGTATACCATGTGGACCGGAAGACTTGCCTTTCTTAAGGGGCTCCGGAAAGGCTCAAAATCATGAAAAGTTCAATTTTTACTTTTTTGCGTTTTCTGAATCTGCAGACTATTACCTTTTAATAGATATATAATTTATTCAATTCCGAAGACTACAACTATTTTTAAATTTTTTTAAAATGTGTTCTACATGGGTGTGACCCACTGTGGCGCTGTTAAACTGATGTCAAATGGTGTTATTATTAACGTCCGTGTTCATCAGGTACATTTTATTGATGTGAGATAAAGTATGTGTTGTGGCTAACCTATTTTCAGAGACTTAGCAGCACCTGAACTGTTGAAAAAGTGTATTCACGGAAAAACCCCAATGAAAGTGTAAATAGTGTTATATGGTCGAGAATCCCCAAGACTGTATTTGTTGGAATAGAAACACTTCACTTTGGTGTGTATGATGCTGTTGCGACTTTCAATGATGGCAAGATTGTAAGGTGCAAGGTATTTAGAAATATGGGAATGAAGATAGGTTCTAACATGGTACGAGCGATGCTTGCTTTAGACAAAGAACGCCTTCGGGCTGCAGACAGGGCTGTAAAGAGTCTAGAAATACAAGCAAGAGTAAACAGGAGGAGGAACAAGAGGAAGCTGGAGGAGGAGTTTGCAGAGGATGAAGATAATCCATCCTATAGACCTGGAATGCACTAAAAAGTTAATCCAATCTTTGTCGCTCGATTCCCAAAACTTTTATTTTCTCATACTAATTACATGTTTTCTAAGGATCTTCCAAACATATTTGTTTCAAACTTTCAGTAAATGTTACACAGTACCTTCTGCATAATTTAACACAGCCTTTTTCCAAAAAACTGTATAATTTTGAATATATAAATAAAAAATTGCAAAAAAATGTTGTGAATTTTCATTACAATTGAAAATAAATCATCTTTAATAACTGAACTAAAATTTTGTAAAATACCTGTGTTAGTTGTAGCCCATATTCCAATAAATAATCTGTAAAAAGTTCAACTTCCTACCTCAAATACTTTGTGAGGAAAGATGTAATTTATAAGCGTTATTTTAACATTGCAAGTATAGGGCGTTCCGGAGCCCCTTAAGTGATTTGATTTCGCAACACCTAAGATTTGTTTGGGCTGACGCCAGCTAAACACTGCAAAAACGAAATTGCTAATACCTGCCAAAACACCAGATAAAGAACGTCTGGCTACTGTTCGGACACCCGCTAAACTGTAAACAGTAGCTGTCCTATCAAGTAATTTGTGCGCACTGCATTTCGAAGGCAGTGCTGGCGAGCTTCTTGAGGGTCACTGTCGCTGTCCCACGGCCTCGGAACACTAAGCAGTAACGAGAGCTGGCGAGTAATGCAATCAATGCGCCGCTATCGAGCCGGCGCGCGCCGCACGCGCCTTTCGTTGCGTGGCTTATCGCCCTGCGTGCCCCGCTAGCGTATTCGCAGAACGCAGAGCCACCGCGTGTCTCGCATGCTCACTGCTCGCAATGCGTTCGGAGAAGGGCGAAACAGATCGCCCCGGGCACCGTACAGGTATCATCGTATCGGTGCACAGCTAAACTGCAAAGCGTACTCTTCTCTCGTGCGAGTGTCACGTTTAAAATCGATCCACATTGTAAGCAGGTTCCTTCCCAACTGACACATAAGAAGCCAACTCACGCGCTGTGACACCTGCAAGACATTGACGTAAAGGATAACTCACCCTGGCCGAGCGGTTCTAGGCGCTTCAGTCTGGAACCGCGCTGCTGCTACGGTCGCAGGTTCGAATCCTGCCTCGGCCATGGGTATGTGTGATGTCCTTAGGTTCGTTAGGTTTAAGTAGTTCTAAGTTCTAGGGGACTGATGACCTAAGATGTTGAGTCCCATAGGTGCTCAGAGCCATTTGAACCATAACTCACCCTGTGGATCAGCCTGCTGTCGAAAAACAGGAAGATAGAATCAGCTCTTGCACTCTGTTTTGTTTTCATCGCGCGGAATACGATCGTCTTTTGCTTGGTTTCTGTGGCTGCGGCACCGTCTACTGTTCTGTTGTGTGTTCCTATGTCTGTGTTCTTACTTCGTAGAGCACACATCATATAGAATGAGTATGCCTCTATCTCTGCCGTATTAAGTATTGAAACCAACGTCTAAACCACAATACAGAGGGAAACAGTTGAATTTCTGTCATTTAGCACTATGCAAAGCTGCCAGTTGCTGTTTTTTTTTTTTCGTTTATATCTGAACTCAAGCACTCAGTTTAACAACTGAGCGATTAAATTCCCAACATTAATGCGATGGTTATCGTTTTTACATCTGGCCAAGTGAAAGGGTAACTAAGAGTCTGAAGTACTGTGTTAGTTCCTTGTTTTTACGCAGGAGTGAAAACATTTCTTCAGCGAATTATTGTTTTTGTTGTATTGTGATTCATTTAGTTCATCGCCTCCAAGGGACTAGCAACTAAATAGTTAGCCAGGTAGGACTTAGTTTTCAATCGATTCCTCAACAACATGTTTCAAATGGATCTGAGCACTATGGGTCTTAACATCTGAGGTCATCAGTCCCCTAGAACTTAGAACTACTTAAACCCAGCTAACCTAAGGACATCACACACATCCATGCCCGAGGCAGGATTCGAACCTGCGACCGTAGCGGTTGCGCGGTTCCGGACTGAAGCGCCTAGAACCGTTCGGCCACACCGGCCGGCTGATTCCTTAACAACAAATTTGAAATATTTTGTTATGTTTTTAATATATATGACATCCAAAAAAATGGCTCTGAGCACTATGCGAGTCAACATCTTAGGTCGTCAGTCACCTAGAACTTAGAACTACTTAAACCTAACTAACCTAAGGACATCACACACATCCATGCCCGAGGCAGGATTCGAACCTGCGACCGTAGCGGCCGATATATGACATCCAATTCTATCGACAACGTCCCGTTTCTACTCAAAATGAGCGTTTACATTTTACAGCTTTTGCTTAATGTATTAGACCTACAGATACCACAACAAAATATAGATAGGATGCATAACACATAAGAAAACCTTAATTTTAGAGAAAACGCTTGAAGTGAGTTACATATTAACATTCCGTCATCTCAGCATCTTTATTTATCGAGTTTTCGATCTGAGAATCAACTCATTTTACGAGACATATTTTGACCCCTGCCATTCAGTTCCTGGTATTAAGACACAAATACTCTCAAACACAAGGCCATCCACGTTCACTTCGTAGCGATATCGCAGCTTAGCTTCGGCCTATGAATTCAAAATGTGTTCATAGAGTTTTTTGCATTTTTGATATTACTTCATTTCAAGTATTTTTCTGCGCAACGAAACGTTTCACAAGTTTGATCAAGATGTTGGTTTCCCTACAGTGGCATCAAGCACGTCCTATATCCCCTGTGATCATGACTGTATCATTCTGTGTATTTTATTTAAATGTTAAAGCGATACTAGAAGTAAGAAATACATACAACGAAAATTAGTATTATAGACACTCTAAACATAATTTATTGTTCAGAATAGGGAAAAAAAGAAAAGTAGATTATCATGAAGATTCACATGAAAGTAATGCAATATTTAACGGTCTCTTGTTGCCATCAAGAAAATTTTCTATGATAAATAAATAAATATCTATGTAACTCTGTATATGCGTTGAATGCATAGAAACGCGGAGACACAGAAACACACAGTATTTGTGGAGATATAATAAGAAACATGGAAACGAGAAAACATTGTGTGGCAGTGCAGTCCAGTCTGATAAAAATTGAACGCCTATGTATAGACGAGCGTATGGAAATGTAGATGTAATAAAAGTAATTTTAAAGAAGTGAGCTGTTTATCGCCTCGTTAAACGATTTCTAATATCCGTCCTATGTGGTGCATTTTGCTGTTGTTAAGTCGGCCATATACCGCTTTGATTACAGGAGGAGCGGATCCTGTACATGGTCTATCACCTGTGTTTGTCACAGTTGCAGCACTGATGATTTGAAAATGAACACATGTGTCCGAAACTAGTCAGCATCAAGGAATAAAAAATATATATACTTCTCAATGCAACTTAAGACGGAGCTACAACCATTTACTTCAATTATAAGACAAGTTGCGATTCTGTTTTCCATCTGCAGCATGCTGCAAGTTCGCAAGAAAAAAAGGTATAATAAAATGGTTCAAATGGCTCTGAGCACTATGGGACTCAACTGCTGAGGTCATTAGTCCCCTAGAACTTAGAACTAGTTAAACCTAACTAACCTAAGGACATCACAAACATCTATGCCCGAGGCAGGATTCGAACCTGCGACCGTAGCGGTCTTGCGGTTCCAGACTGCAGCGCCTTTAACGGCACGGCCACTTCGGCCGGCAAAAGGTATAATAAATATGGGCTCTAAAATGCATACTTGAAGAGCTGTGAGCACTTGTTCAGTAGAAGAGATGTGTTCCGCACTAGCGAAGATGAACAAGTGCTGATAGCTCTCAAGGTACGCATTATAGACCCCATGTTTGCTGGATATTTTTTTTCTTGGTTTGGTCCATGCTCTCCCCTCTCAAAATATGGAAAGCGAAGTCCTCGCAATAGAACAGATCTGTTTCATAGTATGGACGAAGAACAAGTGCTCATAGCTCTTAAGGTATGCATGTTAGAGCGCATGTTTCGTAGACAAAAAAAAGAAAAATGGAAATTTGTGGTAAGATCTTATGGGACCAAACTGCTGAGGTCATCGGTCCCTAAAGCTCACACACTGCTTAATCTAACTTATGTTAAGAACAACACACACACACCCAAGCCGCTTCGTAGACATTTTTATCTTGTTTTACTGTAAGGAACCTGCCCCTAAAGCCTGTCGGTGTTTTTTTGGGGAGGGGGGAAGGGGACATCTTGCGTGTCAGGTCGAAATATGACTGCATGCAGCCGCAAACGACTGAGTAAGTCCCACGTTACTTGCAAGAAAATTGCAATTGCGGAACAGAGGCCTCAAAAACAAAAATAATACAGAAATATTACATTCAGCATTTTAAAATGCTTCCTCGCGTGAGGGGTCTACCACACAAATGTTTGATCAACGAACACAAATTCCAGATACTGAGGTAAAAAATTTCGATATTGCAGAACAATTGAGCTACATGGAAGCGAAAAATTCCTGAGGTCGGGACAGTATTTGTATTTGACTTCACATTGAATATCGTTGCAGTCGTCAGTCTTATGCAACTGTCCACACTGGCCTGTCCAGTTCAAGCCTTTGCACAGCTGCATAACTACCTCCACCCACCCACGTGGAGCTGTTCACTGCCGTCAAGCCTTGGTGTCCCTCTACAATATTAATCCCCCCCCCCCTCTCCCCTTCCCACAAACCACCATACTTCTTCCATTACCTAGTTACACTCCTGGAAATGGAAGAAAGAACACATTGACACCGGTGTGTCACACCCACCATACTTGCTCCGGACACTGCGAGAGGGCTGTACAGGCAATGATCACACGCACGGCACAACGGACACACCAGGAACCGCGGTGTTGGCCGTCGAATGGCGCTAGCTGCGCAGCATTTGTGCACCGCCGCCGTCAGTGTCAGCCAGTTTGCCGTGGCATACGGAGCTCCATCGCAGTCTTTAACACTGGTAGCATGCCGCGACAGCGTGGACGTGAACCGTATGTGCAGTTGACGGACTTTGAGCGAGGGCGTATAGTGGGCATGCGGGAGGCCGGGTGGACGTACCGCCGAATTGCTCAACACGTGGGGCGTGAGGTCTCCACAGTACATCGATGTTGTCGCCAGTGGTCGGCGGAAGGTGCACGTGCCCGTCGACCTGGGACCGGACCGCAGCGACGCACGGATGCACGCCAAGACCGTAGGATCCTACGCAGTGCCGTAGGGGACCGCACCGCCACTTCCCAGCAAATTAGGGACACTGTTGCTCCTGGGGTATCGGCGAGGACCATTCGCAACCGTCTCCATGAAGCTGGGCTACGGTCCCGCACACCGTTAGGCCGTCTTCCGCTCACGCCCCAACATCGTGCAGCCCGCCTCCAGTGGTGTCGCGACAGGCGTGAATGGAGGGACGAATGGAGACGTGTCGTCTTCAGCGATGAGAGTCGCTTCTGCCTTGGTGCCAATGATGGTCGTATGCGTGTTTGGCGCCGTGCAGGTGAGCGCCACAATCAGGACTGCACACGACCGAGGCACACAGGGCCAACACCCGGCATCATGGTGTGGGGAGCGATCTCCTACACTGGCCGTACACCACTGGTGATCGTCGAGGGGACACTGAATAGTGCACGGTACATCCAAACCGTCATCGAACCCATCGTTCTACCATTCCTAGACCGGCAAGGGAACTTGCTGTTCCAACAGGACAATGCACGTCCGCATGTATCCCGTGCCACCCAACGTGCTCTAGAAGGTGTAAGTCAACTACCCTGGCCAGCAAGATCTCCGGATCTGTCCCCCATTGAGCATGTTTGGGACTGGATGAAGCGTCGTCTCACGCGGTCTGCACGTCCAGCACGAACGCTGGTCCAACTGAGGCGCCAGGTGGAAATGGCATGGCAAGCCGTTCCACAGGACTACATCCAGCATCTCTACGATCGTCTCCATGGGAGAATAGCAGCCTGCATTGCTGCGAAAGGTGGATATACACTGTACTAGTGCCGACATTGTGCATGCTCTTTTGCCTGTGTCTATGTGCCTGTGGTTCTGTCAGTGTGATCATGTGATGTATCTGACCCCAGGAATGTGTCAATAAAGTTTCCCCTTCCTGGGACAATGAATTCACGGTGTTCTTATTTCAATTTCCAGGAGTGTATTTACTGAAGCTTCAGGATGTATCCTGTTCAACCTATCCCTAATTTTAGTCAGGTTCTACTATGTAGATGTTCCCTCCCCTCCCCTTCCCCCCCCCCCCATCCTCTCACCATCCGAATCAGTGCTCATTAGTTACGCTATATACTCATCTAACCCTCAGTATTGTGTGTAGTGCCATATTTCAAAAGCGCATACTCTTTGGTATGTATTGACTGCGGCAGTAACTGCTTTCACTTTCATGTAACACTAGACCCCAAACGGATACTCTCAGAAAAACTATACTGAATCTATTATATTTACAGTGCGGAGTTAGCCTCTTCCTGGCGCGTTTGTTTTTTGCCGAAAATCCCTCACGCTGCGACAGTGGCGCTTGAGTAAGAACGGGTACGGGTCAGACCAGTTTACAAAAATGGTAATACAACGGATGTACAGAATCGTAGAGCTGGCCGGGGTAGCCCAGCGATTCTAGGCGCTTCAAAAATGGCTCTGAGCACTATGAGACTCAACTGCTGAGGTCATTAGTCCCCTAGAACTTAGAACTAGTTAAACCTAACTAACCTAAGGACATCACACACATCCATGCCCGAGGCAGGATTCGAACCTGCGACCGTAGCGGTCTCGCGGTTCCAGACTGCAGCGCCAGAACCGCGCGGCCACTTCGGCCGGCCCTAGGCGCTTCAGTCTGAAACTGCGCGACTGCTACGGTCGCAGATTCGAATCCTGCCTCGGGCATGGATGTGTGTGATGTCCTTAGGTTAGTTAGGTTTAAGTAGTTCTAAGTTCTGAGGGACTGATGACGTCAGAAGTTAAGTCCCATGGTGTTCAGAGCCATTTTGCTGTCATTTACCGCACAGAAAAGTCATCAGATGACCAAAATGAATTACAAAATGATTTAGATAAGACATCTGTGTGGTGCGAAAAGTGGCAATTGACCCTGAATAAAGAAAAGTGTGAAGTTACTCACATGTGTACTAAAAGAAATCTGCTAAATTTCGATTACGCGATAATTCACACAAATCTGAAGACTGTAAATTCAACTAAATACTTAGGGATTACAATTACAAATTACCAGGGTTGGAACGATCACATAGATAATGCTGTGGGTAGAGCAAACCAAAGATTACGATTCATTCTTCCCGTGTTCCATACATGAATGGAACAGGAAGAAATCCTAATGACTGGTACAATGGTACATACATACCCTCTGCCATGCAGCTCGTTGTGGATCGCAGAGCATAAATGTAGATAATTTTATTGACACGCTATGAACTTGGGATAAGAACTGGACCCTTAATTTTGTAATTGCTTCTCGATGAAAAATTGATACCATCCAAAAGTGATGATGCAAGAAAATCATCAACCTTTCTCACTCGTTGTCTCCGCTCCTCTCCTTCACCTTCGCCGTCTTTGTTGGAGACACTGTGAACCAATTTCTGCCCTTATCGATTAAGATGTCCTACTCCATCACCTCTATCAAAATTTTCAGTCTTTGAAGTATACGTTCATTACTGGAAATAATATCAATAAGAAACCATCGGTTATTTCAGAAACCAATTGCTCTGAGCGGCTTTAACGGTCAGGTTAAACTACAAACGAAAAAAGCGGTGTAACCGAAAACTAGTAGTTTCAGTGATAACCGCCATCCCTACAGCGTTTAATGCTGCTTAGATTGTTGTGTTAGACCACTGTCGGAAAGAAGCGACACTGGTTGCCATCGAACATCCAATACGAAAGCTGAGCATCGAGCGACGCTGTATATTGGCGTGCAGACAGGCAGGAGAAATTATAGGGTGCGTACTGCAAGCGGTGCCGCTGGCTGGCTCGCACTTAGTATGCGGAGGGCGACGCGACGTGGCAGCGATGCGAACTCCCACGCGCGGCTCGCCGGCTCCCGGAATAGCGCTGACTTCAACCGCCGCGGCGCCGCTGCTGCCACCTGCCGGCGGACGCGAAACTGGGCCGCGCCGCACCAGCTGACGAGCAGCGGTCGGTGGCGGGCCTCGTAATTAATAAACCCGGCTGCAGGTCAAGGCGGCGCGGGACTGACCACTAACACTCCGGCGCTGCCCGACCGCTGGTCTTCCGACAACCGTAGTCGTCTCTACTACAAACGTTTTGGGTCAAATTCAAACAGGTGATAGTGAGTCCACAACCGATTATATTGAGAAAGTGAATCAATGGTCGGAAATGCATACTTTTTGCGTTATGAACATGTGCAGTGTACACTGCATAAAAATGAAGTAGCTCATAGTAACTGTTAAAAGCGACGGCCGCTAGTCTCAATGCATGTATTACAACGCCGCTTGCAGTTCTGACTCACTCTCGGAAAGATCCCTGGTATCTATTGTGCACTGGAACAGGCAGTAGGCGATAAACAGCGTACACCTCTGACTACCAAAGAAACATATTACACTACCGGCCAATAAAACTGCTACACCAAGAAGAAATGCAGATGATAAACGGGTATTCATTGGACAAATATATTATACTAGAACTGACATGTGATTGCATTTTCACGCAATTTGGGTGCATGGATCCTGAGAAATCAGTACCCAGAACAACCAGCTCTGGCCGTAATAACGGCCTTGATACGCCTGGGCATTGACTAAAACAGAGCTTGAATGGCGTGTACTAGTACAACTGCCCATGCAGCTCCAACACGATACCACAGTTCATCAAGAGTAGTGACTGGCGTATTGTGACGAGCCAGTTGCTCGGCCACCATTGACCAGGCGTTTTCAGTTCGTGAGAGATCTGGAGAATGTGCTGGTCAGAGCAGCATTCGAACATTTGCTTTATCCAGAAAGGCCCGTACAAGACCTGCAACATGCGGTCGTGCATTATCCTGCTGAAATGTAGGGTTTGGCAGGGATCGAATGAAGGGTCGTAACGCATCTGAAATGTAGCGTCCACTGTTCAAAGTGCAGACAATGGTTCAAATGGCTCTGAGCACTATGGGACTTAACTTCTAAGGTCAGCAGTCCCCTAGAACTTAGAACTACTTAAACCTAACTAACCTAAGGACATCATACACATCCATGCCCGAGGCAGGATTCGAACCTGCGACCGTAGCGGTCACGCGGTTCCAGACTGTAGCGCCTTTAACCGCTTGGCCACACCGGCCGGCCAGTGCCGTCAATGCGAACAAGAGGTGACCTAGACGTGTAACCAATAGCACCCCATACCATCACGCCGGGTGATACGCCAGTATGGCGATGAAGAATACACGCTTCCAATGTGCGTTCACCGCGATGTCGCCAAACACGGATGCGACCATCATGATGCTGTAAACACAACCTGGATTCATCCGAAAGAATGACGCTTTCCCATTCGTGCACCCTGGTTCGTCGTTGAGTACACCATCGCAGGCGCCCATGTCTGTGATGCAGCGTCAAGGGTAACCCCAGCCATGGTCTCCGAGCTGACAGTCCATGCTGCTGCAAACGTCGTCTAACTGTTCGTGCAGATGCTTGTGTTGTCTTGCAAACGTCGCCATCTGTTGACTCAGGAATCGAGACGTGGCTGCACGATCCGTTACAGCCTTGCGGATAAGATGCCTGTCATCTCTACTGCTAGTGATACGAGGCCGTTGGGATCCAGCACGGCGTTCCGTATTATCCTCCTGAATCCGCAGGTTCCATATTCTGCTAACAGTCATTGGATCTCGATACGATAAACCGCAATCGCGATAGGCTACAATCCGACCTTCATCAAAGTCGGAAACGTGATGGTACGCATTTCTACTGCTTACACGAGGCATCACAACAACGTTTCACCAGGCAACGCCGGTCAATTGCTGTTTGTGTATGAGAAATCGGTTGTAAACTTTCATCATGTCAGCGCGTTGTAGGTGTCGCCACCGGCGCCAACCTTGTACGAATGCTCTGAAAAGGTAATCCTTTGCATATCACAGCATCTTCTTCCCGTCGGTTAAATTTTGCGTCTGTAGCACGTCATCTTCGAGGTGTAGCAATTTTAATGGCCAGTAGTGTACATACAGCTTACCTCACAGCACGTGTGTTACGCGACGTTCGCATGCATCGCACTGGCGCATTAACCTGTGCCCCACGCACACCACTATCCCTGCTGTCAGTTGTCCTTCGCATCAGACAGCTTGTGATGTGTTCACGATGCGATACTCGTAACGAGAATTGACAGACATGCTTTTAATATTCACTGTGGTGACAGAAATCGTGGGATAGCATCTAATACCTTGTCGGACCTCCTTTTGCCCGACATAGAGCGGCAGCTGGATGTGGCAGGGACTCAACAAGTTGTTTGAAGTCGCCTGCAGAAATAATGAGCCGTGCCGCCTCTTTTTTGTTTTGAGTCATCAGTCTTCTGACTGGTTTGATGCGGCCCGCCACGAATTCCTCTCCTGTGCCAACCTCTTCCTCTCAGAGTAGCACTTGCAACCTACGTCCTCAATTATTTGCTGGATCTATTCCAGCCTCTGTCTTCCTCTACAGTTTTTACCCTCTGCAACTCCCTCTAATACCCTTAGAAATTATTCCCTGATACTTTAGCAGATCACGTACCATCCTGTCCCTTCTTTTTTTCAGTGTTTTCCGTATATTTCTCTCCTAGCCGATTCTACGGAGAACCTCCTCATTCCTTACCTTACCAGTCCACCGCGGACGGCTGTGGCACCACATCTCAAGTGCTTTGATTCTCTTCTGTTCCGGTTTTCCCACAGTCCATGTTACACTACCATATAGTGCTGTGCCCCAAACGTACATTCTCAGAAATTTCTTTCTCAAATTAAGTCCTATATTTGATATTTCGCTTGGCCAGGAATGCCTTTTTTGCCAGTGCTTGGTCTGCTTTTCATGTCCACCTTGCACCTTCCGTCATTGGTTATTTTGCTGCCTGAGTAGCAGATTTCCTTAAGGGGGAATGTTGATGAAAAACACAGTTTTGGAGATGTGGCAAGGAAATTTTCTGTCATGCTTTACATGAAAGTTTCACATTTACATATAAAATCCTTTGATTATATATATATATATATTCAACTTTTTTTTGAATGAAATTTGAAGTTTTATTTTCAAAAAATAATGTATGTTCCTTTTTCTCAGGAAGTATTCAAGAGAATTCTAAAAAATTTCTCTGTTTCATCTCTTTATATGTTGTAAGCTTCTCTCATGAGGTTTTTGGAATAGGTGAGATAGAATTTTCATAATTTTTAAATTATAATTCCACAAGTACAGTTTTAAATTCTTGCAAAATTCCAAGCACTTTGCCCCATATCTCAGCTTGCAATCACAATTTCAGAATTTTTGCTCTTGAGACAACGTTTATTAAGTTTTTCAGAAATATGTGTACAAAATTTCATAATTCTAGCATTCATAGAATCTGAGGAAAAGGTACATAAACTTTAAGAAACATACTTTTCAGGAAACGCAATTTAAAGTTTAAACTAACTTTTTTTCCTTATGTCACTTCCTCAGAAGGCACTACATTTGTACTCTGGGTCGTCTTTCCCTTCAAGGGCTCTCTTCCGGTTTCTTGTTGTTGGTCTTTTTTCCTTTACGAGGTCCTCAACTGACTTTTCAGTTGCAGAGATGCACTGTAAATCTATTTTTCTCAGGATGTCTTGAGTAAAATTCCCTATCTTGAAGCCCATTCTTTCTAATACCTTCATCCTCCTGACGTTCCCATCATTAAATACAATAACTGCATCATAATTTGCAATTCAGACAGCTGTAGCAGATGCAAATGTGTTTTAGGACATCGTTTCCATATGAGTGAATTTAGAGACTCATTTGGATTTTCGTTTTACAATGAACACACTTTTTGAAAAGTGCAAGATGGGCCAGAAACCTGCATGTGCGCTAGAAAAGATCCAGGGTACAATTTGGAAACCTCTCCTTGTGAATGTAAGGGGTGTTATCCCTCTGAACTTGGCGTGGCGGGGGGGCCGCGTCACACTTTTAATTAATTTTCAGGCACTTCGGATGCGATATCAACATTGAAACTTTGGGAACTTATTGTCCATGAGTTGTACTAACAAATAAAAAATAAATCGAAAATTGACATTTTTGGTCAATTTCATCAACGTCCCCCCTTAAGTTCATCTACATCGTGATCGATTTACTGTCAATCCATATTCTGTACTCATGAGAGCGTTCATTCCATTCACCAAATCCAGTAATTCCTCTTCACTTTCACCCAGGACAGCAATGTCATCAGCGAATCTTATCAGAGATAAAACTGCCTCTATAGTCGTCCATAATTGCGAAAGTGTTCCCGGTGCAGGATTTTCCGCTCGAGCTGACCCCTCGATTATGTGTCATAAATGTTCGATGGGATTCATGTCGGGCGATCTGGCTTGCCAAATCATTCAATCGAATTTTCGAAATTGTTCTTCAGACCAATCGCAACAATTGTGCCCCGGTGATATGGTGCATTGTCATCCATGAAAAAAAAAAAGTTCAAATGGCTCTGAGCACTATGGGACTTAACATCTGTAGTCATCAGTCCCCTAGAACTTAGAACTACTTAAACGAAACTAACCTAAGGACATCACACACATCCATGCCCGAGGCAGGATTCGAACCTGCGATCGTAGCGGTCACGCGGTTTGTGATACTCGCTATTTTTGACTTCATTAAAACAGCAAATACGAGTAGTTAATACTTTCAGCCAGAAGGCAAATACTTGTTTATAAATAATGATTAATGTATAATGAGGCGTCGCATGCCGACGGTGGAATTTTCTAAATAATGTAATTCGTCGTCTTTGGGCGGCAATATAAACAGAAAAATACGGATAGATATGCGATCCTTCACTATTTTGTTCGCTGGAGAAGAAATGAAGCCTTGAGCGCTAAAGACTTGTACTGTTTTTCTCAAGTAAGACGGACGCAGATTTGTTGCAGTCTGATCTAATTTTTTTTTACTAAAGTATATAAATGTGTTATGTCTAAGTTTGAGTGAAGTGTAAAGAACTGTTATAACTTACCGTGACGACGCACGAGCGACTCAAAGAAGACAATGGCTATATAAAAGAGCGCTCAATGGACATGATACGGACATAAAAATCTACCGTCATTGTAGTATTAAGCTTAAGGTACGATATATGTTTTAGTTATAATAAATATTTGTTCTGGGAATACTGAATCATTTAGCAGTGCTCATTTATATTATCTCCTCAGTATTATTTTCATTTTAATTATGCATTTTGCTAATATTACAGACACCAAGATCAGCAGTCCAACGTGCGTGTTACATTGATAAAAAGAAAACTGTTTTATCGTCTTCTTGCATCAGCTTTAATATTGAATTTCCCTTTTGTGTGATGTTACAGTTGTTTTTGCGCCCTTAAGAACTTTCTGGTCCCTTAGGAAATTGTTTTGTCATAACAATAACTTCACAACCGGGTATGATCGTATCTACGATCATGAAGTAATTAGAAAGATGATAATGCGATTTCTTAATCAATAGCACGCTAGTTGTGACTGCCTGAAGCCACGCGAAACTGCAAGTAAAAACTAATCACATCTCATAATGCAATATTTTATGAGAATGTTCAATCCATGATTCTTACGCCAATTGTGATTGATAAAACAGTAAGCTAAACCTCAATTTCCAACTTTCCATTGAATAACAACATCACTTTTATTTTGTAACATCACAGGTTCCAGACTGAAGCGCCTAGAACCGCACGGTCAGACCGCATCCATGAAAACTCCATCGTTATTTAAGTACGTGAAGTCCCTGAATGGCTGCAAATGGTGTCCATGTAGCGGCGCTTAAGCATTTCCAGTTAATGATCGGTTCAGCTGAACCAGAAGGATCAGTCCATTCCAGGTGACCACAGCATACAACATATATGGACCCACCATCATTTTGCACAGTGTCTTGTTTGCAACTTGGGTCCATGGCTGCGTGGGGTCTGCGCAACACCCGAACTCTACCATCAGCTCTTACCAACTGAAATCGGGACTCATCTGCCTAGGCCACAGTTTCCCCGTCGTCTAGGGTCCATCCGATATGGTCACGAGCTCAAGAGAGGCGCTGCAGGCGATGCCGTGCTGTTAGCAAAGGCACTCACGTCGGTTGTCTGCTGTCGTAGCCCATTAACGCCAAATTTTGCAGCACTGTCCTATCGGATACGTTCGTTTTCTGTGGTTATTTCACGCAATGTTTCTCGTCTGTTAGCGCTGGCAACTCTACGCAAACGCCGCTGCTCTCAGTCGTTAAGTGAAGGTAGTCGGCCACGGCGCTGCCCATGCTGAGGGGTAGTGTATGAACTTTGGTATTCTCGGCACACACTTGACACTGTGTATCTCGGAATACTGAGTTTCCTAACGACTGCCGAAATGGCATTTCGGGTTCAAAACATGTTAATTCCCAACGTGCGACATAATCACGTCGGAAACCTTTTCACGTGAGTCATCTGGGTACAAACATAGCTCCCCCCCCCCCCATGCATTGCTACCGCCATCTCTATATGTGCATATCGTTATACCAAGACTTGTCATGTCAGCGTATAGTGTGGCCGGATGTAGTGCCCGTACAGCAACACGAATTTACGAAGAACCCTTTCCGAACGGGTGACATCCTAACTAGAAGAAGTATATCTCTGTGGATACTGACTTATGGGCGACAGGGTCGCTGGGGGGCCACAAATTTTGCGTAATTGGCGAACAGTTAGTAGACGGGACCGGTTTTCCATGCCAGTGTCAACTTATCTTACATTGTAAACATAGGTACGACACTTACAGCTAAGGATCTTGACGTATCAGCTAGTGAAGAACTAAATCAGGCAGACAAAACAACTCATGGCGATGAGATACTGATACTATAGGCGTCTCCACTCAGAGAAACACAGCAGTCACTTACTCCGGATGTGCCAGGTGGCAACTCAGTACCCGTATCAAGATCAGTACAACCAATCCTTTGTTGTTACCGCTGTATCTAAGCTGTCAGTGCAGTGACAGACACGCTTAAAATACGTCGGCGCGAGTTTATTTCGATACGAAATCCTTAACTGAGGGTTCCTCAGCAGATGCGGTGTTACGGTTACCCTCGCGCTTGGCCGTGTTTGCCTTTGCTGTTACCTCCAGAGTAAACTTCCGCAAGACGTGGGATCCACACCGCTGCGTACTCTGTTCCACCGTAGCTTTACTTTGAAATCCCTACCGTAAATATCTCCTCATCCTTGTTACAGACTACTTGGTTTCACACAGGCTTGGCATTTTCAGTAAAACAGGTCGTTTCGATATAAGGTTTCACGTACCGTACGATAATGAATGTACCGTTTAAGCGTTTCAGAACCTCTCTGGACGTATTTATCACATCTTTTATGCCGCTTTGCAGCGAACATTTAGTAGGCTTCATATATTACAACAGCCGGCCGCTGTGGCCGAGCGGTTCTAGGCGCTTCAGTCCGGAGCCGCACTGCTTCTACGGTCGTAGGTTCGAATCCTGCCTCGTGCATGGATGTGTGTGATGTCCTTAGGTTAGTTAGGTTTAAATAGTTCTAAGTCTAGGGGACTGATGACCTCAGATATTAAGTCCCATAGTGCTTAGAGCCATTTACGACGACAACAAAATAAACGAGATTCTTAGCGATCTTTCACAAGGTCGCCAGAAACCACATTAAGTAGTTCTTTGAAGTAATATGCTGCTATGTATCATGTAATTTATCACGCATAGCATCTTCAATTAAAAGGATGACATCTCCCAACCTTCAAACTGTATTTTCGCATGGAATGTCCCACATGCTAGGGCTCATAACCCGGTGAGGTTCCTCTCAAACGTAACTGGTTCGAATCCTGGTGGTGGATAAATCTTTCACCGTCAATATTTGGCCGGCAACGAGAGAGGTGGTGGCGAACAGTTCCTAATAACCAGACATTGCGCCAGTAACCTGGATAACATGCTGATCTCGTCTGGAATCTACATTTACATCTATGTGATTACTCTGCTATTCACAATTAAGTGCCTGGCAGAGGGTTCAATGAACCACCTACAAGCTGTCTCTCTACCGTTCCACTATCGAATGGCGCGCGGGAAAAACGAACACTTTAATTTTTCTGTGCGAGCCCTGATTTCTCTTTTTTATCGTGATGATCATTTCCTCTATGTAGGTGGATGCCAACAGAATGTTTTCACAATCGGAGGAGAAAACTGGTGATTGAAATTTCATGATAAGATCCCTTGTTTTAGTGATTGCCACTCCAATTCACGTATCCCCCCACCCCCCACCCGCACAGCAATACTCCAGAATAGGGCGGACAAGTGTAGTGTGTAAGCAGTCTTTTCAGTTGCATCTTCTGAGAATGCCGGTTCTTGAAATTTCGTTAATAGACTTTCTGGAGATAGTTTACGTCTATCATATCAAGAGTCTTCCACTTCAGTTCCTTTAGCATCAGTGATACTCTCCCACGGATTAAGCAAACCTGTGACTATTCGTGCTGCCCTTCTCTGTATACGTTCAATACTCCACGATAGTCCTACCTGGTAGCCGGCCGGGGTGGTCGAGTGGTTCTAGGCGCTACAGTCTGGAACCGCGCGACCGCTACGGTCGCAGGTTCGAATCCTGCCTCGGGCATAGATGTGTGTGATGTCCTTAGGTTAATTAGGTTTAAGTAGTTCTAAGTTCTAGGGGACTGATGACCTCAGCAGTTAAGTCCCATAGTGCTCAGAGCCGTTTGAACCATTTTGAACCTACCTGGTACGGGTCCCACACACTTGAGCAATATTCTAGGATGGGTCGCACGAGTGATTTGTAAGCAGTCTCCTTTGTAGACTGATTGCATTTTCCTAATATTCTACCAAAAAAAACGGATACTACCACCTGCTTTACCCACAACTGAACCTATGTGCTCATTCCATTTCATATTTCTAGAAAGTATCACACCCAGGTATTGGCCGATTCCAACAGCGACTCATTGATATTATAGACATAGTATACTACATATTTTTTGGTTTCCTGGACTGGACAGTTTTACATTTCTGAACATTTAAAGCAAGTTGCCAATCTTTGTACCACTTCGAAATCTTACCAAGATCTGACTAAATAGTTATGCAGCTTCTTTCAAAGAGTACTGCATTACAGATAAATGCATCATCTGCAAAAAGTCCGATTTTGCTATTAATATTGTCTGCAAGGTCATTAACATTCAACATGAACAGCAGGGGTCCCAACACACTTCCCCTGGCATACCCGAAGTTATTTCTACAACTGACGATGTCTCTCCATAAAAGACAATATGCTGTCCTTTCTACCAAAAAAGTTCTCATTCCTGTCTCAAATTTCACTTGATACCCCATATGAACGCAATTTTGACGAGTTTAGGTGCGGCACCCCACAAATGCTTTCCGGAAATCAAGAAATACGAGTACTGCATCTACATGGTTGCCTTGATACAAAGCTTTCAGTATATCATTTGAGAAAAGTGCGAGTTGGATTCCACGTGATTGATGTTTTCGAAATCCATGCTGGGAGGCACTGAGGTCATTTTTGCCTATTTAAGTTTGTGCTCAGAATATGTTCAAAGATGCTAGATATATGAAATTCATCTTCTCATGCAAGTAATATTACGAATGTTTTCTTCTTATATGATGTCGCAAATTTTTAAAATGACTGGAGCGTTGTACTTAATAACTGCCCCACGTAGTAATATACTCCCAGACTTGGAATGGTACCTTTGTGCAATATAACCAGTCTTCGAGGATGACAACGAGAAACTATCGTACAAACTAGGTGTGCTTAAGTCTTGCACACTGCACGTGTAATCATTCCGTTTAATAGGTCACAACACATAGCAACAAGTACATTATTGTTTAGCAATGCTGTACCGATTCTTATGTCATGTGTTCGCTGCTAAGTTGTAAATGTCGGCGTTCTTATAAAAACTGCACTGATCGCTTTCCCCATTGTCTATATTAATCCGATATTTCAAAGCAAACGAAACTTTACGAACAAACATTATTCGTTTATAAAAAAAAAGTTTTATTTAAAAATTTAAAAAAATTAACCAATGTTGCAACAGCATATTGATATGGCACACTTTTTAATCAGTTGTTAGTAAAAATGAAAAGAAAAGATACCTATTACAACCGAGACTAAACGAATGCCGAAAAATACAGTCTTTTCAGATAAAAAATAGCGGTATTGGTTTCTACTGGTCGATTGTTCCCGCCTTTACCAGGTTGACGTTAGGACTACGTTCACATGAGAGAAATTTGAGGAGCGATTTCGAACCCTACGTTTAGACATTCAACTTATAACCAATCAAATGAGAGAGCGTAAACGCAGCGTTTACGCACAAAGTCTCTAGACCCAGACAAACGCGCGTTGACGTGCTGTTAATATAAGACAAATGCCGCTTGTGTGACCGCGCGTTTTCGTCGTGACCAGAAGCATTTTCTGTGTATTTATGTTCTTTTTCCTTTGTTGGACGTTGCGAAAAATGAGTGAAACCGAAAGCTAGGATTTTGGAATAATGGGTCCGAATTGTATGAAACCAAAATTTTGAGCCTGGCGACCATGGCGAGAATTGGTTTCCGTGTTCTACCACGGAAGTGACTAAGAAAAAGGAATACTATACATAGGAAAAACTTTATCACTAAAATGAAATTTTCCTTCGTGTCACATCATTTGCATGTTGAAGTACACCCTCATTAACAAAATAGTTGTCCGCTAATTAACTGAGTCGTCTATTTATACTTGAAAGATATCTTCGTGTTTAAAAACCCCGCCCTCATTCGAACATAGTTGTAAAGTACTGTAATCGGTTTTACACTGTGTTCGGCTCAATCCACAACTAATGGGCAATGTACACTGAAGTGGCAATAGTCATGGCATACCTTCTAATATCGCGTCGTACCTGCTATTGTCCGGCATAGTGGAACAACTCGACGTGGCATGCACTCGACAAGTCGTTGGAAGCACCTGCACGAACACTGGGCCATACTACCACTACACCCGTCCATAATTGCGAAAGTGTTGTGGGTGTACGGTCTTTTGCACGAACTGACCTCTGAATTCTACCCCATAAATGTTCGAAGGGATTTATGTCGGCCGATCTGGGTGGCTAAATGATTCGCTCGAATTGCTCAGAGTGTTCTTCAAACCAGTCGCAAACAATTGTCTCCCAGTCACGTGGCACATTGTCATCCATAAAAATTGGTCGTTGTTTGGGAACAAGTAGGCGAACATTTCCAGTCAGTGATCGATTCAGTTGGACCAGTCGACCTAGTCCATTCCATGTAAACACAGCCCACACCATTATGAAGCTACAACCAGTTTGGACATGCCTTGTTGACAACTTGTGCCCATGGCTTCATTAGGTCTTCCCCACACTCGAACCCTACCATCTGCTCTTGCCAACTAAACTCGGGACTCATCTGCCCAGGCCACGGTTTCCCATTCGTCTAGGATCCAACCGATATCGTCACGAACCCAGCAGAGGCGCTACAGGCGATGGCGCCCTGTTAACAAAGGCACTCGCGTCGGTCGCCTGCTGCCATAGTCCATTTACGCCAGATATCGCCGCTGCGACCTGTCGGATACTTTCTTCATACGGCCCACACTGATTTCTGCTATTATTTCATCCGGTGTTGCTTATGTGTTAGCACTGACATCTCTACGCAAACGTTGCTGTCTCGGTCGCCCGTGGTGAAAAGTAGTGCTTGAAATTTGGGATTCTCGGCACACTGTTGACGCTGTGGATCTCGGAATACTGAATTCGCTAACAATTTCCGAAATGGAATGTCCCATGCGTCTAATCCAACTACCATTCAAAGTCTGTTCATTTGCGTCACCTGGCCACAATCACGGCAGAAACCTTTTCACGTAAATAAAAAAAAATGGTTCAAATGGCTCTGAGCACTATGCGACTTAACTTCTGAGGTCATTAGTCGCCTAGAACTTAGAACTAATTAAACCTAACTAACCTAAGGACATCACACGTTGTAAGTAGGCTGTTTATGTTTTCTTATTGGCAACGTTACGTAGCGCTCTGTATGAAAATCACTGGCTGTGCTGTGTGCAGCCTGTGGCTAGTTTGCATTGTTGTCTGCCATTGTAGTGTTGGGCAGCGGCAGCTGGATGTGAACAGCGCGTAGCGTTGCGCAGTTGGAGGTGAGCCGCCAGCAGTGGTGGATGTGGGAAATGAGATGGCGGATTTTTGAGTACAGAATGGATATTATGAACTGCTATGTATATTATGCTTTTTCAACACTATTAAGGTAAATACATTGTTTGTTCTCTATTAAAATCTTTCATTTGCTAACTATGCCTATCAGTAGTTAGTGCCTTCCGTAGTTTGAATCTTTTGTTTAGCTGGCAGTAGTGGCGCTCGCTGTATTACAGTAGTTCGAGTAACGTAGGTTTTTGGTGAGGTAAGTGATTTGTGAAAGGTATAGATTAATGTTAGTCAGGGCCATTCTTTTGTAGGGATTTTTGAAAGTCAGATTGCGTTGCGCTAAAAATATTGTATGTCACTTTAAGCACAGTCTTGTATAATTGGTCTAAGGGGACGTTTCAACGTAAATCATCTCAGTGCAAATGACAACTCCGCCGAAGTACTATCCTTTTACTACGCGAGATACCATCGCCTTTTGTATACGTGCATATTTCTATCCCATGATTTGTCACTTATTACACGCTGTACCAAAAGTACACTCAACATACCTCTACGTGTTGAAGTTAGCTGACAGTTAAATATCTTTCTTCCGTAAATAAGTAGTATTCCACTGTAGGTTCTCAATAAATTTTTCATTAGCCTAAATGCGTCATCAACTACGCTCATGTGAGGAAATGTCATCTCGCGGTTTTCTGTTAAAGGTTGTTTTTCCGTGCATCCGAAGATTTTGTAGTGATTTTTTCACGTGGAACGAAATCTCTAAAAATTTCGAAAGCGCGAATGTCCACTCAGAGAAAGCAAAGAGTCGCATAGTGCCGACAGCACTAGAAAACAAGATGTCCATAAGCATCATTAATGTTCTGGATTTTGTATTTTCACATGTTTACCTTCGAGAGCTTCGGCGCAAAGAGAAGACATTGCGCTCTGTTCAGATGTGTGTGAAATCTTAACTGCTAAGGTCATCAGTCCCTAAGCTTACACACTACTTAACCTAAACTAGCCTAAGGACAAACACACACACCCATGCCCGAGGGAGGACTCGAACCTCCGCCGGGGCCAGCCGCAGTCTATGACTGTAGCGTCTTTAGACCGCTCGGCCATTGCGCTCTGTCCAGTCCTTAAGATACCGGTATTTCAATCCATTTTTATTCATCTGGTGTTAGCACGACAATGTCCCAATTTCGCCCAGCAAAATTTGTCTAATTATCATAGTCCAATTGCCAGTTTCATATGAATAGTGTAGCTCCGCCACTGAACATTCGCTTACAAGATTTCTAAAACCGGAAAAGGCTACGCGGAAAAGCGGGAATGATTTAATGCGCTTTAGTACTGATCTGAACCCTTCTAAATTTCGACCGCGTGCTTGCACGCGTCAGCTCGCGTTGCTTTGGAGCTTAGCCTAAGCCAGAGGAAATATACCGAATCATGAGTGCATCAGTCTTACATTTTGCCTTTATATTGTAACATCAAAAGCACACCGCACAAAAGGACTGATCACCACACGCCTCAATTCAGCGCGGAAGAGAGTCGGCAATTTCTTCAAATGTATCATAAGCTACTTCGTAACGATTGAGTTCCATGGAGCTACCAAATTGCGGGGATGTTAATGGTTACGCTTCACGCGGTGTTACAAGTAGTCGCAGACAGGGGCGTCTGCACAAAGTTATTTAAGAGGAGGCATAGTTCTAAAATTGCCATTTTGTTTTACGTAAGTGATCCGTTGAGTTCGAGAACGGCACGAACCTAAATAATTTATAATTATTAGTGGTGAAACAAACTTATTAACATGGGACCAGAACGACTGTTAGCCATTAAAAATATATTTACGTTCTTCTATATCCTGACAGAGCACTGCTTGCGGCAGCGGGACGAAAAGACTCTCCGTTATCTGTATGCTCTACCTTCTCACTTGCACTTCGTTATACGTATATTTGCTATCTTGACATGCTTCGGGAAATATCTTTTTGGCTGTCTGGTACGTTTACCTTGAAACCATACGTTCTGTATTTTTGATGTACCCCTAATAACTCTGTAACACCTTGTATATGATTGTAATTTTGCAAATCTTTAACATATTGCAGCGTGTCAGCAACTGTGAAATGTACAGCAAATAAACAATTTTTTCAGCCTTCAGTTGCAAGGTAATTTTACTCGTTTACCTAGGTTTCGATTCCAGTAATGGAATCTTCTTCAGAACCTATAAATTAAACCACATACGGACATATATTACTCACTAAAATGCATTATCAGTCTAATGATTGAATAATGAAGAAATTGTGATACTTACAAAAAATGAAATTATTTTGTGAGCCAAACACTGGCCATGTCACAGATTAAAAATTAAAACATTAAAGACACATAATCATAAGATTATGTCAGTTATTATAATATGATTGTACATGTGTGTCTTTGTATTTCGTTATATGCTTGGGAATGACACATAGTTGCTAAGGCCTTTTTTATGTTAAAGACATTTTATGCTTAGCACGCATGGTTTTGACACTAATTTTTAGTTACTGTAGCGGGGCTACGCCCTCTTACTATAATATTTAAAGAAAAAAATTTATATCTTGGCTTTGTAGTTTGTTCTCAGGTAAATTGTTTAATGTTGCTATACCAATAGATAGGTTTGTCCAATTGTAGGACAGCTTTCAGTCACATTTTGTTTATATGTATATTTGCTCTAAGTAATTTTGAGACAGTTTGTGTCTCGCGCCTGCGCTTGCGCTTGTGCTTGCGCATGCGCTTGGCCGCGGCCGAGCCTCGCCGCGTAACTGCTCACGACGCCTAGTTTTCAAGCCGCTTACGTGTGGTCCTGATTTATGGCCGGCGCAGCTCCGTCTACGTTCGCCCTAATGGTTTTAATTTTGACTGACATAATCTTATGATTATGCGTCTTTAATGTTTTAATTTTTAATCTGTGACATGGCCAGTGTTTGGCTCACAAAATAATTTCATTTTTTGTAAGTATCACAATTTCTTCATTATTCAATCATTAGACTGATAATGCATTTTAGTGAGTAATATATGTCCGTATGTGGTTTAATTTATAGGTTCTGAAGAAGATTCCGTTACTGGAATCGAAACCTAGGTAAACGAGTAAAATTACCTTGCAACTGAAGGCTGAAAAAATTGTTTATTTGATTGTAATTTTGGTTTACTGTCCTGTATGATGATATGAAAATGGGTTCCGACCCGAAACTAGTCATCAAGTAAATAAAAGTAAAATTTGCAACTTTGGCTATTTTTCCGTTGTGCTGAACGACAGATTGTTATGACTAGCGCCCGGAAACGCACGTCTCGGAAAACGGCGAAAACTGGTCAGCTGTCGCCGCACTGCTGTACTGAGGGCCTACGGAAAGTGGTTGGAGGGCGGCGAAAGCACGGGGTTTGAAGGACCTCGGGAGGCCTGTCATGCATGAACGGCATAGACTTAAGCGGTAGTGCCTCTACCAGATTGTGCACAGCAAGCCGAGGACGATAGAAAACGTGTCACAGTGCGTGGGGAGGAGCAACAGGGTAGTCAGTATTGCTCAGCAGCAGATTTTTTATTTCACAGGTGTGCAAAAATGTGCAGACTATCCCCATTATTATTCATTTATGTCCATTTCACAGATTCACAGTTCCATAATATAAGTATAGACCGAGAATCCCTTTTTGAAGTGTTAGCAGAATTTTGACTAGAGCAAAAGACAACAAATATCATAAAAGAAACACTCACGGAGACCAAATCCAAAGTAAAACTTATGGGAGAATTGAACACAGAATTTGAAATAGACACAGGAGTACGACAAGGGGATGGACTGCCCCAGTGCTGTTCAATTGTGCTCTTGAAAAAGTCGTTCGAGAATGGAGAAAAACAGGTGCACCAGTACACTGACAGGGGGCAAAACGTAAGGCCAAAGAATTAGACTGTTTAGCATTTTCTGACGACAAGGCACTGATCGCCCAAGACATTACCGATGCACAGAAACAGCTAGAATTATTACAAGAGCAGGCAGCAAAAGTAGCATTAGAAAGTTCATTTGAAAAAACAAAATATATGACTGACATCAAAGATGCATCTTCTGATCTCCAAATTTGTAATAAGTACATCTCTCGAGTAAAAGAATTTAAATATTTAGGAGAATGGACTGCAGAAAATTGTAATGAAAAGAAATCTGTCAGATCAAGAGTCCAGAAAATGGAGACGGCATTTCAGTTACCAAAAAACGTTTACAACAAAATGAGTCTCTCGTGGAACTGCAAAATACGACACTACACAACAGTAAGCAAACCCGAAGCTCTCTACGCATCTGAGACACTATATCTTCAACACAGAATACTAAAAGGGGACTTAGAAGTAAAATAACTTAAATAATGAGGAAAATCATATGACCAAGAACTAAAGATGGTATGCATTATCCAAAACCAAATGCAGAAATATATAAAAATATCTCCAAAATAACAGACACAATGCGCATGAGAAGAATCCAATTCATGAGGCATTTAGAAATAATGGACTCAAACAGGTTAACGCACAAAATTCATACATTTTTAAAGAACAAAACTAAAAGACGGAACTGGTACAAACAGACGGAAAAAGACCGGAGAGAATTAGGGTCTTCAAATCTACATGACAGAAATGAAATCAGAAAAACCACAAACACACAGGGCTTTGAGGAAGAAGAGAGAAAAACTAACGAACATACGTGGTCCGCGCAACGAAAACCAGACCACTCGTTGCGTATGAAGGAATACTGGGTGAAAAGGAAGGCAAACAAATGTTGATTACGCGTGGTCCTAAGTTATCCATTCGCGAAGAAGAAGAAGAAGAAGAAGAAGAAGAAGAAGAAGAACAAGAAGAAGAATATAAGGTCTGAAACTAAGTCTTTAATTATATTTTTTATTAAACACTGACCTACAGAATTTTCCCTGACAAAGACAACTCTAACTTAACCTATTCATTTATTACCCACAATATACAAGCACAACGCAATCTGACTGCAATACATTGACAACATGACTTCCAATAATTAACACAAAAGAATGTCAGTGAATTGCAAGAATTCCTAACAATAATACTAATCCAAAAAATATGAAACTACCTCCAGCTCTGTTAATTGCCTGAATTCATTTCGGTCACGAATCCCGATAGTGGAAACCCCATTCATTTTATAAGTCACTTACCTCTCAGAAAATCTTCATAACACGAACTACAGCAATTACAGCAAACAGCAACTACAGTCAGTTAAATAAAAAGATTCTTACTACTATAGAGTAACTACTAGGTGGCATATGCTTAGCAAAAGAAAGATTTTGTTGAAGAACAAACAAAGTATTTAGAAACTTTTACCTTATTCATGTGACATCCAGTTCCATAAATTATATACGAGGGTAATCCCAAAAATAAGGTCTCCTATTTTTTTATAAGTACAGTACATATACCTGTTTATTTCTACAATGGTTTACATCAGTTTACAACTTGAACATTTCGCTATTTTTCGACATAATCAACATTTCTGTCGATGCGTTTTTGTAGACGCTGTGGCAGTTTTTGTATGCCCATGTCATACCAGCTCGCCGCCATACTGTTCAGAAAGTTACGAACCTCTTCTTTCACCTCGTCATCGGAGCTGAATCGCTGGGACCACAATTAACGCTGACAGGTACCGTGAGACTCTCAAAAAACTCAAACGGGCAATTCAGAACCGGAGAAGAGGAATGTTGAGCAAGGGCGTACACATTCTCCATGACAACGCTCGCCCACACATCGTTCGGCAAACCATTGCTCTCCTGCAACAGTTTCAGTGGAATATAATCACCCACCCACCCTATAGTCCGGACTTGGCGCCCAGTAACTATCACCTGTTCCCTAAGTTAATAGAACATTTGGGCGGAAAGCGATTCAGTTCCGACGACGAGGTGAAAGAAGAGGTTCATAACTTTCTGAACAGCATGGCGGCGAGTTGGTATGACATGGGCATACAAAAACTGCCACAGCGTCTACAAAAATGCATCGACAGAAATGGTAATTATGTCGAAAAATAGCTAAATGCTCAAACTGTAAACTGATGTAAACCATTGTAGAAATAAACAGGTAAAAAATAGGAGACTTTACTTTTGGGATCACCCTCGTAGTTGTCAATAATTCCACTACCCAAACATTATCAACCATACATCCATTATCATACATTTCCTTGCATCTCACTTTACAATGCATGTCCTACCAACACAGCGTCTCCAGTAAGAAAATCATGTCCATACACTTCCCTATACACTCGCTAACTGCTAGCCCGCCCAACCACAGAATCTCTTGTCGAGGCCGCAGAGCGCTGTCAGCGATATTAACATAGCCTACAGCACTGCCAACATATAAACAGGGCTACTTACAGTTCGTAGACTTCCAAGGCCAGTGTCATTTTGAACAAAATTATTTTGGCTCTTAGGCCACATCATTGTAAAACCCCTAAGCAAATAAATCGCCAACGTTTCGACCAATTTGGTGCGGTTCTCTTCGGGACCCGTACAAAGAGAACCGGAGCAAGTCGTTTGAAACGTCGGCAGTACAGTTGCTTTAGTGTTTTACAATGACGCAGGCTAACAGCCAAAACCATTTTATTCAGAAGTTCTGGAATGTTTGTTCATTCATTCGCTGCTCCCCTTGGATCTACGTTCACACTAGTTCCCAGATATGGTGATACACAAAACTTGAAAAAAATAGTTTATATTTTAGATACCGTTTCGGACGGAAGCGCCTACTTTCTCGTATTTCTTTTGCTACTTTTGACAAGAGTTCGGCTGTTAGGCAGAACGTCCTCGTATCCTTATACAACTAATATGAAAGAACATTCAAACGCTTTGTTATTTTACAATCATCGTTCGGTCAACACAAAGGCACTAACATCTAAAAAACATACAAGGTTATGTCAAATAAACGAGGTAAATGGTTAAGTGAAACAACATTCATGAGACCGAATAACGGACGCAGCCAGATATATGAGAGAAACTGATGCAGGCAGGTGTTGGCTGTGCTAATCTTAATGAGATCGTCCCGTCTGCTCTGCAGCTGTAGACCATTGTTCTCTCCTTATATCGTCTGGTCTTCGTTTCATTGTTTTGAAGTAACGATCCTGCAGGCGAAATCTCTGGCAATATCGATGTTTGCAACATCGTAACACAGAAACACGATGCAATCTATCATATGAGCAACGAAGTTCGTCTTAATCGAAGTGTGCTCCCTTCTTCCTATTTAATGAAAGTGAAATTGAGGAAGCAAGTCCTCGAAATAACATACATAAAGCTGTGTCGACTAGCGCTGAAAATTCTCGCCGATGTAATAGCAGAAAGCAAGAGAATCTCAAATGGTTTACACAACTCAGATACTGCTTTTGATGTACGCAGAAAGTAAAATCTAGCACAATAAATCCTTCAAATCAAAGCTTCCCTTGAACAACGCAATATGTAACTAGACAAAGTGCTGTTGTAGGTGTGTTCTTGGCATCTTTTACCTAAGGAAAGTCTCGGCCATCCAGTTGCTGTGACATTATAGAATAATGTGGTATCCAAGCCACGGGGCAACTGGAAGATTATTGCATCTAGTCCAGTCATTCAGAGCCAAACTTTAGAACATATTTTTCCAAGACGAAAGTTTTAGCCAACCAAATGAACAATGGCTGGTAATTTAAGATTCATATGCTGGTTTCGTGGTTTATTTTATTTATTTATTCGTATAACTCACTTTCAGTGTACAAATACAGGTATATAACATTAGTATATGTATATAACAAGCATACAAAAAAAACAAAAATACATATAAAACTAACTACATGTCAATATCTAAGTTCCTAATCCATATAAGACTGTTATCGCCAGCTTTCAAGAGGTCGCTCCAACTCCCCTGTTAGAAAAGCAAGAGGCATTCATCTCGAATGTGCTTTATGGTTTCATGGTAACGCATAAGTAGGCTGATTTTCTGGGTATTATGCGTCAAAAACTGACTGGAGACAATTATGGTTGGTGATGCCGTATTTTATTGTGTTTTTTGAGTTGTTTTGGAATGTCAATTAAATGAAACATATATCGGTCACCAGCACACGACCTGCTCCCATCTACTTCTGCACCTATAGGCTACGAATCGTCATAAAATGTATGGCAGAGAGCATATATGCCGTAGTAGAGGGTGGTTTATGATTAAATCTTCGCTACTTGAGAGGGCCGCCATGAAAAACGAGTGTTACAGAGAAATGAAACTTTGTGGAAACATTTGTAAGAACAAGCGGAAGAAACACATTTTAATTTTCCCATGAGAGGGAAACATTTGTTAATTGGGTGCCATGGTTTCGTTCCAGCTTACAGACGTTGCTCAGTGTGACAACCAACTGCATCCACGCCAACTTGGAACCGCGCTAGAGATTGATCTATTGCTGCACGAAACATCTCAGATGGAATGTTGGCTACGCCCTTCGCTTCGCTCATCTTCAACCTCCGGCGTTTGTTAATCACTCATTGATAAACCCTGTTCTACAGGTAACCCCACAGACAGAAATCACGCGGATTCAAATCTGGTGATTTAGGTGGCCACGCCGATTGGAACAATCGGCCAGTGGTTCGGTTTTTTCCAGATATGTTTCGAGCAATGTGAAGTGGGAATCCATCGTGCATCAAATCTGTCGAGTCCAAAGCACCGTTCTCCCGTACAGCAGGAGACACACGTTGTAAGTGGTCTGCTACTGTGTTGGCAGCGCTGTGTAGCTCTTTGCATTGGAACTCTTGACTGCGCTTTCTTTGTAAGAGACTCTGTGGCTGGTTGGACTCGTTGTTGGAAGTTAATCGCCAGTAGTGTTGGGCTATGGTCTTTCCAGTTGTGATGTATGGATGTGAGACCTGGACCATTAGAAAGGCTGAACGGCGAAGAATTGACTCCTTCGAATTGTGGTGTTGGAGGAAACTACTTAGAGTTCCATGGACTGCAAAGAGAACCAACAGATCAATATTGGAGCAAATTAAACCAGATTTCTCCCTGGAAGGTCTAATGTTAAAACAAAAGCTGACCTACTTTGGACACACAGTGCGAAGGCATGCCTCACTGGAAAAAAACATTAATGCTGGGGAAGATTGAAGGAACTAGAAGAAGAGGACGTCAGAGGATGAGATGGATCGAAGGCATCACAGAAGCAATGTGTTCCAACCTGGAAGGTCTACGGGAGAAAGTGCAAGACAGGAAAAAGTGGCGTGATTTGGTTCATGGGGTCACGAAGAGCCGGAACCGACTAAACGAATAGAGAGAGAGAGTGTTGGGCAATTGGAAGTTAGTCGCCAGCAGTGATGGAAGTACTGTTGGGAGAGAATAGCCAGAGGTGATGGAGGTTAGAAGTTTGAAGTGTCAGCTCGAGCGGACGATCTGGACGTGTGTCCGTCATGGAAATGTAATTTGTCGATGATTGTACAATCTTTTGGAACTGGATGTCACGGACGTTTATATGTCATATGATTAATATTTCCTTTGCTAACCATATCCCCATTATAAGTTAGTGCCTTCAGTAGTTAGAATCTTATATTTAACTGGCAGTATTGGCACTCGCTGTATTGCATTAGTTCATGTAATGAAGATTTTTGTGGGATAGGTGCTTAACGAAATGTATAGCTTATTGTTAAGATTTCTTTTTAATCAGGGCCATTCCTTTGAATTAATTATTTGGAGTCAGGTTGTAATTTTTTTGAGCAGTCAGATTGCGTTGCGGTAGAATATTGTGGGTCAGTGTTGACATGATAAGAATAAGTAAAGAGAAAATAGGCTCAGTACGTTCAGTTTTACTCAGCTGTTCCAGAATTAAATAACGTGGAAGCTTCAACTTCCCATTTCAAAAAAATGTGTGTGAAATCTTATGGGACTTAACTGCTAACGTCATCATTCCCTAAACTTACACACTACTTAACCTAAACTATCCTAAGGACAAACACACACACACACACACACACACCCATGCCCGAGGGAGGACTCGAACCTTCCCATTTCATTCAGCAATAGAAGCAGAAAAGAATTTTAATACAGAAGTTTCAACGTTGGCGAAGCAGACCACAGCAACGTGGGACGTTCACGCTGCATGTCCTTGGTTCTCGGGGTCTCAGTTCCTCCTACGTCGCCGTACCAGTACCGGCGCCTAACTTCAAGTCGTGACGCTAACACCACTAACAACCCTGATCTTTCAGCGCACAGTCTGAACAACATTCGCGTAAAGTTGTGTACTCATACGGTGAGTAGTTCTCCGTCTGCACTGGCCCAGGTAGCGAGAATTTAATCATAACCACTCTGTACAAAATATTAAGCTCTGTTCCTGTTCCATGCAGCAGAAGAAGAATGATTACTCGTATGCCTCTGTGCGAATTATTATTGCGATAATTTCGTCAACATGGTAATTAGCTAATAGAAGCGAAGAGTGAGTGTAGAATACTCGTTATTTCCGCCTTGAAAGACGCCTCTTGCAATATTCTGGGCATGTTTTCGCGAGCTTAAGGGGCGTTTCCCTTCGTACGCCTGCCAATGAACTGTTTCCTGTACTCTTAAATTTTTGTGTCAGTCGAAGAAGTCTGTCAACATTAGGCCCATGCTCGATGTCTTACGTTAGTGCCTGACGCATATGTATGCCACACATTCAAGGAATAGTCACTGAATCCGCCGTAGGAGTGCTTTTTAAAGCCATCTCTTTTTACACTGTGCTACTGTTCCATTGAGCCGTACCATTCGCTTTTCGTACTAATAAACTGGCGTAATAGTTGCGCTTTTGCCTCTACGCAGTGTTATTCGAAAGTTTTTTTTATTGAATAACTATACGTACTGCTCAGTCTTTACCTTATGGAACGCGGCGTATGACCAGCGAATTATGTTGCAATATCACTTCAGCACAAATTCAGTTTATCGTATTATTCTTTATTTTCTTTCCCTCCATAATAAAAAGAGTCGTATGATGTGGTATTACTATTATCGGCTACTAAGTGCACAGTATATCCTAACATTTTTAAGCATCACATAGACCACGTATGTGATGAGGTTCTGGCTACATACTATGTCATCAATCACCCATTTTAAAAATCATACTGTCAGAGGCTGTTGCTTTTTATGTTTCTTAAAATAGGCTACGTAATTATTAATTCTCCTAGAGTAAGAACTAGAACATTACCAATATATCGAGAGGATGACGGTTCAAATCCGCGTCCGGCCATCCTGATTTAGTTTTCCAAAAATCACTCGAAGGTAATGCCAGGATGGTTCCTTTGAAAGGACACGGCCGTCTTCCTCCCCTATCCTTCCCTAATCCGATGGGACCGATGACCTCGCTGTTGGGTCCTCTCCCTCAATTCAACCAAACATTACCAATATTTACACAGACTCATATTTTGTCACATTGCAGCTAAGAAAGCAAGGGAACCGAGCGAAATGCACTACCTAATGAAGTGACCACTGTTAACATAGTCTTGGGCACTATGTTCGTGGTTTGGAAAAGAGAGAGGAAGAGAGCGAGAGAGAGGGGGCAGGGGAGGGAGGAAGGGAGGGAGAGGTTGGTTGGTTTGGGATGAGGGGACCAAACAGTGTGGTCATCCGACCCATCGGATTAAGGAAGGTTCAAATGGTTCAAATGGCTCTGAGCACTATGGGACTCAACATCTTAGGTCATAAGTCCCCTAGAACTTAGAACTAATTAAACCTAACTAACCTAAGGACATCACATACACCCATGCCCGAGGCAGGATTCGAACCTGCAACCGTAGCAGTCCCGCGGTTCCGGACTGCAGCGCCAGAACCGCTAGACCACCGCGGCCGGCATTAAGGAAGGAAGAGCAGAAAAATCGGCTATGGCCTTTCAAAGGAACCATCCTCGCATTTGCCTGAAGCGATTTAGGGAAATCACGGAAAATCGACATCAGGATGGCAGGACGCGGGTTTGAATCGTCGTCCTCCCGAATACGAGTCTAGTGTGCTAACCACAGCGCTAGCCCGTTCGGTACGTGTTTGGACTGACCATTGATGCACGAACAGATGGTTAGGGGCTGTTCTCCACCAACTCTCCGACGCATCCTTTCACATTAATTCCACTATCAGGATTCAGACAGGTGACTTCTTCGGTAGTACGACACCGCTTTATATCCTTTCAGCGACTCAAAATAATGAATCCCTTTAGTACAGTATACAAATGCAAATTACTGCAACTTCAGAAAAAAGTACAGTACACACGTCTCGATAATACGGGAACGTGTTGTGTGAGTAATTGTGTGTTTGTACGAGAGAGAGAGAGAGAGAGAGAGAGAGAGAGAGTTGGAGATTGTGGGGGGGGGGGGGGAGCAGTAGAGAGGGGATGAACTGATAGGCGAAACTGTTCACAAAAAAAGTAATCATTTACGAGTCCTTGCACTCCTTGCCTGCCTCGAAGTGAAACCTGAGGTAGTTCCTAAACACTGTGTACGAATGACGTCACGGAATACTTCAAACAAACTGAATTCACGTGATCATTCTCTCCCGCTGGTATGCGTCTTCTGTGTCCACTAAAACGTTAACTTACTGACGTTTCTACGTAGTGGGACAATGAACGAGATCTCCAGCCCCCTGTTGCTCTGATATAATATTCGGCATGTCCGTTTGTATCAACTAAATGAGGAAATACACTGAAGTTTGTTGGTATGTCTGTTTTTAAATAACTATCTGACTGAAAAAGAAGCTCGAAAGAGGAGTGCAACCGAAGGAGGTCGGCGTGCAGCGCGGCCGCTCCTGCTTTGAGGTCACGGTGGGGTTCTGCGGCGGCGTTGCCGCGTCGGTCCTGAGTTCGAGCACGTAGGCACCCAGACCCGTTACCTTCACTGCTCATTGGAATTTGCGGCGATGGAACGTCTCGGAAATAATGAGTGTTCCATTCCTCTAAGCTACGTGAAATTCTCTCTTATTGAGGCGAGAAACGTGATACGAAATTGGCAGCTGGTTAACTTTTTTGTGTCACAGATCTGTTTTCAGTTTTCCGGGGAGCACGAAATGGCTCGCGTGGCCGGGATTGGACCGGCGAGGTCTGCCGTGTTGTTTACGCTATGCGTTCCGCTGCCGTCATCTGGGTCAAACGCGCCGTCCGTGATGGTAATCTGACACTGGACCGACCGCGGCCTTGGTGACCAACTTCTCCAGAATACATAATACTGCTTGTAAACCCGTCATGTGTATTTGTGTACTTCCACTACAGTGCTATATCATTCGACTACCTTTTCAGGGAGTGTTTGTTCTGCTGCAGACACCTAATGATGAAGTACTGAGTCGAAGTGAGAAAATAAATTTGTGTCACGACTGAAAGAAGGAATTAGTATATAGGACACGTCCTGGGGCTTCGACAAATAGTCAGTTTGTTAATGGAATGAAGTGTGAAAGGGGGAGGGGGGCGTCGTAGATGTAGACCAAAGCTTGATTATATTAAAAAGGATCATATGGGTGTTGTTAGCAGTAACATAGATGCTGAGAAGAAGAGGCTTCCAAAATGAGATTTTCACTCTGCAGCGGAGTGTGCGCTGGTATGAAACTTCCTGGCAGATTAAAACTGTGTGCCGGACCGAGACTCGAACTCGGGACCTTTGCCTTTCGCGGGCAAGTGCTCTACCAACTGAGCTACCCAGGCACGACTCACGCCCCGTCCTCACAGCTTTACTTCTGCCAGTACCTCGTCTCCTACCTTCCAAACTTTACAGAAGCTCTTCTACGAAAGCACTTGCCCGCGAAAGGCAAAGGTCCCGAGTTCGAGTCTCGGTGCAACACACAGTTTTAATCTGCCAGGATGTTTCAAGAAGAGGCTTATATAAAATAGATTACACCGATGCAACAAACCAGATCTGGCCGCAACGGTACATAAAAGCAGAAGACGCTAAACACTAACCAAGCACTCATAACATCATTAGGAGGCCAGTTCATCACGCCGTTTCCAAGAAAATAACTTCTGCATTGTTGTCGCACTGGGAAAGACATTGGCTCGCCGCACTCCTTCAGCCTGAGTCTAAGGCTTGCGTGTAGCGGTGTTAGAGCATACTGTGTCAGCTTACCAGCATACCACCGGTCAGTAATGGGGAGGTCATGAATCCTTTTCCCCGCCCCTCCCCATTGGATATTTGAGTAAAAATTTATATTTTTACATATACGGAGTTTCAAAGACTTTGCATCAATCGTCTAGGGGTGATGGACCATGTCACCAAAATATAGTCTAGTCTAACAACCACCATTGAAAAATCGGGTCACTAAAAAATAAATAAATAAAAACAAAAAACTTCTCCAACCATTTGTGATACTACATATATTTTGTTGTGATATTAAGCTACGAATAAAATTAAAGGTAACTCGGTTCAAAATTTTCCGTGTGCCCCCAAGATAAGAGTGGGACAGAAATTACATATCATTCTCTCTGTACAGGAGTAATTTTGGGACAGGGTAATTCTATTGCGACGCCTTTCAATCTGTAACTACTGGGCGTCACAAATTCGGCGTGGCCGTTAGAGACGTTCCTTAATTTGAAATAGGACGCCAGGGGCATAAGGATACGTTCCTGGGAGATAGCTGGTGGCTAAGACCAGCGAGGTAATGGCATCCTAAAACATCTGGAAAGCTGCTTCAGAACTCGCTTGTCACACATCATCATTATTTTTAGGAACAGCCTCTATGGTGACAGTGGAAAACAGTGCCTAATCTGAAACTTCCTGGCAGATTAAAACTGTGTGCCCGACCGAGACTCGAACTCGGGCCCTTTGCCTTTCGCGGGCAAGTGCTCTACCAACTGAGCTACCGAAGCACGACTCACGCCCGGTCCTCACAGCTTTACTTCTGCCAGTATCTCGTCTCCTACCTTCCAAACTTCCATCTCATTCTGGAAACATCCCCCAGGCTGTGGCTAAGCCATGTCTCCGCAGTATCCTTTCTTTCAGGAGTGCTAGTTCTGCATGGTTTGCAGGAGATCTTCTGTAAAGTTTGGAAGGTAGGAGACGAGATACCGGCAGAAGTAAAGCTGTGAGGAGGGGGCGTGAGTCGTGCTTGGGTAGCTCAGTTGGTAGAGCACTTGCCCGCGAAAGGCAAAGGTCCCGAGTTCGAGTCTCGGTCGGGCACACAGTTTTAATCTGCCAGGAAGTTTCATATCAGCGCACACTCCGCTGCAGAGTGAAAATCTCATTCTGGTGCCTAATCTGTCTGGTATTTTATTGCTGGACCCGGGCTTTTAAACAAGGCCGAGCAGGATCACTGAGCCTCGGCTCTGTAGGTGTCCTGCAGCAGGCGACACTCGGCGTCCGTGTACATCTCCGAGGATCTCATGGTGGGCGCCACGCTGGTGCAAGTCTGACTCTAAAGGAGTAACGCCATAGTGTTGATGAGAGTCCTTGAAAATCGACTATGACGATTCCTATTCACGACACACAAATGATCTACACGAGTCGTGACACTGGAAGACAAACGCCAGCCGCCATCTGCAGTGACACGGCAAATTGCTACGGCGTACAGGCTAGACAAGACTCCATCGTGCCCCATTGTCGCTCTTCGTTAGTATTATTCCTCTCTCTCGCTTGCCTCAATCCAATAGCGGCTTTCATAATATCTTTTGTAGATTTTATTTTTAATAAATCCTTGATCACCTAGAAAACTGACAATGAATACTTATGCACTCTTTCCACCCGATTTCAGTTCTGAATATTCATTTTCGTGTATGTTTATAAGTCTTAAATGAAGAATAAATATCAGTCAACGGAAATGTGGACGTCTCTCATGCTTACCACTCTGGTTCTGTCCCTCTTTTGCCTCTACACCTCCAAAAGAAGCTTTCACTAACCGATGTTCAAACTGCCTGAAAGTAGGGGGACATTTAGTAAGTAATGCAACACATTTTGGCTGATGTTATTCAGGTTTACAATACATCATATCATTCCCCACTCTTTTGGCTACAGCCGGCCGCTGTGACCTAGTGGTTCTAGGCGATTCAGCCCGGAACCGCGCTGCTGCTACTACGGTCGCAGGTTCGCATCCTCAAAAATGGCTCTGAGCACTATGGGACTCAACATCTTAGGTCATAAGTCCCCTAGAACTTAAAACTACTTAAACCTAACTAACCTAAGGACATCACACACACCCATGCCCGAGGCAGGATTCGATCCTGCGACCGTAGCAGTCCCGTGGTTCCGGACTGCAGCGCCAGAACCGCACGGCCACCGCGTGTTTGGATTCCGTAGAAATACTGGAACACGTGAGGCAATACTGACCTTACGACTTATCTTAGAAGAAAGATTAAGGAAAGGCAAACCTACGTTTCTAGCATTTGTAGACTTAGAGAAAGCTATTGACAATGTTGACTGGAATACTCTCTTTCAAATTCTAAAGCTGGCAGGGGTAAAATACAGGCAGCGAAAGGCTATATACAATTTGTATAGAAACCAGTTGGCAGTTGTAAGAGTCGAGGGACATGAAAGGGAAGCAGTGGTTGGGAAGGGAGTAAGACAGGGTTGTAGCCTCTTCCCGATGTTATTCAATCTGTATATTGAGCAAGCAGTAAAGGAAACAAAAGAAAAATTTGGAGTAGGTATTAAAATCCATGGAGAAGAAGTAAAAACTTTGAGGTTCGCCGATGACATTGTAATTCTGTCAGAGACAGCAAAGGACTTGGAAGAGCAGTTGAACGGAATGGATGGTGTCTTGAAGGGAGGATATAAGATGAATATCAACAAAAGCAAAACGAGGGTAATGGAATGTAGTCGAATTAAGTCGGGTGATGCTGAGGGCATTAGATTAGGAAATGAGACACTTAAAGTAGTAAAGGAGTTTTGCTATTTAGGGAGTAAAATAACCGATGATGGTCGAAGTAGAGAGGATATAAAATGTAGACTGGCAATGGCAAGGAAAGCGTTTCTCAAGAAGAGGAATTTGTTAACATCGAGTATAGATTTAAGTGTCAGGAAGTCGTTTCTGAAAGTATTTGTATGGAGTGTAGGCATGTATGGAAGTGAAACATGGACGGTAAATAGTTTGGACAAGAAGAGAATAGAAGCTTTTGAAATGTGGTGCTACAGAAGAATGCTGAAGATTAGATGGGTAGATCACGTAACTAATGAGGAAGTATTGAATAGGATTGGGGAGAAGAGAAGTTTGTGGCACAACTTGACCAGAAGAAGGAATCGGTTGGTAGGACATGTTCTGAGGCATCAAGGGATCACCAATTTAGTATTGGAGGGCAGCGTGGAGGGTAAAAATCGTAGGGGGAGACCAAGAGATGAATACACTAAGCAGATTCAGAAGGATGTAGGTTGCAGTAGGTACTGGGAGATGAAGAAGCTTGCACGAGGGCCAACAGTCCAATGAAGTTTTGTGAGCTCCTGTTGCATGCCAAGACTTGTGTGGGGCATTTGCCTCGCCATCGATAAGTTCGTTTGCATTTTTGTGTCGACAGACACGCTGAAGTCCTTTCTCTAATTTTCTGAGTGTAGCACAATACAGTTCAGTGGGTCATTCAACCGTGAGGGGGGGACATCAAACAGAATAACCCTTCAGACTCCCATAAGACCGTCGCTGTGTAGGGTGAGGCTATGAACTTTTTATTCGGAGGAGATGTGTCGCTATTTTGTGTACTGGCATTTTGATTCCGGTTCGAAGTGGTGAGTCCATGTTTTATTGGCTGGCTCTGAGCACTACGCGCTTCCCACGCCCGGGTTCCCGGGTTCGATTCCCGGCGGCGGGGTCAGGGATTTTCTCTGCCTCGTGATGGCTGGGTGTTGTGTGCTGTCCTTAGGTTAGTTAGGTTTAAGTAGTTCTCAGTTCTAGGGGACTGATGACCATAGATGTTAAGTCCCATAGTGCTCGGAGCCATTTGAACCTTTTTTTTTTTAGCACTACGGGACTTAACTTATGAGGTCATCAGTCCCCTAGAACTTAGAACTACTTAAACCTAATTAACCTAAAGATATCACACACATCCATGCCCGAGGCAAGATTCGAACCTGCGACCGTAGCGGTCGCGCGGTTCCAGACTGTAGCGCCTAGAACCGCTCGGCCACCCGGCCGGCCCATGTTTTATTGCCTGTGACGGTGTTCAACAAAAAATTGCCACGATCAGCCTCGTAACACGAAAGCAATTCTGCACACACAGTCCGTCGTAGCTCTTTACGGTGTAAGAGGTCCGAGCAGATTTAATTTTATGTAAGAGGTCCAAGCAGATGTAATTTCGATGTATTGCTCATGCGCTGCCTGCGATATGCAAGGTATAAGAGAATCGCTCAGCAGAGAGCAGTGTTGACTGCAGTAGGAACTGTGTAACTGTAGCAGTAAGTTGTGGCTAGTCTGGAGTCTGGTCTGGTCTGGTCTGGTGTGTCGTGTTGGCTGGGCCGGTCGCGGTGCAGCGATGCCGGAGCCTGAGTATTATTGTATAAGGTAAAAAGCAGCCTCGCGCATATGTAGTAATGTTATCTCAAGTTGCATGTAAATGTTTTAAAACTCTCGTAATAATAATCTTCCTCATAAAAAGTAATTTCTAACAACCATTCATTTCAATTTAAAGAATTTACTAATTTCTCCGATCCACGATCATACCGACTGTTGCAAAAAAAAAAAAAAAAAAAAAAAAAAAAAAAAAAAAAAAATCATTTGCTTCCTTTCATAAATGACCAATCTATCGGCCAGCATTGCACAGAGATGTGCCGGAAAAATTGATTGAGGTAAGAATTTTTCCTTTTTTATTCAGAATGATCTTACAGGGCCATGACGCAGCACTGCTGTCGTCCAAAATTTACCAGGTTACTGAATTTATTTTTTACTACGAGCTTTAGGAATTTTTCTGTTTCGAGCTTACATTAGATAACAAAAGAATTTTGTGGGTACATTAAATGGGAAACAAAGTTTGTGTGGAGGTTAAATGTGTATGAATTTCTGTAGGGAGGTTATAAATGGGAACCAATTTTGTTCTGAGGTTACACTAAAATTAGAATCATTATCCATATTATTATTTTTTTTTTAATTTTTGTGGGGAGGTTACAATGGTCTTCTGTCAGGCGGCGAGCAACCCAGTGCGCACACTCGTTTGAGCAGCCCAGCTGGTGGGCGAATGAAATGATAATTAAATCAAGACCCTAAGCTGTCGACAGGCGTTGATATACATCAACGGGGACAGTTCAAAATGTGTGCCCCGACCGGGACTCGAACCCAGGATCTCCTGCTTACATGGCAGACGCTCTATCCATCTGAGCCACCGTGGACAAGGGATAAATCCCTGCAGTCGCCCTATCCTCTGTGCCCTCGGTCGCTCAGATGGATAGAGCGTCTGCCATGTAAGCAGGAGATCCCGGGTTCGAATCCCAGTCGGGGCACACATTTTGAACTGTCCCCGTTGATGTATATCAACGTCTGTCGACAGCTTAGGGTCTTGATTTAATTATCATTTCGTTCTGAGAGAGCTGCACGGCCACCGATGGTATCTGTTCTTTCGGAACAACGACCCACCGTGCTTTTGTTCACTGCCTCGTCTCCACAGATATTCTGCAAGTGCCTATGAGTATCTGCGATGTGTGATATTCCTGGCTGTGACCACCAGTATTTTATTTTGCTTGAAGCTCGCTTTGATGTAGCTTGATACACGTGAAGTAGAATGTGGTACAAAAGTGGAGAGGTACAAACGACAGATCGTACAATATGTTCCAGTCCCGTGGGAGAGTCCACCAATTGTACTGAACTTGCATTTGATTGGTCGTCACACCTAACTTCTCTTTTTAATTATTTATATACCTTTCATTGTATTTAACTCAGTTTTCAGTATGACAGTCTCTCATGGTTACCCTACGAGACTATCGTTTTTGTTTATTAAATTTCGCTAGTTTTGAGAAACATAAGAGTAACGATATTGCAACCGAAGTGCTTCGGACAACTTCGGGTCAGTCTGGCGCGCCTGGGAGACGAGGTATTTCGGCTGTGCTACTCAGACTGTTTCGGGCATTCTTCAGATCCGGACATGTTGTAACGTCTATTAGCAAAAGACATTATGTAGTAACGAGAAAACCTTGTGTATCATATTTTGTTATTGTATAAAATTATGTATTTTTTTTTATTATTTATTTTAGATAATATCTGTGTCGGCGAGTACTGAAACCGCCACAGACGATAAATATCAAACAAAGATGAGAATGTGCAACTAGTATAAATAATACAGAGCGAACATTAATTTCTCTGTCTTTTTCTTGGAGTTAAGCGAGTAGGATAGCCTGTGACGTTGTATTGTACGCTAGCGTAGCCTTCTTTTGTCAAGAATGAGAGATGTACGCCATTACGTACTCATTTTAAAGGTGTGTAATAGTTAACATATTTAAATGTTTTGAATAGAGTTATTTAAATGAAACCTTGCATTATTGTTTGTAATGGCTTGCTTGGCATATTATCCCATCCTTTTGAGACATTTTCAGTTATTTAAATATTATCCGTGGTGCCGAGCTGCGCTACGAACGAACGAGCCGCTGCCGCGGCGTATTCAAACTACATTAAATGAAATCTATCATACCGCAAAGAAGCGGGAAGGTAATAGTGAAATAAAATTATATTTCTTTCAGCTTCCGGACTTGCAGAGCAGAGCAGCAGATTTTATGATGTGTTGCAGGTTGACGTGGGCCGCTGATAATATATATAACTAACAGTACAAAAAATAATTTACCTTCGTAATGTAATAGGAATCTTGCTGTGCTTGGTTCTGGTCTGGCAAACCTTATAGTGAAAACGTATTTTTCTCCGATAATAGTCTCATGTTCTTGTGCTGGTCGTGGTACTGAATGGTGTTTTACTGATAACCAAAATCCACTGCAAAATTTTGTTGTTGAACAATCATGCGAACTGTAACAGCAGTATTCATAACAAAGTAATTTTCATTTTCAATAACTGTAAAGTAGGGAAGATATGTTGACTTTTAGAGTGAGTTACAGTAACGAAAAATGTTCCTTTAATAGAAAGCCAGATACAGAACAATAAGAACCCAAAATATTCTGTTTTGTTGAAAATTAATGATTATAAAGAAATTCATAGCACAGCATTACTAAAAGGCATTTCGCGGCTCTTTTCATATATGCGTTGTTACGCAAATAATAATAATAATAATAGTAAAACAAAACAAAACAAATCATAGAAAAGAGCATACGAAGAGAAAATGTGTATCTTATTTCGAAAGTTGGATAGAAACGTTGCCATACAATTAAGAAAGCTATGTCGAGTGTTGTAAAAGACAGTGTAAAACGTATGAATATTTAAATAATAATGAAACTACAGTACTACGGATCTTGCCTTCTACAGATGCAGAGACTAACCTGAGCAAGTGGCATCCCATAGAAAGCAAAGTCACAGATTCAAGTTAACAGCGTAGCAGCCTCCACCAAAGGAGATCCCACGACCGACGAGCTCTCTTCTGCGCTGGGGACACAACTTTAGAAGACGACAGGTTGGTGGTAAGAACGGTTAGGGACTCTTATTCAATCTCTCCAGCTTCCAGAGCTGCCTTCCAAAGGACACGTAATTTTTAGATGCTCTGGTTTTCCGCCAAAAGGAACTCAATGGCAGCTATTCGCTTGGAACGCATCTCCGTTACAGACGCCATTTTGAAGGCTACGTTTAGTGCTGCCAGCTATCGGAACTTCATGAAACTGTAAGGGCTGGAACGGGACTATTTTACTATGTCCAACAACAAATTCTGCGCCGGCCGGAGTGGCCGTGCGGTTCTAGGCGCTACAGTCTAGTCGTGCGACCGCTACGGTCGCAAGTTCGAATCCTGCCTCGGGCATGGGTGTGTGTGATGTCCTTAGGTTAGTTAGGTTTAATTAGTTCTACGTTCTAGGCGACTGATGACCTCAGAAGTTAAGTCGCATAGTGCTCAGAGCCATTTGAACCAAGCCAACAAATTCTGCATTTCTTTCAACCGAAATTGGACGAGAAAAAAATGTATTACTTATCGAACGCCCTTCGTAGAATCGATTCAGACGTTTCCTAGGCCACACGGTATGGTACGGTGAGGAAGAAATAGATAACATGTTGAAAGTAATGACTGTATGTGAAAAAGACAAAGATGACCTGTTGAAAGTAATGAACGGCATAATTATCACAGAACGTGGCTGAAGTGTTAACAAAGACGAAACCGATGTAGAGTAGCAGAACGGAAAATAAACATTTGCTTAGTTCTCCGGATGCAAGATTACACATGATTGCCGAAGCTAGGGAGATATCAGAGGTAGATTGGTACAGGCTAAGAACGCTCTGCTTGTCTGAGATATTAATAAGAAAGTTCCTGAAAGTGGACGTCTGGAGCATAACATTGTACTGGAGTGAAACGCGGACCATCGGAAATCTTGACAAGTTAGAGTTCTTTCCTTACATATTCCTTTCCATAGTTCTTAGTGTCGTATTTTATCTATCAGCTTAATTTGTAACTATTTTGATAGCGCCATATTTCAGATCTTTCAGTTAGATATTATTTAAAAACGCGATCCCAGCACGAAAACGGTAGACTGTCGCGGGTGGCACTATTTGCTTATTGAAGTCCTAATCGGCCGTTCAAGTTAAAACAAGTGAAAAGTGGCGCTATCAAGAATGTTAAAAACGGAGTGGACAGATAAGGTATGAAATGAAGTAATACAGGAAAGAATATGCGAGAAACGAAGTCTATGAAATGTTTTACCAGAAAGTGAGTGGGTTATTTGCCACGGCCTGCTGGAACAATTGAAGGAGAAGTAGAGGGGAAACGTGGTAGGAGAAGACAAAGAATAGAATATGCAAAACAGTTGTAGAGTATGCTGGGTCAAAAAGTTACGTAGAGATGAAAGATTAGTGCACGACAGGAAAATACGTAGAGCAGCATAGAAATAGTCGATAGACTGCTGGCATAAAAAAAACCCTCTTAAACAGCTTTAGATCACCAAATTGCATCAACGAACTGGATAAGTGACAGTCTTTCCTCGATGTACCATAACGTGAGGCTGTGAAAGAGTGGGAGGTGTTTTTATTTCAGTTGTTGACCTGTTTAGATAAGTAAACCCGAACTCTCACGTATAAATAAAATGTCATACCTCCCGGACCATGTCTCGTACAATGATATAATTTTCCAGATAAATTCGGTGGTAGTGTGCAGATACTGTCTGAAAAGTGTTTTGCGGATAGAGTTAGTAACAAAGGAGTAATAAATTAAGATGTCATGACTGATACTGAAGTTTTACTACACGAGCCCCGAAAATATAACTATTTTGCGTGTATGGGTTTGGGAGGGGGGATGTCAGAGAGCTTGAGAAAGTTTGGAATTAGGTGTAAAGTTAGTTGGAAGCCGCTAAGCGCTCTCATTTTCGAATACTGGGTGAATAACTGGGGGGGGGGGGGGGGATGAGGTTTCTTAGAGGGACCCTTTCCCATTTTGTTGTTCATGCATGCGGTAATTTCGCACCTCCCCGTAATCATACCACACGAGGGCAGCTGAAAAATCATGAACACCCTCTGCTGCTTCGGATCACGTTCAAAGTTCGTCGAATGATTTTGAGCGGTCCCTGGTGGTTCCAATACGTACACCCTCAGCAAAAATTGCCGTCACGCTATGCTCTAAAGGAGTGCAATCACATTCATTGTCATTGAAGGCCCATGATGTTCATTCAGGCCGGCCGCTGTGGCCGAGCGGTTCTAGGCGCTTCAGTCCGGAACCGCGCTGCTTTTACGGTCGCAGGTTCGAATCCTGCCTCGGGCATGGATGTGTGTGATGTCCTTAGGTTAGTTAGGTTTAAGTAGTTCTAAGTCTAGGGGACTGGTGACTCCAGATGTTAAGTCCCATACTGCTTACAGCCATTTGAACCATTTGTTCATACAGAATTGTAAGAAAATGAAATACGTACAGCCGTCCTTATGATGTCATTTATTGTGTAGCTACCACTTCCGGCGCTTCAATGCACCATCTTCAGGCACTAGCTTATGCTAAAGCGGTTATCACCGTCCGTATATACCGTGCATCAGTGGCCAACATAACTGGTTTACGGACACTGCCTGTAACTGTGATGTCTTTCCAAACATCGACTGTCAACTTACAGAATGGTTGAATCGTCCTGGGGATCTCAGCAGTGTCAAATGTTGTCCTGAACTTCGTCTCGTTGCTCACAACATTGCTACAGGGTGTTTCAAAAATGACCGGTATATTTGAAACGGTAATAAAAACTAAACGAGCAGCGATAGAAATACACCGTTTGTTGCAATATGCTTGGGAGAACAGTACATTTTCAGGCGGACAAACTTTCGAAATTACAGTAGTTACAATTTTCAACAACAGATGGCGCTGCAAGTGATGTGAAAGATACAGAAGACAACGCAGTCTGTGGGTGCGCCATTCTGTACGTCGTCTTTCTGCTGTAAGCGTGTGCTGTTCACAACGTGCAAGTGTCCTGTGGACAACATGGTTTATTCCTTAGAACAGAGGATTTTTCTGGTGTTGGAATTCCACCGCCTAGAACACAGTGTTGTTGCAACAAGACGAAGTTTTCGACGGAGGTTTAATGTAACCAAAGGACCGAAAAGCGATACAATAAAGGATCTGTTTGAAAAATTTCAACGGACTGGGAACGTGATGGATGAACGTGCTGGAAAGGTGGGGCGATCGCGTACGGCAACCACAGAGGGCAACCACAGAGGGCAACGCGCAGCTAGTGCAGCAGGTGATCCGACAGCGGCCTCGGGTTTCCGTTCGCTGTGTTGCAGCTGCGGTCCAAATGACGCCAACGTCCACGTATCGTCTCATGCACAAGAGTTTACACCTCTATCCATACAAAATTCAAATGCGGCAACCCCTCAGCGCTGCTACCATTGCTGCACAAGAGACATTCGCTAACGATATAGTGCACAGGATTGATGACGGCGATATGCATGTGGGCAGCATTTGGTTTACTGACGAAGCTTATTTTTACCTGGACGGCTTCGTCAATAAACAGAACTGGCGCATATGGGGAACCGAAAAGCCCCATGTTGCAGTCCCATCGTGCCTGCATCCTCAAAAAGTACTGGTCTGGGCCGCCATTTCTTCCAAAGGAATCATTGGCCCATTTTTCAGATCCGAAACGATTACTGCATCACGCTATCTGGACATTCTTCGTGAATTTGTGGCGGTACAAACTGCCTTAGACGACACTGCGAACACCTCGTGGTTTATGCAAGATGGTGCCCGGCCACATCGCACGGCCGACGTCTTTAATTTTCTGAATGAATATTTCGATGATCGTGTGATTACTTTGGGCTATCCGAAACATACAGGAGGCGGCGTGGATTGGCCTCCCTATTCGCCAGACATGAACCCCTGTGACTTCTTTCTGTGGGGACACTTGAAAGACCAGGTGTACCACCAGAATCCAGAAACAATTGAACAGCTGAAGCAGTACATCTCATCTGCATGTGAAGCCATTCCGCCAGACACGTTGTCAAAGGTTTCGGGTAATTTCATTCAGAGACTACGCCATATTATTGCTTCGCATGGTGGATATGTGGAAAATATCGTACTATAGAATTTCCCAGACCGCAGCGCCATCTGTTGTTGACAATTGTAACTACTGTAATTTCGAAAGTTTGTCTGCCTGAAAATGTACTGTTGTCCCAAGCATATTGCAACAAACGGTGTATTTCTATCGCTGCTCGTTTAGTTTTTATTACCGTTTCAAATATACCGGTCATTTTTGAAACACCCTGTAGCTGTCGTTTTTGACCGCGAAAAGTGTGGGAATCAACGCCCCAAGAAAAAGCGATGGTTTCATTGACATCCTTACGCCAACCGCCTGAGGCCTCTTCGTGTCGATTCTGACTGGCAGTATGTCTGAAATATTTTCCTCGGCCACCAAAAAGAACGTGAGATTTCACGCTGGTCGTCGCGCGATTCTGCCTCCATCGCAGAGGCGTCAAAAGAAGGGGTGAAATTTGGGTAATAGGGTGGGGGTGTGACGACCTGCCCAGCGAGTGACACTTCCACGGTGGCATTGGGAATAATTGTGGCGTAATTAGGTGCCAACTGACATCATTAGTTAACCTTAGACCTGATATGAATTTCCGAGCTCTGGTCTTCTTTTCGCATGTGTCGGTACCTTGCTGTTTGAACCGTCGCCGAGCCAGAGAGTAACGTCGCAGGACGCCTCGCCGTTACAGAGGAAGGTTGTAGGCGCCTTTGAGCCCAATTTCAAACTTCTGCATCGCAATGGGAGAGAATTACGGGGTTTCGGAAAACTGATTGTGTTGCGCAGTGTAGGTTGCGAACTGCAGACAGAAACAATAATCAGAAATTCAACACGGCAGTAATTGAGAAGATGGTGGAGATCAATTTGCTGGTAGAAGAAGGAATTACAGAGCCTTCCGTCTGGCCTTATGTTTTCGTCCTTGAACGTAATGGGTTACCCACGCGGAGAGTTGTGATGGTGCACGAGAACCGCCGCGCCTGCCCCAATAGCTCGCAATTGTGCGTTACAGAGCCAGACCAAGTTCCGCCGGCCGACCTTGCCAGTAATAACAGACGCCGGCCACATGCGAACAGGGGGCCGCGGGCCAGACCGAACCAAGTTTCCTTCGTGTCCTCGAAACACGCCGTTCCCTCCAGGGTTGTCGGAAGCGCACGAAGGTACATTTCTTTCCTACCTCCAGCCGTATCTGCGACTAATGCCGTGTTGCTTAACATGCTGTCTTCAGATTGTTTGCTGTGCAATTTGTGGCAATAATATTTGGTTAGCCTAATTTACTCACGTCGCAGTACCTCAATGGTTGCAAAATGGCGGTGTTTACAAATATCGCGGGACACCTCTAGAGAAAGAAACCTTCCACAAGTTGCTAATAACCATTATAGTTCCGTAGTAAATACCATATCGAATCCCGTGTTTCTCACGGTTTATTGCTAACGATTCAGAAGACTGTGATTCAGAAAGAACTCATATTACCGAAATGAGTATGAAGTCTTATATAAGAACTTCGCGTTAAACAGTAGTGAAAAGTGAGACTTTACTTCAAAAAGCGTAAGAAAGTGCTGCAGATGTCGACAGATGCTCGACCACAGAACCAGTCAGAGGACGTACTCGCAGTAAGCCTAAGACATGAAGCTGTCGAGCATTAAAAAACGATAGCCTAGTTAATAATTTTAGTTACGTAAGTATTAGTTATTTTGTATTCCTTTACGCCTGAAGATAAGAACTTGTAGCTCGAAATGCGTGCAAAATAAACTGGTGTTCATTGGATTCTGCTCGAGTATTCTACCTTTGCAAGCACTTTCTTTTTACGTAGCTTCTAGCAGAACTTGATAGTACACTAATCAGCCAAAATATTATCGCCACTGCTCACCGCGAGCCGTCCGCTGTGGCCAAGCGCTTGTCCGGAACCGCGCGACTGCTACGGTAGCAGGTTCTAATCCTGCCTTGGGCATGGATGTGTGTGATGTCCTTAGGTTAGTTACGTTTAAGTAGTTCTAGTATAGATTTAAGCGTCAGGAAGTCGTTTCTGAAAGTATTTGTATGGAGTGTAGGCATGTATGGAAGTGAAACATGGACGATAAATATTTTGGGCAAGAAGAGAATAGAAGCTTCCGAAATGTGGTGCTACAGAAGAATGCTGAAGATTAGATGGGGCCGGCCGCGGTGGTCTAGCGGTTCTAGGCGCTGAGTCCGGAGCCGCGCGACTGTTACGGCCGCAGGTTCGAGTCCTGCCTCGGGCATGGATGTGTGTGATGTCCTTAGGTTAGTTAGGTTTAAGTAGTTCTAAGTTCTAGGGGACTGATGACCACAAATGTTAAGTCCCATAGTGCTCAGAGCCATTTTTGATTAGATGGGTAGATCACATAACTAATGAGGAGGTATAGAATAGAATTGGGGAGAAGAGAAATTTGTGGCACAACTTGACTAGAAGAAGGGAGCGGTTGGCAGGATATGTTCTGAGGCATCAAGGGATCACCAATTTAGTACTGCAGGGCAGCGTGGAGGGTAAAAATCGTAGAGGGAGACCAAGAGATGAATACACCAAACGGATTCAGAAGGATGTAGGTTGCAGTAGGTACTGGGAGATGAAAAAGCCTGAACAGGATAGAGTAGCATGGAGAGCTACATCAAACCAGTCTCTGGACTGAAGACCACAACAATAACAACAACAACAGCAAGTTCCAGGGGCTGATGACCTCAGATGTTAAGTCCAATAGTGCTCAGAGCCATTTGGACCAGTTTTTGCTCGCCGCGATGTTGGATGGCGCCTGATGGCGTTGTGTGTACTAAACGAGGTGGGGGAAGTATGTAAGCGGAGCAGAGATGGACGGGGGACCATATTACAAAATATATGGGCTGCTAATGGGGAAATCCATTGAAATAAATGACTCTTACAAAGGGCAAACTATTATTACGTAGAACCTGTGAACGAGGATCTCGAAAACGGCGAAGCTGGTCGCATGTTCACACGCTACTGTCGTGAGAGTCTACGGAAAGTGGTAGAAGAACAGTGGAACCAGCACTAGGCGCTAAGTGGTTAGACGTCCCGGACTCTTCGCAAAATGTGCTTCTCTGCTCCGTAAAGTAGGATAGATGGTGACCTGTGGCACCTTTGCTGAAAGAACAAAATTCTGGGGCACTCACAAATGTTTCGGAGCACACTGTTCATCATACAATGTTGAACTGGGAACTACTCAGCTGACGATCCCCATGTTGACCCAATGACATACACAGTTACGAAAGCAGTGGGCACGGCACCATCGGGATTCGACCGTGGATCAGTGGAAGCGTCTCTGCTCTTTGGATGAATCATGTTTCTTGCTACACCAGGTCGATGTTCGTCTCCAGAGAAGCCGTCGTCGAGGCAAACGGCGGCTCCAAACATGCACCGCGCAATGGGTCCCGGCTGGTGGTAGCAGTATTATATTGTGGAAAACATTCTCCAACGCTTGTATGTGACCTGTTTTAGCAATCGAAGACATATTTCATGCCTGATGTCTTCCCTGTCGCGATGTCATCTTTCAGCACTATAATTGTCCGTGTCTCGAAGCCAGAATCATGCTTCAGTAGTTTAGAGAATGATAGTGAACGTTGATGTCTCGGCCACCAAATTCGCCTGATGTGAAGCCGATGGAACCGTTGTGGGTCGATATCGGGCGCCATCACCACGTCCACAAGTCGACGGCCCATTATTTACGGGGATTACTTGACTTGTGTGTAGACATCTGATGCCACGTAACTCCACAAACCTACCAGCGAATTGTAGAATCGGTGGTATGAAGCCGCAAGCTATTAAGCAGATGGTCATAATGTTATGGCGCGTCAGTGTATTAACCATACCACGTTAACGTTTTCAGAATTACTGTTTCGTCGGCTACTGTCAGTTGGTGTTTGTCTTATTTCATAATTTCAGACGCGTCTCGCTACACAATAGCATTGATATCTTGTCATTAGGCAACTTACGAACGCTGGCGACTATATGGAGACGAAAATTTGTTTTTTAAATAGCCTGTTAGTGTAGTCAGTTACTTAGCCTAAAATTCTTAATGATTCTGTAGTCATTATTAGAGGGAATGCACTATTTTATCCCAAGTATCAGGACATCCGTATGCAATGCGGAACTGACCACTAGATGTGACAAGACGCGGACGTGCCAGTATAAAAGGAGGGGTAGAGTATTGTGTTGTCAATGGAAGGAAGGGGGGAAGGAAGGGGGGAAGGAAGATTAGGGTTTAACGTCCTGTGACATCGAGGTCATTAGAGACCGAGCACAACCTCGGAATATTTCCATGGAACCATCCCGCGATCTGCCTGGCGATTAAAGGAAATCGCCGAAAACCTACATCTGGATGGCTGGACGCGGATTTGAACCATCATCGTCCTTCCGAATACGAGTCCAGTGTGCTAATCACTTGTCACTAGAGAAGCAGTAACAGCACAATGGATACGTCAGGAGAGCTCAATGACTTCGAACGTGGACGAGTCATTAGATGTCGTTGGAGTGACACATCCGACAGGGACACTTCAACTGTTAGAAACGTGCCCAAGTCGAGTGTTGCTGATGTGGCTGTGAACTGGAAACGCGAACGAATAACCACAGTTAACTCAAGATCAGGTAGACCTCATGTACTGATGGACAGAACCCGTGGATCATTGTGGAGGTGGTTGTAAAAAATCGCCCGAAATCAGCGCAAATAGTAACTTCCAGAGTGCTATTAACAGTTCAGCGCTAAGCGACGCTTCAGTTGATGCCATAGCGATGCCACGCGGCTGTGGGTGACTGAAAACGAGCGATTTGGAGTGATGAATCACGCTACACCATGTGGAAATCCGATAGAAGGGTTTGGGTTGGCGAATGTCTACAGCGCATTACCTGATTATGTGCGGTCTAAGTATGGAGGAGGTGGTGTTACGATGCAGGGGTGTTTTCCCTTGTTAGGGTGTACCCCTGTTTGCGCTTAAGCAAACGCAAAATGCGGAAGCAAATGAACATATTCTACAGCGTATTCCACTGCGCACAGTGGAAGACAGTTCGCAGATGACGATTGTATCAGCGTGATAATGCACTTTTTTATAAAGCAGCATTTGTGAGCAAGGGTTTGTGGACGACAACATTCCTGAAATGGACTGGACAGCTCGAGGTCCCGATCTGAATCCACTGGAGCATCTTTGGGATGAGCTAGGACGTCGACTTCGCTCTAGACCTCAGCTTCTGACGTATCTTCTCTGTCCGCAGCACGTGGTCAAGTGGCTACCGTTGCTGCCTCTGGATTACAGGGTCCTGGGTTCGATTCCCGGACGAGTTGCAGATTTTCTCTGCCCGGGGACTGGGTGTTTGTGTTGTCCTCATCATTTCATCATCATCATCATCATCATCACCATCATCACCATCATCATCACTATCCTCTCTGGTATCGGTTCGTGAGGAAATATGGGCTGCCATTCCTCCACATGTACTCAGATAGCTCCAGAATGAATTTTCACTCTGCAGCAGATAGTGCAGTGGTAAGAAACATCCTGGCAGATTAAAATTGTGTGCCGGACCAAAACTCGAGACCTTTGCCTTCCATGGTCAAGTACTCTACCGACTAAGCTGCCTCACAGCTTCAATTCTGGCAGCGCCTCATCTCCTTTCACAGAAGCTATCCTGCGAACCTTGTAAGACTACCACTTCTGGAACAAAGCATATTGCGACGATATGGCTGAGCCACAGACTGGGGGGGGGGGGGGGGGGGGGGTTGTTTCCAGAATGAATTTTCCCTCTGCGGCCTAGTGTTCGCTGATATGAAACTTTCTGGCGCATTAAAACTGTGTGCCGGACCGAGACTCGGACTCGGGACCGTTGCCGTTCGCACTGGCAGAATTGAAGCTGTGAGGTCGGGTCGTGAGTCGTACTGGGATAGCTCAGTCTGTAGAGCACTTGCCGGCGAAAGGCAAAGGTCCCGAGTTCGATACTCGGTCCAGTACACAGTTTTAATCTGCCACGAAGTTTTACTCAGATACCTCTTTGAAAGTGTACCCAGCATTCAAGCCGTCATGAAGGTGATGAGTGGATACACCCCACATTAATGGGCGGTACTTTCGATGAGATAGTGTCCTTCAGATATGGTTTATTATGTACCCCATTGTCAATTTGCCTGAGAACTCATTCGAAAAAAATGGTTCAAATGGCTCTGAGCACTATGGGACTTAACATCTACGGTCATCAGTCTCCTAGAACTTAGAACTACTTAAACCTAACTAACCTAAGGACAGCACACAACACCCAGTCATCACGAGGCAGAGAAAATCCCTGACCCCGCCGGGAATCGAACCCGGGAATCCGGAAACCCGGAACTCAGTCGAAAAGATAAATATCTCTGAGCACTATGCGACTTAACTTCTGAGGTCATCAGTCGCCTAGAACATAGAACTAATTAAACCTAACTAACCTAAGGACATCACAAACATCCATGCCCGAGGCAGGGTTCGAACCTGCTACCGTAGCGGTCGCTCGGTTCCAGACAGCAGGGCCTAGAACCGCACGGCCACTCCGGCCGGCTAAAAGATAATTGCTTTCTTAAAATAGTGACCGAAATCTTTAACTGAGCTTTCAAATGGTTCAAATGGCTCTGAGCACTATCGGACTTAACATATGAGGTCATCAATCGCCTAGACTTAGAACTACTTAAACCTAACTAACCTAAGGACATCACACACATCCATGCTCGAGGCAGGATTCGAACCTGCGACCGTATCGGTCGCGCGGTTCCAGACTGTAGCGCCTAGAACCGCTCGGCCACACCGGCTGGCTAACTGAGCTTTCCTTGAAATTATCATCAATGAGATTGCGTAGAAAATGACGAATTCGTTTTTGATGTTAACATAGATTTAAAAGAACGATAAGGAGGCCATAGACACTTTTAGCGATTCTTATAAAAACCTGCTGGCAACTCAGCAGCTTTGGCATTCCGTGAGAGCTAGACTCTTACACGGTGTAGTGATGCAGACCACGCAGCGCAAATCGTCGACAAGAAAACCATCAAAGACGAAGACCTCAGCTGTCGCCCCGAATCCAACCTTGCGCAACAGTATCGTACTTCATTCTCGATTTGTTCCGCAGTACATGTACTGAGAGAATCTCTTGAGTCGCAGACAGGCAATGTCGATGGCTGCTAAGACAGCTGCAGACACCCAATACGTCACCTCAGATGCGCGCCAATTGAACTCCACGTCGTATTCCTATCCGCTCGATCGAATAAGCGTATTATTGCTCTGAAACGTCAAGGCGTCCATCTGTCACTGTGATGAATGACTTCACGACGAGCCTGTTCCGTGCCTAGAAAGCTGATATGGGTCTGACTGGTGAAGAGGATGGTTCGAAGTAGCTGAAAGAACTGTGGGGGAAAATAGTAAAAAAATCCTCGATATTTCGTCGCCTTACGAACCTAAAAGAGGACTGACAGCTAAGAATTACACTGGCACTTCCCGGCAGAGTATAAATCTTTGCTAGCCCGGAACTCGAACGCGGAATGTCTTCTTATGCGGAAAATGGCCTTACCTACTGAATTACATTTTTAAAATTTTTATTGTGGTGAAATATGAAGAACTACAACGTTGCACAAATTTTAATCTAAATCCTAGATATTATCAACATTTTCTTCGTATATTTACATTAAGCAAGGATTTCTTTTAAAGGAAGTGACAGTACGAATGTATACGTTTTGTATTCCCATGAATACATAGCTTTCTTAACAACATAAATTGATTTTGACTCGCTGGACATTTTATCTGTATTATATTGACGTTTGAATTGATTAACCAACAGAACTGCAACAACTACGACAGAAAATATGTTACCCTGAAATCTTAAATTTACATCTACTACGAACAAGTGAGCAAGTGATATTTATATTGCTTATGCGAGTATTTTGGTGGGTTTGTTACGGATGAAAGCGTTTTCTCCAAATTTTTGTTAACTAAGCTTTGTACAGTAGAAAATTAAGACATGAAGTCCATTCTTTCGTTCACTTTAATAACAAAAATAAAGAACCCCCGTTCAGTATTGTATAAAATAATACTTTTGTTTCTGTTGAGTTCTCATAAGCAGTCTCAAAATATTCTGCATTTTTGTTTGTTTTCTTCCTCATTTTACAATGGGATTTTCTGGAGGGCCTCTTGGCGTTATTAGCTTGAATACAAACTATCATCATTTCAGTCCTCAAACATTCTCAAAAATCACTCCTAGATAATTGTGCACTAACGGTTTATGTTTGGCTCCACGCATTTTTGTTCTTTGTCTTGTCTTTCTTTGCATACCAAACTAGAAATTAAATGGTTTCATCAAGAACAAAATAATAATACTTTAATTATCTCATAAACACGTACCCAAGGCCATAAGAGAGATTGGAGAACTTATGTCGTCACGACAACTGAACAGTACAGGCTACAAAATTAAATTTAATTTCAGCGCAGCTGCCCGTGTATGCGATTACGTACACTTTGTATTAATTTTAAACAACTCTTACACTTTTGAAAGGTAGTTCAATAGATAAGAGACTCGCCCATTATACTGGTATTTAAGTACTGCGGCTATACGGAGGTGCGTATAATGTGGATGGTTTTGAGGTGTCACGCCGGCAGTTACTTTCACGAGCAGGAATTCACGCCTCTTAAGTTCGCACTTACGCAGTCTCTAGCTACGATTACGACTGTAACAGACTAAAGTGATTGATATATTAACTCCCCTTTGAACAGTGTGATATTTACCGCTTCTGTCTTGCATAAAACGATGCACCGTCCAGATCCGTGATAAAGCAGTATAATACGATTATAAATAATGTCACGGTGCGTTCCGAAGTTTGCATGCTACGGTATACCCAGGTATCATTTTCAGGATGAAGCAATTTAGAAATGAAAGAAATTGCCTCCCTTTCCAGAAGATATATTGTAAAACTTTTACACAAATATGCATTTTTGTCTGACATACACGCAATACGTCCACCTAGAATAACAGACAGGATGAGGCAGATAGCTGAAGTATGAAAAATTTGATACAGATTTCAGAAAATATTAGAATACAGATATATGTTCATTTTTCTTTTCGTACATATCTCTGTTTGGAGCGGGCATGTTTATATTGCATCTTTATCCCGCATAGTGTTCCGGTACTTATTAAATGACATATACTTCATGGCTCAACCAAAATCTATTACACCGTGAAAGAATAGGTTCTGAGTTCGAGTACTAGTCTGGCACGTAGTTTTTAACCGCAAGGAAGTTCAAAACAGAGCTCATTTCGCTGGAGAGTTGAAGATTCATTTTGTAAGAATATGAGCAGTCGTAAACACGCAGCGTGTGGAAGGGAAATTCGATACATATGCCGTTCAATTTCCCTCTTTTAGACATAATATTAAGGACGAAATTAATTTTTTTGCTAATAAATATTAGAATGTAATAATTAACAAGGTGAAGACATATATCTATAGCATAAACGTTAGAGTAGAAAGACTAACTTTGGATAGTAGTGCTAATAAGAAAGTTAAATATGTTTCCATGATGGTGAAGAATATTGTAATATTAACCGTTTGTGAAAGGAAAGGCAATCTAACATTTTAAATAAAGGCGCATTGTTTCAGCTGATATCGGCGTTATTATTTTTTTACGAAAACTGGGAACACATCCGACATTATCCTGATAGTCTCCGGCTTGGTTTCTTGATTTTAAACATCTCCAGTTTCAGGTTTGAGTTACCGGCACTCCACTGCAGCACTAGAGCTTTATTGGTGGTACATCGACAGAAATGGAAAAATGATCGTACTCGGAAGAAATGTAGATCACATCTCGTTTCAGTCATTCTAGTTTTAATAAACCACTCCGCAGAAATGCCAGAATGGGTTTATCGTGAATGCCAATGCGATTTTTTCTGTCATTTCTCTATCTCACTGTCGCATATTGTAAAAACAAACTAACCAAATTGAAAGTGGAGGGAGAGAAAGAGGGTTATATTGCATACACCTGTATACAAATGGAAGAAATCTGATCATGTTCGAGCTACGTGTACAGTACATTTTCCTTGAGTGGATGGTAGCCTAGCTCAATCCTTCCGAGAAAAATAATTTCCGTCGTCGAATCTAATTGGCATTGAGTGCAAATTTGTGATAAATTTCTGGTCACCTGCTTGTGTGCCCACGTCCTGACATGAGACACATTGGGTTCGTAAATATTTAAGCTAATAAAGTAGTAATAGACGAGAAAATTTTCTGAAGGGGAATAACTTACTTATATTCTTGTAACAGCGTGGCAAAACCAATTCTTACTAAATGATGCATACACATCGATACATTATTGCATCTGAAGAATTTACTTTCCTCTCATACTTCTGAGTCCGCAGCTCGTGGTCGTGCGGTAGCGTTTTCGCTTCCCTCGCCCGGGTTCCCGGCTTCGATTCCCGGCGGGGTCAGGGATTTTCTCTGCCTCGTGATGACTGGGTGTTGTGTGATGTCCTTAGGTTAGTTAGGTTTAAGTAGTTCTAAGTTCTAGGGGACTGATGACCATAGATGTTAAGTCCCATAGTGCTCAGAGCCATTTGAACCACACTTCTGAAAACATCGTCTGTTTCGTTACCATCAACTTTCTACAGGGTGGGCATAAAATACTTCATGCACCTTAGGATAGGCAACCCAACTTACATCATCCTCGTTGGGTGCAGATGATGTGAACTGGGTTGCCTATCGTAACGATGCATGTATTTACCGGGCCAGTATTATTCTGGCCACCATACACATAGCTAGCTACCCCTCTGAGCGTCATCATACCGTTCAACAATTTATTCACACTGAACAACCGTTAGGTATACTATCTAAGTACCACCCCCAAACACTCCCAAAACCATTGTAGTTTCCTTTTCTTTTCGTCTCTACAACCTTTGTAGAAGACCTGCTGGTCGTCAGACGTATTAAGACTGCTTTCTGTCAATCGACAGCAACAGAAAAAATCTACTTCAACAACAGTGTCACGTCGACACAAGAACGATCAGTTTTGAAGTCATTATAAATACATAAAACTAACACGATTTTACAGTTATCTACCATATCTGTCATCTTCCATATCTCTTATTATTCATTTTTATATTTGCAAAATAAATTTAGCGGAAGTGCAGACGATTTCCTACTTCCAAACGGAATGACATGTAATAGAGAAAAGGGTTCATTAAGACACGTCAGAGTTACAGAAAGTAAGACCCATAAGAATTTATGGACTGACACGATTAGCTTACTTGGTACCCAGTTTGGATTAAAGGATGAACAAAGTTGAAACGAAAGTGTCTAAGAATAATAGCAGGAGAATAGCAATCTGTTAAACACCAAAATTTGCGAAAACACGATAAAAGAAATGAAAGCGTTCTATAAACGAAAAAAATGCCACACAGGCTGCCACTGGATGGGCGCCGGCCGGGGTGGCCGAGCGGTTCTAGGCGCTACAGTCTGGAACCGCGAGACCGCTACGGTCGCAGGTTCGAATCTTGCCTCGGGCATGGATGTGTGTGATGTCCTTAGGTTAGTTAATTTTAAGTAGTTCTAAGTTCTAGGGGACTGATTACCTCAGAAGTTAAGTCCCATAGTGCTCAGAGCCTTTTGCACTGGATGGGCTGGTAGCGAAATATTGCTGTGTGTATCCCACAACTTCCGTACAGGCCTAAGTGGTGCGTTGGATCACTGCTGTCCTAGATTAGTGCCACGCCTCAAAATATGAAACCTTAAATTATGGACAGTTCCCTACGTTTACAGCGTTGAATGATTCGAGGAGTTCTTTGATTATATTGTAATCCATTTTTATGGATTTTGGTCATGTAAACATTTGAAAATGGTTTCACACCCAAAACTGTAGAGTACTGGAAATAAAATTAAATATGTTGTAACGCATACATTGTGGTTCAATGCTAAAATATTATCTTTCAATGTGCATTGGCTGCGGACACTGATGCAGCCAAAATACGGAACAATTCCGATATTTACCACAAAATTTTACAAAGGATGGCGAAGAAAGACTCATCAGAAGCAGGTAAGTCTTTATCGCGAGAAATGTACTGGTATATAATGATACTGGTAGTGTACTCCTGGAGTACAGTACTAGATGGAAGTGAAGCATCGACTATAGGAGTACAGAAGAAGAAACTAGACGCGCTTCAAACGTGTTGTCATAGAATATGTTGCAGAGTTAAGGAGGTAGAAGTAATAGAAACAAACAGGCGAGGAAAGCACTTACCACAAGAGGAAGCACTTGACGTGGTACTGCAAGAAGGAGCTATCAGAAAAAACTGTAGGCGTATAAAAAGATACTAACATGCAAACCAGAATACAGAGACGTTGGTTGTATTAGTTATCTAGAGGTGAAAACTGGAGTTCAAGACAGTAAGCGATGGAGGACAGCGCTGAAGCTGTCGACACAGTGACGACTTCAGAAACTTCACCACAGAATAATAGTTTGGGTACAACTACGGTACAAAGCAAGGGGATAGAGGACTCCTTCATTCCACACGATTCGCAGGATTCGATTATATGAGAAAAGTTTGCCTTTGAAAAATGACCGACTCAGAATCTTGATCTGAATCTGAAAGAACATTTGAGGAACGCTTTGAAGCGCCAGCTTGTCGCAGCACTACAAAGAAAAATATTGATTGCTGCCCCCGTGGCAGCTCACCACGAAGAATGGGCTCCATTCTGCCAGGAAGCCTTTCGCCATCTGACCGTTAGTATGCCTGCCAGACATGCGGCTATAATAATAGGAAAGCAGGAGCCAAACTACTAACAGAGGATTCTCCTGGGGAGAAAGATGAAGCGGTTAGGACACTCGACCAGTATTTGAGAAGAACGAAGTTTTAATTCCATCCTAATAGGATGGGTTAGGTGTTCCGAGAGTGTTCTAAATAACTTCAGACGCCATTGGTAATTCACTTTCCGCTCTCGACTAAAATGAACTTATGTTCTGTCACAAACAACCTTTTGTCGATGGGAGATAGGATGTTAAACACTAAACTGTCTACAGTGAACTTTACAGGAGATGAGTTCAAGACCGAAATTAGACTGTGGTGTATTCGTTATGGCCTGCTAGCTGGGTTCACACAGTACTCGCGAAAAGAATATGAGCCAAAATGCAGGTGCTTCTGCAATTGTTTCCACTCGTATAGATAAAATATAATGGGTAGCATAGACAGATCTCCTATCATTCAGCTTTTTACGTATTTCTCCAAGTAATTCTAATACTCACAATAAATCAGTTTTTCTTGCCTTTCATGCAGAAGAACCATCACATATCCACTTCTCTTTTAACAATTGTGGGTTTGATACATGCTAAGGCTTCCATTTATAGCGACATACTTTATGTTTTCGAGGATCCTCCATATGCAAGTTACCCCTTTAATATGATAAACACTCAGCGACAGAAATAAATTACAGTTAGCATTGCGGAAAGTAACTGTAAATATTTGGCTCTACTTACCACTCCCACCAAAATGTGGAACTGGAATCTTACCTGAAACAAAAAGAAAAGAAACGTTAGCTTTTCAGACTGGTAATTTCGGCTATGACAATAACATAGTTTTCGCTACAAAACATGCAGGAGCTATTCCCCAGACCCTTTACAACGTTCCGTTACACAGTTCATCATTAGATGGAACCATCTGCTCAGATTCCCTGCCAATATGAAAAGGTGTCGCCGTATCTTATTTCGAATTAGTTCTCAGATTGTCATTGGTTTGCGACCAAACACTGACACTCCCGCTTAACAGGAATCGAGATAAGGAAGCCACATTCTAATAAAATTAGTTAAATATCTGTCACTCTAGGAAAAAAGCTGTTTGCAGTGACAAAGACGAACACAAATTAAATGCATCAGGAGACTCTAAACACAAGATGATAAAGCATCTCCCGAGAAAAGAGTGGGATGAAGAGTGAAAAGCAGTGCAAGCAACAAGGGGAACACACCGACGACGCCAGCCAGACGTTGCCAGAGTAGTATTAGCTGCGGAATGGAATTCTTAGCCGTTAAATCCTGCATGATGTTTAATCACGGTCGACCCAAGCAAGATCTTCCCCACATCCACATCATACCATCTCCTCTGTGCCCATACAGTGAACAGGCTTTACTGTAACTCCACCGACAATATTTCAGAGATTGTTCAACAACATTTTCTAGGTATTTTAGTAAAATGGACCTGTGTGCTGGATCGATACAGAATAATAATGTAATTATGATTTATTCGGTTTGCTGCTCTAATTACTTTTATCTATGTGAAAGTACATCAACAACAGTGAAAAAGTTTGTAATATGCAATCGTCAAAACATACAACACAAAACTCAGGGTAAAGGTACTGTGACGTGGTTGCCGACGCTGTTGGAATAGCTCAACATATAGTCACAATATCGCTCTTGCAATGCACTGCATTCAGCAAACCCAACTGGCCAATTCTACATCAGTAGACCTATCCACACTTGTATGTATCACTGTTAACGTACAACTCACACCACTGCAAAAACAAATGCGAAACGGAACAGAACAGTATTGAATGCAATTTTGAGCATGAAGAGTGGGCATTACTATTGTCAACAGCAAGTACCATCAACGAACTGAAGATGGCAAGAACTATGCCCCTTACATGAAGTCATTAACTATCACCTAACTCACGTTGAGCGAACAGTAGGGCTGAACAAAAATGACTGACAAGGCACAATGCATCTTATAGAGGGTATAGTATGGACGTATTGGAAAAATTAATGTTGGGTTATGGTTTTTAAGTAATTCACACGACATGAAAACTTTGTGGAAACGCGTCGATTTACTGGAGGCTAGTTTATCCCAGGGAAGTATTCGAGTTGACCGTGGCCGGCTGGGGAGCGGCGAAGGGAAGCGACAATAGGCAGCTTAGGGCGGCTCAAGCTCTGAGAAAGCGGTAATGGGGTGTGGCCTCCAGCTGCCTTAAGATGAGTGACAGTGAGTGAGTGGTTGACCCCATGCTGTTGTACTGGGAAGCAGACTGAGAACTTGTACACCTGTTGATAAATCTTCGTCGTCCCGTTTTCAGTGAAACATGCGAGAAAGCCGCGGAGCGGTCAAAAGAGGCCAAAATATGCGTGTTTGTGACTATAGCAACATCACACTGAATTCACGGTCTGCAGAGTCTGAAGTAAATCAGGTGAAGAGCGACAGAATGAAATACACTGGCCTCCATGGGAACAGAGGACCGAGGAATTTGAAGTATTCTCTTGGGAGTCAGAATTCCGGAAAAATTGGTGTTTTGTGCAGACGCTAACCTTGATGGATGGCCTGGGAGGAGCTAAATAGCAGAAGTTGAGAGGAAGGGAAATTTTGTGGGAATTTGTTCACTTCCCAGAGCACGCATTGGTCGGCGCTGGGAAGCGACGCATAGTTAACGCGGCTTGCACTGCAATTGGCGTAAGTGATTTTGCTGGAGGGGAAACCGAGGCGAAGAGCGGACTGGGATAAGTCTCCGTAAAGGTCTTCCGTTCCCAGCTTGCCTAGAGTGTGGACGTGGCGTTCCTTACTCAGCTTGCCTGAGAAAGAGTGAGCATCTCTGCAGTTTAGGACTTAGCAAATGGAACGATTGAGCTTAGGAAGTTTTGGTTCAGCTATGTACTGAGCAAGATAGCTAGGAGAGAATAGACGAGCGCAGCCTTGCAGCACCACGAGGTCGGCCGACGTCCGCACAACGACGCCGCTCCTCCACGCTGTATTCGGTGATATTGCGCCCGCTCTGGCCGCTGATTAATTTGTTGGATCCCATCGGCGAGGGTTTCATGGGCCGTGTATTGTAGAATTCTTCTCGCACTTCGCATTACGCCTGGGTCAGTCGATAAGAATTACTTTTGAGGTATCGCGCTTTACTCCACGCAAACGCAATTTATTACCGCTGCGTGTTAAGAGAGTCATGTAATGTGATGATTGAAGGTCGTGAGTTAAAGTAAATCTGTGCTAATCGAGTGCATCTGTTTTCAATCAAGTAGTTGAAATCCCAGGTCACTTTCTTAATTAATTTTATGTTCAACATTTGCATCTGGTGTTCAATAGCTGAATATATCATCAATGTGCACCCCTTTTTAATTAAAAGTGATCAATTCTGAATCAATTGCTTGAGCCACCGCAGTTCAATAAGGAGTCACAGGGCCTTATTACTTTTTTTGCGTTATCCGATATTGCGGCAGTTTTGCACTCTCTGTTGATCTGTTAGTCAATTAGCTGGGGCGAACACACGACAAAACCAGATAAGTGACGGGTGGGGTGTTATAATTTTGCTTCCAAACAAGACACACAGAGTTTTCCGTCGATATTTCTATTTAAAAAAAATATTTATTTTAATAATGTGTCAGCTGCAAATTGACACCAATGACTGCTGGAAGATGTTTAAGAATATACCTAATACCGCGAGCTGTGAAAGGTCAACAATTTTTTTAAAGAACTCAGCCGTAAGCTGTAAAAATTGAAATAACTCCATACCAGAATCAGTTCGAGGACGCACAGTTAAAATTAAATGTGTAGATTACATGCATTCAATAGGAATTATTAGTGCAAATCGTATTGATCAGAAAAAACTAGCTGAAACTCCATCAGGTATTATGCCCGTTCGACTTCAGACTGGTATGGATGAGTGGAAAATGAGGGGATGAGACTGTGTTGAGTTTTATTGTTTGCATAGAATGTAAATGTGTGCTAGTTCCTCAGGTATAGTGTGAGGGATAGCTTTGGAAGTTTACGAAAAGATTTGAGGTTTCTTGGGCTTGCGGACTGATGAGGCTGTGGCGCGAAGTAGTACACGGTCTAGTCACATTAATATAACCATAGCCTATGTTCGATGTGAACGTTCAATAACCACTAACAATCGGTAGGTGCCATCACTAATAGTAGAGGGTATATAACGCGTTTAAGGGGGGGGGGGGGGATAGTGCAGTCGTCTTAATGCGGAAATGAAGTAATTTATCTGACGTCCAAATGAGTGTGATCATTGGCTTTCGGGCATAGGCTGGAAGCATTTCCGAAACGGGTAAATTTGTAAACGGTTCGCGTGCTGCCGTCGTTAAAGTATATACCGTCATGGTAAAAGGGCTGTATCCAAAACATGACAGGAATGAACAACGGTTGTAGCGATGGGTACTGGGGAAGAGACGTCAACTGTTGAGCAACTGACCGCCATGATGATTCAAGGGGTTCCCAATAGTATTTTCTCAACGACCGTTCAGCAAATGTTTCTGCTTATGGTACTCCGCAGTAGGCGCCTGGTTCATTCATCCATGTTGATTGCTGTTCATTGGTGACGAAGGCTGGAATTGTTGATGATGATGATGATGTTTTGGTTTGTGGGGCGCTCAACTGCATGGTTATCAGCGCCCGTACAATTATCCAATCTTTGCTTAGTCCAATTCCGCCACTTTCCTGGATGATGGTGAAATGATGAGGACAACACAAACACCCAGTCATCTCGAGGCAGGTGAAAATCCCTGACCCCGCCGGGAATCGAACCCGGGACCCCGTGCTCGGGAAGCGAGAACGCTACCGCGAGACCACGAGGGGCGGACGGCTGGAATTCACACTCTAGTACCGCAACTGGAAGCCCACTAAGCGCCGACAGGTAGCTTTTCAGATGTATAATTTTCCATCGGAGAAAGCAGAGAAAGCAGCCACGGTCTCAGAGCTGAGAGTCCATGCTGCTGCAAACGTCGTCGAACTGTTCGTGCAGATGGCTGTTGTCTTGCAAACGTCCCCATCTGTTGGCTCAGGGATGTAGACGTGGCTGCACGCTCCGTTACAGCCATGCGGATAAGATGCCTGTCATCTCGACTGCTAGTGATACGAGGCCGTTGGGATCCACCACGGCGTTCCGTATTACCCTCCTGAACCCACCGATTCCATATTCTGCTAACAGTCATTGGATCTCGACCAACGCGAGCAGCAATTTCGCGATAAACCGCAATCGCGATAGACTACAATCCGACCTTTATCAAAGTCGGAAACGTGATGGTACGCATTTTTCCTCCTTACACTAGGTATCACAACAACGTTTCACCAGGCAACGACGGTGAACTTCTGTTTATATATGACAAATCGTTTGGAAAGTTTCCTCATGTCAGCACGCTGTAGGTGTAGCCACTGGCGCCAACCTTGTGTGAATGCTCTGAAAAGTTAATTATTTGCATATGACAGCATCTTCTTCCTGTCGGTTAAATTTCGCTTCTGTAGCATATCATCTTCGTGGTGCAGCAGTTTTAATGGCCAGTAGTGTATTTACGTTCAGGCAGTTTCTTCCGCAAATAATTGAGGGTAACTGTGACCCTGACGTACAGTTCACGAGACAGTTTCAGAGGTGCACACTGCTAGGATTAAAACGAATCAATAGAGCAGTAGTTAGAAGAAGGAAGAGGCACTCGTATCTGAAGTTCCCTGTCAGGCAGCAAGACGCCGTGTCTCGTGCAGTCTCGGCTGCGGTGCAGCGGCGCCGCCTCAGTTTGTGTTGCCTTTTCTGCGTTGCCGATGCGGCGGCAGGCACACACACACCGTTTGTATGCAGCCAGGCATGCGCCAGCCACGTTGCCAAGCCCTGGCCTGCGAAAGGCGAATCCATGCCCCGGCAGCTGGCGCGCCCGAAACACCTGTTCACCTCGCTTCTCTTCCTGCTTTCACAGTAGCTGCGCCATCCTCAGTATCACCTTGAAGCTACTACTTGCACACTTAAAAAATACGCACTACTTTTCTTTAAGAACTACCAAGAAAGATTCAAATTTTTAACTTTCCTCTAAAAAAGCGAACAGGCCTTTTTTTCACACAGTAGCACTGGATGGTGAATTTGCAACAGACCACTAGAAAGCTACAGTCACCTTCGTTGATACGTAACACTGGTGTTTCGATAGAAATGATTGAAGCTGGAGCAAAAGTTATGAAAAAGGAACCTGAAAAATTAAATGTTCGCAACTGTATTTCAGGTGCATTCAGTACGCCACAACCGGTTTCACTATGAAGCAACATACTTAGGTGACCTGCAGAGCCGGCCGAAGTGGCCGTGCGGTTCTAGGCGCTGCAGTCTAGAACCGCGAGACCGCTACGGTCGCAGGTTCCAATCCTGCCTCGGGCGTGGAAGTGTGTGCTGTCCTTAGGTTAGTTAGGTTTAACTAGTTCTAAGTTCTAGGGGACTAATGACCTCAGACGTTGAGTCCCATAGTGCTCAGAGCCATTTTGACCTGCAGTATCAAAAACACGATTGGGTTAATTGCTAATATACGACTTAATGGATCTTATTTGTAATTGGCTAAGGTCAGAAACTGTATAATACACTACTGGCCATTAAAATTGCTACACCACGAAGATGAAGTGCTACAGACGCGTAATTTAACCGACAGGAAGAAGATGCTGTGATATGCAAATGATTAGCTTTTCAGAGCATTCACACAAGGTTGGCGCCGGTGGCGACACCTACAACGTGCTGACATGAGGAAAGTTTCGAACCGATTTCTCATACACAAACAGCAGTTGACCACGTTGCCTGGTGAAACGTTGTTGTGATGCCTAGTGTAAGGAGGAGGAATGCGTACCATCACGTTTCCGACTTTGATAAAGGTCGGATTGTAGCCTATCGCGATTGCGGTTTAACGTATCGCGAAATTGCTGCTCGCGTTGGTCGAGATCCAATGACTGTTAGCAGAATATGGAATCGGTGGGTTTAGGAGGGTAATACGGATCGCCGTGCCGGATCCCAACGGCCTCGTATCACTAGCAGTCGAGATGACAGGCATCTTATCGGCAAGGCTGTAACGGATCGTGCAGCCACGTCTCCATCCGTGAGTCAACAGATGGGGACGTTTGCAAGACAACAACAAGCATCTGCACGAACAGTTCGACGACGTTTGGAGCAGCATGGACTCTCAGCTCGGAGACCATGGCTGCGGTTACCCTTGACGCTGCATCACAGACAGGAGCGCGATGGTGTACTCAACGACGAACCTGGATGCACGAATGGCAAAACGTCATTTTTTCGGATGAATCCAGTTTCTGTTTACAGTATCATGATGGTCGCATCCGTGTTTGGCGACATCGCGGTGAACACACATTGGAAGCGTGTATTCGTCATCGCGATACTGGCGTATCAGCCGGCGTGATGGTATGGGGTGCCATTGGTTACACGTCTCGGTCACCTCTTGTTCGCATTGATGGCACCTCGAACAGTGGACGTTAGATTTCAGATGTGTTACGACCCGTGGCTCTACCCTTCATTCGATACCTGCGAAACCCTACATTTCAGCAGGATAATGCACGAACACATGTTGCAGGTCCTGTACGGGCCTTTCTGGATACAGAAAATGTTCGACTGCTGGCTCGTCACAGTACGCCAGTCACTACTCTTGATGAACTGTGGTATCGTGTTGAAGCTGCATGGGCAGCTGTACCTGTACACGCCATCCAAGTTCTGTTTGACTCAATGCCCAGGCGTATCAAGGCCGTTATTACGGCCAGAGGTGGTTGTTCTGTCTACTGATTTCTCATGATTTATGCACCCACATTGCGTGAAAATGTAATCGCATGTCAGTTTCAGTATAATATATTTGTCGAATAAATACCCGTTTATCATCTGCATTTGCTCTTGGTGTAGCAATTTTAATGGCCAATAGTGTAAATTTATGAAATTTTCTGTTCCTTCAATCACTTTTCACTAATATTTCGACAGCATGCTGCAATTATCAAGGTGCATTACAGTTACATGTACATTAACGTGAAATGTGATGAGGTTCATTTGCTGGGTGTGCTAGTGAGGTTACGTACCGAACTTTTAACTATTTATGTTGGAAATTTGTCTGGCACACAGAGCACAGAAATAACACATCACCATTACGTAGTTAAAGTTTTGCCATTGTTAAAAAAGGGGACAGGCGATCTGTGATGTTAAAATGTGTGGGATCAGTATGAACACTGGGTAAACATGGTGATCCAGCTGTAGCTAGCTTTGCTGTTTATGCAACCCGCAACACCTTCAGAAACTACACACGAGATTTTATTTTCTTTTGCTCGCTGTACGCAATCTTAGTCTTGGAGAGAAAATGAATATGACCTCTTTGTAGGAAATTTAATGTAGTTAAATTTTGAGTCTTGTTCCTTGTTGGGAGGGGGGGCCAAAGGGCGGGGGAAGCGGGGCTACAGTTTTCTAGTTATTCAAAAGGCCTTTTAATGTCATTTTCGTACGTTTTTCTTGAATAATTCGAAAATGGCCTTTAGCGAAAACGCATCTCAGTACAAAATTTAACGGACTAAATTTCCTACAAAAATGTCCTGTTTGCAGTAGAGGGCGAGAGCGTGTGTGTGTGTGTGTGTGTGTGTGTGTGTGTGTGTGTGTGTGTGTGTGTGTGTGTGCGTGTGTTTGATACATGGCTACCGTTGTAAATTATGCAACCATGTACACCTGACCTGCTGTAGTGTGTACAACAAGAGTGAATCAGCTCCACAGATTATGACGATGTGATAGTTCAAACGGTTCTGAGCACTATGGGACTCAACTTCTGAGGTCATCAGTCCCCTAGAACTTAGAAATACTTAAACCTAACTAAGGACATGACACACATCCATGCCCGAGGCAGGATTCGAACCTGCGACCGTAGCGGTCGCGCGGTTCCAGACTGTAGCGCCTAGAACCGCTGGCCGGCAAAGGTTTCGGACTTGAGTATGACCGCACGTCGGGAATGAACAGACTTCGAACACGGAATGATAGTTGGAACTAGACGCATGGGACATTCCATTTGGTAAATCATTAGGTAATTCAATACTCCAAGATCCACAGTGAAGAGTGTGGCGAGAATACTGGACTGCAGGCATTACCTCTCACCATGGACAACGAAGTGGCCGACGGCCTTCGTTTAACGACCGAGAGCAGCGGTGTTTGCTAACAGACAAGCAACACTGCTTGAAATATCCACAGAAATAATTGACGTACGACGAACGTATCCGTTAGGACGGTTCGGAGAAATCTGGCGTTAATGTGCAATGGCAGCAGACGACCGAGTGCAGTGCTTCTGCCAACAGCACGACGTCGCCTTCATCGCCTCTCCTGGGATCATGACGACTGGAAAACCGTGGTCAGTTCAAGTCAGTCCCGATTTCAGTCGATAAGAGCTGATGGTGAGGATCGAGGGTGGCTCAGACTCCACGAAAGCCGCGCGGGATTAGCCATCGGTCTTAGGCGCTGCAGTCATGGACTGTGCGACTGGTCCTGGCGGAGGTTCGAGTCCTCCCTCGGGCATGGGTGTCTGTGTTTGTCCTTAGGATAATTTAGGTTGTGTAGTGTGTAAGGTGAGGGACTGATGACCTTAGCAGTTAGGTCCCATAAAATTTCACACACATTTGATTTTTTTTTGAGGCTCCACGAAGCCATGAACCCAAGTCGTCAACAAGGCACTGTGCAAGCTGGTGGTGACCCCGTAATGGTGCGGGCTGTGTTTACATGGAAGGCACTGGGTCCTCTGTTCCGGCTGAACTGATCATTGACTGCAAATGGTTATATTTGGCTACTTGGAGAGCATTCGGAGTCATTCATGGACCTCATGTTCCCAAACTACGATGTCATGCCACTGGACCGCAGTTGTTCTCGTTTCGTTTGATGAACATTCTGGACTATTTCGAGCGAATGATTGGCCACCCAGATCGCCGAAACGAATCTCATCAAGCATTTATGGGGTTAAGTCCCATAGTGCTCAGAGCCATTTGAACATTTATGGGGCATAATCGAGTGTTTATGCACAAACTCCCAGCTGCACTACGCGCGGCAAAAGAAGGTCCGACAGAAAATCGGGAGGTATCCCATGCCTTTTGCCACCTCTGTGTGAATTATATGTACCTCACATCGAACGTCCGTCAACAGACATCTATCAGACACGATCGTTTTGTGTAAATGTAGCTACTTACCGTTTTCTATATGCAAGGACGATCTGACATTTTGTAATCACTGTTTTTGTCCCTCCTGTATTGTGCACAATTCTTCTATTCTACTATTCATTGTAAGAGGTATGCGCTATATGCGCTGCCTGCAATATGCAAGGCATAGGAAAGTCTCTGACCAGAGAGCAGTATGTAGTTAATTGTTGCTTGTCGCTAGTCGACAATAGTCTTCAGTAGTCTGCAGTAGTCTGCGTGAGTCTGCGGTAGTCGGCAGCAGTCGGCGCGTGTCTGCGGTCTGCCCTGGTCGGGACTCTGGAGGATGAGTATTATTGTAGAAGGTAAAGAAGCAGCCTCTCTAGTAATGCCGCATATCTAGTAATGTATGTTAACTGCCATTCAATTTCTTTAAAAAAAAATGCCCCAATAATAATTTTTATAATATAAAGTAATTTAAAAAAAAAGCACTCATTTCAATTTAAAGAATATATCTAACGCATGATCATTCCCTTCAAGAATCACAAAAAATATAGGCCAGCATTGCACGAAGCTGTGCCGAAAAATTTTTAGGTAAGAGCAGATATATTCGCAGTTTTTATTGAGGTAGGAATTTTTTTTGTTTTTTTATTCAGAGTACGGGCCCGTGGCGCAGCGCTGCTGTCGTCATAAAATTTACCAGGTTACTGAATTTTTTCTATTATTTTGGTGTTTAGAAATTTTTCTGTTTCGAACTTAACATTAAATGAGAAAAGAATTTTGTGGGTACATTAAACGTGAATGCATTTCTGCACGGAGATTATAAATGGGAACCAATTTTGTTCAGAGGTTACAATATTTAAAATTCATTTAATTCTTATTTCCGAGGGGATGTTACACTTGATTCATTTTTATAATATTTTTGTGGGGAAGTTACATCATTGTATGCAATTTTTGCAAATATTCGAATAAATGGTTGGTATCCTTTACGCTGGACTGTCATCGTTGTAATACGTTCATCTAAAAATTTTGTTTACGCGTTCATGGCGTAAATAATATGTCAAACGAATTTACATTTTGCTTTTAAGCTGAGCTTTTATCGGCGCGTATTTATTAGATTATACTCTCACGCTCAAGGTCACTGCATTTGTTTGAAGCGATTGTAATATCCTGCAATCGACATATCGCACTCGACAGATGTCAAACACGACGTATACGTATACGTTGAGCGACACTGCCTGGTTAGCTCAGTACAGCGCAGCAAGTCGTTAGGTCATTCAACATACTGTTGACCGTGCATGTGTCAGGCTGTCGCTGGAGTGAACCACTGTGCTCGGTGTGTTAAAGAATGTGCCTGATAGCGTTATTTCTCTGTTCGGTCTGGTGTCTAATAGTAAACCGCGTCATTAGAAACCAAACATAGAGAATCGAATTCCAGTCGGACCACTGATTTTTCGATCTGCATTTAACCAAGCCCTCCCCTTTCAGTGATGTGGAAATTCACCAAAAACGACACGTGCTTCGGAATCTAAACTGTAGGTCCCCTTTCCACTTTTAAATCACAGGGGTTGGATTACGGATACGCGTTGCTGAAGTGGCATTTATTTGGAGGTGATACTTCTGGCGATCAGTCATTTTGGAAACATGATACAGGCCGTTACTAACTTTTCTTCAAAATTAGTTACGAAGATTGTTGGTGAATTGTGATGTGTTACATATATTTTATTAATTGCATGTTTTAGCAGCTTTTAGCCTGATCCGTGTCTTGTTTAAATAAACATTATTGCTCGCAAAATTTTTTACCAAATGTTTACGAAAGACAATACCCTAAAACTAGAATCATGCTGTAATTTTAAATTTGTCCATGTTACTTGCAACTGGTTCTAGTCTGCGACCGTATTGCGTAATTTATAAAATAAAAGTTTTTCCGCTTGAGTCATGTTTTTATTCCAGTATTTATTGGCGCAGCGTGTTTCGGGAGCTTGCTGCTGTCGTGAGGTGCTAACAGTCATTTACACACTGATTGTTCCACTGCCACATTCCCGTGAAATGCGAAAGATTTTTTTTTTTTACTGTTTCTGCCGGTGACGTTTCTGTTCTAAAACTTTGTTGCCCATGTAGAGGATATGTAAACTTACAGGGTGTTTCAAAAATGACCGGTATATTTGAAACGGCAATAAAAACTAAACGAGCAGCGATAGAAATACACCGTTTGTTGCAATATGCTTGGGACAACAGTACATTTTCAGCCAGACAAACTTTCGAAATTACAGTAGCTACAATTTTCAACAACAGATGGCGCTGCAAGTGATGTGAAAGATATAGAAGACAACGCAGTCTGTGGGTGCGCCATTCTGTACGTCGTCTTTCTGCTGTAAGCGTGTGCTGTTCACAACGTGCAAGTGTGCTGTGGACAACATGGTTTATTCCTTAGAACAGAGGATTTTTCTGGTGTTGGAATTCCACCGCCTAGAACACAGTGTTGTTGCAACAAGACGAAGTTTTCAACGGAGGTTTAATGTAACCAAAGGACCGAAAAGCGATACAATAAAGGATCTGTTTGAAAAATTTCAACGGACTGGGAACGTGACGGATGAACGTGCTGGAAAGGTAGGGCGACCGCGTACGGCAACCACAGAGGGCAACGCGCAGCTAGTGCAGCAGGTGATCCAACAGCGGCCTCGGGTTTCCGTTCGCCGTGTTGCAGCTGCGGTCCAAATGACGCCAACGTCCACGTATCGTCTCATGCGCCAGAGTTTACACCTCTATCCATACAAAATTCAAACGCAGCAACCCCTCGGCGCCACTACCATTGCTGCACGAGAGACATTCGCTAACGATATAGTGCACAGGATTGAGGACAGCGATATGCATGTGGGCAGCATTTGGTTTACTGACGAAGCTTATTCGTCAATAAACAGAACTGGCGCATATGGGGAACCGAAAAGCCCCATGTTGAAGTCCCATCGTCCCTACATCCTCAAAAAGTACTGGTCTGGGCCGCCATTTCTTCCAAAGGAATCATTGGCCCATTTTTCAGATCCGAAACGATTACTGCATCACGCTATCTGGACATTCTTCGTGAATTTGTGGCGGTACAAACTGCCTTAGACGACACTGCGAACACCTCGTGGTTTATGCAAGATGGTGCCCGGCCACATCGCACGGCCGACGTCTTTAATTTCCTGAATGAATATTTCGATGATCGTGTGATTGCTTTGGGCTATCCGAAACATACAGGAGGCGGCGTGGATTGGCCTCCCTATTCGCCAGACATGAACCCCTGTGACTTCTTTCTGTGGGGACACTTGAAAGACCAGGTGTACCGCCAGAATCCAGAAACAATTGAACAGCTGAAGCAGTACATCTCATCTGCATGTGAAGCCATTCCGCCAGACACGTTGTCAAAGGTTTCGGGTAATTTCACTCAGAGACTACGCCATATTATTGCTACGCATGGTGGATATGTGTAAAATATCGTACTACAGAGTTTCCCAGACCGCAGCGCCATCTGTTGTTGACAATTGTAACTACTGTAATTTCGAAAGTTTGTCTGCCTGAAAATGTACTGTTGTCCCAAGCATATTGCAACAAACGGTGTATTTCTATCGCTGCTCGTTTAGTTTGTATTGCCGTTTCAAATATACCGGTCATTTTTTAAACACCCTGTATGTGGCACACAGAGCACTGTAACAGATCACTTCGCATTTTCTCATACAGCTGTTTACAGAAGAGTGGCTAGAGCATACTTCAACTGCTGAGATAATACATGCTTCGACTGCTAAGATACTATAAACACAAAGAGCAGAGTACTTTCTTATACAACCATATTTACATCACGACACATCTTATACAATGTGATTTTCAATATTTATTTAATTATTCAGTATTAATCAGTTTTAACGCCACAAGCCCTCACTAATTGACTCTTTTCCCACAAGCATTCTCTCTTTTTATTAATGGAACAAGCATCCGAAACTGGAGGATTTTTGAAGAACATTAGGCTGTTGTTACCTAACGTATCAGGCAAACAAGCTTCCCACTGACATTTGTAGAAAATGTAATTTGTTTTAAAACGAGAGAATCATGTGGGACATACACAACGTGACCCAGCAACATATGCGCGAGTCATATACTGAACAAACCCGCAGGGAAAGTAAGAAGACTTGTATTTAGCTATTGCTTGCTACTGAATAATTCGATAGAAATCTCAGCAGCTGAATACTGTATTACCGCAGCAGTTACGGAATCGTTGCCGCGCGCTCTCGCGCGCTCTCTCTCTCCCCGTGTATGTGCGTGGTGTGTGTGTGTGGGGGGGGGGGGGGGGGGAGGGGTTGGGGAACGATAGTTTTGTTTCTGTTCTCCCCGTGCTGAGTTTCAAACAAGGATATGTTGCCACAGCATATAAATAAAGGTATCTTTGCAATTTTGTAAATAATACGACACAAAGAATATTGCGCGCATTAATTAATCTTTATGGACAGTGGAATCAATATTACTGCACACAGAGTCACTGGCCCAACCAGAAAATAATTCTTTCGCATTTCATAGGTACGTGACAATATAATGTATAAATAACAATTAGCCATTCGTTAATGACAATACGTTGCCGAAACGGAACCTGAAATTATGTTGTAATACAAATATGACGAACTGAAAAAGTGCTGTTTTATAGAATGCAGTAATTATTATCATTCACTAGAAAGAAAAGTCATAACATTATAACTCTATCAGCCTCCTACCCTTACCGTATTAGCAAACATCCTCACCAACTGCACAGGGAAGGAAGAACATACGTTCGTCAACCAAAGGAACAAGATGGTTTCACTGGCATGGATTCTGAGAAACTTTTTGTCTCAGTTCCAACAAGAATTGTACTGCCTGCTATTGAGGAACAAGACACTGATTCGGTAAGGTTTCAGACTACTCTCTACATTGATGACGTGTGATGAAAGTTGTAGCACCATTGAACGTCCTTCAGCATACTAACGCTAGAAACAGTGAAATGTCATCTGAATGCAGTTAGTTCAGAATTAATCCATTAACATATACTCTTACATTTTCCCATTTAAATGACCATAAGCTTCCTCTGGTACTACTGAGAACAGTTTTCATAATGTAGACTTTCTTTTTACGAGGGTAATCCCAAAGTAAGGTCTCCTATTTTTTTTTATAAGTACATAGACCTGTTTATTTCTACAATGGTTTACATCAGTTTACAGCTTGAACATTTAGCTATTTTTCAACATAATCACCATTTCTGTCGATGCACTTCTGTAGACACTGTGGCAGTTTTTGTATGCCCATGTCATATCAGCTCGCCGCCGTGCTGTTCAGAAAGTTATGAACCTCTTCTTTCACCTCGTCGTCGGAGCTGAATCGCTTTCCGGCCAAATGTTCTTTTAACCTAGGGAACAGCTGATAGTCACTGGCCGCCAAGTCAGGACTATAAGGTGGGTGGGTGTGCCTTTTGGCATCCTTTAGTAACACGATGTTGGCTCTCCTGCCAACCCACAACATTGGCGACGAGACAATACCGCGTTCATAACTATACTGCCCTGATTTACTTGTGTAATGGCTTCGCCACCATCTCCAGATGTACTGTCCAAATTTTATCGCTTACAGAATCAGCAGACGCAGGCCTTACTGGATGCCCTTGGACAGCTCGTCCAGGGTCAACATGGAATGCAAAACGATGCGGCAGCTGCCGCCCCACCACTAACGCAGCCACAACACGCAGTTGCACCTACTTTTCGTCCTTTTGATGCTGCACTGGAAAGCTGGACGGAGTGGTCACGCCAATTTGGATTCTATCTCGCTGCCTACAGAATTCAAGGTAACGAGCGGCAGCCTTCTTTGTTGTCCTCAGTAGGGGTGAACACGTACCGTGTGACAGTCAAATTATTTCCCCGACGCGACGTAGCAACTCTGTCCTATGACGTAATTTTGTCTGCATTAAATGCATATTTCAAAGAATCAGTCAATGTAGTTGCCAAACGGTATACCTTCTTTCGTACAAAACGTACGGCAGGTCAGACTAATCGGGATTGGGTTGCAACCTTGCAAGGCCTTACTAGGGATTGTGCTTTTGAGTGTCAATGTGGACTCCCTTATTCAGATACTATGGTGCGTGATGCAATTGCACAGAACGTTTCTGATGTTCGTATAAGGGAACAGATTTTGAAACTAGTCAATCCCTCCCTTCAACAAGTGATGGACATATTGGGTCGGCAGGACACACTTGACTTTGCTCAGGAATCATTTGAAACTTCGCCACCCGTGTGTCAGGTTAACCGGCCCGCCGGGCGAGCTGCACGGAACAGTAAACAGTCCATCACGCCTGGCCGCGCCGCTGCCGCCAGGCTCTCAGCCACGTGTACCGCGCCGGCAAGCAAATGCAGTGCTAAAATCATGCCCGCGGTGTGCTACTAGACATTCGCGTGAGAATTGCCCGTCACGACAAGCTATTTGCTTTTACTGTAATAAAAAAGGACATGTTCAAAGTGTTTGCCAGAAAAAGCTCTGATCGGAAACCCAAAATCATTCCAGGCCCTTTGCTTCACGCCGGAATTGGAATCGAACCAAGGATACTCAGGCCCACGACACTTCGCCCATGGAAATTCATATAGTTCATGCCACTCCACCCAGTGCCACTCTCTCTAACAGTGACTGTGTTCGTCCCACAAATAGTGTGCGTCGACATCGCTGGAACTCCCGTCAAGTCACAAGTGATTTGGTACCAGTGTCAGTTTACGTTGCACGAGACAGTCGCTCTTGTCATCAGCAGGACAATAAAATTTTTGTGGACTTGGATATTAACGGCAAAGTGATACTATTCCAGCTCGATACCTGGGCTGCAGTTTCACTGATCAATCAAGACACTTACAATCTGCTGGGCACACCACTGTTGCGTGCCGCGACTGTTAAGTTAACTACCTATTCAGGTCATGAGATCCCTGTGTTAGGACAGTGCAGCCTTCTTGCAACATACAAGGGACAAACAAAACTTGTGTCATTTTACGTCCTTCGTTTTTCTTCTGCAGTGAACTTGTTTGGTTTCTATTTATTTCAGTTTTTTAACTTGTCTATAGTAAATCAGGTCCTATCAGTGAACCAGACCGTGCCTTCCGACAGCGTTTCTCGTCTATCTGAAGAATTTGCAGACTTTTTGCACCGGGCCTCGATTGCGCTAAGAACTATAAAGCACATTTGGAACTGAAAGTAAACGCGAAACCGAAATTTTTCAGAGCGCGCAATGTTCCCCACGCATTGCGTGATGAGGTCGCAAAAACATTACACGATTTGGAATCACAATTGAACGTGTGCAGGCTTCTCTTTGGGCATCACCCTTAGCAATTTTGCCAAAACCTTCCGGAAAATTGAGACTTTGTGTGGACTTCAAGGCAACAGTGAATCCACAACTAGTGACTGCAACTTTTCCTGTACCCCGCCCGGAAGATCTTTTTGACAAACTGTGCCCCGGTAAATATTTTTCGAAGTTGGACCTAGCAGATGCGTACTTGCAAATACCGGTGGACGAAGAATCCCAGCGCGTTTTGGTGGTTAACACGCATCTTGGTTTGTATCGATTCAAACGACTGCCATTCGGGTGTGCATCCGCCCCTGCATTGTTTCAGCAATATCAACAAATTGTTTGTGCGTCGGTCCCTACGGCAGCAAACTATCTGGACGATATTGTGATCTCCGGAAAGACGGAAGAAGAACATTTAGCCAATCTCAGAACATTCTTTCAGGTCTTGCGACAAAATGGTCTTCGCTTGCGGAAAGACAAATGTGTGTTTTTTGCTCGTGACTTGCCCTATCTGGGACATGTACTCAATGCCCAAGGCATACATCCCAGTCCCGAGCACCTCCGTGCCATACAAGACCTGCCTTCGCCGCAGAATTTGAAGCAGCTACAGAGTGTGCCGGGAAAAATTAACTATTATCACCGATATGTTTCACATGCCTCTTCCATTTCAGCTCCGCTTCATCACTTACGCCGTAAAGGTGTTCCGTTCGTCTGGACGACGGAATGCGAACGCGCCTTTCGCCAGTTGAAATCGGCGTTGCTTTCCAATACTTGCCTTACGCCATTCGATCCCCAGAAGCCCCTTTTGTTGATGGTGGATGCATCGGATTTCGGGATCGGTGCTGTGCTTGCGCACAAAGATGGTTCGCACGATCGCCCTATTGCCTCTGCGTCTAAATTACTCTCGTCTGCGCAAAGAAATTATTCACAGATCGAGAAAGAAGCATTGGCTCTCGTATTTGGTGTTACAAAGTTTCATGATTTCTTGTATGGTCGTCACTTTACCATCATCACAGACCACAAACCTTTGACATCGCTTTTTCATCCGACCAAGCCTGTACCTCCACGTACAGCGCAGAAATTCAATCGCTGGTCTAATTTCCTCTCGCAGTACCGCTACGATATCTTGTATCGGTCTACAGCTAAGCACGGAAACGCCGATGCGTTGTCCCGTTTGCCTGTTGCTGAGGATAGAGCATTCGATTCCTCCGAACTTGCTTACATGTTCATTGAGTCGGAAACCGATGACGTGGTCGAATCGTTTCCGATTGATTTTCGTCGTGTAGCTACAGCCACAGCTGCCGACCCTGTCCTTGCTACCGTTCTGCGTTTTGTTACTACGCAATGGCCCTTGTCAAAGTCACGGATCGGGGATCCGTTGGTTCGCCGATTTTTTGCTCACCAGGAGAGACTTTTTGTACCACGTGGTGTTTTGCTGTTGCGTTCTGATAATGATCAGTCCAGGGTCGTGGTCCCACGTTCGTTACAGTCCTCTGTCTTACAACTTCTCCACCAAGGACATTGGGGTATAGTGCGGACGAAACAACTTGCTCGTCAGCACTATACTTGGTTCGGAATCGATGCCGCGATTACGAATATGTGCTCTTCTTGCATGGTGTGTGCAGAACAACAATCAGCACCACCGCGGAAATTCTTTGCATTGCCACAAGCCACTTCCCCTTGGCAACGCTTACACATCGATTTTGCTGGTCCATTCAGGAATGCTCGATGGTTGGTTGTTATAGATTCATTCAGTAATTTTCCTTTTGTTTTCCGGATGTCTTCCACGACGTCATCTGCCACCATCCAAGCGTTATCCGCTATCTTTTGCATTGAAGGTCTTCCACAGACTATTGTTTCCGACAATGGCCCACAATTCATGTCCGCAGAATTTCAGTCATTCTGCAAGGCCAATGGTATTCAACATCTGACGTCCGCGCCGTTTTCGCCACAGTCAAACGGTGCCGCTGAACGATTGGTCAGGACTTTCAAGTCACAGATGTTGAAGTTGAAAGCGTCTCATTCTCGGGAGGACGCGTTATTGCTCTTTTTATCCTCGTATCGCTCTCAGCCCCGAGATGGTCGCTCGCCAGCTGAGTTGCCCTCATCGAACTTCGATGTCTTTGCTACATCCGCCGCATCAGGTTCCTGTACAGCGGCAGACACCTGCTTTTGCTCCAGGCGACGTTGTCTACTACCGCCACTATCGAGGTTCACGGCGTTGGCTCGAATGGCGCATTCTTCGCTGCCTCGGCCGCGCAATGTATCTAGTTTTGGGGGCCTCTGGTGAGGTGCGTCGGCATCTCAATCAGCTGCGCCTCTGTCGTCGCACGGGATCTGCCGCTCCCCGGGATCTGCCGCTTTCAGCGACGGTGCCGTCCGGTCAGCGCCCTGGGGACCCATCTACTGGCTCGCCTCGGCCCCAGGTGTTACCGACGCTGCCTTCCATTTTGCCCCATGGCGACGCGCCGCCGTCGCCGCCGCCGCCGCCGCCGCCGCCGCCGCAGCCGCCGCCTGTTCTCCCGCCGGCGACGCCCGCAGTGGACGCGTCGCTGCAAACGCCGGGCGCCTCCCTGGGTCACGCGCCGCCTATCGCTTCCCGTGACCAGTTGTCCTCCGACATGGAACTCTGGCCCGCTCCCGACCATGTGTCGTCTTCGCCCGTCGGGTGCCCCGGCCCGATGGAGGTCGACCCTTCGGCCCCTCCTGTCTCTCTACGGGCGCATACACCGCATGTTGGCGTGCACCCTGGCGCAGATTTTCAGGCGTTTCCTAGTTCCCCGCGGTACGAATGGCAGGGTGCGGGTGGCACAGCCTTGCCTGTTGTTAGGCTCCCCACCTCGTCGCATACGTCAACATGGGGTCCTCCCCACGGCGGGCGGAAGCCTTATGCCACAACTGTACGCCGATTTGCGGGGGAGGAAAGTGGTATCACCGCCAGACATCACACTTGCTCGGTGGTAGCTTTTAAATCGGCCGCGGTCCATTAGTATACGTCGGACCCGCGTGTCGCCACTATCAGTGATTGCAGACCGAGCGCTGCCACACGGCAGGTCCAGAGAGACTTCCTAGCACTCGCCCCAATTGTACAACCGACTTTGCTAGCGATGGTTCACTGACAAAATACTCTCGAGACGATAGTTAGCATAGCCTTCAGCTACGTCATTTGCTACGACCTAGCAAGGCGCCATTACCAGTTACTATTTATACTGAATCATGTACCGTCAAGAGCGACGTTCACCATTTATGGATTAAAGTTAAGTATTCCACCAGCTACGTCCGTTTTCTCTAAATTCTGATTTCCTTGATCTGTTCCAGACCTCACGCCAGCCTGCGTTAGCTAAAACGTGTGCCTTTCGGCTTCCTCTAGTAACACGATGTTGGCTCTCCTGCCAACCCACAACAGAAAGTATGATAGACGAACATTACTGCATGCCATTATAGAATATGAGGTGTAGTCATGTTTCAGTAAGTAAATAAAAAATGTGTTCTTAAATCTTCTTTCCCTACATGTATAAACTGAAGTCACCTGCCCACTACTTTTTCTACGTCGGGGTGGGGGGTGGGGGTGGGGGGGAAGGCGGGGCGCTAGTCTGAGGAACTACTGTTGAGATTTTTGATACAGTCTTGCCATTTCCAGGACCGCCCCGGTAGCTGAGTGGTCAGTGCGACAGAATGTCAATCCTAAGGGCCCGGGTTCGATTCCCGGCTGGGTCGGAGATTTTCTGCGCTCAGGGACTGGGTGTTGTCCTAATCATCATCATTTCATCCCCACCGATGCGCAAGTCGCCGAAGTGGCGTCAAATCGAAAGACTTGCACCCGGCGAACGGTCAACCCGACGGGAGGCCCTAGTCACACGACATTTCCATTTCCTGGACCAATGTTTTGACTTTGTTCGATATCGCTAACAGGCAAAAATAGTTGAGATTCTAGATTCCCAGGATGGATACATACACGTAAGTAAGTTTGTTCGGAGACCTATTCGCACTTGCCCAGTTTCACTTACCTTAAATTACAACGTTTGATTTCTTGTGGTTATGTCCAGTGTGAAATAAGGGTCTTCTACGCGCCTGCCCTTCCCTATCTTGCAATCCACCCATGCTCATCCCAGCGGCCACCGCCCCCCTCCACCACTACCGCTGCCAGGGGCAACAGCACCATTAACTCCCTCGTTGTGGCAGAAGCGCGAACATCGTGTAGCTGGTTTTTCACTTGAGAAGGCCTCAGCACGAGGGATCAGAGGGCTCGTGGTCTGTATTTACGCTTCTCCAGAGAGGGGCCGTTTGCTCGCGCTGCAACAGTGTGTTACAGGAGAGTGGCAGAGAGAGAGAGTAGGTGTGTGAAGTGCGGCTAGTGCCCCTTGGCCGAGATGACGTCGCACGAAGGCGCCGTCGTCTCAAAATAGCGGCACCTAGGCGAGCGGCCGACAGGCATAAAGGCGCGCAGGCTATAATTACGCGAGCGACGCCTCGCGGCCACCAGTTCAAGGCCGGCGGGGCCCATGTGGGGAGGCACCTTTCTCCCTCCCTGCCGACGTGACTATCCGCGTAGACCCGGCGCGTCCCGATGGCGCCGCCTCTGTTCCAGCTAGAGCCGAGCCGAACACATAGCCTAATGGACTGACGAGGTCTGCATGGATGTGGACCTGTGCAGTTGGTCTGTTTTGTTGTAGGGCGCGAAACCAACTCTGGTCATACGCGCCCAAGTCAAAACTGTAGAACACGAAGACAGAGAGGAGTTAGAAAACGACTACACTTTAGTCCTAATCGACGTAAGAGAAGGCAGCTAGAGACAGGGACGTGGAGACAGGGCTATAACATACACCATCGAGAAACGGAGGTCCATAGACATGTCCAGTGTTGAATATCCGCGGTATACACTCTCTGACCAAAAGTATGGTTGAAATGGCTCTAAGCACTATGGGACTCAACATCTGAGATCATCAGTCCCCTAGAACTTAGAACTACATCTACATCTACATACATACTCCGCAATCCACCATACGGTGCGTGGCGGAGGGTACCTCGTACCACAACTAGCATCTTCTCTCCCTGTTCCACTCCCAAACAGAACGAAGGAAAAATGAATGCCTATATGCCTCTGTATGAGCACTAACCTCTCTTATCTTATCTTTGTGGTCCTTCCGCGAAATATAGGTTGTGCGGCAGTAAAATTGTACTGCAGTCAGCTGGTTCTCTAAATTTCCTCAGTAGCGATTCACGAAAAGAACGCCTTCTTTCCTCTAGATACTCCCACCCGAGTTCCTGAAGCATTTCCGTAACACTCGCGCAATGATCAAACCTACCAGTAACAAATCTAGCGCTGGTCGGAGTCGCCGAGCGGTTCTAGGCGCTACAGTTTGGAACCGCGCGACCGCTACGGTCCTGCTTCGGGCATGGATGTGTGTGATGTCCGTAGGTTAGTTAGATTTCAGTAGTTCTAAGTTCTAGGGGACTGATGACCTCAGAAGTTAAGTCCCATAGTGCTCAGAGCCATTTGAACCATTGAACAAATCTAGCAGCCCGCCTCTGAATTGCTTCCATGTCCTCCCTCAATCCGACCTGATAGAGATCCCAAACGCTCGAGCAGTACTCAAGAATAGGTCGTATTAGTGTTTTGTAAGCGGTCTCCTTTACAGAGGAACCACATTTTCCCAAAATTCTACCGATGAACGGAAGACGACCATCCGCCTTCCTCACAACTGCCATTACATGCTTGTTCCACTTCATATCGCTCTGCAATGTTACGCCCAAATATTTAATCGACGTGACTGTGTCAGGCGCTACACTACTAATGGAGTATTCAAACATTACGGGATTCTTTATCCTATTCATCTGCATTAATTTACATTTATCTATATTTGGACTTAGCTGCCATTCTTTACACCAATCGCAAATCCTGTCCAAGTCATCTTGTATCCTCCTAGAGTCTCTCAACGACGACACCTTCCCGTACACCTCAGCATCATCAGCAAACAGCCGCACATTGCTATCCACCCTATTCAAAACATCATTTATGTAGATAGAAAACAGCAGCGGACCTACCACACTTCCCTGGGGCGCTCCAGATGATACCCTCACCTCCGATGAACACTCACAATCGAGGACAACGTACTGGGTTCTATTACTTAAGAAGTCTTCGAGCCACTCACATACTTGGGAACCAATCCCATATGCTCGTACCTTAGTTAGGACTCTGCAGGTCTACTTAAACCTAACTAACCTAAGGACATCACCCACATCCATGCCCGAGGCAGGATTCGAACCTGCGACCGTAGCAGTCGCGCGGTTCCAGACTGTAGCGCCTAGAACCGCTCGGCCACCCCGGCCGGCACAAGCTTGAACAATCGTCTTTTAAATTGTGTGTTAGAGAAGGTAGTTCGAGAAAGGAGGAAGGCCATCAACTAGGAAGAAATCCAAACAAGATCACTGTCGACTGTTTCGCCTTCGCAGATGACATGGCATTGATTACAGATTTGCTAGATTTGCTGCTGGTAAACCTTTCGGGATGTGAGGTCGTGGTCCAAGAAACTCTTCCGCTTCTGACGTTTCGTCCAGGACTGCGCTGGACATCTTCAGAGTCGGCAAGACTCAGCGGAAGAGTTCCTCTGAAGATGTCCAGCGCAGTCCTGGACAAAACGTCAGAAACGAAAGAGTTCCGTGGACCACGACCTCACATCACGACAGGTTTACCGGCAGCTATGTCATCCGGTCGTGGAAGCCTTCATTCTATGATCGCCAGATAATGCCCAAGAACAAAGAAGAGAACTGCAAAAACAAGCAGCCAAAGTTGGACAACAAATATCCTTTGAAAAAACAAAGTTCATGACAAACATCTATGATGCTCCTCAAAACATTGCAGTAGACATCAATACAACACACAAAACAGATTCCTTTAAATATCTAGGAGAGTGGATTACATACAATGCAAAAGAAAAGACGGCTATAGAAACTAGAGTGCACAAAATGGAAAGAGTGTTTCGTATGACCAAAAACGTTTATAACAAAAAATCGTTGTCCTGGAACACGAAATTAAGACACTACCAAACAGTGGCCAGACCTGAAGCTGTGCTAACAAGAAATGGAGATCATGAGAAACTAGAGAATGTCGAAAGAAGAATTTTAAGGACAATACTGGGAGCTAAAAGAAACGATAATGCTGAATACAGGTTAAGACTAAACCAAGAGTAGCTACATACTGTGTTTATTTGTGTACATAGCGTAATAACGCACGTTAGAAGAAACAATCTTATGTGAATACCACAAGGCAGTGCACTCGACACCAGCTCTGCATATAGCTACTCTTAGTCCACAAGATGTTTCTGAAGCACCTCCATCTGAAGATGAACCTGCAGTGGTTCGAAAACATGTTCAAGGTCGAATAAATAGTAAAAAAGCGACTGGTTGCATATTTATTACCAGATAAACGTCAGACTAGTTTGCGACCGGTCTAAGGAATGTGCAAATAAAATTCCGCCTTAATGATAAGTGGCTTGCAATGGGAAACAAACCGACGATTGCGTCTACACTGGGCGGCGCATGAAAGACTGTTTGTTTGGGCTGATTCAGCTACACAATACAAAAACGAAACAGCAAATATCGCTGGAAAGCCACAAAAACTGCGCCTGACGACTCTTAGGGGACCGCAAGTTTGATTACGTTTGTCTGTAGTCAGCTAAAGCCTTCAGCAAGACGATGGTCAGCTTTTAACTATTCTCATGATCATCTGTTATTAATACGTGTGCGACAGACGCCGGAAGCGGTGTCAGAAGTGAAGTGTCGCACTTGATGGAAGCTACGCAAACTCTACTTGCCCCCCCCCTCCCTCCCTCCGCCAACCCCCACCAACACCAAATTTTCTGGCCGGGCTGTCACCGCCCGAACCTGTCTTGGCGAAAGGAATTCCTTTCCCGGCCTTGGCCCGCTCTTGCGCTGTGGCCAAGCCAACACAATGGGCTGCCGAGGAAACCCGCAAACCATTGTCCGCCGCCAAGCGTAGTCCACCTCTCATGCATCAGCCACACAAAAGAATTTTTAATCGTTACTCTCTTCACGACACGCCATGGTGCAACTACAGACGGGACGTGGTATTTCCGTGAAAAATCGCCTCTGTCTGTCAGCAGAGATACCGAGGCCTAGACTTAACGTTTCTAAAAGCTCTTCGCCAGAATACCTCTGAGGTGCGGTCACGCGAGTTACCGCAAGCAAGACTTCCTCGACTGTCACATTTGCAATACCTTACCATCGTAGCACTAAAAGTCACAGCTACACAAAAATTTCTACCACAGACTGGTTTTAATACACAAATTTTTTTCATGGTATTCAGTCCCAAAACTGGTCTGATACAGCTCTCCACGCTACTCTATACTGTCCAAGCCGCCTCATATCTCAGTTAACTACCGCAATTTCCATCTTCTTGCACTGTAATCAAAACTTGGTCTTCCGCTACAATTCTTACCACGTGTCCCTATGTAATCAGGTACACTGTTCCTTGATGTCTCGGGAAGTGTTCTTCAAAGCGATCTCTCTCTTTAGTGTTGTGTCAATAACGTCTTTTCTCCCCTGTTAGATTCTGTACCTTTTCATTTGTTTTCCACATCTCTAATGTATCGGAACTAACATAATTAGTCAAAAATGTTGAAATCTTTTTGCCACCCGATACTTCTGTAGCATTTAGAAATAATGCCTCCAATTTTCAGAGTTTAATTAGTGCAACAAATGATGTAAAAGCCTTCTTGTTTCATACAATGCGCAGTGACACGCCCCCTTTTATACATGAATCTCTCATTGTTCACGATATTTTATTATTTCCTGCCACCAGAGAAGACATCTGTTAATTATTTTAACGTTGTGATCCATTTACGATGCGATTAAATACGATTTATTAAAGAAACGCACACACGGTAGAACCTAATATCCAAACGAACCTTTAATAACCTCATCTAAAAGAGACGCCCAGAGACAACATTTTGCTCATTTACTGTCGTTAAAGTTTCCTCACGTGATGCTTATGTGGTGTTCAGTGATGGTAACACTGGAAGAGTCAGGACCGTTAGGAGACTAACTGAAGCACGCTGCTTCACTGAAAACCTACTGAAGAACAATGATGATGGTGGGTATTGCTAGTTCTGAAGTCTCAGTCAAGGATATTGACAAAAGGGCGCGCCAGAAGGATAAGACTGGAAGAAAATAGCTATATGAAAACCAAAAGAGGCAAAATGTATGGTTATGGCCAACATCATGATACTTGTTGTTGGCATAAATGATAATAAGATCTTTTTTCTGTATTTCCCACAAATTTCATTTTTCAGTGTATAAGGAAAATTTTCTGCTGAACCATTACAGACAAAAAGACGATATTTGGTACTGACTTTGTAAATACACAGCTTCCTTCAGTACAAAATTTTTCAGATTACGTTACTGACAACTCTGTTTAAAGTTATGTGAAATAAAAATTGTTAAGTATCAAACAAATTAAGTTAAAAACTATTGCGACAATTTCTATGACATTAAAAAACTGGTGCACAGATTTATTTATATAATCACTAAGAATAACTACAACTTTTTGAAAGTGACAAGTTAAGTAAAGCTTGAGAAAGTATTCTAAAAATATACAGCAACGTCCTCATCAAATCATTTGACAAGTAAATCGAAAAAAAAAGTCTGGATAACATAATGCTAATATGTGCAAAATTTAGTTCATTTATATTTCAAATATTAAAAGTTACTTCAGCCTATATATATATATATATATATATATATATATATATATATATATATATATATATATATATAAACTAATTGGCATTCCCCACCACTCACAATGCTGTACGACGCATTGCTAAGAGTTTTAATTGTTGTTCTTTGTTTAAGGGCGGACGTATGAGAAAATACCAGATATATATATATATATATATATATATATATATATATATATATAAACAAAGAACAACAATTAAAACTCTTAGCAATGCGTCGTACAGCATTAATAAAACCACTTGTGAGTGGTGGGGAGTGCCAATTAGTTTTTGCACTTACTCTCGCTCTATGCAGCCACAGCTAGTCTTAATTTAGATGGTAAGCTGTGTCACATGTAAATCGAATTTTGTTATTGTCTGCAGTGTCTGTGTTTAAAGGTCTACTATGCAACGCCCATCAGATATGGATGAATATCTGAAGGAACAGACGCAGCTGCGTTATACAGCAGTGTGAAATTTACGAAATGTGTTTGCAGTTGGAGTCTGGAAGCGTGCTCGGATAGGCAAGACATTGATGCGACCGCTCGCATAAAGTGGGAAATTCAGGTTCGACTCCCGGTCGGGCAAAAATTTTTGTATGACGCCAATAAGTTGTACTGTTGGAATCTTCACGTATTCTTGTTAATTTTATTCTCTTTTTTATGTTTTCTATCGATATAAAATGACTTTGCTTCGTAATTAAAGCAACTTCGATTAAAACATCCATGTACAAAATCGGTAAAACCACATTATTACGTACAAGTATTTTGGTGCCTCTGACGAAATTGTGGAATTCTGTGATTTAGGTTAATTAATGTGTCATCTCGATAAACTTCCAGAAAACTGCTAAAATCACCGATTAATGGGTACTGATCGTACTCGGAATTAGCCAAGTACAGTGAACGTACAATAGTTATGTTTAAACGTGTAGCATGTACAGTGTACGAAGTTCGCCGACGAATTTTGCTCTGAATGTGCAAGACTATGTTAGACAAGAAGGATCGTTGGTCGAATATTTGCCAGAGTCAAATGGTGAGCAACGTTATTAGATAACCAAGTGTAAAGTGGTGACTTCATTGAGATTCTTTTCATGTGAATAAATCAGAGGTGTCGCGAGGCCGCATTCCATATTGTGAAAAGTTTCTGAAAGTGTCTTATGTAAAACCTTCCTAGTATATTCTTTTTAAATATAAATGGGGTGCCAAGTTTGAAAATCTTCCAAGGAACATCTTTGGGGGCAAAAAAGTTGCGTTGTCATCTGCCAATGTCGCCTATAATCTGCAACCAAGTGCCAAACAGGACTGTTCATTGGTTAGTAACGCAGCAGCTTATGTAGCCAGCATATGGAACACGAGAGTTGCATAAAATATCGTTTCTGTCAGCAATGGCTTTAAGATTTTCGTCAGGACGCTTTAATATTCACATCCTTAAACTAGCGGAGTCCGTATCCTCAGTAACCGTATTCAAATTGAACAATATCTGTAAGATAAATAAACAATAAAAGGCTTTTACTAACTGGTTTAATAAAACAACTTTTACTTCCAAAAATTAATGATATTTTTGATTCACTGACATTTATAGAACCAGACCACTGGAGCCTTAGAACAGCAATAACAAGTAGTCAGGAAAACAGATAATGCAAAATTTCAGCGTCCGGCCATCCTGATTTTGGTTTTCCGTGATTTCCTTAAATCACTCCAGGCAAATGCCGGGTGGTTCCTCTGAAATGGCACGGCCGACTTCCTTCCCCATCCTTCCCTAATCCGATGATACCGATGACCACGCTGTCTGGTCTCCTTCCCCAAAACAACCAACCAACCAACCAAAATTTCAGCAGAGAGAAAAAAACATAATTAAAAATGAGCATTTAGAAAGTTAAAAGACCAGTTTAAACAAAGTGGTAAAATCTGGTCACCAAAACACGAGGTGCCAATTACGTACTTTGAAGCATTTAAAGATTACAGCAAATACACACAAAAGAGTTCAGGTTCGGCGCCGCAGAAACTATGTTCTGCATTGGCACTCCCGAAGTCATCGTTTACTTTAAGAAAAATAAAGTGGTTATAACAGGTGAGAGAAGAATTTAAAAGATTTAATTCAGTACTCAGCTGTTATCATTTGACGCACAGGGAGACAACGAAAACGTCATCACGATAAATAAAATTGATAAACAAACAGAGGAAACAATGATCATGACAAGCAGCAGCAAGTGAATGCTGACTGCCAGTTTTCTGGGGAGATCCGCAGAGGCAATTTTAGCAAAAATTCCGACCAAATATTTTTTTCTCACTTTGTGATTGCCCTGTAGCACCTGTTTCATAGCCCGCGATGTCGTGTGTCCGAAATTTATCCGCTTAGGTTAACATCCTTAAGGCGCTTCTCGAAATTCAGGCCTGCCCTGCCGGAATTGCACCGGAAGTAAAAGCCACGAAGTGGAACTTTTCCACTCGGTCACAATATGGAATCATATAAGAGAGTAAAGCCGTTAGCCCATCATCAGTGTAATGTCCCTACTCCAGCAAAGTGTATTTAAAGCGTAGACGATAGTTCTCTCAGTTGGAATTACACAAACAGTACACGTGCCGAAAATTATTCCCGCAGTCGTTCCGTATAATGAGTGCTTTATATAACACAAATAATATTAAGAATGTAAATTATTATTGTAATAAAGCTAGAAAATGATACCCCAGTTGCTCACCATTTACTTGCATCATTTCGGCTGCATGTTCAATAGTCTGGTGTTCATATTTTCAAACACAGTGTAATGGGCATAGATAATGCACATTATCCGGCCAAGACGTCATTGTGAATTCACTGTAACGACCCTCAAACCACTGCAGCGCGAATCTGACCCTGCAACACGGACTATTCCGCTGGAAGATGTCATCGCTATAGTGGAGAGGGAGGGGGGGGGGGGGGGGGAGTTAAAGCATGAAGTGATGCAGGTGGTCCGCAATGATGTTCACGTAGTTCACCGCTGTTATGATGTCTTCGATTACCGCCACAGATCCCATGAAAGCCCATCTCAAAGTACCCCATAGCATATTTTGCCCTCACCGGCCTGCATCTATGGCGCGGAGTATGTTTCTTGTAGCCATTCGTCTGGATTACGGTCTGTAAGGACCCAAACATTCGACAGGCGACATGTTTATACTGATGCTGTGCCCACTGCAGTCACACCTGACGACGTCGTGGGGTCAACCCAGGGGTCGTGTGACGTATAGCTCCAGATTCAACAATGACCTTGTGCTCGGAAACACATGTGCCTGCACAAGCGCTGTACTCTGTCGTCATATCTGCCACAAATCGCTGCCTGTCCTTGGTTACACGGTGGGGGATCCTCCGACCTCTATCTTTTGTGATGAGACGTGGTCGTCCTATACCTTACCGGCTACTATTTATTTCCCTGTCCTTCAGCCACTATCCATAGATGCTCACGACAGTATTGCACCAACAGGCGACCAGCTTCACTGTTTCAGATTCATGTTTCCAGCCGCAGCGCCACAACAATGTGTCATTTTGTTCAAATGTCTCTGAGCACTATGCGACTTAACTTCTGAGGTCATCAGTCGCCTAGAACTTAGAACTAATTAAACCTAACTAACCTAACGACATCACACACATCCATGCCCGAGGCAGGATTCGAACCTGCGACCGTAGCGGTTGCTCGGCTCCAGACTGTAGCGCCTAGAACCGCACGGCCACACCGGCCGGTAATGTGTCATTTGTCAAAACCGATTATATCAGTGGATTTCCGCATTTGCGGCCCGTATCTTCGCTATAATGAATGCCCATTCGTCTCTTTTCCGCTTACATTTTTTTCTTACTGCGTCACGTGCCCGCAACACCACCAGAAGGCATTCAGCCTCGCGATGGGCAGTGGGCATAATGTTTTGGCTCAGCAGTCTATGTTGTAGCTGTTAGTAGTCCGAAAACTAGAGTGATGCAACATTCCCTGCTACGCATTGCTTATCAAACTTTACATCTCTGCGAAACTATTACAACCCATATTAATTTGAACCTGTTGACTGTAATCATACCTTGGTTTAGCTCCACAACTGTTTTTACCCCTCCATTACCAAACAGGTATTGACCTAGCCAAATGTCTCGCCACCTTGATGACCAGACCAAACTGAATATTCATTCATGCCTCAAGATGTGTCTTATAAGTCGATCCCTTCTTCCAATCAAGATGTGCCATAAATTTCTATTTTAGCCAATTCTATATCGAGGAAGAAGGGAGAAGGACTGAACTACAGACATGAACCATGGGGCAACAGAAGAAACATGCTCACTCGTAGCGCGTGAAAGGCAATGAGTTAAAATTTCGATTTGAATCTCCCTAACCGGGCCTGAGAAAAAGCAGACTGAACACATATACAAATAATAAATGGCAAAAAAATTATGCGACGTAATTACAAATTAACAATTTTCAGATTTTTCCCTTTACTTGTGCTGTGAAACCTTGCTTCTTGTCAAATTTCGTGATTCTATGTCAATGGGAAGCATCCTATAGGTTTTGCGACTATCGAAAAATGTAACACAAATAGCCGTGTCTTTTGATTGCTTTGACTTGAAAGCTTATATTTTCACGGCGTGAAGTGACCATAGACTTTAGTATATGACACAAATTTTAACTTGATACCCCTACCAGTTCCTGAAAAAAATTGGTTTTAACAGTTCGACACACAGACTGACAGACACGTTTAGGCTGTTGCATTAAATTCGTTGCGTTTTTGTTTTGCGTTTTGGTATTCCGGTTGCTATGGGTTTATTCACCGACTGTCATTTTTTATTTGTAGTTCACTGTTGTTATTTGAGTTTACATATTGTCGTTTGGAGATAGTGGAGCTATTGACGCCAGAAAATGGGGTGTCAAATGGAGAAATCGGAACATTTTCCACATATTCTTCTGTCTGAGTACAATAGAGCGACGACAGCAGCCAGAACCACTTGCACCGTGGACGGGGATAATACCACTGGACAGACCACAGCAAGAATTGGTTCTCCCGTTTTAAGGAGTTCGTTTTGACATTAATGACTCTCCATGTTCTGGTAGACCTTCGGGCTTTGGTGAAGATCGCTTAAATGCATTAATCCACAAGATCCGTGTCAGTGTACTCGAGAACTGGCAAATGTGATGAACTCTGATTATTCCACCACCGTGCGACATTTGCATGCAATGGGGAAGGTTCAAAAATCGGGTATCTGGGTACCATAAATCAGCGGGTGACCGTAAGTACGTCTGTGCTTGCTCGTCATCAATTGGCTCGTGAACAACACTGACAATTCCTATCCTGTATCGTTTCTGATGACTTTATGCCTGAACCGAAACAAAGCAGCAGGTCTCCGTACAAAGAGTTACGCGCATCCACATGTGTGATGTACTAAGGTGCTGAGACCACGATTGCTGACATTAATTGTCAACAAGTTAAATGTCTTTCAGACACATTCTTTGCTAGGCCGACAAAAATCGCTATACAGGTGTCTGATTGGGAAATCATTCCGCACCCACGTTAGTCACCTGGTCTTGAGCCTTAGACTTTTACCTTTACCACTGTGTATTGAACTGCTTTCAAGGAACTTCCTTTCCGGATTCAAATGAGCTCCGACATGGCTCGACGAGTTTTTCACCTCAAAATCACGTGATTTCTACAGTCACGGAATCGAAAAGTTACCCCAGCGTCGGCAGACTGTTGTAAGTATTGAAGAAGAATATATTATTGTCGACTGAAGTGTCTGTTATCCGTATCTTATGGGAAAACGCTATGAAGTTTGGCACCAACCCAGTGCATAGATACCAGGTGTACCGGTATGAAATGAGCGTTTTGTGTGAAAATGAAACACTAATTTTGAATTGAAAAGTAAAAACATTTTATTCGAAGTACTGACCATTGCTTTCTATACATTTTGACCACCTTTCTGGCAATTTGTGGACACCACGCCAATATAAATGTTCGTCTTTTGAAACAAACCAATCAGACACCCAATTTTCGACTTCTTCGTAGGAATCGAAGTGTTCCTCAGCCAATGCGTGTCCCATTGATGAAAACAAATGGTAGTCGGAAGGGGCCAAGTCTGGTGAATACGGAGAGTGGGGTAGCAGCTCCCAGCCAAGTGTTTTGATTGTATCCTGAACCAGTTTTGCTTTGTGTGCAGGTGCATTGTCGTGTAAAGAAATTACTTTTCCATGTCTTATGGCCCATTCTGGTCTTTTTTCAATCAATGCATAGTTCAAATTGATCATTTGTTGTCTGTAGCGATTAGTATTCACAGTTTCACCGGGTTTTAGAAGCTCATGATACACCACACCTTTCTGATCGCACCAAACACAGAGCATTGTCTTCTTGCCGAATCGATCTGGTTTTGCAGTCTATGTTGATGGTTGTCCCGGATTAACCCATGACTTTTCCCGTTTAGGATTCTTAAAGTAAATCCATTTTTCATTGCCAGTAACAATTCGATGCAAAATTGATTTTCTTTCATGTCTTTGAAGCAAAATTTCGACAAATGGTTTTTCGGTTTTCCATCTGTCTTTCGTTCAATTCATGTGGCACCAATTTTCCACACTTTTGGATCTTTCCCATAGCTTTCAAACGGTCAGAAATTGTTTGTTGTACAACATTTAGCATTGCTGCCATTTGCTTGTGACTTAAAGTACCACCTTCATCCAATATTGCTTGCAATTCGGCGTCTTCGAACTTTTTTGGTGGTCTTCCACGTTCTTCATTTCTTACATCAAAATTATTATTTCTGAACCGTTGAAACCATCTTTTGCATAGAATGAAATTTTCACTCTACAGCGGAGTGTGCGCTGATATGAAACTTCCTGGCAGATTAAAACGGTGTGCTGGACCGAGACTCGAACTCGGGACCTTTGCCTTTCGCGGGGTAAGTGCTCTGCCAACTGAGCTACCCAAGCACGACTCACGCCCCGTCCTCAAAGCAGGTACTGGCGGAATTAAAGCTGTGAGGACAGGGCGTGAGTCGTGCTTGGGTAGCTCAGTGGCAGAGCACTTGCCCGCGAAAGGCAAAGGTCCTGAGTTCGAGTCTCGGTCCAGCACACCGTTTTAATCTGCCAGGAAGTTTCATATTTTGCATGTTGCTTCTGATAGAGCATGATCACCATATGCCTCGACAAGCATTCGATGCGACTCTGCAGCACTTTTTTTTTCAAATGAAAACAAAAAATTAATGCCTTCCGCAAATCATCACTTTCTGGTAGAAAATTCGACATTGTTAACACGATGAAAACATATGATGTTGTTTGCTCCATGACTTGATGTATACTAAATATCTTTGACAGATGTCATACCAACCAAACAAAAAAAAAATTAAGGCTCGTTCACAACAAATGTTCCCTATCGATACATTTGTATCTTAACGCTCATTTCATACCGGTACACCTGGTACATACATATGGACAATAAAGTGATCCCATAAGGGTTCCGTTTTTACCGACTGAGGTACAGAACACTAAAAAGGAGAGAAGGATAAAAAGTAGTTTTCCTTTCGTGAATTACGTTGCGCTGCACCAGAATTCCTAATTTGGAAGTTTATCGCCTCGGCTGGTCGATTTACGAGGCGAGGCGTGAGAAGAAGCAAATAAAAATTAATTCTGCTGGCAGTACGATGTCCCTGAGGCGACCCCGGAGCGCCACCAAAACAAAGTAGGGAACCGGTCGTTTTCTCTCGCAGTCGCTGCTGGCTAAGTGCCACGTTGTGCGGCGGCGCGGAAAAGCCGGGCTGCGCGTGACGAACGCGCTCGCACACGCAGGCTCAGTCACGCGTGTGGTTTCGGATGGCGCGTGCAAACCTGTGAGGGAGTGGCAGTGAAGATGGGAGACAGAGACAGCATAGCATAGTCGTGAGCTGCACAGCCGTCACGCAAACCACTGGTCTCACACAGTTATCACCTCTGTCAGGAAAAAGACGGTTTGGTCGTGCACGAACTGATAAATGTAACGGAGTATCGTGATCCTACACGGAGATAGCAGTTCTAGCAGACTAATAAGGGAACTCTCAAGTGTCTGTAAAACGATCTTGATGAAACTTGACCGGTGTGTAGAGGGGTCAAAATAGTGCAATCCCCTTGTGAATTTTTTTGTTTATACCCAGTTTTACTTTTAAGCGATGAAACCAAATCCGAAAGGTAAATTAGCATTTTAGATTTAGAGAGAATTTCTTCGAAACGATGATATACACTGAAGAGCCAAAGAAACTGGTACACCTACCTAATATCGTGTAGGGACCCCGCGAGCACGCGGAAGTGCCGCAACACGACGCGACGTGGACTCGACTAATGTCTGAAGTAGTGCTGGAGGGAACTGACACAATGAATCCTGCAAGGCTGTCCATAAATCCGTAAGACTACGGGGGAGGGGGTGGGTGGAGGGTGGAGATCTCAACAGCACGTTGCAAGGCATCCAAGATATGCTCAATAATGTTCATGTATGGGGATTTTGGTGGCCAGCGGAAGTGTTTAAATTCAGAAGAGTTTTCCCGTATCTACTCTGTAGCAATTCTGGACGTATGGGGTGTCACACAGTAATGCCGGAATTGCCCAAGTCCGTCGGAATGCACAACTGACATGAATGGATGCAGCTGATCAGACAGGATGCTTACTTACGTGTCACCCGTCAGAGTCGTATCTAGACGTATCAGGGGTCCCACACCACTGCAAATGCACACGTCCTTAACCATTACAGAGCCTCCACAAGCTTGAAAAACAAAATGGTTCAAATGGCTCTGAGCACTATGGGACTTAACTTCTAAGGTCATCAGTCCCCGATAACTTAGAACTACTTAAACTCAACTAACCTAAGGACATCACACAAATGCACGCCCGAGGCAGGATTCGAACCTGCGACCGTAGCGGTCGCGCGGTTCCAGACTGTAGCGCCTAGAACCGCTCGGCCACCCCGGCCGGCACAAGCTTGAACAATCGTCTGCTGACATGCAGGGTACAAGGATTTACGTGGCTGTCTCCATACCCGTGCAAGTCCATTCCGCTCGATACAATTTGAAACGGGACTTGTCCAACCAGGCAACGTGTTTCCAGTCATCAACAGTGCAGTGTCGGTGTTGGCGGGACGAGGCGAGGTATAAAGCTTTGTGTTGTGTAGACACCAAGCGTACACGAGTGGGAGTTCGGCTCCGAAAACCCATATAGATGATGTTTCGTTGAGTGGTTTGCACGTTGACACTTGTTGATGGTTCAGAGTTGAAATCTGGAGCAATTTGCGGAAGGGCTGCACTTCCGTCAAGTTGAACGGTTCTCTTCAGTCGTCGTTGGTCCCGTTCTTGCAGGTTCTCTTTCGGCCGCAGCGATGTGGGTGATATGATGTTTTACCGGATTCCTGATATTCACAGTACACTCGTGAAGTGGTCGTACGGGATAATCTCCACTTCATCGCTACCTCGGAGCTGCTGTTTTCATCGCTCGTGCGACATCTATAACACCAAGTTTAACCGTTTCGGGACGCGAGGCCGGTATACGTGGCCCGACGCGGTGGTCGCTATGGGACGTGAGGCCCGTATACGTGGCCCGATTGGCGCGTCACACACCCAGCGCTGTATCTAGGGACTGGCTTGGAGTATCGATTTTGGATTGGATTTTTTGGGGGAGGAGACCAGACAGCGAGGTCATCGGTCTCATCGGATTAGGGAAGGACGGGGAAGGAAGTCGGCCGTGCCCTTTCAAAGGAACCATCCCGGCATTTGCCTGGATCGATTTAGGGAAGTCACGGAAAACCTAAATCAGGATGGCCGGACGCGGGATAGAACCGTCGTCCTCCCGAATGCGAGTCCAGTGTGCTAGCCACTGCGCCACCTCGGTGTTTGGAGTATCGACACGGGACAGGGAGCATCCTGACAAAAGGGTAACTGTTATGGCTAATTTCAGTCGAGGATCGTCAACTCTTTCTTGCTATATGTCATCATAGCAAAGAAGAGGAGAGACACCAAAGAGTCAATTGCAGTTTCGGAAGAGTCTCGTCAAGCAGCTTGCTCGCGACGTCAGGGCTCAACCAACCCATCGAGGAAGAGGCCACGCTCCGAGCATGGTGACCTACACAGGATGGACGGCCTGTAGCGTGCTATCGCAAGAATAGACACCGGAAAACAGAGTGACTGGAACGTCTGCAAAGATAGCTCCAAGCCAGGAGGGCGAAAACGGTCCCCCTTTTTTTGCGAAACACTTCTCTTCATGTGCCTGAGTGCTTCAACAGGTATGACAAAGTATCAAAGTAACGAAAGAACTTGTAAAATTTGGTAGCCTATCGAAAAAGTTGTAAAGTTTGTTTTAAGCAAATATTATGAAATTTTGTAGTTTATTGATATAAATTAAATTTTTCATCCCTGAAAATTGACTTTTTATTTTTCTCCCACGGATTTCCCATAAGAGATAAAATTGTATTTAATGTGTCGTTTTAAAGCTAAAACCTTAAAGAATAAGATATAGAACTAATTTTAATATATAGTTCAATGCATCACCTCTCATCTGAAAAAAAGTAAAAAAAATCAAATTTTTCATTTTTTTTCTATTTTAACACCACCGCCAAGTCAAAAAGTGCGCGATATGGTATAATGAAATCAGTATGCTAGTAAAGAGCGTGTTTTAAGCTTCATTTACAAAAAAATTACACCGATAAATCAAAAACTGTAGATTTTATAAGCGATGAAAGAAACCTGAGGGATATGGAACCCGCACAGCGCCGCCGAATCGCTCGGCTTTGGGGAAACGCGCTCCGTCCCGAAAGCGCTAAACTAACTTAAATCTTGATAACCTGCCGTTGTAGCAGCAGTAAACGATCTAACAACTGCCCCAGATGCGTGTTGTCATATGGGTGTTGCCGGCCGCAGCGCCATATTCTGCCTGTTTACATATACACACCTGGAAATGGAAAAAAGAACACATTGACCCTGGTGTGTCAGACCCACCATACTTGCTCCGGACACTGCGAGAGGGCTGTACAAGCAATGATCACACGCACGGCACAGCGGACACACCAGGAACCGCGGTGTTGGCCGTCGAATGGCGCTAGCTGCGCAGCATTTGTGCACCGCCGCCGTCAGTGTCAGTCAGTTTGCCGTGGCATACGGAGCTCCATCGCAGTCTTTAACACTGGTAGCATGCCGCGACAGCGTGGACGTGAACCGTATGTGCAGTTGACGGACTTTGAGCGAGGGCGTATAGTGGGCATGCGGGAGGCCGGGTGGACGTACCGCCGAATTGCTCAACACGTGGGGCGTGAGGTCTCCACAGTACATCGATGTTGTCGCCAGTGGTCGGCGGAAGGTGCACGTGCCCGTCGACCTGGGGCCGGAACGCAGCGACGCACGGACGCACGCCAAGACCGTAGGATGCTACGCAGTGCCGTAGGGGACCGCACCGCCACTTCCCAGCAAATTAGGGACACTGTTGCTCCTGGGGTATCGGCGACGACCATTCGCAACCGTCTCCATGAAGCTGGGCTACGGTCCCGCACACCGTTAGGCCGTCTTCCGCTCACGCCCCAACATCGTGCAGCCCGCCTCCAGTGGTGTCGCGACAGGCGTGAATGGAGGGACGAATGGAGACGTGTCGTCTTCAGCGATGAGAGTCGCTTCTGCCTTGGTGCCAATGATGGTCGTATGCGTGTTTGGCGCCGTGCAGGTGAGCGCCACAATCAGGACTGCATACGACCGAGGCACACAGGGCCAACACCCGGCATCATGGTGTGGGGAGCGATCTCCTACACTGGCCGTACACCACTGGTGATCGTCGAGGGGACACTGAATAGTGCACGGTACATCCAAACCGTCATCGAACCCATCGTTCTACCATTCCTAGACCGGCAAGGGAACTTGCTGTTCCAACAGGACAATGCACGTCCGCATGTATCCCGTGCCACCCAACGTGCTCTAGAAGGTGTAAGTCAACTACCCTGGCCAGCAAGATCTCCGGATCTGTCCCCCATTGAGCATGTTTGGGACTGGATGAAGCGTCGTCTCACGCGCTCTGCACGTCCAGCACGAACGCTGGTCCAACTGAGGCGCCAGGTGGAAATGGCATGGCAAGCCGTTCCAGAGGACTACATCCAGCATCTCTACGATCGTCTCCATGGGAGAATAGCAGCCTGCATTGCTGCGAAAGGTAGATATACACTGTACTAGTGCCGACATTGTGCATGCTCTGTTGCCTGTGTCTATGTGCCTGTGGTTCTGTCAGTGTGATCATGTGATGTATCTGACCCCAGGAATGTGTCAATAAAGTTTCCCCTTCCTGGGACAATGAATTCACGGTGTTCTTATTTCAATTTCCAGGAGTGTATCTGTCTATACCAGTTTCTTTGGCGCTTCAGTGTATAAAAACATTTTTCATGCAAATGTTGAAATATAATTAATGTAATTGAAATCTGTGTGATCAGATTTTTAAAAAAATCGAAATTTTCAAAATACCGCACCACCATTAAATAATTTTGAAAACTTAAAATGTGTTACAACATAAATTAAAGAAGCTTTGAAGCCACATACATCCCTGTCTATGAAGCTTTTTTCCTGAAATACCATTTTCGAAAAATTTGCTGTACACAACGCGCTGTCAGAGTATTTCAACATATCTCATTAAAATATCTATTGATTCATTATAATTCTAATTATTTATTTTACTTAAATTTGTCTTATGTTTTATATTGTTATTTTACGTTTTACATTCATGTTTTTTTTAATTTACCGCTCAAAATAATAATTAACTCATTATTATGATAGAAAATAATTACAGTGATGGTAATCTGTGAGCAAATGCTTAAAATGTAACTTTTTTAACTATGCACAAAAAATGAGCGAAATTTCTTCACGTCATGTATACACGACGGACTGCAAATTGTCAGGGGTGATCCTCTAAATATCCAGATTTGTATCAAGCTTATTTCAGTACATTGGCAAACCTTGGCGAAGAGAATCGGTTAGGTACTAACGATTGCAGATTGGTTATATTGTTTCTCAAGAGGAGATTGACATCATAATCATTCAATAGAATTACATCTAAAAGGCTTCTCACAAAGTTCTTAAAACATCGAAAGGCGTACGTATACGTCGTAGGAATGTATAGGGTGATGAAACCTGGATGAGTTAAAACAGAGAATTCGGGATGCAGTTCACAGTATCCCAGCTGAGATGTTGCAGCGGTCAATGAGGAATCTCAACAGGATATTTCACGAATGTATTCGTACAGGAGGACGCCATCTGAGGGAAGTAATTAAAAAAAATGGTAAATGCCATTAATGTTTCGTAAATGGCAAAGTCGTAAGGTTTCAATTACTATAAATACAATTTTTTCCTTCATCACTTCTAGTCTTATTGGATTTTGGAAATGTTCCCGTTTTTCTGTGTCCCCCTGCATCTGTACCGTCGAACCCCTTGGGATCGCCAGATCAGAAAGTTTCTCGAACTCAGGCACAATGCTCACACTAAGCACCGCAAGAATCTAACAATAATACGGATAGGTCTCCCTCTCCGGAAAAGAAAATATCTTTAAAACATTTTTTTGATGTGGTCAGACGTTTATTCAACAGATTTCGATGCTGTCAAGAACATATGGGGTTTCTGAAAGAAATTCTCGAAATCTTGGTCCAAATGCACTACCGTTGTGAGCGTCGTACCCTAGGACAAGAAACATCCGGTAATCCCAAAGGGCTAGATGACATAGGTATGGCCGTGGAACTCATACGGCTTTCGATGTTGGAAGAACTTTGTGAGAAGATTTTCAGATATAATTCTGTTGAATGATTATGATGCCAGTCTCCACTTGAGAAACGATAGAGTCAAGCTGCAGTCACTAGTACTTAAGCAATCCTCTTCGCCAAGCTTTACCAATGTACTGAATTATGCCTGATACAAATCAGGATATTTAGAGGATCATCCGTGACAATTTGAAATCCTGCTGAACTATGTTTTATGTTGTTTTCTCCGTCGTTTATATTACGTGAAGAAATTTCATCCATTTTATGTGCATAGTGTAAAAATAGGAAGTTATGTTTTAACCACTTCTATACAGAGTATCATTATTGTAATTATATTCCATCATAATAATGTGTTACTTGATATTTGGGAACATCCCCTTTTAAGTAAAGAAGTAGCTCGTTATGTCTTCATTGATCGTTATGTCTTTCATTGCAATTTAGGAAGCTGTTGCTGCCGTTCCTTACTTTGTATGTGAAACCTGCGAACTTCAAAAAGTTATTGGGAAATGGATTTGGAAATGTTAAGGGAAATATTATTTAAAGGATTAAAAGATATTTCATGATTATTATGGAGTACATTATCTGATAAAGAACGGGTTCCGGCTCTTCGAACAGTCACCGTAGCTAATGAAGAAAAAACTGAACAATACGATTTCGTTATGAATACATTGATGTAAAATTAAGAACATTCTTATGTCTCTTCTTCAAACGATTTCTAATACCTCTTCAAAGCTGCGATGACACGTTGGCATTTCCCTCGATTATTACTGGCGTCCTTGCAGGCCCTCACGATTACCAACCACTCATGACAAGGTACTTCCATGGAGTAATAAATAAATATACAAACAACTTTTTAAAACTGTCCCGAATATATTTGCACACACAACCTTTACGTAATACATTCGCAGGGTTAACAATACTTGGTGTGCGTCAATTTTTTACACAAATTATCATATGCGTCTGGTCTCTCTCAAGTATCAACACAGACAAACTGCTACTAACTAATTAATGCGTGCTGTACTGGTCAGTAATCAATGGCCAGAGAGCGAGTATTTTAATCAACCTAAAAATTACCGTCACAACTAATTATCGCCACCTACGCTAGTTGTATAGAAAGAAACAGGATCATCCACTAATAAAATACTGTACGTCCTCTGTGTCCGTCTCGGTAGCTGGGTGGTTAGTGCAAAGGACTTTTACGATATGCAAAGCACCTGGGTTTCAAATGGTTCAAATGGCTCTGAGCACTATGGGACTTAACATCTGAGGTCATCAGTCCCCTAGAACTTAGAACTACTTAAACCTAACTAACCTAAGGACATCACACACATCCATGCCCGAGGCAGGATTCGAACCTGCGACCGTAGCGGTCGCGCGGTTCCAGACTGAAGCGCCTAGAACCGCTCGGCCACACCGACCGGCGCACCTGGGTTGATTCCCGGTACAGCCAGGGAATTTTTCCTTTGTGGGAGGACAGGAACGGGGTGTACTCAGCGCCCTGATGCCAGCTGAGGAGCCAGCCGGAGTGGCTGAGCGGTTCTAGGCGCTACAGTCTGGAACCGCGCGACTGCTACGGTCGCAGGTTCGAATCCTGCCTCGGGCATGGATGTTTGTGATGTCCTTAGGTTAGTTAGGTTTAAGTAGTTCTAAGTTCTAGGGGACTGATGACCTCAGATGTTAAGTACCATAGTGCTCAGAGCCATTTGAACCAGCTGAGGAGCTGCTTGAGCAGGGTGCGACTGGCCCATGGCACGAAAGCTGACAGTGCTGGGAGAGCGGTATGCTCATCCCGTGCCCCTCCACACTTCATTCATAGGCAGAGGATGACACGACGGTCGGTCGGTTCCGATGCGCCTATCCGGACACCCTTATGTAATGGAGAATTGAGCATTAGATGTCACCATTGGCGAGATCGACGTATCAAAAGAGACGGGGATGGCACCAAACAACGCTTCTGTGCCTCTGGGTGGGTGCGCTGTTTAGGCCGGGGCACCCAAAGATACAGAAGTGCTTCGGTTGCCTTTTCGTGTAACTTTTTTTTGTTAGTTTTGCTTATTATTATCACTTTGGGGATAAGTGGGCTATAGCCTGCTATTTAGAGATGCCTATATTTGAATGTCAAGGAAATTTAATGTATAGTTTTTATAATACTAATTAAAGAAAATCAACGTTTTGGCACGCTGCCTCCGAACACAGCAGCCTATATCAGTGATGGATTATAATTCGGGCGGTCTTTCGCACTAGAGGGGTACCGGTCGTACATTACTTATTACGTCATCTGCTTAATGCTGCAGTCTCAACTGCTCTGAGGAGAGAATCTTGGAGCTAGATACGATGGACGCTGAATCCAGAAATATTGCAACGGAACAAGATGTTTGCAAATTCTGAAAGGTACCGCCAAACATCACTTTTATTGGAAATAAAGGCACAGGAAAGAGGATGTTATACGACAGCAACGAGAGGTGCTAGATGAATTCGAGCAGACCTGCAGAACGCGACGAAGAGAAGAGAGTGAGTGATACACCCACTGTGAGATAACTTTATGTCGTGACTGTTGTGAGGCACTTCGACTTGTCATGGGAGGTCACTGCAGACTGGTTACAGATGAAAGTCATCTCTGTCAGTACCAGATGTTTGATCTGGCTTGGGCATTAGCTGCAGATACGCAACCGCTTATGCCTGCCGACAGATGATCGCAGCCGCTCCAAACTGCCAACAAAGCGATCGCCATTTTGTAACGAAACGCAACTACGCACCCAGTTAATAGATTGTGTGCCAATGTTCTGTTTGTCTCAAAGGCATAGCTAACACCGACAGAGGGTATCCCAAGATGATTAGCAGATGTTCATATGCTTTTATGTATATAGACTGAAGCGGAGAGTGAAAATTTGTACCAAGACCGGTAATCGAAGCCGGGTCTCTCCCGCTTACCGGCAGGTGCGCCAGCCACTAAGCCACCCTGACACAGTGGTTCGCACAATGTAGTGGGACGCGAAATTGAAGCGTCACCCATCCACCAGTGTCAGCCCAGTTTGCAGGTGAATATAAGTTTAATTTAGTGTTTTGTTTATGTATTTTGTAATATTTGTAATGTTTGTGTATTATCTAAAGTTTTGTATTTATTTTTATGTTTCATGTACGGAGAGGGCGGCGCAACGAATGGAGACAGCATTTTCACTGCCGGGACCAGAGAGAAAATTGCTGGCCACTATACGTCGCGGGTCGACAGCCAAAAAGCAACAGAAGATCGTGAAACCGAGTTGTTGCATCGTGCTTCTAAAAACTGAAAAAATAAGAATTTGTAATGTTTCTACAACAATGACGTCATAGAAAGTTTAATCATGTTGTAGATGTTCAGTCCTATTCTGTCAAGGCTCATGTTCACGCCTATATGTAGTAAATATGAAGATAATAAATTAGTGTATGCTACAAAAGTTTAAATACCTGTTCCGAGTATTTATTTATGAAGAATTATATTAAGGAAGAAGTATTACTGATTTATTTGACAAGATTATTAATTTTTGACAACGTTCATCGCGAGTTTGAGTCTTAAAAGTTTATTCAATGTGGTTTTAATATTTATTAAAGCAGATAACGTGCATTAATATAATTTCTGAGAAGAAACAAACGACATCTAAATTGAAAAAAGTTTGCGCAAACCAATTGTACTGAGTGACGAAAGTTTGCGCAAACCAATTGTACTGAGTGACGAAAGTTTGCGCAAACCAATTGTACTGAGTGACGAAAGTTTGCGCAAACCAATTGTACTGAGTGACGAAAGTTTGCGCAAACCAATTGGACTGAGTGACGAAAGTTTGCGCAAACCAATTGGACTGAGTGACGAAAGTTTGCGCAAACCAATTGGACTGAGTGACGTAATTCCGCGCATACGACTCAAATGATGTTTTAACTACAGTTTCGTTCAAGAACCATTCAGAGACAACTTTAAAAAGAACTTAAATAATTTTGAAGTGTTTTGTAACTGACGTAGGTCAGTCATGGTCATATGTCAAAAGAAAATAATTTATACAAAACTTACGTCGTTACACTAAAACAACTGTACGCAATACCCTGGCATGCTTGTCTCCTCGATCCAAATTCTCACTACGGCCCCAGTCTACTTTAAATTCCCCCTTACACACGAACAGAGTTGCAGAGGTTTACCACTTTCTGGAATACCACCTCAGCATCGAACGTACATGGGTACAAATTTTCACTCGCTGCTTCAGTATATATATATATATATATATATATATATATATATATATATATATATATATATATATAGTGTGTGTGTGTGTGTGTGTGTGTGTGTGTGTGTGTGTGTGTGTGTGCAAAATCATGTATGTATGAGACAGGAAAGTCTCTGGAATCGCATCATTTCATTTGTATAAGTACCTGCACCTGGTTTTCAGGATGGATCCCCATTTACATTTGATGCTAAGGTGCTATTCCAGAACGTGGAGAGCTTCGACAATTCTGTTCGTGTGTAACGGGGAATTTAAAGTAGACTGGGGCGGCAGAGAGAATTCGGATCAAGGAGGGAGGTGTGCCAGGGGTAATGCATACAGTTGCGTGAACCGCTGCGCCAAGGTAGCTTAGTCGCGCCGGCACGGTAGCTCAGCGTGTTCGGTCAGAGGGCTGCGTGCTCTCTGTAATAAAAGAACTGAGTCAAGGAATCACCGTCCAACTTGAATGGATGTTTTGTGACGTCCGCCCAGACCAAACGCAACGAACTATATCGAAGGGAAAAAAAGTCGTTAACACCATTGCCTAGTAAGCAGGAGACCCGGGTTCGATTCCTAGCCTCGGAACAAATTTTCGCTCTCCACTTCTGTTTATGTACCTAAACTCATATCTGTATGAACCAGTAAAGTGTCTGAAACTGTTTCGTTTCATGAGCATATAATTGTTTTTTAATCTTAGCACAATGGAAAGTCGACCACTTCACGTACTAAGGGAGTCTTTGTAGTAAAAAGAAGAGAACGGATATAGATACAGATGCCCGTCTAGCAGTAGCGAACATAACACGTTTTAGTTTTGTGAAAATCTGTTATCTTAGACCTCCTGGCAACAAACAGATATGAACTTATCGAGTTCAAAATGGTTCAGATGGCTCTGAGCACTATGGGACTCAACTGCTGTGGTCATAAGTCCCCTAGAACTTAGAACTACTTAAACCTAACTAACCTAAGGACAGCACACAACACCCAGCCGTCACGAGGCAGAGAAAATCCCTGACCCCGCCGGGAATCGAACCCGGGAACCCGGGCGTGGGAAGCGAGAACGCTACCGCACGACCACGAGATGCGGGACTTATCGAGTCAGTTAACGTAGAGAGAGGTATCAGGACTGTGATAGCATCTGTTACAACGTCTCTTACAATGGGTGTGTGTGTTGTCCTTAGCGTAAGTTAGTTTGAGTTAGATTAAGTAATGCGTAAGCTTAGGGATCGACGACCTGAGCATTTTGGTCCCATAAGACCTTACCAAAATTTAAATTTAAATTAAGAAAGGTAGGAAGAAATTTTTGCTTATCAAGAGTGACAGGATACAAATTTCAGAGCATCTGAGTAATCAGCTTCAAATATTCGGTGATGAGGACGAAGATGTGGAGGACAAATGGAAAAAATTCAAAGACATCGTGCAGTATGCTCCAGACAAGTATGTTCCTGGCCGGAATGCCTTCTTTGCCAATGCTAATCTGCTTTTTACGTACTCCTTTCTCCGTTCATCCTGAGCTATTTTGCTGCTTAGACAGAAAAATTCCTTAACTTCGTCAACTTCGTGAACCCCATTTCTGATGTTAAGTTCCTTGCTGTTCTCATTTCCGCTGCCTCTCATTACTTTCCTCTTTCTTCTGTTATTCTATACTTCTTACACTGCTCATTCCATTCAACACATTATGTAATTATTCTTCACTTTACTGTTACTTTGTAAGTAGGCTGTTTAGGTTTTTATGTTGGTAACGCCACGTAGCGCTCTGTATGAAAATCACTGATTGTGATGTTTACAGTCTGTGGCTGGTTGGCATTGTTGGAATATTCTCTATTGTAGTGTTGGGCAGTTGGATGTGAACAGCGCGTAGCGTTGCGCAGATGGAGGTGAGCCGCCAGCAGTGGTGGATGTGGGGAGAGAGATGCCAGAGTTCTAAGAGCGGACGATCCGGACGTGTCACTGTCAGAAAAACGAAATTTGTAAGACCGGATGTCATGAACCGATATATATGACTTTTGAACACTATTGAGGTAAATACATTGTTTGTTCTCTACGAAAATCTTTCATTTGCTAACTATGCCTATCAGTAGTTAGTGCCTTCAGTAGTTAGAATCTTTTATATAGCTGGCAGTATTGGCGCTCGCTGTATTGCAGTACTTCGAATAACGAAAATTTTTGTGAGGTAAGTGATTCATGAAAGGTATAGGTTATTGTTAGTCAGGGCCAGTCTTTTGTAGGGATTATTGAAAGTCACATTGCGTTGCGCTAAAAAAAATTGTGTGTCAGTTTACTGTTGATCAGAATAAGTAAAGAGAGAAATGTCTGAGTACGTTCAGTTTTGCTCAGCTGTTTGAAAATCAAATAACGCAAGAGGTTTATCAGCATTGTCATTCTTAATTTTTCTAAGGGGATGTTTCAACTTTTATCCGCTTAAATTTAATCTTGTATAATGCCAGCTCAGTTATTTTTTACGTACATACATTATCTGATCGAAAGTTATACATCCAGCGTTATCTCGGAAAATGTTCTCATTAGTAAAGAGCTGTTTCTGTCTTACCACGTAACTTATCTGTTGGCTATATTTTTGTCTTATTACAGACATCTTTTTTTACGTGAGGCCAACGGCGTAAAATTTCGTAAACGATTCACGGTATCAAAACAAAGCTTCCCCTATTATAGAAGAAGAAGAGGCAAGTGATTTGCTGTATTGGTAATATCTGAATATTTTTTATCTACAGAGATACTGCAGCAATTACGGTTTTTTTCATGGAGCACTAAAGTTTTTGCGTCATTTGAAACAATCTGTAAGATGAGTTCAGATATACAAGCGTTTGTTAAGGTTTGTAGATAAGTTCTCGCGAAAACAGTTAGGTAATTTTCTAAATAAAAGTGCCAAGGCAGAAGGTAAGATGCTGTCTCTCCAGCAACGAAGGTAACATTGCTGAGTAACTTTCGACCCACCGCTGTCGCTAGTGGCAGCAAAGACTGGATGAAATTCTGTAAAGACAAAAATTCTTTCTTTGTTGCTACAGTTACTTGCAATAATCTGCAGAAGATTTTTGTTATTTGGTAGATTAGGAACAGACTGGTTCATATTAGCTGCGAACAACACGACTGCGCATACAAGATCAATAGGGCTGTCAGATTAAGAACTATCGAGTTGATTGATGATTGCTTTTCTCTGTTTTACAGGTGTCGGGTTTGTTGAACTATTTCTGTCAAACGTCAGTTCCGTTTGCACTCGGCGTGTGTGTAAAAAGCGAAACACAGAATTCCTGCACAATTTTGCCTTTTTACTTGGCTACCTCAGCGGGCCAGAAAGTTAAATTGTGCGCTGATGTAACCCGCTCCTTGATACATTGTTATGGCACAGCAGTAACTGTACCGCAACCGACTTCTAATTAACAGCTAAGTACCCAGTTGCCTGCTACACAAGTAACGAGGGTATGACGGGTATTTATGACATTTAGCGACGTGAGACGTGATTACATATCGCGAGTCTGTTTACTGGTCGCAAACGTTTCACTTGTTTTTGTAACTGAAACATCAGAGGCATTAAATGTAAATCATCAATATTTAAAACGAAAGAGCTTAGAACACTGGCAAGCGCACAATCTGTGGCGGTATGTCGCGATGCAGATGAAAGGCGATATGCAATTTTGTGTCTCCTGCCATAAAAATTCAAATATTTCCTGAAAACATGTATTGGGAACTGGTCTTTTGACTTCGGGTACCTAAATTATGTAAACCAATCAATATAATGAAGGTTTTTTCTACCTCCCAATTGAGTGAGTGACATTTAACGGAACGTTTTGAACTTGACTTGAAAGTCAGATGCAGTTATAAGTTAACGTAACATTTTCAGCCTTCGTCGATTCACAAGTGACCTGCGAGAAATGTGATGGTTACTATGAAGGGTGCACGATGGTGGGCGTAACACACCATAAGTTCACAGCCAGTGTGGCCGCCGATGTCAATACTGTCGAAGAGTTACACGCGCGGCTTGGTGTGTTCCAGACGTACACTTTAAGGAAATTTTCCGTGATGTCCATACCTGATAGAAGCACCGATTTTTATTGAAATAAGCTTAACTGACATATTCTTTACTCGGCCACAAGTGTAATCTTGCTTTCTAGATATAATTCTATCACTTCTTGGACTACTCTGTCGTTTCCAATCATGACGTGAAGCGAGTCATTATCCTCTTCTCGTCTACCCTCTATCACCTTCGCCTGTCCTTAAGTCATTTTGTGTACTAAAGATACTAGTCATTTCTTCAATAGGTTGGTCTTCTACGTCGATCTTGCATCCAACAAGAAGGCACTTGTCGTCTGCGAACTTCAAAAGTGATACCAGTTCCTCTTGCATCTTATTCGTTTCCTTCATTGCTTCTTCTACGTACTAGTTATTTGTGTAAAAAAGTGAAAAAATGCGACTGCCTCTTTCGATAACATCCTGAATATTCCTTATTTCCTCTGATATATGTAACACTCAGGCTATCAAGTACACCCCCTTCTTTTTTCCGTTGTATAACTTGTAAGTTGGCACTGAGACCAGCAGTGTTCTTGCCAACAAGTTATTTGCTGTATCGTGTATTTTATATGTGGAGGTACTGCGATATAAGGTGACAGTTATCTATTAATACTCGAGTGTCATCCAATCAGTTGCGCACATCGTTACACACACACACACACACAGAACATTCCCTGCAACACCAAACATCTCGGGAATAAATTAACGACTGTTTACACACACACAGAGAGAGGCAGGTTTCCATTTGATGGCCTGTCCCCAATGCACGCCTAGTCTCCGAAGGAACAGTAATTTAAGGGTGATGTGTGCACTGGCGAGGCTCCACTGTAACTGGGGACGCTAATTGCTAATTCCCTATACTAGAGGCTGCAGATGGGACTCTTCGAGATGTCGACATAGAGGAGGCCGCAACAACCGCTATTTTCGTCGTAATTGTTTTGTTTGCGCTTATGGTTTCACGCCGTATCGACAGGGATGTAGTTACAGAGAAGTTGTTGCGACCTTTCTCAAAGGAGGGAACGCTGCTGCCGCCATTATTCTAACAGCACAGCCCCTTTTGGAGTACGTGCCGTGTTACGTAAGACCTTCCCTTGTTGGAGTAGTCGCTAGTGAACCAAATATATGGTGAAGGGAGCACCGAAGAGTTACAATGTGTCGATCTTCTGGTAATTGACAGCAGATGTACATATCATGCTCGAAACTGGGACGACTCTTACAACTGATACAGTAGTTAGTTTTTGACAAAACCAGTTACTCTACATAACTCTATTACAAAGTATCCGTTCTGCGTCATTGTCTAAATTATCAATCCTGCGTGATTACAAAAGCCGAGTAGCGAGAAGACGCCTCTAGTGGCGAACGACTGAAATAACGTTCCTCTTTCATATTTTCTCATAAGAATTTCTATAGATAACTGGCTACAGCTGTGAGATATTTATAGAAAAGCATTTTTTTTTAGAATTAGCTGTATGTGGGTATTTTCTGCTTGTCGACAGCAGATGTCCCATGTCATGCTCGAAACTGGGACGAGTCTCATCGCTGTACAATAACTACTTTTTGACGAAGCCACTTACTCTACGTAACTCTGTCACAAAGTATCCGTTCTCCGTATCGCTATTGGTACAGGGTGTCCTCCGCCACGCACCGCACGGTGGCTTGCGGAGTTCCGATGTAGATGTAGATGTAGAAATTACATTTATTCGACCGGTTTCGGTTATTTCAACCATCATCAACTGGAAGAAAAAGTTATAACATCTGTTCGTTTAAAAATGCCTATTTCTTATAGAAGACACTTTCGTATACCAAATGTGGCAATGGCAAAACGTAAAATGCAATAAAACCAGATTCTGACAAACTCTTAAAAAGCATAGCTAAGTTACACATGCGCTCTGACAGGTCAGTTCTAAAACATTTGGCCAGGAGCAGAGCAAGCATGTGCAGTTTTCTACAGTTTGAGTTACGTGCAAATAAAAAAAAAAAAATATTTGCTTGGAGAAACATGGCCGGCCGGTGTGCTGGTGCTGGTGCTGGTGCTGGTGCTGCGGTCGCAGGTTCGAATCCTCGGGGATGGATTTAGGTTAGATAGGTTTAAGTAGTTCTAAGTTCTAGGGGACTGATGACCTCAGAAGTTAAGTCCCATAGTGCTCAGAGCCATTTGAACCATTTGGAGAAACCTATACCACTTGCATGTGGTATGACTGCATGAACAGGACACAAAAATCAATGTAAGTACAAAACACAAACATGTAATTGTGAATGGAAATAGCTAGATCTAAACAAACTGCAAGAGAATCATTACAAATCTCACATAAAAATTTGAATAATTAAATAATTTTATATGTGTTATAAACCGTTGAAGATTCCTAACATGAATGGTGAAAGATATTCAGAACTCAAGTACAAATTTCAATTGCAAAAGACGGAAGTTTTCTTAACTTTAGGATAAAACATAATTGAAGTTAACGATGTTTATTATTTAGGAAATATGACTGTACAACTTTGCTTGTCTTAACTTACATCATTTCAAGCAAATATTTAGCTTTTTGTGAGGTACTAGTTTCTTTACGAGTCTTGTGAATCTGATGATTATAACTGTTACACAGTATTGTTAGTCTACAGATTCTGTAACATTGAAACACTGATGGTACACAAATGCAAGGTTTACAGATAAATAACCGTGGTGAGTGTCAGAACGATCTCCTTATTTTAAAACAATTGTTATTCAGTTTTAGCCTTTTCGAGGAGGGGTACATGTCTTTTCAGCGCGGTGCCTACCTTACTTTAAAGATTTGCACTGCAACTTAAGCTGATGCTCTGTCAATGGGGAAACGAATTACTGTTTCTGAACTATGCACGCGCTAGGAAACAAACTGGCACGCTTATCCAGTGAATATTAAGAACTGCAAATATCTAATGATTACAAAAGATTAAGCTGATTTCGCAGCACTCAGACTGACGGCCTAATTCACTGAGCAAATAAACGTCCGTACCACTGCTGAAATTAGAAAACTGGCAACGACAGCCAATGTCAGTATGCGATTAATGTAGCCTGTTTTCTTGCTGTTGGTTTGGTAAGAGCTGTTTTCTTTAGCTAAGGTGCGTGGGAAGTGAGTTCAGAGAGCGCGCTCTAGATAAGTGTGGACGGGATCCCGCTTGGGGATGATAACCTCTGGCAGCGCTAAGGACGCCAGTCGGCCTGCATCTTAAAGCGACCGGCACAGTTGCTGTTGTGAAACGCAGAACATACACTACACAAGTACTCATTTTTCTAGAAACACTTTTGTCGCCTTAACTACTATTATTATTGTACTCTTGACCGTACATTTACGTTGCTGACAAGAATAATGTACAGTAGAATAGAAAAGAAAACTTAGGGTTTCTTAGATAAGCCAGTTCGACTTCAGGAAAGGTAAATGCACCAGAGAGGCAGTGCTAACGTTGTGGTTGATAACGGAAGCAAGACTAAAGAAAAATCAAGACTCGTTCATACGATTTGTTGACCTGTAAAAAGCGGTCGACGATGGTGCAAGATGTTCGAAGATCTGAGAAAAGTAGGAGTAATCTATAGGGAAAGACGGGTAATATGTACAAGAAGTAAGAGGGAACAATGAGAGCTTGGATTCAAAAGGGTGTAAGACAGAAGTGTAGTCTTTCACTCCAACTGTGCAATCTATACGTCGAGGAAGCAATGAGGAAATTAAAAGAAACATGCAAGTGCAGGATTAAAATTCAGCTTGAAAGGACATCAAATGATAAGATTCACTGATGACATTGGTATCCTCAGTGAAAGAAGAATTACAGAATCTGCTGAATGGAATATACATTCTAATGAGTACAGAATAAGGACTGAGAGTAAATCGATGGAAGATGAAAGTAATGCGAAGTAGCAGAAATGGGAACAGCGAGAAACTTATCAGAATTGGGGATCACAAGTAAATGAAGTTAAGGAATTCTGTTGCTTACGCAACAAAATAACCCGTGCCAGCCGGGGTGGCCGAGCGGTTCTAGGCGTCTGGAGCCCCGCGACCGCTACGGTCGTAGGTTCGAATCCTGCCTTGTGCATGGATGTGTGTGATGTCCTTAGGTTAGTTAGGTTAAAGTAGCTCTAAGTTCTAGGGGACTGATGACCTCAGAAGCTAAGTCCCATAGTGCTCAGAGCCATTTGAACCATTTGAATCCGTGACGGAAGGAGCAATAAGGATATCAAGAGCAGAATAGCACCGGCAAAGAGGTCATTCCTGACCAAGACAGTGCTACTAGTGTTAATTTGAGGAAGAAACTTCAGGGGTTGGATTGGGTTGTTTGAGGGAAGAGACCAAACTGCGAGGTCATCGGTCTCATTGGATTAGGGAAGGACGGGGAGGGAAATCGGCCGTGCCCTTTCAAAGGAACCATCCTGGCATTTGCCTGGAGCGATTTAGGGAAATCACGGAAAACCTAAATCAGGATGGCCGAACGCGGGATTGAACCGTCGTCCTCCCGAATGCGAGTCCAGTGTGCTAACCACTGCGCCACCTCGCTCGGTAAAACTTCAGAGAATGTACGTTTGGAGCACAGCATTATATGGTAGTGAAACATGGGCTGTTAATAAATCGGTACAGAAGAGAATAGAAGCATTTGAGGTGTGGTGGTACACAAGAATAATGAAAACAAGGTGGACTGATAAGGTAATGAATGAGGAGGTTCTCCACGGAATCGGCGCGGAAAGAAAGATATGGAAAACACTGACAAGAAAAAGGAACAGAATGATAGGTCACTTGTTAACATACCAGGGAATAATCTCCGTGATGCTAGACGGAGCTGTAGAGGGCAAAAACTGTAGAGGAAGACAGAGACTAATACATCTAGCAAATAACTGAGGAGGTTGGCACAGGAGAGGAACTCGTGGCGGCCCGTGTCAAATCAGTCAGAAGACTAATGACTCAAAAAAATAAAAAAAGACAGAGATTACTCTTTTTGCCGGACTAGTATGGGGTGCATGCCCTCCATCAGTGGCATCTTATAACTTTTACCGTTTTCTAGTGCATGCCAATGCTGATTGAGGCTGTCATATATGTGATTAGATAATAATGTGGCTGTTACGGGCAGAAGACTTTGTTATGCGCTAAAAAAACAGTACAGATAATAACACGCCGCTAATCGTGATCGTGTGCCCGGAACTAGTCCGTTAAAAAATGAATAAAATTGTCTCAACTGTGTAGCCAACGTTATACACACGGAGTGAACCAGACCTCCACCGATAAACTTCCAGAGATTGTTTAATAGTTTGCTTATCCTGTGTTACACTTTCGTATTGTTGACTAACTTCAGTATACTGTGAACGTAAAATTTGTTTTCTTTTGGAGTTGTTCTCCGTTAACACTACGTAACTTCGTATTAAGATACGCCTTAAGCTAATGTATACTTGTGACTGTCAAAACGAGCTGTAGTATAATACACACATCAAAAAAGTTTTGCATCACCCCGGTTCCCAGAACTCCTGAAGATAGACGTTGACTGTGGATATTGTATCACAGACACAGTCCCTTAGACTGTTCAGAGATGTCACTAAACCCGTCCAAGAGTGTAATCAAATGGTTCAAATGGCTCTGAGCACTATGGGACTTAACATCTGTGGTCATCAGTCCCCTACAACTTAGAACTACTTAAACCTAACGATATCACACACGTCCATGCCCGAGGCAGGATTCGAACCTGCGACCGTAGCAGTCGCGCGGTTCCAGACTGAGCGCCTAGAACCGCTAGACGGGGTGTAATCAACCATGCATGAGCAGCGCCTATTAGACGGAGAGATCCGACAGCCGATCAGTTCAATCATTACACCAGGAAGGAGGTACACTGCTCGTTTTTTCTGTAGTTCAACCACGCCTATACGGTCAGTACCGAAGTTCGAATGCGCCCACATTGTGCTATGAAGGGCTCTCAACAAGGGAAGTGTCCAGGCGTCTCGGAGTGAGGCAAAGTGATGTTGTTCGGACATGGAGGAGGTCCAGAGAGACAGGAACTGTCGATGATATGCCTCGCTCAGGCTGCCAAAGGGCTACTACTGCAGTGGATTATGACTCGGAGGAACCCTGACAGCAACGCCACCATCTTGGATAATGCTTTTCGTGCAGCCACAGGACATCGTGTTACGACTCAAACTGTGCCCAATAGGCTGCATGATGCGCAACTTCACTCCCGACGTCCATGACGATGTCCATCTTTGCAACCACGACACCATGCAGTGTCGTACAGATGGGTACAACAACATGCCGAATGGACCGCTCAGGATTGGCATCACGTTATCTTTATCGATGAGTGTCGCATATGCCTTCAACCAGACAATCATCGGAGACGTGTTTGGAGACAACCCGGTCAGACTGAACGCCTTAGACACACTGTCCAGCGAGGCGAGTGCAGCAAGGTGGAGGTTCCCTGCTATTTTGGGGTGACATTCTCTGGGGCCGACGTACGCAGCTGGTGGTCACGGAAGGCGCCATAACGGTTGTAAGATACGTGAATGCCATCCTCCGATCGATAATGCGGCCATATCGGCAGCAGATTGGCGAGGCATGCGTCTTCATGGACGATAATTAGCGCCCCCATCGTGCACATCTTGTGAATGATTTCCTTCAGGATAATCGACATCGCTCGACTAGAGTGGCCAGCATGTTCTCCAGACATGAATACTATCGAACATGCCTGGGATAGATTGAAAAGGGCTGTTTATGGTCGACGTGACCCACCAATCGTTGAGGAGTGGGACAATCTGGACCGTTGTCGTTGTTGTGGTCTTCAGTCCTGAGACTGGTTTGATGCAGCTCTCCATGCTACTCTATCCTGTGCAAGCTTCTTCATCTCCCAGGACCTACAGCAACCTACATCCTTCTGAATCTGCTTAGTGTATTCATCTCTTGGTCTCCCCCTACGATTTTTACCCTCCACGCTGCCCTCCAATACTAAATTGGTGATCCCTAGATGCCTCAGAACATGTCCTACCAACCGATCCCTTCTTCTGGTCAAGTTGTGCCACAAACTTCTCTTCTCCCCAATCCTATTCAATACTTCCTCATTAGTTATGTGATCTACCCATCTAATCCTCAGCATTCTTCTGTAGCACCACATTTCGAAAGCTTCTATTCTCTTCTTGTCCAAACTATTTACCGTCCATGTTTCACTTCCATACATGGCTACACTCCATACAAATACTTTCAGAAATGACTTCCTGACACTTAAATCTATACTCGATGTTAACAAATTTCTCTTCTTCAGAAACGCTTTCCTTGCCATTGCCAGTCTACATTTTATATCCTCTCTACTTCGACCATCATCAGTTATTTTGCTCCCCAAATAGCAAAACTCCTTTACTACTTTAAGTGTCTCATTTCCAAACCTAATACCCTCAACATCACCCGACTTAATTCGACTACATTCCATTATTCTCGTTTTGTTTTTGTTATTGTTCATCTTATATCCTCCCTTCAAGACACCATCCATTCCGTTCAACTGCTCTTCCACGTCCTTTGCTGTCTCTGACAGAATTACAATGTCATAGGCGAACCTCAAAGTTTTTATTTCTTCTCCATGGATTTTAATACCTACCCCGAATTTTTCTTTTGTTTCCTTTACTGCTTGCTCAATATACAGATTGAATAACATCCGGACCAACAGTGTCTTAATGAACTTGTGGATAGTATGCCACGACGAATAGAGGCATACATTAACGCAAGTGGACGTGCTACTGGGTTTTAGAGGTGCCGGTGGGTACAGCAATCTGGATAATCACCTCTGAAGATCTCGCTGTATGTTGGTACAACGTGCAATGTGCGGTTTTCATGAGCAATAATAAGGTCGGAAATGATGTTTATGTCGATCTCTATTCCAATTTTCTGTACAGGTTCCGGAACTCTGAACCGAGGTGATGCAAAACTTCTTTTGTTGTGTATATTTCCAGTGCTGAGATGTCTGTACGGGCACATTCAGAAAGCAAATGAATTAAATAAAGTGATTGTTCAGGGATACCTTCTGACTGATGGTGGGGTAAAGTTTCTGATCACCAGTCTTTGAGCAGTGCCTTGGTTTAAATACTAAACCTCTCCTCTGATGAAGTGAGGGCATGTGACACTGTTGATGGTGATCAGTTCTTCGGATGCGGACGTTAAAGCTCGGCGGCCCGCTCTGATGCTATTCGAGAGTAGCAGACCACATGCCGCCACCTGGTTTCTCCCTCTGCCTTCACTTCATCCAAGCAACACACAGCAACATTACGCTGTCAAAGCACTCACCACACTCCTACACACGATTCAAATTCACACTTGACGCTTCATGAGTGTCTGAGGAAGGCAACAGCAAACAACCTCCACTATGAAACTCATTTTTTGTTTCGACTTTGAAGGTAATTTGGATCGCGTGATTAACAGTTATGTCATTATGTAGAACAGATATAAGTAATTTCGACTTTTTAACTATGTAATGTAAATTTCAAGACTTCCATGTCATAGTACTCACCAATCTAACTTCCATCCATTGGTAGAAACGTGTATCGTCAAATCGTTTAACTGTAATTATGGTTTTTGATTTTCGAGCAATCGAGTAACAAAGAGATACCAAATATACTGTATAATGATTGAAACCTGTAACAACTCTGTTTATCATACTGTCAGCTTGCTATGCTATCGGCTAACATAAAAACATCTATTTATTTTAATTCATAAAACCAAACCGGATTGACAATGTAAAGTGCTTATTTGAACTGCTGTATTATATATTCAAAATTAGTAGGCTACACATTAAAAAATTATGTATTCTTGTTTGAAACAGGTTGTAAGTCACCTTAGGCTCCCAGTGTTTTATCCTTCCTACTTTCAGGACGTCGAAGAGTGTATTCCAGTGAACACTATCAAAAGCTATCTCTAAATTTACAAGTACTATAAACGTAGGTTAGTCTGTCTTTGATCTATTATCTGAGGTAAATTGTAGGGTCAGTATTGCCTCGCGTGTTCTTGCATTTGTCCGGAACCCAAACTGATCTCCCCCAGTTCTTCTACTAGATTTTCCATTCTTCTGTAAATGATTCATGTCAGTATTTTGCAACCATAACTTACTAAACTGTTGGTTCAGTAACATTCGCAATTATCACCTCTGGCATAGAAATTGAATTATTATATTCTTCTTTAAGTCTCACGGTGTATCGTCTCATATCCTGCACATCACGTGAAAAGCTTTATTATGGCAGTCTGGTTTCCAATATTTATCTGGTCACTGTGCAACTGTTTATTTTGTGTTAATGCTTTTTGTATGTGGAAATTTTCTTGGAAACGGAGGAGGTATCTATCTTTGCTCATTTTTATGATATATCGTTTTCAATATTGCTCGGTCTATGGTGTTCTTCTTTTAGATGATCCACAAATGTTGAATGATTTGTACCATATTGGAATGATCTGATGTGTACTTTGTATCTTGTGTCAAATGTCCTGCCAGTTATTGCACATTAGCAGGCTATCAATTTCAGTACTTTTTGCAGCAATCTTCATTTACTACTCATTATTCCAAGCGCACATTCTATCATTTGTCAAGCCTCAGAAACAGACCTGTTGAAAGTAGTTTGCACTGATCCAAATTTTGACACCAGGAATGGTCCCATCAGGTAAGTCTTCAGTTCAGTTGCGGGCCGCGTGTCGGATGTCACTCGGCTGGAATGAACGACCTTCATAGGTCGGCCGTTGTCGTACAACCATACGGGCAACCTGTTAGTCGCATGAACATGGTTCCAGTGGAGGTTCAGGCTTAACCTACTCCAACAGACCAACCGGGGTAATGCGACTTACAGTTCAACGTTGTTTTCGCAGTGGGATCGACAATAGTTGCCAGACGCCGTCGCCAGAGATCGCCCGATAACATTGAATGACAGCTTGGTCACAACACGTCCGGTCACCTTCGTCAGTTTGTGGCGGTTTCGAGGTGGTGAGGTAAGATTAGGTTAGGTTAGGTTACAATCTGTTCTATCCATGGAACAGGTTAGATATTAACGTAGGGCGGAGCAGATACCACGACGGCTTTGTACTCGGAGACGAGCTCTACATTGCAGCTTTTGCTCTTAAAAAGACGCCTTGTGCTCGTGAATGTGCTTTACCTTTCTCGAAAAGAACGTGCCGAGTACTGTGCATTCTACCCTGAGTTATCGGAATAACCAAACAAGTTTTGCGAATATATGTAAATTCAACTAAATACCTAGGTATTACAATTACGAACAACTTAAATTGGAAGGGACACATAAAAACGTTGTGGGGAAGGCTAACCAAAGAGTGCGTTTTATTGGCAGACACTTAGAAAATGTAACAGATCTACTAAGGGGACTGCCTACACTACTCTTGTCCGTCCGCTTTCAGAATACTGCTGCGCGGTGTGGGATCCTTACCAGATAGGACTGACGGAGAACATCGAAAAAGTTCAGAGAAGAGCAGCAAGTTTGTATCATCGGGAAATACGGGAGAGGGTGTCACAGAAATGACACAGGATTTGGGCTGGACATCATTAAAAGAAAAGCGTTTTTTCGTTCCGACGGAATCTTCTCACGAAATTCCAATCACCAACTTTCTCCTCCGAATGCGAAAATATTTTGTTGACACCGACCTAGTTAGGGAGAAACGATCACCACGATAAAATAAGGGAAAGCAGAGCTCGTACGGAAAGATATAGGTGTTCGTTCTTTCCACGCACTATACGAGATTGGAAAAATAGAGAATTGTGAAGGCGGTTCGATGAACCCTCTGCCAGCCACTTAAATGTGATTTGGAAAGTATCCATGTAGATGTAGATGAGTTGTAGGGAGAAAGGTTCTGTTACTACTCTTTACGATTCGTGGTGACACTGAGAACCAAGATTACAAACACTCTGCTTGCTGTATTTATTTGAAGTTGTGCAGACATACGTCAATTAACCTTAAACGACTGTCATTCAGAATACGTGTGAAAGACAACCATAAAGTTTAGAACAAAGTACTCTGAACAGCAAAAGCAATGAAAAGAAATACATACACAGTATTTGCAAACCTCTTCATGTTGAAAGTTGGACGTCTATGATTCTGCTGTATGCATACACAAACTCTGAGTCTGAGATATTACTATCGCGAGTAGTAGCGAGCGGATAGTTGGCGAAGAGAATGGGAAGTGTTCTGACGCAGGGAGAGGTGGAGAGAAGCCGCGCGGCGTGAGAGTTCGCAGCCTGCCGTGACCGTGCTAGTAGCGCCGGGGGAGACTTGGGTACTAATTGAGGATTTCTGGTTATTTGCCTTTTCTATGCACGTAGTTGTTGGTTGCTTGCGCAGATTTATGTACACACTCAGAGTAATATTCGTACCTTTGTTGTGGCCAGAAACTTATTTATTTGCTGAATAATCAAAAATCTGTGTAAAGTTTGTCAGCATTTAAATAAACAATGGTCTGAATATAGCAAATTAAAAGTTTTTATTATTATTTTTTTCATTTCTCTTTACATCGTTTAAGGTTACTTGACCAAACCGCTCCTGTTCATTCTTCTATGTATGAAAGTATGGCAGTAACTGTTGCAATTAGCCCATGAATTGCACTGTATTGCATTTTGAAATATTTTAGCGAGTTGCTGATCACACAGTTGCAGGGACAAGACGAGGTAAGTTGTCTGCTGCGTACAGGAGCATTGCAGAACAGTTGTTTTGAGACGTTAGAGGATATTTTAAAACTCGCAGTCAGATGGTTGAGAATTGGCTTATTTATAATTCCCGGGATTCCAAATTACTGCAGCTAGACCGCAATAGACCGGTGATGCTGTATTGTAACCTATCACCCCGGACTACAGGTCCATTAAAAAGAAAATAAAAAAATAATTACTACATCTCACCCACGGTATGGGACTACAAGTCCCACCGCCACACCTAAAACTAATTACTACATCTCACCCACGGTATGGGACTACAAGTCCCACCGCCACACCTGCACCTGCCCATGTTAGGCAATTAATTCCGCCTGACTCATGTAGTACTATCACCGTCAGAGGGTGGTACGGGACTACAAGTCCCACCGCCACACCTCCAAAGTGAATTGCAGTGACGCAGTCACTGCACAGTGGAAATTTACTGGCTCACCAACACAGTTAGACCGCAACAGACCGGTGATGCTGTATTGTAACCTATCACCTCGGACTACAAGTCCATAAAAAAAAAAAAAAAAAAAAAAAAACTAATTACTATTCTGGTCATCTCCATTTCTTCTCAGTCAAAATATCATGAATGTCAAAAACGAAACGTCACTCGGCCGTTTGCGCACATCCATTTCATCAAATATAAATACGTTTCAACAGGAACGAATCACTGCTCTATTGCTGTAAAAACTCTAATAAGCGGTATTAATAATTTATAAGAAACGTCACTCAGCCGTTTCCGCACATCCCTTTCATTAAATATAAATACGTTTCAACAGGAACGAATCACTGCTCTATTGCTGTAAAAACTCTAATACGCGGTATTAATAATTTATAAGCAACTCAGACCCACCTATCACAACCCAAAAATGATCCACTACAGTAAGTATACTTGATGACTGCCGGCCGCGGTGGTCGTGCGGTTCTAGGCGCTCCAGTCCGGAGCCGCGCTGCTGCTACGGTCGCAGGTTCGAATCCTGCCTCGGGTATGGATGTGTGTGATGTCCTTAGGTTAGTTAGGTTTAATTAGTTCTAAGTTCTAGGGGACTGATGACCACAGCAGTTGAGTCCCATAGTGCTCAGAGCCATTTGAACCATTTGAACGTGATGACTGGGTGTTGTGTGTTGTCCTTAGGTTAGTTAGGTTTAAGTAGTTCTAATTTCTAGGGGACTGATGACCATAGATGTTAAGTCCCATAGTACTCAGAGCCATTTGAACTAGTAAGTATAAGCATAAATATGCCACCCATCTCACTTTTACAAATTATTTTTAAGTTCATAATTTACGCCTAAAATTTTCGACAAAGATTTCGCCTACTTGTGGTTTCCCATAAACCTGAGATTTCAGTCCATAGTGTTGTGTTGCCAGAAGAGCCATTAATGATGAACGGCGCTCTTGTCGGTACATGAGTCACAATATTATCTGCTCAGAATAGTAACTGAATATGGCGGCTTGCTAGGTCGTAGCGAATGACGTAGCTGAAGGCTATGCTAAACTGTCGTCTCTGCAAATGAGAGCGTATATAGACAGTGAACCATTGCTAGCAAAGTCGGCTGTACAACTGGGGCGAGTGCTAGGGAGTCTCTCTAGACTAGACCTGCCGTGTGGCGGCGCTCGGTCTGCAATCACTGATAGCGGCGACACGCGGGTCCGACTTATAATAACGGACCACGGCCGATTTAAAGGCTACCACCTAGCAAGTGTGGTGTCTCCCGGTGACACCACACATAGATTCCGAACTGTATCCAGATGATGATATTTGTCATCTTAGAATGTCATAAACTCACTCTTTCTTCGACTACACTTGTCACTTTCTCACACTCCATATTCCGTCTGAGAGAACGTCGGTCAATTTGACCGAAAAAAATTTGAATATCACCGATTGTCGTTCGAAGTTTGTACTTTCGGAAGACGAGATCTGCTTCAGTGCGACCACGTATGTAGTGGCGTACTGGTTTGAAAAGATCGCTCATCTTCGGCAGTTGGCGGAATCCACCGATATCAGTGCCACTGTGACCGCAGGCTAACGTGTAATCCGAACAATGTGTCGTTGATGGCACATCTTCACATCTCTTCAAGGTGAACACCAGTGTAAAGGAATACTCAAAAATTCCGATGCCTGACCACGATTCGATCTCGCCACCTTAGATCATCAAACCCGATTGCGAAGCTGAGTGAACCGCCTTACCGACTTTCTCAATTCAGAAGAAGAACGGAAGCTGCTACGGGGAACCTGAGCCAGTGACGCTAACACGAGCACGACGCCGGTCACCGGACTGACTGTTGAGCGCAGCGACTTCTAGGCGTCCCCGGTGGTTCAAATTCGCAGGGGCTCTGCGATGGGGGGACCGCTCGGTGGGTCCGCGGAAGTGTGTCAGGGCGGCAGACGGTGAGTCTGCGAGTGCGGACGGAAGTGAGTGTTTGGTATGAAAGAGGAGCCGACTCGCCGGCTGCCCGTCTATTCCGGGCCGTTACGTCAGCCGGCGCGGCGGCGGTCAGCGCTGCGTGATTCACAACCGGCTCTGCGCTCCGCGCCGCCGCACAGTTCAGCTCTACGGCTGCCATCACCGCTGCGAATACGCGCGCTTCGCACGGCCCACCGTGAAAAGCCTGCCTGTCTGCCCACAATAGGCCGCCTACACTCACACCGCCTCTGCTTCCTGCCGTTTCACCCTGAACAGGCGAATACCGCGAGCAGCCTACCCACTTAGATTTTTCTGATTCCGGTCCTGATTCTCATTCAACTGAATCGTTGTTTCTTGCCCAGCGATCCTGCTGTGAATGCAGCCTCAGACAATGGAAGCAAAACATTGCATGTAACTGGTGTCATTCTCGGAATGAGAAAGATGAACTGGTCAAGGCTTCCATTCGGATTTTACACTAAGATGACAAAAGTCATGGGATACCTCCCAACACCCCATTGGACGTCCTGTTGCCCGATGTAGTGCAGCAACTCCATGTGGTATACTCAACAAGTCCTAGAAGTCCCTTGCAGAAATAGTGACCCATGCTGCTTCATAATTGCGAAACTGTTGCCACTGCAGGATTTTGTCCACGAGCTGACCTCCCGATTACGCCCCATAAATGCTCGAAGGGATTCGCGACGGCGATCTGGCTGGTCAAATCGTTCACTCGAATTTTTCAGAACGTTCTTCAAAGCAATTGCGAACAACAGTTGCCCAGTGTCATGGCGCATTGTCATCTATAAAATTCCATCGTTGTTTTGGAACATGACAAATGGTCGCCAAGTAGCCGAATATAATCATTTCCAGTTAATTTCTACGTAAAAACAAGCCAGACCATTATGGAGCCACCACCACGTGCACTGTGTCTTGATGACAATTTTGGTCCATCGCTTCTAGGGTCTGAACAACGTTCCAACCCTACCATCAGTTCTTAAGAGTTAAAATCGAGATCCATCTGACCAGGTCACAATTTTCCAGTCGTCTATGGTCCAACCGATACGGTCACTAGTCCAGGAGAGACGCTACGGGCGATGTCCTGCTGTTAGCAAAGGCACTGGTGTCGGCCATCTGCTGCCATAGCCCATTAAAGCGACACTGTGATAACGAATACGTTCGTCGTACGTCCCACATTGATTTCTGCGGTTATTTCGGGAAGTGTTGCTTGTCCGTTATCACTGACAAAACGCCGCTCCTCTCCGTCGTTAAGCGGATTCCGTCCGCCACTGCGCTGTCCTTGGTGAGAGCTGATGCCTGAAATTTGGTATTCTGGGCGCACTCTTGACGCTGTGGGTCTCTGAATATTCAACTGCCTCCCGATTTCCGAAATGGAATGTCCCATGAGTCCAGCTCCAGCTACCATTGCGCGTTTGCAGTCCGTTAATTCTCGTCGAGCGGCCATTATCACGTCGAAAACCTTTTCACATGAATCACCTGAGAACAAATGACAGCTCCCCCAATGCACTGCCCTTTTACACCTTGTGCACCCGATACTACCGCCGTCTGCATATGTGCATGTTGCTAACCCATGACTTTTGACGCTTCGGTGTAAAGCACTTACAGCTAAAGAGGTCTTATCTTTTCAAAATCATATTTCCGGACTGTCGCTGCCCTGACTTCAAAGTGTGCTACGTAGTTAATGAAGCAGGCAAAAAGGAATACAAACGTCTCAAAAATGAGATCGACAGGAAGTGCAAAATGGCTAAGCAGGGATGGTTAGAGGACAAATGTAAGGATGTAGAGGCTTATCTCACTAGGGGTAAGATAGATACTGCCTACAGGAAAATTAAAGAGACCTATGGAGGTAAGAGAACCACTTGTATGAACATCAAGAGCTCAGATGGAAACCCAGTTCTAAGCAAGGAAGGGAAAGCAGAAAGGTGGAAGGAGTATATAGAGGGTCTATACAAGGGCGATGTACTTGAGGACAATATTATGGAAATGGAAGAGGGTGTAGATGTAGATGAAATGGGAGATACGATACTGCGTGAAGAGTTTGACAGAGCACTGAAAGACCTGAGTCGAAACAAGGCCCCCGGAGTAGACAACATTCCATTGGAACTACTGACGGCCTTGGGAGAGCCAGTCCTGACAAAACTCTACCATCTGGTGAGCAAGATGTATGAAACAGGCGAAATACCCTCAGACTTTAAGAAGAATATAATAATTCCAATCAGCCGGCCGCGGTGGTCTAGCGGTTCTGGCGCTGCAGTCCGGAACCGCGGGACTGCTACGGTCGCAGGTTCGAATCCTGCCTCGGGCATGGGTGTGTGTGATGTCCTTAGGTTAGTTAGGTTTAAGTAGTTCTAAGTTCTAGGGGACTTATGACCTAAGATGTTGAGTCCCATAGTGCTCAGAGCCATTTGAACCATTTTTTTGAATAATTCCAATCCCAAAGAAAGCAGGTGTTGACAGATGTGAAAATTACCGAACAATCAGTTTAATAAGCCACAGCTGCAAAATACTAACACGAATTCTTTACAGACGAATGGAGAAACTAGTAGAAGCCGACCTCGGGCAAGATCAGTTTGGATTCCGTAGAAATACTGGAACACGTGAGGCAATACTGTCCTTACGACTTATCTTATAAGAAAGATTAAGGAAAGGCAAACCTACGTTTCTAGCATTTGTAGACTTAGAGAAAGCTTTTGACAATGTTGACTGGAATACTCTCTTTCAAATTCTAAAGGTGGCAGGGGTAAAATACAGGGAGCGAAAGGCTATTTACAATATGTACAGAAACCAGATGGCAGTTGTAAGAGTCGAGGGACATGAAAGGGAAGCAGTGGTTGGGAAGGGAGTAAGACAGGGTTGTAGCCTCTCCCCGATGTTATTCAATCTGTATATTGAGCAAGCAGTAAAGGAAACAAAAGAAAAATTCGGAGTAGGTATTAAAATCCATGGAGAAGAAATAAAAACCTTGAGGTTTGCCGATGACATTGTAATTCTGTCAGAGACAGCAAAGGACTTGGAAGAGCAGTTGAACGGAATGGACAGTGTCTTGAAAGGAGGATATAAGATGAACATCAACAAAAGCAAAACGAGGATAATGGAATGTAGTCGAATTAAGTCGGGTGATGCTGAGAGAATTAGATTAGGAAATGAGACACTTAAAGTAGTAAAGGAGTTTTGCTATTTGGGGAGCAAAATAACTGATGATGGTCGAAGTAGAGAGGATATAAAATGTAGACTGGCAATGGCAAGGAAAGCGTTTCTGAAGAAGAGAAATTTGTTAACATCGAGTATAGATTTAAGTGTCAGGAAGTCATTTCTGAAAGTATTTGTATGGAGTGTAGCCATGTATTGAAGTGAAACATGGACGGTAAATAGTTTGGACAAGAAGAGAATAGAAGCTTTCGAAATGTGGTGCTACAGAAGAATGCTGAAGATTAGATGGATAGATCACATAACTAATGAGGAGGTATTGAATAGGATTGGGGAGAAGAGAAGTTTGTGGCACAACTTGACCAGAAGAAGGGATCGGTTGGTAGGACATGTTCTGAGGCATCAAGGGATTACCAATTTAGTATTGGAGGGCAGCGTGGAGGGTAAAAATCGTAGGGGGAGACCAAGAGATGAATACACTAAGCAGATTCAGAAGGATGTAGGTTGCAGTAGGTACTGGGAGATGATGAAGCTTGCACAGGATAGAGTAGCATGGAGAGCTGCATCAAACCAGTCTCAGGACTGAAGACCACAACAACAACAACGTTTAAAAATCGAAGTCACATACTCCTACAGGCGGTAGTATTGGTCAAAACCAGAACACACCTGTTGAGATATGGCATGAAGAGCTGTAGTTCACAGATTGCATTTTATTTAGTACACACTTATGAGTGCGCACTTCGGGATGAAAGTTTCTCTCTACTCGGAGCAGACGAATACTGTGCAGCTGTACTGCAATGATAATTTAGGGGTCCAATCGTTGGTCATCACGAAGTAATAAAATATGTTACTACTAATGTCTACGTCTCACTAAAACTTACTCTATCGTTGGTTTCTGATGTACGCTGATCTGATTAAGAGAAAGGTACGCTGGTGAAGTAATTTTGTCTAATAAACTGTTCGTAAAGAGCATTCAGGGCATTGCTATCCTTAATCCTCATCTATGATATATTTAAGAGACTTTACAGAAAGATTCAATACCTAACACTGACTGTCGTGTATTAGAACACTATCTGTTGTTACCTGAGCCGAGAGGTTCTAGGCGCTACAGTCTGGAACCGCGCGACCGCTACGGTCGCAGGTTCGAATCCTGCCTCAGGCATGAATGTGTGTGATGTCCTAAGGTTAGTTAGGTTTAAGTAGTTCTAAGTTCTAGGGGACTGATGACCTCAGAAGTTAAGTTCCACAGTGCTCAGAGCCATTTTTTGTTGTTACCTGACTTTCACAATCTTCAGTTTTTGCATCATTTAGCGACAACTGGAGCTGCATTTATGGCACGAACATTATACATCACCGGGCGAATAACATGTATCACTTCATATGAAGGGCTTATTTCAATAGTGGTACAAGTCCGCTTTTGTTCTTTCTGAGATACAGAGTCCTAAAGTTAAATGAGCGCTGAAAAATCTGCAGTTGAGATACCAGACATATTCAAGCATATGGCTTCTTGCTAGAGATGAACCTTTCTTTCTGCTTGTTTAGACCATTAATGTCAGAAGCGTTATAGAAATGGTTCAAATGGCTCTAAGCACTATGGGACTTAACTTCTGTGGTCATCAGTCCCCTAAAACTTAGAACTACTTAAACCTAAGGACATCACACACATCCATGCCCGAGGCAGGATTCGAACCTGCGACCGTAGCGGTCACGCGGTTCCAGACTGAAGCGCCTAAACCGCACGGCCACACCGGCCGGCAAGCGTTATAGACAGAAACGTGGAGGTAATGGACTTGTACCACTATTTAAATAAGCCCTTCATATATTTTAAACATAGCTGCACAACAGCAACGGTTCCACGTAATAAAATTATAAACAGCCGACCAGTTGCAATGGGTAAAGAAATCTTTACCTAGGTTTCAACAAATTTAAATTTGTCTTCTTCAGAAGGTGGCTATTTTACATTAGTATGGACTGATGTATCATCGTCGTTTTTACAAATATCTGCATAGATCCATTTGTCCAAATTAAAATATAGTCCTGAAAATAGGGTGTCATGTAAATGTAAATTAGTACATGGATGTTGCAGAGCTCATATGGATGTTGCAGACCTCAGTCGCTTGTGAGCTCTGCAACATCCATGTACTAATTTACATTTACATGACAAACCCTATTTTCAGGGCTATATTTTAATTTGGACAAATGGATCTATGCAGATATTTGTAAAAACGACGAAGATACATCAGTCCATACTAATGTAAAATAGCCACCTTCTGAAGAAGACAAATTTAAATTTGTTGAAACCTAGGTAAAGATTTCTTTATTCATTGCAACTGGTCGGCTGTTTATAATTTTATCCCTTCATATATGCTGTTTGTTTAACACATGGCACGCTATGGCAGGATTCACAGGAGATGGCACAGCAGACTACCACAGTATCCACAGGTGGGTAAATGCAAACCCTCCGTATCACTGTATGGACAGAAATTCTCGGTGACAGACTCATAGGTGCTTTACCAAACAGATTAGCAGGCGCTGTGTATCGCCGATTTCCGTACATCTGCCCTTGCAAAAAGACAACGACTGCAGTTAATGCACGACGGGCCATCACCACATTTTCTACAGATCGTGCGACACTACCTCGCCACTAAGTTTCATGGTCGACGGACTGGTCGAGGGGGTCCATTTGCATGGCCTCCCCGTCCACCGGACATCAATACGTTGGATTTCTGTCTATGGAGATTCTTAAAGACATTGGTTATATGCTCAACCCATTGGCAATCTGCAGACGTTACAGGAGTGTGTGATGAATGTATGTGACGCAGTCTGCACGGAGCTAGGTGTATTTTAAAGAGAGTGTGATTCACTGCGAAGAAGGGCTGAAAGACGTGTCAAGATCCGCGGCAACCACGCGCGGCGCTGCCTACAGTGTCTAGTTCTGCCTTACAGACGGATGGGAAAGAGACAACAGACTGGACCATGTCACAACAGGAAATGATTTCCGGATATATCATTGTAGCAACTTTACTTCTTGTGTCGACCAATATTACCTCCAGTAGGAGTATGTGCCACTTTTTTTTAAAAAAAACCCTACATGTGATTCTACATGAGATCTGGAATTGCGTGTTGCTCATAGCAATTTGAATCGCGCGCCAAAAACACGTCAGCCAATCAGAGACTGTGCTCGACATCTATTGAGCATCCCAGAGAGCATCCCAGAGTGCCCCAGACAGCATCCCAGAGTGCCCCAGGGAGCTACAACACCAAAAAGAATCGCTTCTCGGCTTTTGGCAAGATCAATGTGTAGTATTTGTGGCCCTTAAAAGGGCCGTTTGTTGAGAACTACTACTTTCAATGATTATATAAAGTACAATCACCCACAATGCGACAATCTTCCAAAGAAGAAGGACCACTCGCCTTCACCCATAAGTGAACGCTACAGTCAGAATTTATCTTACAACGTCTACGACAAGACAAAGACAAACTCCCGTGCGGAAAAAGGTAGGAACCCTCACTAGCAATGATAATCTCAGAAACAGGTATAGTACGGTAAGCTAAGATTTCCCTAGTTTCAAAAGATTCCAAACCTGGTCTACCTGCATTGTTACAAGCAACGAAAGCTACAGTTAGCCATCCGTTACCCAAACTAGAGGAAGAGGAAACTTTCATTAAAGAAAAATTTAACCTCGCACCACAAAATAAAGTAGGTCCATGAATAAGAACAAACTTTCATTAAAGAAAAATTTAACCTCGCACCACAAAATAAAGTAGGTCCATGAATAAGAACAAACTGAGTAGTTTTACCAACTACGTTCCTTTCGTCGCCGTCGGCGAATGCTTATTTACAAATCACTTGTCAATGTGGACGGCACTCTAGGTGTCTCGACATCATCTGGGAAGGGTAAAAAGAATGAAACTAGAGGAGTCTACTCAGTTTGTTCTTATTCATGGACCTACTTTATTTTGTGGTGCGAGGTTAAATTTTTCTTTAATGAAAGTTGCCTCTTCCTCTAGTTTGGGTAACGGATGGCTTACTAATTTTTGCAGACACCGGTGAAACACCAACAACATCTCGTAGGCAACATCTTAGCATTCCTGCTAGTCTCAGAGCATTTGTTCCGGAGGCCCAAGTTCCGAGCCATTTCAATCGAGGTATATCCAAAGTTTCCGTATCAGTGAAGCGGTTCTTGTGCCTGTACAAAAAATGTAAAAAGAAGTTAGCTCGACAGCACTATTTCAAAGCGACGGTCCAGAGTAGCACTCTACCAAGTTCTGTGCGTTCGACATCCACCTATCGTCGTGACACACATGAATAGTTTTTGTTCGTACATCCTCCCCCCTGAAGGACTTCAGTCGTTCACTTATGTAATAAAATGGAACAGCACCTGCTTGATAGCTGGACACACAACATCGCTGTTACAGTCTACGGAAACCAGTTCATTGATTGTGGCGACTGATGGAATCGTGTATACGTTTGGAGTTAACCCACAGCGTCAGTTAAGGCCTGGAGATGGTGTGCTGAGCCACCGACACTGGTAATTATATAAAATAACATCGAACAGACAGCTGTAGGTGTTTCATTTTATTACATAACTGTAATGGTTGTGATATTTCTCTTTCAGCCGCATGCCGTACCTATTGCTATTTGACGCCGTTCGGTAATTAATTACCTAAAAGTGTTGCCGGTCGATTTGGAGCCCGGTATAGTGAACTCTTACACCTACTCGCAAACCGCTGACACGTCGGGGCTTGAACGTCTTTTTGAGTAATAAACTGCGCCAACAACAGAACTTCTAATCATTCTCGTACGAAGTGTCCCCAAGAGATGTATGATGAGCATTGCTTCGCATGGTGCCTATGGTACTTACCTGCCTATTGACCTGCGTTGTTTGATAAAAAAGACTTGAGATTGTATGATACTGTTCAGAGAGTACGTTCCGTTTCGCAGTGATCTTGTGGTTTACTAACTGTGCTGATGGCAACACTAACAATGTGCAAGGTGTAACTAAATTTTCTTTACGAACGTTGACGACTTGTAGAGGGGATCAAGAGGGGTCACAGTTCGTAGTAATTGACGGAAAGTCATCGAGTAAAACAGAAGTGATTTCTGGCGTTCCCCAAGGTAGTGTTATAGGCCCTTTGCTGTTCCTTATCTATATAAACGATTTTGGAGACAATCTGAACAGCCGTCTTCGGTTGTTTGCAGATGACGCTGTCGTTTATCGACTAATAAAGACATCAGAAGATCAAAGCAAACTACAAAACGATTTAGAAAAGATATCTGAATGGTGCGAAAATTGGCAGTTGACCTTAAATAACGAAAAGTGTGAGGTCATCCACACGAGTGCCAAAAGGAACCCGTTAAACTTCGGTTACACGATAAATCAATCTAATCTAAAAGCCGACCTACATAGGGAGGAACGATCACAGAGATAAAAATAAGGGAAATCAGAGCCCCTAAAGAAAGATATAGGTGTTCATTCTTTCCCCGCGCTATACGAGATTGGAATAATGCAGAATTGTCAAGGTGGTTCGATGAACCATCTGCCAGGCACTTAAATGTGATTTGCAGAGTATCCATGTACATGTAGATGTAGATGTAGGTGCAGAAGAAGGATAAGTTTAGCATAGGAACTCATGTCCGGCAAGGTACCGTTTTCCCACTACAAGCAAAATACCGCAATACACGTTCAAATTTCCGGCATTTTCGGTGCCACTGACTAGGGTGTTACATGAAACTTCTTGGCAGATTAAAACTGTGTGCCCGACCGAGACTCGAACTCGGGACCTTTGCCTTTCGCGGGCAAGTGCTCTACCAACTGAGCTACCGAAGCACGACTCACGCTCGGTACTCACAGCTTTACTTCTGCCAGTACCTCGTCTCCTACCTTCCAAACTCCCGAGTTCGAGTCTCGGTCGGGCACACAGTTTTAATCTGCCAGGAAGTTTCATATCAGCGCACACTCCGCTGCAGAGTGAAAATCTCATTCTGGAGGGTATTACATGCTTACTCACCGATTACGTGACGAACATGCGTACTACAGCTTTGCGCCCAGGCCACTCAGCTGAATTGTAAACTCCCCACTATATGTTGCTGTATGAAACTTAGCCCAAATTTACCTCCCACTCTATAAAAAATTACGTTTTAGCAAAACTATGTACTCACGAACTGTTATCCAACTTAAACTCGTATGCTAACCTAATTTGAACTGAAATGTAACCTGCCTGGATTCAACTTGTCTTTATGTTAAATGCGCAAGTGAAGTAAAACAATTATCTGTCCCTAATCAAAATTTCCACTTACCCCGGGTCTTTGCAACATTGTTGCAGATTTCTCGAAAGCACAACAGTCAGCAACAAGTAGGCTAGTATTTTACAATGGGCCGCCTACGTGCAGATGTTGGCAACGCTTATGCGTGTATGATTAACAGCGAATGTATTATTATTTTCGACAGTTAAAACTGATCACATATCTTCATCCATCCATCTCCCTAGCTGCGTGTTTTAATTAAAAAAATGAATCATATGAAACATTGATTCACAGTTCTGCCATCCTAGATTTCCCCGACAGTCCTTTGTAAAGTTTCACCGTTAGATTTCTATTTTTAAGTAAAATTTCCAAATAATTTTGAAACTATTGCATACCATATGGCGCAGTGTGGTAATGCGCAATGACAATCCTTCCGTAAACAGTGGAATGGGGAGAGTAACTATTCCTGTGAAATGATGTTCCGGGACAGTGATTTTAGAACGAAGTACGTACTCAAAAAAAAAGAGTAAAATTTCGCATGATCTTCATACACAATTTTGGTCTGAACAGTATTACACTTCACAAAGTGAACAATGACTCGAAAACGGTACGACGGTAATACAGAACTTCTATAAAATCCAAACATCTTAAGTAGTTGATGTTTTAAAGCATGACGTTGGGAAGTGGGGTGGTGTTTCTCTCAGTTCTGAGAGAACTAGCTGACAATAGTCATTCCGACAAACTAGCTGCGCATCGCTGCAGTCTTACCTGAAATTACTTCTCTTCAAGAAGAAAAAAATAACATTATTCAAAATTGATTTGCTTTCCGCCTTTCAATATATACATCATATTTAGCCTTGCTGTCGTCACCAAAAATCTTTCTTCATCTAATAGACCAATCACAAGTCAACACAGCACTACCGAATACGTCCATCACTTCAACTAAGAATGTATCAGACTGCGCAAATACTGTGCCACAACAAGACCAAAGATAGTTAAACAGTAACATAACTTGCTCTCTCTCCCTGACGTGCGCGTCGATACCTTACAAAAATCAAAATGACGTGACCACTTTACAGGGTTTGTGTTCTGCCCAGAGAGATTTTGTACGTGCTGTTGACCTTATGGTCTCTGCTCATACTGTAATACTATACCCGTCCAGAGATGTTTGTACGTGGTGCTATGCTTGTACTTTTTGTTCATACTTTACATCTGTACAGCAGTAATCATTCACTATAGCATAGAATGCAAGCTGTACATACATTTCATATTTAGTGTGTTACTGTTGAGCATGGTGAAATGCCCATTTGCGGAATATGCCGACGTGATGTTATTGTATGGCGAAGCTTGGTGCAATTGGAGGGCTGCTCGTTAGTTGCAACTGGAAGTGCGATGTGCTTGTAGCTGGTGTTCTCTGAACAGTTTAAGTGCACGTGTCTTAACACGTGGGCAGCCCGCATTTCCTGTGTCAGCTGCCACACTCTTCGTAATGCCACACACAGCTGCAACGTGGCAATGCGCTTCAGAAACGATTTAGGGGAACTGTGATGATGGGAAATAAGTGTGGCTGCAAAGGAATTTCAGCCTACGTCTTCCCGCTAGAGAGCGTGACCTCGTTCGGTTTCAGAAAAAAAGAGGTGTCTACTACGTCTACACCTGCACTCGTTATGGTGTGTGGCGGAACGTAATTCTGCCATTGTACTCTCCCCCTTTCCCGTTCATTGAGAATGGTGCACTGGAAGTACGATTGTCGATAGACCCTCCTATATAGTAGGGATCTGTGAAGTGAAGTGGAAATGTTGTTGTTGTGGTCTTCAGTCCTGAGACTGGTTTGATGCAGCTCTCCATGCTACTCTATCCTGTGCAACCTTCTTCATCTCCCAGTACCTACTGCAGCCTACATCCTTCTGAATCTGCTTAGTGTATTCATCTTTTGGTCTCCCTCTACGATTTTTACCCTCCACGCTGCCCTCCAATACTAAATTGGTGATCCCTCGATGTCTCAGAACATGTCCTACCAACCGATCCCTTCTTCTAGTCAAGTTGTGCCACAAGCTCCTCTTCTCCCCAATTCTATTCAATACCTCCTCATTAGTTATGTGATCTACCCATCTAATCTTCAGCAGTCTTCTGTAGCACCACATTTCGAAAGCTTCTATTCTCTTCTTGTCTAAACTATTTATCGTCCACGTTTCACTTCCATACATGGCTACACTCCATACAAATACTTTCAGAAACGACTTCCTGACATTTAAATAAATACTCGATGTTAACAAATTTTTCTTCTTCAGAAACGCTTTCCTTGCCATTGTCAGTCTACATTTTATATCCTCTCTACTTCGACCATCGTCAGTTATTTCGCTCCCCAAATAGCAAAACTCTTTTACTACTTTAAGTGTCTCATTAACTAATCTAATTCCCTCAGCATCACCCGACTTCATTCGACTACATTCCATTATCCTCGTTTTGCTTTTGTTGATGTTCACGTTATACCCTCCTTTCAAGACACTGTCCATTCCGTTCAACTGCTCTTCCACGTCCTTTGCAGTCTCTGACAGAATTACAATGTCATCGGCGAACCTCAAAGTTTTTATTTCTTCTCCATGGATTTTAATACCTACTCAGAACTTTTCTTTTGTTTCCTTTATTGCTTGCTCAATATACAGATTGAATAACATCGGGGATAGGCTACAACCCCGTCTCACTCCCTTCCCAACCACTGCTTCCCTTTCATGCCCCTCGACTCTTATAACTGCCATCTGGTTTCTGTACAAATTGTAAATAGCCTTTCGCTCCCTGTGTATTACCCCTGCCACCTTCAGAATTTGAAAGAGAGTATTCCAATCAACATTGTCAAAAGCTTTCTCTAAGTCTACAAATGCTAGAAACGTAGGTTTGCCTTTCCTCAATCTTTCTTCTAAGATAAGTCGTAAGGTCAGTATTGGCTCACGTGTTCCAATACTTCTACGGAATCCAAACTGATCTTCCCCGATGAGGGCTTCTACCAGTTTTTCCATTTGTCTGTAAAGAATTCGCGTTGGTATTTTGCAGCTGTGACTTATTAAACTGATAGTTCGGTAAATTTCACATCTGTCAACACCTGCTTTCTTTGGGATTGGAATTATTATATTCTTCTTGAAGTCTGAGGGTATTTCGCCTATCTAATACATGTTGCTAACCAGATGGTAGAGTTTTGTCAGGACTGGCTCTCCCAAGGCTATCAGTAGTTCTAATGGAATGTTGTCTACTCCGGGGGCCTTGTTTCGACTCAGGGCTTTCAGTGCTCTGTCAAACTCTTCACGCAGTATTATATCTCCCATTTCATCTTCATCTACATCCTCTTCCATTTCCATAATATTGTCCTCAAGTACGTTGCCCTTGTATAGACCCTCTATATACTCCTTCCATCTTTCTGCTTTCCCTTCTTTGGTTAGAACTGAGTTTTCATCTGACCTCTTGATATTCATGCAAGTGGTTCTCTTTTCTCCAAACGTCTCTTTAATTTTTCTATACGCAGTATCTATCTCACCCCTAGTGAGATAAGCTCTACATCCTTACATTTGTCCTCTAGCCATCCCTGCTTAGCCATTTTGAACTTCCTGTCGATCTCATTTTTGAGACGTTTGTATTCGTTTTTGCCTGCTTCATTTACTGCGTTTATATATTTTCTCCTTTCATCAATTAAATTCAATATTTCTTCTGTTAACCAAGGGTTTCTACTAGCCCTCGTCATTTTACCTATTTGATCCTCTGCTGCCTTCACTATTTCATCCCTCAAAGCTACCCATTCTTCTTCTACTGTATTTCTTTCCCCCATTCCTGTCAACTGTTCCCTTATGCTCTCCCTGAAACTCTGTACAACCTCTGGTTCTTTCAGTTTATCCAGGTCCCACCTCCTTATATTCCCACCTTTTTGCAGTTTCTTCAGTTTTAATCTACAGTTCATAACCAATAGATTGTGGTCAGAGTCCACATCTGCCCCTGGAAATGTCTTACAATTTAAAACCTGGTTCCTAAATCTCTGTCTTACCATTATATAATCTATCTGAAACCTTATAGTATCTCCAGGGTTTTTCCATGTATACAACCTTCTTTCATGATTCTTGAAACATGTGTTAGCTATGATTAAGTTATGCTCTGCGCAAAATTCTACCAGACGGTTTCCTCTTTCATTTCTTAGCCCCAATCCATATTCACCTACTATGTTTCCTTCTCTCCCTTTTCCTACTGACGAATTCCGGTCACCCATGACTATTAAATTTTCGTCTCCCTACACTACCTGAATAATTTCTTTTATCTCATCATACATTTCATCAATTTCTTCGTCATCTGCAGAGCTAGATGGCATATAAACTTGTACTACTGTAGTAGCCGTGGGCTTCGTGTCTATCTTGGCCACAATAACGCGTTCACTATGCTGTTTGTAGTAGCTTACCCGCACTCCTATTTTTTTATTCATGATTAAACCTACACCTGCTTTATCCCTATTTGCTTTTGTATTTATAACCCAGTATTCACCTGACCAAAAGTCTTGTTCCTCCTGCCACCGAACTTCACTAATTCCCACTATATCTAACTTTAACCTATCCATTTCCCTTTTTAAATTTTCTAACCTACCTGCCCGATTAAGGGATCTGACATTCCACGCTCCGATCCGTAGAGCGCCAGTTTTCTTTCTCCTGATAACGACGTCCTCTTGAGTAGTCCCCGCCCGGAGATCCGAATGGGGGACTATTTTACCTCCGGAATACTTTACCCAAGAGGACGACATCATCATTGAATCATACAGTAAAGCTGCATGCCCTCGGGAAAAATGACAGCTGTAGTTTCCCCTTGCTTTCAGCCGTTCGCAGTACCAGAACAGCAAGGCCATTTTGGTTAGTGTTACAAGGCCAGATCAGTCAATCATCCAGACTGTTGCCCCTGCAACTACTGAAAAAGCTGCTGCCCCTCTTCAGGAACCACACGTTTGTCTGGCCTCCCAACAGATACCTCTCCGTTGTGGTTGCACCTACGGTACGGCTATCTGTATCGTTGAGGCACGCAAGCCTTCCCACCAACGGCAAGGTCCATGGTTTATGGGGGGAGGTGAAGTGGAAAGAAGACAACGATTTCTGGTCAGATGAGTGTAGGGTAATATCAACAGCAGTAGGAAATGATATAACGGGAGTAGGATTCGTTATGAATAGGAAGGTAGGGCAGTGAGTGTGCCGACGTCGCAAGCTGAAGATGAAAAGGTAGAGAAAGTGTATGAGGATACTGAAAAGGTAATACCGTATGTAAAGCGATGTGAAAATCTAATAGTCATGGGAGACTGAAATGCAGTTGTAGGGGAAGGAGTAGAAGAAAAGGTTACAGGAAAGTATGGGCTTGGGACAAGGAATGAGAGAAGACAAAGAATAACAAGTTTCAACTAGTAATAGCGAATACTCTATTCAATAATCACTAGAGAAGGAGGTATACTTGGAAAAGGCCAGGTGATACGGGAAGATTTCAGTTAGATTACATCATGGTCAGACAGAGATTCCGAAATCAGATACTGGATTGTAAGGCGTACCCAGGAGCAGATATAGACTCAGATCACAATATAGTAGTGATTAAGAGCAGGCTGAAGTTCAAGACATTAGTCAGGAAGAATCAATACGCAAAGTACTAAGGAATGACGAGATACGGTTGAAGTTCTCTAAGGCTATAGATACAGCAATAAGGAATAGCTCAGTAGGGAGTACAGTTGAAGACGAATGGACATCTCTAAAAAGGTTATCACAGAAGTTGGGAAGGAAAACATAGGTACAAAGAAGGTACGAAGAACGTACGAAGAAACCATTGATAACAGGAGAAATACTTCAACTGATCGATGAAAGGAGGAAGTATAAAAATGATCCGGTAAACTCAGGAATACGGAAATATAGGTCGCTGAGGAATGAACTAAATAGGAAGTCCAGGGAAGCTAAGACGAAATGGCTGCAGGCACAATGTGTAGATAGCGAAAAAGAAATGATTGTCGGTAGGACAGACTCTCAGCATACAGGAAAGTCAAAACAACCTTTGGTGACATTAAAAGCAACGGTGGTAACATTAAGAGTGCAACGGGAATTCCACTGTTAAATGCGGAGGAGAGAGCGAATAGGTGGAACGAATACATTGAAAGCCTCTATGAGGGGGAAGATTTGTCTGATGTGACGGAAGAAGAAACGGGAGTCGATTTAGACGAGATAGGGGATCCAGTATTAGAATCAGAATTTAAAAGAGCTTTGGAGGGCTTAAGAATAAATAAGGCAGAAGGGCTAGATAACATTCCATAATAATGTCTAAAATCATTGGGGAAGTGGCAACAAAACGACTGTTCACGTTGGTGTGTAGAATGTATGAGACTGGCGACGTACCATCTGACTTTCGGAAAAGCATCATCCACACATTTCCGGAGACGGCAAGAGCTGACAAGTGCGAGAACTATCGCACAATCAGCTTAACAGCTCATGCATCCAAGTTGCTTACAAAAATAATATACAGAAGAATGGAAAAGAAAATTGAGGATGCGCTAGATGACGATCAGTTTGGCTTTAGGAAAAGTAAAGGGACGAGAGAGGCAATTCTGACGTTACGGCTAATAATGGAAGCAAGGCTAAAGAAAAATCAAAACACTTTCATAGGATTTGTCGACCTGGAAAACGCGTTCTACGATATAAAATCGTGCAAGCTGTTCGAGATTCTGAGAAAAGTACGGGTAAGCTGCAGGGAGAGACGGGTCATATACAATATGTACAAGAGCCAAGAGAGAACAATAAGAGTGGACGACGAAGAACGAAGTGCTCGTATTAAAAAGGTGTAAGACAAGGATGTAGCCTTTCGCCCCTGCTGCTCAATCTGTACATCGAGGAAGCAATGATGGAAATAAATGAAAGGTTGAGGAGTGGAATTAAAATTCAAGGTGAAAGCATATCAGTGACACGATTTGCTGAGGGAAGTGAAGAAGAATTACATGATCTTCTGAACGGTTTAAACGATCTAATGTAGAATATGGACTGAGAGTAAATCGAAGAAAGACGTAAGTGATGAGGAGTAGCAGAAAAGAGAACAGCCAGAAACTTAACATTAGGATTGATGGTCACGAGGTAGATGAAGTTAAGGAATTATGTTACCTAGGCAGTAAAATAACCAATGACGAACGAAGATAGGAGGACATCAAAAGCGGACTAGCAATGGCAAAAAAGGCATTCCTGGCCAAGAAAAGTCTACTAATATCAAATATCGGCCTTAATTTGGGGAAGAATTTTTTGAGAACGTACGTCTGGAGTACAGCACTGTATGGTAATGAAACATGGGCTGTGGGAAAACCGGAACAGAAGAGAATCAAAGCATTTGAGATGTGGTGCTACAGACGAGCCGCGCGGGATTAGTCGAGCGGTCAGAGGCGCTTCAGTCATGGACTGTGCGGCTGGTCCCGGCGGAGGTTCGAGTCCTCCCTCGGGCATGAGTGTGTGTGTTTGTCCTTAGAATAATTTAGGTTAAGTAATGTGTAAGCTTAGGGACTGATGACCTTGGCAGTTAAGTCCCATAAGATTTCACGCACATTTTTTTGCTACAGACGAATGTTGAAAATTAGGTGGAATGGTAAGGCAAGAAACGAGGAGGTTCTGCGCAGTATCAGAGAGGAAAAGAATATGTGGAAAACACTGATAAGGAGAAGGGACAGGATGATAGGATATGTTAAGACATCGGGGAATCACTTCCATGGTACTAGAGGGAGCTATAGAGGGCAAAACTGTAGAGGCAGACAGAGATTGGAATACATCCAGCAAATAATTGAGGACGTAGGTTGCAAGTGCTACTCTGAGATGAAGAGCTTGGCACGGGAGAGGAATTCGTGGAGGGCCGCATCAAACCAGTCAGAAGACTGATGAGCAAAAAAGCTCGAATTTCTCTTTCACGTTCTGTTAATTTTGGGAGACGTACGTGGGAGGAAGCGGTATGCTGCCTGACTCTTCCAGGAACGTGCTCTCTCGGTATTTCGACAGTAACCATCTCAGTATTGCGCAATCCGTATCTTGCAGCGTCTGCCACTGGAAGTTTGAGTATCTCCGTAAAGTCGACAGTACAGCCAGTAATATTGCTCGCCTGCGCCGTGTTGGGAACATCTTGTAGCTAAGCATATCTGTACACATCAGGTTGTCCTAAAGAGTTCAAATGGCCCTGAACACTATGGGACTTAACTTCTGAGGTCATCAGTCCCCTACAGCTTAGAACTACTTAAACCTAACTAACCTAAGGACATCACACACATCCATGCCCGAGGTAGGATTCGAACCTGCGACCGTAGCGGTAGCGCCGGCCGGAGTGGCCGCGTGGTTCTAGGCGCTACAGTCTGGAACCGCGCGACCGCTACGGTCGCAGGTTCGAATCCTGCCTCGGGCATGGATGTGTGTGATGTCCATATGTTAGTTAGGTTTAAGTAGTTCTAAGTTCTAGGGGACTGATGACCTCAGATGTTACGTTCCATAGTGCTCAGAGCCATTTGAACCATTTTGTAGCGGTAGCGCGGCACCAGACTGAAGCGCGTAGAACGGCTCGGCCACTCCGGCCGGCTTGTCCTAAATAAAACATTGCGTGCAATGTTAAATTCTCCATTGTTTATTAGGACCTCAACAATCCACAAGAACTTAAAAATTAGAACTCTTATAAAAGCGATCCACGCCATTTCTGAAAGATTCCACAACAAACTACCTAACTCAACGAACACAGTAATTCGTCAGTTGCCCGCGTATGATATCCATGGACAGCAAAAACATAAACGTCTGAAGCTCATACTGCTAACTCGCCAGTAATACAAAATGAGGCTGACATACACCACCATAAACATTGGATTCACTTCTTCAACTTTTGTGGTCCTGTCCTCCTCAGTTGCGCGTAATACTACGGTAATTTTCACTTATGGACCGTCTGACAGCAACTGAATAAAACACAATTTTAGTGCCATACGCGTTTCGCCTTTATTTTCTGCAAGGCATCATCAGGCATTAAAACAAGCGTTCAGTGCATAGTGCTGTGGAATGTGGAAAAAACAGCAAATTGGCGCTCATAGAAAGAAGAACAACACCAAAAATGCAACAGGAGCGTAATATGTAAGAAGCTGTCTACGCAACCTGCCACTGATGATGCCTTGCAGAAAATAAAGGCGAAACGCGTATGGCCCCAAAATAGTGTTTTATTCAGTTGCTGTCAGACGGTCCATAAGTGAAAATTAACAATATACCGTAGTATTGGATTCACTTATTCTTGTATGTTACAAGTTTACATCACTCTAAATAATATTTTGTTTTTTCTCTTTTTTACAAAAATTCTGTATTTTGTCCAATATTTGCATGTAAGGATCCTTCTAAACCTACCATTATTTACAGTTTAATTATGAAGTTGTCACTGTAACAAATGTTTCAATCTTGAAACTTCCTGGCAGATTAAAACTGTGTGCCGGACCGAGACTCGAACTCGGGACCTTTGCCTTTCGCGGACAAGTGATCTAGCAACTGAGCTACCCAAGCACGACTCACGACCCGTCCTCACAGCTTTACTTCTGCCAATACCTCGTCTCCTACCTTCCAAACTTTACAGAAGCTCTCCTGCCTGCGAAAGGCAAAGATCCCGAGTTCGAGTCTCGGTCCGGCACACAGTTTTAATCTGCCAGGAAGTTTCGTATCAGCGCACACTCCGCTGCAGAGTGAAAATCTCATTCTGTTTCAATCTTGTTTTATATATGTGTATGTACCTTGTCATGTTGTGAGTTTTGTAATATCTTTACGGTAAATGTTTTGCCCAAACAGTGTGACGTTATTCTGCTTATACAAAATGGTTATGTAGTGGGTGTGAGAATACTACAAAACAAAATAAAATAAACTCATGCAATTACCTTTATATCTGTTTATTTTTGTGCCGTGCGTCGAAACCTTCCGCAAAGTTCGTTATTTTTCGACTTTGAGTCTGTCTGGTGGAATAGCTGGTCATGTAAAATCCCTTGCCAGAGAGGCTTCTGGTGCAAATGTGGTCCGCGAGGTGGTCTGATTTGGGCAGCGAAGGAGTCTTGAGTTAGCAGCGGCCCGAGGAAGGTGCCGAGCGGTGCCCTGTGCTGGGAGCAGCCCCTGTATGTGTCGGAAAACGACGTGGCCGCACCTGGAGTGATAGCGCGGCCTAGTTGTAGTTGAGGGCCTTTGTTTGGGAATCTGTAATTTGGAAAGAAGCTCCCGTTTTGCACGCAAGAGCCCTTCGGTTACAGAATACTGGTGTTGTCCGAAGGAGGTCGGCGGTCGAAACAATGGCTGCAGGTCTGTACCGCCGTCACTACATTGTCGCAGCGCCCTGGTTGCATTTACAGGGTGTTTCAAAAATGACCGGTATATTTGAAACAGCAATAAAAACTAAACGAGCAGCGATAGAAATACACCGTTTGTTGCAATATGCTTGGGACAACAGTACATTTTCAGGCGGACAAACTTTCGAAATTACAGTAGTTACAATTTTCAACAACAGATGGCGCTGCAAGTTATGTGAAAGATATAGAAGACAACGCAGTCTGTGGGTGCGCCATTCTGTACGTCGTCTTTCTGCTGTAAGCGTGTGCTGTTCACAACGTGCAAGTGTGCTGTAGACAACATGGTTTATCCCTGAGAACAGAGGATTTTTCTGGTGTTGGAATTCCACCGCCTACAACACAGTGTTGTTGCAACAAGACGAAGTTTTCAACGGAGGTTTAATGTAATCAAAGGACCGAAAAGCGATACAATAAAGGATCTGTTTGAAAAATTTCAACGGACTGGGAACGTGACGGATGAACGTGCTGGAAAGGTAGGGCGACCGCGTACGGCAACCACAGAGGGCAACGCGCAGCTAGTGCAGCAGGTGATCCGACAGCGGCCTCGGGTTTCCGTTCGCCGTGTTGCAGCTGCGGTCCAAATGACGCCAACGTCCACGTATCGTCTCATGCGCCAGAGTTTACACCTCTATCCATACAAAATTCAAACGCGGCAAGCCCACAGCGCCGCTACCATTGCTGCACGAGAGACATTCGCTAACGATATAGTGCACAGGATTGATGACGGCGATATGCATGTGGGCAGCATTTGGTTTACTGACGAAGCTTATTTTTACCTGGACGGCTTCGTCAATAAACAGAACTGGCGCATATGGGGAACCGAAAAGCCCCATGTTGCAGTCCCATCGTCCCTGCATCCTCAAAAAGTGCTGGTCTGGGCCGCCATTTCTTCCAAAGGAATCATTGGCCCATTTTTCAGATCCGAAACGATTACTGCATCACGCTATCTGGACATTCTTCGTGAATTTGTGGCGGTACAAACTGCCTTAGACGACACTGCGAACACCTCGTGGTTTATGCAAGATGGTGCCCGGCCACATCGCACGGCCGACGTCTTTAATTTCCTGAATGAATATTTCGATGATCGTGTGATTGCTTTGGGCTATCCGAAACATACAGGAGGCGGCGTGGATTGGCCTCCCTATTCGCCAGACATGAACCCCTGTGACTTCTTTCTGTGGGGACACTTGAAAGACCAGATGTACCGACAGAATCCAGAAACAATTGAACAGCTGAAGCAGTACATCTCATCTGCATGTGAAGCCATTCCGCCAGACACGTTGTCAAAGGTTTCGGGTAATTTCATTCAGAGACTACGCCATATTATTGCTACGCATGGTGGATATGTGGAAAATATCGTACTATAGAGTTTCCCAGACCGCAGCGCCATCTGTTGTTGAAAATTGTAACTACTGTAATTTCGAAAGTTTGTCTGCCTGAAAATGTACTGTTGTCCCAAGCATATTGCAACAAACGGTGTATTTCTATCGCTGCTCGTTTAGTTTTTATTGCCGTTTCAAATATACCGGTCATTTTTGAAACACCCTGTAATCTCCAGTACTGGATAACTCCACGTGAAGCGGAGTATATTATTGAGCACTTGCTCATCAGTGTGTTTTAGTTGTTGTTCTTGCAAAATTGTAATTAAGTCTGCCCTTGTGGGACGCCACTAGTTCTACTGTTCCGTGAATGGTCATTTGTTTGTTTTAGCTGTTCGTATTACAAGGTTGTCATTGCGTTTGCCCTGGTGGAGGCCATTATTTTGTATATGTGTGTGGGACTAGCAGTAACTGACTTATGTTTCATGTCTTATCAAGCCAATTCAATGATGTGTGTAATTTATTGCCAGGAAGAGTGCACAAGACCGACGTGTGAAGTAAAGATTGCAAGATTACAGCTCTGTAAACTCCTGAGATAGCAGCGAATGAATTCTAATGCTGCAGCCGGCCGCGGTGGCCGTGCGGTTCTAGGCGCTTCAGTCCGGAGCCGCGCTGCTGCTACGGTGGCAGGTTCAAATCCTGCCTCGGGCATGGGTGTATGTGATGTCTTTAGGTTAGTTAGGTTTAAGTAGTTCTAAGTTGTGAGGATTGATGAGCTCCCGTAGTGCTTAGAGCCATTTGAACCATTTCTAATGTTGCAGATTTGTTTCTGAGTTAAGTAATTACCTTTCGTAATTTAACAGTTCGCGTCTCTTAATTTGACGTTCATTTGGAGGAGTTTTGGAGCTAAACTGGTCCTGTACAGTAAATGAGCAAATTTTAAATTGTGTGCCGGCCAAAGTGGCCGAGCGGTTCTAGGCGCTACAGTCTGAAACCGCGCGACCGCTACGGTCGCAGGTTCGAATCCTGCCTCGGGCATGGATGTGTGTGATGTCCTTAGGTAAGCTAGGTTTAAGTAGTTCTAAGTTCTAGGTGACTGATGGCCACAGCAGTTAAGTCCCATAGTGCTCAGAGCCATTTGAACAATTTTTTTAAACTGTGGTACGAGATAATCTGTTGTGTACAAAACTTGTGAAAATGGCGTCCCGCTGTAATTTGTTGTTGTATATCTCAATTGTTTTTGCTACATTGCGTTTATCTGAACACTGTTTTTAGGTCTGAATGGGTGTCAGTTTGTTATTATTAATTTGTTTAAGGGTTACTATATGCATTTTTAAGATAGCATTTGGAAATTTTTATCACAAGTATGTCTGAATTAATGTTAGCCCAGCACCTTAGCACTCCTTCATAGCTCCTACCATACCAGTTTTGTTTCACCAAGAAGGATGCATTGAGTTCTACCTCTAAGGAACGCCTGAATCCAGTCAAAAGGCTGGTCCGATACTCGCTAAGCTCTGTCACCTGGACATAGCAGTTTCTGTGTGAAGTGGTGCTATTGGTTCTTACTGTTATTTCTAATACCATACGGTTCGCAGACTAGGACGAAAGAGCTGAACCCACCGCTTGTAAAAACGCTTACCACAGGAATGACAGCCGCCTTCCGACACCCTGGGTATGTCCCCCGCACCTGCGGTTAGCAGGCATTGCCAGCTGCTACAGTCTCGCTTGCTGGCGCCGGTTACCACGTTATGTAAACACGCTAGTGCACTGGGAACTTGCCAAACGCTGGCTGCCACACATAAGCCAGATTGTCTTCCACAGCAAACAGCTCAGTTTCAGAGGATGTACATAACGTCAGCTATTCATTCACTGTAAATTCTTTTTGGGACGTCCTCGGTCAGTATGAACGAAGAAGTGCCCCACATACGTAACATCTAAGGAGAGCTCGTGACAGCCGTTTTGAGATATTGGTGTCGTTGCTGCTGCAAAACACACTTTAAGATGGTAATCGTGGCAGGACACCACACAAGCGCTGCATGACGTTAAGTGACTTCGGCGCAATCTCTAGTCGCAGTCAGAGGACAGACACTGAGAACCCTGTAATTCTGCTGAAAAGTGATTCAAGGCGTAATCGTTATGACGTGACGTTAGCACCTCTAGATTTAGTAAGCGATACAAGATACCGAAACAGGATTTCCGGAGACACATACAAAATATCTTTCATATATCAAGATTATGAAGCAGTTCCGCCGATTTGATGAAACGGTGCACTTTAAACGGTATCCAAGAGCTCTTGTAAAGAAGAAAAGAATGTATAATGTTAATCTGAACAATTTGCAAAAATTGTCTGCAAATGTGCTGTGTACTGGAGCAACAGTCCATACTACATACATCAATTCAATACGACCAGTGTGACCTTTTAAAGACTGTGCTGAAGGCTTATCATACAGGCTTACAGAATCGGTCGGAAAATACGGGATAAATTGCAGGTGTTTCTGTTTGTGTCTGAGGACAGTGTACTGACCAAAATTACAACAGTCATTTGCAGACCAATAATTATAGATATGTTGTTGTGGTCTTCAGTCCTGAGACTGGTTTGATGCAGCTCTCCATGCTACTCTATACTGTGCAAGCTTCTTCATCTCCGAGTACCTACTGCAGCCTACATCCTTCTGAATCTGCTTAATGTATTCATCTCTTGGTCTCCCTCTACGATTTTTACCCTCCACCCTGCCCTCCAATACTAAATTGGTGATCACTTGATGCCTCAGAACATGTCCTACCAACCGGTCCCTTCTTCTAGTCAAGTTGTGCCACAAACTTCTCTTCTCCCCAATCCTATTCAATACCTCCTCATTAGTTACATGGCCTACCCACCTAATTTTCAGCATTCTTCTGTAGCACCACTTTTCGAAAGCTTCTATTCTCTTCTTGTCCAAACTATTCATCGTCCACGTTTCACTTCCATACATGGCTACACTCCATACAAATACTTTCAGAAACGACTTCCTGACATTTAAATAAGTACTCGATGTTAACAAATTTTTCTTCTTCAGAAACGCTGTCCTTTCCATTGCCAGTCTACATTTTATATCCTGTCTACTTCGACCATCATCAGTTTTTTGCTCCCCAAATAGCAAAACTCCGTAACTACTTTAAGTGTCTCATTTCCTAATCTAATTCCCTCAGCATCACCCGACTTCATTCGACTACATTCCATTATCCTAGTTTTGCTTTTGCTGAAGTTCATCTTATACCCTCCTTTCAAGACACTGTCCATTCCGTTCAACTGCTCTTCCACGTCCTTTGCTGTCTCTGACAGAATTACAATGTCATCGGCGAACCTCAAAGTTTTTATTTCTTCTCCATGGATTTTAATACCTACTCCGAACTTTTCTTTTGTTTCCTTTACTGCCTGCTCAATATACAGATTGAATAGCATCGGGGAGAGGCTACAACCCTGTCTCACTCCCTTCCCAACCGCTGCTTCCCTTTCATGTCCCTCGACTCTTATAACTGCCATCTGCTTTCTGTGCAAATTGTAAATAGCCTTTCGCTCCCTGTATTTTACCCCTGCCACCGTCAGAATCTGAAAGAGTATTCCAGTCAACAAATGCTAGAAACGTAGGTTCGCCTTTCCTTAATCTCTCTTCTAAGACAAGTCGTAGGGTTAGTATTGCCTCGCGTGTTCCAACATTTCTACGGAATCCAAACTGGTCTTCCGAGAGGTCGGCTTCTACCAGTTTTTCCATTCGTCTGTAAAGAATTCGTGGTAGCATTTGCAGCTGTGACTTATTAAACTGATAGTTCGGTAATTTTCACATCTGTCAACACCTGCTTTCTTTGGGACTGGAATTATTATATTCTTCTTGAAGTCTGAGGGAGTTTCGTCTGTCTCATACATCTTGCTCACCAGATGGTAGAGTTTTGTCAGGACTGGCTCTCCCAAGGCTATCAATAGTTCTAATGGTATGTTGTCTACTTCCGGGGCCTTGTTTCGACTCAGGTCTTTCAGTGCTCTGTCTAACTCTTCACGCAGTATCGTATCTCCCATTTCGTCTTCATCTACATCCTCTTCCATTTCCGTAATATTGTCCTCAAGAACATCGCCCCTGTATAGACCCTGTATATACTCCTTCCACCTATCTGCTTTCCCTTCTTTGCTTAGAACTGGGTTTTCATCTGAGCTCTTGATATTCATACAAGTGGCTCTCTTTTCTCCAAATGTCTCTTCAATTTACCTGTAGGCAGTATGTATCTTACCCCTCACGAGATAAGCCTCTACATCCTTACATTTGTCCTCTGGCCATCTGTGGTTAGCCATTTTGCATTTCCTGTCGATCTCATTTTTGAGACCTTTGTACTCCTTTTTGCCTGCTTCATTTACTGCTTTTTTGTATTTTCTCCTTTCGTCAATTAAATTCAATATCTCTTCTGTTACCCATGGATTTCTACTAGCCCTTGTCTCTTTACCTACTTCATCCTCTTCTGCCTTCACTATTTCATCCCTCAAAGCTACCCATTCTTCTTCTACTGTGTTTCTTCCCCCCATTCCTGTCAATTGTTCCCTTATGCTCCCCCTGAAACTTTGTACAACCTCTTGTTTAGTCAGTTTATCCAGGTCCCATCTCTTAAATTCCCACCTTTTTGCAGTTTCTTCAGTTTTAATCTACAGTTCATAACCAATAGATTGTGGTCAGAGTCCACATCTGCCCCTGGAAATGTCTTACAATTTAAAACCTGGTTCCTAAATCTCTGTCTTACCATTATATAATCTATCTGAAACCTTATAGTATCTCCAGGGTTCTTCCATATATACAACCTTCTTTCATGATTCTTGAACCAAGTGTTAGCTATGATTAAGTTATGCTCTGTGAAAAATTCTACCAGACGGCTTCCTCTTTCATTTCTTAGCCCAAATCCATATTCACCTACTACGTTTCCTTCTCTTCCTTTTCCTACTGTCGAATTCTAGTTACCCATGACTATTAAATTTTTGTCTCCCTTCACTACCTGAATAATTTCTTTTATCTCATCATACATTTCATCAATTTCTTCGTCATCTGCAGAGCTAGATGGCATATAAACTTGTACTACTGTAGTAGCCGTGGGCTTCGTGTCTATCTTGGCCACAATAATGGGTTCACTATGCTGTTTGTAGTAGCTTACCCGCACTCCTATTTTCCTATTCATTATTAAAGCTACTCCTGCATTACCCCTATTTGATTTTGTATTTATAACCCAGTATTCACCTGACCAAAAGTCTTGTTCCTCTTGCCACCGAACTTCACTAATTCCCGCTATATCTAACTTTAACCTATCCAGTTCTCTTTTTAAATTTTCTAACCTACCTGCCCGATTGAGGGATCTGACATTCCACGCTCCGATTCGTAAGACGCCAGTTTTCATTCTCCTGATAACGACGTCCTCTTGAGTAGTCCCCGCCCGGAGATCCGAATGGGGGACTATTTTACCTCCGGAATATTTTACCCGAGAGGACGCCATGATCATTTAATCATACAGTAAAGCTGCATGCCCTCAGGAAAAATGACGGCTGTAGTTTCCCCTTGATTTCGGCCGTTCGCAGTACCACAACAGCAAGGATGTTTTGGTTAGTGTTACAAGGCCAGATCAGTCAATCATCCAGACTGTTGCCCCTGCAACTACTGAAAATGCTGCTGCCCCTCTTCAGGAACCAAACGTTTTCCTGGCCTCTCAACAGATACCTCTCCGTTGTGGTTGCACCTACGTTACGGCTATCTGTATTGTTGAGGCACGCAACCCTTCCCACCAACGGCAGGGTCCATGGTTCATGGGGGGGGGGGGGGGAGTTATAGCTATAACGAGTCGTATAATTTTAGATTGAGTAGTATCACAGAGTAGATGCGACAAGAGCAAGCCATTAATGCTTATTTTCCCCTGGGCAGCAGGTCAAGTGTTGAAATGGGAGCACGTGGACGCAAAACGGTTAGCTTATACGGACATGAGTAGTGCACGTCGTGGTGTAGATATGACCACGCAGAAAACATCAGGTAGTAAAGTTTGTAATGTGTTTGTGGGAAGGAGAGAAGAAACAACCAAAACACTGATCTTGTACATGTTAAGGTACAAAATTTCAAAATATCTTCACTTACAAGTGTTACACCCCGTATTTCATCCATTTTAAGGTAAGTGACCCAACTCATATCATACTACGCAGAACAGAGCCTTCCCGGCTAGCCGTGCGACCTAACGCTCTGCTTCCCGAGCGCTAAGGTGTGCCGGTCCCCGGCACGAATCCGTCTGGCGGATTAGTCTCGATGTCCGGTGTGCCAGCCAGGCTATGGATGGTTTTTAGGCGGTTTACATCTACATGGTTACTCTGCAATTCACTCTTAAGTGTCTGGCAGAGGGTTCATCGAACCATTTTCATACTACTTCTCTACCATTCCACTCTCGGATGGCGCATGGGAAAAAGGAACGCCTAAATCTTTCCGTTCGAGCTCCGATTTCTGTTATTTTATTATGATGATCATTTCTCCCTACGTAGGTGGGTGTCAACAAAATATTTTCGCATTCGGAAGAGAAAGTTAGTGATTGAAATTTCGTAAGTAGATCTCGCTGCAAAGAAAACCGCCTTTGTTTCAGTGACTGCCATCCCAACTCTCGTGTCATATCAGTTACACTCTCACCCCTATTGCGCGATAACACGAAACGAGCTGCCCTTCTTTGCACTTTTTCGATGTCCTCCGTCAATCCTACCTGGTAAGGATCCCATACCGCGCAGCAGGATTCCAGCAGAGGACGGACAAGTGTAATGTAGGCTGTCTCTTTACTGGGTTTGTCGCATCTTCGGTTTTCCATCTGCCTCGGCGAATGCGGACTGGTTCCGCTTATTACGCCTGAATTACACTATGTCGGCGATTGCTGCGCAAACACTGTCTCCACGTCCATGTAAACAATAATTACTCTGCCACGCAAGCATTTGGGGTTACACTCGGCCGCGTGGGGTTAGCCGAGCGGTCTAACGCGCTGCAGTCATGGACTGTGCGGCTGATCCCGGCCGAGGTTCGAGTCCCCGCCCGGTCATGGGTGGGTGTGTTCGTCCTTAGGATACTTGATGTTTAGTAGTGTGTAAGCTTAGGGACTGATGACCTTAGCAGTTAAGTCCCATAAGATTTCACACGCATTTGAACATTTTCTGGTTACACTCGTCTCCTATGAGACGCTCCTGGTGGGAGGGCATGGAGATTTGGGGGGGGGGGGTGGAGAGCGGGTGGTCCACTGGGGGCCGAACTGCACAATAACCCTGGGTTCGATGTTTGGAGCGGCGTTTCTAGGTCCCCAGTTCAATACACAACACACATCCAGAACAGATGACGTAAGTTGGGTTGTTTGCTTAATGTACAAGAAACACACTTTAAAACAAAAAAAGACAAGAAAAAAACGACTTATCAAGAAGTAATTATCAGAATGTGCCTGAAATCGGCAGATGTGATGTACACATATAGACAAACAAATGATCTCTTGCCCAACGTTAAGTCCCGAGCGACTGGAAAAAAACGCAGGTGACGCCTGTATATAAGAAGGGTAGAAGGACGGATCCTCAAAATTACAGACCAATATCCTTAACATTGGTTTGTTGCAGGATTCTCGAACATATTCTCAGTTCGAATATAATGAATTTCCTTGAGACAGAGAAGTTGCTGTCCATGCTTTAAAAAGCATCGCTCCTGCGAAACGCAACTCGCCCTTTTTTCACATGATATCTTGCGAACAATGGATGAAGGGTGTCAGACGGATGCCATATTCCTTGACTTCCGGAAAGCGTTTGACTCGGTGCCCCACTGCAGACTCCTAACTAAGGTACGAGCATACGGGATTGGTTCCCAAATGTGTGAGTGGCTCGAAGACTTCTTAAGTAATAGAACCCAGTACGTTGTCCTCCATGGTGAGTGTTCATCGGAGGTGAGGGTATCATCTGGAGTGCCCCAGGGAAGTGTGGTAGGTCCGCTGTTGTTTTCTATCTACATAAATGATCTTTTGGATAGGGTGGATAGCAATGTGCAGCTCTTTGCTGATGATGCTGTGGTGTACGGGAAGGTGTCGTCGTTGAGTGACTCTAGGAGGATACAAGATGACTTGGACAGGATTTGCGATTGGCGTAAAGAATGGCAGCTAACTCTAAATATAGATAAATGTAAATTAATGCGGATGAACAGGAAAAAGAATCCCGTATTGTTTGAATACTCCATTAGTAGTGTAGCGCTTGACACAGCCACGTCGATTAAATATTTGGGCGTAACATTGCAGAGCGATATGAAGTGGCACAATCATGTAATGGCAGTTGTGGGGAAGGCGGGTAGTCGTCTTCGGTTCATTGGTAGAATTTTGGGAAGATGTGGTTCATCTGTAAAGGAGACCGCTTATAAAACACTAGTACGACCTATTCTTGAGCACTGCTCGAGCGTTTGGATCCCTATCAGGTCGGATTGAGGGAGGACATAGAAGCAATTCAGAGGCAGGCTGCTAGATTTGTTACTGGTAGGTTTGATTATCACGCGAGTGTTACGGAAATGGCTCAGGAACTCGGGTGGGAGTTTCTGGAGGAAAGGAGGCGTTCTTTTCGTGAATCGCTACTGAGGAAATTTAGAGAACCAGCATTTGAGGCTGACTGCAGTACAATTTTACTGCCGCCAACTTGTATTTCGCGGAAAGACCACAAAGATAAGATAAGAGAGATTAGGCCTCGTGCAGAGGCATATAGGTAGTCATTTTTCCCTCGTTCTGTTTGGGAGTGGAACAGGGAGAGAAGATGCTAGTTGGGGTACGAGGTACCCTCCGCCACGCACCGTATGGTGGGTTGCGGAGTAGGTATGTAGATGTAGCTGTAGAAACGTTCCATTGTCTCCAGGTCCGTTCCACTTGCACAACCTTTTTTCTTAATTCTCAAACCAAGTATTAGCGATGATTAAATTACTCTATGTCCTAAACTCCACCAGGCGGCTTTCTCTTACATTCCTTCCCTCCAGACCACATTCTCCTATTATTCCAAATGCTATTGAGCATTATAGCATTTAATAAACTACACTAACTCTGTGTATTACCATGGTTGCCACTGCAGTTTACTGGCGTATTATCTTCTCTTATATGGAAGAATGAAAGTTGTTCTCTGAGAGTAATGTGGCTCATCTCTCTTCATTTCCTACAGTAACTTTATCACTGACTCTAAGGTGGAGTTCCTCTACCCTAAGGACCCCAATGAACTGCCACACGTACTCTGTTACCCGAGTAGCCGTTTCATGGAAAGATTCTGGAACACAGTCATCAACAAATGGAGGTAAATGAACTGAACAGTAACGAATCAGCGCTGCAGCTGAATAATAAGAGCGAGCAATGAGGATGCGTTATTTCCCTAGATCACGAGCACATAAATCGCTTAGCAAGGCGAGGTCTGCTAGCAGGGACCCATTAAAAGGGAAAGGTCTTGTTAGAGCCACAGTTGGCTGGAGGTGGAATCGGCGTTGCATGTTCCCAGAATGGGTGCTAGGGACGAAGTTTCCCCGCCAAAGGTTAAAGGTCTGCAAAGGCGAACGACTTCCTCTGCCGCTCTAACCTTTGTGCCAGATGTTTAGGCCGTGGGGAACACCTGCAGTACCTAATGAGAACTGGAGTAGTTCGTTAAACAGATCATTGTAACATTAGAGTATGAAATGAGGAAGGAGTAATGTTTCAGGTAGGATTAATGAATGTAGAGCTGAACAATATATTAAAGAAAACACTGCACTGAAATAACATTTATGAGAGAGAACAATGTTTTATGAACATAACTCAGTCTTTCAAATGGCTACTGTACAAAGAAAATGGGTAAAGCACACTCTAAGCTTTCATGGAACTGATGATACAGCCAACCAATGGACATCATAACTAACCATAAGAATGCGGAAAGTTGCACTTAGTAATTCAGTCGTTGTAATCAGTGAAGATTCTTCTGACGGGGGAGAAATCCCATTTGTTGTTCCACAAGGCCCAATTTTAGGTCCGCTGTGACAATACCGTATACAAACTATCCAGTTAATATTTTAAAGAAATAGATTGGTGTTTGTAATAAGATATTATGAAAAGGGAGTGTATTATTAGTGATTAGCTTCGTAAAATATGGGTATGAAGCTGGGCTCCATGATGCCGTTTTGGATACGATACTTAAAAGTCCCTTACCTTTAAACTTACCACAAATGAAAGATCTTGTTTAGACTCTGGTCAACAGCATGTACGAAATTTACAAAATGCATTATACTGTGCTGTCTGTGATAATGTTATTTATTCTGCTACCAGTTTCGGTCTTAAACCATCGACAACGCAGAAAAATTATCGCAGATTTTTCACATGTCATAAATGCTTTGACATACATTATTACTGAAAACCGTAATTTCCAATAAAAATGAAAATTTGTATGAAGATTACAATGCGATGGCCCTTTTGTCAATGGATAATATTTGATAACCTGGCTGATAACGTCCCAATGAGGCTGTTAGCGGACGACACAGTTGTGTTTAGGAACGTGACATCATGAGATACCTGTTACAAAATGCAGAAAATCTTAAACAAGAGCAGCTCCTGGCAGATGACTATGAACACAAACAAAAACAATGTGCCATAATGTTTGCAAACAGACGAAAATATCCGATATCGACGATAAAATCTTCTGAGTCGTTATGCCGCGTCGTATTTTCAAAATACTTCAGCGTTCGACGTTTCGATCCCTCTAATTGAAGCTTCGTAAGGATTCGAATGGTTCTCTGAACGGTTGAACACTTGCTCCAGTCACATCAAATGAACAGTTGTTTAAGGGGAGAAAACATGGCGCGTTAGAGAGTGTAAACAGTGGAAGCAGGTTCCAAGCAACGTTTATCCGGTGGCTTGTCCTTCAGCGGTCCGTGTGGTCTGTGAAGAGAGCTCCTGTTACCGCTGAATACCACGAAAAATAACAGTGGAGGTCGACCACTACTAACAGCGGCCAGTCGTAAACGATACGTTCTTGTGCGCGACTTCTCGACAGGGCAAGCGTAACCCAAACCGACTGTGCGCACACGTTGTGCTTGACCTGCAAACCTAAAGCGATTCCCAGACGTCTTCGCAGAGCCGGTATGTATGTCTGGAGATGACTGGTTCTGATGTTACACGTCGCTCTGTGTGGCAACGTACACGGTGGGCTAAAGCTATCGTGAATCGATCTTGCGGAATCCTCTTCACAGACAATTTGAATGGGAAGTGATGGTGAGTGAGAGAAAGAATACGTGCGCACCATTGTTAAATCATCAGAATGAAGACGCAGAAACGATTGCATGTGATTACTCTACTCTTGTCTAGTGATTACAAATGACTTGCTCAATACCACAGCCCACGTTTTCACCAACACTGAATACATGCAGGTGTCGCACCTAACTTTAACGTCTGAAACAATTATGTAACGCGTAAATGTTTAAGTCATGATCCCAATCTACATCTGCCTAATAGTTTGTTCGGTAGTCAGTTATTTGAGTCCTGGATCTTTAATAACAGAATCTTTCTGTCTCTTCCGCGTTTTTCACGTACACCATCGTCTCTTGTGATTTTTGAAGACAACTAGCCGTATGTCACAGTAAAAGTCTGGAGAACCTCAACTATCGTTGCCCTTTCTTCACCCTCATATTCTTCACCATTAGTAGTGTTTTTTCCATAGCAAATAATGAACTACAGTTTCCAACTGTATTTCACCCTCTTTAACATATTTAAATCAACTCGTCAACATCTTCATATATCCTACATCTTCAGTCTACGACGCAGTTATACAAGCTGATCAACTAACTCTGGAATGGACGAGAACTACGTTCAACTTAAATTAATCCATATTACATGGAATTTGTTGAGGTCATCGACTGTATTATACATTTACGAACTTTTTCTGTTTCACTGAAAATAAATCTTACCACACTTCAAATTAAGTATATGTAACGGTAAAGCACCTCATGATGGCATCATGTTGCCGAAACGCATGGTACTAATAAATATGAGTAAAAGATGATTGAAGCAGAAAAATTGTATCATAAAAACAATTATGTCAATTTTGACGCGACATGAAAAATGTTTCTAAGGTTAGTTTCAAAAGTCCTATCTGCTTAAGCAGCCCAAAATTCTTCACATACTAGATAAATAAAAAATTAAATAAAAAAACTGTGGTCACTAGAAATTTTTAAAAATGGAACTATGGTACTTTTTGCTCCAGAGTACCAGATCTGCATGAGACAAGTTCACTGATATCTCTTTTGTAGATCTAACAGGAAATTACGGAATAAAACTAAATCTGATATGAGAATTTCTGTGCTGTTGTTGCGATTGTTTGAACGATGCATCGCCCGCAAGCTTCTGCCACTCTCTATGGAAACTAGCGCCGTAGAGGCAAGCGATATGTCATGTATTGTTCACGCTACTTTCGACAGAGTGTCAGTGTGTGGTGGAATACTGTGTATACAGCGCAGAAGGGCTCTTGCCTTTGGAGCAACTATACTGGAATCACTTCTGGGTATTCTTTCTGTATCTTTCACTCTGACCACTTATACAAATTCTTGAACACAGTAAACAAAATAACATCTTTTAGTTGACAGTGGGCGTTGCATGAAACACCCTATAAAAAAAAAAATTGGGTCAAATGGCTCTGAGCACTATGGGACTTAATGTCTAAGGTCATCAGTCATCTAGAACTTAGAACTACTTGAACCTAACTAAACTAAGGACATCACACACTATGAAACGTCCCCTTAGAAAAATTAATGAATTACTGTGCTGATAAATCTCTTACATTAGTTGATTTTCAAACAGCTGAGCAAAACTGAACGTACTCCGACATTTCGCTCTTTACCTATTCTGATCAACACTAAACTGACACACAATATTTTTTAGCGCAACGCAATCTGACTTTCAGTAATCCCTACAAAAGAATGGCCCTGACTAACATTAAACTATACGTTTCACAAATCACTTACCTCACAAAAATCTTCGTTACTCGAAGCAAGCGCCACTACTGCCAGCTAAATAAAAGATTCAAACTACTGAAGGCACTAATTACGGATAGGCATAGTTAGCAAATGAAAGATTTTGATAGAGAACAAACAATGTAATTACCTTAATAGTATATATATATATATATATATATATATATATATATATATATATACACTCCTGGAAATTGAAATAAGAACACCATGAATTCATTGTCCCAGGAAGGGGAAACTTTATTGACACATTCCTGGGGTCAGATACATCACATGATCACACTGACAGAACCACAGGCACATAGACACAGGCAACAGAGCGTGCACAATGTCGGCACTAGTACAGTGTATATCCACCTTTTGCAGCAATGTAGGCTGCTATTCTCCCATGGAGACGATCGTAGAGATGCTGGATGTAGTCCTGTGGAACGGCTTGCCATGCCATTTCCACCTGGCACCTCAGTTGGACCAATGTTCGTGCTGGACGTGCAGACCGCGTGAGTCGACGCTTCATCCAGTCCCAAACATGCTCAATGGGGGACAGATCCGGAGATCTTGCTAGCCAGGGTAGTTGACTTACACCTTCTAGAGCACGTTGGGTGGCACGGGATACATGCGGACGTGCATTGTCCTGTTGGAACAGCAAGTTCCCTTGCCGGTCTAGGAATGGTAGAACGATGGGCTCGATGACGGTTTGGATGTACCGTGCACTATTCAGTGTCCCCTCGACGATCACCAGTGGTGTACGGCCAGTGTAGGAGATCGCTCCCCACACCATGATGCCGGGTGTTGGCCCTGTGTGCCTCGGTCGTATGCAGTCCTGATTGTGGCGCTCACCTGCACGGCGCCAAACACGCATACGACCATCATTGGCACCAAGGCAGAAGCGACTCTCATCGCTGAAGACGACACGTCTCCATTCGTCCCTCCATTCACGCCTGTCGCGACACCACTCGAGGCGGGCTGCACGATGTTGGGGCGTGAGCGGAAGACGGCCTAACGGTGTGCGGGACCGTAGCTTCATGGAGACGGTTGCGAATGGTCCTCGCCGATACCCCAGGAGCAACAGTGTCCCTAATATGCTGGGAAGTGGCGGTGCGGTCCCCTACGGCACTGCGTAGGATCCTACGGTCTTTGCGTGCATCCGTGCGTCGCTGCGGTCCGGTCCCAGGTCGACGGGCACGTGCACCTTCCGCCGACCACTGGCGACAACATCGATGTACTGTGGAGACCTCACGCCCCACGTGTTGAGCAATTGGGCGGTACGTCCACCCGGCCTCCCGCATGCCCACTATACGCCCTCGCTCAAAGTCCGTCAACTGCACATACGGTTCACGTCCACGCTGTCGCGGCATGCTACGAGTGTTAAAGACTGCGATGGAGCTCCGTATGCCACGGCAAACTGGCTGACACTGACGGCGGCGGTGCACAAATGCTGCGCAGCTAGCGCCATTCGACGGCCAACACCGCGGTTCCTGGTGTGTCCGCTGTGCCGTGCGTGTGATCATTGCTTGTACAGCCCTCTCGCAGTGTCCGGAGCAAGTATGGTGGGTCTGACACACCGGTGTCAATGTGTTCTTTTTTCCATTTCCAGGAGTGTATATATATATATATATATATCAGTTCATGACATCCAGTCTCACAAATTTTTTGTCTCTGATGGACATACGTCCAGATCATCCGCTCTCAAAACTTCGCCATCTCTCTCCCCACATCCACCACTGCTGGCAGCTCACCTCCAACTGCGCAACGCTACGCGCTGTTAACAGCCAACAGCCCAACACTACAATAGCGAATATTACAACAATGCCACCCAGCCACAGACTGCACACAGCACAGCCAGTGATTTTCATACAGAACGCTACGTGGCGTTACCAATATAAAAACCTGAACAGCCTACTTACAACACATCCATGCCCGAGGCAGGATTCGATCCTGCGACCGTAGCGGTCGCGCGGTTCCAAACTGAAGCGCCTAGAACCGCTCGGCCACACCGGCCGGCTCCAATGAACAGTCTATGTTTGTCCTGATTACATTAAAGCATCACAAAGCAGAACAAAACCTAGAAACATCAGAGGAAAGGCAACCCCACGAGGCTGTTGTATACTGAGTAATGTCTCGGTAAATCTAGTCTTGTCTGCTTATATACTCGGTAAGTCAAGCTAAAAAGGTTTTTCTCCATTTATTTACGTTTTGAGAGTGGAAAAAATGACTACTGGTGCCTCTCTTTACCCGTTAGTCCTGTCGTAGCGAGGAGGCTGATTGGATAAGACACCGAATTCTCATTCGGGTGAACCGCGGTTCCTATCCATGTCTGGACACACGGATTTAGATTTTCCTTTTTTTTTTTCTTAAATTGCTGAATACTGGGATGGTCTAGTGTGAGTACCCTATCAATAAAACACACACTGTTTTCTTTTCATATGAAAGATCTGCATATTTTCCACCTCCCCCCCCCCCCCCCTCCAATGTTACTTCCAGCTATTAACTCCAGCCCTGCTTTATTAATTACGTCATTGACGGTAAGTGTTATTTTATTTTAATGAAGTCAAGTACTTTACAGCACTCCACATACATTATTCCAGCTTCTGGATGATATCTTTTCGATATTCGATAACTGCATAATTTTACTGCACCCGTTAAACATTCCTGTTCAACATCCCCGTCAGTGTAGAACCTACGATGGTAATTTATCAAGTTATCTTCCATTAGGATCGTGGCAATCAGTCGTTCTTTTCTTTCAGGTTTTATTAAAGCAAAGCTAGATTTTGGCTAGTGCCTAGCCATTATCAGTCAGGACACAGTAAATAAAAAGTTACATCTCGTGGCATAACCTATATCGCTTATACATTAGGTTACATACCATTATTTCATAGTTTCATTATATGTCCTTGTGCGTCAGTCCCCTGTTGTTCGGGCTTTTATCAAAGTTCAATCAAGACTACTTTATAATGAAGGCAGGCTTTGTGGAGAACACACAGGTTGGCTTTATGACCGTCTTTATATGAACTGCATAATATGTACCACTCAAAGAAACGAAATTATTGCCTCTACTAAAAAACTTCAAATTTGAATAGGGATAACACAAAATAAAATGCAAGTAAATTATTTACATTGCTGATAGACATACTGCCACATTTATTAGTGAACGTAGTAGACGTGAAAATTCCACCTTCACTGCTTCTGAGCCACTTGTTTTGTTATTCTTTCAACGACATAGTTAACGTCAAATAATGGCTCTGAGCACTATGTGACTTAACAGCTCAGGTCATCAGTCGCCTAGAACTTAGAACTAATTAAACCTAACTAACCTAAGGACAGCACACACGTCCATGCCCGATGCAGGATTCGAACCTGGCCGTAGCGGTCGCTCGGCTCCAGACTGTAGCGCCTAGAACCACACGGCCACTCCGGCCGGCAGTTACGTCAGATTGGTGAATTTTTTAAAAAATGTTTACAAAACATAAGGAGGTCCATGCTGTATGCTGTGACTATTAGAATTGATTTGAATATTTGGTATCATTTTTTTCTGTATTTAATCATCGTGACTAGGTATGTGGTTCCTGTTGTTTACTGAACAGTTCATAGATGTTGCCAAATGACAACAAGGAGCGTAGTTGGCGTGACTTGTGGTACCGTTACGAAAGTAGAGAGTGCTAATCTCTGTGCCACTTCAAAACAGATTTTAATTTGAAGTACAATACAACCAGTATACTGAACTGTAATGTAACATGGAAAAAGTTTTGTACGTTGGATGTTATAACCATCATACTCGTACAGTATTATGTTAATGGCTGCTGCATATTCGCAAGATGGCAGGAGAGATGGAGGAACCTGCCCTCCTCACATTTAAGCAGCAACCTCACGCTGGGGGTCAGAATCGGCAAATTGTGCTCTGTTGTTAATAAATGCGCAGCCATACTCGATTTCTCTGTGGCATATTTTCAGCACAACGGGACGTGCATCCCGTACTTAATTTCCAGCCTTTTTCCCGTTTGGCCAACATAACAGGCCCCACGGTCCAGGCAATACATTTTATAAATACCATAAGCATGAAATAGGTTATTTGTATCTACAGTATGTTGCAAAATACATCCTAAGATGATACTTCCTCAGATCAAACCTGTGTGCCGGACCGAGACTCGAACTCGGGACCTATGCCTTTGTGCAAGTGTGTAGTGTGTGTGTGTGTGTGTGTGTGTGTGTGTATTTAGTTGCATAGACGGACCGTGGCCTCACGAAGATGAGGAGGTAGAGAAAGACCGGAACAAAAAAAAAGTATCACATTTATGACCTGACGCTTTCTATTGTTCTATTTATTAGACAGCAACGGAACAAATCAGTATAATATTTCAATGTGTTTTCAAGGCACACTATTTCATTTAAGCTTGTTGTACCCCTCATGCTGGTACAAAGCAACTGCTTTTCACACAACAACGCTTTCTTTGCGTCACTCAGCAGGGCACAAACTGCCCTAAAGGTGGTCCCCCGGGAAGTTCCATTATGTTGTTTTGCTTTGTGTTGCTGCCCACAATGAGTTTCGGCGGAGAGGATGTCTCGGAAACGAACCAAGTAAACGAGAATTTACGCACGCATAAATCATTTCGTAAAAACGGGGTCGCGCAGCGCCGAAAATAAAGCTCAGTAGAATGGACGCTACAACGTTTTGCGGATAGTCTTTTCTTCGCCGTATGCGACGAAAACGAGCTTTCTCTCTCTCTCTCTCTCTCTCTCTCTCTCTCTCTCTCTCACACACACACACACACACACACTACACACTACACACTTGCACAAAAACGATCAACGAGAAAATGAAGTGTTGGGATGTAACATAGGTATTAGCAAACACCAAAAATCGGTCATTCCGTTGTATTGAGGATAAAGAGAGAGAATTCCAGGGCGACGTGTATACGTGATATCCTAAAAGATCGCCGCTGGAGATGCTTTATAAGTGAGCGAAACACATATTATACAGTTGCATTGATGGACCGCATTTTCAAGAAGATGATGCTAATAATAAGAGTAATGTCCGTTTTGTTCAGAATATTACTTATCCTCGGTCACGTGGTAACGTGACAGCGAGAGGTAGAGCACCAGGACCTTCCATCTGACTTTTCCCCCGTGCCTTTGTTGCACTATGGTGTCCTCTGCAGTTGACTTTTTTGCATTACTCTGCTACCGAGCAACTGTCAGTACTTTTATTTAGTCTCTAGAATTTCCAGTTCTTTCACCTTTCATACCCTGCCAGATTTTCGCTTCCTCGCACCCATTTCTTCCATTTTTATTCTTCTTAGTTATATTCTACTTTTAATGACTGCTTTTGTATGTTCCGAATCCAAGTCTGCCTACGAGTATGTTCTGTAGTTAAATATTTGTGTCCTAAATGTTTAATAATTATGGAGTCCATCTGAAATTTTCCTGTCCCTCCCGTCCTTTTCCACGCAACGACCACCCACCCACCCGCCTACGCACACACACACACACACACACACACACACACACACACACACACACACACACACTTCTATCACAAAGTTCTGGAAACCGACCTCATCTATAGTTATCCTTCGTCCATGTTCATATTATCCAAGAATTGTGTGTTTTCATTTTTTTTACTTCACAGATAAATCTTTCAACTACAATCATTTCATCCCTTTTCACATACTGAAGCAATTTCTCAATATCCTCATATATCCTGCTTACGTCGTGATCTTCAGATTACGACACAGTTATAGAGCGCGTATTACCTAATGCTGGCATCTGAAAGTAAGCCAACTCCGTTAATTTTCATGATGTGACACGAAAATGTATCATACAAAGGTTCCCAGAATGAGAATTTCACTCTGCAGCGGAGTGTGCGCTGATATGAAACTTCCTGGCAGATTAAAACTGTGTGCCCGACCGAGACTCGAACTCGGGACCTTTGCCTTTCGCGGGCAAGTAACAGGAGAGCTTCTGTAAAGTTTGGAAGATAGGAGACGAGATACTGGCAGAAGTATAGCTGTGTGGACTGGGCGTGAGTCGTGCTTCGGTAGCTCAGATGGTAGAGCACTTGCCCGCAAAAGGCAAAGGTCCCGAGTTCCAGTCTCGGTCGGGCACACAGTTTTAATCTGCCAGGAAGTTTCATACAAAGGTTGTTTGGTACCAAAAGCCCTGTTCTCTTACGCTACCGCAAATTACCTGACTGACGTATTGGTTCAAATGGCTCTGAGCACTATGGGACTTAACATCTGCGGTCATCAGTCCCCTAGAACTTAGAACTACTTAAACCTAACTAACCTAAGGACATCACACCATCCATGCCCGAGGCAGGATTCGAACCTGCGACCGCAGCGGTCACGCGGTTCCAAACTGAAGCGCCTAGAACAGCACGGCCACACCGGCCGGCGAGTGACATATTATTAAGAAATACAACGATCGCTATCATTTTTATGGGTCTCATTTTTTTGCGCTAGAATAGCAGGTCTACATGAGACAAATTCAGTGTGATAACTCTTTTGTAGATGTAACAAGAAATTACTGAGTGGTAATACGTCGAATATGAAAACTTATGTTCTGCTTTTGCGTCGGTTTGAAAGTCGCAGCGCCCAGAAAGTTAGACCACTCTGCACTTAAACGAGGGCTGCCGAGGCAAGCGGTACGTGATGTTTACATCATTCTTGACAGAAGAAACTTCCGGGCGGAGCAATTCAAACTGTCACAGCAACAACTCAAAATTTCCTATATTGCAGAAGAGCTGTTTCATTCAATTTGTCTCAAAAGGTTCTGCTATTCTGACGCAAAAAATACCATCGCCCCATTTAAATAAGCGGCGCTTGTAGTTTTAAGTCTAATCATTCGATTGATTTTCAGTTTTGCTAGCGTAAGCAGATAGTTCCTTTTTTTTAATTTAACAGTCTCTGAATCATTTCCTTGTCACTTTGTTGTTCTTTTAGTGTTATGTGGGACATCCTCTATAATGTGGTTTTTGATGTTTCCCCGGCTTAATGAGTATTCCATGAGTTTCGGGATTTTTGCCAGATGACAACGATCAGGCAGCCAGCTTCAGCTTTTTTTTATAAAACTCACCTGAAGATGGTCGCCTGATTGTCAGCCGAAATATCTTGGCAAGAAATTGATGTTCGCAATCCCAGAACGTCTTGGAATACCCTGCGTCATCTTTACAACGAAGGCTAGTGTTGTCTATATTTGCTACCATAGTAAAGATATTTTGGACCATTACTTCACCGAACACCTCAATCTGTTTCTCACCGTCCTGTTTCCAATTATGCCACGGGCTAGTGCCAGATTTATTTATTCAGACGCTATGATCCTATAATTTCCTGTGCATACTCTTATGCTTTCCGTACGCTAATCTGTTGTAATTGAGCTCCTCTGAATGCCTCTAACAATTTGCAGTTACCTCTGAACTTTTAAAGTGATAACTTCCCGATGCGATTCCTAGAATATTTCTCTAATTTGTGGTCGCCTTGATAACCTCTCTTGAGCATTAATGTAACTCGGATATCTCAATGTAGACACTTATGAAGTTTTTTCCTTGGGGAAAGTTGCTAATACGAGATAACTGGGACCACCAGTAACCCGACCTCTGCTCCCTGTTCTTTAAAGACTAATTCCCATGTCTAAAATAGCTTCAAACGTCTGATAAGTTTCAGATGAGTTAATGTTAAATATTTGACGTTAAGCATTTATGTCTGAAGACGCAAAACCTTATTTCTGTTGGTTTTATTAGGTTCTGGTTCTCCCAAAGAGGTTTGAGATTATGTTGAAAATTTGTTGGAAGGCCCTGAGTGCTCTCTTTGTAAAACACTGAATGAGGATCGCCTGGGTAATTTGCGATCCTTTTTAAGGAAAAAGGTGTATTTCACACATTTCAATGCTTATGATGTGGTGTGAACTATGTCTCGTTTTGCAGATACTGTCAGTGGTACAGTATATGCGGATACTGCATGCAAAATCTGTTGTAGATATAGTTAATAGTAAATAAGTAATAAATTAAAACGTAATGCATATGCTCAAGTTTTACTACATGAACAGCGAAAATGTCTAAACGATAGCCGGCCGCGGTGGCCGAGCGGTTGTTCTTTTTTTTTAATTCCACAAAAACAGTAACAAAAATGGCAATGAAATGACATAAATAAGGTGCGCTTCTGTCCGGAACCGCGCTGCTGCTACGGTCGCAGATTCGAATCCTGCTTCGGGCATGGATATGTGTGATGTCCTTAGGTTAGTTAGGTATAAGTAGTTCTAAGTCTAGGGGACTGATGACCTCAGATGTTAAGTCCCACAGTGCTTAGATCCATTTTTTGTCCAAACAATAAGCTTTCCTTCTTTCTTCATTTTCTGGCGGGTTTCAGCGAGAAAATGTTTCGGAAAAGTTTAAAGTTATGTGTACAGTTTTTTTGCAAACCGCGAAGTTCTCTCATTCTCAAATACAGGATAAACAAAGTGTGGGTAATTTGCGCACCTTAAGTGACTGCCTGAAGGCATGTAGAGATTCTAACTTCCATATTTATCTTCTTGTGTTTAACCTTTAGCGCAAGGTTATATCTCTTGAATAGATTACTACTGCATTATAAATTTTTAAATTCGGTCAATAATTATATAAAATAAAGCTTTTTTATTCCTAGAAGCCATTAGACAGACAACATGTGAAAGGAACTGTATGACCATTTTAGGTATTTAGTAATATATTCTGTGTATACCCTTTTTGTTTTTGATGTACTTGTCCGCCTTGACTCCCGTATCCCCATGTACAGACGTAGATAAGATAGTCACAGACAAAAACTACTTGAGAATGGTTACTGGGCTACTCAAACTTTTTTAAGTAACACCAAGCGAAGTAACGTAGTGGTGAGACAATGGGTTCATATTCGGGAAGATGCCTATTCAAACCTCTGTATGGTTATAGACATTTAGGTTTCTCGTGATTCCCCTAAATCGCTTAATGCAAATGCAAAGATGATTTCTGTGAAGCGGCGGCGCGACCGAACTATTTCTCCAATCCGAGCTCTTTCTCGGACAACAATAATCTCGCCATCGATGGGACTTGAATCCTAATCGACATGTAACCCAGTAATAAAGAAAATTTTGCGTTCGATATTTTTCTTTTTCCTCTCCATCATTATTACTCATTTATCTTAAAAGAATATCGTTAATTTAAATGAAAGAAAGAAATGTATTCGCAGTTGCGAATGCTATTAGACTTCAGCTGCACAACTGATTAACAACAATGAAAATTTATGTCGGACCAGGATTGTATGTTATTTGAATTGCAGCAGCAGTCTGTATACTTTTAACTTTCGCGTTAGTATCGATAGTACCCTTTTTGTTTTTGATGTACTTGTCTACTTCTAACGATGTCTTCTTTTCAGCAGCAATATTGGTGCCTACTGGAAAGAGGCCAAATATATCCATAAAATAACGAAAATATTAAATATATAGTTGCTAAGAGCGTCTCTGTGTTATAACTGAATTCTGCTTTCCCTTACAGGAACCAAAGCGTCGCTGGCATTCATATTTGACAGCTCCCTCCTTCGTACTCTGCCAGATAAATAAATTATGTTCCTCATAATTAAAAAAATTTTAGTTGTTTCACATAATGCTCAGCAAGAATAGTGTATCTAAGAGCTTAAATAAACTTCGCTCTTGCCGCCAAGAGAGCCTTAGCGCGTGACAGTAGTTGCCATCTGTTGGCGTTTGGTGGAACTACGAGCAACTGAATCTCATTTGTCAGTCGATGTTACGTATCGACCTCTCGGAAGAACACTCGTCAGCAGAATAATAAACGATTACTAACACATTCCGAACGAAGTCATTCATGTTGACTCGAGTGAATACTGATGTATGATTACAGAGCAAATTAGCCGTTGGTTTTCTGAAAGCGAATGTAACTTCTAACAAGAATGTGTGGAACAAGCAACGTTGTAACTCACGCGGGGATATTTTTAATAAGGAACCAGAAATCACTCTACTTGAAAATCTCTTCTCGTTCGGTTTTCGGAGATTAACAAATATTTATAAAGATGTTTCGAAGGAATTTCATGATTTCTTCTCCGGGTTTTCTGTATGTAAATTGTTAAGAGAGCGATGTTGCTTTACTAGTGAACATTCGATAGATACGTGAAATCGCTTCGGATAAAACGCGCTTAAATGCTTTCTAAACGTGCGTGGAAACTCAGTGGTAAAAGTGGTTCTAATACTTGTGACTTGTTCATCAATTTTGCAGAGTAAGGGTCCTGTCAGAAATCCAGCTTGATAGCAGCCTTTTAAAATGTGTGACCTCTCAAGAATTAACAACGAATACGAATTTTTGTGGCAGTTTGTTGTTCGAGTATTGTACCTTTAAGGCGAAGTACCCAATTTTCAGATAGGTTTACAAAAATGGTTCAAATGGCTCTGAGCACTATGGGACTTAACATCTATGGTCATCAGTCCCCTAGAACTTAGAACTACTTAAACGTAACTAACCTAAGGACATCACACACATCCATGCCGGAGGCAGGATTTGAACCTGCGACCGTAGCGGTCACGCGGTTCCAGACTGAAGCGCCTAGACCCGCACGGCCACATCGGCCGGCTGATAGGTTTACAGTTTCGAATATTGTAAGAAAAGGGTATTTGTGTGTGTATGGCAGCTACTGTTCTGTTTTGCAGCTGTGAGTTTTTCCACGTACTTCTTTGCGCTCCCATGTTGCAATGAAGGCAAGGATCATACTAAAATATTCTTCCGTTTGAGCGCGTAAAATGTGATAAATTTTGCAATTATAATTGCGTCACCCCCTTTCGCGTGTCTGACGCAAGTTATATGACGCTGTTTGTGAAACACAGGAAATACCTAACCCGAATATTCGAATTTTGAAAGCGGTATCTAATGGCATTACCCACGTTTTCCAGATGCGTTGCGGTGTTCGGAAGTTATGGTGTGTTGGAAATAAATAAATGAGGCTTCTGAAGGAGGTTCGAATTTATAATGTCCCTCCACACTAGAAAATCTTGCGAAACTCCAATATATAGCACTTGAGGAACAGTAATTCGAAGATACGGAGACCGTGAGCTGTAGGTGAAAAGCTGGAAGGAGAACGTATGAAATGCTATACAAAAATGGACGAGAGATTTTTGTTTTGTTTACGATAGTCAGAAGGAAATGACAAGTATTTTGGACAGGTCAGGAAAACTGCTGGTGAATCCTGTGGATGCCTTGGGCAGATGGAGGGAATATTTTGAAGAGTTGCTCAATGTAGGTGAAAATGCGATCAGTAATGTTTCAGATTTCGAGGTAGAATGGGATAGGAATGATGATGGAAACAGGATCACATTTGAGGAAGTGGAAAAAATGGTCAATAGATTGCAGTGCAATAAAGCGGCTGGGGTGGATGAAATTAAGTCGGAACTCATCAAATACAGTGGAATGTCAGGTCTTAAATGGCTACACAGGATAATTGAAATGGCCTGGGAGTCGGGACAGGTTCCATCAGACTGGACAAAAGCAGTAATCACACCAATCTTTAAACATGGAAACAGAAAATATTGTAACAACTTCAGAGGTATCTCTTTAATCAGCGTTGTGGATAAAATCTTCTCAGGTATTGTTGAAAGGAAAGTGCGAGTATTAGTTGAGGACCAATTGGATGAAAATCAGTGTGGGTGTAGGCCTCTTAGAGGTTGTCAGGACCAGATCTTTAGCTTACAGCAAATAATGGAGAAGTGTTATGAGTGGAACAGGGAATTGTATCTATGCTTTATAGATCTAGAAAAGGCATATGACCGGGTTCCTAGGAGGAAGTTATTGTCTGTTCTACAAGATTATGGAATAGGAGGCAAACTTTTGCAAGCAATTAAAGGTCTTTACATGGATAGTCAGGCAGCAGTTAGAGTTGACGGTAAATTGAGTTCATGGTTCAGAGTAGTTTCAGGGGTAAGACAAGGCTGCAACCTGTCTCCACTGTTGTTCATATTATTTATGGATCATATGTTGAAAACAATAGACTGGCTGGGTGAGATTAAGATATGTGAACACAAAATAAGCAGTCTTGCATATGCGGATGACTTAGTTGTGATGGCAGATTCGATTGAAAGTTTGCAAAGTAATATTTCAGAGCTAGATCAGAAATGTAAGGACTATGGTATGAAGATTAGCATCTCCAAAACGAAAGTAATGTCAGTGGGAAAGAAATATAAACGGATTGAGTGCCAAATAGGAGGATCAAAGTTAGAACAGGTGGACGGTTTCAAGTACTTAGGATGCATATTCTCACAAGATGGCAACATAGTGAAAGAACTGGAAGCGAGGTGTAGCAAAGCTAATGCAGTGAGTACTCAGCTACGATCTACTCTCTTCTGCAAGAAGGAAGTCAGTACCAAGACTAAGTTATGTGTGCACCGTTCAATCTTTCGACCAACTTTGTTGTATGGGAGCGAAAGCTGGGTGGATTCAGGTTACCTTATCAACAAGGTTGAGGTTACGGATATGAAAGTAGCTAGGATGATTGCAGGTACTAGTAGATGGGAACAATGGCAGGAGGGTGTCCACAATGAGGAAATCAAAGAAAAACTGGGAATGAACTCTATAGATGTAGCAGTCAGGGCGAACAGGCTTAGATGGTGGGGTCATGTTACACGCATGGGAGAAGCAAGGTTACCCAAGAGACTCATGGATTCAGCAGTAGAGGGTAGGAGGAGTCGGGGCAGACCGAGGAGAAGGTACCTGGATTCGGTTAAGAATGATTTTGAAGTAATAGGTTTAACATCAGCAGAGGCACCAATGTTAGCACTGAATAGGAGATCATGGAGGAACTGTATAAGGGGGGCTATGCTCCAGACTGAACGCTGAAAGGCATAATCAGTCTTAAATGATGATGATGATGATGATGATGATGATGATACGATAGTCAGATCAGATCGCTTATTAATTAGTAGTCCCCACCGTATGTTAACTGTAACAAAAAATCTTAAAGTTGAAAACCGAATGTCGGAAGCCGATTTTTGCTTACGGCTTTACGTACTACGTTCTGAATTTATTTTGCTAGCCCAATCAATCAATTTTTCTGGTTGTCAGTTTCTTTTATAGAAACTGCCTTGGAAATAGTCAGTTTTGGTTTCCCATTTGACCAGCACGTTGATTGATTCCTTCGGTTGATGTTGGAGGAGGATAACGTTTTGCTTAATTTAGTATTTATTACTCTCTTGTACTACACAAATCGTCAGTCCGTCCAGCTCAGTCGATATTTTTAAAGGCAGTTAGGACCCTGACAAACCAAGCACGTTTCAAAAAGGGTAGAGCGTTTACGTGAGTGAGGGCGTATCGATTGTGCAGAAGAAACTCGACAGCTAAACTGCATTTCAAGAATCGATGTTAAAGTTATTACATTATTAACAAGAAGTGACACTGGGAAATCGGCTCACGGAAATGTCATTCTTGTTTACGAGAGGCTCCCAAAACTGGATTTCGTTATCCAATTTCGCAATACCGCTTCTGGTTGGTTATAATACCGTACTAGAGCGCCAGGTGTGAAGCAGTGGCTAAGGCAACAGACTAGAAGTCTGCCCGGTACTACGTTCGATTCTCGACGTATCCGAAGGTTTGGCGCTTTACCACATCTTTGACAAGTTTCTAATGTGTATCAACTATGAACCAAGAAAAAATTACACATGCCATAGCCTAACGGTTCTTCTAATACGGAAGCATGAAAATGGTGTGGGAAATATTTGCAGTAAGCGTTCTTGCAATGATGAAAACATCAATATCCTCAAAGAGTTTCAAAGACATTATTGTAGCAAATACACTCCTGGAAATTGAAATAAGAACACGGTGAATTCATTGTCCCAGGAAGGGGAAACTTTATTGACACATTCCTGGGGTCAGATACATCACATGATCACACTGACAGAACCACAGGCACATAGACACAGGCAACAGAGCATGCACAATGTCGGCACTAGTACAGTGTATATCCACCTTTCGCAGCAATGCAGGCTGCTATTCTCCCATGGAGACGATCGTAGAGATGCTGGATGTAGTCCTGTGGCACGGCTTGCCTTGCCATTTCCACCTGGCGCCTCAGTTGGACCAGCGTTCGTGCCGGACGTGCAGACCGCGTGAGACGACGCTTCATTCAGTCCCAAACATGCTCAATGGGGGACAGATCCGGAGATCTCGCTGGCCAGGGTAGTTGACTTACACCTTCTAGAGCACGTTGGGTGGCACGGGATACATGCGGACGTGCATTGTCCTGTCGGAACAGCAAGTTCCCTTGCCGGTCTAGGAGTGGTAGAACGATGCGTTCGATGACGGTTTGGATGTACCGTGCACTATTCAGTGTCCCCTCGACGATCACCAGTGGTGTACGGCCATTGTAGGAGATCGCTCCCCACACCATGATGCCGGGTGTTGGCCCTGTGTGCCTCGGTCGTATGCAGTCCTGATTGTGGCGCTCACCTGCACGGCGCCAAACACGCATACGACCATCATTGGCACCAAGGCAGAAGCGACTCTCGTCGCTGAAGACGACACGTCTCCATTCGTCCCTCCATTCACGCCTGTCGCGACACCACTGGAGGCGGGCTGCACGATGTTGGGGCGTGAGCGGAAGACGGCCTAACGGTGTGCGGGACCATAGCCCAGCTTCATGGAGACGGTTGCGAATGGTCCTCGCCGATACCCCAGGAGCAACAGTGTCCCTAATTTGCTGGGAAGTGGCGGTGCGGTCCCCTACGGCACTGCGTAGGATCCTACGGTCTTGGCGTGCATCCGTGCGTCGCTGCGGTCCGGTCCCAGGTCGACGGGCACGTGCACCTTCCGCCGACCACTGGCGACAACATCGATGTACTGTGGAGACCTCACGCCCCACGTGTTGAGCAATTCGGCGGTACGTCCATCCGGCCTCCCGCATGCCCACTATACGCCCTCGCTCAAAGTCCGTCAACTGCACATACGGTTCACGTCCACGCTGTCGCGGCACGCTACCAGTGTTGAAGACTGCGATGGAGCTCCGTATGCCACGGCAAACTGGCTGACACTGACGGCGGCGGTGCACAAATGCTGCGCAGCTAGCGCCATTCGACGGCCAACACCGCGGTTCCTGGTGTGTCCGCTGTGCCGTGCGTGTGATCATTGCTTGTACAGCCCTCTCGCAGTGTCCGGAGCAAGTATGGTGGGTCTGACACACCGGTGTCAATGTGTTCTTTTTTCCATTTCCAGGAGTGTATATTGATTGAGATATACTTTTCGTAATATGCAAGGGGCTGCTCAAGAGCTGATACAGAAAGTAACTGAAATATAGGAAAATTTTTAATTTCTTGGGACAGATGTGTCTAAAACTCAATTTGGAGTTTCACTATGTCATTTTTACGTGTTTTAGTAACGGGTTAAGAATTATAGTGAGGTATGTAGCTGAGTGTGAAAGTGGCAGTTACTTGCTACAGTTTAATGATATTATTCGTTTTGTATTGCATTAGGCTTCGTGAGTAGTTTTCCACCAAAATGGTGTATTGATAAGGCTCTGGCTCTCCCAACAAAAAGGGGCATCCAGAATAAATTTTCACTCCACAGCGGAGTGTTCGCTGATAGCTTCGTGGTAGATTAAAATTGTGTGCCGACCAGAAAATCGAACCCAGAACCTTTACCTTTCGCGGGAAAGTGCTGTGCCAATTGAGCTACCCGAAAAGGACTCACGACCCGTCCTCGCAGCTTTACTTCCACCAGTACCTAGTCTCCTACCTTCCAAACTTCTGGATAAAGTCCTCCAGGTTGTGACTAAGTCATGTCTCCGCAGTATCGTTTCTTCCAGAAGTGCTAGTCCCTAAAGTTTCGCAGGAGAACTTTGCTAAGTTTGGAAGCTAGGAGATAAGGTACTGGAGGAAGTAAAGTTCTGAGGTCGGGTGTGATTCGTATTCGGGTAACTCAGTTAGTGGAGCACTTGCCCGTGAAAGGCAAAAGTTCTGGGTTCGAGTCGCGGTCCGGCACACAGTTTTAGACTGTCAGGAAGTTTCAAGAAATGGTATGTCTTACTAGTTTATATTTGAATGTACCTGACCATAGAATTTACGATGACTGAAACGCAGGCAACTTACTCCATTTTGTGTCTGACGTCGGCACTGTACACAGCCAGGTGTATTTAACACTTTCAGCGCAAAGCCGATTTTGTAGGGTAGTCCTGCGTGCCGGCGAATGGAGAGTTGCGCTAGTGTGAACAGGCGTGGAATGGTGCGGTGCGCCTGGCGGGGCGGCAACCCATTCAACGGCCATGTAGGACTTGCCACCTACCACACAGGCGTTATTGTGGAACAGATCGGTAAGTAAATAAAATCTAAATACACCACTAGACGGTTCTTGAGACGTAATAAGAACGGGTGAGGTATGGTAACAATTTCCAAGGATCGACCAGTTAGAGGAAACCAAAGTTGTGTAATGAGAGAATAGTTTCACAGCGGTTATTTTCAGAAAGCTTTGTTGCCCATAGCAACAAAATCGTCGCGAGGAGAAGACAGTGATTCATCGAGTGCGTTATCTGTATCACATAAACGTCGCCTTGTAATGCGATTCATATCGTCCGAAAGTGAGAATTCGCCTGATGGTTCAGTAGGTGATCCAAGGACGTGGTTTGATCCGCGAGACAACCAACCGAAGATTGCGCATTTTACGAATGCCCATGGTACCAAACTGAGTTACAAAATGTGCAAAAGTCTAAGAAAGTCGAAGATTTGTATGGAATTTTTAGCACAGATTAAATATTTGAACAGATAAGTGAACAAACAAATATTTATGTTATGTAAACGGCAACGATTTGTAAACGTTTGATTCAATGGCTGCTAAGAAACTATAGCCTTATATTTATATTGATCCCAGGATTTATTCAAACATTCCTGCGATGAAGAGATCGTTTAAAAAGTTTGTTGAGAATGCTGCAATACAAACAATGATGCTTCAGAACGTCTCTAAGGAGTTCAATTAATCGTCGATGAACTGAACAAACTTTCTTAAAAAAATATTGTGAGCCTACCGAAATACTACGCATCGACGAGTCTAACACCTTTCCGAGGATGCATTATATTCAGACAGTTTTGAAGAGAGACGTATGACATCAATACAATATGTTTCAACTCTGTTGCGACGATGGATACTACTACAGTTTTCGAATTTACGCTAGCAAAGTACTTGATAAAGAAAACACCACATCAATAAACAGTGCGATGAATTTGTCTCAAGATGTGTTCAACAGAGGCCATACCATGTACCGTTAATTGGTATACCACTGTAGGTTTGAAAAGCAAATTCATAACAAAGAATACGTATTTGTTTGGTACCCGTCGACTAAATCACAAAGACATTTCTCACGAAAACTGTAACGGCCAAATTGAAACGCGGGGAAGTGATTGTAAAAGAAAACAGTCAAGCGTTTAGGGTCCTAAAATGGAAAGACAAAGGAGGAACGGTTTGGTTCTTTCTACCGAATATTCGAGTGAAATTGAAAACGTGACAAACAAAGGAGTGATCCATCGAAAACCAAAACTTGTTACTGAATATAATAAGGAAAAAACTGCCACTGATCGTTCTGATCTGGTGAGTGTATATAGCAGCCAGTGTGAAAGACCTCAAAATGGTTTCTGAAGTTAGCATCCGATTTTTGTTTGAAAACAGGTGTTGTGAATGCATTATATGTGTTCCAAGATATTAAGTTAGCGAAAATATTAATCACAAAACAATTGGCAGAAGCGCTCACACGGCATTCACACGAAGGAACTCACAATTAACAGAAGAAGTGGCAACCTTTAGTAATACGTGCAAACCTGAATCGCACGTTTGTATCTAATGATTTAATAGATCTCATTAAAATTACATTTGCTTTTTGCTTGATATCGCCGTTCCCATGCATTGATGTTGTCCTAACGAAGAGTGCAGTGCCAGTCCCCACAGAGTGACTTCTGTCAAACGAAAAAGTACACTGTCGGTCCTCTCGGACTGAGTTCATCCAGATGAAAAGCGCACTCACAGTCCCCACAGACTGACTTTGTCCAAACGAAAAGTACACTCTCAGTCCCATGGGACTGATGGTGCACTTAACCTGCCAACGTGTGGCCGTTGCCTATTAAATATAAGTTAATATGTGATAACTTGAATCTGAGATTTTATTTTATTTTATGCTGGTGTAACACATTCTAATTTCTCCCTGTTTTGAAGATGCTCTCGTCTGACGACATTAAAAATAACGTATAGTTGTGTGCGAATTTATTAATAAAACTAGTCAGTGATGAAGACATTCATTATTGCTATTATAATATTGTTATAGTTATTATTATTTTTCTTTAAGTTCAGTATTCTTGGGATAGAACCCCACATCTCCTTTTTCATTTTTTTTTTCAAAACCCGTGTCATTTTGTCATTAACTCTTCTACACCCATATTTTAAATTTATGTCCAAACTGAATGAACAACAAGTTATTCAATTAACAAATGAAGTGGGTGTCGACATTTTCGTCAAGTTACAAGCAGTATTGTGACAGAAACCTCCTAGCTGATGCCGAACTGGGACACGAACCCAGAACAATGCCTTTCAGAACAATATTCTTACCGACTGAGCTATTCAGGGACGACTCACCTTCACTTTGGAAAGTAGGAGAGAGGAAGTGGTAGAACAGGTCTGTGCTCGTGCCTGAATAGCTCAGTCGGTAAGAACACTGCCTGCAAACACAAGGTTCTATAACCGACTACTCGCCTGAAAAAGTTTTAATCAGCCAGAAAGTTTTTCAAATCAGAGCACTGGAATATTGTGACTGTTTTCATATTGTAATTATCTCTTGAGTTACTCTCAGTTTCTTCAGAGCATGAAGAAAACTACTATCAAAATTGTATCTGCTAGAGGTTTGTATTCACTCCTTGAAAATCGATTTTCGGAATACATTGCCTGACAAAATAAGTGAAGCTCCCAATGGGTACTGTCCGGTGCCAATTTAACTCTGCACACGTACACACCACCGGTCTAGTCGAATAGTGCAATATCCAGATTGGTGGGGCATTCGGATGTGACAGTGGTCCGATGCTGGACTGCAAGGGAACACGACCATCGGCTGGTTGGTTTCCCGATTCTGCTTAGTAGGTCAGGAGTCCACTACCCACAGGAGGCGGCTACACGTGTAGCGGGGGCTTTATGGAAGGAACTGGGCTGTTTTTTAGGTTAGAGGGTCTCAGGGAACCACAGAAAGGTCGTCCGTCTAAAAGGGGGCAGCAAAACACAGTAATGTAGTTGTAGAAACGATCGTTATTGTAGTTGTAAATTGTCGTAGTTGTTTTGGGAAAGAACCAAAGCTCCAAGCCCTAACAGAAAGCACTGAAACTCAAATAGTTATAGGTACAGAAATCTGACTAAACCCCGACATAAGATGAGCCGAAATTTTTTCAAACTATCTAACAGTGTTCAGAAAGGATAGATTACATACAGTTGGTGATGGAGTATTTATTGCTGTCAGTAGTAGTTTGCCTTTTAGTGAAATTTAAGTACATAGTTCCTGTGAAATAGTATGGATAGAGGTTATACCTGACAATAGGACTAAACTATTAATTGGATGGTTTTACCGATCCCCCCTCCCCCGACTCATAAGATATAGTTGCTGAATAGTTCAAACAAAACCTGAGTCTCATTTCAAATAGGTACCCCACTCATACAATTATAGTCGGTGGTGACTTCAATCTACCCTTGACAAGCTGGAAAAATTATATTTTTACAGACGGCGGCAGGCATAAAACGTCATCCGAAATTGTGCTGAATGCTTTCTCAGAAAATTATTTTGAACAATTAGTTCATGAGCCCACTCGAAGGGTAAATGGTTGCGAAAGTATACTTGACCTCTCAGTAACAAATAATCCTGGACAAACAGTGAGTATCGTGACGAATGCAGGGATTAGTGACCACAAGGCAGTTGCTACTAGGCTGAATATCGTAACACCTACAACCATCAAAAAGAAACGCTAAGTATCTCTATTTAAAAAATGCTGACAAAAATGCTCTTAATGCCTTTTTAAGAGAGAGTTTTCACTCCTTCCGATCCGATCATGTAAGTGTAGAAAAGTTGTGGAATGATTTCAAAGAGATAGTATCGACAGCAATTGAGATATACCACATAAATTAATAAGTGATGGTACTGTCCCGCCCACGGTACACAAAACGGATCAGATCGCTGTTGGAGAAGCAGCAAAAAAAGCATGTCAAATTTAAAAGAACGCAAAATCCCCAAGATTGGCAAAGTTATGCAGAAGTTCGAAATATAGCGCGTACTTCAATGCGAAATGCTCTTAATAATTTCCACAACGAAATTCTGTCTCGAAATCTGGCAGAAAACCCAAAGAGATTCTGGTCATACAGAAAGCACACCAGTGGCAAGACGCAATCGATACCTTCACTGCACGATAAGAACGGTGAAGACACTGGTGACAGTGCCACTAAAGCAGAGTTACTAAATACGGTTTTCCGAAACTCCTTCACCAAAGAAGACGAAGTGAATATTCCCGAATTCCAATGAAGAACAACTGCCAAGATGAGAAACATAGAAGTAGATCTTTGGTGTAACAAAGCACTTAAATCACTTAATAAAGCCAAGGCCTCCGGTCCAGATTGTATACCAGTCAGGTTCCTCTCAGAGTATGGTGATAAAATAGCTCCATATTTAGCAGTTATATACAACCGCTCGCTCTGAGAAAGATCCGTACCTGAAGACTGGAAAACTGTTCAAGTCACATCAGTACCCAAAAAGGGAAGTAGGAGTAAACCGCTGAATTACAGGCCCATGTCACTAACGTCTATTTGCAGTAGGGTTTTGGAACATATACTGTATTCGAACATTATGAAGTACCTCGAAGAGAACGATTTATTGACACATAGTCAGCACGGATTCAAAAAACATCGTTCTTGTGAAACACAACTGGGTCTTTATACTCATGAAGTAATGAGTGCTATCAACAGGGGATGTCAAAGCGATTGCATATTTTTAGATTTCCAGAAGGCTTTCGACACTGTTCCTCACAAGCGTCTTCTAACGAAACTGCGTACCTATGGAATATCGCCTCAGTTGTGCGATTGGATTCGTGATTTCCTGTCAGAAAGGTCACAGTTCGTAGTAATAGACGGAAAGTCATCGAGTAAAGCAGAAGTAATATCTGGCGTTCCCCAAGGAAGTGTTGTAGGCCCTCTATTGTTCCTGTTCTTTATTAACGACATAGGAGACAATCTGAGTAGCCGTCTTAGATTGTTTGCAGATGATGCTGTAATTTACCGTCTTGTAAAGTCATCAGATGACCAAAACGAATTGAAAAATGAATTAGAAAAGAAATTTGTTTGGTGCGAAAAGTGGAAATTGACTCTGAATAAAGAAAATGTGACGTTATTCACATGAGTACTACAAGAAATCCGCTAAATTTCGATTAGGCGATAAGTCAAACAAATCTGAAGGCTGTAAATTCAACTAAATACTTAGGGATTACAGTTACAAATAACCTGAATTGGAACGATCACATAGATAATGTTGTGGGTAGAGCAAACCAAAGAATGCGATTCAATGGCAGAACACTTAGAAGGTGCAACAGGTCTACTAAAGAGACTGCTTACACCACGCTTGTCCGTCCTGTTCTGGAGTATTGCTGTGCGGTGTGGCATCCGCACCAGGTGGGACTGACGGATGACATCGAAAAAGTACAAAAAAGGGCAGCTCGTTTTGTATTATAGCGAAAGAGGGGACATAGTGCCACAGACATGATACGTGAATTGGAGTGGCAATTATTAAAACAAAGGCGTTTTTCGTTGCGACGGTATCTTCTCATGAAATTTTAATCACCAGATTTCTCCTCCGATTGTGAAAACATTCTGTTGGCATCCACCTACAAAGAGAGAAACGATCATGACGATAAAATAAATCAGGGCTCGCACAGAAAAATTTAAGCGCTCGTTTATCCCGCGCGCCGTTGTAGAGTGTATTGTGAATGGCAGAGTAATCATGTAGATGTAAATGACGTCAAGCATACTCTGTCAACGTTCTGGTAGAGCAGCTCTGACCTCCAGAAGGGAAGATCGCCGTTTTGTGTACCAAGCATATAGTAATCCCTTCACAACAGCGTCTGCCGTACAAGAACAAATAATGCCCCCCCCCCCCCCTGCATCATTCTGTGCTATCCCGCAGCATCCGTTGGAAACTAGCAGCAACAGGGCCAATATGTAACCGTTCTGTGTACAGACTGCTGTCAACACCACGAAACTGCGTTTGCTGTTTTGCCGCGACTGGGAAGCATGGACTGCTGAGGAATGGTGTCACACTGTTCAGTGATGCGTTCTGGCTCTTCACTAACCCGGGTGACCATCTTTGGTGAGTGACGTGCGAGAGGATCCATTCTTCTAACGTTATGGAGAGGCACAATGGTTTTACTCCTTGCGCCAACAAATTTGACTTCCGGTCACGGCTTTTAGTGACTGAGGTAACTCGACGACAACAGTACGTCACGGACAGCCTGCGTCTTAATGATGATGATGACGATGATGTTTGGTTTTGGTGAGAGCTCAACTGCGCGGTTATCGGCGCCCGTACAAATTCCCAACCTTTGCTCGGTCCAATCTCGCCACTTTCAGGAATGATGATGAAATGATGAGGACAACACAAACACTCAGTCATCTCGAGGCAGGTGAAAATCCCTGACCCCGCCGGGAATCGAACCCGGGACCAAGTGCTCGGGAAGCGAGAACACGACCGCGAGACCACGAGCTGCTGACTGCGTCTTAATGAAAAATGGTTCAAATGGCTCTGAGCACTATGGGACTTAACATCTGAGGTCATCAGTCCCCTAGAGCTTAGAACTACTTAAACCTAACTAACCTAAGGACATCACACACATCCATGCCCGAGGCAGGATTCGAACCTGCGAACGTAGCAGTCGCGCGGTTCCAGACTGAAGCGCCTAGAACCGCTCGGCCACACCGGCCGGCAGTGTCTTAATGAGTCACCTCTCATGCGACAGTATTGTGCTGCCATTTTTCAACAGGACAACGCTGGTCCACACGTGGCACGTGTCTCTATGAACTGCATGAATGATGGTGGGGCACTCCTGTGGGCAGAAAGATTCCTAGGTCTGTCCCCGACGGGACATTTGTTATATCAGAGCAGACGTCAACTCCGTCCCAGTATCATCTTTCGGGATACCGAGGACCATATACAATAGCTGTGGGCCAGCTTACCTCAGGATTTTTTTTTTTTTTGAGTCATCAGTCCTCTGGCTGCTTTGATGCAGCCCCCCCCCCCCCCCCCTCTTTCACGAACTACTCTCCTGCATCAACCTTTTCGTCAATTATTTTCTGAATGTGTTCAAATCTCTCCCTTACCTATAGACCTATAGTTTTTACCCTCTACAGCTCCCTCTAGAACTATGGGAGATATTCCCTGATGTCTTAGCATACGTCCTATCGTGCTGTCCCTTCTTCTGGCCAGTGTTTCCCGTATGTTCCTTTCCTCACCGTTTCTCCAGACAACCTCTTCACATCCCTTACCTCATCCGTCCATTTAATTTTCAACGTTGTTCTGTAGCAGCACAACTCAAATGCTTCGATTCTCTTCTGTTTCGGTTTCCCACAGTCCATAACTCACCACCAAACGTAAATTCTGAGAAATTTCTTCCTCAAATTAAGTCCTACGTTCGATACTGGTAGACTTGTCTTGGCTAGTAGAGGATACAACGACTTTAAGAACCCATTCCAATTGAATCATTGCGTCCAGGCCAGAGAGGATGCAAGTTCATGCTGATAAGTGGAGTCAAAACAGCCAATTATTGCGGACTGTCATCTGTTGCTCCCCTCCCCCCACATTATCACCAACATTAGCCCCTAACTAAACTGTAGAAGCCCGCCCAGTAAGCCGTGCGGTCTAACGCACGGTTTTCTCGGAGTGGGAAGGAGCGCACGAATTGTGTCGAGGTCCGGTGAGCCGGCCAGTCTGTGGATGGTTTTTAGGCGGTTTTTCATCTGCCTAGGCGAATGCGGGCTGGTTCCCTATTCTGGCTCAGCTACACTATGTCGGCGATTGCTGCGCAAACAAGTTCTCCACGTACGTGTACACCACCATTACTCTACCATGCAAACATAGGGGTTACACTCGTCTGGTGTGAGACGTCCCTCGGAGGGGAGGGGGGGAGGTTGGGGGGGGGGGGGACGAAGCTCAAAATAATCCTGAAAGAGCTGTTCGGTGTGGGGCGGCGGAGGGGTGAAGTGGACTGCGGTAGTCGTCGTGGGGTTGTGGACGCCTGTGGCAGCGGCGGGGACGGAGCCTCTGCGTCGTTTCTAGGCCCCCGGTAAACATACAATACAATACAAACTGTAGAACGAAAGATTTTTCTTGGAACACTTTTAGTTTTAAAATGATGAAAGATAGTGGTGTGTGTGTGTGTGTGTGTGTGTGTGTGTGTGTGTGTGTGTTCGTATGCGTTTGAATGACGACGGAATTCGTGGAGCATCGCAAGTGCTACTCACAACTCCTTCTCAAAAAAGAAAGCTTGCTATCCACAGTGAGGGCACACACTTCTGTAAATTTGATTATATAGTATAACCACTGAAATAACTCTGAAGGAGTGAAATTTCATTTCCTCCCCTTCCGGGTGCTTTACTTTTCTTGTCGGCCTGTGTACATTGCCTAGTATTTACGATCAAAGCTGGTGTTTATCACTGAACTGCCTGACACAGGCACGATAAACATTTACCTTATGGATAACATGTTAGTTAGCGCTCTCCCTATCTCGCTTGCTCGCTCTTTTGTTACACGCACCTGTGAGGAACTGCAGTGCCACTCTGCCGTCCTCGGGCGCCCGCATCTGCTTATTTCACTATTTAGTGTGGTGACGAGCCTGAGGAATCGCTAAATCGGTGTGGCCCCTTCAGATAAACAGGGTGGCGGGTGCTTCTCGTCGCTCGGTTGCGAAACTATTTCGAGCCACTTGTCGCGTGGCCGGCGCCTAAATTGGTGCGTTACGCTGCGCGTGTAGGAAGCGGTGTGTTAGTAAATATGTTCGGGTAGGCCACCAGCGAACGGCGGAAACTTCTGGAGGGGCGCTGTATTTCTGACGCTGCCGTCAGCGGCGACGCACTTCGCGGCTTTAAGCTGTTTGCAGTCGCAAGAGCCGCGTAAGCAGACGCCTTATGCTAAATGAAAACGTGAAGTTGTCGGCACGAGGAGATGCCGGGCATCTTGTGCTCCTTTACAGGTCATGAGCTCATAAGTTGAGCCGGCCGTTGTGGCCGAGCGGTTCTAGGCGCTTCAGTCCGGAACCGCGCTGCTGCTGCGGTCGCACGTTCGAATCCTGCCTCGGGCATGGATGTGTGTGATGTCTTTAGGCTACTTAGGTTTAAGTAGTTCTAAGTCTGGGGGACTGATGACGTCAGATGTTAAGTCCCATAGTGCTCAGAGCCATTTGAACCATTTGAAATCATAACTTGAAAGTTCCTGGTAGATTGAAACTGTGTGCCGGACTTAACTATTCAAACCAAGAACTTTCAAAGCAGTGCACACTCCGCTATAGAGTGAAAATTCATTCTAGAGCTCATAACTTAAGGAACTAAAAACTGTTTCTAACGGCATATTTAAAATAAGGATCGCACTACATAACCTAAATATTTTCTTACGATTTTCGGATATGTAAATAAAGAGCAATTTACAACGAATATGGCGCCTGTAACGACTGTAACTGATGAATTCTTCTAGGGTTATCAGCCGAGTGGTGGCGTCGTCTTGTCGCAACGTTTCGATGAGTTTCGTACCCATCATCTTCTAGCAAAGATCTTCGCCAGAAGATGATGGGTACGAAACTCATTGAAACGTTGCATCAAGACGACGCCACCACGCGGCTGATAACCTAAGAAGAATTCATCAGTGGAACGCGCTGAGAAAGACTGCAATCGCATGTACGACTGTAACTATTTCACGTATACTGATCCATCGATAAGATTTATTGAGGTGTGTGTGTGTGTGTGTGTGTGTGTGTGTGTGTTTGTGTGTGTGTTTGTGTGTGTGTGTGTGTGTGTGTGTGTGTTTGTGTGTGTGTGTGTGAGAGAGAGAGAGAGAGAGAGAGAGAGAGAGAGAGAGAGAGAGAGAGAGATAGAGACTACACTCGATTGTATTGTCAAAGTAATAATTTTACTGTTATCGTGGCCAAGGACATTAATTAAAGAGCCACGCTTCTGGAAGTATTCAATAGTGATACTATCAACTTTTTTGATGAATGAAACTAGCTGTCTTCAATTTTTTGTCCTGTAAATCTACGCCTTTTTTTGCCTGATGTGGAGTTGTAAGCATGTAAGTGGCAATTCCAGTTGCTGGATCTACATAGATCATATTTTAATCTTAACACAGATTGTATTTATTTAACAGTACTCTACCTTCTTAGTTTCCTGAGTAATGAATACAATTTTATATTGTTAGAAGCCAAGATTGCACAAAATATTTTTTATTCCAGACAGCGGCCTTCAACGTGATTTTTTTGTTGTAAGACGTCTTCATTTTATGCTGACTTCATGCAGAAGATTTCAGTTGGATAAAACTCAGCGCATAATAAAAGTTTGTCATCCTTAAAATATTTAAAAATATGCAAGACAAGATTCTGTGGGTTTTAAAATATTTTAGCGACAGAAAACGTTTATAATGTGCTGAGTTTTATCCACTTGACATCTTGCGCATGAGGTCAGCATAAAATGAACATATTTTACGGCAAGAAACAATGTTTAACACCTGAAGATGGCAGCTAAGACTGTTGAAAGCGGTTGTCTTGAATAAAAAATATTTTGTGCGATCTTGGCTTTTTAATGGTTTTTAACAGTTAAAATAGATCGCCCTTCAGTACTCTCACATTGAGAAAATTCAGTCAGTTTTGTATATATTTCTCTATGTTTTTCAGCGGCCATTTCAAAAACATTGAGGGCGGATTGTTCGATGGTATAATGACTAGACATTGTTCTTTCGTTATTTATTCCTTATTGCAAAGCAGAAGCGCCCTGAGATTTATTTGCCGATCGTTTTATCACTCTCGCGTATATTTTTACGTAAGAATTGTGTCAAACTGATCGTTCAACTACTATCCAACAATGAAGACGTCAATCGCCTCGCTGGTCTGAGGTTCACAGCTCTACAATTTAATTTTGACAGTGAATTGCTTCATAAATGCGCACTGACTTATAATCGTATAGTATTTTTGGGAGTTTTGCCTAAAAGGAAACAAACTTTAATTCGTCATCCCATCGCGATATTAGAGTACTTAGTGTTCATAGTATCTCCATATTGTGACTTAGTGAGAAAAAATTTCATTGAAATATCTCAGCCTTTAGAGGAAGAGGGGGAGAAATGCTTCAAGACCTCATGTATTGTATTTAACAAAGAAATTCTCCAAACAGCCGTGCAAATATAGAAGTTATCTTATTTTATTTTATTTTCGCTACCAGTTTCGGCAATTCAATATGCCATCTACAGGCCCCATATACACTACTGAAAACTTGCCGATATTGGCATACTGGGGCCATTTCTTTCTGGATTCGTAACTTATCAAGTGCTTCCTTCGAAGACTTGATTGCAACTTAGTTGTATTGCCGAAACTGGTAGTGAAAATAAAATCAAATAACTTCTCTATTTCCACGGCAGTTTGGCGAAATTCTTTGTTAATTATTTGACCAGCCACTGTCCAAAGTCCACAATGGATCAACAGAGACTCATGTACTGTCGCGCAGGCACCATCGAGGACTGCGGAGAGTGAATCAGCCAAACGACTTGCGAGTTCGAAAGTGTTTCCAGCAGTCCAGGTAGCACAATGGCTGTGCGTAAGGACTTAAAAAGAATGGGCATAATAAGCCGTAATGCTAAGTGACGCTAGAGGTGGTGTATAAGAAGCGACGCCGCTGGATGGTGCATGGTTGGAAACACGTGATATGGAGCGACGAATCATGCTATACCCTGTGGCAATCCGATGGAAGGATTTAGATGTGGCGAGTGCCTGGAGAATTTATTTAATCGTATGGCTAGGGCCCCCGTCGGGCAGGTCGTTCGCCGGGTGCCGGTCTTTCAATTTGACGCCACTTCGGCGACCTGCAGTCGTTGAGGATGAGAGGATGATGATGATGACAGCACAGTATCTAGTCCCTGGGCGAAGAAAATTCCCCGACAAAGCCGGGAATCGAACCCGGGTCCAGAGGATGACAATCCATCACGCTGACCATTCAGCTACCGGGGGCGGACAGCCTTGTTCAAAATGGCTCTGAGCACTATGAGACTTAACATCTGAGGTCATCAGTCTCCTAGAACATAACTACTTAAAGCTAACTAACCTAAGGACATCACACACATCCATGCCCGACGCAGCATTCGAACCTGCGACCGTAGTGGTCGCAGCCGTCCGGTGTGGCCGTGCGGTTCTAGGCTCTTCAGTCTGGAACCGCGTGACCGCTACGGTCGCAGGCTCGAATGCTGCCTCGGGCATGGATGTGTGTTATGTCCTTAGGTTAGTTAGGTTTAAGTAGTTCTAAGTTCTAGGGGACTGATGACCACAGATATTAAGTCCCATAGTGCTCAGAGCCATTTGAACCATTTTCGTAGTGGTCGCGCGGTTCCATACTGAAGCGCCTAGAACCGCTCGGCCACACCGGCCGGCGGACAGCCTGGAGAATGTTAACTGCCATCACGTTTAGTGCCAACAGTGAAGTACGGAAAAGATGGCGTCACGGTATGGAGATGATTTCCGCTGATTGTGCTTCATAAAATTCAAAATGCGGGAGAGACTATGAACACATTCTACAGCACATTGCACTGAGTACAGCGGAGGAACAGTTCGGTGACGATGATTGTACAATGTATCCTGACCTACTCGTAAAGCAACATCTTTGGAGCAATGATTTGTGGACAATAACATTTCTGAAACGGGCTCCTGCCAATAGTCCCGACCTAGAACCAATGGAACACTTTTGAGACGAGTTAGAAAGTCGACTTTGCCCCAGATGCGAGGGTGCGCTTTACTCCAGGTTTCAGCGTCTAGTCTTCTCAGGTTTCGGCTCTCGAGGAACGAAGGGCTGCATCCCTTCACAGACATTAAGACGCTTTAAAAAGTGTCCGTAGCAGATTGAACGCCGTCATAAATGCGAACCGTGGACGCAGTCCATACCGACGTCCACTAACAGGTGTCTGGATACTTCTGATCAGACAGTGTATATAGAGAAGAAGAAAGGCCCTGTCACAAGACTGAGTGATCTTCGACAACGGGACTCCCTGTCGTAGGTTACAGCTGCGATGCACCAGCTAACGGCAACGTCCCACGGTCCACAGACCCGAGGAGGTGCAGAGCGGTGGAACTGGGAGGCGGCTGACAGCGTTCGCTGCCATGCCAGTCTACAACACGGCTGTGTCTGGTCTAGGGCGGGCTATGGTACGGCAGCTGTTGGCGGCTGCGGCTCCACTCGTGGTTTTGGCAGAGCGACCGCCCCCACCGTAAATTACGGTGCTATTAATAGCGAGTCGATCGTGCTAACTAGCGCCCCACGTGGAGGTGCGCCCCCTAACCTTTAGCAACACAAGGCCAACGACCTGGCGGGACCTTGGACGGTCTGCACGCCGCCGACGCGTCCCAACACCCTCCTCCCGCACCACCTACTGTGCTCTGCCACTTAGCTGGCAGCAGTTCTCTGTCTAAATCACTTAATGTATTACGTATTTCAGCTGTTGCCATTAGCAGTACTCCTATAATTAGAATCAAACAATTATGAGAATTAGAGGTTATTACTAATGACTAAAAGTAAAAATTCACCCACCAGCAATTAGACTTCTTGAAAGAAATTTAAGTGTCGGTTACAACAGAACCCGTACCCAACCGCTGATGAGGAGTACAGTGGCTTCAATTTTCAAACCATATACGTATAAGATTACATACCACACAAAACTATAACTACTGCAAGTTAAACTATGGAGCATAATTTCAGCGGGCATGAATCCACAATCATAAAACTAGCGTTTATAAAGGTGTACCGAAAAGAATCATCCGATCTGCCACATATATATCTGAAACTAATAAACATATACAATGAATTTTTTTTTGTATGAATGGGAAACTAAAAAAAATTTTTTTTATACCTTTTCATAGGTGTCGGATATGCTCCCCTTGAGATGCACGGCATATGTCAATGCGGTATTCAAATCCACTCAGCGATCATGTCTTGAGTTACACACAGATGCTGTTAAGTGATGTCTCAGTTCATTCATTGTTGTTGGTAACGGAGGCACATAAGCAGAATCTTTTGTAAGCTCCCACAAGAAATAATCACATACAGTTAGGTCAGGTGACCTTGGACCCCAGTAATGTAAGGCTGAATCATTTGGTCCAGTGCGACCGATGCAAGGTTCAGTAATACAAAATTCTTGCACTTCCAGATGCCAGTGCGACGGTGCTGCATCCTGCTGGTAAATGAAGTCGTTCGAATTAATCTTCAACTATGGGAAAAGAAAGTTCTCAAGCATATCGAGATATGTGCTTCCTGTGACAGTGCTCTCGTCAAAGAAAAATGGACCATACACCTTTTCCCGTGAAACTGCACAAAACACATTAAATTTTGGATAGTCCCTCTCATGTTGTACAACTTCATGTGGTTGTTCTGTACCCCATATTCTCACATTATGACGGTTCACCTTTCCATTTAAATGTAATGTTGCCTCATCACTTAACTCGAAGCGTGGAAGAAAATGTTTATTCTCCATCTTGCCAAGAACGAAATTGCAGAACTCCACACGTTGTCGCTTGTCACCTTTACGAAGAGCTTGCAGTAGCTGAATTTTCTTTGGTTTCATGTGTAAACGTCGACGCAACACACGCCAGACGGACATCGTGGGCACGTTGAGCTGTCGAGCTGCACGATTTTTACGGACTCCTTGTGAAACTATGGCGGATGCGTTCGACGTTTGTCGGCATTCAGCGATTTGCCTTTACACAAACAACCTGTTTCTCGGAATTTTTGATGCTATCGTCTAATGCTCTGTGCTGTAGGAGGATCCACACCATACCTAGTACGAAAGTCACGCCAAAAAATTATTATTGACACGCACTGCGCAAAACTTAGAACGGCAAAGATTTTCTGTTGTCCTACAACTGAAGTGGGCGCACACTACTGCTACCTAGCGGGAACCAAGTAAAACTCTAGATTTGCTCTTTCCAACCGTACATTGTTCAAGCGCATAATGTGATGTTTTTTTTAAATCGGATGATTCTTTTTGATACACCCTGTATATTAAATTTATTGCTGTCACTAACAAGTCGCGTAAGAAAGCAAACAAAAGGGAAAAATTATTTTAGCGAAACAGTATGCGATATATTACGACATATTTAAGGCAAGCGTGATGTATCTCTCAGCGTTCAGCCAAATGTTACTTCAGTTTTTAAATGCTCGTCAGACTACTTCCACACAATAGTGTGTGTTTCTTTTTCTTCGTAACTCTTAATCGTCACAGCTTTGAGCTATTGTGGATGGTTGGCCTGGTGGGTCAGTGTATCGTTATTTTTATTGGATTTTATGGTTTTATGGACAAGATTAGCTTTTACGCTTGGTTTTCAAATGATGTATTCAAATGTTCATTGAAATAAAACTCGCCTTGTGTGTGTTTTGTCGTGTGGTAATATGTTGATAAAGAGATGTGACAGATTTCTTTATGCGTGCTCTTCAGTCCGTTGAAAGTCGCCGTGTTTATTTGCAGGTTCATACGCCAATCTCGTCAACATCTCTCCAACTCCACGTTGATGAAATGTAGCTGAAACTTTCTATAGTATATTTAGAATGACTAGAAAGAGAAATATTTACTTTCAAATCTCACTTGATTACTCGTTTATTTCTTCCTTGAATAAAGCTTTTACTATCGAGATGTAATACGTACTATTGACAATATTATAAGTTTCCTTCGTCTTTATCAGAGCAAGAACAAAATCAGTCATTAACAATACGTTCCACAACAGAGATAATAAAAACCAGAGATAATGCAATAATAATGTTCGCTTTTCTTATGGAAGGAATAACGTCGTTGTTTCCCCACACACAACACGGCATGTAACACAGTTATTTCCGTAATAAAGTGTGATACTACATCAGTAACAGGCGACAAATTCAACGGTACGGGCTCCAACGACCAGTGAGTACTACTTGTTTTCGTCATTTAGCGCTCTTTTCGCCTCTGGCAACGATGAAACACTATGTTGCAGAGTGCTTCGGAGCCCATGTTCAAAGTATAGATCTCCCACATCTGATTTTTCAAGTCAGGTAGTCAACAGCATTCAGTCTCCAATAGGACCACGCCTAGTAAATCACTGTGGTCGTCCCACCAATCGTCGGGTTGTAGTTAGCTTTATTTTGCCTACTGCTAAACTATACCAGAAGAGGAAATAGCGTAGAATAGGTTCAAAAAATGAACTTTCACTGGTAGACAACAAACCACCTCAGCAAAAGAGCACATACATATATAAATACAAACTAAATACACTATCTGATCTAACGCATCCGGGCACGCCTATGTAATGGAGAATTGGCCACTGCATATTACGAGAACCAGGTTCGCCATCATGAGGGGAGGTGGGGAGGTGGGGGTAGTTAGCTTTATTTTGCTTACTGCTAAACTATACCAGAAGAGGAAATAGCGTAGAATAGGTTCAAAAAATGAACTTTCACTGGTAGACAACAAACCACCTCAGCAAAAGAGCACATACATATATAAATACAAACTAAATACACTATCTGATCTAACGCATCCGGGCACGCCTATGTAATGGAGAATTGGCCACTGCATATTACGAGAACCAGGTTCGCCATCATGAGGGGAGGTGGAGAGGTGGGGGTAGTTAGCTTTATTTTGCCTACTGCTAAACTATACCAGAAGAGGAAATAGCGTAGAATAGGTTCAAAAAATGAACTTTCACTGGTAGACAACAAACCACCTCAGTAAAAGAGCACATACATATACACATACAAACTAAATACACTGTCTGATCTAACGCATCCGGGCACACCTATGTAATGGAGAATTGGCCACTGCATATTACGAGAACCAGGTTCGCCATCATGAGGGGAATACTTTGTTGTCAATAGAGAAGCAGAATGTATCCGAGAGCTCAGTGACTTCGAACGTGGAGCAGTCACATGAGTAGCCCTTCTAAACCTACCCGTACGACTGTGAGTGATGTAATTGTGACGTGGATTCGCGAAGGAACAAACACAGATAAACCAAGACCAAAAAAGTCTCATGTGCTGATGGACAGGGACGTAACTGTCGAGAGTGGTTGTAAAAAGCAGCATGAAATCAGTCGAAGCATAATTCGTGAGGGCCAAAGCGCTGCAAGTAGTACTGCTGGTACGACGACTGTGCGTAAGGAGTTAAAGAGAATCGGGGTACAGTGATCGAGCAGCTCCTGCTAAGTCACACATTTCTGTATTCCATGCTAAGCGACGCTTGAGATGATGTAAAGAGCGGTGTCACTGTTCGGTTGATGTCTGGAAATGATGTCAGTCACGCTGTACCCTCTGGCATTCCGATGGAAAGGTTTGAGTTTACGATATTGCAGTGCCCGTGATATTCTGAATCCATGTCCAAAGGAACGGGCGCTGCGGCGACTATAGACGTTAGGAAATATGTAAAATGTATTCGCAGCTGCGAATATGGACAACCATCAGTTGCAGAATGGAATGAGGACAGTGAAAGTTTGTGCCAGACCGGGACTGGATCCCAGGTTTCTACATCTACATCTATACTCCGCAGGCCACCTGACGGTGTGTGGCGAAGGGTACCTTGAGTACCTCTGTCGGTTCTCCCTTCTATTCCAGTCTCGTATTGTTCGTGGAAAGAAAGATTGTCGGTATGCCTCTGTGTGGGCTCTAATCTCTCTGATTTTATCCTCACGGTCTCTTCGCGAGATATACGTAGGAGGGAGCAATATACTGCTTGACTCCTCGGTGAAAGTATGTTCTCGAAACTTTAACAAAAGCTCGTACCGAGCTACTGAGCGTCTCTCTTGCAGAGTCTTCCACTGGAGTTTATCTATCATCTCCGTAACGCTTTCATGATTACTAAATGATCCTGTAACGAAGCGCGCTGCTCTCCGTTGGATCTTCTCTATCTCTTCTATCAACCCTATCTGGTACAGACCCACACCAGTGAGCAGTATTCAAGCAGTGGGCGAACAAGTGTACTGTAACCTACTTTCTTAGTTTTCGGACTGCATTTCCTTAGGATACTTCCAATGAATCTCAGTCTGGCATCTGCTTTACCGACGATTAATTTAATGTGGCCATTCCATTTTAAATCACTCCTAATGCCTACTCACAGATAATTTATGGAATTAACTGCTTCTAGTTATCGCGACGGTCGCCTTACCATTTGGCTATCCGGGCGCGACTCATAGACAGACTCGAAAACTTACAGACTTTGCTCGTCAACCATGCGTGTACAACGTGTACTCTTACATTCATCATGCATTTTCTCAATCAGGTGATACATTTTACTTGAAAATCGCTTGCCCGGTGTCAGCCGATAAATACGATACTTGTGTTATTCTGAATTGCGATGCAAAGGTCCTTTGGACATGCAAAGGAATATACAAAATGGATGTACGTGTAAATGTTGTAGATGCATGGTTGACGACATACGAAAGTTTGGTCCTGACCAAGAGTCATGCACCCTCGCGATAAGCGGGTTCGGGCCACGGTGCAGCACAAATTTTCACTGTTGTCCTTCCATTCTACAGCTGATGGTTGTCCACATCCGCAATTGCGAGTACATATAATGGGTTTGGGTTTCGCGAATGTCTGGAGAATTTTAGCTGGCATAACGTGTAGGACCAACAGTGAAGAACGGAGGTGGCGGTGTTACAGTAGAGCGGTGTTTAGAGCGTGGTCTTCTTACTGCGCTTAAAAAAACGCTAAATGCAGAAGGATATGAACACGTTTTACAGCAGTGAGTAGTCCGTGCAGTTGATGAACAGTTGCGAGACGATCGCTGTATTCGCATGACAAAAGCAGCAATGCTTTGTGGGAAATATCATCCTGAAGTGGATTAACTGCCACGAGTCCCAACCTGAACCCAATGCAACACTTTCGGGAAGAGTTAGAACGCCGATTTCGCTCCGAGCCCCATCGTCCAACATCCATGCTTTCTTTGGTTTTAGCTCTCGTTTAAGAATAGGCTGCCATTCCTCCACATACATTTAGATACCCCATTGAAAGCGTTCCCAGCAGAGTTAAAACCATCGTAAAGGCGAAGATTGGGTACCATTATTAATGTCCACTAATGGTGTCCGGATACTTTTGATCAGAGGTGTGTATATTATGTACCTTGTGTCTAAGAAAGTCATCAGGAGTGAAAACAATAAGACACACGTTAAGATAAAATAATAATACGTGGACAATGTATTCGAATAAAATGAATCGGTTGTACATCTGCGTCGAGTAGAGCTAGGTCAGTTTCTGATAATCCCATAGGGTCTGGACTGGAGGCACTTTCTTTTTCTTTTTTGATGTAAGCACTCACATCTGTAGCACTGAGATTCAGTAGTTCGAGACACGGATTCTGCCGAATCAGGAGCAGCGCAATATGGCTGGCGATTTTTAACATTGAAACCTCCCCTTAGGAAAATTTATGAATGACTGTGCTCATAAACCCCTGACGTTATTCGATTTTCAAACAGCTGAGCAAAACTGAACGCACTCAGACGTTTCTCTCTTTACTTATTCTGATCATCACTAAACTGACACACAATATTTTTAGCGCAATGCAATCTGACTTTCAATAATCCCTACAAAAGTATGGGCCTGACTAACAATAACCTATAACTTTCATGAATCACTTACCTCGCAAAAATCTTCGTTACTCAAACTACTGCAATACAGCGAGCGCCAATACTGCCAGCTAAATAAAAGATTCTAACTACTGAAGACACTAACTACTGATAGGCATAGCTAGCAAATGAAAGATTTTGATAGAGAACAAACAATGTATTTACCTTAATAATGTTCAAAAGTCTATATATATATATATATATATATATATATATATATATATATATATATAAGTTCATGATATCCAATATTACAAATCTACTCTTTCTGATGGACACACGTCCAGATTGTCCGCTCTCAGAATTCTGTCATCTCTCTCCCCACATCCACCACTGCTGGCGGCTCATCTCCAACTGCACAACGCTACGCGCTGTTCACATCCAACTGCCCAACAATACAATAGCGAATATTACAACAATGCCAACCAGCCACAGACTGCACACAGCACAGTCAGTGATTTTCATACAGAGCGCTACGTGGCGTTACCAACCAAATAACCTAAACAGCCTACATATAACATCTCACTTGTCCGAGGACGCTGGAGCAGGCGTTTAATAGACTGCGACAAGACTCAACCGGCGTCGCGAGTGTTTGAAATCGGCCAGTCTGATACCGGTGACTCGAGTCTGGGGACGTGAGTTATGGGCAGGGGCAGAGCCGGCCGTCCTATAAGAAGCGCGCATTAAAAATAGCGGCCAGCGCCGACTGCTGCCCGCCGCCTCCTGCAGTGTCCGGTCACTGGCCGCCGGTATACACTCCGCTCTGCCGCCACTTCCACTCCATTAACTCACCGGCGGGCCGAGCGCCCTCGAAGAAACTAGAACATAGAGCTCAGGACATGAAAGCTGGCTATTAGCTCCTTCGCGCACAGAAACTGACTCGTCATTACGCCAAGAATCGCTAAAGGGGGCAACTTTTCTTCGTCAGAGGTCATTTTTAAAGCACTCACAATGATGTATAATGCTTGAAAAAAAACTGAAGCACCCAGAAAGGGAGAAGGTAACGAAATTTCACTAGTAATGTTATCTCGTTTATTACAATATCAAGTCAAGTTTATAAAGAACTGGCCAGTATGACGTCATCACTATGACGTTGTACCCGAACTACTTGAATGCATGCATTGATTCGGTCGGGAAGGATGTCATAAAGCCGTTGTCTCCCCTCCAGAGGCAAGCCGCCACAGAACTCTTGTAACTGGTTCTCAGTATCCCGGATACTGGCAGTGGGACGGAGCTCACGTCCGAGCTGGTCTCACACAGCTTCTGTCAGTGACAACTATCACTGTAGATCTCGCTGGCCAAGGGAAGCACCTCATCATCACGCCGACAGTCCACAGACACACGTGCCATTTGTGGACGAGCATTGTCCTGCTGAAAAATGGCACCACGATACAGTCGCATGAGAGATAATGCATAAGGCTGCAGGACGTCTGTGGGATACCGTTGTGTCATCGACTAACCTCAGTCTACGTCTACAAGGATACGCCGCGAGCCACCGTACGGCGGGCGGTGGAGGGTACCTTGTACTACAGCTTGTCATTGCCTTTCATGTTCCGCTCGCAAACAGAGCGAGAGAGAAGCGACTGTTTCTTCGCCTCCGTAGGAGCCCTAATTTCTCGTACATCATCTTCTTAGCCATTACGGCGCAGAAGAATCGTTCGGCAGTCACCTCCAAATGTCGGTTCTATAAATTTTCTCAGTAGCTTTCCTCGAAGCGAATGTCGCCTTCCCTTCAGGGATTCCCACTTGAGCTCTCTAATCATCTGGATAACACTTACGTTTTATTCGAACTTACCGGGCCGGCCGTTGTGGCCGAGCGTTTCTAGGCACTTCAGTCCGGAACCGCGCTGCTGCTACGGTCGCAGGTTCGAATCCTGCCTCCGGCATGGATGTGTGTGATGTCCTTAGGTTAGTTAGGTTTAAGTAGTTCTAAGTCTAGGAGACTGATGACCTCAGATGTTAAGTCCCATAGTGCTCAGAGCCATTTGAACCTACCGGTAACAAATCTAGCAGCCTGCCCCTGAATAGCTTCGATGTCTTCCTTCAATCCGACTTGGTACGAATCCCACAGACTCGCCTATATGGCGTCTCCTCTACAGATGAACCACGCTCTCCGAAAATTCTCCCTATCAACCGAAGTCGATCATTCGTCGACCTACCGGCCACGACCTCAAGTCATACCCGACAGCTTCGCACGTCATGACGCCAGAGTAACACCACTATGCCTCGCCCAGCCACTGTAAGAATGCGACCTCTCCCCAGGTCGCCGCCATCCGTAGACAATGGTCATCCCGGGTAGCACAGCGCCGCTATTCATCATTGAACACAATCGGACGCCATTCATCAGCAGTCCATGCTTCCCGGTCACGACTCCAACCTACGCATTGGAAGCTAATCCCACTAATCCCACTGCTTCCAGTCTCCGACCAGTGGTGAAGAATCTCACAGAATGTTACAGCGACTCCAGGCGCAGACGTGTTGGGGTTATGACGTGCCTAGTAGACAGTACGGCCATCCTTCCTGTGTCGTTGCCTTCATATGCAGTCCAACATCAGACCGCTGTCATGTCCGAACGTGCCACAGAGATCTGTATACTGCACAGTCTGACCAACCGCCCAAATGGAAAAGCACAACTATACCCCTTTAAAATTTAGTCAGTGGCTGATAAAGCTCACTGGAGTAACTGACACCTGCGGGTCCTTTACAGTAATCACTCACGCTGTTGACGTGCCTTATATACCCTACCAGGGCTACTAACAACCCTAAACACGAACAACACTAATATCCTCTGGTGGCAGTGCTGCCTGTCACAAAAAAACTGCAACACTTATTATTTACATACTCTCCAATGGTGTGGTCGTGCACGAAATTACAACAACATACCACTCTGCCTTCTGGATGCTTTGACCAATCAGCAAGGAGTAGAATCATAGATAATACGACGATCTGATGATCAGAGATGATCTTCTAGCCGAAGCCTGAACCGAATGGAAGAATCCAGAAGTGGTCATTTTCCAGTAATGGATATCAAATGGCTGATGATGATGTGGAGTAGTAGTAGTAGTCCTAGTAGTAGGTTAGGTTAGGTTAGTGTTGTTTAACGTCCCATCGACAACGAGGTCATTAGAGACGGAGCGCTAGCTCGGGTTAGGGAAGGATGGGGAAGGAAATCGGCCGTGCCCTTTGAAAGGAACCATCCCGGCATTTGCCTGAAACGATTTAGGGAAATCACGGAAAACCTAAATCAGGATGGCTGGAGACGGGATTGAACCGTCGTCCTCCCGAATGCTCCTAGTAGTAGTAGAAGTAGTAGTAGTAGTAGTAGTAGTAGTAGGAGGAGGAGGAGGAGGAGGAGGAAGAAGAGCAAGAGGATTACAGCAGGATACCTTTCGCATTAAGGCAAAGGTATTGCCCATGGCTTCATCCGACCTTCGAACTCATTGATATGCGCATTGAGAGCCTCAAGCGGGCTCAGAACCACAGTGACGGAAAAAAAATGTAGGAGCTTCCAGAGACTGAAGTCCGCACCTGTAGTCCGACACTATACCGGTTTATACTCCACATCAAAAAAAGTTTTGCATCACCCCGGTTCGCAGAACCTCTGAAGACAGACATTTACTGTGGATATTGTATCACAGACACAGTCCCTTTGACTGTTTAGAGATGTTGGTAATTCGCCAAAAGATGTAAACAAGCAGGCATGAACGCCTATTAGACGGAGGGAGTCCGACAGCTGAGCAGTTCCAGTCATCCCACCAGGAAGAGAGTACACGGCTCGTGTTGTCTGTAGTTCAGCCATGTCTAGATGGTCAATACCGCGATTCGATCGCGTCCGCATTGTTACCTTGTGCAACGAAGGGCTCTCAACAAGAGAAGAGTCCAGGTGTCTCGGAGTGAACCAAAGCGATGTTTTTCGGACATGGAGGATAAACAGCTAGACAGACTTGCGAGTAGAGAACATATGCTCTGAAATCTAGAGAATGGTAAACGAAAAAAGCAAAACTCTAATGTTAGCATGCGATAATTATTTATGCTGGTTCGCATCTGTTAACTAATGCAGATTATTCATTACTTTACTTCCATAGAAAATAAGCGCCTTAGTTTTCTCAGGCGATGCCACTTTATTGAAAAGAATCGTCATAGGAAATTTAACTGATACTGCGGCTAGATGAATCAGCAGCAATGGTAAGCTCGCAGGTTCTTAGTGCTGGTTTTCTTGATGGTGCTCAGTCCTCTAGAGAGGAGCTCCGTGCTGACGACACTGGGAATCCGTCGGTGACTCGTGTCGCTGGCGCCGGTGCCGGTATTGTTACGCGGTGACTCAGCGTTCTCGCTGCTGTGTCACCGAGTCATGGGACACAGACTCTCGCGGAAAGCGTAAACACGCTTATCAGTAGAGGAGAGAGCTCCAAACAGCTAGTATTTTGATGATCAAATAATGTGATTATCACATCACAGAAAAGATGTCGAACAAATAATTTGATTTCGTTTGCATAGAATTCGGTCTATAATTTTCTAAATTTGTGTTACAAAAAGGTAGAGAAACATTTGTTAGTTTCTTCTTGTTCTCCCACTTCAGTAGCTTCATACGAGGTGCATTCAAGTTCTAAGGCCTCCGATTTTTTTTTTTCTAATTAACTACTCACCCGAAATCGATGAAACTGGCGTTACTTCTCGACGTAATCGCCCTGCAGACGTACACATTTTTCACAACGCTGACGCCATGATTCCATGGCAGCGGCGAAGGCTTCTTTAGGAGTTTGTTTTGACCACTGGAAAATCGCTGAGGCAACAGCAGCACGGCTGGTGAATGTGCGGCCACGGAGAGTGTCTTTCATTGTTGGAAAAAGCCAAAAGTCACTAGGAGCCAGGTCAGGTGAGTAGGGAGCATGAGGAATCACTTCAAAGTTGTTATCACGAAGAAACTGTTGCGTAACGTTAGCTCGATGTGCGGGTGCGTTGTCTTGGTGAAACAGCACACGCGCAGCCCTTCCCGGACGTCTTTGTTGCAGTGCAGGAAGGAATTTGTTCTTCAAAACATTTTCGTAGGATGCACCTGTTACCGTAGTGCCCTTTGGAACGCAATGGGTAAGGATTACGCCCTCGCTGTCCCAGAACATGGACACCATTTTCTCAGCGCTGGCGGTTACCCGACATTTTTTTGGTGGCAGTGAATCTGTGGGCTTCCATTGAGCTGACTGGCGCTTTGTTTCTGGATTGAAAAATGGCATCCACGTCTCATCCATTGTCACAACCGACGAAAAGAAAGTCCCATTCATGCTGTAGTTGCGTGTCAACATTGCTCGGCAACATGCCACACGGGCAGCCGTGTGGTCGTCCGTCAGCATTCGTGGCACCCACCTGGATGACACTTTTCGCATTTTCAGGTCGTCATGCAGGATTGTGTGCACAGAACCCACAGAAATGCCAACTCTGGAGGCGATCTGTTCAACAGTCATTCGGCGATCCCCCAAAACAATTCTCTCCACTTTCTCGATCATGTCATCAGACGGGCTTGTGCGAGCCCGAGGTTGTTTCGGTTTGTTGTCACACGATGTTCTGCCTTCATTAAACTGCCGCACCCATGAACGCACTTTCGACACAGCCATAACTCCTTCACCACATGTCTTCTTCAACTGTCGATGAATTTCAATTGGTTTCACACCACGCAAATTCAGAAAACGAATGATTGCACGCTGTTCAAGTAAGGAAAACGTCGCCATTTTAAGTATTTAAAACAGTTCTCATTCTCGCCGCTGGCGGTAAAATTCCATCTGCCGTACGGTGCTGCCATCTCTGAGACGTATTGACAATGAACGCGGCCTCATTTTAAAACAATGCGCATGTTTCTATCTGTTTCCAGTCTGGAGAAAAAAAATCGGAGGCCTTAGAACTTCAATGCACCTCGTATTTGTACAACAATACCATAGTACTTACACACACCTTTAAGAACCTAAATAAGTAACGCATACTCCGGTGGATGATTTGCAGTCACGGGGTCAGGGATTTTCTCTGCCTCGTGATGACTGGGTGTTGTGTGCTGTCCTTAGGTTAGTTAGGTTTAAGTAGTTCTAAGTTCTGGGGGACTGATGACCATAGCTGTTAAGTCTCATAGTGCTCAGGACCATTTGAACCATTTGCACTCATAATTAGGGGCACTGCAGACTGACTGCTGTACAGCATTCAGTTTGGAATATTGTTCCAGTGATGTTAAAATTCTCCAAACATCATCGAACAATTAGCCTCATGAAACAGCGTTTCTGTCCCGTCTCTAATGATGATACCCGAAAACAAAAAGATATCCACGCCTATGTTTTTTGTTTTGAAATAATGTATTGTACAGGACTGTGGAGTAATGTGATAAATCTCAGCTAAAATGCTATATTTTGCTATGCCACACTATTAACAATACTTCTAGTACAGCATATGTCTGAGATGAAGTCCTATATCCGATCACTTCACTCTGCGTACGTAATCAGGCTTGAAATGGAAGCAGAATGTGTAACTATTTTGGAGGATAATGGTCGGTGACGTCGCTTTCATAATATGGCTTGAGTAGGAGTGTTTAGGCTCACAACACTTTTCGTTGTTGCCAGAAGTCTAATTTCAATCCTCCTCCTTTCCTGCTGAAATTATTTTCGTGCTGTTGAATTTGTATGTCTCCTCTTTATATTCTAGCGTAGTTATTATTGATCTTGCTAAAACCACGGTTTCAGGAAAACGAATGTGGTTGTTTCCCGGTCCTACTGCATAATCTCCTACTGCTGATTTATCCGTCTTGCCCAAGCGACAATTACTCTTGTTTAATAAGAGATTACATTGTCCGTTGTAGGCTGTATTGTGCTTTATTAAAATTGTGCAATTCAAATGGTTCAAATGGCTCTGAGCACTATGGGACTTAACATCTATGGTCATCAGTCCCCTAGAACTTAGAACTACTTAAACCTAACTAACCTAAGGACAGCACACAAACACCCAGTCATCACGAGGCAGAGAAAATCCCTGACCCGCCGGGAATCGAACCCGGGAAATCGTGCAATTGCTACGTCATGTGTCGTGCTCATCGCATAACCAAAATCTTCAGGTGCTCCTGTGTTCCATGAGGTGGGTGTTAATGCTTCTTTTTGTACTTGCTATGTACACTTGGCCACAAGTACATAGGCTTTTATATACTCCTGCTGTGTCAAGCTGCGGCGTGGGTCCTTTGCAGTGTACAAATATACGCGCACCTTTCTTCTTGGCTTAAACACCATATCAACACTATGTTTTGTGGGTGCTTTGCTGATGCGAGATGCGATAGTTTTTACAAATGGAAAGAAAAGATCCCTTTAGTTGGTTCTTTCTCATTAGAAACTCTAGAACTTCTGGGGTAGCGCCATATTTATCTCTTTCTCAGAGTAGCCGTTTCTTGTGAAGGCAGTTCTTAAATAATCGAACTCCTGTTCCAAGTACTTAGGTTCACCGATCCTATTAGCCTCGTCTACTAACGTCTTGGTCGCTCCTCTGTTCTGCTTGAGATGACAGGAATTATTGTGAAGATGTCTATCCGTGTGAGTGGGCTTTCTGTAGACTTCATGCCGCAAAGTTCCGTCAGGTTTTCTGATTACCTGTACATTCAAAAATGAAATTTGACCGCCTCCCTCTTTTTTCCACAGCGAATTTATTAAAATTAATACCAGATGATTATAATTAAAGTCCATCTGCTCACGGAGGTCCATTGCGGGTTATAATGATCCTATGGCAGCGAATTTTGGTACATGTGAGAGTGCATTAACGCGGATCCGAATTACGCTGGAAAAAAAATTAGTTCCAAGTTTTGTCCACCAGGTGCAAATCTGGCGCTGTACGCTGTATGACTATATGACTATATGACATCCATGGTGTTTGTTGCCAAGCCATACGTGAGTAAACAGTATAGATGACAAAGACAGACGGTGCGCTGTTAGTGAAACTGTTTTATGTAAACAGCAGCGTTTACCGCGCTGCATTGAGAGTGCGTCGCCGACTGAAGGGTTTGAGGAGAGGCTCGATGTCATTAAATGGTTGAAAGAAGATGATGATGAAATTAGAAGACGAGGATGAGCTTCGTGTGCCACCCTGGAGAGCAAGTCGCCCTGTCCGGGTGGAAGTTACTGACGAGGTTGCTGTTGCTCTAACTGACCATGCCCTGCAGAAAGCTAGTCTTCGTGCGGTGTCACGAGAATACTCCATCCAATAGTCAACTGTACCTAAAATTTCCAATATATATATCACACTGCTACCCATACAAGATCCAGATGGCGCAGCAATTGAAACCTCACGATCGGCAACAACGTTTTGAATTTGCTCTTCGGTTTCGAACACGGATCAAATAGGATGATATGTGGCCGGGCAATATTCTATGGAGTGACGACCCATGTTTTACTCTACAGCAGGGTGCAGTGAATACACTGAACTGCTGAATTTGGGGTACAGCTAAACAGCACGCTGTGCATGAAGAGCTACAGCTCTCACCGTTTGGACTCTGTCTTGTGAATTCACAAGCAACTTTAAGTCTCGGTCCATTCCTCTTTCAAAAGAATACATCCAGATGGCTCACCAGGAGCTCTTCGACTCCTGCACGGTACTGAGACTTCCTTGCACAGCATATGACACCTGCTTCGGAAGAGCGCTACTGTTTGAAAACTATTGTTTTCATGCAAGATGGGGAAACACCTCATTTGAAAGATCTCCTTTATGCACCGTTCCACAAACGTGTTATCTCCAGAGATTTTCCAGATACATGGCATGCAAGATCACCTGATCTGAATCCATGTGACCTATGGTTCTGGGCATGTCTAAAAGAACGCATTTACCAGGGACACGTTCGGTCTCTAATAGATATGAAGGCCAATATACAGGAACACGTTGCTCAGATTCCACCGGAACTGCTGCGAGCAACCGTTGATCAGGTCGTTTTACGGACGGAGCATCTCGTCGACGTCTCCGGTGCTCATCTTAAATAAATTGAATAAGCGGCAGTAAATAAATCAACATTATGCCTTCCCAATTATTTGACCTTTTCTGCCCACATCCCGTTCCTAAACTATTAGACACGGAAAGATCTCTATACCTGCTTTCGAAATTCGCAGCACCAGACTTACACCTGGTGGCCAAAAGTGGTACCAATTTTTGTCCATCGTAAAGCGGTTCCATACTAACACAATAGCATAGCTATCAAATTTCGCAGCCAGATTCAAGACTTTTGTGAGTAGTTGACTTTAATTCTATCCGTCCGGTTTTACTCAGAAAATTTAGAAATTCATTCTTTTTCTCCATGAGGCCATACGACAAATGTATCATTCGCATACAATAGCCAACATGAGCGTTTCTTCTACGTTGTCTGAACAGCTGCTTCGTAAAATTTTCCGGTATAAATATTCGTTACAACTGTGCTGACTGGGTTTCCCGTGGCCATATCATCAGGTTGCTCAAGGAATTTGTTGTCTCATTGAAAGTACCTATGTTTACAGCAATCTTCAGTGCAGTAAGCAATGCTATAAAGTGTGTCTCCATGTTGGCATTGTGAGCTACGCTAGAAATCGGCAAGTCTACCCTATACTTCGCGAAAACTTTCCGACTGTGACATTATCTCATTAGGGGGAACCATAGTAAACAATGATATATCGAAACTGACTTTGGTTCAATCTGAACGATTTTAAGTTTTCGATGAAATGAAAGGTTTTAGGACTTTTCCAAGTGTTTGCCAATTACATACGTTGTATCGTCAATGGCGCTCACAATCGGTTTCAGTGGGATGTCCTGCCTGTGAATGTTCAATAAACCATACAATCTTCGTTGCAATGCTTCTGACAATAATATTAGACTATAAACTTCTGACATAATCAGTGTGGGGGCGATCTGTAGTATTATGAAAAGTGAATAAAGTTACAGCTGCCAAAATCGCTAAAAGAATTTATTCATGTAGATTACGCGTGTGCTGTTTCACCAAGACAACGCACCCGCACATCGAGCTAACGTTACGCAACAGTTTCTTCATGATAACAACTTTGAAGTGATTCCTCATACTCCCTACTCACCTGACCTGGCTCCTAGTGACTTTTGGCTTTTTCCAACAATGAAAGACACTCTCCGTGACCGCACATTCACCAGCCGTGCTGCTATGGCCTCAGCGATTTTCCAGTGGTCAAAACAGACTCCTAAAGAAGCCTCCGCCGCTGCCATGGAATCGTGGCGTCAGCGTTGTGAAAAATGTGTACGTCTCCAGCGCGATTACGTCTAGAAGTAACGCCAGTTTCATCGATTTCGGGTGAGTAGTTAATTAGAAAAAAAATCGGAGGCCTTAGAACTTGAATGCACCTCGTACATTCAAAATAGCTCGATATCCACAGGCACACATATGCTATTTCATCAGAATACGTTCAAAGTATATTTACAACAATGGAGCTATTTAATGTTTGTGCTTTTGTTATCAGTTACGATATTTACATTAGCTTATCCACTACAACACGTCGCTCGATATCTATCTGAAATCTCTTCACCTGATGTCTGTATAGTATCAGACCACCTATTATTTAGGTGAACTCTCTTCCAATGTTTAATAAAGCCTATGTACGATTATTACACTGTGATTTTGCAATCGTTCTTAAACTGAGTCCATGCTCACTAACATATGCCTGCACTTTAAACAAATATGTTCACGTGGTATTCACCCTAGATGACAAATGTAAAAAATGCCATCATGTAGCAGAATACGCGTAACATCGATGTCATCATAACTTTAAAAACATTTTTACAACAAATCCTTAAGACAAATTTTCATACAGAATTACATTGTAGGCCAATCTTCACCTAAAAAACTTTTTCCTAAAATATTTTTGAAATCTTTTCAGTATTCTTAATATCAAATTACATAACATAACCTAAGACTTTTTAAAATCCTATGCATGTCTATCAGTCTAAATAAACAGTTCACGGGTTTTGTTATGAGCAACTGCAATTCCATGTAAAATATTAATTTTACACTGCTACATTAAATGTTGTAAATATATCACCTAGACATCAAGATATTTGGTATTAAGCTCTCATATCTAAAAGTCGAAGGACATATTTTCGTATACAAGCTCGTACAAACAGCATGTTCACCAACAACAAAAATGCAAAATATTCCTTGTAGCTCCAATGGTAAATAGACTCAGTGTATATTTTCCGTAGGAAAAATATCATAATTTATTAATTGCACCTTTGATTTCGAGTATTTTGGGGGTAATAAAATTAGCGTACACATGGAATTGTAAGACACACATAGGATTTTTAAAAAGTTCTAAGTTTCCCTTATGTAATTGAAAGTTTTCAAAATATTTTGGGATTCTTTTTTTTACATGAAGATTGGCCTATAATGTAATTCTGCATGAAAAATTGTCTTAAGGATTTGTTGTAATATGTTTTTATGATTATTATGATGTGGTCACTAGCCATATTCTGTTACATGTTGGCATTTTTGACATTTGTCATCTAGGGTGAATATCATGTGAACATATTTCTTCTAGCACAGGCATATGTAAAACTGATCTGGTAACGCTAGATCATGGACTCAGCTTAATGTCGATTGCAATCCTATATGGTGTAATAAATGCACATTGATTATATTAAATATTGGAAGAGTGTTCACCTAGGTATCGGGCGATCTGATTCCTTAAAGCGTCAGTTGATGAGATTTCGCGTAATCTCGAGTGACGTGTTGTCGTGGATAAGCTCATGTAAATATCATAATTTATAACAAAAGCAAAAACAAATGGCTCCATTGTTGTTTATGTACTCTGAATGTATTTTGATGAAACATCATATTGTGCCTTTAGATACTAAGGTAGTCCTGGATGTATTAAAACCAATCGACATATGATTTTAAGTGGTTAAAGTTTGACGTATTGCTCGCGACTTTGTGTAAAGAAAACTTTGGCAAAGACTACTTAAGAACTTTTATAAAATATTTTTTAAAAATTCAAAAAGGTTTGTGTACGAATTAGGTCTTATAAAAGTCGCACATGAGTTTACAGACAATTTTTTAAAATTGTTGAATACTGACTTGTCGTATATGTTAATATGGTTGTTGAGGCATATGTAATTATATGGAATTCTTTAATCTAATCTGAGATGATAATGTCGATTCGTACTACGAATGCACCATCTGATATACTTATGTACCCCTAAGAATGTTTACGCCGAGATCTGTCAGTTGTAGAGTATGATGAATATGGACACTTCTAGTCGGTGCAGTAACGTATATGTATATAGCTGTTATTTTAAAATTCACGTGCCGAATTCTAGCATAGCTCACGATACCAACATGGACATATAGTCTGAAGTACCACTTACTGTACTGAAGGAGATGATTGTGTAACGGTGTAAACACAGGTATGTTGTTATTCCATGTATTGCAAGTCTTGGATGTAATTAAATCTGCTGTATCCTAACATTTTCTGTCCCATATTTTCAAGATCGACAGATGACAACAGAGACTGTACACTACACAAATAAATTATTTTAGCGATCTTGGCAGTCAAAAATGTATTCAGTGTTCACAGCATTAAACTAATGAGTAAAAGTATCGGCTGAAAAGTATCGACCATGTACTCCTTGTGATCAAAAGTATCCGGGCACCTGGCTACAAGTTCGTGGCGCCCTCCATCGGTAATGCTGGAATTCACTATAGTGTTGGTCCACCCTTAGCCTTGATGAGAGCTTCCAGTCTCGCACGCATACGTTCAATCAGGTCCTGGAAGGTTTCTTGGGGAATGGCAGCTCTTCATGCAGTACTGCACTGAGGAGAGGTACCGTGTCAGTCGGTGAGGCCTGGCACGAAGTCGGCGTTCCAGAACATCTCAAATGTTTTCTATAGGATTCAGGCCAGGACTCTGTGCAGGCCAGTCCATTACAGGGATGTTATTGCCGTTCAACCACTCCGCCACAGGCCGCGCATTATGAACAGATGCTCGATCGTGTTGAAATATGCAGTCGCCATCCCCGAATTGCTCTTCAACAGTGGGAAGGAAGTTGGTGCTTTAAACATCAATGTAGGCCTGTGCTGCGATAGTGCCAGTCAGAAAAACAAGGGGTGCAAGCCCCCTCCATGAAAAACACGACCACACCATAACACCACCACCTCCGAATTTTACTGTTTGCACTACACACGCTGGCAGATGTAGTTCACCGGGCATTCGCCATCGGGTGGCCACATTGTGTACCGTGATTCGTCACTCCATACAACGTTTTTCCACGGTTCAACAGTCCAATGTTTATGCTCCTCACACCAAGCCTGCCGGCCGGTGTGGCCGTGCGGTTCTAAGCGCGTCAGTTTGGAGCCGCGTGACCGCTACGGTCGCAGGTTCGAATCCTGCCTCGAACATGGATGTGTGTGATGTCCTTAGGTTAGTTAGGTTTAAGTAGTTCTAAGTTCTAGGGGACTGATGACCTCAGTAGTTGAGTCCCATAGTGCTCAGAGCCATTTTGAACTCCAAGCCTGGCGCCGTTTGGGATTTATCGGCGTGATGGGTGACTTATGAGCAGCCGCTCGACCATGAAATCCAAGTTTTCTCACCTCGCGCTCATAGTACTTGCAGTGGATCCTGATGCAGGTTGGAATTCCTGTGTGATGGTCTGGGTAGATGTCTGCCTATTACACATTACGACCCTCTTCAACTTCTGGCGGAATCTGTCAGTCAACAGACGAGGTCTGCCTGTACGCTTTTGTGCTGTACGTGTTCCTTCACGTTTTCACTTCATTATCACTTCGGAAACAGTGGACCTAGTGATGTTTAGGAGTGTGGAAATATAGCGTACAGACGTAGGACACAAGTGACACCCAATCACCTGACCACGTTTTAAATCTGTGAGTTCCGCGGAGCGTCCCATTCTGGGCTCTCACGATGTCTAATGACTACTGAGGTGGCTGATGTGGAGTACCTGGCAGTAGGTGGCAGCACAATGCACCTAATATGAAGAACGTATGTTTTTGGGGGTGTTCGGATACTTTTGATCACATAGTGTATGTATTGATATTCAGAAAGTATTCGATAGGAGGAAGAATCGATATTTGTTGTGTGTCCCTAGTTGGGTGCAAGTAGGGCACCTGCGATTGGTCGACCCGGGCGACGCAAGGCGGCGTGCCGCGAGTATAGCCGCCAAGTTCAGGGCTGGCTGTCTGCATTGTTCTCTCCCGTCCTGCCCTGGCCGGGACGGCTGCCAGGGTCCGCCACAAGGCACGCCCTGGAGCTGTGCCCGCGATCCGCTATGGCGCCACTCGCTTACATCACAGGCACACTCCGCAGACACTGCCGGAGCCGGCTCAACCGGCGCTCTCCACCTGCTACGCCCTCATTAAATCAGTGCGGAGCCCATGCAGCAAATAAGCTGCAAGTCGTTATACCGGGTGATCAAAAAGTCAGTAAAAAATTTGAAAACTGAATAAATCGCGGAATAATGTAGATAGAGAGGTACAAATTGACACACATGCTGGGAATGACATGGGGTTTTATTAGAACCAAAAAAATACAAAAGTTCAAAAAATGTCCGACAGATGGCGCTTCATCTGATCAGAATAGCAATAATTAGCGTAACAAAGTAAGACAAAGCAAAGATGATGTTCTTTAGGTCAATATGTCCACCATCATTCCTCAACAATAGCTGTAGTCGAGGAATAATGTTGTGAACAGCACTGTAAAGCACGTTCGGAGTTATGGTGAGGCATAGGCGTCGGATATTGTCTTTCAGCATCCCTAGAGAACCCTGTCGATCACGATACATTTGCGACTTCAGGTAACCCCAAAGCCAATAATCGCACGGACTGAGGTCTGGGGACCTGTGAGGTCAAGTACGAAAGTGGCGGCTGAGTACACGATCATCACCAAATGATACGCGCAAGAGATCTTTCACGCGTCTAGCAATATGGGGTGGAGCGCCATCCTGCATAAACATCGTACGCTCCTGTAGGTGTTTATCAGCCAGGATGGGGATGATGCGATTCTGTAACATATCGGCGTACCTATCACCCGTCACGGTAGCAGTTACAAAACCAGAATCACGCATTTCCTCGAAGAAAAAAGGCCCGATAACGGTCGATGTGGTAAATCCAACCGATACCGTGACTTTCTCGTCGTGCAATGGAGTTTCCACGACAGTTCTAGGATTTTCGGTAGCCCAAATTCTGCAGTTGTGGGCGCTGACAGACTCTCGTAGCGTGAAATGAGTTTCGTCGGTCCACAACACGTTATTCAACCAATTGCCATCTTCCGCCATATTTTGAAACGCCCACACCGCAAATGCCCTCCGCTTCACTAAATCGCCAGGTAACAGTTCATGATGCCGATGGCTTTTGTACGGATAGCATCGGAGGGTACGCTTAAGTGCCAACCAAACAGTTGTGTATGGAATGCCGGTGCGGCGTGTGAGTTCACGAGCGCTGACTTCCCCGTGCATAGATGAACCCGCTACAGTCTCCATTTCTTCCTGAACTGTCTCAGCAGCATTACGCCTTGTGTTCGGTCGGCCACTATGGGGTCTATCGTCTAAACAACCCGTGGCTTCGAACTTCGAAATCATTGTCGCCACAGCTGCATTTGTCAACGGACCTTTACCCGTTCGAATCCCCTTCCTATGGCGATAGGATCGTAACGCTGAACTAGCACATTCCCCATTCTGATAATACAGCTTCACTAAAAGCGCCTTTTCAGGTAACGTCAACATGCTGCGACTGCTGGCGCATCTGATTCTCTCTCTCTCTCTCTCTCTCTCTCTCTCTCTCTCTCTCTCTCTCTCTCTCTCTCTCATTACAGCTCCTTTTATACACGATTGTCATGCGCAGTCATTGACGTTTTCCTGTCCAGTGCCAACTGTCGGACAGTCAATTTTACCTCTCTATCTACATTATTCCGTGGTTTATTAAGTTTTCTAATTTATACTGACTTTTTGATCACCCGGTATGTATCGATAGCCCGCCATTAGCGTCGCATTTGTTTCTTGGTGCCCGATCTGTTGTGTTGCCTAGCAGATCTATCCACTTTCATGAATACCCGCTACAGAACAAAGGACGCCCGGCTCGCTCATGGGGTCATGGAGGGGGACGCGAAGATGACGATAAAAAGTTTTAGTGATGAAAGGTGTTCCGTGTGCATGTGTGCCGCGTAGCATTGCAGCTGATTCGTTCAGTTAACAATTTAAGCAAATTCGTCTCCGCTGCTGTCACCCCTTTACTGAAAAACAGAAGAATATGACGGAAATGTTCCGATTTCTCCATTTGCCACTCCCTTTCCTGGCGTCCACAACTCCACTTACTATTTCCAAATGGCAAAATGACAATATGTAGACTCAAATAGCAACAGTGAACTACAAATAAAAAATGACAATAGATAAATAAATCAAAGCAACCGCATACCAACGTTCAAAACAAAAACAAAAAAAGAGGTACGAACTCATGTACCAACCTAATAAATCAGGCGCTGTTGAGGGAATTATATTAGGAAAGGAGACACTAAAAGTAGTTGAGTTTTGTCATCTAAGGAGCAAAGTAACTGACAGTGGTCGAAAGAGAAGATATAAAATGCAGACTGGAAATAGCAAGAAAAAACGTTTCTGACAGACGGAAATAGAATGTATATCTAAATGTTGAAAGTGAAACGTGAACTATAAACAGTTCAGAGCAGAAGATGATAGAAGCTTTTTAAACCCAGTGCTACAGAAGAATGCCCTAATGACGCAATTAGTTAGAACACGGTCCTTATAAGGCAGTAGCCGTGAGCAATGCCAGGATTGTCAGTTCGGGCCCCAACTGGGGCATACTTTTGTCCGCCGCTCGTGGTCTCGCGGTAGCTTTGTCGCTTCCCGAGCACGGGGTCCCGGGTTCGGTTCCAGGCAAGGTCAGGGATTTTCACCTGCCCCGAGAGGACTGGGTGTTGTTGTGTCGTCTTCATCATCATCATTCATTCCCATTAAGATCGGAGGAAGGCAACGGGGAATCACCTACGTTAGGACCTTGCCTAGTACGGCGGTGCGGGTCTCCCGCATCGTTCCCCTACGCTCTGTCAAGAAGCATGGGACTTCATTTCCACAGAAGAATACTGCTGATTATATGGAAAAACTCAATAAATAATGAAGATACATTGAACTGAGTTGGGGAAAAGAAAAATTTATGGCAGAAATTGACTGAAAGAAGGGAGTTGATAGGAACATCAGCAACGAATCACCCATTTCGTAACCGAGGGAAGTCTAGGAGACAATAATGAGACCAACGCATGATTACAGTGAGCAGGCTCAAATAGATGTAGGCTGCCGTACTTCTGCAGAGATGAAGATACTTGCACAGGACAGACTAGCGTAGACATCTGCATCAAACGAGTCTTTGGACAGAAGACCACATAACAACAGCAGCAGCAACATAACTACTACAACAACATACTATCATTGACACAGTTAAGTATCACTACAGGCTAAAATGTAATAATATTGTTTTATTTATTCTTTTTTGTTTGATATTTTAAGTTTCCAAGCACATTCAACGATGGAAAAGGATGTCGAACACCGTATGATATTAGATAATACAGGGTGATTCAAAAAGAATACCATAACTTTAAAAATGTGTATTTAATGAAAGAAACATAATATAACCTTCTGTTATACATTACAAAGAGTATTTAAAAAAGTTTTTTTTTTCACTCAAAAACAAGTTCAGAGATGTTCAATATGGTTCAATATGGCCCCCTCCAGACATTCGAGCAATATCAACCCGATACTCCAACTCGTTCCACACTCTCTGTAGCATATCAGGCGTAACAGTTTGGATAGCTGCTGTTATTTCTCGTTTCAAATCATCAATGGTGGCTGGGAGAGGTGGCCGAAACACCATATCCTTAACATACCCCCATAAGAAAAAATCGCAGGGGGTAAGATCAGGGCTTCTTGGAGGCCAGTGATGAAGTGCTCTGTCACGGGCTGCCTGGCGGCCGATCCATCGCCTCGGGTAGTTGACGTTCAGGTAGTTACGGACAGATAAGTGCCAATGTGGTGGCGCTCCATCCTGCTGAAATATGAATTGTTGTGCTTCTTGTTCGAGCTGAGGGAACAGCCAATTCTCTAACATCTCCAGATACTGTAGTCCAGTTACAGTAGCACCTTCGAAGAAAAAGGGACCAAAAACTTTATTGGCTGAAATGGCACAGAAAACGTTCACCTTAGGCGAGTCACGTTCATACTGAGTTGTTTCCCGCGGATTCTCATCGATTCACTTCTGCCGTACTCAATAACACAAAAAGCTTTCTGTTGAGCGGTCGCCATCTTAGCATCAACTGACGCCTAGTCAACAGCGCCTCAAGCGAACAAATGTAAAACTAAATGAAACTTTATAGCTCCCTTAATTCGCCTTTTGTCGTTGCAGAGTTTTAAATTCCTAAAGTTGTGGTATTCTTTTTGAATCACCCTGTACAATACATTCCAAGTAGTAAAATCAATACAGTGCAGTCTGAGGAATTACCAAACTCAGATAAGGTATTATTATGATTGCGTGTCCTTGAAAACCATTTTCCTCAACAGGAGTCTGAGGGCAGGTCAGACGGCAAAGTGGCAAGACACCAGAGCCGTGTGCAGAACGGTTGTTCAACCTCGTGTCCGGCCATCCAGATAGATATTTTCAATGATTTGCCTAAATCGCGTGTAGCAAATGAAGGGATGTTCTTCACTTGAAACTATCGTACTGATAGGCCGTGACCCATATGAAATTTTCTCCTAACGTCTCATCTCTGACTGCGGGAGACATCTTCAAAGTTAAAGCCAGAGATAAAGTGGCTTTTTATCTGAAAATGTCTTCCAAAGTGGGAGATGAGTCGTTAGGAGAAAGTTTCATACATCGACCACATCTTATTAGCCAGGAAATTTCAAGTGAATTGCGTACCGGCCGTGAAAGCCTACAACGCACGATGTGGGGATAGTTCCCTTAAAAAATACAAATCTCATATCCTTCCTTTTTCCTCCCCAATCAGAGGCCGTACACCGTCTATAATGAGCTCGACGTCGATGGAACGCAAACGCTTATAAGAATCTAACGCAATACTTTTACGCTGTGTCAAAGGTACTACGTCAGCAGGTCGGCTGCAGAACAACTTTACGCCACGTACTGCAACGTGCCGATGACATGAGTCCCCATCGAATACCGCGGGTTCTTAACACCATTCATCACGGGAAACAGAGATCAGTTACTGGACACTTGACGCATGATAAGAGATCTCCAGGACTGATGAGAATATGCAGACGGAGATTACCATGTAAGAGTACACTGAGAATCGTGTGAGGTTACCTATCCTACTGGCCGTTACGGTTCAGACGCTTCCCGCCACAAAACGCCTTATGTTTTGCGTAGTTTGAACTTTTGTTTTGAGCCATTAGACTTCTGACTGGTTCGATCTGGTCCGCCATGAGTACCTGTCCTGTGCCAACTTCTTCATCTGAGACGAGCTCTTGCAAACTGTGTCCTCAATTATTTCCTGGGTGTGTTAAAATCTATGTCTTCCTCTACAGTTTCTACCCTTTACAGCTCCCTCTAGGACCATGGAAGTTACTCCGTGATGTCTTAACAGATGCCTTATCACTCTTTCCCTTTTTGTCAGTGTTTTACGGAGAACCTTCTCATTCCTTACCTTATCATCCCACCTAACTTTCACCGTTATTCTGTAACACCACGTCTCAAATGCTTCGATTCTCTTCTGGTTTTCCACAGTCCAAGTTTCATTACCATGCAATGCTGTGCTCCACACGTACATTTTCAGAAATTTCTTCCTCAAATTAAGACTTATGTTTGATACTAGTAGATTTCTCTTGGCCAGGTATGCCCTTTCTGCCAGTACTAGTTTGCTTTTGATGTCCTCCTTGCTCCGTCCGTCTTGCGTTATTTAGCTGCCTAGGTTACAGAATTCCTTAACTTTATCTACTTCGTGATCACCAATCCTGATGTTAAGTTTCTCGCTGTTCTCATTTCTGCTACTTGTTGCTTTCGTCTTTCTTTGATTTACTCTCAGTCCATATTCTGAACTCGTCAGACTGTTCATTCAATTCAGCAGATTGTGTAATTCTTCTTCACTTTCACTCAGGTTAGCAATATTATCAGGGAATCTCATCATTGATACCCTGTCACCTTGAATTTTAATTCCACTATTGAATCTTTCTTTCATTACTGTAATTAATTCTTCGATGTATAGATTGAACAGCAGGGGCGAAAGACTCCATCCGTGACTTACACTCTTTTTAATCCAAGCACTTCCTTCTTCGTCTCCATTGTATATTACTCGTCTTTCCCTATAGCTTACCCCTGCTTTTATCAGAATTTCCAACATTCTGACCATTTTACATTGTTTTAAGCTTATTACAAGTCGACAAATCCTAGTAATGTGTCTTAGTTTTTCTTTAGTCTTGATTCCATTGTCAACCGCAACGTCATAATTGACTCTCTAGTGCCTTTACCTTTCCTAAAGCCAAACAGATTGTTATCTAACACGTCGTCAAATTTCTTTTCCATTCTTCTGTTTATTATTCTTATCAGCAACTTGGATGCATGAGCTGTTAACTTGCCTGTGCGATAATATTCTCGCACTTTCCGGCTCTTGCACTCTTCGGAACTGTGTGGATGATATTTTTCCGTAAGCCAGACGGTACAATGCCAGACTTACACATTCTACACACCAATGTAAACAGTCGTTTTTAGAAATTCTGATGGTGTCTAACAATTATTCGATCTTAAGTCTCTAAAACTCTTTAAAATCTTGTTTCTAATACTGGATCCGCTATCTCTTCTGTATCAGCTTCTGTCTCTTCCCGTATCACGTCGTCAGACAAGTTACTGAGGCCTTTAATGCACTCTTTCCTTCTATCCTCTCTCTCCTCTGCGTTTAGCTGCGGAATTCCCATTGCACTCTTAATGCTGCTACCTCTGATTTTAATTTTACTGATGGTTCTTTTGACTTTTCTATATGCTGAGTCAGTCTTTCCTACAATCATTTCTGTTCCGATTTCTTCACGTTTCCCTAGCATCCATTCCGTCTTAGCTCCAGTGCACTTCCTTTTTATTTCGTTCCCAAGTGACTTGCATTTAATTTCTGAATTTCGCTGAACATTTTTGTACTTCCGTCTTCCATCGAATAACTGCAGTATTTCTTCTGTTACCCATGTATATCTTTCCAGCTTCCGTAACTGCTCATTTTAGAGGTGCCCATTCCACTTCAACTGAACTGCCTACTGAAATATTCCCCATCGCAGTGTCTATAGCCTCAGAGAACTTCAAGCGTATCTTCTCATTCCTTATTACTTCCGTATCCGACTTTGTGCATTGACTTTCTTGACGAATCTCTTAACTTCAGCCTACTCTTCGTCACTACTAGTCTATATCTGCTCCTGGCTACGTTTTAAAATCCAGTATCTGATTTCGGAATCTCTCGCTAACCATAAAGTAATCTACCTGAAACCCTTCCGTATCTCCCGGTCATTTCCTAGTATACCACCTTCTCTTGTAATTCTTAAATAGAGTATTAATTACCACTAGCTGAAGTTTATTGAAGAACTCTTTGTCCTCTCTCGTGCCTAGTACCAAGCCCATATTCTCCCGTAACTCTTTCTTCTACTCCTTACCTTACAAGCGCATTCCTATCCCCTATGTCTATTAGGTTTACCTATTAGGTTTACAGGTCCCTTTATAAACTGAATTACCCGTTAAGTATCTTCATATGCTTTCCCTATCTTTTCATTTTCGGCTTGCGAAGTAGGCATGTATATCTGAAATACTGTTGTCGGTGTTGGTTTGCTATCACTGAACTGTTAACAGTAACGCATTCTCTGCCCTACCTTCCCTTCATAATGAATCCCAACCCTGTTATGAGATTTTCTGCTGTTGTTGTTATTACACCATACGCTCATCTGACATGAAATACTTGTCTTCCTTCCGCTTCACTGACCCCCCCCCCCCCCAATACTATATATAGACTGAGCCTTAGCAATTTCCTTTTCAGATTTTGTATTTTCCCTAGCGTGTTCAAACTTCTGACATTCCACCCCCGACTCGTAGAACGTTATTATTTCGTTGGTTACTCAATCTTTTTTTTATGGTTCACCTCTTCCTTGGCAGATCCCTCATGAATATCTGCATGGGGGACTATTACGGAATATTTTCCCAATGGAGAGATCATAACGACACTTTTTCGATTACAGGCCACTTGTCCCGTGGGTACTCGGCAGTGGGTTCCTTTGCCTTCTGCATTCTGATGCCGTTGATCATTGCTGATTCTTCCGTCTTTAGGAGTAGTTTCCCACCCCAAGGGCAAGAGAGTGCCCTGAACCTCTGTCCGCTCCTCCACCGTCTTTGACAAGGCTGCTGGCAGAATAAGGGTGATTTCTTATCCTCAAAGTGTCGGTCGCCATTGCTGATGATTTTTATTCAGAAGTTAGGCGGTGGTGGGGTTCGCATCCGGTACGGAGGATTTTTTATCTTTTATCAGTAATCAAAGACGCTACCCCTGGACCATGGATAGCTATTGGTCATTATATTACAAGTAGTATCAAATCAGAAGTGGTTATGGAGCCTTACAAGAGAATCTTATGGACTCGTTCTCTCCGGCTTTCTTCATACTTGCGAAATTCGAACCGGCATGCCTCCCTAGCCCAGGTTGCTAACGTAAGCCTGCAACGGCGAGGTTATACTATTCGTGCTACAGAAATGCCGACACCTCCTTGCGGTGAATTTCTTCTTCTGCAATCCAGTCCACACGCCTGACCTGTTAGAAGATGAGTAATGTTCGTCGGCTAGAGAAAGCTGTTGCAGAAACCATCCGCATTACACGCCTCTACAGGTTGCAGCAAACTCTTTCTAGCATCAAGTTAGCGGAGCTATTAAAGGATAGATTGTTTATGAGCGAAAACTTAAATATGACGTGACTTGTTTGACACAAAAACACCGCACTCTGTGCGAGTCTGAATTTACAATTTCGGAACACACATGCGCCAATCCTTTTACCGGCAATATCACAAAACGAGGACTTTATATGGCAGAATTCTTGCTCAAATATTCCACAACTCAATCCCTTTGAACGTTCAGTTCTCGGTCCCGGCTTGTACTATACGCCACGCGGATTTTGGATATTCAAAAGTCGCAGTTTACAGGTAAAATTCGGAATTTCGAGTACTCCTGTTTCACACACACATTCGGGTTCACTTTGCAGCACGCCACAGTCGAGTTTAACTCATTATTTCGCAAAATCGTTACATCTGTTAAGAGCTTATACACACGTCCGAACATGACGAAGGCCGTGTTCCGAACTTGTCCTAGAAATCACAAAGCAGTTCTTTATCTCACAAATTACGCCCTGACTTACTGCCGTCTGATTCGCTGAGAAAAATTATAGCCAATCCTATACCAGAATGAAACTGCGCAATGCCGCACCTTCTACAAAGAACCGACCACAACATAATAGCTTTTATGAGCGGTTTAAGAAAAGAATGAATTTATGAAGTCCACAGATATCAAAATAACTCCCTCTTTAAATACCTGAATTATCGTGAAACGTTTCTTGCTTTACAAGTACAATGAACTGGCTAATTCCGCTGAGATTATGATTCGCTCTGTCTCTACAGCGACAGCTCTCGCGCTCTCAGATAACAGACATGATAATATTCATTTATTGTATTACTTCACATTCAGACCTTCATTCGAACTAATAACAAAAATTATCAGTAATTAATATTGTCAATATGTCCCAGAGATGGCAGCACCGTACGGAAGATGGAATTTTACCGCCAGCGGCGAGAATGAGAAAATACTTAAAATGCGACGTTTTCCTTACTTGAGCAGCATGCAATCATACGTTTTCTGAATTTGCGTGGTGTGAAACCCATTGAAATTCATCGACAGTTGGAGACATGTGGTGATGGAGTTATGGATGTGTCGAAAGTGCGTTCGTGGGTGCGACAGTTTAATGAAGGCAGAACATCGTGTGACAACAAACCAAAACAACCTCGGGCTCGCACAAGCCGGTCTGACGACATGATCGAGAAAGTGCAGAGAATTGTTTTGGGGGATCGCCGAATGACTGTTGAACAGATCGCCTCCAGAGTTGGCATTTCTGTGGGTTCTGTGCACACAATCCTGCATTACGACCTGAAAATGCGAAAAGTGTCATTCAGGTGGGTGCCACGAATGCTGACAGACGACCACATGGACATGGCTGCCCGTGTGGCATGTTGCCAAGCAATGTTGACGCGCAACGACAGCACGAATGGGACTTTCTTTTCGTCGGTTGTGACAATGGATGAGACGTGGATGCCATTTTTCAATCCAGAGACAAAGCGCCAGTCAGCTCAACGGAAGCACACAGATTCACCGCCACAAAAAAAATTTCGGGTAACCGCCAGTGCTAAAAAAATGATGGTGTCCGTGTTCTGAGACAGCGAGGGCGTAATCCTTACCCATTGCGTTCCAAAGGGCACTACGGTAACAGGTGCATCCTACGAAAATGTTTTGGAGAACAAATTCCTTCCTGCACTGCAACAAAAACGTCCGGGAAGGGCTGCGCGTGTGCTGTTTCACCAAGACAACGCACCCGCACATCGAGCTAACGTTACGCAACAGTTTCTTCGTGATAACAACTTTGAAGTGATTCCTCATGCTCCCTACTCACCTGACCTGGCTCCTAGTGACTTTTGGCTTTTTCCAACAATGAAAGACACTCTCCGTGGCCGCACATTCACCAGCCGTGCTGCTATTGCCTCAGCGATTTTCCAGTGGTCAAAACAGACTCCTAAAGAAGCCTTCGCCGCTGCCATGGAATCATGGCGTCAGCGTTGTGAAAAATGTGTACGACTGCAGGGCGATTACGTCGAGAGGTAACGCCAGTTTCATCGATTTCGGGTGAGTAGTTAATTAGAAAAAAAATCGGAGGCCTTAGAACTTGAATGCACCTAGTATAAAAGCACAGGCTCTTCACGCATATCCACCCACATGTCAACTACAATCAGACTGTACAAGAATGGCAGTTTCCAACAAATTCGTTTTCCAGCTAGGTGACATAGCAAACAGTTTCTAACGTCTAAGTTAGAAACCTTATTCTTTTAGGTAGCGATAATAATATGTATTTATGTTCCATGTTGAAGTTATAGTCGACTATAACGTACGACAATTTGCAATCATGCAGTCTGAGACTCGGTTTATACCTCCATTTTTGACTGCAAATATGCACTATAGAAGTTTACATGAACAATCCTTCCTATGGCCGCATATTACAGTAACTCCTTACTACCAGACCTACCACAGTTTTCACAGCTGTATGACAAAAGAGTTTACACGCAAGCGACGCTCGCCCTTCCGCTCACACCTCACTCAAGCATTTAGCGCGAGCTTCCTTCGTCGACTCGACAATGAGGACTTCCTCTCCAGCTCGGGTCAGAAATCCGCTGTCGTTTAGGACAGTAAAAGCGTAAGACACCCACGACCGGAACAATGACACACAGTGGCCAATCTAAGGATTAACAGTGATGGCAGTTTCAAAACTGGATACCATTTAACATGAAAAGTGTATTGAAGCAGAGATTTCCTTAATGTTATTGATACATCTCTGCGGCTGGAAAGTTTTTGAGCTCGGGCCATGAGTATATTAGACTTTTGTTATGGTTGGCCAGAGTATGTGTCAACTTCCGTTGGCGGAAACATAGGTATGTTTGAGTGAGATGCGACTTTTCCTGGTGGTGTGGTAGAGAGAATGTCTGCTCTGGGCACATTTGAAGGACCACGCTGCGAACTGTGTAACTGGCAACGAAACTTTTCGTTATTCATTATGTATGTTGCGATTGGCCTTTCCATTACCAGGGGCTGTAGACGTTGCATCATCTAGAGAGATCAACACGCAGTCGTGAAACTCTCGTTCTAGTCGTTTCAGGAGATGCATTTGTTGACATAGTGTTGAACTAGTTAATATTTCTCTGGTTCTGTATTTTTCGAAACTATCCTTATTCTTTTCATTAATAATTCATTAAAACTAGAGGCGTAATTTAGCTGTACGACTTGCAGTTTGTTTCGTGAGTCCTGTACTTAAATCACAGCTCGTCGAATGGTCAATTACAGATTCGAAGCGTTTTTGGGACCATGTGGACACGTGGACGTTCTTATTTCTCATGATGTTTGTTTATTCAAATCGTACACCAAATCTCAATATATTTTCTCAGTGCTTCTGTATCTGTGATTTGTGTATCGTTGGTTGTAATTTTACATTGTTTAGTCATCTGTTAAATGTAGCCGCACGCTGCCTGTCTTCAGATTCTCCTACCTCTGGGTTTTATGCAACCCGCAACACCTTCAAATACCATGGACTAAATTTTCGTATTCTCTGACTAGCTACGTGCAAACTGTTAAACCTACAGAAAAACTGAACAGGATCTTTCTGTTGGAAATTTAATGTAGTTAAATTTTGTACTGGGATACGCTTTCGGTGAAGATCACAGTTTTTGAGACATTTCCAACAATATACTCTAGTGGTTAATCTTGTCACCCAATTTACTCATGGGTTGTTGAAGGCGCCATTGCCATGTAAAAGCCACAGACCCAACGAGCAAAAAACAGAGAGAGAGAGAGAGAGAGAGAGAGAGAGAGAGAGAGAGAGAGAGACGTCACAAGTAGTCACACTTATTAAGGAGGCAGCTGGCAACACTAGCCGAAAAGTCACCGTCTAGTTGCACGAGGTCGCGTTAGCCAGTCCTGCTACGGTGGTAGGAAAGACGGCCGTTCCACTGTTCTGCTTTAATAGTTGGGAACTTCTGGTAGAGGAGCCACGTGGAGACGTTGCTGAGAACGAAAATAAAAGGACTGGAGCAGCTAGCAAGGTAATGGAAAAACTAAGAATTGTTTTTTAAAGCAAGAACCTTTTTAAGGATAGTATTCCATCAAGGTTCAGCTTACCGCAAAACTTGAGGGACGGGAGAACATAACTTCCAAGACAGATCCAGTTTTAAGCACGACTGCGCATTTTGCCCGCTATGGAAAACTTCCAGCGCAGCATTACTGAACTGTCGTAAAATGTAGGGAAAAATTGCCTTCAGTCACGAATGGTGATTTTTTTGTATTCTGACTAAAATCAGCTTTTTTCTTTCAAGTAACACATACCTTTTTCCATCACCATTCATAATGGATAAAACTGAGTTACTGTAATTCGTGTCGATCCGACCCTTTAACAGCAGTGCATTTTATTTAACGTATTATGTCTCTTCTCCTACAGTTTCTTCGTAACACTGGGAAATTTCTTTTTTTCTTCTATTTCCCACTCATGTGGCAAAGGCGGACAGTAGATGAATTCTGATTTAACTCCTGGCAATTTCCAGCGAGCTGGTAAAAGGGGAATAGGGGATTTTCACTCCGAGAATTCGCCTGCTAACCACGAGAACTTTCAGAATATCTTGGTAGTTACCACGAAACGGAAGCTATTTTTAGCTTTTTGTTCTGGGACTACATTGTTCCATATGAAGTTAATAGGGCTGTCTATATGTGAACGTTTGTTTCTGTCACTTTATGACACATGAGATGACTTGCTGAATATTAAACCAGTGGATGTCCAAATTGTGCTCCTGCAGAGAGAATTACTTTTATCTACTTCGTGGGCTTTAAGGTATGTGGGACCCATAACAAATGGGACTAACAGGTTATATCGAACTTGTGAGGGGATGCACCGCGGATGCTCATAGGTTTGTTTCTCCTACTGGAGAGAGCGTGATGTAGGTGCTGAAAAACATAGGCCGGCAGACACTGAAGAGAGACGCCAACTGTCCAGCGAATACCTTCTTATAAACTATCAGGAACCAGTATTGCCGGCCATGGTGGTCTGGAACCGCGCGACCGCTACGGTCGCAGGTTCGAATCCTGCCTCGGGCATGGATGTGTGTGATGTCCTTAGGTTAGTTAGGTTTAAGTAGTTCTAAGTTCTAGGGGACTGATGACCTCAGATGTTAAGTCCTACAGTTCTCAGAGCCATTTGAACCATTTGAACCAGTATTAAGTAAGAAATATGTCAATTCTCTATGTACCGCTCTCGTAGGGACTATGAATTTAAGACTGGACTAATTAAAGTGCGCACAGAGTCATTCAAGTTATCGTTCTTCCCTAATATTAGCACAGTCGGAAGTACCCTCTTTAGTGTACTTCGATGATTTTCAGAGTGAAGTTGTACGGGGCCGACAAATGAGAACGAGATATATGGAAAAAAAATAAGTTAACGATTTATTGTTTCTGAAGTATTCACCATAATTGTTAATAAAGTTATTCTTCTGTGAGACAAAACGTTAAGTGCCTTCATGGAAAGTGTTTGCGGTTGTCTACGGAACAACGATTGTACCCAGGTGTGCACCACTTCGTCGCGAAGTATCTGCAGTGGAGACGAAGCAATATTGCAACAAGTCTCTGTGCGTCCATCTTTCTTGAGATGGTTGAGGGACTCGGCTGTTCACTGTAGCAAATATCAGTATTGCTGGCTCCTGTTTTGATCACAACCGGGGTAGATTCTTGCTGCACGTCGGCCAGGGGCCTGAAGATGGCGTAGTAAAAGCTGAAACTGGTTGCCAAATAAAATAAGGTTGAAAATTGACAGCTGAAAGGTGTTTAATTTGTCATCCAATTCTGAAACAAGTGGGTTGGCATTATTCTGCAGCAGGCGCCCCAACTCCGAGAAAATCATGACGACTTTTCCTTTGACTCTAAGAACCGCTGCTCATTGACTTTCTGGATCACAGCACCACAATTAACGCGTAGCGGTACATGGAAATTTTGCAAAGGTTGAAGTGTTTCCATCAAGTTTAAACGCTCAGGAATTTTGACCGATGACATCATTTTCTCGCGTGATAATACCCACCCAAGGCCGCTTTGACTACGCTGTATAAGTTTCGCCGGAAAGCCGTAGCACATCCTTCATACAGTCTTGAACTCAACCAATGGGATTTTCATACGAGGGCTGTTCAGAGAGTAAGGTACGATCGGTCGCGAAATGGAAACCACTCCGAAAATCATAAATGTTTTATTCGCAACAGTTAGCTGCTTCTCTACAAAGTCGCTGCTCCGACTGAGACATTTGTCGTAGCATTGTGCCAACTTTCCAATATCCTTGTCGCAGAAGGCAGCCGCCCGTACTTACTGCCAATTCTCTACGCTGATTTGTGCTAAAATGTTGTTTTCATAGCCAGCGGTTCATGTAAGCAGAGATCAAAATCTGAGAGAAAAAATGGTTCAAATGGCTCTGAGCAGTATGCAACTTAACTTCTGAGGTCATCAGTCGCCTAGAACTTAGAACTAATTATACCTAACTAACCTAAGGACGTCACACACATCCATGCCCGAGGCAGGATTCGAACCTGTAGCCCCTCCAGACTGTAGCCCCTAGAACCGATAATCTGAGAGAGCTAAGTCCGGGCTGTAAGATGAGTGATCGAACACGTCCCTTGGAAAACGCTGCAGTGTCCTCAATGTGCGACCGAGAATTGTTATGAAGAAGGCAGTGCATGACAGACACGTTGTGAGGGCTGCATGAAATCAGCCGAAATCTCTCCCAGGCAGAAGACACTATTTCCTGGGCATCTTTAGTTCTCAATATCGAAAAGAGTGACGTGACGCTATAGGCGGGCATACTAGAGACACTGTCAAACACATCTATGCAAAGTTTCGTCGGATTTTCACCGTGGTTTCCATTTCACGACCGATAGGACCTTACTTTCGGAATAGTCCTCATATTTTTGGAGCCACATTCGTGGGCATCAATTTGCTTCAGACGAAGAGATGCATGCCTGGGTATAATTATTGTTCCATAGGCAACCACAAACACTTTTCCTTGAAGTCATTGACTGTCTTGTCACACAATATTAACACTTACGGCGAATACATTTGAAACAATAAACAGTTTATTTACTTTTATTCCATCCGCCTCGAATCCGTTTATGTGCTCATTATAGAGCGGTACTAGGCACTTCAGTCTGGAACCGCGCGATCGCTACGGTCGCAGGTTCGAATCCTGCCTCGGGCATGGATGTGTGTGATGTCCTTAGGTTAGTTAGGTTTAAGTAGTTCTAAGTTCTAGGGGACTGATGGCCTCAGAAGTCAAGTGCCATAGTGCTCAGAGCCATTTGAAGCCATTTTGCTCATCATAAATGTTATGGTGGCCACGTACTGCATAATTTTCGTATCCACGGATAATGCAGTCTTCTCGTGCAAAATTTCATTTTACCCCGTCGCTAGCAGGTGAGTGGAGCACTTGGGAAACTAAACAGACTGAACTGATGGCCACGTGGAAATTTTCCAAGAAAAACATACACTGCATCATAATAAAGTGACCTACACGTTTTCAGAGGACAACGTTTTTCGTTTATTATTCGTCGGTAGACAGTGTAGGTAACACATTAAAAATGGTTGTCACCAGTACGGTCGTATAAAACTGCTTATTCGGCACGGAATTAATGGACTGTGAAGTATTCATGCTTGGAATGGTTTGTAATTTCGGAAACTGGCGTTGGAAACGGCTTGAAACGAAACGCTAGTTCCTCGTGACTGCCGACGAAATTGGAGAAGCTGTGGGGAATGGCTGCAGTGCTATTTTTACGAGCTGACCTCTGATCTTTCGTTTTCGACTTGTTAACCGCCGGCGCCTTCCGCCAGAGGTCGAGGCAGCACGGAAGACAGTGGCGCTGTAATGACTGCCTACCTGCAGGAGCCGCTGCTGAGCTCAGAGGTGGAGCGCTGGCCACGAAGTACTAGGGGCCGGCGACGCAGGGGTGTGCTGCAAGGGCACGGGTTTCCGGAAAAGAGAGACGATGTTTGCCGTGCTAATAACGCTTTACTGTGCGTAGGAAGAATGTTTTGAACGTACACTTGCAGACGGCATTTATGTCCGTTTGTTGATTAACAACAGAAAGGGTAAAGTTTATACACTGGTGTGTAAAACTTAAAGACAAAAGTAACTTTCGTATGACGTGTCATTGCCAAGTAACACGTCTCGATGGAACTTGGGGCATACACAGAACTATTACAGTGTAGAAACACCCCCCTTCCCCCACACACATACGCATACTCACTCACTCTCTCTCTCTCTCTCTCTCTCTCTCTCTCTCTCTCTCTCACACACACACACACACACACACACACACACACACACACACACAACTGACACTTTTATTCAAAGACATACTGAAGTAACCGCTGTTTCTGAAGGTCCCTTGACATTAAAAAAGGCGGGGAATGTTTCTCAATAGCGTGTGTGTGTGTGTGTGTGTGTGTGTGTGTTCAGAGCGGACACAGTTGTACATATTTCCCTGCATAGTTGATCGTTATCGACGGAATATTGTAGGTAGCTGGTTAGTGGCTAAAAGCGATGGTTTCTGCAGCGTTCTTATCTGTGGTGTGAGGCGGCTCTGATTTATTTGCTGTTTGTGTGATTTTCTTGCTGTCTGATAGTTTCTCCATGGGTTGTTCCCGTTTGCTGTTGCTTTTCGTGTAGCGAGCAGTTTAAAATGCCTGCTCGTTCCCTGGTTGGTCCTCTTGGACATCGATAGGATGTGACTGGTGTTCGTTTAGCGTTCGTCTCTGTCTGAAGAAAATTCCGGACCTGATGTTGGGTCTTTCTCGAAGTCCCTTTTGATGATCGCAGCTTCTAGTGCTTTGATCTCCCTTTCGTGTTAGAGTTACACGACTTTTTCTTGAATCAATCAGAAGCATAAATCTTCCGTCTCATTTGTATCGTCTGCAGCACTGAGTTTTTGGGCTGTCTCTTATGTAGCCTATAAACGCTCTTTTAGTGAAGAACAATATCATCAGGTTTATTTTCATATAGGTGAGATATGGTCGGTAATATCGGTAATAGTTAATAGCATTGAAAAGGTTTTAATTAAAATTATGGGTTATAACCTCTCATCAGAATAACCCCCGCAGCGAAGTAGCGTTTCAGGGAAATCAAAGAGCGTTTAATGCTAAATTCTACTATATAAACCATGCGCGGGTATTGCAAGCGCTCTTGTCTAGTTTGCTGCGCTCTGAATAAGTCTACATAGCTGCGGTGAGCGACATGGCGGGCATTTCCGTGTGATATGATACGGAAGGGATCAGGGCACTTTAGTTAAACTGCGAGAAAATCAACTATAGTTTATACGGGACAGACTTTTGCTGTAAGGTCAAGGACTAAGAATATCTGAGGAATTCTGTGCGCGAGGAAAAGTAGCGCTCAGTATTAAATTCTATTACATTCCGAATAACTGATAATAGGATCTGTGGCCTATACGAAACTGAATATAAGAATTAGCTTTGTGAAAATAAAACCATACGAAGTTTGAATTACTGTAGCGAGGTGCTATGATGTCTTTGAATGACGAACTATAAAAACCACGGACATTTTAGTTGCCGTAACTGCTGAGAGTAATTGTAGGAACAACTCCCTTTTCCCTCTATACAAAACGCAATCATTCGTGATCATTTAATTATTATCAAATGTCGGTAATAAAAAAACTAAAGTGATTTTCATAGTTACGTATTATTAGTAATTAATAAATGACATCCAGAGACGTTATTAACTATCGTGTCTTCGGTAACGCAGCAAGAAATGAGGAGTGCTCGACTGAGCAAAGAGTTAACATTAATTATCATGAAAACTCGAAATTTAGTCGCCGTTACAGTGAGGATGTTTGTGACTGCTCCACCTGAGGTACGGATGTAACGAACAGTGAGGCGTATACAGTAGGTAACTGTGGTGTCACCGCCAGACACCACACTTGCTAGGTGGTAGCCTTTAAATCGGCCGCGGTCCGTTAGTAAACGTCGGACCCGCGTGTCGCCACTATCAGTGATTGCAGACCGAGCGCCGCCACACGGCAGGTCTAGAGAGACTTCCTAGCACTCGCCCCAATTGTACAACCGACTTTGCTAGCGATGGTTCACTGACAAAATACGCTCTCATTTGCCGAGACGATAGTTAGCATAGCCTTCAGCTACGTCATTTGCTACGACCTAGCAAGGCGCCATTACCAGTTACTATTGATACTGTAATCATGTACAGTCAAGAGCGACGCTCATCATTAATGGATTAAAGTTAAGTATTCCACCAGCTACGTCCGTTTTTCTAGTCTAATTTCCTTGTCCTGTTCCAGACCTCACGCCAGCCTGCGTGCCTTTCAGCTTCCTCTAGTACCCGGTGTTGGCTCTCCTGCCAAACCACAACAGCAACAACAAACATCGTGCGTCAGAGATGTCGACCACAGCAGATCCGCGGAGGACCGCTACATGCCCGTGACGGCGTTTTCTGGTTCTGCGCTGATGTTCTGCCGTCGTCTAGAAGAACATCGATCGACCACCCCGGGTGGATTCCTGGCTCTTCATCGTTCCCTGAGCTATCTGTGCTGCTAACTAACACATTCTCGCCTGTTGCTTGAGAGCCCTATCAGACACGACGATTTTGATTTTTCTGTGGCTAAAAAACACAACTGAATTGCGCAGAACGCAAACCTCACTCGAAAAGACGTAGCGATCCGTGTAAGACACCTCTCATACGCTTCTAAGTGATACACATTGGTCAGCTCTGAGATCGATAATTATGTGTCTATATCTGCACATATTATAATTTAATGTCCCCCACCGTCGTTTCTACCTCTGTGATCAAGCTAATCTCGGGAACAACTGTAGTTATGACCCCTAAGTAATTATGAGTGTCCAATATAAGTAAGGTTGGGTGTTACATTTTTATTTGGCGTTTGGAGTGACGTCTGGTGACAGTTATGGAAGCTCCCAACTGGTCAGCTACAGAGGAGGCGGTATCTGACAGGTAAAGCAGTAAACAGCCGACACAACTCCAGAGATCAGCGAAGCTTGGTGATCTAGCGTCTGCGAACTGAAAGGTTGGGATTCGAATCCCGGTCTAATCACGGTTTTTTCAGCGCGCCTTTTAACCTAGCATTCACCTCTCAGTGACGTGGAGGTTAGCTAGAAACGACACGTATTTCGGATTCCACGTTAAACTGTAGTAGGTCCCCTTTACCCAGCTCGATAACTGGCGTAGGTTAGGGACACGCAAGTTGCCGAAGTGGTATCCAACTGAGAGACTTGCAAGACTTCTTTGAACCGCACGGAATTATTATTACCAGAATCTATAGATACGTTTTTTATCCATACATATTTTAGATTAAAGTCTCCTGCCACATTTTTGTGTCCGTGTCTTCAAGCTAATTTCTGGTACTACTGTTGGGATTCTGGTTCAAATGGTTCAAATGGCTCTGAGCACTATGGGACTTAACATCCGTGATCATCAGTCCCCTAGAACTTAGAACTACTTAAACCTAACTAACCTAAGGACATCACACACATCCATGCCCGAGGCAGGATTCGAACCTGCGACCGTAGCAGTCGCGCGGTTCCGGACTGCGCGCCTAGAACCGCTAGACCACCGCGGCCGGCTGGTATTCTGGTATGGTATCGCCTGGTATGATGATGAAAATGCGTTCGCGGACCTGGTGATGGTCCGTGGACGCAAACTGACTGTCCAATAAAGAAATTTTATATCTAAGTCTTCGCAGTAAATCATAAAAATATTTGTATGTATATTACTGCTGCTCTACATAAGTTGTTCGACCGTAGATAGTTAATGCTACCCCTGTGACGCCCTGTCGCTAGATCATTACAGTTTTACCCATCTACTAATACTGTTTAGACTCCTTTGTGGCTGCGCGGGGTAGCTGCGCGGTCTGTGGCGCCTTGTCATGGCCCGCGCGGCTCCTCCCGTCGGAGCTTCGAGTCCTCCCTCGGGCATGTGTGTGTGTGTGTGTGTGTGTGTGTGTGTGTGTGTGTGTGTGTGTGTGTGTGTGTGTGTGTCTTGTTCTTAACGTAAGATAGTTTAAGTTGGATTAAGTAGTGCGTAAGCTTAGGGACCGATGACCTCAGCAATTTGGTCCCGTAAGACCTTACCACAAATTTCCAATTTTTTTACTCCTTTGTGTCAACCAATTTCAAGAACGAGGGAGTGATTTCCTTATTTAAATTATGGCTTGGGCGATTATGACCCGAGTTGCTTTGCAAGATAAAGCCCCAACGAAAAGGAAACCATGAAAATGTATTGAATTTGTGAGAGAATGGATGGTAGGTAGACCAAAAACGTTTTTAATAGATTCCAAAAGATGAGGAAAGACTGGAAATATTATTTGATATCAGTATTAGAAAACATTCAGAAGCAACGTGGATGCACACAGATGAAAACCACAACGCATGGGAGAAGTCCGGAAGATGAGAATAATAATGTAATCATTCCCGTCTCTGATAACCAAAGAAAGGAATTATGTTCAGAAGCGTCCCTCGCAACATAGTGCCCAGCTGTCTTTGAGGATGTAAATGGGTGCACGTATCGAAGATGAATGACTGTTACTTAACCGTGTAAACGACAAAATGTTTTTTTCTAGCATAACAATGAAATACGTGTCAGCATGTACTCTTTGGTAACAGTAATTGAAACAGCTCAACTTATTCTTTGTTTGTAACTCCACCATGGGACATGGGTTGTGTAATATTCATACTAATGAATCAGAACAAAAAAATTGACATGGAAGAAGCATGATAGTCATAGCGGTATATACAGAGTGCTTTAAAAAAGTGTCGCGTATTCTTACAGGAGGTGGTACTGGTCAAAACTAGAAGAAGAAAATTTCCTTTAACGAAATGTCCGGAAACCAGTATCTATTGATACATATACCGTTTAAGACACGCAGATTGTGGCGTGCCCCCCATCGTTGCGCTTTAGTTTATCCTAAATGGTTAGATTTTAGTTCAGCAACAACCTAGACGAACCTTGAAGCACACAGTCATCGATTCAAGTGGACGCTGCACGAAGTCGGCTACAAATATAAATTCCCCAGCAATTTGTCAACTTTTTCAATTAACGAAGCCTGAATAATCCTTCCAGTTATCCGCCCTATACTGAATGTGGTGAGAAATATCAACTATCGCGACTGCTGAAATGGTGCCTCTTCCACAGAAGACTTTCTACGGAGATCTGGCAGTGAACAAAAGCACAGTGAGCCGTTGGGCGAGGTGTCTGCCATCGTCGCAACAAACCTGTCCCATCTCCCGCTTGCCAGCTGACCGCACACAGCTGACTCATGCACTGTTGAGATGTGTGGACGTTCTCATTCCAAGTGATCGAGAGATACAAGTACACTTCTGCTTCCAATGGCAACGCAAGGCTTCTCAGAAGTCTGCGCACCCGAGAGGAGCTCACAGACATTCGTTGGACTGTTATTCCTCATCCACGCTACAGCCAGGATATGCCACTTTCCGATTTCCATGTGTTTGGCCCAATGAACGACGCAGTACCTGGATGATGGGGGAAGTTATTGCTGCAGCAAGACGTTAGCTCCAATGTCTACCAGCAGAGTGGTACCATGTTGGCAAACAGGCCCTCCCAATAAGGTAGCGTAAGACGGTTGCATTGACTGGAGATGATGATGAAAATCAGGGTTTTATAGCCAAAAGATTGATGAATAATGTGGTGTTTCGGAGTCCCGAGTGAAACCAACGTACTTTCAGAAGAAATGTTGAAATTCGTGGGCTGGCAGGACAGAGCGGATGCTGTTATGTTTGTGGAAAGGGGCCAAAATAAGTTACTGTCAGTTGCACTCAACATCTAAACTTTATACACCACTGGAAATGGAAAAAAGAACACATTGACACCGGTGTGTCAGACCCACCATACTTGCTCCGGACACTGCGAGAGGGCTGTACAAGCAATGATCACACGCACGGCACAGCGGACACACCAGGAACCGCGGTGTTGGCCGTCGAATGGCGCTAGCTGCGCAGCATTTGTGCACCGCCGCCGTCAGTGTCAGCCAGTTTGCCGTGGCATACGGAGCTCCATCGCAGTCTTTAACACTGGTAGCATGCCGCGACAGCGTGGACGTGAACCGTATGTGCAGTTGACGGACTTTGAGCGAGGGCGTATAGTGGGCATGCGGGAGGCCGGGTGGACGTACCGCCGAATTGCTCAACACGTGGGGCGTGAGGTCTCCACAGTACATCGATGTTGTCGCCAGTGGTCGGCGGAAGGTGCACGTGCCCGTCGACCTGGGACCGGACCGCAGCGACGCACGGATGCACGCCAAGACCGTAGGATCCTACGCAGTGCCGTAGGGGACCGCACCGCCACTTCCCAGCAAATTAGGGACACTGTTGCTCCTGGGGTATCGGCGAGGACCATTCGCAACCGTCTCCATGAAGCTGGGCTACGGTCCCGCACGCCGTTAGGCCGTCTTCCGCTCACGCCCCAACATCGTGCAGCCCGCCTCCAGTGGTGTCGCGACAGGCGTGAATGGAGGGACGAATGGAGACGTGTCGTCTTCAGCGATGAGAGTCGCTTCTGCCTTGGTGCCAATGATGGTCGTATGCGTGTTTGGCGCCGTGCAGGTGAGCGCCACAATCAGGACTGCATACGACCGAGGCACACAGGGAGAAACACCCGGCATCATGGTGTGGGGAGCGATCTCCTACACTGGCCGTACACCACTGGTGATCGTCGAGGGGACACTGAATAGTGCACAGTACATCCAAACCGTCATCGAACCCATCGTTCTACCATTCCTAGACCGGCAAAGGAACTTGCTGTTCCAACAGGACAATGCACGTCCGCATGTATCCCGTGCCACCCAACGTGCTCTAGAAGGTTTAAGTCAACTACCCTGGCCAGCAAGATCTCCGGATCTGTCCCCCATTGAGCATGTTTGGGACTGGATGAAGCGTCGTCTCACGCGGTCTGCACGTCCAGCACGAACGCTGGTCCAACTGAGGCGCCAGATGGAAATGGCATGGCAAGCCGTTCCACAGGACTACATCCAGCATCTCTACGATCGTCTCCATGGGAGAATAGCAGCCTGCATTGCTGCGAAAGGTGGATATACACTGTACTAGTGCCGACATTGTGCATGCTCTGTTGCCTGTGTCTATGTGCCTGTGGTTCTGTCAGTGTGATCATGTGATGTATCTGACCCCAGGAATGTGTCAATAAAGTTTCCCCTTCCTGGGACAATGAATTCACGGTGTTCTTATTTCAATTTCCAGGAGTGTATGTTAAAACACACAACCACACAAGCAAGGCCGGCCGGTGTGGCCGTGCGGTTCTAGGCGGTACAGTCTGGAACCGCCCGACCGCTACAGTCGCAGGTTCGAATCCTGCCTCGGGCATGGGCGTATGTGATGTCCTTAGGTTAGTTAAGTTTAAGTAGTTCTACGTTCTAGTGGACTGATGATCTCATTAGTTAAGTCCCATAGTGTTCTGAGCCATTTGAACCATTTTTGAACACAAGCAAGAATCACAAACTCTCAAGGTTTTAACGAAAGACCTCCTTTCATTTAATTTAGATCGGCTGAAGGTCACATCCAAAATCCAAGGCACAAGGCCTATACTGCATACAACTGAGGTACAGGAGTTCTTCTGGAGGTTTCACTTCTTAAGGGGAAAAAAAAAGGACCAGTTCTGCTCCACGCGACCAGCAGAACGACAACAATATGTCAACAGCACAACGTTCTGGATACTGGTGCCCAATCTAGCCAAGTCAAAATAAACGCCCAAAGCTACCAACAACACCTCAGCTGTCGAGCTACACGCCGTGCTGGACAGCATCAACACGCCGAGGAAAATACATTGCCAAAAACTATGTCAACGACTAGTTGGGTCGGGTTCTTTGGGGAAGGAGACCAGACAGCGAGGTCATCGGTCTCATCGGATTAGGTAAGGACGGGGAAGGAAGTCGGCCGTGCCCTTTCAAAGGAACCACCCCGGCATTTGCCTGGAGCGATTTAGGGAAATCACGGAAAACCTAAATCAGATTGGCCGGACGCGGGATTGAACCGTCGTCCTCCCGAATGTCAACGACTAGGGCAAGTCACCGGAATGTCAACGGCCACAAGGCGGAAGATACTGCTGGTACACTTCATTAATGAAGGAATGAATTAAGGTAAACACGACACAGGAAGACGGCTGTAGTTCTAGCTGACTACAATGCATACACATTGTTGCTCGCGGGGATCTCCCAGAACGCGACAACGAGCATCAAACGAAGAGATGTGATAGCAATTGAGGCTTGACAGTAGGTTAAGTGAGCACTCAACTTTAGTGTCCAGGATCGGTGGGCGACGAACTTCGTAACCCTCACAAGAAGCGCCCCACAACTCCAACGGCGCGTGCACACCGCCAGCGGCTGCGGCCTGTTACGCGCCACAGAGACTTGCTCGCTGCTCTGCCCCAACCGACCGACTGCCTCACACACGGAATCGGTCAAAAGACCAAATACACGTAGGCCGATGAGACAACCGACCGTACGACCAACCAACGGTCGTTCCCGCTCCAGTCTCCTTCCGTCGGACAGTACATGTGTGTCCCCAGCGGTCGGCGAGTACTGTCTGACCGCACCTCACCGGCGCTCCGTCCCCAACGCTGCTCCGTGCCCGACTGCACAACTGGTCCGTCTCCAACTGACTTCCAGATACACGACGACCCGTAAATACTATGGCCGCTCCCGAGACAGTGCACTTATCGATAAGCGCTGCTGCTGCCACTCACGGCCAAGTAAGGCAGAAGTTAGTGACGCCAGTAAATGGAATAAGAAAACGAGGCGGCAGTACCGTAAAAGATGACCAACAATAAGTGGCACGAATACGGGCCGCGCACGGCTCAAATGTGTTACATTATTTATTGAACAGCCGGCTGGGATGGCCGAGCGGTTCTAGGCGCTACAGTCAGGAACCGCGCGACCGCTACGGTCGCAGGTTCGAATCCTGCCTCGGGCATGGATGTGTGTGATGTCCTTAGGTTAGCTAGGTTTCAGTAGTTCTAAGTTCTAGGGAACTGATGACATCAGAAGTTAAGTCCCATAGTGGTCAGAGCCATTTGAACCATCTCTACTTATTGAACGCCCCCTCGTAAATTACCACAATACGAGCATACAGGCGGATGCAAATCCTCGAGTAATAGTGGAGGTAAACCGTCAGGATCGCTTCAGAATGAATGTATGGGCAGCAGTCGTCGATGGCAGTGAGACGATACTCTTTACCAAACAGATTAACGGTACTGTGTATCACCGATTTCTATGCGATGAATTACTAGCGATGTTTGAGAACCCCACCTTTGCAAAAAGTCAACGACTTGATGGGGCATTAATCCATTTCCTATGGATCGTACGAGGGTACCTCACAGCAACGTTTCATGGACCATGAATCGGTCGCAGAGGTCCTGGTAGCATGACCTTTCTGTTCACAGGATCTGAATCGGTGGAGTTTCTGGCACTGGTATATGCCCAATCGATCGACAACACGCAGGCGTCATAGGACCGTGTGACCAATGCATTTCACATGATCCGAATTGAACTTGTTGTATTTGATTGATTGCTTATTTCACTGCAAAGGAGGGCTGAAGGATGTGTTAGGAGATGCGCGGTAAACGAATCAAAGGCTGCGTATAACTTCTGCTTCTATGTAATAGACAAGGCTGCAACCTGTCTCCACTGTTGTTCATATTATTTATGGATCATATGTTGAAAACAATAGACTGGTTGGGTGAGATTAAGATATGTGAACACAAAATATGCAGATTACTTAGTTGTGATGGCAGATTCGATTGAAAGTTTGCAAAGAAATATTTCAGAGCAAGATCAGAAATGTAAGGGCTATGGTATAAAGATTAGCATCTCCAAAACGAAAGTAATGTCAGTGGGAAAGAGATATAAACGGATTGAGTGCCAAATAGGAGGAACAAAGTTAGAACAGGTGGACGGTTTCAAGTACTTAGGATGCATATTCTCACAGGATGGCAACATAGTGAAAGAACTGGAAGCGAGGTGTAGCAAAGCTAATGCATTGAGTGCTCAGCTACGATCTACTCTGTTCTGCAAGAAGGAAGTCAGTACCAAGACTAAGTTATCTGTGCACCGTTCAATCTTTCGACCAACTTTGTTGTATGTGAGCGAAAGCTGGGTGGATTCAGGTTACCTTATCAACAAGGTTGAGGTTACGGATATGAAAGTAGCTAGGATGATTGCAGGTACTAGTAGATGGGAACAATGGCAGGAGGGTGTCCACAATGAGGAAATCAAAGAAAAACTGGGAATGAACTCTATAGATGTAGCAGTCAGGGCGAACAGGCTTAGATGGTGGGGTCATGTTACACGCATGGGAGAAGCAAGGTTACCCAAGAGACTCATGGATTCAGCAGGAGAGGGTAGGAGGAGTCGGGGCAGACCGAGGAGAAAGTACCTGGATTCGATTAAGAATGATTTTGAAGTAATAGGCTTAACATCAGAGGAGGCACCAATGTTAGCACTGAATAGGGGATCATGGAGGAATTTTATAAGGGGGACTATGCTCCAGACTGAAGGCTGAATGCTGATGGTGATGATGATGATGATGATGATTATGATGATGATGATATAATAGATGGAAATGACTGGACAGACCCGTTCCTTTCTCAACAGGTACTGGTTTCCGGACAGGATCTTTATTTCTAGTTTTGAGAAATACTATCTCCTGTAATATGTGACACTTTTTCCAGTGTCATTTAAAGGGCTAACAGTTGAGATGGTTCTGCAACAGGTCACACGTACATCAATCACGGCCTGACAACGTGGACCGCCTTAGCCGTTGACAAATAATTGGATTCCTGCGCTAATTTTGTCTGCTTGCTTCATTGCGAAGCGGGAGCGTTACGAATCTTGGCTGCGTATCAAACCTTCTATGACGAAAGGCGACCTATATTCCGACCTGCACGACGGAAGCGTTATAAACGACGGAGAGGCAGCTATCCTCTATTCCCGGTACCGGAATCTCGCGGTAATTGGGGCGATTGGGAGCAACGCATAAATCCCGCCAACGGGGACAATAAAGCTGTTCAGATGACGCTGTATTTTCGTCGCTCACGCTCTAAACTTGGTGTCCGCACCAAATGTGTCACTCCGGAGGAAGATTCCTTCGTTACGCAACAGATCACCGACCCACAGTCGTTTCTCATGGTGTCTTAACACACTGCACTTACAGAGAATTTGAAGGAAAGCAGCAATTTTGGGGGGGTGCTGAAAATTTTAAGTGGAAAAATGTGCAGATAGTATATTTACTTCCATCAGCTTTCGTTGTTTGAAGGTTAAACATTGAAGCAGGTTTACGTAACTAATCTAGAGTACACGTTTGTTTTAAAAAGTGCATAACTTAAAACACTTCCGAAGTAATTTTCAGAAATCGAATTCCCCTCTTGTATGTACTTTTGTTTCGAAAAATATTTCATTTTGTCAACCATCTATGAGCACTCTCCTTGCTCACTTTCTTTATAATTATTCCACTCCTTGTCGATTACTGATTGTTTATTTGTTACCATTATGTGATTATCGGCTGTATGGAGTTTATTAAACACATTTCAGTACAATATCACCATTAATCTATTATGCCCTCTGTTCCAGCTGATTACTGAATTAGAGTAACAAAATTATGCCCCGAGATTCGAAAGAAACTTCACCTAGTGCTTCAATCTAGGACTACGTTCCCTACTTGCGAATTACTGTCTACCACTGTTATTATTATTGTTCCTCTTTGTCTGACACGTCGCAGTAAAATTCAATTCTTTACTCAGCTACCACTCGACTGCTTCCTCGGATCGACTGGGACCGAATATTCGCGACCGTCCCCATCTGTGGACTCTGTTTTAACTCTTCCGCCGCTGGTGCGCGCTCAAAACATGCACCGCGAAACTCACTGTGTCGAGATGCTTAACCACACGTTGTCTCACCTCGTAGATAGCAACATATGTGAAAATAGTGGAGCGAAATCAGAGGTTTAAATTAGCAATTTAATGGTGGAGAATCAGCGACTGTTAGTCATTATATATGAAAAAAAGGTAAAATAGTTGTCTTTTACTTCACATTTTGTAATTGTAGTTTCATATAAATTATAGCTCGTATAGAGAAATTCTGTAAAATAGTGTGTGTGTGTAATGTCTGTTGCCGGCCGCTGGTGGCCGAGCGGTTCTAGGCGCTTCAGTCTAGAACCGCGCGACCGCTACGGTCGCAAGTTCGAATCCTGCTTCGGGCATGGATGTGTGTGATGTCCTTAGGTTAGTTAGGTTTAAGTAGTTCTAAGTTCTAGGGGACTGATGACCTGAGATGTTACGTCCCAAAGCGCTCAGAGTCATTTGAACCATTTTTTTGTAATGTCTGTTAATTGTCAAACTTATTTTTGAAATGTGGAAAATTTGCTCGGAGTCGTCTTACAACTTTCTCCATTCTTAGGTGAGTTTTCTTTGGTAATAAGGTGTCCAAGACATGGAATTCGACATTTAATATATCGCTTTTAACTAAATACACTCCTGGCTCAAATGGCTCTGAGCACTATGGAACTAAACATCTGTGGTTATCAGTCCCCTAGAACTTAGAACTACTTAAACCTAACTAACCTAAGGACATCACACACATCCATGCCCGAGGCAGGATTCGAACCTGCGACCGTAGCAGTCGCGCGGTTCCGGACTGCGCGCCTAGAACCACTAGACCACCGCGGCCGGCTAAATACACTACTGGAAATGGAAAAAAGAACTCATTGACACCGGTGTGTCAGACCCACCATACTTGCTCCGGACACTGCGAGAGGGCTGTACAAGCAATGATCACACGCACGGCACAGCGGACACACCAGGAACCGCGGTGTTGGCCGTCGAATGGCGCTAGCTGCGCAGCATTTGTGCACCGCCGCCGTCAGTGTCAGCCAGTTTGCCGTGGCATACGGAGCTCCATCGCAGTCTTTAACACTGGTAGCATGCCGCGACAGCGTGGACGTGAACCGTATGTGCAGTTGACGGACTTTGAGCGAGGGCGTATAGTGGGCATGCGGGAGGCCGGGTGGACGTACCGCCGAATTGCTCAACACGTGGGGCGTGAGGTCTCCACCGTACATCGATGTTGTCGCCAGTGGTCGGCGGAAGGTGCACGTGCCCGTCGACCTGGGACCGGACCGCAGCGACGCACGGATGCACGCCAAGACCGTAGGATCCTACGCAGTGCCGTAGGGGACCGCACCGCCACTTCCCAGCAAATTAGGGACACTGTTGCTCCTGGGGTATCGGCGAGGACCATTCGCAACCGTCTCCATGAAGCTGGGCTACGTTCCCGCACACCGTTAGGCAGTCTTCCGCTCACGCCCCAACATCGTGCAGCCCGCCTCCAGTGGTGTCGCGACAGGCGTGAATGGAGGGACGAATGGAGACGTGTCGTCTTCAGCGATGAGAGTCGCTTCTGCCTTGGTGCCAATGATGGTCGTATGCGTGTTTGGCGCCGTGCAGATGAGCGCCACAATCAAGACTGCATACGACCGAGGCACACAGGGCCAACACCCGGCATCATGGTGTGGGGAGCGATCTCCTACACTGGCCGTACACCACTGGTGATCGTCGAGGGGACACTGAATAGTGCATGGTACATCCAAACCGTCATCGAACCCATCGTTCTACCATTCCTAGACCGGCAAGGGAACTTGCTGTTCCAACAGGACAATGCACGTCCGCATGTATCCCGTGCCACCCAACGTGCTCTAGAAGGTTTAAGTCAACTTCCCTGGCCAGCAAGATCTCCGGATCTGTCCCCCATTGAGCATGTTTGGGACTGGATGAAGCGTCGTCTCACGCGGTCTGCACGTCCAGCACGAACGCTGGTCCAACTGAGGCGCCAGGTGGAAATGGCATGGCAAGCCGTTCCACAGGACTACATCCAGCATCTCTACGATCGTCTCCATGGGAGAATAGCAGCCTGCATTGCTGCGAAAGGTGGATATACACTGTACTAGTGCCGACATTGTGCATGCTCTGTTGCCTGTGTCTATGTGCCTGTGGTTCTGTCAGTGTGATCATGTGATGTATCTGACCCCAGGAATGTGTCAATAAAGTTTCCCCTTCCTGGGACAATGAATTCACGGTGTTCTTATTTCAATTTCCAGGAGTGTATGTATGTCACCATTACTGTAAAAGACGGTGCAAACAAAAATGAGTCGCCTGTGCCAACATAACAAAACATAATTTCTTTAATATCAGCTCCATTTCTCAAGTCGAAAATATTCCACCTTTTCTCTGAGGTTGCTATCGATCCACAGGAAGCACCAAATTCTACGTGCGAAAACCAGCGCAAATACTGAAACAATATTTCGCAAGTGCTGAAGTAACATGTACACACCATAGCGAGACTGCCGTAATTTCTTGCTTCTGCAGTATCATTTTTGACGCCTTGGCCGACCCCCTGCCTCCAACCGCCCCCCCTCCCAACACGCACGTATTAGGTACTTCATAAAGTTAAACATTATCTAATCCAGTGATTAAGTATGATCGAGACGTTAGATTTTGAGTATATTAGGAGAAAGAAGCCACGGGCACGAATCGCGTAAATACATACAGAGTGTCCCATTTATCCTGACCACCCTAAATAACTGTTGGTCCAGACGCAAATTGCAAAATGTTTCATGCAAACGTTCTTTAGCCGTCAGAGGGACATCAATCAGCATGATTGCCTTCGTTGTAGCTTTGCTTTTTTTTTCAAAGATATGAACAGCGGTACGACTTTTTTAAATGACACCCTGTATTTTTTATTCAGTTATTCATTTCCTATCCTCAAGACCAATTCGAAAACGAAAGGCGTCAAGTGAACATGAGAGAAATATGGTTTCAGCAGGACAGTGCTACAGCTCACACGGCGAGAGCATCCATGGAAGTGGTTCGACAAATGTTCCCAAGTCATGTTATTTCGATGTATGGTGATGTTTACTGGCCCCTCTCGCTCACCCGATTTGTCGATATGCGACTTCTTTTTGTGGGGATATTTAAATTCAAAAGTCTACATGAATAAGCCTCGCACAATCGATGACCTGAAGAATTCCATTCGTCAGGATATTGAAGCCGTGCCGAATGAAATGTTGGACAAAGTCATGCGTAACTTTCTGGAGAGGATTCAAATTTGTATCCAGAAGGAAGGACGTCATCTCCAAGACATTATTTTTCGAACCTAATTAAAGTGCGTATATTTCAAAACTGCATTAAAAATCCATCACTTAATGCTTGTTTTTATTATTTTTATCAAACCGTGTCCCAGTCATTCAATAGTGAAAAATATGCGTTTCCTCTGCTCTACCCTGTATAATTAGAAGTAAGAAGAAATGCATTTAAAAAATCGATGTGAGTTAATTATCATGTATTTGATGAATTTTATAATTTAATGACGTATCCTGCAATTACCAGCCTCAAGCGCCCCCGATTTTCTTTCATTTGTATACATTTTATAGTTCACAGACACACTCTTAGAACATGCTTAGTTTATAAAGTTGCATCGCTCGAGAAATGAACCTAGAGTGTCCTCGTGGAAGGCGAACATCTCAGCACAGAGCAATCTGTCCCACCAACAAGAAGTCGTCCTAACTCTAGCGAATTAAAGGCACATGGAAAACTTTATATTTTCTCGAGATTGATATTTGGGTTTTGAACTTCATCTACAGTACTGGCCATTAAAAACTGCTACACCACGAAGATGACGTGCTACAGACCGACAGGAAGAAGAAGCTGTGATATGCAAATGATTAGCTTTTCAGAGCATTCACACAAGGTTGGCGCCGGTGGCGGCACCTACAACGTGCTGTCATGAGGAAAGTTTCCAACCGATTTCTCATACACAAACAGCAGTTGACCGGCATTGCCTGGTGAAACGTTGTTGTGATGCCTCGTGGAAGAAGGGGAAGTGCGTACCATCACGTTTCTGACTTTAATAAAGGTCGGATTGTAGCCTATCGCGATTGCGTTTTATCGTATCGCGACATTGCTGCTCGCGTTGGTCGAGATCCAATGACTGTTAGCAGAATATGGAATCGGTGGGTTCAGGAGGGTAATACGGAACGCCGTGCTGGATCCCAACGGCCTCGTATCACTAACAGTCGAGATGACAGGCATGTTATCCGCATGGCTCTAACGGATAATGCAGCCACGTCTCGATCCCCGAGTCAACAGATGAGGAGGTTTGCAAGACAATAACCATCTGCACGAACAGTTCGACGACGTTTGCAGCAGCATGGACTATCAGCTCGGAGACCATGGCTGCGGTTACCCTTGACGCTGCATCACAGACAGGAGCGCTTGCGATGGTGTACTCATCGACGAACTGGGAGAACGAATGGCAAAACGTCATTTTTTCGGATGAATCCAGGATCTGTTTACAGCATCATGATGGTCGCATCCGTGTTCGACGACATCGCGGTGAACGCACATTGGAAGCTTGTATTCGTCATCGCCATACTGGCGTATCACCCGGCATGATGGCATGGGGTGCCATTGGTTACACGTCTCGGTCACCACTTGTTCGCACTGACGGCACAGTGGACGTTACATTTCAGATGTGTTACGAACTGTGGCACTACCTTTCCTTCGATCCCGGCGAAACCCTACATTTCAGCAGGACAATGCACGATCGCATGTTGCAGGTCCTGTATGGGCCTTTCTGGATACAGAAAATTTTTGACTGCTGCCCTGGCCAGCACATTCTCCAGATCCAACTGAAAAAGGCTGGTCAATGGTGGCCGAGCAACTGGCTCGTCACAATACGCCAGTCACTACTGTTGATGAACTGTGGTATCGTGTCGAAGCTGCATGGGTAGCTGTACCTGTACACGCCATACAAGCTCTGATTCAATGCCCAGGCGTATCAAGGCCGTTATTACGGCCAGAGGTGGTTGTTCTGGGTAGTGATTTCTCAGGATCTATGCACCCAAACTGGGTGAAAATGTAATCACATGTCAGTTCTAGTATAATATATTTGTCCAATGAATACCCGTTTATCATCTGCATTTCTTCTTGGTGTAGCAATTTTAATGGGCAGTAGTGTACTATAAAAAAAAAGTAAAATCCCACGGTCGTGTGGTCTCCTTGAGAGTCATACTGGTGGGTGAGCCTGCGTTGGCATAAATATGATGTAGGAAAACCGCACAGAGACCGACCTTGCAGCTGCTGTATGGTGGCCTGGTACTCTGCGAGCTTCTCGTCGACGTAGTCCTGCGACTGGCTGGCGATGATGGCTGCGGTCTGCGCCGCCGGGTCCTCCGGGGGCCCCGGGGGCTCCAGCGGCACGTAGCCCATCATGTCGTAGCCCGGAGGCGGCGGCGGCGGGAACGCGTACAGGTACTCCGGCGACGGACACATCACCGGCGACGGGCTCTGCAGCACACAACGCCTTCATCAGCTGGCTGATACACTGTTAGCTACTAAAACCACCACACCACAAAGAATAACAAGTAACGAAATTTTGCTTGCAGTGCGTATAACAGCAAAAGTATAGGGGAGGGAAAGGATCCAACTTGGTACAACGTAACATATTGGGAAATTGCTGAGAAAGCAGAGAATTTTGCACAGTCATTTTAAACGTAGTCACTGCCCCGCTGACAAATTATGCGAAATGAAAGCAGCTGTCAGAAGGACAATGTGAGACTCTTTTAACGAATTTGAAAGCAATGATTTATCTGCAGATTCTAAAAATAACCCCAAAAAATTTTGGTCGTACGTAAAATCTATGAACGATACAAATAATCCAATACCTTCTCTTGCTGACAGTACGGGTAATGCAACTGATGATGGTAAACAGAAGGCCGAAATTCTAAACCTAGCTTTCAAAAACTCGTTTACGATAGAGGACTGCAGCACCATTCCCCCTTTCAATTATCGCACAAACGAAAGGGTGGCTGACATAGTGTTTAGTGTATCTGGGATTGTAAAACAGTTAAGATCTACATCTACATCTACATCTACATCCATACTCCGCAAGCCACCTGACGGTGTGTGGCGGAGGGTACCTTGAGTACCTCTATCGGTTCTCCCTTCTATTCCAGTCTCGTATTGTTCGTGGAAAGAAGGATTGTCGGTATGCCTCTGTGTGGACTCTAATCTCTCTGATTTTATCCTCATGGTCTCTTCGCGAGATATACGTAGGAGGGAGCAATATACTGCTTGACTCTTCGGTGAAGGTATGTTCTCGAAACTTTGACAAAAACCCGTACCGAGCTACTGAGCGTCTCTCCTGCAGAGTCTTCCACTGGAGTTTATCTATCATCTCCGTAACGCTTTCGCGATTACTAAATGATCCTGTAACGAAGCGCGCTGCTCTCCGTTGGATCTTCTCTAAATATTCTATCAATCCTATCTGGTACGGATCCCACACTGCTGAGCAGTACTCAAGCAGTGGGCGAACAAGTGTACTGTAACCTACTTCCTTTGTTTTCGGATTGCATTTCCTTAGGATTCTTCCATTGAATCTCAGTCTGGCATCTGCTTTACCGACGATCAACATTATATGATCATTCCATTTTAAATCACTCCTAATGCGTACTCCCAGATATGTTATGGTATTAACTGCTTCCAGTTGCTGACCTGCTATTTTGTAGCTAAAGGATAAAGGATCTATCTTTCTGTGTATTCGCAGCACATTACACTTGTCTACATTGAGATTCAATTGCCATTCCCTGCACCATGCGCCATCCTTAGACGCCAGAAAGGCATCTGGCCCAGACGTTATCCCCGTAAGATTTTCTGTTGACTATGCTACAAATATGGCACCATTCTTATCCGTCATCTGTCAGAGATCATTGGAACGGCGGAAAGTTCCACGGGACTGGAAGAAGGCCCAGGTCATAGCAATCTATAAAAAGGGCAGAAAATCGGATGCACATAATTACCGGCCAAATTCACTGACATAGATTTGTTGTAGAATCATGGAACATATTCTGTGTTCAGACATAATGACCTTTCTAGACTCTGAGGAGCTCATCTGCAGAAACCAGCACGGTTTTAGGAAACAGCGGTCATGTGAGACACAGCTGGCCCTCTTTGTGCATGATATACAGCAGGCTCTAGATACCGGCTCCCAGGTTGCTGTCATATTTCTCGACTTTCGAAAGGCGTTCGACTCAGTTCCGCACTGTCGCTTGCCACAAAAAGTGCGCGCTTACGGTCTATCCAGTGACATATGCGGTTGGGTAGAAAGTTTTCTAACAGACAGGGAGCAGTATGTCGTCCTGAACGGGGTAACTTCAACAGAAACAAGAGTAACTTCAGGTGTGCCCCAGGGCAGCGTAATAGGTCCGCTGCTTTTTACGACTTACATAAACGATCTGGTTGATGGTACCGACAGCGGCCTGAGACTGTTTACCGATGATGCTGTAGTCTATAGGAAAGTAGTATCACACGAAAGTTGTGAACAAATCAATGAGGATTTGCAGAAAAAATGCGTGGTGTAATGACTGGCAGTTATCTCTCAATATTAGTAAATGCAACCTACTGCGTATAACAAGGCGAAAATCCCGATTAATGTATGAGTACAAAATAAATGATCAGTCTTTGGAAGCGGTAACATCAGTGAAGTATCTGGGTGTGACTGTTCGAAATGATCTCAAATGGAATGATCAGATTCCAAAAGTAACGGGTAACGCGAACTATAGATTGCGGTTTATTGGTGGAATCCTGAAGCGATGCAGTCCAACAAAGGAAATAGCTTACAATACGTTAGTTCGTCCAGTCTTAGAGTACTGTTCGTCTGTATGGGACCCTTACCAGTTGGGTCTGATTCAAGAGATTGAGAAGGTCCAAAGAAGAGCGGCAAGATTCGTGACTGGTACACTTAGCCATCGCGAGAGCGTTACAAATCTCATAGAAAGTTTGAAGTGGGAAACACTTGCAGATAGACGACGCGATAAACGGAAGGGGCTGCTCACTAAACTCCGAAATCCAATCTTCGCCGAGGATGTAGAGCATATATTATTACCACCAACTTTCAAATCGCGTAATGATCATCACTCAAAGATAAGGGAAATAAGAGCTCGTACTGAGGCGTTTAGACAGTCGTTTTTCCCTCGCGCGATCCGCGTGTGGAACACGTGAGGGGGGGGGGGGGGGGGATATGTCTTTGGCGCGAATTGTGCCCTCCGCCACACACCGCTTGGTGGCTAGCGGAGTATATATGTAGATAGGAGAAAAACACATGATTAGGTTTCCATTTCTTTTTTTTCGGATTTAATAGCGGTAATTTAAGAAATTATCTTGTTGGAGAATATATCAACGCAGGGGTGATTTTCTGTTTTCGAAATTAATTCTGTAGATTACGGTCTCACTGTTAGGAATCATTCGGTACCATTTTTGTTCAGTATTTGCGAGAATCTGAGATTTTGCCGGAGAGGCTGGCTTTTGTTGTAATATTTCTATTTTTTTTTTATCCTATCGGATAGTTATGAAAATATTCGGTATGCTTGTTAAGCAAAAATATGTGCATCCCAAAAAAGCTAGCCATCCAGACATTTTTACGAGGTGAATTCTCTAAGTAATGCATCTTTTTTTCTCGGAGAGTTTCGGTTAAAAACATGCGGAATTTGTTGTTGAAAACTGCGGAATATTCCCGCTTCAGCCACTATTGCTTCGTGAAGTTATCGTAGGTAGCAGCGCCATACGTCGCCTTCAAAATGGCGTCTGTAATGCAGATGTGCTCCAAGCAGGCAGTTGTCACTGAGTTTCCTTTCGCGGAAAACAGAGCATCGTAGATATTCATAGGAGCTTGCAGAATGTCTACGGAGACCTGGCCGAGAACAAGAGCGTGGTGAGTGTTGGGCGAGGTGTCTCACGGTCGCAACTAGGTCGCGCAAACTGTCCGATCTCCCGCCTCCCGGCCAGCCGCACAAAAATGATGGAACGTGCGGACACACTCATTCGATCTTCTTTGATCCATTATGGACCATGGGACAACGGTTGGCATGGATTTCTTGATGCAATAATTTACTAACACCCGCATGTATTGTAGAAATTTTTTTAATGAACTTCTTATGTGCTACCAGTTTCGGCATTACATTCATGCTGTAACTTCTTTGAAAATTATTGTTGAGGCCATGTGTAGCAGTCTCTGTTGAAATGTGGTTGTGGTTACGGCTCTGCGCGGTTGAGTCTTGTTTAGAATCTGTTCCCAGATGTTATGGCTTATGTGCATTGCCTGTTGTGTCTGATAAAGATACGAATCTAATTCCAAGAACAACGTCAATGAAAGAATTACCGTGTCATAAAAAGTAACGTGGAATGTTTCCATTAAAGAAAAAAGGCGAAATACACCAGTGTGCTTCCACGCACCACCTAGCTCCGAGTAATTCAAATCCTCAACTTTTTTTATTTCCATCATTGATTCTTCAATGTATAGATTGACTGGTCAAAGACTACATCCCTGTGTTATACCCTTTTCAATCCGAGTACTTCGTTCTTGGTCTTGTAACGCTCAAATGCAGATGTACGTATATAAAATTTTTTTCCTCTATATGCTATAAATATTGTATTTCGGTTTTCTTGCAAACGTCGAAAGACATTTGTATGTGTAAAGAATGTTTACTGATCTGTGTAAGCATAATGTAAATAACTGAAATTTACACTGGATTAATACTGATTTGGGAAATGTTACGGATATGCATCAAAGAGTAAAAAACGCACTTTTCAGCGGCGTACCTAGACGCGAGTGGAATGACGTCAGAAGGTGCGCGCTGCACAGGCACTTGGCTGTGTGTGGACTCACGTGATCGGACGCACGAGTTGCGTGCTAAGTCATTGTGAGAAGAAGTTTTAATTGGCGGCATGATAACAATTGATGAGCGTGGGCACATGAAAAGGCAGCTCCATTCACATCAAGGTGCACAGGAACTCATGGCGTGTCCCACAAGATCAGACAGAAGACTGATGACTCAAGCGTCTAGTAAATTTAGCCCAAGAGTTTAATTTTCACGCAGCACAATGTTCATGACCTTGTTCCTCCTGAACTATGTGCTATACAGTGATACAATTTTGGTCCGCCAGTGGTCATTGCTAACTAAATATGTGCTCGCAAATTTTGTCTGGAACTACTGCTTCATTGTCGACGACCAGTACGGCTTCATCTATTCAACATCGAACGACAGTAAGACTGTTCCACTTAATTCACGCTTTTTTTTAAGTATTGTAACGGCAGTACCCAGTGATATGGGTAAACTTTTCGTTTTAATAATAATGTGTGCAAAAGTTAGAAACATTAACCTAATAATTGTCGCACAAGTCATTATTACCAAGAGGACCATGTTCATACCTGTTACTAGAACACTCCGAGTGTAGTTTATTTGAAAAGCAAAAATAATTTTGAAAGCAGAAGTAAAGTTATTTTTAACGCAGTTCAGTAACTTCATTGTTGAGATAAATATTGTTTAGAGGAACAGTTATTCTTGAAGATCAAAAGTAAATTCAGTTATCTGAAAGTAAATTAATTCCTGGCACTTCAAACTACAGATTTTATTTAAAAGGTAACTAATCCTAAAGACGATTTAAGTTTTTTTTCATGTTTCATTACCAGTTCCCAAGTTAGCAAAAATGACTAAACGCTACTGTGAGCTTACGCAACTATTTACCATAACAGTAGGCAGTAGCATAACAGTCAGTCAGTGTGAGATTTATTTATTCCAAATTCATTTCATTGTGTTTAGTAACGAGTGTAGTAATGTCTGAACTTTTTTCTCATTATCATTTCGTGCCGTGTTTTGTTACTACAAACATGTGTGTAGCCATCTGTTGCCGGGCGTATTCAAATTATTACTTGCTCATACTGCTCTCAATTTTAATTACTTAGTGATTAGACAGTGTCCAAACTGGCTGGCGAACGTTTTTTCATTTATTCTAAAAGCATTAGTAAAGTTAATTGTTTTGTATCTACAATCCTGTGCTAATCCTTTTCGTTGGAACTATACGTGAATGATGATACAATTCTTGATAATTGACCAACATTTATTTGAAAGTAGAGTAAACGGAACAACTTGTCCTCAGAGATAACTTGTAACAGACCTATCCCTCAGTAATCGGTGTTACGTTTTCCTTTGGAAACGACAGCCTTGTCAGAACAGGGTCAAACATATTTTCACGAAAGCCGGTAATGTTAACTGCTGTCGAACAGCCCATAAATGCCCAACAGTACTGACAGGCCGCCGTGTCATCTTCAGCTCATAGGCGTCACTGCATGCTGATATGGAGGGGCATGTGGTCAGCACACCGCTCTCCTGCCGTATGCCAGTTTACGGAGCCGCTGCTTTTCAATCAAGTAGCTCCTCAGTTAGCCTCACAAGGGCTGAGTGTAGTGCACCCCGCTTGCCAACAGCGCTCGGCAGACCGGATGGTCACCCATCCAAGTGCTAGCCCAGCCCGCCAGCGCTGATCTGACGAGAATCGGTGTTACCACTGCGGCAAGGCCGTTGGCCGGCCGATAATGTAAAGGGGGACGTTATTGTTCCCTCTTGGCTCTTGTACATACTGCATATTACCCGACTTCCCCAATGTCTTACGCGTGTTTTTTTCAGAATTTCGTACATCTTGCACCATTTTACATTGTCGATTGCATTTTTCCGCTGGGTAAATCTTATTAATTTGTCTTGATTTATATTTAGTCTTGCTTCCATTATCAAGCGCAACGTCAAAACTGCGTTTCTGGTGCCTTTACCTTTCTTAAAGCAATCTGATCGTCGTCTAACACGTCATCAACTTTTTTTCCCAATCTTCTACATATGTCTCTTTTCAGCATCTTAACAATCTTATTGCGTGATAATTCTCGCACATGTCAGCCCTGCAGTCTTCGGAACTGTGTGGATGATATTTTCTGAAAGCCACATGGTATACCGCCAGACTCAGATTCTGCTGCTGATGATGATGATGTTTGGTTTGTGGGGCGCTCAACTGCGTGGTTATCAGCGCCTGTACAATTTCTCAACCTTGCTCAGTCCAATTTCGCCACTTTCCTGGATGATGATGAAATGATGAGGACAGCACAAACACCCAGTCATCTCGAGGCAGGTGAAAATCCCTGACCCCGCCGGGAATCGAACCCGGGACCCCGTGCTCGGGAAGCGAGAACGCTACCGCGAGACCACGAGCGGCGGACTCAGATTCTGCGCACCAACGTCAATAGTCGTTTTGTTGCCACTTCTTCCGGTGGTTTTAGAAATGCTGATGGGATGTTATTTGACCCTTCTGCCTTATTTGATTTCAAGACTGCCAAAGATCTTTTAAATTCCGATTTTAATACTGAACCCCCTATCTCTTCTATATCGACTCCCGTTTCTTCGTTTATCATGTCATCAGGCAAGTCTTCCTCCTCACAGAGGCCTTCGATGCACCCTCCCATCGGCATTTAACAGTGGAATTCCCATTTCACTCATAATGTTACCGCTGTTGCTTTTAATTTCACCGAAGGTTGTTTGGCTTTTCTGTATGTTGAGTCAGTCGTTCCGACAACAGTTTCTTTTTCAATTTCTTCACATTTTCAGTGTAACCATTTCGCCTTAGCTTCCCTACACTTTCTATTTCTTTCATTCCTAAGCGACTTATATTATTACATTCCAAAATTTCCCTGATCGTTTTTGTACTTCCTTCTTTCATCAATCAACTGATTTCTTATATTACCCTTGGTTTCTATGTAGTTACCTACTTTGTTATATGAAAGTCCGAAAGAACAGACATCACGCGGAAGCCACAGCTATGGAACATATAATGTAAATTGAGGGAGGAGGGGAGAGAAAGGAAAGGAAAGGAAAGGGATTATTGATATCAGCTGCATCAGAACTTTGTGCGGTATCAGCAGCGACGAGTGAAAATGTGTGCTGGACGGGGATTCGGAGCAGGAGATCCCGGGTTTGAATCCCGGTCCGGCCCGGCACTCATTTTCACTCGTCGCTACTGATGCCGCACTAAGTACTGATGCAGCTGATTCAATAATCCCTTCCCTTTCCTTTCTCCCCTCTACTTCTTCAATTTATATAATACCTTCTTTGTACCTACGTTATTCTTTCAAACTTCCGTGATTTCCCTTTTTCAAACATAGGATTAAACAGCCAATCTTTTGCAGATGAGCGGTACGTTTGGGTGTTGCTGCCTTTGGATCATGGGGTCCCGGGTTCGATTCCCGGCCGGGTTGGGGATTTTCTCCGTTCGAGGACTGGGTGTTTGTAATGTCCTCATCATTTCATCATCATTCATGAAAATGGTGAGATTGGACTGAGTAAAGATTGTAAATTTGTACGGGTGTTGATAACCACAAAATTGAGCGCCCCACAAACCAAACATCATCATCTAGATTTCAGCACCCGTAGTAGGTGTCCAAACCTAAGTCAAAGTACCTATCTTTTATGAGCAACCGGTTGGCTATGTTGAAAATAGTATACGTTTGCTGAGTAACAGCCACGTTCAAAATTGTGAAGTTTCCCTTTTTAGAGATGTCCATTCATCTTCAACTGAACTGCCTACCGAGCTATTCCTTATCGCAATATCTATAGTCTTAGAGAACTTAAAGCGTATCTCTTCCTTCCTCAGTACTTCCGTATCACAATTCTTTGTGTGTTGATTCTTGCTGACACGCCTCTTAAACTTCAGCGTAGATAGACAAACAGGTGGTCTACGTATGACATACGTTGTATATCTGGCATGTGCGTATGCGGGCAAAGTCAGAGGTAAAAAGCTCATCTCAAACCCTTGGAACGATTTCAATCATATTTGATCACATACAGTGGTCAAAATAAATGTCGCATGTTGCCGTAAATGTAATGTTGAATGCATTGTGATCCAGAAACACTTTGTGTTGTCAAACATCGATTTGTTTGCAGTATAATTCTAGCGGAAACAGTCCATTTTTGTATGTGCAGTCTATGGCCACCGTGTAACCCGTAAACACTGTTGTACTTGTGTATCATAAGGAGTGTTGTATGGCTTCAGGATGGTTCGGAGATTAGGAGAGGATCTTCACAGAAGTGTCCGCAGAAGAAAAACGCAGGTTTTCAGGACCGATATTTGCGAATAACGGAAGCAGAAACCCTCAACGCTACTAGTCTACGTTAGCAGTTCTAAACAGATAGAGGAGTGCAGACATCAACACAAACGATACGAAGCAGACTGCATGAGCAGGGATTACGTGTCAGAATACCTATCGAGACTCCTCCTGTAATCGGCGTCGGCCTCGTTTGGCAAGGGTCTAGAAAGCACTCTGTGGACTGGGAAGTAGTGGGACACAACACTCTTTTCTGAGCCTCCACGCTGATCACAACGAGATTCTTGTGTGGAGGCAACGAGACAACGTTGACAATGTACCTGTGTTGCAGGCCGCCACCCTTATCAAGCTAGTTCAGTCATTTTTTGGTGTGGAGTCATGTATAGTCGCAGATCACACATTGTGCCAATACATGGGAAGATGACAGGGATGAAGTACCGGGACGACATCCTCGCATGCATTGTTGTTCCATTTGGTCAACGTTTTGTAGTGGGACTCAAGTTGATGTACGACAATGCCCATCCCCTTAATCACGATCTTGTAAACAACTTCCTAGTCGCGCATAGAATCACTTGCATGGAATAGCCTACATATGCCCCCGACGTCAACTGCATTGAGACTGCATGGATCATGCTAAAACGATCGATTAGCAGTCTTTCTGTCCAACCTGAGACCTTACAGGGCCTCATAGAGGACGCTGTGGAAGAATGGGACAACATCCCACAGGCTTATATGACCAACTTGTTAAGGAATATGCCTAAGTGCATTCAAAAGTGTCTCTAATTATGAAGAGGGCTAGTTGGTTCATAAAAAAAGTGTTAGGCAAGATGACAAAGAGAAAACTTTAGTGTTTCCACTATAATCTTTTTGTAAGGATTCGTTTTTGCTGTTTGTCTGTATTTATCAATTGGAAATGTGTTTATCTTCTCTATTTTTGTTTTCTTATGACTAACTGAACGAACAAAATCAGTTGTTCCTATTGTATCCAGTATTGACAAGAAAGCAATATGCAACATTTATTTTGACCACTGTGTTAGTTGCAATCTGGAAAGAAATACTATAGGGGTAAGAACCTCCAACCACCCATTGGGATGAGCATGATAATGTGAAGAGAAAAGGGAGTGGACAGAGACAGACAGTGATGGGGAAGGAGGAGATAGGCAGAGGTAGGGGAGGCAGAAATTGACAGAGATAGGGGAGAGGAGGCGATAGACAGAGAAAGTGAAAGAGAGGGAGAGGGAAAGAGGAGATGGACAGAGTGGAGGAGGAGGAGGAGAAGGAGAAGGAGGAGGAGGAGGAGATAGAGGGGGGAGCAGACATACAAAGGGGGGGAGGAGCAGATGAACAGACAGGAAAGCAGCAGATGGACAGAGGGGGGAAGGAACAGACAGGCAGTGGTGGGGAGGAGCAGACAGGCTGGCAGGGGAGGGGGGAGGAGCAGATGGACAGAGGGGGGGAAGGAGCAGATGGACAGAGGGGGGAAGGAGCAGACTAGCAGTGGTGGGGAGGAGCAGACAGGCTGGCAGGGGAGGGGGGGAGTAGCAGATGGACAGAGGGGGGAAGGAGCAGACAGGCAGTGGTGGGAGGAGTAGACAGGCTGGCAGGGGAGGGGAGGATGAACAGATGGACAGAGGGGGGAAGGAGCAGACAGGCAGTGGTGGGGAGGAGCAGACAGGCTGGCTGGGGAGGGGGAGGAGCAGATGGACAGAGGGGGGGAAGGAGCAAATGGACAGAGGGGGGGAAGGAGCAAATGGACAGATGGGGGGAAGGAGCAAATGGACAGAGGGGGGAAGGAGCAAATGGACAGAGGGGGGAAGGAGCAGACAGGCAGTGGTGGGGAGGAGCAGACAGGCTGGCAGGGGAGGGAGGGTGGAGCAGATGGACAGAGGGGGGAAGGAGCAGACAGGCAGTGGTGGGGAGGAGCAGTCAGGCTGGCAGGGGAGGGGGGAACAGATGGACAGAGGGGGGAAGAAGCAGATAAGCAGTGATGGGCAGGAGGAGACAGGCTGGCAGGGGAGGGGGGAGGAGCAGATGGACAGAGGGGGGAAGGAGCAGACAGGCAGTGGTGGGGAGGAGCAGACAGGCTGGCAGGGGTGGGGTGGGAGGAGAAGATTGACAGAGGGGGGGGGGGAAGGCGCAAATGGACAGAGGGCGGGACAGAGGAGATTAATAGAGAGACAGAAGGAGGAGATGGATTAATAGAAGATTGGCATAATTTAAATATCTCCAAAACATTTTCCTTCATGGCCATTCCCTATATTTTCTTAGCAACAAATTATGCGATTGATGATTCTTAGCATTCCACAATGCCACCAGTGATTTACACATTTCGATGCACTCTAATAACAATGTTCTTTCGTCTTGTGTTGAACTCATTTTCCACACAACAACAACAACAACAACAACAACAATCCTAACCTAACATCCTTGTTCTGCGTAGATCGGGCATATACTAAAGTTACCCACCGTTTTAATTTGGCAAATATCACGTATCCTTGTGTAACGAAGTCTTGCGCATGACACGCAGCCTTCGTCGGCGAAGATCGCGAAATGCGGATGCCACATGCGTAAACAAAAATAACTGTTTAACGTTGCCGGTATCACTTTGACCGCATCTGGGCTATGATCATTAAATATTCGGTTGTGATTTAATAGTTTCTTTGAAAGTCTATGAATACGGGCATTCCTTCATTTTATTCGTACGAGGGTTCGGACACTACTTCCTTCAATGTCTGCAGGATCACAGCATTCCAGTATTTTATCACACTAAAAAGGTGCTCTTTGTTAGATTACGCAACTAGGCCGAGACGGCCGCTATCCATCTGCTTTTGTCTTCTGCTGCCTGTCTCTGTCCTCCAATTGCAGCAATCCTTGTCTTACTCCACCCACCCATCTATTCACAGAACAACGTAAAGATAAATATTCACGTATTAATAAGTGCAAATAAACAGCTACAGCGCTTACAGTTACCTGTACGTACTCTAAATGTTCATTCGCACTTCACAATACGTATATATTTATCTTGGCATGGTTCTTGAATTTTTGAAACACCATTTTGACTACCTGGATGATTTAAAAATGGGTCCCTGCCCGAATTTAGTCATCGAGTAAAGTAAAGTAATTTGCAACTTTGGCTGTTTTTTTTTTCGTTGTACTGATTAACAGACGCGCAATTCTTGCAGCATGCTGCAAAAGAACAAAATCTACCCGCAGATGCTCATTTATAGACTGCAACTTCAAAACTTGTTTTTTCAATTAACAGTGTTCAGAAAATGGTACCAGACACTAATGCTTTACTGCAAAGTAAAATTAATAGGTTTCATTGACATCCAGTATTTTAATGTTTAAAATGCGAATAAAATAGTCACACATTGATGTCAATTTGAACTTCGTCCAGAAACGACATTTTTCGTAATGCTGCACCGTTCATAAAAATTATCAGGTTTCGTACTCAGCTGGAGTGCGTTCTTCGCCTCATCAATTGAATAGATAAACTGAGAAATCATTGATGTCCACATTTTTTGCAAAATAACATAATGGGTGATTATGTATGTTTGAAGGTAGCGATATTGATTGTGACAGAAGTGCCTCATGTCTACTTAGTGATTTCAATGTTATGAGATGGTAAATTTTACTATTTTGTTCAGAAACGCCTCGTGTCCAGTTACATACGGCGTTTCTACATTTAATGAGTGGCAATATCATTCTCTTTGGTTTCTCGTTGGTTTCATTGGTAGTTTACGTTGTTTCCTAAGGTTGTTGTACTGACTAATAAACAGCTGACTATCAATAATATACATAAACATTGAATGACTGTAGTGCAAGTAATATTACATTATTAAATTGTTTAGCTATTACTTCTGTATTGTTAAGGCGTTTTTAATATGAGTGATTTAGAACAACCAAGAAATAAAAAGAAAGGCATTCGCAGCACACGTAAATGTGATATAAAGGAAGCGAGACGGAAAAATAGAAAATACACAAATCAAAGGGGAAGGACGTTTTGTCCGAAGCCCATGATATACATTGCAGCACATATTGTAATCTGTTTTGTTATTGCCGGCCGGTGTGGCTGAGCGGTTCTAGGCGCTTCAGTCTGGAACGCGCGACCGCTACGGTCGCAGGTTTTAATCCTGCCTCGGGCATGGATGTGTGTGATGTCCTTAGGTTAGTTAGATTTAAGTAGTTCTAAGTTCTAGGGGACTGATGACCTCAGAAGTTAAGTCCCATAGTGCTCAGAGCCATTTGAACCATTTTTTTGTTTTGTTATTGATACATTACTAAATCACACTTAAACGCCATTTGTTGCATTTTATTTGATGTCGAAATCCTCATGTCCACACTTTTGAGCAGAAACCCCTCATGTCCAATAGCTATACATATTAATATTTCGGTTCCTATAATTGGCATGTGCAATGTTTTTGTGTCTAGAGTAACATAGGCGTACCATGTAGCAGAAAATGTCGAATCTTTCGCAACCAGTTTTTGTTATTGGTCCTTCTGACAGTCATGTTTTTGTTTCTCCTGATAAATTTATGGTACTGGATATAAGGGGTTTCTGATTTTATCAGTTCAGTTACTAGAAACGTTAAGTTTCGTTCCACTGTCATATCTCGTCAATGCAACTATCTTAGGAAATAAATCTGCCACGAAAGTGATTAACTGGTCACTAAGAAGCGGTACAACCCCGCAGAACAAACATTAATGACTGTAGAATAGACTCGCCGACAATAGCATCTCGTTCCAAGCTGCCTTCTTCCGATTCCTCCTCCCCTCCCCCTCCCCGCCCTTTCCTCACCATTACTCGCTGTGAGCCGGCCGGTTGTTTATTGTTGAGGTGTGAGCACGAGTCAGCTCACCCAAGCAGATCGGTGAACAAGCCTATGCTAGATCATCTCAAAGAATTTATATTCCCGCATCAGATATGCCAACTATAGTCGTCAGAGTGCAGCATGGTCGCATGAAGTGTAAACGGCGACTCCACAACAGAGCGCGTAAGCAGTAATGTGATTTCCAGAAACAAAATCGCTGACAACTGTTCAAAGAAATTATTGCAGGTTATACGGATGTGAGCCACCTGGTGTGAAAACAAAGAATCATGTCACAAGTTTCTGGCAACTGGAAGTGATCTGAATCATCCTGGCAATGTACGCCGTAGTGTTCCGGAAGAGGCAGTGGAGGACATGAAACAAACGTTTCACAGGAGCCCACGTAAGTCAGTTCGACAGCCATCTAAGGATGACGACAATGAAAATTTTTGCCGGACTGGGGCTCGAGCCCGGATTTCTGCTTATCGCGAGACCATTTGTCTATCCGTGCACGACTCAGTCACACCATACGTTTAGTAAGTAATGCAACACATTTTTTTCTCGGCCAGTTTCGTTTAAAAAATGTGGAATTTGTTGTGGGGCATCATGGAATCTTCCAGCTTCAGGTGCTATAGAGATTCTTGAAGTTCCGATGGGTGGTGACACTATACGTAATCTTCAAAATGGCGTCTGCAACGGAGGTGCGTTCGAAGAAGAGAGCAGTTATTGAGTTTCTTTTCGCGGAGAACGAGAGCATCGAGATACTCATAGGTCCTTGCCGAATGACTGCGGAGACGAGGCAGTGAACAAAAGCGAGCCGGGTCGTTGGGCGATGCATCTGTCGTCATCATCGCAACAAGATCGCGCAAACCTGTTCGATCTCCCACGTAACGACTGGCCGCGCAAAGTTGTGACTTCATCCTGTCGCAGCATGTGGACACATGCATACGGTGATCGACTGATCATAATCAAACACCTCGCTGCATAACTAGACATCTCAGCCGCGCAAGGCCCCGTACAAGTCTGTACAGGGGACGGGAGCTCACAAAACTTCATTGGACTGTTCTTCCTCATATACAGGGTGAGTCACCTAACGTTACCGCTGGATATATTTCGTAAACCACATCAAATACTGACGAACCGATTCCACGGACCGAACGTGAGGAGAGGGGCTAGTGTAATTGTTTAATACAAACCATACAAAAATACACAGAAGTATGTTTTTTAACACAAACCTACGTTTTTTTAAATGGAACCCCGTTAGTTTTGTTAGCACATCTTAACATATAAACAAATACGTAATCAGTGCCGTTTGTTGCAATGTAAAATGTTAATTACATCCGGAGATATTGTAACCTAAAGTTGACGCTTGAGTACCACTCCTCCGCAGTTCGATCGTGTGTATCGGAGAGCACCGAATTACGCAGGGATCCAAAGGGAACGGTGATGGACCTTAGGTACAGAAGAGACTGGAACAGCACATTACGTCCACATGCTAACACCTTTTTATTTGTCTTTTTCACTGACGCACATGTACATTACCATAGGACGTGGAGGACGCATAAATTGGCCAGCCCGTTCTCCTGATCTTACACCTCTGGACTTCTTTCTGTGGGGTACGTTAAAGGAGAATGTGTACCGTGATGTGCCTACAACCCCAGAGGATATGAAACAACGTATTGTGGCAGCCTGCGGCGACATTACACCAGATATACTGCGGCGTGTACGACATTCATTACGCCAGAGATTGCAACTGTGTGCAGCAAATGATGGCCACCACATTGGACATCTATTGGCCTGATATGTCGGGACACACTCTATTCCACTCCGTAATTGAAAACGGAAACCACGTGGTACGTGTACCTCACCCCTCATGGTAATGTACATGTGCGTCAGTGAAAAAGACCAATAAAAAGGTGTCAGCATGTGGACGTAATGTGCTGTTCCAGTCTCTTCTGTACCTAAGGTCCATCACCGTTCCCTTTGGATCCCTACGTAATTCGGTGCTCTCCGATACACACGATCGAACTGCGGAGGAGTGGTACTCAAGCGTCAACTTTAGGTTACAATATCTCCGGATGTAATTAACATTTTACAATGCAACAAACGGCACTGATTACGTATTTGTTTATATGTTCAGATGTGCTAACAAAACTAACGGGGTTCTATTTAAAAAAACGTAGGTTTGTGTTAAAAAACATACTTCCGTGCATTTTTTTATGGTTTGTATTAACCAATTACACTAGCCCCTCTCCTCACATTCGGTCTGTGGAATCGATTCGTCAGTATTTGATGTGGTTTACGAAATATATCCAGCGGTAACGTTAGGTGACTCACCCTGTATAAGTGGTTTATGTAATGTTAAAACAACAGCTGATTCCTCAAACTGGGGGGCTATCAAGTACGGGGTCCCACACGGTTCGGTCTTAGGTCCTTTACTGTTCTTGATATACATTAATGACTTACCATTCCACATTGATGAAGATGCAAAGTTAGTTCTTTTTGCTGATGATACAAGTATAGTAATAACATCCAAAAACCAAGAACTAAGTGATATAATTGTAAATGATGTTCTTCAAAAAATTATTAAGTGGTTCTCAGCAAACGGACTCTCTTTAAATTTTGATAAAACACAGTATATACAGTTCCGTACAGTAAATGGCACAACTCCAGTAATAAATACAGACTTTGAACAGAAGTCTGCAGCTAAGGTAGAATTTTCAAAATTTTTAGGTGTGTCCATTGATGAGAGGTTAAACTGGAAGCAACACATTGATGGTCTGCTGAAACGTCTGAGTTCAGCTACGTATACTATTAGGGTTATTGCAAATTTTGGTGATAAGAATCTCAGTAAATTAGCTTACTATGCCTACTTTCATTCACTGCTTTCGTATGGCATCATATTCTGGGGTAATTCATCGTTGAGTAGAAAAGTATTCATTGCTCAAAAACGTGTAATCAGAGTAATTGCTGGAGCCCACCCAAGGTCATCCTGCAGACATCTATTTAAGGATCTAGGGATCCTCACAGTAACCTCTCAGTATATATATTCACTTATGAAATTTGTTGTTAATAATCCAACCCAGTTCAAAAGTAATAGCAGTGTGCATAGCTAAAACACCAGGAGAAAGGATGATCTTCACTATGCAGGGTTAAATCTGACTTTGGCACAGAAAAGGGTAAATTATGCTGCCACAAAAGTCTTTGGTCACCTACCAAACAGCATCAAAAGCCGGACAGATAGCCAACCAACATTTAAAAATAAATTAAAAGAATTTCTAGATGACAACTCCTTCTACTCATTGGCTGAATTTTTAGATATAAATTAAGGGAGGAAAAAAAACAACTTAAACATTAGTGTAATGCAATATTTTGTGTAATGTAATATCTTGTACAGACATCTTTTATTAACGTGACACGTTCCACATCATTACGAAGTGTCGTATTCATGATCTATGGAACAAGTATTAATCTAATCTAATCTAATACCCTACCGCCCTGATCTCGCACCTTCCGACTACCGTCTGTTTGGTCCAATGAAGGCTGCACTCTGCGGGAAGCAGTACGTGGATAATGGGACGATTATACACTCCTGGAAATGGAAAAAAGAACACATTGACACCGGTGTGTCAGACCCACCATACTTGCTCCGGACACTGCGAGAGGGCTGTACAAGCAATGATCACACGCACGGCACAGCGGACACACCAGGAACCGCGGTGTTGGCCGTCGAATGGCGCTAGCTGCGCAGCATTTGTGCACCGCCGCCGTCAGTGTCAGCCAGTTTGCCGTGGCATACGGAGCTCCATCGCAGTCTTTAACACTGGTAGCATGCCGCGACAGCGTGGACGTGAACCGTATGTGCAGTTGACGGACTTTGAGCGAGGGCGTATAGTGGGCATGCGGGAGGCCGGATGGACGTACCGCCGAATTGCTCAACACGTGGGGCGTGAGGTCTCCACAGTACATCGATGTTGTCGCTAGTGGTCGGCGGAAGGTGCACGTGCCCGTCGACCTGGGACCGGACCGCAGCGACGCACGGATGCACGCCAAGACCGTAGGATCCCACGCAGTGCCGTAGGGGACCGCACCGCCACTTCCCAGCAAATTAGGGACACTGTTGCTCCTGGGGTATCGGCGAGGACCATTCGCAACCGTCTCCATGAAGCTGGGCTACGGTCCCGCACACCGTTAGGCCGTCTTCCGCTCACGCCCCAACATCGTGCAGTCCGCCTCCAGTGGTGTCGCGACAGGCGTGAATGGAGGGACGAATGGAGACGTGTCGTCTTCAGCGATGAGAGTCGCTTCTGCCTTGGTGCCAATGAAGGTCGTATGCGTGTTTAGCGCCGTGCAGGTGAGCGCCACAATCAGGACTGCATACGACCGAGGCACACAGGGCCAACACCCGGCATCATGGTGTGGGGAGCGATCTCCTACACTGGCCGTACACCACTGGTGATCGTCGAGGGGACACTGAATAGTGCACGGTACATCCAAACCGTCATCGAACCCATCGTTCTACCATTCCTAGACCGGCAAGGGAACTTGCTGTTCCAACAGGACAATGCACGTCCGCATGTATCCCGTGCCACCCAACGTGCTCTAGAAAGTGTAAGTCAACTACCATGGCCAGCAAGATCTCCGGATCTGTCCCCCATTGAGCATGTTTGGGACTGGATGAAGCGTCGTCTCACGCGGTCTGCACGTCCAGCACGAACGCTGGTCCAACTGAGGCGCCAGGTGGAAATGGCATGGCAAGCCGTTCTACAGGACTACATCCAGCATCTCTACGATCGTCTCCATGGGAGAATAGCAGCCTGCATTGCTGCGAAAGGTGGATATACACTGTACTAGTGCCGACATTGTGCATGCTCTGTTGCCTGTGTCTATGTGCCTGTGGTTCTGTCAGTGTGATCATGTGATGTATCTGACCCCAGGAATGTGTCAATAAAGTTTCCCCTTCCTGGGACAATGAATTCACGGTGTTCTTATTTCAATTTCCAGGAGTGTAGATGCAGCAAGGGGTGGGTTCCGACGTCGACCAGTTGAGTGGTACCATGCGGGTTGCAGACCCTTCCAGTAAGGTGGCGTAACGGCGTCGCGTTGATCGGAGATTACGTTGAAAAATAGGGTTTCGTAGCCAAACGACTGGGGAACGATATGGTATATTGGAATCCTGAATAAAACAAACCTTGTTTCAGAAAAAGTGTCGCATTACTTATTGAACGCCCCTCGACGTTTATGCCAGATATCTAGCTAGAGTGTCAGGCTAGTACACAAAAGAAATAAACGTTTGACATATATACGTGTATCATACTTTCTTCTTCGAATGAGACGAATGTGTCCTGTTTGGCTGATATACCGTTTGATTCAAAAACTAAAATATAAAGATCTTTCTGTTTAACAAGAACGACAAGAGACAGATTTTAGATCACCTGACAGGTCAATAACAAATCTTCGTCTCAGGCACCGAAAATGTTGAGCATCAATAAAGTTCATGAGCATTGTGCAACAGGATTTAAACAAGTATGTACCGAGCATAATTATGAGGAATGGGGAAGACTCACCGTGGTTTGACAGCCGTTTCAAGAAGCTGCTACGAAAGCAAAGAGAGCTTCACTGCCAACTTGAACGTAGCCAAAGCCTCAAAGACAACGAAAACTTAACGAACCTAAAATTAACGTCAGGAGGGCTATGCATTCAACGAATACGAAAGTAAAAGTTTATCTACAAGTAAGACAGAAAATCCTAAGAGAAACTGGTCTTACGTTAAATCAGTAAACGGACAGAAGTCAGCTGTCCAGATAATGGCAATGAATAAGAGAATGACACAGGAAGGCAGAGAAGGCCGAAATACTGAACTTCTTTTTCCAAAACTGTTTCACAGAGGAAGATTGCACCATGGTCCCTCCTTTAAATCGTCTCACGAGCGATGAATTGACAGATTAAAAAATAAGAGACTAAGGGATAGAAAAGCAACAAATCGCTCAGAGAAGTATGCGAAAGAACTTGCCCTCTTCCAGCAATAGTGTACCGAGCGAAGCATTGCTAATGATTAGAAAAAGCGCGATTCATTCCAGTTTTCAAGGAGGGTCGTCGAATAGACGCACAGGACTACAGGCCCATATCCATGAGGTCCGTCTGTTGAAGAATTTTGAACATGTTTTACGGTCGCGTATGATGATACTTCTGGAAACAGAAAATCTCCTCCATAGAGACCAACATAGGTTTCCAAAACAATGATCACCGACGAGACCCATAAAGCAGCAGGTATAGGCGTCCAGGTAGATTCCATGTTCCTTGGACTTTCGGAAGGCATCCTATACAGGTCCGCACTGCCGTCCAATGAACCATATATGACCTTACGGTATATTAGCTCAACTATGTGACTAGATTGAAGAGATTCTACTACACAGAACACTTCATGCGAGTCTGAATGGAGAGAAGTCTTCAAACGTAAAAGTAACTTCGAGCGTGCCCCAGTGAAGTGTTATAGAACCACTACTTTTCACAATACAGATAAATGACCTTGTAGATGACGTAAGTTCCTTGGATCTTTCCGCTGATGTTGTTCTATACAGTGAAGTCGTGACGCTGTAAAATTGTAGCGAAATGCTGGAAGACCAGCAGAGGATCGACACTTGGTCCTGGGAGAGGCAATTGATCCTCTTCATTAGGAAATCTAACGTATTGCTAATACACAGACGGAACGATCCTTTATTGAATTATTACAAAATCACAGAGCAATCACCGGTAGCATTACTTTCATAAAATATCTAAGAGTGTGCATACGCACCGATTTGAAGTGGAAAGGTCACATTAATTTAATCACGAGTAAGGCAGATACCAGACTGATATTCATTGGTAGAATCTTCAGGAAATGTAGTCCATCGACAAAGGAAGTTACTGACAAAACACTTGTTCGACCAATAGTTGAATATTGCTCGTCAATCCGGGATTCGCACCAGATAGGACTGATAGTGGAAATAGAAAAGCTCCAAAGAAAGGCAGCACGTTTCGTTACATGTTCATGTAGTGAGCGCGAAAGTGCGACGGAGATGCTCGGCCAACTTCAGTGCCAGGCTTGGCAAAAGAGGCGTTTTGCATCACGCTATGATCTGTTACAGTTCCGAGAGCCACCGAAGAGTCACCAAATATATTGCTTTCTCCTGGATACATCTCGCCTAAACGATTATTAAGATAAAATTACAGAGATTCGACCCGACACTGAGGCTTACCAGCAATCATTCTACTGCGAACCATATGCGTTTGTAACAGGAAAAGGGGGGAAGTGACAGTGGTACACAAAGTACCCACCACCATACACCGTAAGGTTGCTTGCGGAGTATAGATGTAGAAGTAGAGAAAAGATTATCTTAACCAAAGTCCGGTTAGTTTCACCCGTTTCTTCGCACTTTCACATTCCTTTTCCTAAGGCACAGTTCATTTAAACTTTGAATTCTCTTCACATTCATAATTTAAAGCGACAAAATAATCTCTTGACATAGCGTTAGACTTTGCGTACAGAGTATCTATGACGAATACGTGTCACGTATGGTGTAAGGGAGGCTCCGTGTGACTTTACTCGCTGCTGTAAATAGGCGGTATAAACAAAAGAAAAGTAAATCAGTACACGTCAAAGATTCGTAGAAGGCGCCTCGGGGACGACCAGTTTTGATTCCGGAGAAATGTAGAAACAGGTGAGGCAATACTGACTATGATTTATCGTGAAAGACCGAAGAAAGCCAATCCTTCATTTATAGTATTTGTAGATGTAGAGAAAGCTTTTGACACTGTTGGGTAGAATGCATTTTTCAAAATTCTTCAAGTAGTGGGGCTAAAATACAGGGTGCGAAAACTTATACAGAAACTGGACTGCAGTTCTAAGGACGTGAAATGGAAGCCGTAGTTGGGAATGGACTTAGATAGGATTGCAGTTTGTCCCTGAATTTGTTTAATCTGAAATTTGAGCGAGCAGTATAGGAAACGAAGGCGAAATTTGGAAAAGGAATTAAACGTGAGGAAGAAGAAATGAAAGCTTTGAAGGTTGTCGAAGACACTGTTATTCTGTCAGACGGCGAAGATCTTACAAAATTAGTTGAACGGATTGCATAAGCTATAAGATGGATATCAACAAAGGTAAAACAATGGTAATTGGATGAAGTGGAGTTAAAACAGGCGTTACTGAAGGTATTAGATTAGGAAATGATACGCTAAAAATGTGAAGACAGGAATGGCATCCGGACACCTCTTCAAATTAACCATGGTAAAACCATAAATAACCATGTTGAGCCTGCTGGACAAAGGCTTAAGGAAAAGAAGTGAGACAGTAAAAAGAAACACGTGAGTTGGGTAATTTGAGCAGGAAAATAACTGAAGATGGCCGAAGTAAAAATTATATAAAATGCAGACTGCCAACTGAGAGAAAAGTGTTTCTGAGAAAGAGGAATTCGTTAACATCGAATATGAATTTAAGTGTTGGAAAGTATTTTTTGAAGCTATTTGCCCGGAGTGTAGCTTTTTGTGAAAGTGAAAAGCGGACGATAAACAGTTTCGACAAGATGAGAACATAAGTTTTTGAACTGTGGTGCTACCGGAGGATAATGAAATTAGGTGAGTAGATCAAATAATTAACTAGAAAGTAATGAATCTAATTTGGTAGAAATAATTTTGTCACAACTTGCGTAAAAGAAGGAAATAAAGAAAACGTCATTTTGGTAAAATAGATGGTGGTGGTGGGGGAGAGGGGGTAGAAGTTGTAGAGTGAGAGGAAGGCTTGAATAAATTAAGCAAATGAAAATGGAGATAGAATGCAGTTGTTATGGAGAGACGAAGAGGATTGCACAGGATAGATTGGCTTCAGGCGATACGTCAAACGAATCTTCGGACTGAAGACGACGACGACAGCACCAGCAGCAGCAGCAGCAGCAACAACAACAACAACAACAACGTTCAAATGGCTCTGAGCACTATGGGACTTAACATTTTAGGTCATCAGTCCCCTAGAACTTAGAACTACTTAAACCTAACTAACCTTAGGACATCACACACATCCATGCACGAGGCAGGATTCGAACCTGCGACCGTAGCAGTCCCGCGGTTCCGGACTGCCGTGCCTAGAACCGCACGACCACCGCGGCCGGCAACAACAACGAGGCAAGCAATATCATCAAAAGGAGTGCACGGGGAAACGACATATACTAATGTGATTGTTCAAAGTTGGTGGATGTGCATAGTGACGAGAACTTCGACTGCGAATCACGTATCTTCTCAGACGCTGTTTGCTGATCATGGTGATGAAAGTATTGCGAAAATAGATTAATTTCTTATGCACTCTGAAACAGCGTGTGTTAGATATTCCGTTCATGGAGTTCTGACAACGCGGAGACCACCACTACCACCACCAAAATTGCGGATGATGAAGTATGTTAAATTATCGGGTGTGATGCAGAAGATAGCAACATGAAGTACCAAATGTGCTGTTAGGTAGAATAAAGGAAAACTCACCGATTATGAAGCATCAGAGAAAAAAAAGAGATTCAAATGGCTCTGAGCACTATCTATGGTCATCAGTCCCCTAGAACTTAGAACTACTTAAACCTAACTAACCTAAGGACGTCACACAACACCCAGTCATCACGAGGCAGAGAAAATCCCTGACAGCATCAGAGAAACATGTGAGGGGTGAAGTGAGGAAAGAGAGAAATTGTATACCGGTGAGATCGCAATTCTCGATATGTATTGACTTTTCTGCAGTAGAACGACGCAAGCAGTGTGCTTTCATAAGGATAAGTCACCAAGACGAATCCGGTGAATATTTTCTCTGACGAATAGTTACCGGTGTGCCATATGTGACCGTGACTGAAGGAAGAGGAGGGACTAGAGGTGGTTGGGAAGGGAGTGGATAAGTCACGTAGAGACTGCAATTCGTGTAGTCTGCGTACTTTGACAGTCAACATTGTACAAGATAATTTGGAAGTTTTACGTAAGATACCTAAAAAGCCACTCCTTAAATATACTAGAAGAAATGGAAATATTAGTTCACGGCAAAATAGAGCGTGCTTGACGAACAAACTGATTTCAGATTAAACTGTTACTTTGACGTCTGCTAAGTCTTACTAGTGTAGCAGTGCGGCGAATGGGGCTGGCTGACTTGAGAGTTGCGTGCCTGACGTCCATAGTGTGTGTCACCCGCGGGCAGCGGCGGATATGGCTGCACTTCCAGCGTCAGCACCACAGGTAAACACAGCAGCCGCGAGATGGTGCTCATAACAGTGTCTACAGTTATAATTTTGATTTTTCATGTCAGTATTCTAACGTACTTGCTTTTTTTTTAGTACGTTAGTACCCGGCTCACTTAGAACCAGACTTCCCTTCTCTTTTGCCAGAAATTTTCATGTGCTGGCGTATCTCCTGTATCTGTTAATCGAAGAATTTCTTCTTCACTCCTGTCACTCATTTCTCAATATTGTTTCTGTGTGTAGTCCTGTGCATTGCCGGACTGGGCTAGGTATTCTCCGATTTTGTCAACGTATCTCCAGTAAACGCCTAGTGTGAATGGAGTTTCTCATCTGCAGCTACATCTAAATCCATATACTGCAAATATCTGTGAAACGCCTGGTAGAGGGTACTTTCAACTGCATCAATTGTTGGGGCTTCTTCCCTTTCCATTCACGTATGGAGCACATAAAGAATGATTGCTTCAGTTCCTTTGCGCACTCTGTAGTTAATGTACCCTTGTCCTCACAATACTACGGGAGCAATACGTAGTGCGTTGAAGTATATTCCTAGATTCATCTCTTAAAACTGGTTGCCTCTTTTTAGACTTCTTTTCCACAGCCGCAGTTATACAAATGATACAGGCTTTACTTTCAATATTTACATCAGTATCCTCTTTGTCAATCTGTTTGAGTGCATGCTTTTTACATGGCTGTAGAACTTGGCGTCGTTTCCATATGACATCACAGTTAATTGATGCACTTCCATATTACTTCTGATGTTCCACTAGGTCCTAATATCTTGCTGATAAATCGGCGTCCTCTGAGCTCCAGTGTGTTGAGTGGGACTTTCTGATCTAGTGTGAGTGTCTGTGTAGCATAATATACCAGTGGCCCAATAAAGGTAATGTAAACGGGTTGGGAATTTCTGCTATTATATCCCTAGGAGAGTTCAATGGTAGTCCTGTGTGCTGTTTCTAATTTAATAATGTGAGCCTTGGTTGTCTCTTCTCTCTGATGTTCTCTGAAATGATTTCACTAAGGTAAATTTTCAAACAAGGTTTGATGCAACCAAATTCTGAAACAAAGGAAGGGAGATTGGTTTTAACGTCCCGTCGACATCGAGGTCATTAAAGACGGAGTACAAGCTCGAATTGTGTCAAGAATGGTGGGGGAGGAAATTGGCGGTGCCCTTTCAAAAAACCATCCCGGCGTTTTTCTGGAGTGATTTAGGGATATCACCGAAAACCTAAACCTGAATGGCCAGGCGCGGGGCTGAACCGTCGTCCTTCCGAATGCGAGTCCAGTGTGCCAATCACTGCGCTATGTCGCCCGGAACCCATTTCTGTGTCAACGATGATAGTACTTACGTTGGTCATGAATTCAGTCTTTTCGAAGGAGACGTGCAATCTAGTTTTTTCTGCACATTGTAATAATATCATGATTTTACTTTACAGTAGAGCGAAAAGTTACGTTTTTCTCTGATTGCATAATTGTTAGCCATATGTTAAATTGTTTTGATCGACGCATTTGTTCATTTTATTATTTGAATAGATTGTTTTATGGAAAGACTGATTAATACTAGGAAAAATTTTGGCGTTAGTTTGAATTTTAACGTGACAAGTCTATTTTCATTTAACAACGTCTAACACCCATAGATGAGAATTGGAAATACACTCACGAGATTTTATATATACTTCCTACTCCTGATTTGTTCTGTTTATAATCTGCCAATTTCTGAAGATGACTGTGGCTGTAATGCACTCTAGTGTAAATATGTATAACTAAAAAATAGAGCGATTAAGACAATTATTTTGACTAATAACAATGATCGCTAACTCGAGTAACAATTTTATGTCATTTATTGACCAAATTGTACAAGTGCTAGAGGATTCTGAACTGAATATTTATCTAAATGAAGAAATACTCCTTATGTGAAACTCATAGCAATTAATCAAAGTGAAGATCGTCACTAGTCTCAGTGCTTTGTGAAGATAGACTGGGGTTCAAAACCGTCGCGCTCAATTAATTTCACACAATGTTTATGGTACGATTGTAATCGTTGCTTCACCATTGCTCTTCCAGATTTCCTCTCTTGTCGCAGAGTGCTTTCCATTTGTAACTTGACGCGCGCTTTTCAATGAATATTTTCCGATACGAACCAACACCATCTCAAGTTTTCCCGTGCCAACGAATCATTGTCGTGGACCTCTCTGTGCCTTGCAGCACTCTGTCCATTGTTTCTTTAAATTGATAAATGTAAGGTAATCGTTATAACAATAAAAGAAAAGTGTAGTGTCTGATTACAAGTTAATGGTGAACTTCTTGAGCAAGACAAATCTTTCTTCTTCTTCTTTATCGTCGCCTTGTCACACGTCACGTAGGGTCGGCGCTGCTCGTCTGGATCCTTTTCCGCCATAGTTCTCTATCCATTGCCTCTTCCTTCTTCCATCCTTTCTCCCTTAGGTCCCCGGATATCTTATCCTTCCACCTCATCTTCGGTCTTCCTCTGCTTCTCGCTCCTTCAATCTTTATATCTTCAACTCTGTTTCCGACATACTCTTCCCCTTTTCTCTGTAAGTGTCCGTACCACCTTAGTCTGCTCTCTTGTATCTTTTTTCCCATGGGTCCCACTTTCACAGCTCCTCTAACAAATTCATTTCTAATTCTGTCCTTTCTTGTTAGCCCACACATCCACCTCAGCATCCTCATTTCCATCACTTCCATCTTCCTTTCCTGGGCTACTGTGATTGGCCATGTCTCTGCCCCGTATATCATAGCAGGCCTTACCACTGACTTGTACACTTTCCCTTTCAACCCAATGCTCACCTTCTTGTCACACAACAATCCATTCATTTTCCTCCAGTTGTTCCAACCGCAACTTATTCGGTGTTATATCTGGCTTTCCAGTCCTCCATCCCTCTGTATGTACGACCCCAGGTATTTAAATTTGCTCATCATCCTGGATCTTGCAAGACCTCGTCTGCACGTCCTTCAGTGCTAAATATTCTTTGTCCTGCTAATTTTCATCCCTCTTTCTTCTAGTGCCTTCCTCCAATCCTCCAGCTTTTCCCCAAGCCTGTCGATGCTCTGCTCACAAAGAACCACATCATCCGCAAACATCATATTCCACGGTGCTTACTTCTTCACATCTTTCACCAGCACATCCATAATCGGGCCAAAGAGGTAGGGACAAAGCGCAGACCCTTGATGTAACCCTACTTTTACTGGAAACTCCTTTGTCGTGCCCACACTACTTCGCACCTGTGTCATTGCTCCTCTGTACATTTCCTTCACTAGCCTCATACTTCTCTGGAACGCACTGCTGTCTCATGCTTCTCCATTTTTCGTCCCTTGGGACTCTGTCATATGCTTTCTCCAAATCAATGAAAGCCATATGTAGATCGGCTTGTAGGTCCCCGTGTCTCTCCACTATCCGCCTTAAAGCATGTATTGCATCAGTCGTTCCTCTTCCAGGCATGAACCCAAACTGTTCTTCACACACCACAGTCTCCTCGCGCAATCTTGCTTCTATAACTCTTGAGCAAGACACATGGAATAGGTAATTTGGTGTAATACTAAACAGCGTTACGAAATGGGACGGTGACGTAAAGTCAGTATTAGGGAAGACAGATCGAAGACACGTTTGTTGGAAGGGTTCTGCGAAAATGCAGAGCATATTTATTCTAAGACAAAAAAGAAAGACACACCACGAAGGAATTATCCGGATGGGACGGAAATCGGAAGACGTGATGTACATGTATAGACAAACAAGCGATTACAAATTCAGAAAAAGTCGATGATTTATTCTAGAGGAACTGGCATCTGAAGGCGCAAGGCTACTGACCGACCGCCGAGTCATCCTCAGCCTATAGGCGTAACTGGATGCGGATATGGAAGGGCATGTGATCAGCACACCGGTCTCCCAGCCATTGTCAGTTTACGAGACTGGAGTCCCTACTTCTCAGTCAAGTAGCTTCTCAATTTACCTCACAAGGGGCGAGTGCATCCTGCTTGCCAACACCGCTCGGTAGACCGGACAGCCGCCCATCCAAGGGCTAACCTAGCCCGACAGAGATTAACTTCGGTGACCTGATGGAAACCGGTGTAACCAGAATGGCAAAGCCATTGGCCGTAATGTTCCAAACGTCCTCGATTGGGAAGAGGTCCAGTGACCGTGCTGGTCAAGGTATGGTTTGGCAAGCACGAAGACAAGCGGTAGAAATTCTCGCTGTATGCGAGCGGGCAATTTAAGCCCAAAGTGGCGACAGAACGGAACGTAGAATATTGTCGTGATACCTCTGTGCTGTTAGGGTGCCACAGACGGCAGCCAAAGGGGTCACAGACAATCCCTGCTGGTTGCGGGGCCATTTGGCTGGCAGCAATCAGGTTGGTATCCCGCGGCTATCTAGAGCGCCTTCACACACGTCTACGGCCTGGAATCTCACTGACGAGAGTAGAATTGTGTTTAGTGATGTCTCATGTTTCGACCTGAGCCCCGATGACCAGCAAAGATCTGGGGATACCGCCTGATTGTCGCCCACCAGTGATGGTCTGGGAGCCTTTTCATTTCATAGCAGGATACCTTTGATTGTCGTCTGCAGTATTCTTACAGCACAGCTGTACGCCGACGACATTCTACGGCTCGTTTTCTTGCCCATCTTGGCAAGCCACCCTGGGTTTACATTTCACCAAGATAATGCTCGCTCGCACACGGAGAGAATTTCCAATGCATCCCTTAGTGCCTACCAAACACTGCCATTGTCAAACTCTATCATGGCCAGCAAGGTCGCTGGACACCTCTCCAAATGAGAACGTTTGGAGCATTATGGGCAGGGTCCTGTAACGAGTTCGGTATTCTGACGATCTGAAGCGCCAATTAGAGGGAATTTGGGCTGATATCCCATAGAATGACATCCAGCATCTCTATCAATCAATGTCAAACCGAATGACTTTTTGCGCAAGGTCCAGAGGTGGACCAACGCTTTACTGAGTGGCTCAATTTCTGAAGTTCTTTCTCTTGAATAAATCATCCAATTTTTCTGAAATTATGAAAATATTTTGTCTGTACATGTACATGACATCTGCTTATGTCCGTCCCATTCGGATAATTCCTTCGTGGTGCGTCATTTCTTCTGTCTTAGAGCGTATAAAGAAAATCGAATACAAGACGATACTGTGGCCAATTCTAGAATATTGTTCCAGTGTTTGGAGTCCTTATCGATTAGACATGACAACAGACATCAGTCGAATTCAGAGACACGCTCTTCAGGGTCGTAACGTGTCGGTTTAACACATACGAAAGTGTAACAGAAATCCTGAGGTAACTTAAATGAGAATCCTTGCAAGAAATTCGACGTAGTCCTCGCGAAACATTGTTGCGTAGGTGAATTTAGAGAACCCGTATTTCAAGAAGACTGTGCGACTAACTTGCGATGGATTATGGGGATAAGGTAACAGAGATTAGGGCACGTACTGATTCTTATATTTTTAGTTATCTATTTGTTTATCCTGGCTAGATTAGGGTCGTTAAGCTTTCTGTTACATCTAACCACGTGGTGCTCATTTTTTTTGCATTATGACGCAGATATTTTAAAAAGACATTTAATACCGGCTTAAACACTTACAAATAACTAGAAATAGCGGAAGAAGAAGGTAGTTATAGTGCAAATAAGCAGTTTACAGTCACGAAATGTAGAACATCTAAAACATGGCAATCAGAGATTTAAACTGAGGTAATAACAGCAATGGGTGTAAGAGAAGTCTTCTTTTTATGCCCTCGCAGTGTATGGTTGTGAACGTCGATGTGCGGTAGGCATTTGTTTGTCGCATTGCCCATTCTAGATGTCATGCATGTCCCTATCTCACTAATGTCTTAATAATTTTGAACGTTTACGTTGTGATACCTGTACAGCTATACTGCAACGGCGTTATTTAAAAAAATCACTGTTTAGTGGAGAATTACTGGACAATTACGTACCTCGCCAAGAGAAGTATTTTGTTATATATTTCGTTCCTTGACCCATGAGAGATGAGTGGATTGTCGTAGAACTTTCTTCTTTCTGGCAAACATACGAGGAGATGACGATAGTTTAGCTTTAGGAAAGTTGAAGCCACCAAAGAGGCAGTTTTTTTTTTTTTTTTAATTGCAATTTACTGGCTTTCGACTCGTGCCCATGCAACCATCTCAGTAGTGGAACAACTATACGACAGCGAGTCTGAGGCGACTTTCGTGTCAGTGGTCGCCTATTGTGGTAGTCAGTATCTTTTCCATCGTAAAATTTCATTTTTCTATACGAATATACTCTGACGAGACAAATGTCACGGGGTAGCGATCTGCAGATATAGTGTCCGTAGCATCGTGCATATAAGGTATGAAAGGGTAGTCGATTGCTGAAGTTGTCATTTGTAATCAAGTGATTCATGTGAAAAGGTGTCTGAGGTGATTATGGCCACACGACGGGAATTAACAAACTTTGAACGGGGGGGGGGGGGGGCAGGGGGGTGATAGTTGAGCTAGACGCTTGGGAGATTCCATTTCGGAAATTATTAGGAAATTTAACATTCCGAGATCCACAGCGTCAGGAGTGTGTGGAGAATACCAAATTTCAGACACTATGTTTCACCACGGACAACGCAGTGGCCGACTGCCTTCACTTAACGACCAAGAGCAGAGGCATTTGCGGAGAGTTGTCAGCGCTGACAGACAACCTACACTGCGTGAAATAACCATAGAAATCAGTGTGGGACGTACGACGACCTTATTAGGACAGTGCGGCAAAATCTGGCGTTAATGGGCTATGACAGCAGCCTTTGCTAACAGCACATCGCCTGCAGCGACTCTCCTGGGCTCGTGACCATACTGTTTGCATTCTATAAGACTGGAAAATCGTTTCTTGCTCAGATGAGTCCCGATTTCTTGGCAAGACTTGATGGCAGGATACGAATGCGACGCAGACCCCACGAAGCGGTGGACCAACTTGTCAACGAGGCACTGTGGAATCTGGTGGTGGCTTCATAATGGTGTGGCCTGTGTTTACGTGGAACGGATTGGGTCCTCTGGTCCAGCTGAATCGATCATTGGCTAGAAATGGTTACGTTTGGCTACTTGGAGACCTATGCAACCATTCATAGACTTCATCTTACCGCACAACGATGGAATTTTTATGGATGACAATGCGCTATTTGACTGGGGGCCAGTTTATACTGGTCTGAAGAAGCTTCTGGACAATTTGAGCGAGTGATTTGGCCACCCAGATCACCCGACGTGAGTCCTATCGAAGATTTATGTGCCGGCCGGGGTGGCCGAGCGGTTCTAGGCACTACAGTCTGGAACCGTGAAACCGCTACGGTCGCATGTTGGAATCCTGCCTCGGCCATGGATGCGTGTGATGTCCTTAGGTTAGTCAGGTTTAAGTAGTTCTAAGTTCTAGGGGACTGATGACCTCAGAAGTTAAGTCCCATAGTGCTCAGAGCCATTTGAACCATTTATGTGACATAGTCGAGAGGTCAGTTTGTTCACAAAATCCTGCACCGGCCACACTTCCGCAATTACGGACGGCTATGGACGCAGCATGGTTCAATATGTCTGCAGAGGACTTCCAACTACTTGTTTAGTCCATGCCATTTCGAGATGCTGCACTATGCCAAAGGAGGGCCGACACGATACTAGACAGTATCTCACGACTTTTTGTCACCTTGTTGTTGTTGTGGTCTTCACTCCTGAGACTGGTTTGATGCAGCTCTCCATGCTACTCTATCCTGTGCAAGCTTCTTCATCTCCCATTACTTACTGCGACCTACATCCTTCTGAATCTGCTTAGTGTATTCATCTCTTGTTCTCCCTCTATGATTTTTACCCTCCACGCTGCTTTCCAATGCTAAATTTGTGATCCCTTGATGCGTCAGAACATGCCCTACGAACCGGTCCCTTCTTCTTGTCAAGTTGTGCCACAAACTCCTCCCCTATTCTATTCAATACCTCCTCATTAGTTATGTTGAAAGAGTACAGTACCGCCCCGACATTGAAAATAGGTACAATATTCTTCGTTATTCTTGTCAGAACAACAAATTTTTTTGTAATAATAACTGAGTTTCACTTAATACACCGAAGCCGGATACCAGTGTCGGAAAGAATGACAATTTATTTAAATTAATTGACCACATGTGCACTCCCACAAAATAAATCCCTACATCCAATTTGGTGATATCTGCGAAATGAATGAATGTATGGTCGTCTGCTAACCGCAGATAGTGAATGTGCAGTATATGATCATCTTTGAGACGGTCCTTTGATCACCTTTGGTGGAACCAAAGAGATGAAATTTACCTGAGCTTAGAGCGCCTGAAATGTGGCTGACCAATGGGTAGCATGGTCCTCTCCACCTCGACAGAGGTGCGAGATGACCTGAAGAACGGCCATGTTTCAGCATTCTGGCGCTGGATCTTGTGTTGGTAAGACCTGTCTTAGGTGTGCTCCGTAAAGACAAAAGAGTGGAGACATGGTACGCGTATGAAATACTTTAGAGTAGTTTGGAATAATAATTTCTCTATTTCAGGAACTTTTGTGGGGAGAATTAAATGTCAGGCAAGCAATATTAAGGGGATCTTAGTAATCTTCGGAAGTGACCAACGGTCACAATGAAACCACGTGTAGCAATAAGTTGAAATACTTCCGAGTGCTTAAGCTGAATTACAAGCGAGTGTACTATAAGATGGAAATATTTAAGAGATGGCGTGTGCAGGACTTGAAATTAGAGACGAGTACTTCCACGTGGTGAGTACTGTGTGAGTGTCAATCTGTGTATGAGACAAAGGATAAAGAGAAGTACTCGTCCATGGTATCAGTTGAGGACTCGCGAGTATAATGAATATGTTCTTAATATTACTTTGCGTGTAATGTTTCCGTGTGACGCTTGATTCAAACTATAATACTCTGAGAGTGAAGCAAGGTGAGTCAGCCGTCTATCCAGCAACGCCACTTGGCTTGCATTGCACAGGAAGACGTGCATATATCCTCCAGAGTTCGTAGTAGGAAAGAAAAGTTACGAAGTGGGGCAGTGTCGTGTGAAACTGGGATGAATTTTAATTGAAGTGGGAAAGCTGAAAGTGATGTGATTATAATGTTGTGACTATTCCTTGTGTTGTATTCCATGTTGCAGTGTGGTGTATGTCATGTAATTTAAGTATGTGTGGTTTGCATGGGAGAGTAGCAAGGTAGTTTCAGAGGTAGTGGGTTATGCATGTTCCTTTTGGACCGCTCGGTCTGGAGGAAAGTTTCGTGATGATGGTTGTGAGAGTCGAAGTGTGAGATATAGCGAAAGATCCACCATCCTATCCAGAAAGTGCACTGTAGCATTAAATAATTACGAGACCATAACATAGAGAATCACCAATGTAAAGCCATGCCCAATGGGCGGAATTTCTCATGTGTTATTGTTGTAGGTTATAGAATTTGGGTGTTTAGGTTATAGAATTTGTAGTGTGTGCACCAGTCATGTTCACTGCGATGGCCACGTGTTGATCAAAGCTGTTAAATAAGAAAGAAAATGTGGTATTGCCAGTGCGTAGTGAACAGTCAGAGTTGTGTAAATTACTAATAGTCAGATGTGCGTTTCCGTTTCCGTTGCGTAATATTCAAACAGGCGAATAACTTGTAACTTAATTGTGAGTACTAGAGCGCATGTTACTCGATAAATAAGAATGAATCCACTCGCTTGGCAGACCACTCATCTTGCAGGCCTGACTGCTTGATGCCACAGTATGAGCAAGGTACGTGGGTGCCTCTTCTCCCCAATTCTATTCAATACCTCCTCATTATTTATGTGATCTACCCATCTAATCTTCAGCATTCTTCTGCAACACCACATTTCGAAAGTTTCTATTCTCTTCTTGTCCAAACTATTTATCGTCCATGTTTCACTTCCATGCATGGCTACACTCCATACAAATACTTTTAGAAACGACTTCTTGACACTTAAATCTATACTCGATGTTAACAAATTTCTCTTCTTCAGAAACGCTTTCCTTGCCATTGCCAGTCTACATTTTATATCCTCTCTACTTCGACCATCATCAGTTATTTTGCTCCCCAAATAGCAAAACTCCTTTACTACTTTAAGGGTCTCATTTCCTAATCTAATTCCCTTAGCATCACCCGACTCAATTCGACTACATACCATTATCCTCGTTTTGCTTTTGTTGATGTTCATCTTATACCCTCCTTTCAAGACACTGTCCATTCAATTCAACCGCTCTTCCAAGTCCTTTGCTGTCTCTGACAGAATTACAATGTCATCGGCGAACCTCAACGTTTTTATTTCTTCTCCGTGGATTTTAATGCCTACTCCGAATTTTTCTTTGGTTTCCTTTACTGCTCGCTCTATATACAGATTGAATAACATCGGAGATAGGCTACAACCCTGTCTCACTCCCTTCCCAACCACTGCTTCCCTTTCATGTCCCTCGACTCTTATAACTGCCATCTGGTTTCTGTACGAATTGTAAATAGCCTTTCGCTCCCTGTATTTTACCCCTGCCGCCTTTAGAATTTGAAAGAGAGTATTCCAGTCAACATTGTCAAAAGCTTTCTCTAAGTCTACAAATGCTAGAAATGTAGGTTTGCCTTTCCTTAATCTTTCTTCTAAGATAAGTCGTAAGGTCAGTATTGCCTCACGTGTTCCAGTATTTCTACGGAATCCAAACTGATCTTCCCCGAGGTCGGCTTCTACTAGTTTTTCCATTCGTCTGTAAAGAATTTGTGTTAATCTAGCTTCTAAGATAAGTCGTAGGGTCAGTATTGCCTCACGTGTTCCAACATTTCTACGGAATCCAAACTGATCTTCCCCTAAGTCGGCCTCTACCAGTTTTTCCATTCGTCTGTAAAGAATTCGCGTTAGTATTTTGCGAGTGTGACTTATCAAACTGATAGTTCGGTAATTTTCACATCTGTCAACACCTGCTTTAGGGTAGAAGAAACAATAGCGGCAACGAAGCAAAGTTTCAGGAGCGGGATAAAAATTCAGGGTGAAAGGATAAGAACGATAGGAGTGACGGTATTATCGCAACGATATTTCCTGAGGGTTGCCGAGCTGCCGCGGGGCGCAGTGTGCGGTGTCGCCGTACTCACCTGCGGCGGCATCCTGTAGGGCAGGGGCCCCGGGCTGGCCCAGCGCGGCCGCGGCCTGGGACAGGGCAGGTACGGCCCCGGGCTGGGCGGCAGCCGCGCGGGCGACATGGGCCGGCGCACCAGCAGCCCCGGCGGCGGCGGCGGCGACGGGCCGTAGGGCGACGGCGACGCCGCGAACGGCGGGCTGGGGCCGTACGGAGACGCCGGCCGGAACGGCGACGCCGGGTGCGGCGGGCGCGCCCACCCGCGGCCCGGGCCCGGACCCGGCGGCTGGCCCGCCATGCTCCTGGGGGCACACGCACAGGCCGCGCGTCACCACACCGCACCTGAAAGCTATCGTCTCTGTAAATACACTCCTGGAAATTGAAATAAAAACACCGTGAATTCATTGTCCCAGGAAGGGGAAACTTTATTGACACATTCCTGGGGTCAGATACATCACATGATCACACTGACAGAACCACAGGCACATAGACACAGGCAACAGAGCATGCACAATGTCGGCACTAGTACAGTGTATATCCACCTTTCGCAGCAATGCAGGCTGCTATTCTCCCATGGAGACGATCGTAGAGATGCTGGATGTAGTCCTGTGGAACGGCTTGCCATGCCATTTCCACCTGGCGCCTCAGTTGGACCAGCGTTCGTGCTGGACGTGCAGACCGCGTGAGACGACGCTTCATCCAGTCCCAAACATGCTCAATGGGGGACAGATCCGGAGATCTTGCTGGCCAGGGTAGTTGACTTACACCTTCTAGAGCACGTTGGGTGGCACGGGATACATGCGGACGTGCATTGTCCTGTTGGAACAGCAAGTTCCCTTGCCGGTCTAGGAATGGTAGAACGATGGGTTCGATGACGGTTTGGATGTACCGTGCACTATTCAGTGTCCCCTCGACGATCACCAGTGGTGTACGGCCAGTGTAGGAGATCGCTCCCCACACCATGATGCCGGGTGTTGGCCCTGTGTGCCTCGGTCGTATGCAGTCCTGATTGTGGCGCTCACCTGCACGGCGCCAAACACGCATACGACCATCATTGGCACCAAGGCAGAAGCGACTCTCATCGCTGAAGACGACACGTCTCCATTCGTCCCTCCATTCACGCCTGTCGCGACACCACTGGAGGCGGGCTGCACGATGTTGGGGCGTGAGCGGAAGACGGCCTAACGGTGTGCGGGACCGTAGCCCAGCTTCATGGAGACGGTTGCGAATGGTCCTCGCCGATACCCCAGGAGCAACAGTGTCCCTAATTTGCTGGGAAGTGGCGGTGTGGTCCCCTACGGCACTGCGTAGGATCCTACGGTCTTGGCGTGCATCCGTGCGTCGCTGCGGTCCGGTCCCAGGTCGACGGGCACGTGCACCTTCCGCCGACCACTGGCGACAACATCGATGTACTGTGGAGACCTCACGCCCCACGTGTTGAGCAATTCGGCGGTACGTCCACCCGGCCTCCCGCATGCCCACTATACGCCCTCGCTCAAAGTCCGTCAACTGCACATACGGTTCACGTCCATGCTGTCGCGGCATGCTACCAGTGTTAAAGACTGCGATGGAGCTCCGTATGCCAGGGCAAACTGGCTGACACTGACGGCGGCGGTGCACAAATGCTGCGCAGCTAGCGCCATTCGACGGCCAACACCGCGGTTCCTGGTGTGTCCGCTGTGCCGTGCGTGTGATCATTGCTTGTACAGCCCTCTCGCAGTGTCCGGAGCAAGTATGGTGGGTCTGACACACCGGTGTCAATGTGTTCTTTTTTCCATTTCCAGGAGTGTAAAAAGAAGTGTCCAAACTGACGACTCATCGTCGCCCAGCCCAAACCGCTAACGGCAGAAACTTGAAATTGGGAGAGGGTGTTCTGCTCCTTAGCCGTGGTTTAAGAAGGCATCGTTCGAAATTCTACTGCTAAATGGGTGAAATACAGGAAGAAAGGGTTTTTAAATACGAGGATAGTTCAATAAGTAATGCATCACATTTTTTTTCTGAAACAGGGGTTGTTTTATTCAGCATTGAAATACACCAGGTTATTCCCCAATCTTTTAGCTACACAACACTATTTTTCAACGTAATCTCCATTCAATGCTACGGCCTTACGCCACCTTGAAATGAGGGCCTGTATGCCTGCACGGTACCATTCCACTGGTCGATGTCGGAGCCAACGTCGTACTGCATCAATAACTTCTTCATCATCCGCGTAGTGCCTCCCACGGATTGCGTCCTTCATTGGGCCAAACATACGGAAATCCGACGGTGCGAGATCGGGGCTGCAGGGTGCACGAGGAAGAACAGTCCACTGAAGTTTTGTGAGCTCCTCTCGGGTGCGAAGACCTGTGTGAGGTCTTGCGTTGTCATGAAGAAGGAGAAGTTCGTTCAGATTTTTGTGCCTACGGACACGCTGAAGTCGTTTCTTCAATTTCTGAAGAGTAGCACAATACACTTCAGAGTTGATCGTTTGACCGTGGGGAAGGACATCGAACAGAATAACCCCTTCAGCGTCCCAGAAGACTGTAACCGTGACTTTACCGGCTGAGGGTATGGCTTTAAACTTTTTCTTGGTAGGGGAGTGGGTGTGGCGCCACTCCATTGATTGCCGTTTTGTTTCAGGTTCGAAGTGATGAACCCATGTTTCATCGCCTGTAACAATCTTTGACAAGAAATTGTCACCCTCAGCCACATGACCAGCAAGCAATTCCGCACAGATGGTTCTCCTTTGCTCTTTATGGTGTTTGCCCAACGACTCACCGTGCTTTTGTCCACTGACAGATCACCGTAGGCATTCTGCAAGCGCCTATGAATATCTGAGATGCCCTGGTTTTCCGCCAAAAGAAACTCGATCACTGCCCGTTGTTTGTAACGCACATCCGTTACAGACGCCATTTTAACAGCTCCGTACAGCGCTGCCACCTGTCGGAAGTCAATGAAACTATACGAGACGAAGCGGGAATGTTTGAAAATATTCCACAAGAAATTTCCGGTTTTTTCAACCAAATATGGCCGAGAAAAAAAATGTGTTGCATTACTTATTGAACTGCCCTCGTATATGTCACTGTTAAGACAATTTTGAAGCTAGCACTACGAATACTGGTATGTGATTTCTCGATCAGAAATACAACCACTAACAGGTGTAAGTAGGCTGTTTAGGTTTTTATGTTGGTAACGCCACGTAGCGCCCTATATGAAAATCACTAACTGTGCTGTGTGAAGTCTGTGGCTGGGTGGCATTGTTGGAATTTGCTATTACAGTGTTGGGCAGTTGGATGTTAACAGCGCGTAGCGTTGCACAGTTGGAGGTGAGCCGCCAGCAGTGGTGGATGTGGGGAGTGAGAAGGCGGAGTTTTTAGAGCGGCTGATCTGGACGTGTGTCCATTAGAGAGACCCACACCATTCACCTCGGTCCGTCGAGCCGCGTTCACTGTTTAAGATACGTTCATTTGCCCTTCCGTCCGCCCGTGGTAGCTGAGTGGTTGTACTGTGGTGGTGTGCTGGTTAGCCTTTCTGCTTCGTAAGCAGGAAGACCCGTGTTCGAGTCCTGGCTGCAGCATAAATTTTACGTTGTCAGTCTAGCGTAAAGACTAATGTCACTGTCCACGAGTGAATTGTTTGTCCGGGCGCTGATTCACGGCTTTCCACTTCCAAATTTTTGCCGGCACGGTAGCTCAGCGTGTTCGGTCAGAGAGCTGGTTGGCCTCTGTAATAAAAAAAACTGAGTGGCAGGATCAACAACGAACTTGAACGGATGTTATGTGACGTCCGCAACGACCAAACACAACGATCAACAACGAACAAAATGAAAAAAAAAGTGGTTAGCGCGATGGAACGTCAAGCCCAAGGGCCCGGGTTCGATTCCCGGCTGGGTCAAAGATTTTCTCCGCTCAGGGACTGGGTGTTGTGTTGTCCTAATCATCATCATTTGTAAGAATGGATGTCATGGACTGATAATATATATATATATATATATATATATATATATATATATATATATATATATAATGACTTTCGAACACTATTAAGGTAAATACATTGTTTGTTCTCAATCAAAATCTTTAATTTGCTAACTATGCCTATCAGTAGTTAGTGACTTCAGTAGTTAGAATCATTTATTTAGCTGGCACTATTGGCGTTCGCTGTATTGCAGTAGTGCGAGTAACGAAGATTTTTGTGAGGTAAGTGATTCGTGAAAGGTATAGGTTATTGTTAGTCAGGGCCATTCTTTTGTAGGGATTTTTGAACGTCAGATTGCGTTGCGCTAAAAATATTGTGTGTCAATTTAGTGATAATCGGAACAAGTAAAGAGAGTAATCTCTGAGTACGTTCAGTTTTGCTCAGCTGTTTGAAAATCAAATAACGTAGAGGTTTATCAGCACAGTAGATCATTAATTTGTCTAAGGGGACGTTTCAAAGGGTAAAATAGGGGGTGAAGTTATTTTGAAAATTAATCATTATCAAAGAGCTACTAAAGCATACTGAGGTACATCTATGAAAATTGATATTTGATATCTAGGTTACAAATAAAAAAAATACGTGTTTCATTCTTCTTGGACGTTCAACGGTGTGAAGTTTATATCGAAATATTTCGTTCCGAAAGCATTTTTGAAATAACGTGTAGTGGAACTGGTATTTGGCTATTCGGTTGGAAATAAAAAAATCCATGTTTCAGCGTTTTGGGAAATTAACCCCCAAACGGGGTGAAACACTAGGTGTTTTATTTAATGAATAATTATTAAAGAGCTACTCCAGCTACAACCATGAAAATTGGTATTTGGCTCCTAAGTTAAAAAAAAGTTTTTCAGTGTTTTGAAATTTAACTGACATGGGGGTGAAATGGGAGATGAAAATTATTATGGAAATGTATCATTTTGAAGGCTTTTTTGTGGCTAAATTTATGAAAATTTGTATTTCGCTTTTTTGTTAGAAATAAACAATTCATGTTTCAGTCGTTTTGAAAATTCAGTCCCTATGGGATGGAGGGAAATAGGGGATGAAAATATGTAATAAAACAGTTCTATATATTAAAACGTTTGTAAAGCTAAATGTTTGTGAACTACTAACTTCTTGGAAATAAAGAAATCTTTGTTATGGCATGAAAGTTTCTACGGAAATATTACCACAAGAACTCAAAAGGCAGGATTACCGAAAACCTCAGACTGCAGTTACCAGATTCGCTTTTTGGTGAGAAGTACATTCGAAAAAGACGATGCTTCTACGGCCTTAACTAGCGTAAAAAGTTTAGGTGGTGCTGCAATTTGTGAACAGCATAAAAATTCCATTAAAGGAAAACAAAAAACAGTTGTACTGATATTGCAACCCCTCTGGCTTGGATGAGTGCAATGATTTGGTTGGGAAGAGTGTCATGTAGCTGTTGTGTCGTCTCCTGAGTCAAGCTGGCCCACAGCTACCAAAACAGCAAATCCTCCTCATACTCATTGAACTAAATCTGTTCCTAAGTACAGAATTGCTGACAATAAATTAATAATTACTATTTCACCTCAGAATGATATTTGACCTCGAGGTAGAACATATCCTTTAAATGTAGTTGCTATGACTAAGAACAGGATTACTATTCCAATTATTCAGGTGTGTATATACATATAAGATCCATAATAGATTCCTCATCCCACATGTAAGTATATGCAAATGAAAAATATAGATGCTCCATTTGCATGTAAATCTCAAATTATTCACCCGTATTTACGTCCCGGCAGATGTGGACTACACTACTGAATGCTGTTTCAATGTTTGATGTATAACGTACAGCTAAAAATAGTCCAGTCACCATTTGAATTACTAAACATAATCCTAATAAGGACCCAAAATTTCATCAAAGTGAAATATTTGTTGGTGCTGGTAGGTCGACTAGGGAATTATTAATAATTTTAATTAAAGGGTATCTTAATTGTAAGTGTTTATTTATTTGTAAAATTACCTTATTTTCCTAATAATGATATAACATTGTGATTACCTCGAAGAGAACGGTCTATTGACACACTTTTGACACAGATTTAGGAAATATTGTTCTTGTGAAACACAACTGGCTCTTTACACGCATGAAGTGTTGAATGCTATTGACAAGGGATTTCAAATTGATTCCGAATTTCTAGATTTAAAGAAGGTATTTGACATTGTTCCACACAAATGGCTTGCAGTGAAATTGCGTGCTTATGGAATATCGTCTCAGTAATGTGACAGGATTCGTGAATTCGTGGCAGAGAGGTCACAGTTCGTAGTAACTGACGGAAAGTCATCAAGTAAAACAGAAATGAATTCTGGTGTTCCCCATGGTAGCGTTATAGGCCCCCTTGTATCAAACGAAATATTGAAGCAAGTATGGATTTCTTTTCTGGAACTCCAGTTCTTGGCAGTAGAGATTTAGGCGCAGGTTTTTCTAAAACTAATACTGAACGTTGTTACACATGTTCTAAGTTTTAATATGATAATGGCAGTAGCCGAAACATAGTAATAAATAGATGTATTAAGCGATCCAGACGGCTTTATTTACATGAATTCACAACGATAGCAACCCAGCAACAGCATCTTAGGCAACTCACTGTCACTGAAGTTAAACCGTTGAACCAGTAACTGGTCAATCGTACATAGAGTGCCCATCCTTGTGTGTGTGTGTGTATGTGAATTCCTAAGGGACCAAACTGCTGAGGTCGTCGGTCCCTACACTGACACACTACTTAAACTAACTTACGCTAAGGACAACACACACACCCATGCCCGAGGGAGGACTCGAACATCCGGCGGGAGGGGGTGCGCAATTCGTGACAGTTCCCATCCTTGGAGATGGTTCCGACGGTCTGGAACGATTTAATCGGCAATTCTCTCAGTGCTTATCGTGTGCGCAACACCCACGCTCACTCACAGTACGATGTCACCCACGTTGACTTCAACTCTCCCTAGTGATACGAGGTGCATTCAAGTTCTAAGGCCTCCGATTTTTTCCTCCGGACTGGAAAGAGATAGAAACTTGCGCATTGTTTTAAAATGAGGCCGCGTTCATTGTCAATACGTCCCAGAGATGGCAGCACCGTACGGCAGATGGAATTTTACCGCCAGGGGCGAGAATGAGAACTGTTTTAAATACTTAAAATGGCGACGTTTTCCTTACTTGAACAGTGTGCAATCATTCGTTTTCTGAATTTGCGTGATGTGAAACCAATTGAAATTCATTGACAGTTGAAGGAGACATGTGGTGATGGAGTTATGGATGTGTCGAAAGTGCGTTCGTGGGTGCGACAGTTTAATGAAGGCAGACCATCGTGTGACAACAAACCGAAACAACCTCGGGCTCGCACAAGCTGGTCTGACGACATGATCGAGAAAGTGGAGAGAATTGTTTTGGGGGATCGCCGAATGACTGTTGAACAGATCGCCTCCAAAGTTGCCATTTCTGTGGGTTCTGTGCACACAATCCTGCATGACGACCTGAAAATGCGAAAAGTGTCATCCAGGTGGGTGCCACCAATGCTGACGGACGACCACATGGCTGCCCGTGTGGCACGTTGCCAAGCAATGTTGACGCGCAATGACAGCACGAATGGGACTTTCTTTTCGTCGGTTGTGACAATGGATGAGACGTGGATGCCATTTTTCAATCCAGAAGCAAAGCGCCAGTCAGCTCAATGGAAGCACACAGATTCACCGTCACCAAAAAAATTTCGTGTAACCGCCAGTGCTGAAAAAATGATGGTGTCCATGTTCTGGGACGGCGAGGGCGTAATCCTTACCCATTGCGTTCCAAAGGGCACTACGGTAACAGGTGCATCCTACGAAAATGTTTTGAAGAACAAATTCCTTTCTGCACTGCAACAAAAACGTCCGGGAAGGGCTGCGCGTGTGCTGTTTCACCAAGACAACGCACCCGCACATCGAGCTAACGTTACGCAACAGTTTCTTCGTGATAACAACTTTGAAGTGATTCCTCATGCTCCCTACTCACCTGACCTGGCTCCTAGTGACTTTTGGCTTTTTCCAACAATGAAAGACACTCTCCGTGGCCGCACATTCACCAGCCGTGCTGCTATTGCCTCAGCGATTTTCCAGTGGTCAAAACAGACTCCTAAAGAAGCCTTCGCCGCTGCCATGGAATCGTGGCGTCAGCGTTGTGAAAAATGTGTACGACTGCAGGACGATTACGTCGAGAGGTATCGCCAGTTCCACCGATTTCGGGTGCGTAGTTAATTAGAAAAAAAATCGGAGGCCTTAGAACTTGAATGCACCTCGTTAGTGTAATTTCCCTTTTTCCCTCTCTCCAATACTGCGACTGTCCCAACTGCTACATGCTGGTCCCAACAAGATCAGTAATTTGTCTGTTAACTGTTCGAAGAGTTATTTATTGCGCACATTCATGCTGCTATAAGGACAGATATGTTGCTGAAGTTTCGCATTCACGTGTCGCAGCAGCTAGCGACTTGAATAACTTATCACCTTCTCGTCAGCGGTGAAACAATACGGAAGCAAACAGTAAACGTTTAAGTTTGAGTTTTAACTGCCAAACCGAGCGGCGTAAGAGACGAAATTTACTCGTAAAGAATTAATATTCGTGTAGATTCTTTCGGCTACACTCGCCCTGATAGCCGTGCTTGTTAAAGCGCCGCTTCCGCTTCCGGGAGGGGCCCCGAGCGCAGCCGTCCGGCAGATTGACGACGAGGCTCCGTGTGCCGGCCATCCTGGATGTGGTTCTTACGCGCTTTCATACATCCCACTACGTGAATACCGGGATGGTACCTAAGTCTGGCCTCAGTTACACGTGTTACTACGAGTACCCTTTCATTAGCAACTTTGACCCAAGCACAAAATCAGTTACCTCTCTATTGTATATCGTAAATAGTTTAGTAGGCTGGACATGGAGGTCTTAGTCTTAGTTTCTAGCTTTAATGTACCCTAATCTCTTCTAGTTAAGGTAGTTTTTAGGATAGTAGATGTTAAAGGCATGGTGAGCAACGGCCAGCGTCTTGAGGTTCATTCCAAGACCCAGGCCGCCGCCCACAACCAGGTGACGGGCAATATTATACCTATAACTTCTCTATTCAGTTCTCTTCCTTCCTTCTTTCTAAATATTTAATTTCGTTTTGTTTATTAATATCTTACTTGATTTTGTATTAGTTATACGTTTTTCTAATGCTGCACAAAAAAAAAGATATCAAATGGATCTAAACAGAGCCCGCCTCCACGTGGCGGGACACAGGCAACGGTGTGAGTGGGGACGGGAGCCGGTGTGGTGTTACTTTCAGTCACTGCGGACCCCGGACCCAGTCACAGCGGCTAAGTGGCAATATACGACCCACCATAAGAAATTAGACGGTGGGTCATAAAATATAAGCAGCTAGTGAAAAAAAAAAGTGTTGCAAAGTGACAAGTAGGGCACCTGGCCACCGCGTAAGTTAATGATGCCAAATCTGTTCCTCACCATGCCAATCCTGCACCTAAGCGAGACAAAGGCATAAGAAAAAGAAAAGAGGAAAAGCTGTTTCGGCTACATAATTTATGAGTTCATTTTTTCTGCCTTATTTTGGCGGTAAGAGTAGCGGCAGTGTGGTATTATATGCGCAACAGAGCATGTGTATTTAACAGGAAAAACAATACGAATATGTCTGAAACGCTGGCGCACATTTTAATTATTAAATTTTCTCCCTATGTCGTAAGACGACAAACCGCAAGGTGACAAACAACCGTAATGTTATTTAGCATCGTTGTCCATAGTGGAACGGTTGTAGTATTTGTGCGATATTCAACGCATCGATAGGAGGCCGACGTGACGGCATCTGACGAGTGTACGAGATCTGGCTGGTTGACAGTTCTATTTCGGCGCCTGACAGCTACGCTACCAAAACAGCGCCCGTGACGACTCCCGTCAGATACACCTGTGATGGAGCGGCGTCCTCCGACAGCTCGCCTATCACATAAGGCACCACTCTCACGTCTCGCCACGTTTTTAGGTCATCGGCATTGCACGTGCTTGGCATGTGACGATATCAGAACATTTTGGCAAGAAACGTATTTCAGCTGTGTCATAGAAAATGAAACTGGTACGTCATATAGCATGGCGTAAGCCCATCTATCAGTTTTAGCATTTTTCGTTGTTGAGAGGAACAATCGCCTAAAAATTGATCGCAGTCTCCCATGTGTTGCATAGATGTTAATTAATTTTTGTTTATTATTGTTACAGGTGCTGAGTTACATATAAATTATGGAGGATGCTAAGTTCACCCAACCTGGATATGATGTGACGTCATTATGACGTATATACGCTTTAGTCGATTAACACACCTATCGACTTTTACGAACGTTCGAGATTCTAAACTGTCGTCAGCTAGTGGTTTGTTTTGACACGTTCGATTCTGATAACAGCTCAGTGTGGCAGCGTATATGTATTTCGCCAAAATAAAAGAGCTGGATATTAATAGAAATATTCCTGACCGTGGCCTTGAAAACACCACGGACAACACGTTTCGTAAAAAAGTGAAGTCTTCTTATGTCCAGACCAGATTAGATTGTGTAATTGTTGTATTGAATGCTTACGCCGAAAATAATATTTATTTATTATCAATATTTTAGTATGGTTTCATCGAATTGGTCTTGTAAGCACATATTAGATTGTAGCAGCATACTCTTTCTGACTTTTTTTTCTTAATTTATATAGCTGAAAGAGAACTCGTGCAAGTTTGTTAGCTAAGTAATTTATATGTCCATCCCAAGGTAGTCTTTTATCAACCATAATTCCAAGTAATTTTACACTCGGACCGCAGAGACAGGTACCTTAGTGTCCAGTAATGACTGGTGTGTAGAATGATTGAATTTCGAACTTAAAAAGAAAAATATGAGGCATTGTTGAAGAAAAATCGTCGACGGGAGATGAAATACGAGGGGAAGTGGATTTCTCAATGTAATCTTAACGAAAGGTTAGTGTCTTGACGCATCTAAAGATTTTGGCTGCTGAGTGCTTCTTCTCACCGAGTACGAATAACGGACGCACTTCAACTGGGTCAGAAGTACATCAATTTCTGCTTGAGATTCACAATAACCACGCAATTGCCCGTCGTCATCGATGCTGAACTCTTTTCAGCTTTTCTCTCATTAGTCTCTCGAATGCTGAACACATAATTAGAGACGAGCAACGAAAAACAACGCACAGGACACACACAGAGTGCAATACACGATTTAAACGCAAGGAACGCAAAACACATTTAAACGAATGGCGCAGAGCACAGCGCTACCCTGTCACAACCTCTCGAAAGTTCACAAAAGTCGATTAGTCGATATACGGTTTCTATCGTTTTCGATGTAGCGTGATACGTCATAATGACGTCACATCGTATCCAAGTCCGGTGAACTTAGCATCCTCCATAAATTATGGCTGACACCGTGGTGGAACGGATCGTAATGAGCACGTGCGCTCACGGACGACCCCATGCAGATAATCGATGAGAGATATTCACCACCATTTAACTGTAACTTAACAGCTTCACCAGCAAGACAACAGTTTAATGGTGAGAGAAAATGCTCTTTGCAACTGGTTGCATAAAAGATAAACTCCGCTCGGACGACCACCAACGCGACTAGCAACATATGTCCGTCGAACGTTGGCCAAAAAATGACCACTCGTAAGCGGTCACACGTATTGTGAGCTCCTTACTCGACTTTAAAAAGCATATGAAGAATGATTTAAAGCATTTCAACCTTCATTTGTCGCGAAATGAGTGATAGTGACATACAAAAAGTCATCAGATTTGTGGGCGAGTTTTCGATACCGTTATAACTCTTCCATCAAGGGAGGAAGTGTCGTTTTAGGACGAGTATGCAATACATCGCAGTGCATAGCAATAAACATTTATTTCTGAAGTAAAGAAAACAAACATTTTTATGAAGAACTTAACCAATCGGATGCCATTATCTGGTCTGAAACGTCAGCAAGCCACTTGGAAGTCCTATATTTCTTTAACTGTGCTGTGAACCACACTACGTATCTCAATACGTCACGTGATTGGTTTATTCCGTACATGCAAGGTCGGGGACTGCTCGTGCGAGTATGGTTGCAGCACGATGGAGCACCAGGCCAATTTGCTGTTGACGTTATAGAATATCTCAGTGAGCTATTTCCTGATAAATGGAATTTGTCTCCATCTTTGGAGTGGTCACCCCGAAATCCTGATCTATCGCCTTGCCAATGAAATGACACAATTTCAGAGACTTTACTGGTCTTATATAGATACGATTTTATGTGTATAGACTGAAGTGGCGAGTGAAAATTTTTACCAAGGCCGGATACCGAACCTGGGCCTCCTGCTTACTAGGCAGATGCAGCCACTAAGCAACATTGGCACAGTGGCTCACCCAACTGCACGGATTACCCTGGCACGCCTCCCTCCTCGATCCAATATCTCGCGTTCGATGCTGAAGTGTTATTCCAGAACATGGAGAGCCTCGGCAATTCTGTTCGTGTGTAAGGGAGAATTTAAAGTAGACTGTCGGGGGGGGGGGGGGGGGGCATTGAGAATTTGGATCGAGGAGCGAGGCACGCCAGGGCTACCGGTGCAGTTGTGTGAACCACTGTGCAATTGTGACTTAGTGGTGAACGCAAATGCCTAATAAACAGGAGGCCCAGGTTCGATTCCCAGCCTTAGTACAAATTTTCACTCTTCGCTTCAGTCTATACAGGGTGTTACAAAAGGTAATGCGGGAGTAGGTTCAATAATGAATAGGAAAATAGGAATGCGGGTAAGCTACTACAAACAGCATAGTGAACGCATTATTGTGACCAAGATAGATACGAAGCCCACGCTTACCACAGTAGTATAAGTTTATATGCCGACTAGCTCTGCAGATGAAGGAAACAAAAGAAAAATTCGGAGTAGGTATTAAAATCCATGGAGAAGAAATAAAAACGTTGAGGTTCGCCGATGACATTGTAATTCTGTCAGAGACAAGAAAGGACTTGGAAGAGCAGTTGAACGGAATGGACAGTGTCTTGAAAGGAGGGTATAAGATGAACATGAACAAAAGCAAAACGAGGATAATGGAATGTAGTCGAATTAAGTCGGGTGATGCTGAAGGAATTAGATTAGCAAATGAGACATTTAAAGTAATAAAGGAGTTTTTCTATTTGGGGAGCAAAATAACCGATGATGGTCGAAGTAGAGAGGTTATAAAATGTAGGCTGGCAATGGCAAGGAAAACATTTCTGAAGAAGAGAAATTTGTTAACATCGAGTATAGATTTAAGTGTCAGGAAGTTGTTAGTGAAAGTATTTGTATGGAGTGTAGCCATATATGGAAGTGAAACAAGGACGATAAATAGTTTAGACAAGAAGAGAATAGAAGCTTTCGAAATGTGGTGCTACAGAAGAATGCTGAAGATTTGATGGGTAGACCACATAACTAATGAGGAGGTATTGAATAGAATTGGGGAGAAGAGGAGTTTGTGGCACAACTTGACTAGAAGAAGGGATCGGTTGGTAGGACATGTTCTGAGGCATCAAGGGATCACCAATTTAGCATTGGAGGGCAGCGTGGAGGGTAAAAAACGTAGAGGGAGACCAAGAGATGAATACACTAAGCTGATTCAGAAGGATGTAGGTTGCAGTAGGTACTGGGAGATGAAGAAGCTTGTACAGGATAGAGTAGCATGGAGGGCTGCATCAAACCAGTCTCAGGACTGAAGACCACAACAACAACAACAAAAAGGTACGGCCAAACTTTCAGGAAACATTCCTCACACACAAAGAAAGAAAATATGTTATGTGGACATGCGTCCGGAAACGCTTACTTTCCATGTTAGAGCTCATTATATTACTTCTCTTCATCTTCAAATCACATTGATCATGGAATGGAAACACACAGCAACAGTACGTACCAGCATGACTTCAAACACTTTGTTACAGGAAATGTTCAAAATGTCCTCCGTTAGCGAGGATATATGCATCCACTCTCCGTCGCATGGAATCCCTGATGCGCTAATGCAGCCCTGGAGAATGGCGTATTGTATCACAGCCGTCCACAATACGAGCACGAAGAGTCTCTACGTTTGGTACCGGAGTTGCGTAGACAAGAGCTTTCAAATGCCCCCATATATGAAAGTCAAGAGGGTTGAGTTCAGGAGAGCGTGGAGGTCATGGAATTGGTCAGCCTCTACCAATCCATCGGTCACCGAATCTGTTGTTGAGAAGCGTACAAACACTTCGACTGAAATGTGCAGGAGCTCCATCGTGCATGAACCACATGTTGTGTCGTACTTGTAAAGGCACATGTTCTAGCAGCACAGGTAGAGTATCCCGTATGAAATCATGGCGGTGAATCGAGGAAGTACAGTGCATACTGACGAAACTGAAATGAGCTCTAACATGGAAATTAAGCGTTTCCGGACACATATCCACATGACGTCTTTTCTTTGTGTGTGAGGAATGTTTCCTGAAAGTTTGGCCGTACCTTTTTGTAACACCCTGTATACATTCTATCCTCTTGCAACAATGCATTATGGGGTTCATTAAACAGAAGGTTGGGGCCACACATTACGAGACAATAGACTACTTAAAGATGCTGTTTCTCTGTGTATTTCTAAGCCGCTAGCCCAGAAACCGAAAGGAGGTACGAGTTGCAGGTTGCCTATCCAACAGCTTCCAGGGGAAACAAATTTTATTTTCAATATTTCGCGTCATTACTGACATACTTTAAAAAAAATTAACACGCTCTCATAGTTCTAGCGTTTTTGTTTTGCATGTTCCTATTCTGGCTGCTATGCGTTTATTTATCGATTGTCATTTTTTATTTATAGCTCACTGGAGATAGCAAGTGGAACTGTTGACGCTATGACCGCTCCGGTCGCAGGTTCGAATCCTGCCTCAGGCATGGATGTGTGTGATGTCCTTAGGTTAGTTAGGTTTAAGTAGTTCTAAGTTCTAGGGGACTGATGACCACAGATGTTAAGTCCCATAGTGCTCAGAGCCATTTGAACCATTTTTTTGTGAAGTCCCATAGTGCTTAAAGCCAATATATTATTGATGACCAAAGTCTCTGTCATGTGTATTTGATGTGTTTATTAAACGCATCGAAAAACGCTACGAACTTTTGTATCTATCCAATATAATGTTACGTTAAAATTTTAATGCAATAAGACAAGTAGTTGAGTTATAAACTATTGTAAATGAGGGCGCGCAAATACGTGGAATTTATTTATCCATTATTTGAGAACGATAGCAGTTACCGACTTTCAACAAACTTCACACATCATTTCAAACCTTTATGAAACTTTTTCTCTCTGACACACCACCCCATAAAAAGATGAATGCAAAAAGGTTTATCACTTACTAACTTTCACTGTCCATGAACTAAAGCTTTAGCATCAGATATGAAGTTTTAATTTATTACGTCTCTACTACTGATTCTATTCACAACCCAGTTTTCAGGTTTTACCCACATATGCCACTGCATGTAGCTGCAAAATAACATCATCGTGATAATCGTGCGACACATAGTTGAGAAGATATGACGACAAACGCATTGAGACGCGTAAAAAACTTGCTTTTGCCGTAAACGAAGGGAGAATTATCCAGACTATATGGATCTAGTAGCGACTTCCAACAAACTTTATGTATAATTTCAAATCTTTTCTAATCTCTGTCTATCTGGCATCCTTGGTGTCATATACGAGGGTTGGAACTTAAGTAGTGGCAACTATTTATTCACAACTAATACGAAAGAGTTACATGTTTGCACCTGTTACTGTCCTTCAAAGTAGTCATCACCGCTGTGTAGAACCCGTTGCCAGCGATGTGGAAGGCGTATACCGTTAGCAGAGCCTGTTTTGTTGATGGTGCGAATGGAGCGTCTGCTGCCTGTCGAATCTCTGGAACAGTTGTGAAGCGAATGCCACGAAGTAGTGCCTTCATCTTCGGAATCAAATCAAAGTCACAAGGACTTAAGTCCGGGGAGTATGGTGGATGGTACAGTACTTCCCAGTCCTATAGACCGAACAGAGCAGCCACAGCTTGCGCTGTATGCGCCCGCGCTTTGTCGTGCAAAATGATGGGTGAGTTGTGCAGAAAGTGTCACCGCTTCCTTCGCAAAGCTGGTCGCAGGCGATGCTCCAAAAACGAACAGTAATACTGTGCATTGACGGTCTGCCGTGGAGGAACGTAATGCGTTAGGATAACACCATCACAGTCGTACGCAAGAATCACCATAACTTTAGACCGCTCCATTCACACCGTCAACAGAACAGGCTATGCTAACGGTATACTACGCCTTCCACATCGCCGGCAACGAGTTCTACACAACGCTGGTGACTACTTTGAAGGACAGTAACAGATACAAACATATATCGGTTGTGAATAAATAGTTGCCACTATTTTAGTTCCAACCCTCGTATTTAGCAGATTTAGTCATTTGCAATTAGGCATTTGAAACTGCTTCATTCATGGATCTTTGATTCTTTAAACAACCGAGGTTTACTGGTTTGAATCAAATGCTGATAAAGTGTTTCCCTGTGGTTTACTAGATTAATGGTTGCATGTGGTCTTGTAAAAGCCGAAAGTAACAGTAGACTGCACTAGACGTGATGAATTAGAAATCACGTCCAGTCTACTAGATTTAAATTTCCTCTGGTTTCCGTAATTCACTCTAGTGATTCATCTCTCTTAATCTCGACACCGACAATATACGGGTACTAAATTCTATCCTTCCACCGTTCTATTATGTTAGTCGAAACATGCTGTTATTCTTATCCACCGCAATGCTCTCAAAGACATTTCGATACCGGGAAGAAGCTCGCTGCAGATATTTCACTCAAGAAAATTCAATGTGCGCTTAATTCCAGTTATTCCTTCTATCGACCTGAGGAAAGACTTTCGCGGTCATTATCGGTTTAGGCAGAGTAAGACGCGACTGAATACGTATGTGCTATCCCTCATTAAAGGTCCCAGATACCAGAATTGACTCACATTAGTGCAATAAACTTATTACCAGTAAACATTCTTACTGTTAACATAACAGTAGATTTTAGTAAGTTACTCCCGTTCCGCTCATCTCCGCGCAAAAAACTGCATGCTGTAATTGATTGCTTCTATGTTTCATTGGGAGAGAATGAGTTGTCAGGCCACCTAACTAACGCACGCATTGCCAGCACGGGATGCAGCGACCAGATAAACCGTGAAAGCTCATACATTTGATTTCTTTTGCTAATTTCTCCAAACAGAAATCTGCGAAAATTAGAGTTTGTAACATCAGTATGAGATAAACTTAAACACTGAAACAAAACTTGTACTAAATATCAACCACTGGCCCGCGGCAACATGTTAGAGTTTTAAAGCACCGTGCGATGCTATCGTCAGAGTAGAGTGAGTTGGATCTGTACTGTTTATTGTAAGCTCATTGCCCGAGTGTGGGATCCAAAGCACAACCGAGAAAGCTAAAACATTTCGCTAGGAAAGGAAGAAGGAAGGAAGATTAGAGTTAATGTCCCGTCGACAGCGAGATCATCAGAGACAGAGGTCAAGCTCGGATCACGAAAGAAAGTGGACGGAAATCGACTATGTTCCTTTCAAAGGAACCATCCCTGCGTTTACCTGGAGCAATTTAGGGAGATCAATGAAGACCTAAGTCCGCAGGGCCGGACTGGAATTTGAACCGTCGAACTCCCGAATGCGAATTTAATATGCTAACTACTTCGGCACCTCGGTCGATGGTGGGAAAGTCAAAGCCACATCGATATATGCAAAGACGGAAGTTATTCGGTGACATCAATGACCTTCATACCAGACCAAAAAATGTAAATATACGGGCTCGTGCAATTAGCGGAACACATCTTAACTTTTAACCAATGCCAGATCAGACGCCTTCCGTCCTCCCCCCTTCTTTTGCTAGAGTGCTTGGTCAGTCAATTTTATTCCATTTACGTAGTTGTTTATTTGGAAAAAGAGACTAATAAAAGTGGACTACAGAATTTGATAATCGCATAGTATTCAGTTTTCATCTCTAGTAGAACTGCAATTGAAATATTATCAGTGTTCGGTAAGTAGGAATTAACAGAATATTTGTATTTCTTTCAAAGTTTGATGAGAATGAAGTGCAGAAACATTGTGAAACACAATGAAAGAGATCTAAGCTACAGATGTTCGCTGTATCAGTAATACTGTCAAATATGCTCGTACCAACACAAAAAACGCTGTGCTCCGAGCATAACAGATCAAAACTTTTTTTCACAAGAAACTCCGTGTTTCGTGCATAACAGATAAATACTTTTTTTCATTTCGTCACAGTATAATTGAGTTGCAATACTTCTCAAAAGTCGCCATTGTCAAGTAATACCACCTGTCAACGGCTAGGAAGTGACTGGTCGAAACTTCGTGACATTTAACCAGCTGACGCGGGTGAAAGGCAGAGAACATTCTGTCCGATCTCACCCACACATTCCCATGTAGCTCAACGTCGCGCCTCTGTCACATCCGAACGCTCCAAAATCTGGGTACTGCGCGATTCGACCACCTGGCCAAACGGAGACCCACAATGGGGTCCCTTTCAAACTCTGTCAGCTGCTGATAACGCTGTCTCATTCGAGTTCGCGGCATCTCCGTCTCTTTCACAGTGATGGTTCAACACCTGATGCTTTCACGTCCCTAATATGCCCTTACAGGCCTGGTAACAAAACTAAACACTAGTGCACGCTGATGGCCATTCTACCTGTCACAGAGCGTTGTAACTAAACTCATGCTCATAAATTAACGATAATTGTAGAACGTGGTGCCACACAACGTGGCACTACACAAAACTGGCGCTAATAGCATAAGCACATAGGGAACACACACGACACAGATCTGTAAGTCCACGGAATTGGTGATAAGTTGAGAAAACCGTCCCGAAACACATGTGCTACAAAATGCCACTGTTTGCTGCGCATGTACCCGATATCAATATGGGATATGATCACCATGCACACGTATACAGGACGCATAATGGGTTGGCATACTCTGGATCAGGTGGTCGAGCAACTGCTGGGGAAAAGCCTCCCATTTTCCACCAGTGCCTTTCGGAGCTCCTGAAGTGTCGTAGTGGTTTGAAGACGTGCAGCGATAAGTCGACCGAGAGTATCCCAAATGTGCTCGATGAGGTTTAGGTCTGGAGAACAGGCGGGCCACTTCATTTGACAGATATCTTCTGTTTCAAGGTACTCCTCCACGATGGCAGCTCGATGGGGCCGTGCGTTATTATCCATCAGGAGGAAGGTCGGACCAACTGCACCCTTGAAAGGCGGACATACTGGTACAAAGTGACGTCCTGATACACCTGACCTCTTTCAAAGACATGCAGGGGTGTACGTGCACCAATCATAATCCCACCCCAAACCATCAAACCACGACCTCCATATAGGTCCCTTTCAAGGACATTATGGGGTTGGTATCTGGTTCCTGGTCCACGCCGATGAAAACCCGGCGAAAATCACTGTTCAGACTATACCTGGACTCGTCCATGAACATAACCCGGGACCACTGTTCCAATGACCATGTACTGTGTTCCTGACACCAGGCTTTACGGGCTCTCCTGTGACCAGGGTGAGTGGAATGCACTTTGTGTGTGTGGAGACAACTGTTCCAGTGGCTGCGGTAAGGTCCCGAGCAAGGCTACTTGGAGTACTCCGTGGCAGTGTGCGGGAACTGATGGTGAGATATTGGTCTTCAAGTGGTGTTGTACGATGTGGACGTCCCGTATTGTAGCGCCTGGACCCATTTCCTGTCTGCTGGAATCGTTCCCATAATCGTGAGATCACACTTTGTGGCATACGGAGGACCGTGCTACGACCTACTGTGTTTGACCAGCCTCCAGTCGCCCTAGTATTGTACACCTCGTACCTCTGCGTATATGGACTGCTGCCAGCGCCACCGTGCGACGGCCGCAGGTTAAAAGCATCGCATGGTCATAACCCGAGATGATTTAAACACGCAAACCGCCCACCAGAACTTTGTTTCACCATGTATCACCATTATCCTTAATTTATGAGCATGAGTGTGTAATCATTGACATACCTGCGGATTGTGTATACGAATGCATATATTGAGACCCGAACTTGTTTTCTGAGTGATTCACTTGTTTTACCAGACAGTGTATAGGGTCGCATATGTTTTATTTATGTTGATTAGTACTGTGTTTTTAGCACCTCAACCACTTAAAAGTGAGTTAAAATTCGAAATTTTAATGGCGGGAATTATAACAAACAGTGCAATGGATGGCGAAATTGTTATTATTTAAAGAATTTAGAGTCGCGCATCTCGGATCGTAATAGGTCGATACAGAGCATACGAAGCTGTAACAGAGATGCCTGGGTAACTCAGATGGAAACTTTTGAAGAACAGATGACATTGTTCTCAGGTTAGCCTGTTGGGTAAATTTAGAGAACGTCTTTGAGGAAGGCGGTGCGACTGTTTTACTACCAACACGGCATATTTCGCAAAACGGTTTTGAGAGTAAGAGGAATTGCCTGAACGCGATAAAAAATTGCTAATATTGGTACGAAGTGCTCTCCGCATTCCACTCTAAAGCAGCTTGCGCAGTATTTATGTGGATATAGAAGGATATAAATCTGAAGCCATGGGTGTGTAGCTCTCACAGAAGCTCCCTCTGAACGATGGTATCGTCCGGGAAAAATACCTGTCTTAACAAGAGTTCCACTTTTAAATCTTACTGGCAGACTGGGAGACTGGCGATTCGTTGAAGACTGTGAGCCAGATTGCGACACCGACAGTTACCATTTCAACCGAGTAAGAAATTCCTTCTTTCACATTCTGTATTTCAAACCAGCCCACTACGAATAGCGAGGCACAGTGTGGCTGTTTGTCTATTACATAAACTCTCTCTGGTTTCGCTCAGCACCTGACCGTTCCGGTTTAGCTGCCAAAGAGTTGCGCCAGCAGAACGACGTGTTTGTGTTTCAAGGGTGCGCATAAAGTTTCTACACGCGAGAGGTGCAGAAGTTACAAAGAATGGGGAACGAGTTTGACTGGAGCCATTCGCTTCTACGGAATACTCTGTAAGTTTCAAATTTCGTACAGTAAAAATATATTTTTTAAAATTGCGACACGTGTCAAAACTTTAAGAATATATCACGTTAGGGATGTATGAGTCCTAACACACTGATTTCGCACAGAGAGATAAGCTCAAGTACTATGGTATGAATGGGACAGTGCTCAAATGGTTTAAATCATACCTAACTGGAAGAGTGCAGAAAGTTGAAAGAAATAGTTCACATAATATGCAAAAAACTGGTGATTTCTCAAACTGGGGTGCAAGGTTCGGTCTTGGGTCCTCTGCTGTTCTTAATATATATTAATGACGCCATTCTATATTCACGAAGATGCAAAGCTGGTACTTTTTGCCGATGATACAAGTATAGCTATCATACCCAACAGACAAGAATTAACTGGTGAAATTGTAAACGATGTTTTTCAGAAAATCATTAAGTGGTTCTCTGCAAATGGGCTCTCATTAAACTTTGACAAAACACAGTATATACAGTTTCACACAGTAAATGGAATGACACCATTAATAAATATAGACTTCGATCAGAAATCGGTAGCTAAGGTAGAATATTCAAAATTTCTAGGTGTATGCATTGATGACGGCTTGAACTGGAAAAAAAACACTGAGGATCTGTTGAAACGTTTGAGTTCAGCTACTTATGCTATTAGGGTCATTGCAAATTTTGGCGACATACATCTCAGTAAATTAGCTTACCACGCCTATTTTCATTCTCTGCTTTCGTTTGGCATCATATTCTGGGATAACTCATCATTGAGTAAAAGAGTGTTCATTGCACAAAAGCGTGCAATCAGAATAATTGCTGGAGCTCATCCAAGATCATCCTGCAGACACTTATTTAAAGAACTAGAGATCTTCACTGTAGCCTCACAATATATATATTCACTTATGAAATTTGTTATTAACAATCCGAACGAATTCAAAAGTAATAGCAGTGTACATGGCTACAACACTAGGAGAAAGGATGATCTTCATTACTCAAGGTTAAATCTAACTTTGGCTCAGAAGGGGATAAATTATGCTGCTACAAAAGTCTTTGGTCACTTACCTAATAGCACCAAAAGTCTGACACATAGCCATGTAGCATTTTAAAGGAAATTAAAAGAATTTTTTAATGGCAACTCCTTCTACTCATTAGATGAATTTTTGGATATAGTAAGTGGGTAATTTCCACAACCCCCCCCCCAAAAAAAAATTAAAAATATTAAGTGTCATGTAATATTTTGTGTAATGTAATATCTTGTATAGACACCTTTTATTAACCTGACACGTTCCACATCATTACGAAGAGTCGTATTCATGATCTATGGAACAAGTACTAATCTAATCTAATCTAGACGCTCTTGTGGCGATACTGTAGTGACCTATTGTTCAGCAACTCTACTTGTCGCATGCAACGCGATATGTACGTCACGAAGAATTTATACTTGCTGTTCTACCGGTAGATGCTAGCCATGACCCGCAGCCGGATGGAATTAGCTGTAGACAGTACATATTTTGCTGCTGAGGACATATGTTGGCACTTTTCCGTTTCTTCTCGTCCACCTTCCTCTTCCTTTCCTTTGTTTCTTCTTTTTCTCTCTCTCTCTTTTCTCCATGTGAGCCGTGCCGGCTCTCATCGATCAAAGGATCGCTAGATCGCGGTAACTGGGCACGATCTTTTGTGTTTTCCCGCATGAGGAGCTTTGGTTGGCAAGAAGGTGGAAAAGTTAGAATTTGCGGGGCGCGAGGCCGGTTTACCTCCGCTGTCTGGGGCGTATAGTAAACGGCTTTTGCGAACCTCATCCCGCAAAGACGGTGTTTTGGGTTGGTTGTGTTGGCGGCGGGACTCTGGAAATTTGCCTGTGCGGAGCATATGGAGATTTTGAGTGCCACTTCCTACCGATTCACCGAAATATTTGATGAAACTTTTTCTGTGGCTCCGGGTGCTTGCTTTTGTTAGAGCCGCAGCGCTGCGACTTGTTTCTCCTTCCGGGAAACTCTGCTGTGGTTGCTGTTTATTGGTGTTCTCTCCGAAAGAACTGAAGTTTACCTTGCGGAAAACAACTCTGCTTCATTACAGACGTCAGTCGCAACAGTTTGTGAACTGTGTGCAAGTTGCATAGTCTATGTTACAGAGCTAGTGGAGTTACGATACTCAGAACTGCCTGTTTAAATTGGTCATATTTCTAGTGGCTTACCGTGGACCATGTTGAGGACTGAACTGTGTGTTGCTCTTCCTTTTAAATACTGTGAAGTCTAATTTAATCAGAGTGCCTTTTCACTGTAATCATTACTGTTAAGCATTTGCAAGACATTTTAGTGGAGTCAATCTAATTTAATCATAGTGTCTTCTCATTGTATACATTTCGGTTAAAGATTTGAAAAAGATTTTGGTGGGGTTGTTAGTTGACCCTCTCTGAGACTTTCGATGGTAAATTCTGCCGAAATAAGAATGTACTTTTCCACAGTGGTTGTTACGGGCAATCTGGTAAACCAAGTTTGACATCTGAGATTCGGTTGCTTGGTTGTTTGAGATAGTGGATTTTACGTTGGCAACAGCTGCCCGATTCATTACTTACCGCTACTGTCTTACTGGGAAACATGTTATAAAGCAGCGAATTTGATATTTCTTCCATTTCAAAATAGTGTAGTATCTGTTCCTGCTGCATAATTGGTACAAGTGACTGTTTGCCAATCAATTTTGGGGGCACGTAAGCCTTACTGCTTTTTTCATTCTTATACTCAGAGTACTATCGAGCTGTTAAGTACTTCGTAGCTTATAACCTTATTCGCTGATTGGACAGATGTTCGTTTGTTTTTTATTTATGTTTGGCTCATAAATTGTAATAATACTGAAATATGTGCCGCCGTTTGTAAAGCGGTGAACTGTTACTAGATTTCTAGTGTTACTTCTTAGTCTGTTGTAGTTCACGTTGTACAGGACCTGACCGATCCACCAGCACACCCCTGCGTGAGGAGTTCACAGCGCCCACGCTGCGCGCCTCGTTATCCCGCCTAACACGGGGCTGAATTGCTCAAATGGTTCAAATGGCTCTGAGCACTATGGGGCTTAACATCTGAGGTGATCAGTCCCTTAGAACTACTTAAACCTAACTAACCTAAGGGCATCACACACTTCCGTGCTCGAGGCAGGATTCGAACCTGCCACCGTAACAGTCGCGCGGTTCCGGACTGAAGCGCCTAGAACCGCTCGGTCACAGAGGCCGGCTGCTGAATTGTATATGTATAACTTCTCTGATCCTGAACGTATGCCACCAACGCACGTGATGCGTCGCTCGTGTTGCTATTGTTGTTACCTGATTTGCTGCAGTCATTTAAAATACGATATTTAATACCCAATTGAAAAATTTTGTGAATGTTAAGGTTTTGATTGTTAATATGCAGCTTGGCTGACTTCAGATATCTGTTAATGTCTGACAAATTGCTTGGTATCTTAATTTTTTAAAACATCTTTTGATGACGTCAATCACTAATCTCATTTGCTCGTTATTCTTTGGCAAGCAGTGTAATTTCTTACTTGTTTTTTAAAAGCTATTTTACTGACGTCATAAGGTTGTTGAATTTTATTTAAATAAAATATTATGCATGTTTTCAACTGTGAACGCTGCTTTCTTGCCTTCTGGCTCAGCCCTACCGCTCAACAGCGTATTAAGCTGCTTTAGGGTAACTGCGCTCAGTTCACCGTCTTTCCTTTCCTCCGTTTTTCATCAGTCTCTTTTCTTCCTTTCCCTTCTCTTCCTCTTTGTTTATATTATACCTCTTTCCTGAAATTCAATTTTCTCCCTCTTTCTGTGTGTGATTTCTGTCTCCACTCTCTCCCTCTCTCCCTCTTTCCCCTCCTTCACTACCTCATTCCTTCCTTTTTCTTTCTCTCTCTCTCTTTCTCCTTCTGTATATGTTGTCTCTCCCTCTCTCTCATTTGCTCCGCTCTGCCCTATAATCCTCTATTCTCTCTCTCTCTCTCTCTCTGTCTCTGTCTCTCTCTCTCCCTCCCTCACTCTCTCCCACTCTCTCTCTCTCTTTCCCTCTCTCTCTCTCCCTCCCCTGTCATTGCGTATCTGTTATACCCAGTGTTCCCAAGTATCTGCATCATGCATCAGTTCTTGTTGTTTCGTGGTAAGTTCTCATTCATACTGATTCCCATATTTGCTAGTTGTAGATACCACCAACTTTGTAGTAGTGACTTAGTGTGCACTTCATTCCCCAACAGTTCTGTAACTCGATTCTGTTGCGTAACGTTCTTTGTTCTACGCCATCAATCTTTCAAGTGATTTGTAGCTGTCCTCCATATTTTCCTATCTTGTGCTCATCTTTTCATCCCTATGTAACTACTACCTCCAGATTCCTTGTAATCTATTTGGCATATTGCAGTTTTCGTCAGCACCTACTACTAATTTTCCTTCTACTGCTCCTTCCGGCGTGAAGTAGACTCTACCCGGATGCCATAGCTGATGTTCCACTGACTTCCCCCTTCCCCTGGTAAAGCTCCTCCATAGATTTCTTGTCTCACTTATTGTTTTCAGAACATTACTTCCTACTTTATCAGTCCCATTCAGTTTTAATTTTCTTAGGTACAGTTACACTTCAAACGCTTCCAGTTTCTTCTTCTCATCGGTTCTGATTTTCACTTTTCACTTCGTGCAATTCAGTAATCCAGACGTACATTTTTCTTAACTTCTTCCTCATTTCAGTTTCAATATCGGATACCATTAGAGCTCTCTTACAGAATAAAGCTTTGTTCGCCTGTGCCACTAAATGGTTCAAATGGTTCTGAGCACTATGGGGCTTAACTTCTGAGGTCATCAGTCCCCTAGAACTTACAAATACTTAAACCTAACTAACCTAAGGACATCACACACATCCATGCCCGAGGCAGAATTCGAACCTGCGACTGTAGCGGTCGCGCTGTTCCTGACTGTAGCGCCTAGAACCACTCGGCCACCCCGGCCGGCGGTTGTTGCATTAAACTTCGTACGGTATGTGTCAACTGAACTTTGAGCATCCTTCTGTGTTTCCAGTGCTTCGTTCTCTGTTTTCCCCGATATTCGTGCCCCATTTTCGTACAGTCTTCCAAGCTTGGTAGCGCCGTGGTAAGCCATCGCACTAGCATTTTAGACACCGAAGTTGATGTCGCCAACCAACCTCCCTTACGTAATGTTGTCACCATAAAGGCCCTTTTACACGATAGAGTTCCTTGCCTCTGCTGACTGCTCGAGACAAGTGAGTCTGCTATAGCGCCTCTGGTGTTTTATTCCTGTTCTGAGAATCGTCTGTGTCGAGTGGTCGTTTTCGTTTAGACGTCAGCGCTAAAACTGATCGTGCTGCGAAAGCTTCTGCTGTGCGCTTTGGCATCTGAACGGTGAAGGTGAGGTTATGACGGACCACCCTTTTTATGAAAAAACGAAATATAGTAACAAGCAAGCAATGAAAACAGCGTTTATTAGTGATCAAAGCAAAATTCAAAGCGGGTGTATTGTCAAAAGTCGTGCGGTAAATTCCCTACACTCCTGAGATCTCAAAAACAGGTAAAAATATTTTGCAAATTAATTTTATTTTACTTTTATATCTTACGATATGGCAAGTATCAGTCTTGTTCATGCTATACGTACTTCAAGTTGTACATACATTATGATAGCACAAGTGGCATATCATTGTAATGCTTCGACTTTCTTGTGGCATGTTTTTATTTAAATTTTACGTATTAGAGGTATTCATTATTATGTTTTGATTTTAGACTGTATCGGTCAAAGAATTTTGTGAGTATTTTACACCATACTGTGTAGTCCTAATGTGACGGAGCGGTTTAAACATTCTATGATGAAACTACCACTGCCCAGTTTTATGGGTACGTAATTTTTGTCACTGAGCTGTTGTGTATGGTTGTGTGTGACCTACTACGTGTTTTATATGACTGTAAGCCTGTAACCTCAAAACATGTTCTTTTTATAGATCTGAAGATGGCAATACATATGCAGAAACTAGTGATCCAGTAACTGCATAAACACAGCGATCTTGACAAAAAAACTGGTTTTCAAAATATATATATTTGCGTGCTCGAGAAAATATATAGTTGTAGAAAAATCAAACAATATCTAGAACGCAGTAAATTGCTGCTTATTACTTTACACTTTGTATCATGTTTACTTGACAAATGAGAAATAACAACAAAAATTGTTTTTCTCGACAAATGCTGCTGACTTTCTCACTGTTGAATTACTTTTCATCAAAACATGCTTGTCTATTTACGTTTTTGTTTATGCATGCTGTAAGCTTTTTTCTATAAAGCGTAATTATACTTTTTGGTGTCCCAATATTTCGTCTCTCTTGTAGGAGAACACTAGTAGGAAAAATGACAGGACATCGTGCTAACTTTTCAGTATGTCATGAATACAAAGCAAACAACACAATGAAGATTGACATGAAGCACAAAATCCATTTCTATAACAGGAGTGAGCTCGCCCATTATATGAGATTTGGAACTTTAATAGTGACAACTATTTATTTACAGCTCGTATAAAATAGATACGTGTTTCAAACTTTTAATGACCTTCGGAGCAGTCACCAGCGTTGTGTATAACCCGTTGCCAGCGATGTGGAAGTCGTATGACACTCTTTGCAGTGCCAGTTGTGTTGACAGTTCGAGTAGCGCTGGCTATTGCCCGACGAATTTGTAGCAGTTCTGAAGCGAATGCCGTGATGTGTTTCCATCAGTTTAGAAATCGAGTTGAACTTATGAGGGCTTAAGTCAGGGGAGTGCAGTAGGTGGTATAGCACTTAGCAGCCCCATCAGTCAAACAAATCAGTAACAGCTTGCACTGTACGTGCTTGAGTATTGTCCTGCAAAATAATGGTCAGGTCCTGCAGAAAGTGTCATCACTTCTGTCTCTAGGCTGGTCGTAGGTTGTGTTCCAAAACTGACTCCGGAGGACGACGTTTCGTTTACTCATCAGCCCTCTCAGATTTAGGTTTTCTGTGATTACTCTAAATTGCTTACGGCAAAAGCCACGATGGTTCCTTTGAATAGGGCACGACACGAATCCTACCCCATCCTTCTGTAATCCGAGCTTGTGCTCCATTTCGAAGTGCCTCATAGTCGACAGGATGTTAAACATTAATCTTCCTTCCTCTTTCTTCCTTCACAGTTGTGGCGTGAATTAGCGGTTCATGGCACAGTTCATGTTCCATCTCGTTTGCCAGTTGGCGCCAGTTCTGTTGGTGTATTCCTGCCGTGGCGGAGCACATGCAATAGCCGAGCCCAGCGCCAAGACGATGCAATGGGCGGCCAAGAGTGACATCTGAGAGTGTCTGGTGGGGGGCATGGTAGCGACAACAACCTGGAGCCAGGGCCTGGGGCCATGGCCAGCAGTGGCTTCGTGAGCGGCGCCCAGCCATGAATGGCGTTCCGGCCAGTGTTGTTTACGTCCCAGAATGGCTGGTTCAGGAAATTGGCTTGGGAATAGCACCGCTTCGGAAGACGGATGGTGGCTGGCTACTGACAGGTGATGATATCGATACAGTGTGTGTGGAGGACAGGTCATCCGCTATGATCATGGGGAGTGGATGCCAAAGGATAGCACAACAAGAGAGCAACTGGGATGGATGCCAGCTGGACAAGACAGACCAACCAGTTGGAGTGGCTAGCAGGGGGCAGCCTGGTAGAATCTGGGCTTCAGACAGTAAGGACTTAGTATCGACACCAGGCATTGGCCCCTGTACTAGGTGACTGGACAGTGGCTAGCTTCTTTGCCCCCCCCCCCTCCCGCCTGACACAAGACGAGTGTGACCCCTATGTTTGTGTGGTAGAGTAATGGTGGTGTAGGCGTACGTGGAGAACTTGTTTCCGTGTTTCCGCAGCAATCGCCGACATAGTGTAGCTGAGGCTAAGGGGAACCAGCCCGCATTCGCCGACGCAGATCGCCTAAAACCCAACCGCAGACTGGTCGGCTCACCAGACCTCGACACAAGTCCGCCGGGCGGATTCGTGTCTTGGACTAGGCGCCCCTTCCCAATCTGGATTATTATGTGCTTTTCCAATATTGTGTAGAATGGTTTTGGGTGATGAAACTGAACTGTTGATTAGCTGACTATGTGTGTCAGCTTTAGTTTTTTTCCCTAGCTACAGACTAGCCTTTTTATTTTTCGTGTCATTCCTTCCAGCTTGTATAATTGTAGGGTTGCCTGTTGTTGTGCCCTCTGTATTATTGCAAAGGTACGTTTATTTTAAGGGGCAATAATTTTACAGTGTGGGCATATATTACATATTAAATTATTATGTATTTTTTGGACTGAGCTTTGGTAAAGTTTCTTGTCTTTTTGTGTTGTTCCTGCGCTCTGATTTGCTGAATTACGTTGTTAATAAATGTGTTTGAAACTTGTCAGGAATTTAAACGTACACAAGCTGCAGCATCTTTCCACTCCCATCGGTTCCTGCACCGCAAAGTTAAATAAAAGTGAGGGTGCTAAATTATTAAAACTACTGGACCCCATACGATGCAGTCAACGCCAGGCAAGAGAGACTGGACTGATCCCTTTACAGGTGGGTTGTCAACATGCAATAAGCATAATAATTTTTTTAATAAAGCAGAAGTATCATTCATGCCTGGGTGCATGCTTCAGATAGCGTAATGGTTAAGGCGGCTGTCCGCTGAAAAGCAAGAAATCCGGATTCGGATCTCACTCTGGCATGATATGCTCCGGACATAATAAATTTACCTCCCCATGAACCATGGACCTTGCCGTTGGTGGGGAGGCTTGCGTGCCTCAGCGATACAGATAGCCGTACCGTAGGTGCAACCACAACAGAGGGGTATCTGTTGAGAGGCCAGACAAACGTGTGGTTCCTGAAGAGGGGCAGCAGCCTTTTCAGTAGTTGCAAGGGCAACAGTCTGGATGATTGACTGATCTGGCCTTGTAACAATAACCAAAACGGCCTTGCTGTGCTGGTACTGCGAACGGCTGAAAGCAAGGGGAAACTACGGCCGTAATTTTTCCCGAGGGCATGCAGCTTTACTGTATGATTAAATGATGATGGCGTCCTCTTGGGTAAAATATTCCGGAGGTAAAATAGTCCCCCATTCGGATCTCCGGGCGGGGACTACTCAAGAGGATGTCGTTATCAGGAGAAAGAAAACTGACATTCTACGGATAGGAGCGTGGAATGTCAGATCCCTTAATCGGGCAGGTAGGTTAGAAAATTTAAAAAGGGAAATGGATAGGTTGAAGTTAGATATAGTGGGAATTAGTGAAGTTCGGTGGCAGGAGGAACAAGACTTTTGGTCAGGTGAATATAGGGTTATAAATACAAAATCAAATAGGGGTAATGCAGGAGTAGGCTTAATAATGAATAGGAAAATAGGAATGCGGGTAAGCTACTACAAACAGCATAGTGAACGCATTATTGTGGTCAAGATAGACACGAAGCCCACACCTACTACAGTAGTACAAGTTTATATGCCAACTAGCTCTGCAGATGACGAAGAAATTGAAGAAATGTATGATGAAATAAAAGAAATTATTCAGATAGTGAAGGGAGATGAAAATTTAATAGTCATGGGTGACTGGAATTCGAGTGTAGGAAAAGGGAGAGAAGGAAACGTAGTAGGTGAATATGGATTGGGGCTAAGAAATGAAAGAGGAAGCCGCCTGATAGAATTTTGCACAGAGCACAACTTAATCATAGCTAACACTTGGTTTAAGAATCATGATAGAAGGTTGTATACATGGAAGAACCCTGGAGGTACTAAACGGTATCAGATAGATTATATAATGGTAAGACAGAGATTTAGGAACCAGGTTTTAAATTGTAAGACATTTCCAGGGGCAGATGTGGACTCTGACCACAATCTATTGGTTATGACCTGTAGATTAAAACTGAAGAAACTGCAAAAAGGTGGGAATTTAAGGAGATGGGACCTGGATAAACTGAAAGAACCAGAGGTTGTACAGAGTTTCAGGGAGAGCATTAGGGAACAACTGACAGGAATGGGGGAAAGAAATACAGTAGAAGAAGAATGGGTAGCTTTGAGGGATGAAGTAGTGAAGGCAGCAGAGGATCAAGTAGGTAAAAAGATGAGGGCTAGTAGAAATCCTTGGGTAACAGAAGAAATATTGAATTTAATTGATGAAAGGAGAAAATATAAAAATGCAGTAAATGAAGCAGGCAAAAAAGAATACAAACGACTCAAAAATGAGATCGACAGGAAGTGCAAAATGGCTAAGCAGAGATGGCTAGAGGACAAATGTAAGGATGTAGAGGCTTATCTCACTAGGGGTAAGATAGATACTGCCTACAGGAAAATTAAAGAGACCTTTGGAGATAAGAGAAACACTTGTATGAACATAAAGAGCTCAGATGGAAACCCAGTTCTAAGCAAAGAAGGGAAAGCAGAAAGGTGGAAGGAGTATATAGAGGGTCTATACAAGGGCGATGCACTTGAGGACAATATTATGGAAATGGAAGAGGATGTAGATGAAGATGAAATGGGAGATACGATACTGCGTGAAGAGTTCGACAGAGCACTGAAAGACCTGAGTCGAAATAAGGCCCCCGGAGTAGACAACATTCCATTGGAACTACTGACGGCTTTGGGAGAGCCAGTCCTGACAAAACTCTACCATCTGGTGAGCAAAATGTATGAAACAGGCGAGATACCCTTAGACTTCAAGAAGAATATAATAATTCCAATCCCAAAGAAAGCAGGTGTTGACAGATGTGAAAATTATCGAACAATCAGTTTAATAAGCCACAGCTGCAAAGTACTAACACGAATTCTTTACAGACGAATGGAAAAACTAGTAGAAGCCGACCTCGGGGAAGATCAGTTTGGATTCCGTAGAAATACTGGAACACGTGAGGCAATACTGACCTTACGACTTATCTTAGAAGAAAGATTAAGGAAAGGCAAACCTACGTTTCTAGCATTTGTAGACTTAGAGAAAGCTTTTGACAATGTTGACTGGAATACTCTCTTTCAAATTCCGAAGGTGGCAGGGGTAAAATACAGGGAGCGAAAGGCTATTTACAATTTGTACAGAAACCAGATGGCAGTTATAAGAGTCGAGGGACATGAAAGGGAAGCAGTGGTTGGGAAGGGAGTAAGACAGGGTTGTAGCCTCTCCCCGATGTTATTCAATCTGTATATTGAGCAAGCAGTAAAGGAAACAAAAGAAAAATTTGGAGTAGGTATTAAAATCCATGGAGAAGAAATAAAAACTTTGAGGTTCGCCGATGACATTGTAATTCTGTCAGAGACAGCAAAGGACTTGGAAGAGCAGTTGAACGGAATGGATGGTGTCTTGAAGGGAGGATATAAGATGAACATCAACAAAAGCAAAACAAGGATAATGGAATGTAGTCTAATTAAGTCGGGTGATGCTGAGGGAATTAGATTAGGAAATGAGACACTTAAAGTAGTAAAGGAGTTTTGCTATTTGGGGAGCAAAATAACTGATGATGGTCGAAGTAGAGAGGATATTAAATGTAGACTGGCAATGGCAAGGAAAGCGTTTCTGAAGAAGAGAAATTTGTTAACATCGAGTATAGATTTAAGTGTCAGGAAGTCATTTCTGAAAGTATTTGTATGGAGTGTAGCCATGTATGGAAGTGAAACATGGACGGTAAATAGTTTGGACAAGAAGAGAATAGAAGCTTTTGAAATGTGGTGCTACAGAAGAATGCTGAAGATTAGATGGGTAGATCACATAACTAATAAGGAAGTATTGAATAGGATTGGGGAGAAGAGAAGTTTGTGGCACAACTTGACCAGAAGAAGGGATCGGTTGGTAGGACATGTTCTGAGGCATCAAGGGATCACCAATTTAGTATTGGAGGGCAGTGTGGAGGGTAAAAATCGTAGGGGGAGACCAAGAGATGAATATACTAAGCAGATTCAGAAGGATGTAGGTTGCAGTAGGTACTGGGAGATGAAGAAGCTTGCAGAGGATAGAGTAGCATGGAGAGCTGCATCAAACCAGTCTCAGGACTGAAGACCACAACAACAACATAATAAATTTCTTTAGATGTATTCACAGTTGCGAATAAGGACAACCGTCAAGTTGTAGAAGGGAATGACAACAATGAAAATTCGTGCCGGACCGGAACTCGAACCCCAGATTTCCCGCTAATCGCGAGCGGCCGCCTTACCATTTGGCTATCCGCGTACGACTCACAGCCAAACCCAAACTCCCATACGTCGCCAACCATACGTCTACAGCCTGAACTCGTACATCCATTATGTATACGGGTGAGACATTTCACTTAAAAGTTCCTTGCCAATTGTTGGCGAGCATGTCCAAAGGAACTTTCCATCATACTTCGGAATATTAACACAGGCACTGCAATATCGTAATAAACCTCCTGTTAAAGGGAAGCAGCGACAAATACCATTAAAAGAAAAAGACCGAGAGATATGACGCAGTTGTTAGCACACTGGACTCGCATTCTGGAGAACACCCGCCAGAGTGGCCGAGAGCGCTGACACGCTGCTTCCTGGACTCGGCTAGGCGCGCCGGCCCGGGGGATTAACGACGAGGGCCCATGTGCCGGCCAGCCTGGATGTGGTTTTTAGGCGGTTTTTTGCATCCCACTAGGTGAATACCGGGCTGGTCCCCACGTTCCGCCACAGCTACACGCGTCGCAGACATTGGAAACACGTCCGCACGGTTTCACGCTTTACACTAGACGCAGACAGTGGGGTACACTGATTCCGTCCTGGGGGGGTACGGTGCGGCGGCTGGAAGGGCATCCAGCCATCCCTAAAAACTAACATTGCCAAATCCATTGTAACCACGCCGACCCCGCGATCGCTGCGGGACTATGGCGTCAGCGAAAGAAAGAAAGATTCGCATTCTGGAGGACGACAGTTCGAACCCGTGTTCGTCTATCGAGGCCTGGGTTTTCCGAGATTTCCCTAAATCACCCCAGGCAAATGCCAGGACGATTCCTTTGAAACGGCACGGCCGATTTCCTTCCCCTTGAAACTGACACAATTTGAGTTTGTGCTCCGTCTCTAATGACCTCGATGTCGAGGGACGTTGAACCCAGTCTTCCTATCTTCCTTCCTTTAAAAGAAAAAGAATCTAACGTCCGCAAGTGCAAATGGCATTACTGTAGTTCTCGTTTCCCGCAACTTAATCAATGGATTTTGAGGACTAGTCTAGAAGTTGACACACTTCTGGACCTCTAAGTAATGTGGTCAGCATCAAGCATAATCAGACGTAGGAATGAATGAACAACTGCTAGGCAGTAACGTGAAGCGATGCTCCGGTTACACCTCTCCTTCGACAGTTCTTTGTTGAAAACTGGTCGAAAGTGACGGCGGCGGCCGAACGTCGGGCGAGACGGACAGAAAAAGGCGGGCCGTAGGAAATAGGATGCAACCGGCGGCGCACTGACCGAAATAGAGCGCCGCATAAACCGGAGCGGCCGGCGGCGAAGCGAGTGATTCATCAGCACCGGCCAGCGGCGGCGGCGTCGGCTTACAAGACAGCTCAGCTGCCGCCGGTCAACGAACTAGAGACAGCCGACAGCACAAACGCTGCCCCCGTCTCTGCAGAGCGCTTGGGTGGGAGGGTCTACATCTACAGGGGTTGGCCAAAAATACCCAGTCACATTAATGTGACCGCCACATATTTTCGATGTCAACTTCCAATAACCCCTCACAAACTGCAGGTGGCAGCACTAGCAGGGCGAGGGGGACGCGGAAAACAATGTCGTAGTTGTAATCCGGGAACAGAGCAATTTATCTGATGCCCAAAAGGGCTCGGCAAAATGACGCAATCCAAAACCGCCACTGAGGCAACTGTAGTCCACCACGGTCCCTGTATGACAGGGTGTAGTGTCCCTTTTGCAATATTCACCATTATCGAGGTGAAAAATAAATAAAAGTGATTGTATGTGACTCAAAATGAATTGCAAACATTGATTTATCATTGATTTAACTGTAAAAATATACAATATATATCGATAAATGCAGAAAAGACATTATTTTTAGTGTATGAGATTATAATGTGTAAGTAATTAAAAGAAGTATTATCATCTCTGTAGGAGTATAAAACACAATGCAATGTTCATTCTTCGGTCTAGTCTGTTTTGTTCTGTTCGTTCTGGTGTTAGCTGGATTAAGGTATGCAAGCTATTGTGCTGCGCTAGCATTTGTTTCTGTCGTAGCGTAATTGCAAATATTTAATGGTGTAAACTGTGTCCTAGTAAGAATATATTAGTATAAAGTGATCTCCGTGTGTTATTTCAAGAACCTACGCCACATTTATCTTATGAAAAGAATATTTAACGAAAATTATTTAGCATGTTTCCAGCTGCTGCGGAGCGAGTAACAGTAATCTCTGACTGTTAACAATTAGCCGCCATTACGCGGTACATTTAAAAATATTTTTTCACAGCACTATGTCTAATAGCCGGAGCGGAAGAAATTATGTAAAACTATTCTGTGAGATTAATTGAAGTAATCCAGTGAAATAATTTTATTAAAACTTGTCTATTTTCTGTGATAGTAATAATTTCAGAGCTGAGTACTACTACGCTATTGCATTTACAGTAATTTGTAGGGAGCCTGGCGCTCGATAAAACCAGATATAATACGTAATTGGCAACCTACGAAATTCATTATTTTGCTTATTATATCTCTTTTGTATTTACTTTTTGAAAGCTAAAAGTAAAAACTAACTCCACTAAAAATCAGTAACAGATCACGATAAATCAAAGGACAAACGAATTTACTAGGAGATAAAATAAATAGTTACATTATTTTTTTTAAGAGATATAATAAGGGGTGAATAATGACTACGGAGATGAGTACTGCGGAACAGACGTGGAGCTATTAGGCAAGTGACTGGCTAGATAAAGCAAGGGGCTACCAACAATATCCCGTCAACGACTGTTCAGAGAATGTTGCTGTATATAGGCCTCTGCAGTGGGTGTCTGGTTCATGCACCCTTGGTAACAGCTGTTCATTAGTCAGGAAGGCTGAAATTTTAACGCTTCTACCGCGACTAGACGTCCACTGAGTGGCGACAGGTGGTATTTTCAGGTGAATCCCATTTTATGCTCCATCCGACAGATGACCGTTAGCGTCTTCGGTGTGGAAGGTCGAAAGTAAACACCATCAATCAGCAGGGAGCATTATGGTCTGGAGAATTCCTTCGTGGCATTTCCTGGGTGATCTCGTCGTTATAAAACGCGCAGTGGATCAACACAAGTATGTATCTATCCTTGGGGACCATGTCAGTGCTTACATGCAGTTTGTTTTTCCTCGCCACGGTGGCATCTACCAGCAGGACAATGCAACGTGTCACACAACTCCCTGTGTACGTGCGTGATTTGGAGAGCGCCAGGACTTTAACCCAATCCAAAATCTGTGGGACCACTTCGTTCGGGCTGTTCGCGCCATGGATTCTCAGCAGAGAAACCTACCGCAGCGGGCCATGGCTCTGAAGTCGGCACGGCTCAACATTCCTGTCAATACTTTCCAGAACCTAATTTACTTTCTTCCAGCATATTTCTGGCTGCAAAAAGTGGTTATTCAGGCTTCTGACATGTGGTCGCGTTGACGTGACTGGAGAGTGTACATGCTTCAACATAAATGCAGGTGCTAGTCAAGTCTGTAGGTAGCGCTATTGTAATCGACCTCGAGTGGCACCCTTGCAATGTCCTCAATACCTTGTTGGTGTCAGTTGCGGTGAGAACACTAGTCTGATAAAGAGATTTTTCACTCCGCAGCGGAGTGTGCGCTGTTATAAAACTTCCTGGCAGATTAAAACTGTGTGCCGGACCGAGACTCGAGCTCGGGACCTTTGCCTTGCGCGGGCAAGTGCTCTACCAACTGAGCTACCCAAGCACGACTCACGCCCCGTCCTCACAGCTTTACTTCTGCCAGTACGTCGTCTCCTACCTTCCAGACTTTACAGAAGCTCTCCTGTAAACCAAGCACACTCCTAGCCGGCCGAGGTGGCCGAGCGGCTCTAGGTGCTACAGTCTGGAACCGCGCGACCGCTACGGTCGCAGGTTCGAATCCTGCCTCGGGTTGGATGTGTGTGATGTCTTTAGGTCAGTTAGGTTTAAGTAGTTCTAAGTTCTAGGGGACTGATGACCTCAGTAGTTAAGTCCCATAGTGCTCAGAGCCATTTGAGCCATTTGAACTAACACTCCTGAAAGAGAGGAGAGCTTCTGTAAAGTTTGGAAGGTGAGAGACGAGGTACTGGCGGAAGTAAAGCTGTGAGGGTGGGGCGTGGGTCGTGCTTGGGTAGCTCAGTTGGCAGAGCACTTGCCCGCGAAAGGCAAAGGTCCCGAGTTCGAGTCTCGGTCCGGCACACAGTTTTAATCTGCCAGGAAGTTTCACTATTCTGATAGTTGTGAGCCAATTATGTCTGAGCTACGTTAATTGTAGCGTGGGAAAATTGTTGATGCTCGTCTGGTGGGTGCTTCCGTAGCAGAATTAGCCGAAGTGTTTCGTGTTGCAAGAGGCACCATATCGAAGATTTATACCGCATACAGGTAAAGCGCGAAAACATCATCTGCGAACTCACAACTCGGACGCATGTGCCTGTCGAGTGATCGTGACAGGTGGGCACTGAAGAACATTGTGTCCAAAAATAGGACGCCTACAGCTGAAAAATTCGCTGCCGATCTCAATGTCACAATCACAAACTGTGTCAGCACAAAGACAAGGGGGATCCCCATAAGTGGCAGGGCGAGCTGGAAATCCAAGACGAAACATCAGTGATGCAAATCCTCGTGAGGGGAAAACTTGATGCTGAAGCCATAAAAGGTCTATAGACCAACGGAAGAGTCATTTGTTCGGGTAAGTCTTGTTTCAAACTTCTGGACGAGAGAAACAAAGGGATGGGGAAGGCGGGGGGTGAGGCAGGGGGGGGGGCAACTCAGATCTGATTCGTGCAGCCCTATCTCGCATTTTATGGTTACTATGCAAGGTCGCATTACTCCCAAAGATTATGATTTCTGAGCATTTTGTGTGATCAGGTCCCTCTCATGGTACAGTGTTTGTTCCCCAATGGCGATGCTGTGTTCCAAGATAACAACTGTTCATACAGTTCCCTGGCCACCACAGCCACCACACCTGAATTTTATTGAGCGCTTGTGGTCTGCTTTGGAGAGAAGGGTACGTGATCGCTATCCACCTAAACCTGTTACTATTTTGCCGAAAGAATGGTGTAAGATTTCCTTGATAACCATACAGGACCTGTGCTTCTTGAAGTTTTCCTGTCGCACTGAACATTCTACGAGGTTTAGGTGTTGCAGCCGGACCATGTTGACTAGCAACCGCTGGCAACCGCCCAGTGGCGGACACTCACCTCAAGATGGGTGGACGGTTGCCAGCCGAAATATTGTGGCAAGAAATCAACATGATCCGGCTGCAACCCCCGGAACCGCATAGAATATGCAGGACCTGTATTTATCCGTTCCGAAACTACTGGAAGCTGTGCTGAATGCCATTGGTTTTCCTACAACGTCGTAGTGTGTTGTATTTATGGTGCTTCAACATTTTTGTCCACTCCTTGTAGGTCCATACTTCGTGATGGAGGCTACGTTCAGGAACCGTTTTCAAATGGTTGAAATGGCTCTGAGCACTATGGGACTTAACTTCTGAGGTCATCAGTCCCCTTGAACTTAGAACTACTTAAACCTAATTGACCTAAGGACATCACACACATCCGTGCCCGAGGCAGGATTCGAACCTGCGGTCGCGCGGTTCCAGACTGTAGCGCCTAGAACCGCTCGGCCACCCCGGTTGGCGAACCGTTTTCGTTTTACGCTTTCCAAGTTCAATTTTCGAATGCTGAATGGTAATAACGACTGTTCGGAGCCACCGAATTTCTGTTATTTTTCCGATGTCTCGATTTCTGCAAGGTGTATGTGTGAGGAAGTTTTACGTTGTCCAACTCTTTTCGGAATGTACTTTCTGGTAACTTCAACAGTGAACCTCTCCATGATGCACAACGCCTACTACACTGCAGTGTGCAGACCACCTTCGTAACGCCGTCGTATTGAAGACACAGTCCCACGACGAAACGCTCTGTGTATTCTCTATCTGTTCTATTAATCCAATCTTGTAAGACTTCCGTACTAATGAACACTGCCAAGGAATCGATCGAACGGTTTTCAGGCCACTTCTTTCGTAGACGATTCACATTTCTGTGACATTCTCCTAGTGAATCTAAGTGTGGCATCTGACTGGTATCGTGTTGAGAGATCAGCGATGCAGTTGTCCTGGTGCGCCAGTTAAGAGCGCTGCCCGGTGCTGCTTTCGGCCCACCCTGTCCTTGTCTTGTGTGCTTTCCTGTACGGGACACAGGCTAGCCCTCCGGACCTGCTGGGCTGCCAAGCTAGTGTAGCCCGCAGTCCCGCACTAGTGCCGGCTATTATAGCAGACCAGTGCGTCGCTCTGTCAGCGCACGTGCCCACTACTTGGACTTCACTTCCAGAGACTATTCCCGTAAATCGACTGACGATTGAAAAACCTACACTCCTGGAAATTGAAATAAGAACACCGTGAATTCATTGTCCCAGGAAGGGGAAACTTTATTGACACATTCCTGGGGTCAGATACATCACATGATCACACTGACAGAACCACAGGCACATAGACACAGGCAACAGAGCATGCACAATGTCGGCACTAGTACAGTGTATATCCACCTTTCGCAGCAATGCAGGCTGCTATTCTCCCATGGAGACGATCGTAGAGATGCTGGATGTAGTCCTGTGGAACGGCTTGCCATGCCATTTCCACCTGGCGCCTCAGTTGGACCAGCGTTCGTGCTGGACGTGCAGACCGCGTGAGACGACGCTTCATCCAGTCCCAAACATGCTCAATGGGGGACAGATCCGGAGATCTTGATGGCCAGGGTAGTTGACTTACACCTTCTAGAGCACGTTGGGTGGCACGGGATACATGCGGACGTGCATTGTCCTGTTGGAACAGCATGTTACCTTGCCGGTCTAGGAATGGTAGAACGATGGGTTCGATGACGGTTTGGATGTACCGTGCACTATTCAGTGTCCCCTCGACGATCACCAGTGGTGTACGGCCAGTGTAGGAGATCGCTCCCCACACCATGATGCCGGGTGTTGGCCCTGTGTGCCTCGGTCGTATGCAGTCCTGATTGTGGCGCTCACCTGCACGGCGCCAAACACGCATACGACCATCATTGGCACCAAGGCAGAAGCGACTCTCATCGCTGAAGACGACACGTCTCCATTCGTCCCTCCATTCACGCCTGTCGCGACACCACTGGAGGCGGGCTGCACGATGTTGGGGCGTGAGCGGAAGACGGCCTAACGGTGTGCGGGACCGTAGCCCAGCTTCATGGAGACGGTTGCGAATGGTCCTCGCCGATACCCCAGGAGCAACAGTGTCCCTAATTTGCTGGGAAGTGGCGGTGCGGTCCCCTACGGCACTGCGTAGGATCCTACGGTCTTGGCGTGCATCCGTGCGTCGCTGCGGTCCGGTCCCAGGTCGACGGGCACGTGCACCTTCCGCCGACCACTGGCAACAACATCGATGTACTGTGGAGACCTCACGCCCCACATGTTGAGCAATTCGGCGGTACGTCCACCCGGCCTCCCGCATGCCCACTATACGCCCTCGCTCAAAGTCCGTCAACTGCACATACGGTTCACGTCCACGCTGTCGCGGCATGCTACCAGTGTTAAAGACTGCGATGGAGCTCCGTATGCCACGGCAAACTGGCTGACACTGACGGCGGCGGTGCACAAATGCTGCGCAGCTAGCGCCATTCGACGGCCAACACCGCGGTTCCTGGTGTGTCCGCTGTGCCGTGCGTGTGATCATTGCTTGTACAGCCCTCTCGCAGTGTCCGGAGCAAGTATGGTGGGTCTGACACACCGATGTCAATGTGTTCTTTTTTCCATTTCCAGCAGTGTATGTTACATTTGAGTAGCAAAATCTATTCAGAATTTGGAAAGTAAATCAATCAGTTAAAATCAGTTTACGTCGTTAGGTTTTCTTACAGAAGTTGTGTTGCATTCGAGTATACCATATCCTACCCGACGCCATTCACCTTTATTCCAGACACTATTGATTGTCATCCATGATCCCATATTTCATCGTCTCTGACAATTTTCGACAAAAAATTGTCATGATCAGCCTTGTAATGAGGAAGCAAGTCTGAATACAGTCCTCCGTTGCTCTTAATGGTCTTCTGTTAGGCAACGAGGAACACCTTTGAGTACCGCAACTAGTGGACTAGTGTGTCAGTACTACCAACAGAGATGTCCAGTTAAGCTGCGAGGTGTCTGATCGTGATCCGCCGACGACTTTGAATGAGACTGTTAGCACTGTCCGACATTGCAGGAGTCACAGCTGTGTACGACCAGACGGCACGCGGAAGATCGGACAAGTGTGCGAGACCTTGTTGCGATGGTGACGGATGCCTCATCTGACGACTCACCGTGCTTTTGTTCACTGTAAGGTCTCTGTAGACATTCTGCAAGGGGCTATGAATATCTGCAATCGTTTTTCTGGCAAAATCAACTCAATGACAGTTGCCTGTTTGGAACGCACCTCCGTTGTAGACGCCATTTTGAACGCTACGTATCGCGCAGCCATCTATTGGAATGTCATAAAATTATAGGAGCTGTAGCGGGAATTTTCCACAATGTCCTGCAATAAATTCCGCATTTTTTAACAGAAAGTGGCTGAGAAAAAAATGTGTTGGATTTCTTATTGAACGCCCCTCCTAGAAATTAATAACTCTGCAGTTTGGCAGCTTTACGAGACTTAATCATCAATGACTGGTTCCAGATTTTTGTTAAACCGTGTAATGTTACCTGTAGATGAGTGATGTTTTGTCTGGTGTGCTGATAAGCTCCAGCCCTCTTGCTGCTCACTCAGTTTTCCTCTACTGATACGGCTGGTACCTGCACTACCGGTCATTAAAATTGCCACGCCACGAAGATGACGGGCTACAGACGCGAAATTTAACCGACAGGAAGAAGATGCTGTGATATGCAAATGATTAGCTTTTCAGAGCTTTCACACAAGGCTGGCGCCGGTGGCGGCACCTACAACGTGCTGACATTAGAAAAGTTACCAACCGATTTCTCATACACAAGCAGCAGCTGACCGGTGTTGCCTGGTGAAACGTTGTTGTGATGCCTCGTGTAAGGAGGAGAAATGCGTACCACCACGTTTCCGCCTTTGATAAAGGTAGGATTGTAGCCTATCGCGATTGCGGTTTATCGTGTCGCTACATTGCTGCTTCCGTTGGTCGAGATCCAATGACTGTTAGCAGAATATGGAATTGGTCGGCCCAGGAGGGTAATACGGAACGCCGTGCTGGATCCCAACGGCCTCGAGATGGCAGGCATCTTATCCGCATGGCTGTAACGGATCGTACAGCCACGTCTCGATCCCTGAGTCAACAGATGGGGACGTTTGCAAGACAACAACCATCTGCACGAACAAATCGACGACGTTTGTAGCAGCATGAGCTATCAGCTCGGAGACCACGGCTGCGGTTGCCCTTGACGCTGCATCACAGACAGGAGCGCCTGCGATGGTGTACTCAACGACGAACCTGGGTGCATGAATGGCAAAATGTCATTTTTCGGATGAATCTAGGTTCTGTTTACAGCATCGTGATGGTCACATCCGTGTTTGGCGACATCACGGTGAACGCACATTGGAAGCGTGTATTCGTCATCGCCATTCTGGCGTATCACCCAGCCTGATTGTGTGGGGTGCCATTGGTTACACGTCTCGGCCACCTCTTGTTCACATTGACGGCACTTTGAAGAGTGGGCGTTACATTTCAGATGTGTTACGACCCGTGGCTCTACCCTTCATTCGATCCCTGCGAAACCATACATTTCAGCAGGATAATGCACGACCGCATGTCGCAGGTCCTATACGGGCCTTTCTGGATACAGAAAATGTTCGACTGCTTCCCTGGCCAGCACATTCTCCAGATCTTTCATCAGCTGAAAACGTCTGGTCAATGGTGGCCAAGCAACTGGCTCGTCACAATACGCCAGTCACTACTCTTGATGAACTGTAGTATCGTGTTGAAGCTGCATGGGCAGCTGTACCTGTACACGGTATCCAAGCTCTGTTTGACTCAATGCCCAGGCGTATCAAGGCCGTTATTACGGCCAGAGGTGGTTGTTCTGGGTACTGATTTGTCAGGATCTATGCACCCAAATTGCGTGAAAATGTAATCACATGTCAGTTCTAGTATAACATATTTGTCCAATGAATACCCGTCTATCATCTGCATTTCTTCTTGGTGTAGCAATTTTACTGGCCAGTAGTGTAGTATGAGGTATTGCTTCAGTAATGTTGCTATATCACCACTGATATTATGAGGCTTTTGTATACATTCACTCTACAGCGTACTCAGAATTTGCATGCCTGTAGAGAGAGGGGAGGGGGTGGACAAAAATAAGGAAATGCCACAAATGCAACACAATGTCATGTCAAATGCGGTGTAGCAAAACCGTCGGCATTGAAAACAACATCCAGTCGTCTCGGATTCGATGAGTCCTGTGTGGTTTTCAGTGGAACATTATACCATTCTTCCTGCAGAATGGTAGCAAGTTCAGGTAACGAAGATAGGATAGCGATCACGTGTCGTTCTCTCCAGACTACTCCACAAAGGCTCAATAATACTTAGCTCTGGTGATTCGTGGCCAGAGGAGATTCGACAGTTCATCAACACGCGCACAAAACCAGTCATGGACGATGCGAGATGTGTGAACAGGAAATCTGTCGTCCTGGAGCACAGCATCAGCATTGGGAGACAAGCACTGTAGCATGGAATGGACCCGATCAGCCAAAATGGTCACAAATCGTTGGCAGTAATGTGACTTTACAGGGGCCCATTGAATATCACGATACGGCTGTCCACCATCTTTTACTCTTGGCACTTAAACTCGGTCAGAAGTTGAAAACTGTGTGCACCAAATCCGAAAAATGACTTTCTTCTGTCACTTCCTAGTCCAGTTTTTACGGCTTCGGCAGCGCAATTCTCTGTCTACATCCACATCTACATCTACATGGACAGTCTGCAAATCACATTTAAGTGCCTGGCAGAGGGTTCAACGAATCACCTTCACAATACTCTATTATTCCAATCTCGTATAGCGCGTGGAAAGAATGAGCACCTATATCTTTCCGTTCGAGCTCTGATTTCCCTTATTTTATCGTGGTGATTGTTCCTTCCTATGTAGGTCGGTTTCAACAAAATATTTTCGCATTCGGAGGAGCGACCCCTGGTGTCAAGAACACAGTACATTGTTATTGGAACAGTGGTCCGAGGCTATGTTCACCAACGAGTCCAGGTATAGTCCGAACAGTGATTCTCGCCGGGTTTTCATCTGGCGTGAACCAGGATCTAGATACCATTCCCTCAATGTCCTTGAAAGGGACCTGTATGGAGGTCGTGGTTTGATGGTTTGGGGTGGGATTATGATTGGTGCACGTACACCTCTGTATGTCTTTGACAGAGAAACTGTAAAAGGTCAGGTGCATCGGGACATTTTGCACCAGTATGTCCGCCTTTTCAGGGGTGCAGTGTGTCCCACCTTCCTGATGGATGATAACGCACGGCCCTACCAAGCTGCCACCGTGGAGGAGTACCTCGAAACAGAAGATATCAGGCGAACGGAGCACGTCTGGGATGCTCTCGGTCGACGTATTGCAGCACGTCTTGAAACCCCTAGGACACTTCAGGAGCTCCGACAGGCACTAGTGCAAAAATGGTAGACAATACCCCAGGAGCTGTTCGACCACCGGATCCAGATTATGCTGACGCGTTGTGCGGCCTGTGTATTTTCGCATGGTGATCATATCCCATATTGATGTTGGGGTACATGCGCAGGAAACGTGGCGTTTTGTAGCACGTGTTTCGGGACGGTTTTCTCAACTTATCACCAATGCCGTGGACTTACAGATCTGTGTCGTGTGTGTTCCCTATGTGCCTATGCTATTAGCGCCAGTTTTGTGTAGTGCCACATTGTGTGGCACCACATTCTGCAATTATCCTAAATTTATGAGCATGGGTGTACAAAAATTTATATTTTAGGTATTGAAAAAATAGAGAATGCTTTTTGAACAATAGTATTTCAAAAGTAAAATAAAAATAGGTATTTTGCATTTTTTATCTGCATTTCAAATACATGTTTTTCACGTAATTCAAATTTCTGGAAGCTGGTTATGGTCACCAAGTATGAATAGGAACCGACTTGAACGGTTTATTTTACTACAGCAGTAATCTACATTTTTGTATCTGACTTTGCAGGCTGCGTTCAGTAAATCGTCTTTCATGCCCGTTCCGTCAAGGGAGGACACTAGAATCCCCAAAGACACGCGCTGGTCATCGTAGAAGGGACGCGGTGAGAACAGCAGTTTCGGGAGGACTTTAAGTCTGCGGCGGAAACTTTTAGCTGGTCGCGTTGCGCAACGCCAGTGATAGCCAGGGCAGCGGCGGTCACCGCCTGCCAGGGAATCGCTGCCAGGACCGTGGGTCGCCTCTCGCCGCCCACCGCTTTGGCCGCCGTGCTTCTGGGACAATGGCGGTGCCACTGTCAGAAATTCCGCTCGCTTTCAGCTTCATCGAATTTTCAGCGAAATGAGAACGCACGGTATGGTATTTTGCAAGCCTATTTAGCAAAATGACAGCATCTAAACTTCGGAAACATCGATAATAGAATTAAAGAGGATGAAACAAGAAGTGTTTTGAGCAAATGAACTGCTGTAATGTGTGTATTAAATCACATAAGGAAGGCACAAATAGAGTCCTTTTTGGACAACATGGTTGTGGAGATGAAGCAGCGATTAGTATGATTAATCAGTTAGTCAAAAACAGTCTTAATCGCATTTATTATTATTATACCGCCAACAGGTTTCAACCCGACGTAGGGGTCATCTTCCGGGCGTTTACACCATTGGTCGACTGCTGGTGGTGTCACTCCTGTCTACATAACATGTGATAGTTTCCTGCCGTTATGTATACAGGAGTGACACCACCAGCAGTCGACCAGTGGTGTAAACGCCCAGAAGATGACACCTACGTCGGGTTGAAATCGGTTGGTGGTATAATAATAATATACTACTGGCCATTAAAATTGCTACACCACGAAGGTGACGTGCTAGAGACGCGAAATTTAACCGACAGGAAGAAGATGCTGTGATATGCAAGTGACTAGCTTTTCAGAGCATTCACACAAGGCTGGCGCCGGTGGCGACACCTACAACGTGCTGACATGAGGAAAGTTTCCAACCGATTTCTCATACACAAACAGCAGTTGACCGGCGTTGCCTGGTGAAACGTTGTTGTCATGCCTCGTGTAAGGAGGAGAAATGCGTACCATCACGTTTCCTAGTTTGAGAAAGGTCGGATTATAATGAAATTTGGTTCCAGTGTGACATAATACCTTACACGTCATAATACCTTACACGTCACTTGAGCGTCTGAGCTCCTGCCTGTTTTTCAGTTATAGGCCAAATTTAAAAGTTCTGTCTCGCAGTGGGAGACATTTATGGGGTTTCAAATACTAATCCTTTGTGTTGCACAGTGTAGATATGACTATAAATACTTTTTTGGCAAAGGAATTACATACAAAATTTTTGTAGTGAAAGATCACGAAATTTATTAAATAAAATAAACAGTTTGAAAATACCAATCAGAACTTTTTTGAAGGGAGGGAGGGGGACTGAAGCTGCTGGAAGAGTGTTTCTGAGAAGGCAGAAGGAGGCCATTGTGGGTGGAGTGAAACACTGACAGTGAGACCCTGAGCCCGCCAGAGTCTCAGGAAGGCCCCACACATTGAGTTCAACTTCTTCCACAGAGTTGAAAGCGTTCTTATAGCGTTTTTGTAGAAAGTGTCCCACTCAGTGCTCGAGTTAACATGAAACAGTGGTAGGAACGTAGCACGTTTTACTCTGAGGCAAGTCGGTGACTTAGATCAGAGATAAATACGAGTGGTCCAGCATCCAACACATAGTCTCCAGTTTTGCAGCCGGTTGTGGACAATGGTGAAGAATGTTGGTCCCAGCTCTAGACGTGTCTCGAAATTGCTGATTACAGAGAATTTGCATTCCTCTCGTTAATAATTTGCTAGTAAATATCACGAAAGTGTTATGTTATTGAAAGTGGAACAATACTATATCGAAAATGAGGTCCGATTGCCGAACTATTATCATGACCAAGGACAACACAACACCCGGTCTCCGAGTGGAGAAAATATCCGATCCGGTCGGTAATCGAACCCGAGCCCTTTTTGTTAGCAATCTGCCGCTCTGCGTGAGTTCACCAGGCGTAGTGGCTGATAAGTGGTGACTTCCTGGTCTCTCGACAACATCCTCTGTGAACCGAACGAGGTGGCGCAGTGGTTAGTACACTTGACTCGCATTCGGGAGGACGACGGTTCAATCCCGCGTCCCGCCCTCCTGATTTAGGTTTTCAGTGATTTTCCTAAATCGCTTCAGACAAATGCCGGGATGGTTCCTTTGAAAGGGTACAGCCGACTTCCTTTCCCATCCTTCCCTAATCCGATTAGACCGATGACCTCGCTGTTTGGTCTCCCCCCCCCCCCCCCAAATCAACCCAACCCAACGTCCTCTGTACTGAATAGGCCAGGACAGGACGGGCGACTTACGGTCTTGTGTTATCTTGTTGTAAGACCGAGACAGAGCAAAGCCACTGGACTTACCACGTCAGAAATGTGGTGTTTTTTTAATATTTTATTCAAGTAGGAGTAACTGAGTAGTACCTTCTTTGCTCAGTAGGATCGCGACATTAACAGAACCAAGTGGAAGTGTTACATCGTCTGTGGACGGTAGTTTATGTTAAGAGAGGGATGTTTCATTAACCCACCATAATCAGATTTCTCGAGACAAATAAAGGGACCAAAAGAATATACACGGTCGAGTTCTAAGGTGATGCACTCACGGAATCGATGTGTTCTGGAGGCCGTACTCAGCGCCATGCTATGATCACTAGAGCCCCACACAACTAGCACCTGAGAGGACAGATACATTCTTCGCTTGGCCGTGCAAGATTGTATAGCCACTTCACGTACCTTCAGTCAGGATATGAGCGTATCTGCAACAAGACGAGTAGCACACAGACAGTAAGTTGATGTCTGGAACACCTCGCGCTGTCAGCATGGTGACGTTAGCGGCTTCACTTAATGCGAAGGAAGAGGCACCCACCGACAAGACTGGACATGGGAATGGCGACACTACACAAGAGTCCTGATGGATGCATTCGAGGCTCTGAGAAAAATCAACGTTGCCAAATTGCATTTGTCATTACCATCATCGTCATGTGACCCAGCACCAGGTGTTATGTTGTCGGTTGTCATTGTCTACCTAATATGAACAACTGTGAATCGTATAGTGAGTAATGTAGACAGCAACCAATACATTTGTGACGTGATAAGTCCAGTGGCTTTGCTCTGTCTCGGTCTTTCAACAAGATAACACAAGACCGTAAGTCGCCCGTCCTGTCCTGGCCTATTCAGTACAGAGGACGTTGGGTTGGGTTGATTTGGGGGGGGGGGGGAGACCAAACAGCGAGGTCATCGGTCTAATCGGATTAGGGAAGGATGGGAAAGGAAGTCGGCTGTACCCTTTCAAAGGAACCATCCCGGCATTTGTCTGAAGCGGTTTAGGGAAATCACGGAAAACCTAAACCAGGAGGGCCGGACGCCGGATTGAACCGTCGTCCTCCCGAATGCGAGTCTAGTGTGAAACCACGGCGCCACCTCGTTCGGTTCTCAGAGGACTAGGCAGTCACCACTTACCAGCCACTACGACTCGTGAACTCAGGCACAGAGGCAGATTGCTAACTAAAAAGGGCTCGGGTTCAGTAACCGACCGAATCGGAGATTTTCTCTACTCGGAGATTGGGTGTTGTGTTGTCCTCCTCTTCGTTTCGTCACAAATGACACGAAAATCGCGCGTGCGGCGCCATATGACAAGTCTCAGCCTAACTTCGTGCCAGGGTACAGTTTGAACATAATAAATAAAACAAAACGTCGAAGCACACTGTCGTAATGCCTTTCGACTGTTGAGAAGGCTGTGAGAACACCAAAGACCATTAAAAAAAAAAAAGAAAGAAAGACCTTAGGCACAAAGTTGAATTAGCATGGCAAGATGTACTCGTACAATATAATGTTTGTTGTAGTTCATTTCGAATCGCAGCGTTGTTAGAACCACTGTTGCTATCAAAGCTGGCAGCTCTGTGTGCAATATTTCATAACCTGTATACCCCGTATCACCAACAAATTCGTCCGCATCTCGTGCTTTAGTGGTTAGTGTCGCTGCTTCTATATCTTTTGGTCCCAGTTCTGATTACCGGCCCAGTCTTGTATTTTATGCACTAATGATCACAATGGGGTTGCATTCTAACTTTTAAAAAAATAGTTTTTGGTTGAAACTTCCTGGCAGATTATAACTGTGTGCCGGACCGAGACACTTGCCCGCGAAAGGCAAAGGTCCCGAGTTCGAGTCTCGGTCCGGCACATAGTTTTAATCTGCCAGAAAGTTTCATATCAGCGCACACTCCGCTGCAGAGTGAAAATCTCATTCCAGTTTTTGATTGTTTTCTTTTCATTTGTAATAATTTTGTATGGTCTGATGCTGGGTATTCATATTTCCCTAATCATTTCATCTTATCTTCATTACAAAAACGCGAAAGTTTTGAAACTAGCGAGTAATATCATAGAAACTCTTTCATCAGGTATCTTAACAACCTCCCAGCCAATAATGCCTGTCGATTATTTAACTTTTTCATTATCAAATTTAATCGTGTATTCTTCCTACTATACTACACTCGCGCAACAAATAAAACATAGAAATTTGCTGGCTTTTCTGCTGTTACAGTTATGATGGCTCGGAGCACTATGGGACTCAACTGCTGAGGTCATTAGTCCCCTAGAACTTAGAACTAGTTAAACCTAACTAACCTAAGGACATCACAAACATCCATCCCCGAGGCAGGATTCGAACCTGCGACCGTAGCGGTCTTGCGGTTCCAGACTGCAGCGCCTTTAACCGCACGGCCACTTCGGCCGGCTGTTACAGTTATGATCACCAACTGTGTAATTAGACGGTCAGCGTTCGCCCAGAAATGAACAGGCATCCAAATATTACGCGGTCCAGTCACATCAGGATGACCACCGCCTATGTTGTACGTCAAGGTGCAGTAACCACTCACAGACGGCAAGTGGCAGGACTGGCAGTGGAGGGTATATAAAGCTATAAAGCATATCGGCGGGGGAGGGGGGGGGATGCGGAAAACAGTGCGGTCTTCTCGGTAAGGAGGAAACAGAGCGGTTTATCTGACATCCAAAAATGGCATGATCATTGGCTTTCGGGCCAAGAGCGGAAGCATTGGCGAAACGGTCAACTTTGTGAACTGTTCCCGCACCGCTGTGTTTAACGTATTCCGTGAATGGCAGAATGGCGCTATCCAAAACTGGCACTGGTACCCATGGATGACAGCGGTGATGGTCGGCTGCGGGGACGTGTACGAGCGAATAGACGTGCAACAGCTGAGCAACTGATCGCCCAGAGGAACAAAGGGCTACCAGCAGTGTCTCCTCAAAAACTGTTCAGCGAACATTGCTGTGTATGGGTCTCTGCAGCAGGTGCCTGGTTCATGCACTCATGCTGACTGCTGTTCATAGGCGTCGAAGGCTGGAATTTCCATGCTGATAGCGCCACTGGAAGTCCAGTGAGTGGCGACAGATGGCCTTCTCAGATGACTCATGATTTACGTTCTATCGAGCAGATGGCTGTTGGTGTGCACAGCGTGGAACGTCTGAAAGCAAACAGCCTGCAAACGGAAGGGAGCATTGTGGTCTGGGGAATATTTTCGTGGCATTATTTGGATGATGCAGTCATTCTGAAAGGTTCAGTGGATCAACAAAAGCAGACATCTACCCTTGGGAGTACAGTTCACCCTGCTATGCAGTTTATTTTTCCGCGATAGCATCTATCAACAGAACAATGAAACATGTCACTTAGATACCAATGTACATGTGTGGTTCGAAGGCCACTGGTATGAGCTTCGTACTTCCCTGGCCACCAAAATCCACAAATTTAAACCCAATCGAGAGTCTATGGGACCACCTCGATCTGGCTGCTCACGCCATGGATCGTCAACCGAGAAATGGCCACGGCACTAGAGTCAGCAAGGCTCCACGTCCTTGGCAGTATCTTTCAGAAACTCACTGACTCCCTTGCTGCACGTGGCCCCCGCTGTAAAAGGTGGTTCTTCAGGTCGTTGACAAGTGGTCACATTAATGTGTCTGGACAGTGCATTCCCTCCTTCACTGTGTATTCCCAGGTTGTTTCAGTCCTTACTAATTAGTACCTCACAGTGTATCGTGTCTTTTCTGCGTTGACCAAGCAGCAATTCAAATGGCTCAAATGGCTCTGAGCACTATGGGACTTAACATCTGAGGTCATCAGTCCCCCAGAACTTAGAACTACTTAAACCTAACTAACCTAAGGACATCACACACATCCATGCCCGAGGCAGGATTCGAACCTGCGACCGTAGCGGTCGCGCGGTTCCTGACTGAAGCGCCTAGAACCGCTCGGCCACACCGGCCGGCAAGCAGCAATTCGAAATTTGTTTTGGGCACCATAGAGTTTCACTATGCACGGTCTTCATGCAGGTGATATGTCGTTGCTTTCCTCCAACCTTTGAATTGGCTTACCGAGCCAGTTGCAGGGGAACTTCCAGTTTGAGCTGCTGATAATTTTTCCGGGTTGTATGGCCGTGGTCCATGGAACTCTTCAATCCCTGACGTTTCGTTCAAGGCTAAGCTGGACATCTTCGGAGGTGCCGACTGACGGCAAGACTCAGCACAACCAGGAGCACCTCCGAAGATGTCCAACGTAGCCTTGGACGCAACATCAGGGATTGAAGAGTTCCATGGACCACGGCCATACAACCCGGAAAAATTCTCAGCAGCTGAAACATCCGGTCGTGAAAGCCTTCATTGTATAACTTTCTGTTTAACGTGGATTCCGAATCACGGAGCAAATCGAAATTTTTGACATCAATGAACATTGCCAGAGGGGAAAGCAGTGATAAGTGATAAATAAAACTCCTATGGTCGGACAGGGATCCAACCCGACAGCTTTGGATTTGTAGACTGCCACCGTACCGCGGAGCCACTGAAACACGAAAGCGCAAATTCGGGAGCCGTCAGTTTGGCGACGGCAGCGCCAGCGGCTGCCCCCTGCTGCTCGCTGCCGGCCGGCGGCGCTCTATGAATAGCGGACGGTGGCTGGGGGGCGGGGTGGCCGCGTGCGATATTCCGGGAGTTGCCGCGGGCCGCGCCTGGCTTATTTGGCGCTCCACCACCCCACGCTGCACTCAGTCCGCCAGCGCCTCTTCTCCGCGCTGCCCACCGTCTACCGGGACTGCGCTACAGCCCGAGACCTGGCTCCGAGACGTTGGCTCTTATCAGTTGAAGCGTTTAGCTGATCTGTTTTAACGTGTTATGTGTTGACACGGCGATAAAACGTGTCAGGTATATACGAGGGCCGTTCAGAAAGTAACCTCCGTTTGATTTAAAAAAATACACCAAGTTAAATAAAATTATTTTAATATATACATCTTACAACTACATCTTTGCACTATTTTTCTACATAGTCTCCATAGCGATTGAGGCACTTATCGTATCTCTTCACAAGCTTTGAAATTCCTTCTGCATAAAAATCACCCGCTTGTGCCTGGAGCCAGCCTGTGACCGCATCTTTGAGCTCTTCGTCGTCATCAAACCGCTGTGACCCGAGCCATTTCTTCAAATGCATGAAGAGGTGATAATCACTTGGCGCCAGGTCTGGGCTGTAAGGTGGATGGTTGATAACGTCCCACTTGAAGGACTCAAGAAGGGCCGTTGTTCTGCGAGCAGAGTGTGGACGGGCGTTATCGTGCAAAAAAACGATACCGGAAGTCAGCGTACCACGGCGTTTGTTCTGTATAGCCCGTCGTAACTTTTTTATTGTTTCACAGTACACGTCTTGATTAATGGTCGTACCACGTTCCATGAATTCAACCAACAACACCCCTTTGGCATCCCAAAACACCGTTGCCATCAGTTTTCTGGCAGAAAAATCTTGCGAGGCTTTTCTTGGTTTGGTAGGCGAATTTGAATGTGCCCACATCTTTGATTGTTCTTTTGTCTCAGGGTTCACGTACTTAATCCAGGTTTCGTCACCGGTCACGATTCTGTTTAACAATGGTTCTCCTTCGTCCTCATAACGTGACAGAAAGTCTAATGCAGAGGCCATTCTTTGAGTTTTGTGGTGGTCGGTAAGAATTTTGGGCACCCATCATGCACAGAACTTACGGTAACCCAATCTTGCTGTCACTATCTCGTACAAGAGAGTCTTAGAAATCTGTGGAAAACCAGTAGACAACTCCGACACTGAGAAACGTCGATTTTCACGAACTTTTGCATCAACTGTCTGAACGAGTTCGTCAGTCACCAATGATGGTCTACCACTCCTCTCTTCATCATGAACGTTTTCTCGTCCACTTTTAAATAAACGTACCCATTCACGGACAACTCCTTCACTCATAACTCTCGGTCCGTACACGGCACAAAGCTCACGATGAATAGCTGCTGCAGAATATCCTTTGGCTGTAAAAAACCTTATGACAGCACGCACTTCACATTTGGCGGGGTTTTCTATTGCAGCACACATTTCAAACTGCCACAAAAACTAAACTAGCGCAGGTACGACGTTCACTCGACCACGGCTTGATGCCGACTGACCTGTTGAGTGCGTGAACGCACAGATGGCGTCGCTACTCCCCCCACAACCCGCACTGTGACCGATCGGAGGTTACTTTCTGAACCGCCCTCGTAAATACAGGCCGAGCGGTTCTAGGCGCTACAGACTGGAACCGCGCGACCGCTACGGTCGCAGGTGCGAATCCTGCCTCGGGAATGAATGTGTGTGGTTACTTACGTTTAATTAGTTCTAAGTTCTAGGGGACTGATGACCTCAGAAGTTAAGTCCCATAGTGTCAGAGACATTTGAACCATTTCTTTATTATAATTACATACTGTCTGATCACAGTTATCCGGACATCCCCTATGTAACGCGGAATTGATCACTAGATGCCACGAGTGTCGGAACTGCCGGTATAAAAGGAAGTATTCAGAAGCAGTAATAGTAGGATGGTACGGTCAGGACACCTCAGTGACTTCGAACGTGGACTAGTCATTGGAAGGCAACTGATCACAAATCCATCGGGGATATTTCAACCCTTCTAAAGCTGCCTAAGATGAATGTTGAAACTTGCTGGCAGATTAAAACTGTGTGCCGGACCGAGACTCGAAATCGGGACCGTTGCCTTTCGCGGGCAAGAGCTCTGCCAACTGAGCTACCCAAGCACGACTCACGCCCCGTCCTCACAGCTTTACTTCTGCCAGTACCTCGTCTCCTACCTTCCAAACTTTACTGGCAGAAGTAAAGGAGGACGGGGCGTGAGTCGTGCTTGGGCAGCTCAGTTGGAAGAGCACTTGCCCGCGAAAGGCAAAGGTCCCGAGTTCGAGTCTCGGTCCGGCACACAGTTTTAATCTGCCAGGAAGTTTCATATCAGCGCACACTCCGCTGCAGAGTGAAAATCTCATTCTGGTAAGATGACTGTTTCTGGTAGAAATGGAAATTCGAAGAACCACCACAGTCAAATCAAGACTAGGCACACTACATATACTGGCAGATATGGACCGTCGATTGGGGGGGGGGGGGATGGTTGTAAAAAATCACAGCCTAGCTAGCAGCCTAGCTAGCCCAATCACCGTGTATAGGGAAGTAAATAGAAGGGTACAATGGTGGAGCAGCTCCTCGTAAGTCGCACATAGTCAATGCCAAGCAACGCTTGAGGTGGGTACGCCAGAGGACAGTGGATGACTGTAAATGAATTATCTGGAGAGATGATTGATACTGTACCACATGGCAACCTGATGGAAAGGCCTGGATTTAGCGATGCCTGCACAACGTTACCTGACATCTCGTGTAGTACCAATGGTAAATTACGGAGGAGGTGGTGTTGCGGTATGGGAGTGTTTTACAGGTCGAGCGGTTTTAGGCGCTTCAGTCCGGAAGGTTCGAATCCACCTCGGGCATGGATGTGTGTGAAGTCCTTAGATTAGTTAACTTTATGTAGTTCTAAGTCTAGGGGACTGATGACCTCAGATGTTAAGTACCATAGTGCTCAGAGCTATTTGAACAATTTTGAGTGTTTTACGTGGTTAGTGTGTGTCCCCCTTCCCTAATCAGTTCAGAGGCGATGACTGTATCAGCATGACAAGGCAGACTGTCATAAAGCAGCATCTGTGAGGCAATTGTTTGTGGACAATCACACGCCTGAAATGGAATGGCCTGCCCAGAGACTCTCTTTGTCGCTCGTGCTGGCTGCTTTTGCCTTGCCCTGCAATGAGCTGCCCTGCTGGGCAGACTGTTCTGTCTGGTGCCACTGGCTCAGGTGTAGTATCGACTATTCCTCTTGCGGCCCCATTGCCAATATCTATGAGGAACAGTTGGTATCTGTGGGTTGTGTCTTTAGAAGGTCTTTGCTTGCGGATATATATACGGGGATCTCTGGCGCGAGAGAGAGGGTACGAAGTTTGGGGATTGGCGGTACAGTCGCGACTAGAAGTGGTCACGAGGTCCGAGCGGCCGAAGCCACGAGCTGCGCAAGGAGGGCCTGCGCAGAGCGAAGATACCGCAGGACTTCACCGGGGTCAGCGTCGACTACAAGCAGCAGCCCGACATCCCGTCGGTTGGTTGGCAACATTCGTTCGGACGACCGCTCGTGGCCTGGCTGCCCTCTTCTACCTGGCTTTCATCGGCACCACTCAGTAACCTCTGCGACGCACCGTGGATCCATGGAACTGCTCGCTGATAAAGGGGAGTAACATTATGTAATCCTCGTGGTGATTTGTGTCATTATCTCCCTCCCTTCCATATTGTACCCGCCCCCCAGAGTTTTACTCCGTTGGTTCTTTGGTCGTAAATATAGGCCGTAGTTTTGTACTAAGACACAAGTTGTCGTTTGAAAATTTGTCCCGCTATTATATTGCCTTTCCTTTCTGGTTTGTACCCGATCGTTAATGTTCTAATGGATCAGCTCCTGGTCGTAAATACAGCCGGAACAATTGTACTAAGGCATCACAGGTTGCCGTTAAACAAAAGAGGAACCTTGTGGTTAGATTTAGATGTTAACCGGTTCAATTCTTTGATTGGTATCGCATTTCTCACTCATTATTTATAATCTGAACAACCTGTTGTACTAAGCTGTTCGTTGCTGTATTTGAAAGACCGGGCAATTATTGGTTTATTTGAGCTGGATCTTGTCATTCCGCCGATTGAGTTCTCTTGTAATAAGTGTTCACAAGTAATGTTTTAAGACGTTCCTTCAGAGCGGTCTTAATAACTGGCAATCAGTTTAACTTTGCAAATATTAACAGCCAACTGTCACCAGGCCATGAGTCAAAATAAAATTGTCAGAAGGGACGGGTTGGGATCCAGTCACACCTTCGTTACGGATTGAAATTACGAGGCTGTCATATTGTTTCCTAATCTGTTTAACCTTTAAGCACAGGTGCGCATCTTAACCCCGAACCTTTCGACATACAGCTTTCAAATTAAAAGTTACGTCATCTGTTTTGAATCACTCTTGTCATCAATGGTGCTTATATAATTTTCATATGTTGCAGAAGGGCATTTAATAAGACAGGCTGCGTCCATTGCGCGGTAGTAAACACCGCTGTTTCACCCGATAACGAGCGGGCTGCAGTTCCGGCCGTCTTGTAATCATTGTCGTATTGTTTGCTGTTTTCCCATATATAGCACTTCAGATTTCTTTTGTAAAAGCTTATTCAACTTAAGGTTTAAGGTCAAAAGAATTTTGCAAATTTGTTCATTTGTTAAAGAAAATTTTATGGTTATACAGGGTGATTCAAAAAGAATACAACTTTAAAAATGTGTATTTAATGAAAGAAACATAATATAACCTTCTGTTATACATCATTACAAAGAGTATTTAAAAAGGTTTTTTTTTCACTCAAAAACAAGTTCAGAGATGTTCAATATGGCCCCCTCCAGACACTCGAGCAATATCAACCCGATACTCCAACTCGTTCCACACTCTCTGTAGCATATCAGACGTAACAGTTTGGATGGCTGCTGTTATTTCTCGTTTCAAATCATCAATGGTGGCTGGGAGAGGTGGCCGAAACACCATATCCTTAACATACCCCCATAAGAAAAAATCGCAGGGGGTAAGATCAGGGCTTCTTGGAGGCCAGTGATGAAGTGCTCTGTCACGGGCTGCCTGGCGGCCGATCCATCGCCTCGGGTAGTTGACGTTCAGGTTTCATAACTAACCTTTTTCGTAGGACTCTCCATACAGTTGATTGTGGAATTTGCAGCTCTCTGCTAGCTCTGCGAGTCGATTTTCCTGGGCTGCGAACAAATGCTTGCTGGATGCGTGCTACATTTTCATCACTCGTTCTCGGCCGTCCAGAACTTTTCCCTTTGCACAAACACCCATTCTCTGTAAACTGTTTATACCAACGTTTAATACACCACCTATCAGGAGGTTTAACACCATACTTCGTTTGAAATGCACGCTGAACAACTGTCGTCGATTCACTTCTGCCGTACTCAATAACACAAAAAGCTTTCTGTTGAGCGGTCGCCATCTTAGCATCAACTGACGCTGACGCCTAGTCAACAGTGCCTCAAGCGAAGAAATGTACAACTAAATGAAACTTTATAGCTCCCTTAATTCGCCGACAGATAGTGCTTAGCTCTGCCTTTTGTCGTTGCAGAGTTTTAAATTCCTAAAGTTGTGGTATTCTTTTTGAATCACCCTGTATATTGTTAAATAAAGAGGGTGTGTGAAAAGAAATTTATATTGGAGGGTCTTCCCTTCCACGTTTCCTATAATTCCAGTGAGTACCACGTATCACTGCTGTCATACTGATATAAATTTTAAAGAATGGCGGGCATCTTCTTTACCTTTCGCTCGCCATAGTATTAGCGACATTCTCTGAATAGTAAATTTTGACTAGGAGCGACGGGAATGCCTATGCTCTTTTGACATTGTTCACCTGATAATGCGGCTTAGAGCCACAAAGCGGATGGTGTTTTAATAAACAACAATTTTACCAGCTGTGAGTGGAGTCCTTCGTAACATCTTGCCTTTCAACAGCTCCGGTTGCCCGGAATATAAAATAGTTTGTCGTAACTCTAGGTGTAGGTTCAGTGTGACTGGCACACTCAGGCACATAGGTTGTAGGCCCTCAACTGACCTTCTAACCAACACCTGTCCATCACTGGCACCGAGGCAGAATCAGCTTTCATCAGAAAATACAACAGATCTCCACCATACCCTCCAATGAGTTCTCGCTTGACACCACTGAAGTCGCAGATGGCGGTGGTTAGTTGCCAGCGGAGGGAGTGCTACAGGACGTCTGGCTCGGAGCTGTCCTCGAAGTAACCGACTTGTAACAGTTCGTTGTGTCACTGTGGTGACAACTGCTGCTCAAATGGCTGCTGCAGATGCAGTGTGATTCTGCTGAGCCACATGCCGAACACGATGGTCTTCCCTAGCAGTAGTGCCATGTGGCTATCCTGAGCTCGGTCTTCATGCGACCGTACGTACTGGTGATGACTGCTGCCAGCAAACATGTACGAGGTGCATTCAAGTTCTAAGGCCTCCGATTTTCTTTCTAATTAACTACTCACCCGAAATCGATGAAACTGGCGTTACTTCTCGACGTAATCGCCCTGCAGACGTACACATTTTTCACAACGCTGACGCCATGATTCCATGGCAGCGGTGAAGGCTTCTTTAGGAGTCTGTTTTGACCACTCGAAAATCGCTGAGGCAATAGCAGCACGGCTGGTGAATGTGCGGCCACGGAGAGTGTCCTTCATTGTTGGAAAAAGCCAAAAGTCACTAGGAGCCAGGTCAGGTGAGTAGGGAGCATGCGGAATCACTTCAAAGTTGTTATCACGAAGAAACTGTTGCGTAATGTTAGCTCGATGTGCGGGTGCGCGCAGCCCTCCCCGGACGTTTTTGTTGCAGTGCAGGAAGGAATTTGTTCTTCAAAACATTTTCGTGGGATGCACCTGTTACCGTAGTGCGCTTTGGAACGCAATGGGTAAGGATTACGCCCTCGCTGTCCCTGAACATGGACACCATCATTTTTTCAGCACTGGCGGTTACCCGAAATTTTTTTGGTGGCGGTGAATCTGTGTGCTTCCATTGAGCTGACTGGCGCTTTGTTTCTGGATTGAAAAATGGCATCCACATCTCATCCACCGACGAAAAGAAAGTCCCATTCGTGCTTTCGTTGCGCGTCAACATTGCTCGGCAACATGCCACAAGGGCAGCTATGTGGTCGTCCGTCAGCATTCGTGGCACCCACCTGGATGACAGTTTTCGCATTTTCAGGTCGTCATGCAGGATTGTGTGCACAGAACCCGCAGAAATGCCAACTCAGGAGGCGATCTGTTCAACAGTCATTTGGCGATCCCCCAAAACAATTCTCTCCACTTTCTCGATCATGTCGTCAGACTGGCTTGTGCGAGTCCGAGGTTGTTTCGGTTTGTTGTCACACGATGTTCTGCCTTCATTAAACTGTCGCACCCACGAACGCACTTTCGACACATCCATAACTCAATCACCACATATCTCCTTCAACTGTCGATGAATTTCAGTTGGTTTCACACCACGCAAATTCAGAAAACGAATAATTGCACGCTGTTCAAGTAAGGAAAACGTCGCCGTTTTAAGTATTTAAAACAGTTCTCATTCTCGCCGCTGGCGGTAAAATTCCATCTGCTGTACGGTGCTGCCATCTCTGGGACGTATTGACAATGAACGCGGCCTCATTTTAAAACAATGCGCATCTTTCTATCTCTTTCCACTCCGGAGAAAAAAAATCGGAGGCCTTAGAACTTGAATGCACCTCGTACAGTGGCTACCAAGTCTTTCTGCAATATCATGGAAGAAACATCCAGCTCCTCGTAGCGCTTTTACACGACCTCGTTCAGTAAGGTGTTGATAATGGCGTCTTTGTCTCCTTAAAGGCATTCTTGACTAACAACAATTAACGACGTCCAGTCCCAAAGGTAAGTAACGATCACGACCTTTACAGCGTGTATTTAAAGCAAACTTGATTTACATTCTCGCAGTAGCGCTACCAGCGCCAGTCTTACGCGATGGTGCGAAATTTAAATGGACATCATGTTTCAGATGCAGAAACACGCCTACCGACTTTAGTGTACGTAGCACGATTCCTTTTTGATGTTGCACTGCCGCGCGGGATCGCCGCGCTGTCTGGGGCATCGTGTCCTGGTCCGCGCGGTTTCCCCCGTCGGAATTTCGAGTCCTCCCTCGGGCATGTGTGTGTGTGTCGTCTTTGGCGTAAGTTGGTTTAAGTTAGATTAAGTAGTGTTTAAGCTTAGGGGACCAATGACCTCAGCAGTTTGGTCCCACAAGACCTTACCACAAATTTCCAATTAATGTTGCTATCCATTCTGTTCTGTTAATGTATATTAAACTTGTGTTACAGGTCTGGCTAGAGGCGAACGCCTGGAATGTGTTTCAACGTACAACAATCTGGCCTATATTATCTTGGCAAAAGTAACCGGACAGCTCCTGTTTGATGCGAAATCGAACACTATATGTTAAGAGAAGCGGATTTGCCAGTAAAAAACACGGTGGGGAGTACTGTACTGTAAGCAGAGAAATATTGACAGCAAAACGGGCGTCAGCGGAGCTCAGTGACTTCGAACGTGGACTAGTCATTGGACGTCATTTGAGTAAAAAATCCACCACCGATATTTCAACCCGCCTGGCCAAGTCAACTTTTGGTAATGTGACTTCAGTGGAAACGCAAAGAAACAACCACAGCTAAAATAAAGACCGGGCGGACATCGCGTACTGACGGACAAGGTCTGTCAAACATTGCAGACGGTGGTTGTCAACAATTGTATGAAATCAGCAGAAGGAATCACTCGCGAATTCCAAAGTGCTAGTCAGCAGTCCAGCTAACACAATGATTGTGTGCAGGGAATTACAAAGCATTGGCTCAAGCTTCTCAAAAGCCACATAGAAACGAGTGATTTCGAGTGATGAATCACGCTGTAGGATGTGGCAATTAGATGCAAGGATTTGTGTTTGGAGAATGCATGGAGAACATTATCTGCCATCAGGTGTACTAACAAAAGTAAAGTTTGGAAGATTTGGTGTTACGATATGGGGGGAGTTCCTCTTAGTTGGAGTGTTATCCCCTCAGTGAGCATAAGAAAATTCTAAATGTGGGAAGATATGAATAAATTTTACAGCATTGCGCGCTGAGTACAGTAGAGGAACAGTTCGGATATGAAGATTATATCAGCATGGCTGAGCAACCTATCATAAAGCAGCAGCTGTGAGGTAAAGGCTTTTGAACAATAAAATTCCCAAACTAGACTGGCCTGCCCAGAGTTCCAATCGGAACAATGAAATACCTCTGTGATGGCTTAGAACGTCGGCTCCTCTCTAAACCCCAGCGTCCAACATCAGTACCTTCTCTGTTTCGCCTCTTGTAGAAGAATGGACTACCTTTACTCCACTGACATTCAGGCACGTCTATGCAAGTGTCCCCAGCAGCGTTCAAGCAGTTGTATAGACGAAGACTGGAAACACATCGTATTAATGTTCACTGACAAGTGCCCAGATACTTTAGATCAGATATGTAAATAAAGAAATGCCACTTTCCTTTGCAAGCACGCTTTTTCTTATCATGTTATATATCTTCGAAATCTGTATTAGTAATATTTGAGTAAGCTGCATGTACTTGTATCAGTAGTTGTGAGAAGCAGTTGTCTCTTGATGATGGCTGAAGAAGCATATGTAATCTAGCCGAATGGAGTGTTACGGATCTGTTACGGTTTACAATATTTACCAGGTGTATCTCGTAAGAGTCACTAGGCGCATTTTCTCTCTATTTAGGCAAATATTTTCAATTTGGTTTTTGAATGTGTAGATGGAGCCAGCCCGAACAAATACTGCTCATCACACATTTCATGAGATGCCCAGTGTCACCGGAAAACGTCGGTTTGTTTCCCGTTACAAACAACATGATTTTTCAGACGGAATTTTACTTGTCCATTCGATAGCGTGGTCCCGGATTAGTCTAGTACGATATTCGTTTCATTTATGTTTATTAATAAGGAGAGTTTTGGTCTACAACTTTGATTCCATCGTTTTTCTCGAAGTACGAGGCTTCATCGTGAGAAACTTACAAAAGTTTACGGTTAAAAATATTGGCCATCGCTGACCACTGCTTTATCCCATATTTTGAGCAGCATACGAATCCAACGGTAGAAGAAATGGGCGTCTGGGAGATCCATGAATCGATCCAATTTTTCACCTGTTCATATGACAGAAATGAGTTGTCAGCTAGGCTGTGTGCCATTGATCAAAATGGTGGTAGTCAGAGGACAGCGGGAGCAATGTCCGGATAATACATCAGATGGGGTATAATTTCCCATTTCAACATTTCCAAGTATGTTTTGAAGGGTTTTGCGGCATGGGATCGAGTACTGTCTTGCTGAAAAATCATCTTTTCTTGTCTACCACTGTATTCTGGCCATTTATTTTTTAGCGCTCGGCTCAAACGCATCAATTTCTTTCAATAAAGATCTCCTGTTACTGGTCAAAAAGATTTCGGGTTTGCAGCCGGTCGTCGTAAACTTCATTGCACGCTATTTCGGCTGGACAACTGCCAGCCATCTTCAGGTGAGCCGAACAAGAACTGACGAATACGTTCTCCGCTCCAGCTTATATAGTGCGCTGAAAGTACTGCCGCGCGTGTGTTGAAGTCGCGGAGACAGAAGGACCACACCAACCAGCAGCAGCGCTCTCGCTGGTGGAACTGCAAGACTCAGCTGCCGTCGGTATTGTCGCTGGCCGCAGCTATCGAAGTCTTCTGGCGTCTTCTTCTCGAGCAAATTTCGGAGATGACGGGATTCCATGCGTTATTCAATTGGTAACCACTGTCACGGTTTCACGGTTCATTAGATTTCCCGCGATGTGTATTTCAACTGATTCTTCGATATTGGAGTCCCAAAAAGTTTTTGCAGCGGCCAAAATCGAAGTTTTGTCGTACTCCATTGAATGTCCGTTAGAAATACAATGTTCCTGGGTTGCAGTAGGCGAGTGCAACGTTGGTGTTCTGTACAACGCTCTTCCACTGTACTCGTTGTCTGTCCTATATAGGCCATACCACACTGACACGGTATTTTGCAAATTCCCGTCTTTCGCAGTAACAAATCATCCTTCACCGATCCCAGCAAATCCGAAATTTTAGAAGGCGGACGAAAAACCACTTTCACATTAAAACGATTAAGAATCCTTGCTATGTTGAAGGAGTTATTTCCGACAAAGGGAAGAAAAGCTAGGGACTTGGCTGGCGCGTCCTCCTCTTCATCCACTTCCTGGTTCCTGGCTCTAGTTGAGAAGGCCCTGTTAATTTGCCGGGTCGAGTACCCATTGTCTCTGAACACCGTTCTCAAATGTGCCAGTTCCTTAGGCAAATTCTCTGCATCCGACACTGTGTGTGCCATGTGTACAAGGGTTTTAAGCACACTCATGTTCTGGGATGGGTGATGGCAACTTGAAGAATGTAAATACAAATCAGTGTGAGTGGGCTTGTGATAGACTGTCACTCCTGCTTTGTTTATCAATGTGATAAACGCATCACAACCAAACACCTAGCTGCTCAACTGGACAACGCAAGGCCTCACACAAGTCTGCGAACCCGAGAGAAACTCACAAATCTGCATTGGACTGTTCTTCCTCATCCACCCTACAACCCGGACCTCCCGCTTCCACCTGTGTGGCCCAGTGAAGGATGCACCCTATGGGGAGCAGTATGTGAGTGATGGGGGAGATTGTAAATGCAGCAAGACGTTGGCTCCTAAGAGATGTATATGGTGGCATAGAGGTCCTCCCAGTAAAGTAGCGTAAGGCCGTCTTACCGAACGGAGATTATATTGAAAAATAGGGTTTTGTAGCCATAAGAGTGGGGAGTGATGTGGTGTATTGGAATCTTGAATAGAACCAACCTGTTTTCAGAAATAAATACTCCTCACACATTTCGCTCGAGAACGTAACGTATTAAATGATTTGCGCCTGATGATGGAGCCAGAAGTCTCGCACTGCATCACGTGATTTAATGAAACACGAAAAAATCTTTTTCTGACTGGAGGATTTATTACTAATACTCCCTGCATCCGTAATTATTAGAGAATACCTCTCACACAAGCCGGCCGCGGTGTCCGAGAGGTTCTAGGGGCTTCAGTCCGGAACCGCGCGACTGCTATGGTTGCAGGTTCGAATCCAGCCTCGGGCATGGATGTGTGTGATATCCTTAGGTTAGTTAGGTTTAAGTACTTGTAAGTGTAGGGGACTGATGACCTCAGATCTTAAGTCCCATAGTGCTCAGAGCCATTTGAATCTCTCACACGAGAATGAAAGCCTCGTCTACGCGGAAGTATATTTACTTATGAGTACACAAACAGAGTCGATGACATCCACAACATGTGTAGCGTACCTGACTTGATGTTAGTAATAATGTAAGCCTGGGGAAGAAATAAGAACGGCGTCGAAGAGTTGGCTCGGAGAGGTGGCGACCGGTTCCGGAAGAGAGCGTGCAATTCAGCCGAGGCGTCACGAGGCACGCCCACGCGGGTCGGCGAGGACAGAAGGAGTGCATGGCAGCTGGCGGAGGACGCCCACGCAGGGTGGGGCGTGGTGCGGTGCGCTGCCAGAAGCCCAGGCAGTCACACACCCTGCTTCCCCTCCTCCGCCCCCTCCCTCCCCCTCCCCCTGCCTCTCTGCTGTACATACCACCCACTGCACACAGCAATAAGATTTGTTGTCGCCAGCCGCCGCGGCGTCCGCTAAACCGAGAAACGGAGTACAACTGCGCCGCGACAGCGTTAGTAGTAGGAAGGCGTCCGTTTCGTTATTTCTGTCCTGCCCAGACCTTCGCTGCGGCAACCGAGACATTTTCATTACCACGGTGACACAACCTCGCTAACACTCAGTTCCTGTTACAACTTACTCCAACCAGAATCGACAGAACTGTGCAAAAATGTCGAACAGTGTGCTCAAGTCAAAAACTTTCGATAGATAATATCCATCTCCTAGAAGTTTTTCTCTGAATCATTAAAAATGTACTTGTTCAACAAATAGACACTGAATTTTGTTCCAAATTACTTCTTATTGCGATGTACCTAAGGTTAATTTATTACACTCCTGGAAATTGAAATAAGAACACCGTGAATTCATTGTCCCAGGAAGGGGAAACTTTATTGACACATTCCTGGGGTCAGATACATCACATGATCACACTGACAGAACCACAGGCACATAGACACAGGCAACAGAGCATGCACAATGTCGGCACTAGTACAGTGTATATCCACTTTTCGCAGCAATGCAGGCTGCTATTCTCCCATGGAGACGATCGTAGAGATGCTGGATGTAGTCCTGTGGAACGGCTTGCCATGCCATTTCCACCTGGCGCCTCAGTTGGACCAGCGTTCGTGCTGGACGTGCAGACCGCGTGAGACGACGCTTCATCCAGTCCCAAACATGCTCAATGGGGGACAGATCCGGAGATCTTGCTGGCCAGGGTAGTTGACTTACACCTTCTAGAGCACGTTGGGTGGCACGGGATACATGCGGACGTGCATTGTCCTGTTGGAACAGCAAGTTCCCTTGCCGGTCTAGGAATGGTAGAACGATGGGTTCGATGACGGTTTGGATGTACCGTGCACTATTCAGTGTCCCCTCGACGATCACCAGTGGTGTACGGCCAGTGTAGGAGATCGCTCCCCACACCGTGATGCCGGGTGTTGGCCCTGTGTGCCTCGGTCGTATGCAGTCCTGATTGTGGCGCTCACCTGCACGGCGCCAAACACGCATACGACCATCATTGGCACCAAGGCAGAAGCGACTCTCATCGCTGAAGACGACACGTCTCCATTCGTCCCTCCATTCACGCCTGTCGCGACACCACTGGAGGCGGGCTGCACGATGTTGGGGCGTGAGCGGAAGACGGCCTAACGGTGTGCGGGACCGTAGCCCAGCTTCATGGAGACGGCTGCGAATGGTCCTCGCCGATACCCCAGGAGCAACAGTGTCCCTAATTTGCTGGGAAGTGGCGGTGCGGTCCCCTACGGCACTGCGTAGGATCCTACGGTCTTGGCGTGCATCCGTGCGTCGCTGAGGTCCGGTCCCAGGTCGACGGGCACGTGCACCTTCCGCCGACCACTGGCGACAACATCGATGTACTGTGGAGACCTCACGCCCCACGTGTTGAGCAATTCGGCGGTACGTCCACCCGGCCTCCCGCATGCCCACTGTACGCCCTCGCTCAAAGTCCGTCAACTGCACATACGGTTCACGTCCACGCCGTCGCGGCATGCTACCAGTGTTAAAGACTGCGATGGAGCTCCGTATGCCACGGCAAACTGGCTGACACTGACGGCGGCGGTGCACAAATGCTGCGCAGCTAGCGCCATTCGACGGCCAACACCGCGGTTCCTGGTGTGTCCGCTGTGCCGTGCGTGTGATCATTGCTTGTACAGCCCTCTCGCAGTGTCCGGAGCAAGTATGGTGGGTCTGACACACCGGTGTCAATGTGTTCCTTTTTTCCATTTCCAGGAGTGTATTAAACGTTTATGTAAAGAGTTGTAAGAGCCTCCGAGATCGATGACTTTTCTACAGCTGATCGAAAATGTTGCGAGACTGGATAATAGCCGGCCCCTGTGGGCGAGCGGTCCTAGGCGGTTCAGTCCGGAACCGCGCGACTGCTACGGTCGCAGGTTCGAATCCTGCCTCGAGCATGGATGTGTGTGATGTCCTTAGGTTAGTTAGGTTTAAGTACTTCTAAGAGTAGGGGACTGATAACCTCAGATCTTAAGTCCCATAGTGCTTAGAGCCATTTGAACAATTTTGTTTGGATTAATAAAAAATGAAGAAAAGTGAAGAAGATAGTTCTACATGGTCTGGTCCGCCCCCCCGTTTGAGTACAACTGGCAGAAAATTCGTTAAAACCGTGTGAAACCGTCAGAAAAGTCCTCCTTTGCGATGTTGTTCAACTATCGAGTCACAATGGCTAGAACGACGGTGATACACTGAGGTGACAGAAGCCATCCGATACCTCCTGATATCGTGTCGGACCTCCTTTCGCACAACGTAGTGCAGCAACTCCACGTGACATAGACCCAACAAGCCGTTGGATGTCCTCTGCAAAAATACTGAACAATGATGCCTCCACAGCCGTCCATAATTGCGAAAGTGATGCCGTTGCAGCATTTTGTGCACGAACTGGCGCCCCGATTACGACTCGTAAATGTTCGATAGGTCGCCAAAATCGTTCGCTCGAACTGCCCAGAATGTTCTTGAAACCTAGTAGATAGTGTCGGAAGTTCCATGCGGCTTTTCGCGGATGGTGCTGTAATATACAGAGAAGTTGCAGCATTAGAAAATTGTAGCGAAATGCAGGAAGATCTGCTGCGGATAGGCACTTGGTGCAGGGAGTGGCAACTGACCCTTAACATAGACAAATGTAATGTATTGCGAATACATAGAAAGAAGGATCCTTTATTGTATGATTATATGATAGCAGAACAAACACTGGTAGCAGTTACTTCTGTAAAATATCTGGGAGTATGCGTGCGGAACGATTTGAAGCGGAATGATCACATAAAATTAATTGTTGGTAAGGCGGGTACCAGGTTGAGATTCATTGGGAGAGTCCTTAGAAAATGTAGTCCATCAACAAAGGAGGCGGCTTACAAACCACTCGTTCGACCTATACTTGAGTATTGCGCATCAGTGTGGGATCCGTACCAGATCGGGTTGACGGAGGAGATAGAGAAGATCCAAAGAAGAGCGGCGCGTTTCGTCACAGGGTTATTTGGTAACCGTGATAGCGTTACGGAGATGTTTAACAAACTCAAGTGGCAGACTCTGCAAAAGAGGCGCTCTACATTGCGGTGTAGCTTGCTCGCCAGGTTTCGAGAAAGTGCGTTTCTGGATGAGGTATCGAATATATTGCTTCCCCCTACATATACCTCCCGAGGAGATCACGAATGTAAAATTAGAGAGATTAGCGCGCGCACGGAGGCTTTCAGACAGTCGTTCTTCCCGCGAACCATACGCGACTGGAACAGGAAAGGGAGGTAATGACAGTGGCACGTAAAATGCCCTCCGCCACACACCGTTGGGTGGCTTGCGGAGTATAAATGTAGATGTAGATGTAGGTGTAGAAACCAATCGCAAGAAACTGTGGCCCGATGAGACGGCGCATTGTCCCCTATAAAAATTCCATTATTGTTTGGGAACATGAAGTCCACGAGTAGCTGCAGATGATCTCCAAATAGCTGAATATAACCATTTCAAGTAAATGGTCGGTTTAGTTGGACCAGAGAATCCTGTCCCTTCCTTGTAAACATGGCCCACACCATTATGGAATCACCACCAGCTTGCACAGTGCCTTCTTGACAACTTGGGTCCTTCATGCGAATTTCCATACTTTATCGTTTCGTGATAGATTCGTACTGATAACCCCAAGTCTCTCTCGTCACCAACGATTTTCTTTTTAAGGAAAGAAATGTCAGCATTTTGCATTTCAATCAAATCGCAAGCAGGCTGGAGTCAAGGTGTGCGCGACAAATTTTGCACACACTTCTCTCTTCTTCAAAACAATCAGTAGTACGTGTTGAACACTTGATTTAGAGATGTTGCTTCATTGCGATATGTTTCGCAACAACTTAGAGGCACTATGGCCTCACTTCCACTACTTAACACTGCCTGCTCACTATTGACTAGCCGAATGCACATCTGCTCTTTAAGTTGTTAGTTCAAGCTGGCACCGCAGGTACCGCGCAGAGGTCGCTGATACGCCAGGAATAAAATCATCCTCGCAAATTTTTGATTGGGGAGTGCATATACCACACTTCCTCGTAACTGAAGACATAAAGTCTGACGGTATGGTAACAACTTTTACTGGAATAAAGATGACAAAAACGATTTGGGTCACATTTAATATTTATCCAAATTGGCGGTTTCTAACTGGACACGGGTCTTCTTTAGATTCAAATCTGATTATAACGAGTCGCAGTTCGTCATCAGGGCGAAGCTTCACTGTTTTTTATTAATTTTTTTAAGAGCTGAAGCTTCACCCTGATAACGAACTGCGGCTGATATGACTGACGCTGGATAAATTTAGGTTGGACAAGAACTAAACTCACACAGTTTTGGAGGTTGTCCGGTGATATCTTCCGAGTATTTTGGTCTAAAGGACCCGTCGTCTGATTACAGAGAATATAATAATAAAACGTGTTCGAAAAAAGGCGAAAGTCTAGTTATCACAGAAAAATAGTCTCTGCCCATCCGTCGGACGTTAAGAGAAAGTAATTGTCAATATCAATTAAATTCTGCAACAGCTGTGTATCTTAAGATGTTATTTTATTTTATTTTGAAGGCTACCAATTTCAGCATTTCACTATGCCATCTTCAGGCCCCATATGCATCTTTCCAAGTAAACGAAAATGTCATATAGTGCCATAAATCCTTGGATGTCGTGAATTCAATCGTTTCACTAGTGCTTCATGACATCCAGGGATTTATGTCACTATATGACATTTTCGTTTACTAGGAAAGATGCATATGGGGCCTGAAGATGGCGTAGTGAAATGCTGAAATTGGTAGCCTTCAAAATAAAATAAAATAACAACTTAAGTTACACGGCTGTTAGAGAGTTTCATTGATATTGACACTTAACCAGCTGATGTCCTCTGTCCATGATGGACCAACAGAGATTGAAAGAAAGTGTTTCGCGTGGAATCATGCAGGCGTAGGGAAGAGCAAACATCATCGCAAAGTTTGCTGTTTGCAACATGATTTTTTCGACGTAATAATTGAAATGATTTTTCTGTGCAGGATGAAAGGTGCGGACGGTACGATATAGGCAAACACTGTGTGAGTGTGAGAGTCAGTCGATGACTCAGTCGTCCCTGTAAAAAGGGTCCGACAGGAGCGAGTTTCGGCCGTGAAGAAAGAAGCCACTCCATTAAAACTTTATGATCGCGTGGATGCTTGACGCGTAGCGTGCAGCGGAATTTCCCTTCAAGCTTACATCAGAACTCAGCGAGCCAGAATGGTTCCGTGCAAAAGAACGAAATCTAGGACACGACATTTCCAGGCATAAAAGTTGGATGCTGCCTATCACTGCAGTTTATGCATGCTATCATGGCCCTATTAATGTGTGTTTACATCTGAACATTATAAAGCTTCGTCCTATGACGTAGGAGTATTGAATGTAATGCACACCTTCAAGGCCGGAATTTACTCAATTTTCAAGTAATGAGACAACGACCTAAGAGACGTCCGATTTCACTATCTTGATGGAGGCAAGTCCATTACTGTATCACTTCTTCTCATCGTGTGTGAAAGGAAATTGAAACTAGTGGAGAAAGGAAAGTCAGGTGATGTGTTTTAATTACAAGACGCCATCATTTACTTCCGCCATCCGTTCTGTTATAGAGTAAAAGAAAGGTATCGTATAGCTATAACTACTTGTGCCATGTTCTGTGACAATAAAAATCAGTTCAAACAAGAAGAATCGGTGATAAAGGTGTTAGACACGTCTTCGGGAGGAGTGGAGGTCAAGCACTTTACCTATCATAATGACACAATTAATAAAAATGCCGTGGTCGAATGGATTTCACCTCAAAACGCAATGTTTCGTCCCCATCTGCGGAGGACATTTTAAACGGGGATCATAGCTTCTTTGAATTTCGGGAGCACGCGGAAGCGGAACTTTGCTGTAGTCAATAGCGAGCCAGGACTACCAAAACAACCCTTAAATTTTAAACCTAAATTTTATACCATGAGGTACAAGATCCGTAGGAAGACCAAGAAAAAGACGGCTGGATACTTAGAAGCAGAACAGGTCTATGGCTTAGAGTATGAAGAAAGAAGAAAAGGAAGAAGAAGATTCACCAAATTCTGTGCAAGAATGAAGTCGTTCATCATTTGAAAGCTAAATTTTGAAATTTCTAGGTACCGTCTTCATCAAAGATTTTAATAATCCACTGCCCCATCCCTACCTATGCACATGTATAGGATGAGCCAGAAGCTACACAAACCTGGATTTAAAAAAAAAAATAGTGTGGTGGGAAATTTTCTTGTCAGCGGGAATGCTTATGTTGGCAACGGATAACCTCGTGGGAGACGCATAGCACTTGATGTCTAAGCAGTTTCACAAACGTGCGTATTTCCCAGACTGAATGTACGTTCATTCTTGAAAGTTACTTCAAAACGCAAACTTTCTTTAAATCCATCAAATCATCGATTTCACGCACACATGCTTGTCTCAGAAAAACTGACAGGGTGAATGAATGCAGACGTTCCGACCGACCTTCGGTGTTAAATGATGCGTCACTGGAAAACATCGGCACATACTTGCTACTTTCATCAAGAGAGTCGATACGAAAAATCTATGTCAGTAAAGTGGAATGTCTTACGGAAGTGTTCACAGAACCACAAAGAAGTTGAAGCTCCGTCCATATCGCATTGACGTTGTGCATGACTGTCGAGAAACTGATATAGGAAAGTGCTTTAATGGTTGGTTCAAATGGCTCTGAGCACTATGGGACTTAACTTATGAGGTCATCAGTCCCCTAGAGCTTAGAACTACTTAAACCTAACTTAGCTAAGGACATCACACACATCCATGCCCGAGGCAGGATTCGAACCTGCGACCGTAGCGGTCGCGCGGTTCCAGACTGTAGTGCCTAGAACCGCTCGGCCATACCGGCCGGCAGTGCTTTAACGCCAATGGTAGAACCTGATAGAGGGAAATACATTAATGACAATGGTTTTTGCTTTTTGGAATATGTTTTCTACTCTGATAAAGCATGGCTTCACCTAAGTGGGTACATAAACAGCCAGAACGACATTTACTCGAGTTGAGGTAACCCTCATGCTTTTCAGGGACCCCCATTACATTCACAGAAGATTGGAGTTTGGTGTGCAATTTCGCGCAAAAGACCCAATGTTTTTGTCCGAACATCATGCAATTGGTAGCACTGTTAGAGGCTGACGAACAACACTGCTGGCTGCAGCAAGATGGTGCAACAGTGCACACGGCGAAGAGCTTCATAATATTGCCGCGTGAGTCCTTTAGGGGCACATCATTTCACGTGACACATGGCCGCCTAGATCGACAGATTTATCTTCCCCAGACTTTTCTTTGGGGACGTCCGAAGAACAACATCTACGAGGACAATACACAATCGACCAACTGAAGCACAACATCGAATACGAAATATTCCGCGAAAGTGTAGCGATCATCCAACAAGTAGCTGCTAGCCTAGAGAAAGCAGCTGACGCTTGTGTTACAGCATACTGAGGACATTTCCAGTAAATCTTATCATAAATGTATGTTATCAGTGTGTACATTATTAGTACAGTAATAAAGTTTTGAATTTAGGGTAGCGTAATTTCTTGTTCCCACTGTATAAGGGGATACAATTATATTATGACTCTTTCTTTCTCCGAGTCATCCGTGGATGTTATGTAAAAAGTGTATAGGGGAGAGAAGGATTTATCGGTACGAAGAACCCTCTGCAATTATACCGTGTTTCTCCTTGATTACGTCTTTTTGTTTTAGTTAACAGACTGATTTTATGTAGTTCTCCACGCTAGTACATTCTATGCAAAGGTTCTTGATGCCTACATAACTGGTACACGTTGTGTCCATTTCAACCTGCTTAGTGTATCCAAGCTTTGGTTCCACTTTTCAGTTTTTACAGCCCCTCTCCTTCCCTCCATCCCTTCCTCCCTCCCACTCTCCCTCCCTCCATCCCTCCCGCTCTCTCCTCCACAGACACAGCCGGCCAGTGTGGCCGAGCGGTTCTAGGCGCTTCAGTCTGAAGCCGAGCGACCGCTACGGTAACAGGTTCGAATCCTGCCTCGGGCATGGATGTGTGTGATGTCCTTCGGTTAGTTAGGTTTAAGTAGTTCTAAGTTCTAGGGGACTGATGACCTTAGATGTTAAGTCCCACAGTGCTCAGAGCCTTTTGAACCATTTTTGAACACACACACACAGACCCCCATTACCATAAACTATTCCTTGATTGCTTCGAGATGTGCCGTATCAAGCTATCAATTCTCTTTGTCAACTTGCGCTTTGATGCAGTTTTCTCCCCTGCTTCATTAGTTAGTCGATCTACTCATACAGTCTTCAGCAAGCTTTTGTAATACCACATTTCAAAAGCTAGTATTCGTTTTTGTTCTCTCCATTGTTGCATTCATGTTGCATTTTTGTATAAAGACACACTACAAATGCTAACATATTTGTCTCCTTCAGAAAGGCTTCTGTTTCTATCGCCAATCTACTTTGTATATCGTCTTTACTTCTATCGTCGCTACTAATGTTTTCACTAAAACGATAAGAGTAGTTTCAGCGCCTGATTCCTTAATCTAACAACTCCAGCATGACCTGACTTCATCTGGGTACTCTCCATTCTTTTAGTTCGCACTCAGATCAAAATTTGACTTTTAAAACGAAGTTGATTATAAGAAGCCGACCTCTGCTCTAAACGTGCCCCTTGCGTATAGGCTACCACGAATACTCATCTGCTGTAGCAGTCGCTGCTCGGCCAGGCGCAAGATTGGTTACGCCGGGAACATGTCCAAGCAACCAGATGCGAGTAACGTGATCCGGAGAGCTTCCGTATGTATGACAAACACAGCCTGCATCTGGCATGGGATATATCGAGTAAAGCAATGCGTCAGTTCGATGTTTTCCAGCGGTCAGTCCAGCCCGCGAGCGCGCTGCACATCGACGGCAGTCTCGCGTTTCGCGGCGCCTATTTCTGTCTGCTGTGTGATATACAGAAACGCCGGCGGCGGCAGACAGTTATACGCTTTGGCAGGGACCCTCGCGTGACGGCTGCCGCCTCCGTCTGGCTTATCTCCTCTTCCGCCTTCTCCAGAAAATACGCTCAAAAATTTTGTCCTTTTTTTTTTTTTATTCGACTATTAAATCTTAGCTGAGCTCTCTGGGTTCTCGGTTAGATTGCATGTTTCCATTCTTATGTCAGCAGTTCTATCCTTATTGGCAGTCGCAATTTTAGTTAAAGGGAATCGGCCATTATTTAACTGAGGATGAAAATCTCACATACAGGAAAATAAGGAAAGTTTAAGAGCTGTGTTCGTAAGCCTAGTACACCCACCCTATTTCATGCTTTTACCTTCTGAAGGAGGCGTGAGCAACCTTTGGTGGCCTACGTGCACGATTCATTTGCTTACTGAAGCTCGTGGGCCGGCTGGTCACGTGACGCAACAGTAGCGCTCCTAGCGCATAAAGTCAGAACTGTAGCGTCTATAATGTTAATGTTTATGTGGTAGCGTTCCAGTATGAGTGACACTCCTTTCCCAAACTCCGCGCCAACAAATTATGCATCAAAAAACGCGTTTTTGAGAGTACATTCATTTTGTGTTCACGCCACTTGCAAATGTTTACATTTATTCACATTTATTTACGCGTCGTTACCATTGTTTCTTTACTTACGACTTTTTACAATAGCTGTCTTAAGAACTTACATTGCAAAACTCTCCAATGCCGTTGGTAAATAAACAGTATTCACGCCACGAAGAACTGTACTTACGTGTAGATGAAATGTCAGGGATTTTGAAATAGCATCATGGAGAAACAAACGCCTATCAAAGCAAATGGTTGCAGTTACTTCATTATAAGTTACCGTCATATTCAACAGTTGCAGTGTTCTAATAAGGCCACAGGGGACAAGATTTATTTTCTAATACGAGAAAGAATAGAAAAACAACCACCAAATAGATTTATCTTTGTACCTCTAGGGGAGTCCTAACCGTACGAAAACTAGGCACCAACCACTACGAGTCTTGACTATCGCTAGTGCGCACTCTATTCAGCCTGCATTGTTGGTATAAAAACAGTTCGTATTGTCGCATCAGTTGCTGGTTTCTTTAGTGGGCTGTTGTTCTACAGTATTGAGCCTGTCCAACATTAACAGGTGTACGGAAATAATTAACTAAAAGAAATAAACAAAACGATAAATAAATGCAATTGTGAGGAACGTATCCTCCAAATTCAAACTGCGACTACGTAGCAGACACCGAGACTCCTCAATGGAGTTATTGTAATTCAGTCGTTCTCGGAAGTCAAAGACTGGCGATTTTAAAATTAAAAAAATCAAAATTACGAAGAGTTCATCTGTGTCCTTCTCAAGAATCATTCCCGGTATCTGCCTATAATCTTGAATCCCAGTGCTCCCAAATGCGAATCCAGCGGATTACTGCTGCTTCAACCCGCTTGGTGTGTACGTTTGAGACTACTATCGGTAATTATAGAAATTACATCTATTTGTTTCTCTATCAAACAGTTAAGGTCGTGAAGATTTCTCACAATAAAGGTACCGCTGGCTGTCCGCGAAGGAGGTCGAAATTAAGTTTCTGCCACGTTGCATCGCAATATCAAGGAGTTAATGAATAAAACGCTAAGTAAATTAGCGCATCTTGCGTGCCTTGTTCGGAGTTGCCGCATTTCCGTGGCACGGCATAGCAAGAAGTTGATGGCCAGAAACTTTGTAGGAAAGCATAAATTAGCTAAAAATAAATCTCTAGATAAAATGGTATGATCGTGAAAGTACAGGATCATGTTGTCATTTTACTTCATATCCTCTGCTGCGAAACATTAACGTAGTTCGGAAACTAAAGACCATTTTTCAAATAGTTTAGACTACAGCACTGCTATAAACATGTTGGGGGCGCAAGCGGTAACGTCCTTTAATGGGACACGCGATGGGTTCTTTATCTCCGAATCTCCCATTTACCGAGCGTATCTTCTGAGAAACTGTAAAGTAACAGCCGCAAACTTGATCTCCGAACAAATGTCGGCGTGGATATAGTCTTGCAACTTCGTTGCGACCGTAATTTCGGCGTACTGACTCGCTAGTTTAGAGAAAATGTCGTTTCGCGTTTGAATTTTAGCAATGTCATAAAGGAGAAAACCATTGTCATAAAACATTCACTGCTTCCGTAAAGCTTCACTGCTTCCACGTAGCTCTAAACTGCCTGATTGGTTTGTACTACCATTTGCTGTAGATTGTGTAATGGTGTTTAACAGTTACGACATAACAAATTGTCTAAATAACAAAACAACGTAGATCACAATTTTTTTTTTCGATGACCTGTTTCAGCCAGTATAGCCTATCTTCAGATCTAGAAACTCGTCGAGGGAATTGTTGTGCGTCGTCAACTGGCATGTGACCACGATAAACAGTTGTTGCGATGAGTCTTTAGACCTGAAGATGGAATATAATGGCTGAAACCGGTCATCTAAATCAAATAAATTGTGAGCTAGAGCGTATTATTCAGACAATTTGAAGCTACTGATCACTATGGTGACTTCACGACAGCATAATTTCGCCCTTTAGTAGGCGTAACGATATAGCTGCGGCTCTTCTTTTAGCAGAAAACAGCAACTCACCCCAAACTCGATTGTTTAAAGAATCTAACTCCAATGCGTATAATGGCTTTAAATGTCTGATTGCTTCACAAATGAGTTAATGTGTTAAATATTTTACGTTAAATATGCAAGTGAGAAAGTTTAGAAAAGGTTTGAAATTATGCGTGAATACTATATGAATATAGCCTGGATAATTTGCACACCGTGAGTTACACTGCCTGAGACATACACGCAGTTCTTAACTGTAATACTACTCTTACTGTGTTAAACCTTTAACGCCGGATTATACTTTTTATGAGCAGACTACCTTAGCGCCTACTGACTGCTTCGCTCGCTCTGCACAGACTTTTTTGTTTTCTGTAATCGAAGATGTATGTTCCCAGAATGAGATTTTCACTCTGCAGCGGAGTGTGCGCTGATATGAAACTTCCTGGCAGATTAAAACTGTGTGCCCGACCGAGACTCGAACTCGGGACCTTTGCCTTTCGCGGGCAAGTGCTCTACCAACTGAGCTACCGAAGCACGACTCACGCCCGGTACTCACAGCTTTACTTCTGCCAGTACCTCGTCTCCTACCTTCCAAACTTTACAGAAGCTCTCCTGCGAACCTTGCAGAACTAGCACTCCTGAAAGAAAGGATATTGCGGAGACATGGCTTAGCCACAGCCTGGGGGATGTTTCCAGAATGAGATTTTCACTCTGCAGCGGAGTGTGCGCTGATATGAAACTTCCTGGCAGATTAAAACTGTGTGCCCGACCGAGACTCGAACTCGGGACCTTTGCCTTTCGCGGGCAAGTGCTCTACCAACTGAGCTACCGAAGCACGACTCACGCCCGGTACTCACAGCTTTACTTCTGCCAGTACCTCGTCTCCTACCTTCCAAACTTTACAGAAGCTCTCCTGCGAACCTAGCAGAACTAGCACTCCTGAAAGAAAGGATATTGCGGAGACATGGCTTAGCCACAGCCTGGGGGATGTTTCCAGAATGAGATTTTCACTCTGCAGCGGAGTGTGCGCTGATATGAAACTTCCTGGCAGATTAAAACTGTGTGCCCGACCGAGACTCGAACTCGGGACCTTTGCCTTTCGAGGGCAAGTGCTCTACCAACTGAGCTACCGAAGCACGACTCACGCCCGGTACTCACAGCTTTACTTCTGCCAGTACCTCGTCTCCTACCTTCCAAACTTTACAGAAGCTCTCCTGCGAAACTAGCAGAACTAGCACTCCTGAAAGAAAGGATATTGCGGAGACATGGCTTAGCCACAGCCTGGGGGATGTTTCCAGAATGAGATTTTCACTCTGCAGCGGAGTGTGCGCTGATATGAAACTTCCTGGCAGATTAAAACTGTGTGCCCGACCGAGACTCGAACTCGGGACCTTTGCCTTTCGCGGGCAAGTGCTCTACCAACTGAGCTACCGAAGCACGACTCACGCCCGGTACTCACAGCTTTACTTCTGCCAGTACCTCGTCTCCTACCTTCCAAACTTTACAGAAGCTCTCCTGCGAACCTTGCAGAACTAGCACTCCTGAAAGAAAGGATATTGCGGAGACATGGCTTAGCCACAGCCTGGGGGATGTTTCCAGAATGAGATTTTCACTCTGCAGCGGAGTGTGCGCTGATATGAAACTTCCTGGCAGATTAAAACTGTGTGCCCGACCGAGACTCGAACTCGGGACCTTTGCCTTTCGCGGGCAAGTGCTCTACCAACTGAGCTACCGAAGCACGACTCACGCCCGGTACTCACAGCTTTACTTCTGCCAGTACCTCGTCTCCTACCTTCCAAACTTTACAGAAGCTCTCCTGCGAACCTAGCAGAACTAGCACTCCTGAAAGAAAGGATATTGCGGAGACATGGCTTAGCCACAGCCTGGGGGATGTTTCCAGAATGAGATTTTCACTCTGCAGCGGAGTGTGCGCTGATATGAAACTTCCTGGCAGATTAAAACTGTGTGCCCGACCGAGACTCGAACTCGGGACCTTTGCCTTTCGAGGGCAAGTGCTCTACCAACTGAGCTACCGAAGCACGACTCACGCCCGGTACTCACAGCTTTACTTCTGCCAGTACCTCGTCTCCTACCTTCCAAACTTTACAGAAGCTCTCCTGCGAACCTAGCAGAACTAGCACTCCTGAAAGAAAGGATATTGCGGAGACATGGCTTAGCCACAGCCTGGGGGATGTTTCCAGAATGAGATTTTCACTCTGCAGCGGAGTGTGCGCTGATATGAAACTTCCTGGCAGATTAAAACTGTGTGCCCGACCGAGACTCGAACTCGGGACCTTTGCCTTTCGCGGGCAAGTGCTCTACCAACTGAGCTACCGAAGCACGACTCACGCCCGGTACTCACAGCTTTACTTCTGCCAGTACCTCGTCTCCTACCTTCCAAACTTTACAGAAGCTCTCCTGCGAAGGTTCGCAGGAGAGCTTCTGTAAAGTTTGGAAGGTAGGAGACGAGGTACTGGCAGAAGTAAAGCTGTGAGTACCGGGCGTGAGTCGTGCTTCGGTAGCTCAGTTGGTAGAGCACTTGCCCGCGAAAGGCAAAGGTCCCGAGTTCGAGTCTCGGTCGGGCACACAGTTTTAATCTGCCAGGAAGTTTCGAAGATGTATGTTGTTTACAAATTGCAACATCATCTATACTTTTCACGCTAATTAGGGCCATAGAAGCATGGTCTTTTCCGAATGTACTTTGACCAAAAAGCAGGGGTAGGAGGGCTTTGTTAATCCTGCTTTTGCGTTTTTGTAGTAATATTTCCACAGAAACTTTCATCCCCTAACACATATTTCTTTAGAAGTCAAGAACCTGTTTTCACAGCTTTAATTTTAAAAATGTTTTAAATATAACGAAATATTTTCATAACAAATTTCATTCCCAATTTCACCCCCTTAAGGATTTAATATCCAAAACATACTGAAACACGAATTTCTTTTTTTTAATTTCTAACCGAGAAGGCAAATAAAAATTTTCAGAGATTGTTTCAAAACTACTTTCGTAATAAAATATTTCCATAAAAACTTTTGTCTCCTATTTTAGCCTCTTAGGGATCGAATTTCGAAAAACATTGAGACACGTCTTTCTTCATTTCCAACCGAGAAGCCAACTACATATATTTTGATATTTATTTTAAAAATAGTTTCGTAATGAAATGTTTTCATAGAAATACTGATCTCTTATTTCACCCCTTAGGAGGTGAATCTCCAAAAAACACAAACACCTATTTCTTTATTTCTAATCGAGGAGTCAAATACCAATTTTCATAGACGTAGCTTTATTAGCACTTTCACCCTCGACTTATTCCCGTTAGTAGCTGAATTTTCAAAAACGTTGAAGTCTGTATTTTTTAAAATTTCCTGACCGAGTATCCAAATATCAATTTTCGTAGGACTAGCTTCAGAATTGCCTGAACAGCGACGTATTTTCTAAAAGCTATTCATCCCCTGTTTCACCCCCTTAAGGGTTGAATTTACAAAAACATTGAAACACGTAATTTTTTATTTATATCGAGATGCCAGATACAAATTTTCATAGATTTAATTTCAAAAATACACTCCTGGAAATTGAAATAAGAACACCGTGAATTCATTGTCCCAGGAAGGGGAAACTTTATTGACACATTCCTGGGGTCAGATACATCACATGATCACACTGACAGACCCACAGGCACATAGACACAGGCAACAGAGCATGCACAATGTCGGCACTAGTACAGTGTATATCCACTTTTCGCAGCAATGCAGGCTGCTATTCTCCCATGGAGACGATCGTAGAGATGCTGGATGTAGTCCTGTGGAACGGCTTGCCATGCCATTTCCACCTGGCGCCTCAGTTGGACCAGCGTTCGTGCTGGACGTGCAGACCGCGTGAGACGACGCTTCATCCAGTCCCAAACATGCTCAATGGGGGACAGATCCGGAGATCTTGCTGGCCAGGGTAGTTGACTTACACCTTCTAGAGCACGTTGGGTGGCACGGGATACATGCGGACGTGCATTGTCCTGTTGGAACAGCAAGTTCCCTTGCCGGTCTAGGAATGGTAGAACGATGGGTTCGATGACGGTTTGGATGTACCGTGCACTATTCAGTGTCCCCTCGACGATCACCAGTGGTGTACGGCCAGTGTAGGAGATCGCTCCCCACACCATGATGCCGGGTGTTGGCCCTGTGTGCCTCGGTCGTATGCAGTCCTGATTGTGGCGCTCACCTGCACGGCGCCAAACACGCATACGACCATCATTGGCACCAAGGCAGAAGCGACTCTCATCGCTGAAGACGACACGTCTCCATTCGTCCCTCCATTCACGCCTGTCGCGACACCACTGGAGGCGGGCTGCACGATGTTGGGGCGTGAGCGGAAGACGGCCTAACGGTGTGCGGGACCGTAGCCCAGCTTCATGGAGACGGTTGCGAATGGTCCTCGCCGATACCCCAGGAGCAACAGTGTCCCTTATTTGCTGGGAAGTGGCGGTGCGGTCCCCTACGGCACTGCGTAGGATCCTACGGTCTTGGCGTGCATCCGTGCGTCGCTGCGGTCCGGTCCCAGGTCGACGGGCACGTGCACCTTCCGCCGACCACTGGTGACAACATCGATGTACTGTGGAGACCTCACGCCCCACGTGTTGAGCAATTCGGCGGTACGTCCAGCCGGCCTCCCGCATGCCCACTATACGTCCTCGCTCAAAGTCCGTCAACTGCACATACGGTTCACGTCCACGCTGTCGCGGCATGCTACCAGTGTTAAAGACTGCGATGGAGCTCCGTATGCCACGGCAAACTGGCTGACACTGACGGCGGCGGTGCACAAATGCTGCGCAGCTAGCGCCATTCGACGGCCAACACCGCGGTACCTGGTGTGTCCGCTGTGCCGTGCGTGTGATCATTGCTTGTACAGGCCTCTCGCAGTGTCCGGAGCAAGTATGGTGGGTCTGACACACCGGTGTCAATGTGTTCTTTTTTCCATTTCCAGGAGTGTACTTCTATAATGAAATATTTCCGTAAAAACATTCATCCCCTTTTTAAACACCCTAGGGGTTGTATTTTCAAAAAAAACATTGAAATTTGTGTTTTTTATTTTTAACCGAGAAACCAAATACCAGTTTTCGTAGGTATAGCCTTAAAATGTTTCAGTAGTTATTTAATGATTTGCTTTTTATAAAACTTTCACCCACACTTTCACCCCCATAGGAATTAAAATTCAAAGAATACTGAAACACGTATTTCTTTATTTCTGACGAAGCAACCAAATACAAATTTTTGTAATCCTGTCTTCGAAATCGCCTTAATTGAGAAACATTTTCAAAAACCATTCGCCCTTATTTCAGCCCCTTAAGGGCGGAATTTTTAAAAATCCCTCCTTAAATGATGCCCGCAGTATAACATCAACGCTCCAGATTTCAAGTTTTTGTCCTTAGCAGTTTGGGCTGGGCGATGAAGAGCAGTCAGTTCGTCAGGACATTACTTTTAAAGATAGAGATTATGATAGCATTTTATGTTTTTAATTTGGATCAAAGTTATATGAAAAATTGAAAATCTAATTTTTTTCCGGTCCTGTAAGCCGTTAAACAGGCAACCTGCAAGTGGAATGGTGCTCCAAGTTAGTCATTTGGTAATATAGTTGTCTACATAGCGTGAATTCAGATGCGCAGAACATTATTTTCGTCGCCTACGTACATTGATTCCATGATTCAGATGACTACGGTGGTGGTAAGTTTTGCCCTTGAGCGCTTCCGGAGTTTTGGATGAGACTAAATAGCTAGTACAGACAGATACAGTTTGAAAGTATCGTGGATTTTGTACCATAGAGTAAATATCTCTGGAGTGAGCATTGCGTTCTGCGCATGTTGTCAACATTAAACCAGGATTGTCACGTGTTTTCGGGACTTCGCTGTGCGTTTGTGCTTTCTGCAGCGTTTGAAGTTTATAATATCAAGAGTTTTTGTTGTGTTTCACCGTTTGTTGATAGTGTAATAGCGAGGGTGAATTACTGTTGTTGCTACGGATGCAAAGAAAAATATGTGAAAGGAGGGATAGTAACTTTTCATGGGTACATACCATGTAGCTCTAATTATAGTTACCATATTAGTAAGAGACACTGTATATGTTTAAAAATTTCGAACGCCTTATAATTAAGGCTTGATTCTGTAGACCTATTTTCCTACGATTTTATGACTATATAACAGATATTACGGCTCGTACAAAAGCTTACAAACAACCGCTTCCTCTCGTAAATTTGCTAGTGGAACAGGAAAGGGAATGGTTAGTTGTTTCAGTAAATACTATCCTCCATGAATTTATCAGTGACTTGTCGATTATGTATATAGATTACTCAGTGTACTATTTATTTAATAAACTGGGAGCAAGTACTTAAAATGCGTTAAATAAATACCTCAAAGTGCCACCAGTAAGAAAAATTGTGCTTTAGGTCGCAAAAACGAGAAAATAAATACGCAGAAATACAAGAAAAAACGATAAATTAGCAGGGATATAATCGCTAATGTGTGGCAAATTCGGTGTTTTTCGGACACTTGCAAAAGTACTAGCGTACTGTCAAGTCGTTTTGCAAGACCATCACCGCAAAAATGTACGTCAGGCTCTGTAATACTACGAAGTGCCGTATCATACCGAAAACTACCAAAAATCGAGTGCATCTAAACTGTGACACCTATCGCAAAGAAGCAGAATGTAATATCACTTGCCCTTAAAAGTTACGTAGCTGGTTTATTCCCGGTATCAAATGGATACTGTTAAAATGTCTGCACAACATATATAAATAATCCACGATACGTACGAAAAGAATCCGTCTGTAACAGGGATGTAGTGACATTCTAAATATACAGGGCGCTATACGGACAAACACACGACATCCCGAGATCACGTGACCAAGCCGGCAATGTGTGTTGACAACACAAAATCTGTACTGCGCATGTGAATGCTCACTCCAGAGATATTTACTCTATGTTTTGTACAAGCGATTCATAAGCATCTTAACAATTTACACTCGATGACTAAAGAACTTGGCTTAAAGCTTTGAAGAGATAAACGCAACGCCACTTGACTTGTCTGTGACGAATATCACAGCTCAGATGTAGCTATAATTTCTTTGCTGTAGGATAAAAAGATCTCGTGTCGACTTCATCACATTTATGAGTCTCTGTTTTAATTATGCTGCAGCGGCGTTCTATAATGGTTAATTTAAAATAAATATAATCGTCTGAAACTTTATAATAAGGAGATACAGATTCAGGTTGTCTTTGAAAGAAAATAAAACACGTACAGCTGTCCTTATGATGTCATGATGTAGTGATAACTCCGTTCAGCATCAACTAAGGCCTGAAGATAGTGCACTGAAGTGCCGAAACTGGTAGCTACACAATAAATAACATCACAAGGACGGCTGTAGGTGTTTCATTTTCTTACAGTGGTGAATGGCCGTAATCTCCCACTCCTCCAGTCAAAAGGATGCACATACATAAAAACTTGTCATACATAAATTGCATGTGCTGGTGATGAGTAAACATTCAACGGATTGACTGGCGGCGTACTCTCGCGACACCAAATTTTTTTAGCACTTATAGATAAATGGCCACACAGTTACACTGGTTATCCCTGCGAGTTATGCCTCCATTACAATGGGTCTCGATATTAATCAACACATAAAGCGTCTTTTACTAGTAAGAAAAGTATAATTAGACTTTTGTTACGCTCACCTATGACAAGTAAAATTTACTCCTTTGACGAATTTCTATTTGTATATGTAGCAGCAACAATTCGCCACCATTATTGTTACTAAGAAAAGAAATTGTCAAAACAGGACGAGAAGTGCTAACTGTCCCCAAAAAATGAAAAGTGTGGTGTCAGTCACGTGAATACTAAAAGGAATCCGCTATATTTCGGTTACACGATAAATCACACAAATCTCAAGGCACTGAATTCACCTAACTACTTTGGGATTACAATTACGAATAACTTAAATTGGAACGATCATATGGATAATGTAGTGGCGAAAACAAACCAAAGACTGGGATTTATTGGCAGAATATTTAGAAAATGCAACATGTCTATTAAAGAGACTGCCTATACCAAGCTTGTCTATCCTCTTCTGTAGTACTGCTGCGCGGTGTGGGATCTGCATCATACATGATTGACGTAAGACATCGAAAAAGATCAAGGAATGGCAGCACTTTTTTTTATTGCGAAATAGGGGAGAGACTGTCACGGATATGACACGCGAGTTGGGGTAGCAATCATTAAAACAAGGGCCTTTTTTCGTTGCGACAGGATCTTTTCACGAAATTTCAATGACAAACTTTCTCCCCCGAATGCGGAAACATATCATTGGCGCCTACCTACATAGGGAGAAGTGATCATTGTAAAAAGAAATAAGAGAAATCAGAGCCGCCTAGAAAGATTTAGATGTTCGCTTCTTCCGAGTGCAGTTCGAGAGTGGAACAGTAGAGAAATAGCTTGAAAACCACTGTCAGCCGCTTAAATCTGAATTCCAGTGTGACGGTGCAGGTGTAGATACGTATAATACTGACGTTGCAGTCTCAGCACCAAACGTAAACAATAGCTACGTGACTGTTTATTCTTAGAGATTTCTACTTTATAAGGCCCTCGATAGTGTCCATCAAACCTGATAATATTTCCACGAAGCAACGGGTCATCATCGGCAGGCGATGACGTTTGATGTTGATGCCAGCCCCCAGTTGAGAGTGCACGTGCTCCAAGCAAATAGCCTTTAGCCCTGAGAGTTGCGTCAACAGCTGACGAGGTTTTAGCACGGCCAGCGCCGGATATCACGCCTTTCTGGCGGCGATAGTTAAATTATCGCTTGTACGGATGTGAACAGTCTGTTTGCTGATACGGTAAACGGGAAACGTTGACTGACTTTGACCTGCAAGTCAATAATAAATCTACTATTGTTATTAATAACAAACAATCACAACATTACTATCAAGAGAAACACAGTCCTACAACAACGTTATTGTTAACTTATACCCGTGACAGAATATAACATCGAATCTTACGCTTGGAAATGGCACAAGTGTCGATATTACAACAGTGAAATAAAAACAGTAACTGCTAAAAACGAATATGATGTCACTTAAAAAATTCGTAAAAGCTGTGGACCTATATACAAGAAATTAATCTAGACTTCAGAATGTAAAAGAAAATATGAGCCTACAGATTACCCTTCCAGGTATGTGAGCGGCTCGAATGCTTCTTAAGTAACAGAAGCCCGTATGTTGTCCTCGATGGCGGGTGGTCATGACAGACAAAGGTATCGCCAGGAGTACCCCAGTGAAGTTTGATAAGACGCTGCTATTCTCTATACACGCAGATGAACAACATACAGGGTGGGCAGCAATCCGAAACTGTTTGCTGAGCCTCTACGGTGTATGCGAGAGTGTTCGTCGAGTGACTGTCAGATGATACCAGATGAATTAGACAAAATGCCTAGACGCAGTAATCAATGGCTGCTTTTTGTAAGGTACTCCTTATTTGCAGATAAGAGCGAATTTTACTTTATTTCCACTTTTGCTATTTCAGATACGTGACACTGGAGTACATAAGGAGTAAGGAGCGAGCAGTAGGTTCCCACGCTGACCAGCACAGGCGGTTGACCATCTGGCCGTTTCAGAGCCAGTGGCATGAGATGTCGATGCAGAAATCGCTCGTGACGTCAGCAAAGAGATACCTAGGATAAGTATGATTTTTCTGGCGCAAATCAAGTAATTGTTATTAATAAATTTTTGCTAACAAAAGTTGCCTTTCGCAACTCACACATTAGGAGGAGTTTACGAGTCATAAATACTATCTTTCAGTAATTTTAGAATGTCAGGAAACTTTGATACTAATAAACAAATGAATAACTTTGGCATAACCGAAAATGTACGATCTTTTACGAACTATACCGATTGTACTCTCAAGTTACACACTGTACACCATAGTTGGCAGTCGCCGATAGGACGCCTTTTGATCTAGTAATGTAGCAGACCAAGCTCTCGTATCGTTAATAGTTGGCTTACAATCAGTGTGAACAGATTCATTTTACCATGTTTCTTAAATAAACGCACCATAATGGAATCCCATGTAAAATTTTTTGACCCAAAAAAACTTTTCTTCCTGCTTCATTACGTAAAACATTGACTGTAGTATTGCAGTTTCAGAATCTGACGGCGGTGCTACGGCTTTGCAAGGCAGCATAAAACTACGAGAGTATCTCCACATAGCAGTAGGAAAATTTCTACTCGGTTGCTCACTATGTCAGTTCAAGGACGGACTGGCTTATTTATCGCAAAACCGTTATCCTGTAGCCCCTTATACCACCGTCTAAGGACTCACCGGCTAAAATGAGACATTTCTGGAGGTTTAGTACGAGTGGGGGGGGGGGTTCTTGCATTGTTCTCAATGTAGAAAAATATAAGCTAGTGCAAATGAGTAGCAAAAACAATCCTGTAATATTCGAATGCAACATTCTACATTATGCTGCTGTTGCTGCTGTTGTTGCTGTTTGACATGGTCAGCTCCGTTAAATATCTAGACGTAACGTTGCAAGGCAATATGAAATGGAACTAACACGTAAGGACGATAGAAGGAAAGGCGAATGAGCGACTTTCGTTCGTTGGGAGGATTTTAGAACAAATGGAACAAAATCAGAGACAAACACAGCAAAAGCTTCAAAAGTTAGACACAATGAAACAAAATCAGAGACAAACACAGCAAAAGCTTCAAAAAGTAGACACCACACTTGAACAAACACGTGAAGATTTAATTGCTTGGTTACATAACATTGAATCGAAATGTCAAAAAGTCTGTAATGACGTAAAAACACAAATTTGTGAGCATTTTCAACCCATTTTTTCGCGGCATAAAAATGCATTACAGAATCACGAAGCAGCCATAAAAGAATTGCAAAGTATTGTTCATGAAAATCATGAGACCTTGCAAGCTAAAATTGACTCAGTTGCATCTACCGATTCGGTTACGCAACTTGCAAAACTCAGGAAAACTTAAAGGACACAGTAGATACTCTGAAAATTGGTTCAGAAAGACACAAGGATGTAATTAGTTCATTATCAGAGAAAGTAGTTGAACTTTCGGATCAGCTAAATAATGTTTCTACGAAGGTAGATGATAATCTGAATGACACAAAACCGGTAGTCTTTAATGACACAGAAGAGTGCGAACAAATTAGGAAATTCAAACAAAATCAGAATCAAATTAATACGCAACATCAAAGAGACATCCAGGAAGTACAAGATCAGCTGACACAGGTAATACAAGAATTACGTACACTCCTGGAAATGGAAAAAAGAACACATTGACACCGGTGTGTCAGACCCACCATACTTGCTCCGGACACTGCGAGAGGGCTGTACAAGCAATGATCACACGCACGGCACAGCGGACACACCAGGAACCGCGGTGTTGGCCGTCGAATGGCGCTAGCTGCGCAGCATTTGTGCACCGCCGCCGTCAGTGTCAGCCAGTTTGCCGTGGCATACGGAGCTCCATCGCAGTCTTTAACACTGGTAGCATGCCGCGACAGCGTGGACGTGAACCGTATGTGCAGTTGACGGACTTTGAGCGAGGGCGTATAGTGGGCATGCGGGAGGCCGGGTGGACGTACCGCCGAATTGCTCAACACGTGGGGCGTGAGGTCTCCACAGTACATCGATGTTGTCGCCAGTGGTCGGCGGAAGGTGCACGTGCCCGTCGACCTGGGACCGGACCGCAGCGACGCACGGATGCACGCCAAGACCGTAGGATCCTACGCAGTGCCGTAGGGGACCGCACCGCCACTTCCCAGCAAATTAGGGACACTGTTGCTCCTGGGGTATCGGCGAGGACCATTCGCAACCGTCTCCATGAAGCTGGGCTACGGTCCCGCACACCGTTAGGCCGTCTTCCGCTCACACCCCAACATCGTGCAGCCCGCCTCCAGTGGTGTCGCGACAGGCGTGAATGGAGGGACGAATGGAGACGTGTCGTCTTCAGCGATGAGAGTCGCTTCTGCCTTGGTGCCAATGATGGTCGTATGCGTGTTTGGCGCCGTGCAGGTGAGCGCCACAATCAGGACTGCATACGACCGAGGCACACAGGGCCAACACCCGGCATCATGGTGTGGGGAGCGATCTCCTACACTGGCCGTACACCACTGGTGATCGTCGAGGGGACACTGAATAGTGCACGGTACATCCAAACCGTCATCGAACCCATCGTTCTACCATTCCTAGACCGGCAAGGGAACTTGCTGCTCCAACAGGACAATGCACGTCCGCATGTATCCCGTGCCACCCAACGTGCTCTAGAAGGTGTAAGACAACTACCCTGGCCAGCAAGATCTCCGGATCTGTCCCCCATTGAGCATGTTTGGGACTGGATGAAGCGTCGTCTCACGCGGTCTGCACGTCCAGCACGAACGCTGGTCCAACTGAGGCGCCAGGTGGAAATGGCATGGCAAGCCGTTCCACAGGACTACATCCAGCATCTCTACGATCGTCTCCATGGGAGAATAGCAGCCTGCATTGTTGCGAAAGGTGGATATACACTGTACTAGTGCCGACATTGTGCATGCTCTGTTGCCTGTGACTATGTGCCTGTGGTTCTGTCAGTGTGATCATGTGATGTATCTGACCCCAGGAATGTGTCAATAAAGTTTCCCCTTCCTGGGACAATGAATTCACGGTGTTCTTATTTCAATTTCCAGGAGTGTATTTCAGAGGACACGCGCGCTTCAATACGGGAAGAGGGACATAGAAATACGGAACAGCCACAAAATAATAACACGGGGTACTTCGGAAATTATGCAAGAAATTGGCAAGGTACACCGAATTTTGAGATGGAACCGCCGACACGACGTAACAATGACCAATATGCGACTCGCCGACACAATGATTTTGACTATAAGCTGTTCATTACTACATGTAAATTCAAAACATTCTGGCAACGACATTCATCCACAAGCGTGGATTCATCAATTCTCGCATTGTTTTCCTTCCAACTGGTCTTTAGAGCACAGATTAGAATTTATGTGTGGCTATTTAGAGAATGAACCAGTGATCGGTCATTCACAATTGCCACAGTGAAGGAGAATTTTATCATGCCTTCCTCTAGACATATGGTCTCAAGCCACACAAGACCGAGTAAAACATAGCATCATAATGATGAAACACTTCGAACAATCTGTATTTTCCAGTCTTGTGAAATATTTTGAAGACATGTTGCACAAGAATCAGTACCTGTCAAACTCATACAGCCCCTCAGAACTCATCCGCATTTGCTTAATCAAATTACCTGAACATTTACGACATATTATTTTGGGCAGAACGTTGGAAAGATGACATTGAAGCTTTTCAGGGACTCTTACAAGAATTAGAAATTGACACTGACAATAGCGGAATGCGAAAACAGGAACACAACAATTACAGGTCACATCCGTCGCAATTCCGCGATGAAAGAAATAATAACTGGACACGACAAGGCTATTCTCACAACACAAATCGTGACCAAAACAGACACCACCCGTATGACAACCGTTGGCAGAGTAGTAATAATTACAGGGAAAATCACCTCTCCGCAGTAGTGACTATCACAGAGACAATCAAAGAAACATACAATATGGGAACCAAAATAATTATTATCAAGGGAGACAGAATAACTTTAGACACAACGGTCCAGCGCACAGTTACGATTCAGGGAGAAATTCTCCACCACGTGACCGACAAGAAAGAAACTATGGAATCTACCGACATGATGACAGACGATATGATCGTAACGACAGTCCTGAATTGCATCAGAACTGGCGGGATTCAAACAGCGCAAGGCGCTCTCGACAAGGTGAATTTGTAGAAGTTAGGTCTCCAAATCCCAATAGCGACGCATGCCAATAAAGACACAATAGGCAATGACTCATACCGCTGGCAGCCACAAAACGTACTTATGAAACTGACAACGCAGCTGCCGTAGCTAGTAATTACGTAAAAATGGAAGACATTAGCGACATCTTACTCCAGGAATACGACCTAAAACATAACATTGCATATCCTGTGATTCACATTACAGTAAATTACGTAAAATTTACGGCAGTACTTGACTCTGGCAGTCCCATTTCAGTAATTAGTGAAACAGCCTTTAGCAAATGCAACAAATTGAACGATTGCCCCACACTTCCGTTACGTGAGATTAAATTACAAGGTTACAAGGTGCAATCGTTGGAGAAAGTGTAGATGTACGCCAACAAACCAACTTAGAATTCTTTTGTCAAAGCCAAAGCTTCTCTATGAACTTTCTTATTGTTCCATTATTGTCGACGGAAATTATATTGGGAGTAGACTTTTTGAATGAATACAAAGCAATCTTAAACTTTCACGATGCTGAAATAAGTTTAGAGATAGAAGTTAAGTCAATAGCTTTGAAATTTGAAGATCGGCTCTCAAACCATGATGAAGAAATTAATCGGCTTTACCTCCTGTTAGACAACTGTTCGGAATTTTCGACGGAACTTGACACTAACAATCACTCTGCAAGTACTGACAGGGATGGTATCGACGGCGCATTTGATACTAATGAGTTAATTCAGAATAAAATTCAAACAATTGATTATTGTAATGACACTGATAGGCAAGACCTTTTTGAGATTTTACAAGCACATTCCACAGTTTTTACTCACAAAACAGGAACAATCAAGGGATTTCAATACCAATTTCGTGTTCGTGAGCATACTAAATTTTGTGTTAGACCATACGTAATTCCGGCAGATTATAGGGACCGTGTTAGAACAGAAATACAATCTATGCTTGACGAGGGCATTATTGAGCCTGCAGTAAGCTCATACAACAATCCATTACATGTTGTTGCGAAGAAAAATGAATCGATCAGGCTTGTCTTAGATTCGAGACAAATCAATACTATCATCATTCCTGAAACAGACAGGCCGCAAACGTTGGAAGAACTTCTTCAAAATTTTAATGGTGTAAAAGTGTTGTCTTCTATTGATCTCTGATCCAGCTTTTATCAGATCGAACTTCATCCAGAATGTAGAAAATACACAGCTTTCCTTTGTTTCGGCGTTTGTTATCAGTTTCGGAAACTTCCTTTTGGTTTGAACATTTCTTCAGCAGCATTCATTCGCGGGCTAAATTCCATATTACCTGAGTTCTTAAAACGTCACATGACCTTATATGTGGACACAATTCTGATAGCAGAAGCCTCATGGGAACAACATAATCGCATCCTCAACAGTGTGTTACATATTTTTGCAGAATCTGGAATTACACTTAACTTGGAAAAGTCCGAATTCGGTAGGACAAAGATGAAGGCATTCAGCCGTATCCTGAAACGTTAGAAGCAATCAGAGCCATTCCAGTTCCATCCACAAAAAAACAAGTCCGCAGTTTTATAGGTCTCGTAAATTTTTACCGTCGTTTTCTGAATATGGAAATTCTAGTTACACCAAAACTTTGTTCTCTCACTGGATAAAAATACTATTTGGAACTGGGACGAACAAGTACAGTTGGAATTCAATTCTTTGAAAGAATCGCTACTTAACGCGCCAATACTAGCTCATCCAGATCTGTCACAAGATTTCTGCCTTAGCACAGATTCTTCTAAAGTCAGTCTTGGTGCCCATTTATTTCAAGAAGCCACAGAAAATGACACTACTGTTCAGAAAACCATTACTTTTGCTAGCCGAGTGCTAACAAAATCTGAAAAAAATTATTCCGTTACTGAATTAGAAGCTTTAGCTATCGTTTGGGCATTTAACAAATTCCGATTCTTTGTTTCTGGTAAGCACGTAAAAGTATACAGTGATCATCGTGCATTACAATTTCTTATGTCTTCAAAATTAAATCGTGACAGGTTAAAACGTTGGGCATTGTTTCTGCAAGAATTCCACTTCACAATAGTCTACATTCCCGGCAAGGAGAACATTGTTGCGGACGCACTGTCACGCGCACCGGCTCGGCCTGAGAAAAGTCACACATAAGGCAACCTCGAGAAAAATTTCAGTATTCTTTACATTCAGAAAGTCGCCTTTGAAAACTTCATCACCACATCTTTAACGGACATTGCTCATGAACAAGATAAAGATCCGATTTGGAAAGACATCAAAAGTAAATGGCATGAAAAGACACACACTCAGATTCGGCATTATTATCTGGTTAGAAACAACATACTCTTCAAACGCTGCACTGTTGATGACAAGCTATGGGTACTTTGCATTCCAGGTGATTTTGTTAATAAGCTTATTTGGTACAGTCATTTCAGCTATGCACATTTTGGTCCACGAAAATGTTATCATATTCTTCGAACGACTTGTTATTTTAACAATATGGAAAAGAGAATTCGAAGAGTCTTGTCTATTTGTAAACTTTGTCAAAAGGCGAAACCATCTACTATCTCACATCGTGCTCCGTTGTTTCCTGTCATTCCTTCTAAATTAAAAGAATTTGCTGCTGTTGATCTCTTGGGACCCCTTGTCAGAACATCGAATGGATTTTCGTACGTTCTAGTCGCTGTTGAACTTACTTCAAAATTTGTTTCTTTCACTCCGTTACGTAAAGCCACTGGACGGTCTGTATAAAACGCCTTTGTTAAAAATTTCTTACGTGAAGTTGGCCACAATGCTAAAGTCATTTCAGATAACGGACCGCAATTCAGATCTGCTGTTTGGTCAAGCATGCTTCGGAATCATAAAATCAAATCTGTTTTTATTTCATTGTACTCACCACATTGTAACCTGTCTAAATAAGTTGTCCGCCGCTCGTGGTCTCGCGGCAGCGTTTTCGCTTCCCGAGCACGGGGTCCCGGGTTCGATTCCCGGCGGGGTCAGGGATTTTCACCTGCCTCGAGATGACTGGGTGTTTGTGTTGTCCTCATCATTTCATCATCATCCAGGAAAGTGGCGCAATTGGACTGAGCAAAGATTGGGTAATTGTACGGGCGCTGATAACCACGCTGTTGAGCGCCCCACAAACCAAACATCATCATCATCTGTCTAAATAAGAAGGAACACTTGAGTCACAAATTCTTTCTAGTTTACAATGGACCTTACAGAATCCGACGTATACCACATAATAATTGCGTTGAAGTTGAAACTCTGCGTACTAGGAAGAGTAAAGGTTTACACCACATTTCACACGTAAAACCGTTTATTGAAAGATAATCTGCTTTTTAACTTTGTCTTTGCCATAAAACTTTTCACTTCACATTTCTAGTATGCTTTGTAGGACTTAAGAAACTGTTACCATGCAACAATGTTTGAAGTTAAATATCCAGTCAAGAACCAAGAGAACTTATTCAAACAGAAATTACGAATGCATTGTTATACGTAGTTAACAGACGACACAGTGTTGTTATTTGTACATTCTTGCTTGTTAGTTGCACGATTACGTAACGACTATCAGGCTTACATACTTAGAACATACGAGTATACTGCTAATGAGATTTTAATGCAACAGTTTGGTTTACTTGAAAAGATACTCTTTATTTGAAGTACATTCGGTGAGATTAAAGATGACTTAGTATTTGGTTTATTTGATAGCTTATATCACGACGCTACTAATATGTGACACAATTTACATTGTTGCTTTTGCGGTGTATCTGTTTTATATCTGCACAGTTTTTCTGAATTCTTCTGGAAAGTAAAACATGTTTTAATAGAAACTTTTGTGGTATAGATACAATGAGACAGCCTTTTCCGTAGCACAACAATACGTTACATTATAGTACTTTCTTGATCACGGTAAGGTACGTAATAACTACGATATCTATACGCAAAGAATTTCACTTTCGTTTATGATGAGGTAAGTACATTGACTTCAGCAGAACTTTGCTTACAGAGGACGATAACTACGACACTCCCACAGAATTATCTTACAGCAAGACGCACATTTGGCGCTACAGGACACGCATTTGAGTGATTAATTTTGTGCTTGAACCATTTATTTTTCAAGATTTTTGAATTACAAAGAAAGTTTTCCGTGATACATTTCATTCCATTTCTGTAATCTGTAACGCCTGAGGGTATAATTACATCAATCTTCAGGGGGTACACGCTTACTTTGTGTATCATGTGTTTGGCAGGCACAACGGGCCCTAGATAATATGGTATTTGCTTACACAACTTTACACATCGGTACCATATTTCTCTAACACAGAATTATACAGCTATCTGATCATTTAACTGAGAGAGACAAACATTTTTTTTACTAGGTCAGTGACACATGTTTACGTAGTTACACAGTTGGATAACTTCACACTTATGAAATTGCGTTTTGTCTGTATTTTGTGAACTGTTCATATACTTTTCTGAACCATTGTGATACTATGAGAGCTTTGAATGATGTATTTGGTATGGGAACATGATTTTTAAAGTACGTTTGAGTTAGATGACACTACTGCAATGAGCAGAGATTTTTTTTTTAGGTTTTGAAATTGTTGCAGAAAGCTACGACGTTTTTGAGATTTGACTGACGTATTATGATGTTATTATTGCGATGACAATGTGTATTATGCTGTTGAGGTATGTTTATGATCAATAAGCTGATGCTATATGTTAAATTTGATTGTGCTACGTATTTATTATGATGAAATGTTGAAGTGTCGACGCAAGATTGAAGTGTCGTTGAATATGTATATGTGTAATAAAGTAAGGAGTAATGAATAGTGGTTAGGGTCTCTGATATGTGAAAAAGGATGTTGGAAACCAAGAATCGTACTTTAAGAGTTATGAAATGTTGGTAAATGGGTGAATGTATCACAATGCCGGCGAAAATTTTTTGGACACTGTTATATTCATAGGATTTTGTTTCTACACATTTGCAACGCAAATTCTCGACCTGTGAAAATTTTTATATGAGACTATCACTGTAGTGCAAACTGGTGTCGTAAATATTTCGGTAAGAAAGCTAAGTGACCTTGACGTAATGCGTTATGGGCGACCAGCTGTGGGAGTCGCCTGGAGAAAAAGCCATTAGGTGGAAAAAAAAGAGACCATTAACCTCGCTATTGACATTCCTTTCTAGAAAGCATCGCAATTACGACACGCTCAAACTTGGAAACATATGATTACACTGTGGAGCTCTTAATTTATGATATTTACTAAAATGCCTAATGAAATTATGAGAAACATTTTATATCTATTGTCTTTCTAGTTGAGAGATTTTTTACTGCCTTTGGAGACGCCATTTGCCTAGTGAATGATGTTTCACGCCTTGCATTATGTATTTATTTGCTCATTTTGTTTAATATCTAGTTTCTAGCTGCACTGCAGCATTGGTTAAAATAAAATTTTATAGATGTACTAATATAGATATTTTATGCCTACAGATCCAGTAAATAATAACTTTATCATCTACTTCAATTAAAAAAAAAAGAGGGAGCACAAAAAGACATTTCCCTTCACAGGAATTGCATACATAATTTTTGTCAATGACTGGTAACTTTTTAGTAGTGTAAGTTAAGGTGATGCATCACTCTAGTATTAAGATGTGACATAGGTATTAAACATGGCCATTTTTACTGTAATATTTTTTCTTCTTGAGCTTTGTCATGTTTAGGTATAAGTTATTGCATTTGCTGCTGCTGTTTGCCAGGCATAGTGCTACTAAATTTCAGTTTGTATTACTCTGTTAAGCCAGATTTAGTACTGATTTATTTTTCTTGTTGCTGCAGATTGGCTCATATTAGTGATAATGTTGCATTTGCTTTGCTAACCATATATATATATATTGCTGCTTGCTTTGCCAATTTCAATTTTTCTTTCATTGCTGTTTGTGTTAACTGTTTTGTGCTGCTGCATTGCCTCGTTCCTTAGTTTAGCATCTGAGCTCAGTAGATTTCAGTTAGCTTAAGATGGGGTAGGCTATATGAGAAAACGAGTTGTGATGAATTGGAAGAAATGCACTGAGAAGCTATAAGAAAATGGTTTGTCCAAAAAAGTGTTTTGAAAGAGGATATGAACAAAAAAGTAGGGTTTAGGGACAACAGGTTTAGGTCGGATTTTCTTGGAAATAAATGTTGAGGTACGATAATGGAAAATAAATAATGAGGTAAGAAATGTATGAACATATAAATACAGAAAGCAAGCTTGGATTGGATTTTTTTTTTTGTGGAAACAAATATTGAAATAAGACGAAAGATCTATGGAATAAAGTTTTGGGTTGGATTGCAGTACCAAATGTTACACTGAAAACAAACCCTGCCCTTTCCTCTTGTGTTATTCTGCTATGTGTGTACCCTTGTGTATTTGTGTTTTTCCTGCCTTTATGTGTTTAGCTGATGAGAGTTATTTGTAGAATTTTTCTAATACTATGTTATTTACTTTGTAAAGATGTTTAGACATTATTTATCTGTTCTGTTTTGTTGCTCATGTGTGAAGTTGATGTTTCAAAAGTTATTCTCATCTTTTATGTATGTACGTATGTCATAATACCTGTAACACAGATGTATATGTTACTTCGATTCTTTTCTAAAGCCCGTATTACTACAAATGTTAGCTGTATGTTCTTTAATGATGTATTTTGTACCTTTGTTATTATATTCTCATGTTATAAAATTGTAATTGACACCAGTTCATCAAATTAAGTAACTTGTAAGTTACATTTCACTGCACACGTTTCTGTTGGTCATAGTATATGCACAATATGTGAGAAGTAGGGACTGTTAGAGTTTGCACGTGTGTTGATAATTCATCAACTGGTTAACAGCACTTCTGGTTCTAAGAACAATTCCAAAAACTTTGTGAGTGCACAAGTGGTGGTTTATGGACGTGCTAAATTGTCCACAAGACTCTTCGATGGTGATTGTGCACCTGCACAGTCGCAACGGATGGCTGCTAGCCATCTCTACAAGGACTACAGTGGGTCTGCATCTTTGATGGCCCACCAATACCATTATTTCTACAAGGAATCCAGTGGGTCTGCGCCCCTTGTGGCCCACCAATACCATAATCTCTACCACGACTACAGTGGGTCTGCTCTGTGACGACCTACCTACCAATATTCTTCAACTTCGACTGACTCTGCTGTGGGTTTGCTCTGTTGTAGCCCATTACCTGTCTGGATGTTAAGAGTCAGCACTTCTTTCCATTGGAAGGACCACACTACTTCTTCAAGACTGCATGGAAATCCACTACTTCCGTGTGCATTTTCTTTTACTGCTCGGACTTGGAGAAAAACACTGCAATTTTACTGTGATGAACGATCAGGACTGTCTTTATGGACTGTGAGAAAAATTTTAGCTTTTGATCAACATTGTATCAATAAGTGTGTGCATATGATTTCTTTATTATTGTAATTGTGAAAAATATTTTACAAATATGTATTGGCCAGTGCCCAAAACAATTTGTAAAATTTTTTGTGGGGAGCATGGGGGCTATGTAAGTAGGTTGTTCAGGTTTTTATATTGGTAACGCCACGTAGCGCTCTGTATGAAAATCACTGGCTGTGCTGTGTGCAGTCTGTGGCTGGTTTGCATTCTTGTTGGCTATTGTAGTGTTGGGCAGCTGGATGTTAACAACGCGTAGCGTTGCTCAGTTGGAGGTGAGCCGCCAGCAGTGGTGGATGTGGGGAAGTAAGATGGCGGATTTTTGAGAGCGGATAATCTGGACGTGTGTCCATCAGAAACAATACATTTGTAAGAATGGATGTCATGAACAGCTATATATATTATGACTATTAAGTTAAATACATTGTTTGTTCTCTATTAAAATCTTTCTTTTGCTGACTATGCCTATCAGTAATTAGTGTCTTCCGTAGTTTGAATCTTTTATTTAGTTGACAGTAGTGGCGCTTGCTGTATTGCAGTAGTTCGAGTAACGAAGATTTTTGTGAGGTAAGTGCTTTGTGAAAGGTTTAGCTTAATGTTAGTCAGAGCCATTCTTTTGTATGTACACTCCTGGAAATTGAAATAAGAACACCGTGAATTCATTGTCCCAGGAAGGGGAAACTTTATTGACACATTCCTGGGGTCAGATACATCACATGATCACACTGACAGAACCACAGGCACATAGACACAGGCAACAGAGCATGCACAATGTCGGCACTAGTACAGTGTATATCCACTTTTCGCAGCAATGCAGGCTGCTATTCTCCCATGGAGACGATCGTAGAAATGCTGGATGTAGTCCTGTGGAACGGCTTGCCATGCCATTTCCACCTGGCGCCTCAGTTGGACCAGCGTTCGTGCTGGACGTGCAGACCGCGTGAGACGACGGTTCATCCAGTCCCAAACATGCTCAACGGGAGACAGATCCGGTGATCTTGCTGGCCAGGGTAGTTGACTTACACCTTCTAGAGCACGTTGGGTGGCACGGGATACATGCGGACGTGCATTGTCCTGTTGGAACAGCAAGTTCCCTTGCCGGTCTAGGAATGGTAGAACGATGGGTTCGATGACGGTTTGGATGTACCGTGCACTATTCAGTGTCCCCTCGACGATCACCAGTGGTGTACGGCCAGTGTAGGAGATCGCTCCCCACACCATGATGCCGGGTGTTGGCCCTGTGTGCCTCGGTCGTATGCAGTCCTGATTGTGGCGCTCACCTGCACGGCGCCAAACACGCATACGACCATCATTGGCACCAAGGCAGAAGCGACTCTCATCGCTGAAGACGACACGTCTCCATTCGTCCCTCCATTCACGCCTGTCGCGACACCACTGGAGGCGGGCTGCACGATGTTGGGGTGTGAGCGGAAGACGGCCTAACGGTGTGCGGGACCGTAGCCCAGCTTCATGGAGACGGTTGCGAATGGTCCTCGCCGATACCCCAGGAGCAACAGTGTCCCTAATTTGCTGGGAAGTGGCGGTGCGGTCCCCTACAGCACTGCGTAGGATCCTACGGTCTTGGCGTGCATCCGTGCGTCGCTGCGGTCCAGTCCCTGGTCGACGGGCACGTGCACCTTCCGCCGACCACTGGCGACAACATCGATGTACTGTGGAGACCTCACGCCCCACGTGTTGAGCAATTCGGTGGTACGTCCACCAGGCCTCCCGCATGCCCACTATACGCCCTCGCTCAAAGTCCGTCAACTGCACATACGGTTCACGTCCACGCTGTCGCGGCATGCTACCAGTGTTAAAGACTGCGATGGAGCTCCGTATGCCATGGCAAACTGGCTGACACTGACGGCGGCGGTGCACAAATGCTGCGCAGCTAGTGCCATTCGACGGCCAACACCGCGGTTCCTGGTGTGTCCGCTGTGCCGTGCCTGTGATCATTGCTTGTACAGCCCTCTCGCAGTGTCCGGAGCAAGTATGGTGGGTCTGACACACCGGTGTCAATGTGTTCTTTTTTCCATTTCCAGGAGTGTATTATTGAAAGTCAGATTGCGTTGCGCTAAAAAAAAATATTGTGTGTCAGTTTAGTGTTGATCAGAATAGGTAAAGTGAGAAATGTCTGAGTACGTTCAGTTCTGCTCAGCTGTTTGAAAATCAAATAATGTAAGAGGTTTATCAGCACAGTAATTCAATAATTTTTCTAAGGGGACGTTTCATATCGCAATCACGATAGGCTACAATCCGACCTTTACCAAAGTCGGAAACGTGATGGTACGCATTTCTCCTCCTTACAAAAGGCATCACAACAACGTTTCACCAGGCAACGCCGGTCAACTGCTGTATGTGTATGATAAATCGGTTAGAAACTTTCCTCATGTCAGCACGTTGTAGGTGTCGCCACCGGCGCCAACCTTGTGTGAATGTTCTGAAAAGCTTGCATATCACAGCATCTTCTTCCTGTAGGTTAAATTTCGCGTCCCTAGCACGTCATCTTCGTGGTGTAGCAATTTTAATGGCCAGTAGTGTATCTTGTGGTGGTTGCTGCAGGATGTGAACTAATATTCAGATTATTATATGCATGCTATAAAGAACGACACGCCGCAAACGAATTATCCGAGTTGGGTGATTTATTCGAGAGAAAGAGCTGCACAAATTGAGCAAGTCAGTAACCCATTGGTCCTGGTCTCCCTCTTATACAAGTATTCGGCACAGTACCGATTGATAGAGTTGTAGGTTGTGCTCTTTACGGATGCCGTTCTAAATTCTGTCCAATTAACTGACCCTACCACTTATCTTAGAAAATAGATTAAGGAAAGGCAAACCTACGTTTCTAGCATTTGTAGACATAGAGAAAGCTTTTGACAATGTTGACTGTAATACTCTCTTTCAAATTCTGAAGATGGCAGGGGTAAAACACAGGGAGCGAAAGGCTATTTACAATTTGTACAGAAACCAGAAGGCAGTTATAAGAGTCGAGAGGCATGAAAGGGAAGCAGTGGTTGGGAAGGGAGTGAGACAGGGTTGTAGCCCCTCCCCGAGGTTATTCAATCTGTATATAAGAGCAAGCAGTAAATGAAACAAAAGAAAAATTCGGAGTAGGTGTTAAAATCCATGGAGAAGAAATAAAAACGTTGAGGTTCACCGATGACATTGTAATTCTGTCAGAGACAAGAAAGGACCTGGAAGAGCAGCTGAAGGGAATGGACAGTGTCTTTAAAGGATTACATAAGATGACCATCAACAAAAGCAAAACAGGGATAATGAAATGTAGTCGAATTAAATCGGGCGATGCTGAGGGAATTAGATTAGGAAATGAGACATTTAAAGTAGTAAAGGAGTTTTGCTATTTGGGTAGCAAAATAACTGATGATGGTCGAAGTAGAAAGGATATCAAATCTAGACTGGCAATGGCAAGGAAAGCGTTTCTGAAGAAGAGAAATTTGTTATCATCGAGTATAGATTTAAGTGTCAGGAAGTCGTTTCTGAAAGTATTTGTATGGAGTGTAGCCATGTATGGAACTGAAACGTGGACGATAAATAGTTTGGACAAGAAGAGAATAGAAGCTTTCGAAATGTGGTGCTATAGAAGAATGCTGAAGATTAGATGGGTAGATCACATAACTAATGAGGAGTTATTGAACAGATTTGGGGAGAAGAGGAGTTTGTGGCACAAATTGAATACAAGAGGGGATCGGTTGGTAGGACATGTTCTGAGGCATCAAGGGATCACCAATTTAGTACTGGATGGCAGCGTGGAGGGTAAAAATCGTAGAGGGAGACCAAGAGATGAATACACTAAGCAGATTCAGAAGGATGTAGGTTGCAATAGGTACTGGGAGATGAAGAAGCTTGCACAGGATAGAGTAGCATGGAGAGCTTCATCAAACCAGTCTCAGGACTGCAGACAACAACAACATCGTGTTAGAGCTTCAAAATCCTGTGATGGTTGGAAAGTCCTGCCCAACTGAGAAGAGAGATCCGGTCACTTTGCTGCCCAAGGTAGGATTTGGTAAGCACGAACACAAGCAACAGAAACTCTCGCCGTGTGCGGGCGGGTATTATTTTGCTGAAATTTAAGCCCAGGACGGCTTGACATGAAGGACAACAAAACGGGACGTAGAATGTCGTCGACGTAGTGCTGTGCTGTAAGGGTGGAGCGGGTGACAATCGAAGGTGTCCTGCTGTGAAAAGAAATTGCGCCCTGGACAGTTACTCCTCGGATATCGAACCGTATGGCGGGCGATAGTCAGATTGGTATCCCACCACTGTTCAAGAGGTTTCCAGACTTCGCTGGTCATCGGTGGTCAGGTTGAAGCAGGTTTCATCACCCTACCAGTGACATTCCCGGCCCAAGACGTGTTTGGAGACGTCCTAGACAGCGGGGGGTACCAACCCGACTGCCGCCCGTCATATGACCCTTGGGAGTCATGCATCTGTGGCACCCTTAGAACTCGGAGGTACGTCGAGCGGTATTCTACGCCTCGTATTGTTGACCTTCATGGTAATCGATCCTGGGCTTACATTTCAGCAAGATAATGCGCGTCCGCACATGGCGAGAGTTTCTACTGCTTGTCTTCGTGCTTAGCAAACCTTACCTTGGCCAGCAAGGTCATCAGGTCTCTCCCCAGTTGATAATATTTGGAGCTTTCTGCGCAGGGCCCTCCAACCAGCTCGGGATTTTGACGATCTAACGCACCAGTTGGACAGAATTTGGCACGATTTCGCTCAGGTGGACCCCCAAGAACAGTATCAATGTCAAGACGAATAACTGCTTGTATAAGAGCCAGAGGTGGACCAGTATGTTATTGATTTGCTCACTTTGTGAAGCTTTTTTTCATGAATAAATCATCCAATTTTTCTGAAATAGTAATTGTATGTACATGTCCTGTTTGGATAATTCCTTCGCGATGCGTCTTTTTTTTCTCATAGAAAAAATGTGAATCAACGTTCTAGATTATTTTGTCGTTACCAATTACGTTACTTTAATTGTATATAACTCAGCACCACAGAAGAATCTACAACACTGGAAATTATGTCTAATTTAGCGGTTAAGTGTACATAGTGTAAATAAACTTATTAATTTGTTACCTTTTTTATAGATATCTCGTAGTATTTATCGATACCTTATCTACTGTTGATGCTGTGGTGTACGGGAAGGTGTCGTCGTTGATTGACTGTAGGAGCACACAAGATGACTTGGACAGGATTTGTGATTGGTGTAAAGAATGTAAATTAATGCAGATGAATAGGTAAAAGAATCCCGTAATGTTTGAATACTTCATTAGTAGTGTAGCGCTTGACACAGTCCCATCGGTTAAATATTTGGGCGTAACATTGCAGGGCGATATGAAGTGGGACAAGCATGTAATGGCAGTTGTGGGGAAGGCGGGTAGTCGTCTTCGGTTCATTGGTAGAATTTTGGGAAGATGTGGTTCATCTGTAAAGGAGACCGCTTATAAAACACTAATACGACCTATTCTTGAGTACTGCTCGTTGGGATCTCTATCAGGTCGGATTGAGGGAGTACATAGAAGCAATTCAGTGGCGGGCTGCTAGATTTGTTACTGGTAGGTTTGATCATCACGCAAGTGTTACGGAAATGCTTCAGGAACTCAGGTGGGAGTCTCTGGAGGAAAGGAGGCGTTGTTTTCGTGAATCGCTACTGAGGAAATTTAGAGAACCAGCATTTGAGGTTGACTGCAGTACAATTTTACTGCCGCCAACTTATATTTCGCGGAAAGACCACAAAGATAAGAGAGATTAGGTCTCGTACAGAGGCATATAGGCCGTCATTTTTCCCACGATCTGTTTGGGAGTGGAACAGGGAGAGAAGATGCTAGTTGTGGTACGAGGTACCCTCCGCCACGCACCGTATGGTGGATTGCGAAGTATGTATGTAGATGTAGATGTACCGAGACAGCATGAAATATATTATCTTGTCTACATCACAAAAATGCGCAAGTCACTGAAGTGGCGTCAGATAGAAAGACTTGCACCAGGCGACCAAACAGCCCTAGACAGGGTCTTCTGGCCAATAACGCCATTTCCGTTGTTTTTGTATTCCATATGATCATTTTTTTTGCCTCCAGTTCATTTGCAGTATTTTAAGGATATGAGCTCTCGGTTATATTTCCTGTATTTTTATGTATTCTTCGAATATAGCTTCTTTCGACAAAATGGTTTCCGACATGTTTTGGATTGGAACAGTTTTGGACGGTCGCTGCACGTGATTTTTAGCTATGATTCCTGAGTGCAGCTGTCCTCCGACGAAGCGCAGTGAAACGAACGTGGAACCTCGAATAAGAATGAGCACTGTCTCCTAGCGCTCGAAAACTCCCCCAGCGAAAGTGTTGCGGCGGCTGCACGAGGGCTATTAGTAGCCTGCCGGTTGCCCAGCGTGGGCGCGCGGTCTTTATGGTCCCGGGAGGCATGTGAATTCAGCGTCAGAAATATTGCCGGATCGCCGCCACTCGGCCGGATGCCCTCCCGGCCAGTGGGCCACCGTCCAACCGGCCTCACCAATGGATATTTATACCCAGCGGCCAGAAGAATCGTCACCGCCACCTCCTGGTCGACCTACCGATGCCATAACGGGCGGTTATTGCACTCGCTGTCAGCAGTTACGGGCCCGCTCGTAACAAACGCTATCGGAAAAAAAAATTGTATAATGACTTTTCTGGAGACCAGAAATCTACTCTGTAGGAATCAGCATGGGTTTCGAAAAGGACGGTCATGTGAAACCCAGCTCGCGCTATTCGTCCACGAGACCCAGAGGGCCATAGACACGGGTTCACAGATAGATGCCGTGTTTCTTGACTTCCGCAAGGCGTTCGATACAGTTCCCCACAGTCGTTTATTGAACAAAGTAAGAGCATATGGACTATCAGACCAATTGTGTGATTGGATTGAGGAGTTCCTAGATAACAGGACGCAGCATGTTATTCTCAATGGAGAGAAGTCTTCCGAAGTAAGAGTAATTTCAGGTGTGCCGCAGGAGAGTGTCATAGGACCGTTGCTATTCACAATATACATAAATGACCTGGTGGATGACATCGGAAGTTCACTGAGGCTTTTTGCAGATGATGCTGTGGTGTATCGAGAGGTTGTAACAATGGAAAATTGTACTGAAATGCAGGAGGATCTGCAACGAATTGACGCATGGTGCAGGGAATGGCAACAGAATCTCAATGTAGACAAGTGTAATGTGCTGCGAATACACAGAAAGATAGATCCTTTATCATTTAGCTACAAAATAGCAGGTCAGCAACTGGAAGCAGTTAATACCATAAATTATCTGGGAGTACGCATTAGGAGTGATTTAAAATGGAATGATCATATAAAGTTGATTGTCGGTAAAGCAGATGCCAGACTGAGATTCATTGGAAGAATCCTAAGGAAATGCAATCCGAAAACAAAGGAAGTAGGTTACAGTACGCTTGTTCGCCCGCTGCTTGAATACTGCTCAGCAGTGTGGGATCCGTACCAGATAGGGTTGATACAAGACATAGAGAAGATCCAATGGAGAGCAGCGCACTTCGTTACAGGATCATTTAGTAATCGCGAAAGCGTTACGGAGATGATAGATAAACTCCAGTGGAAGACTCTGCAGGAGAGACGCTCAGTAGCTCGGTACGGGCTTCTGTCAAAGTTTCGAGAACATACCTTCACCGAAGAGTCAAGCAGTATATTGCTCCCTCCTACGTATATCTCGCGAAGGGACCATGAGGATAAAATCAGAGAGATTAGAGCCCACACAGAGGCATACCGACAATCCTTCTTTCCACGAACAATACGAGACTGGAATAGAAGGGAGAACCGATAGAGGTACTGAAGGTACCCTCCGCCACACACCGTCAGGTGGCTTGCGGAGTATGGATGTAGATGTAGATGTAGATGTAGATGTAGAAAGACGAGGTCGATCTTGATCTGATGACGGCATATGCCAGCTGGGGGATATCAGTGTATTGATAATGGTTTCAGCGTCGTCCGCCAACACATAGCGTAGTGGCATAGCTATCAGGGCGCGGTCTGTACCTATCCTTCAATAGGGAATGCTCACAGCCAGAAGACTCAGTGTGGTGCAAACATTTGAAGCAAGGAAGCAATCAAGCTCGTGTTTCCAGCAGCCAGCTGAGCGAGTTTGAAATGCTCAAATTGTGGCCTTCTGAGTAGCAGGATGGTCCTTTCGGAGAATTGCCACTCAAGTTGGACGTGCTGCGTCAGTTCTGCAACAATGCTGGCGTCAGTGGTCAGATGAACTTTCTCAAATCCGTACGCGAGGTTCTGGACGTCCACGCAGCGCAGACGCCCGGCCGGATCGTCGTATTGTAAGGGCAGCAGTGGCAGATCGTACAGCTACCACAGCAGTTTAGAGAGCTTGTGAGCCCAGACATGTCAACACGAACAGTTCTACATCTACATCTACATCCATACTCCGCAAGCCACCTGACGTTGTGTGGCGGAGGGTACTTTGAGTACCTCTATCGGTTCTACTTTCTGTTCCAGTCTCGTATTGTTTGTGGAAAGAAAGATTGTCTTTATTCAAGCAGCTTCCCTCTTGACCTCATGAGTTTGACTGGACCTTTGCTTACTTATTTACACTACTGGCCATTGAAATTGGCCATTAAAATTCCTATACCAAGAAGAAATGCAGATGATAAACTGGTCTTCATTGGACAGATATATTACACTAGAACTGACATGTGATTACATTTTCACCCAATTTGAGTGCATAGATCCTGAGAAATCAGTACCCAGAACAACCACCTCTGGCCGTAATAACGGCCTCTATACGCCTGGGTATTGAGTCAAACAGCCCTTGGATGCCGTGTACAGGTACAGCTGCCCATGCAGCTTCAACACGATACCACAGTTCATCAACGGTAGTGACTGGCGTATTGTGACGAGCCAGTTGCTCGGCCACCATTGACCAGACGTTTTCAGTTGGTGAGAAATCTGGAGAATGTGCTGGCCAGGGCAGCAGTCGAACATTTTCTGTGTCCAGAAAGGCCCGTACAGGACCTGCAACACGCGCTCGTGCATTATCCTGCTGAAATGTAGGGTTTCGCAGGCATCTACATCTACATCTACATCTACATCCATACTCCGCGAGCCACCGGACGGTGTGTGGCGGAGGGTACCCTGAGTACCTCTATCGGTTCTACCTTCTGTTCCAGTCTCGTATTGTTCGTGGAAAGGAGGATTGTCGGTATGCTTCTGTGTGGGCTCTAATCTCTCTGATTTTATCCTCATGGTCTCTTCGCGAGATATACGTAGGAGGGAGCAATATACTGCTTGACTCTTCGGTGAAGGTATGTTCTCGAAACTTTGACAAAAGCCCGTACCGAGCTACTGAGCGTCTCTCCTGCAGAGTCTTCCACTGGAGTTTATCTATCATCTCCGTAACGCTTTCGCGATAACTAAATGATCCTGTAACGAAGCGCGCTGTTCTCCGTTGGATCTTCTCTATCTCTTCCGTCAACCCTATCTAGTACGGATCCGCACTTGTGAGCAATATTCAAGCAGTGGGCGAACAAGTGTACTGTAACCTACTTCCTTTGTTTTCGGATTGCATTTCCTTAGGAGTCTTCCAATGAATCTCAGTTTGGCGTCTGCTTTACCGACGATCAACTTTATATGATCATTCCATTTTAAATCACTCCTAATGCCTACTCCCAGATAATTTATGGAATTAACTGCTTCCAGTTGCTGACTTGCTATTTTGTAGCTAATTGATAAGGGATCTATCTTTCTATGTATTCGCAGCACATTACACTTGCCTACATTGAGATTCAATTGCCATTCCCTGCACCATGCGTCAATTCGTCGCAGATCCTCCTGCATTTCAGTACAATTTTCCATTGTTACAACCTCTCGATGTACCACAGTATCAGCCGCAAAAAGTCTCAGTGAACTTCCGATGTTATCCACAGTCATTTATGTCTATTGTGAATAGCAACGGTCCTACGACACTCCCCTGCGGCACACATGAAATCACTCCTACTTCGGAGGACTTCCCTCCATTGAGAATGACATGCTGCGTTCTGTTATCTAGGAACTCTTCAATCCAATCACACAATTGGTCTGATAGTCCATATGCTCTTACTTTGTTCATTAAACGACTGTGGGGAACTGTATCGGACGCCTTGAGGAAGTCAAGAAACACGGCATCTACCTGGGAACCCGCGCGTGTCTATGGCCATCTGAGTCTCGTGGACGTATAGCGCGAGCTGGGTTTCACACGATCGTCTTTTTCGAAACCCATGCTGATTCCTACAGAGTAGATTTCTAGTCTCCAGAAAAGTCATTATACTCGAACATAATACGTGTTCCAAAATTCTACAACTGATCGACGAGATATAGGTCTATAGTTCTGCACGTCTGTTCGAAGTCCCTTCTTGAAAACGGGGATGACCTCTGCCCTTTTCCAATCCTTTGGAACGCTACGCTCTTCTAGAGACCTACGGTACACCGCTGCAAGAAGGGGGGCAAGTTGCTTCGCGTACTCTGTGTAAAATCGAACTGGTATCCCATCAGGTCAGTTGCGTATCAGTTATTAGCAGTGGGACTACCTGCACGCACTCCTCTTGCCCGTCTTGCACTCAAGCCACAGCATCGAAGTGTGCAGCTCGACTGATGACTTCAGAGTATCACTCGAAATGGCGCTCCGCAGTGTTCAGCGATGAAAGCACACTCACTCAAGCGATGGTCGTTTGCTCCTACGACGTAGACCTCCTGAGCGTTGTCTCAGAGTGTTCATTCGTCCGAGACCACACTGGCCCCACCCCAGCCCCATGGTCTGGGCTGCGAGAATTATCGCACAATCAGCTTAACAGCTCATGCATCGAAGCTGCTTACACGAATAATATACAGAAGAATGGAAAAGAAAATAGAGAATGCGCTAGGTGATGATCAGTTTGGCTTTAGGAAACGTAAAGGGACGAGAGAGGCAATTCTGACGTTACGGCTAATAATGGAAGCAAGGCTAAAGAAAAATCAAGACACTTTCATAGGATTTGTCGACCTGGAAAAAGCGTTCGACAATATAAAATGGTGCAAGCTGTTCGAGATTCTGAAAAAAGTAGGGGTAAGCTATAGGGAGAGACGGGTCATATACAATATGTACAACAACCAAGAGGGAATAATAAGAGTGCACGATCAAGAACGAAGTGCTCGTATTAAGAAGGGTGTAAGACAAGGCTGTAGCCTTTCGCCCCTACTCTTCAATCTGTACATCGAGGAAGCAATGATGGAAATAAAAGAAAGGTTCAGGAGTGGAATTAAAATACAAGGTGAAAGGATATCAATGATACGATTCGCTGATGACATTGCTAACCTGAGTGAAAGTGAAGAAGAATTAAATGATCTGCTGAACCGAATGAACAGTCTAATGAGTACGCAGTATGGTTTAAGAGTAAATCGGAGAAAGACGAAGGTAATGAGAAGTAGTAGAAATGAGAACAGCGAGAAACTTAACATCAGCATTGATGGTCACGAAATCAATGAAGTTAAGGAATTCTGCTACCTAGGCAGTAAAATAACCAATGACGGACGGAGCAAGGAGGACATCAAAAGCAGATTCGCTATGGCAAAAAAGGCATTTCAGGCCAAGAGAAGTCTACTAATATCAAATATCGGCCTTAATTTGAGGAAGAAATTTCTGAGGATGTACGTCTGGAGTACAGCATTGTATGGTAGTGAAACATGGACTGTGTGAAAACCGGAACAGAAGAGAATCGAAGCATTTGAGATGTGGTGCTATAGACGAATGTTGAAAATTAGGTGGACTGATAAGGTAAGGAATGAGGAGGTTCTACGCATAATCGGAGAGGAAAGGAATATGTGGAAAACACTGATAAGGAGAAGGGACAGGATGATAGGACATCTGCTAAGACATGAGGGAAAGACTTCCATGGTACTAGAGGGAGTTGTAGAGGGCAAAAACTGTAGAGGGAGACAGAGATTGGAATACGTCAAGCAAATAATTGAGGACGTAGGTTGCAAGTGCTACTCTGAGATGAAGAGGTTAGCACAGGAAAGGAATTCGTGGCGGGCCGCATCAAACCAGTCAGTAGACTGATGACCAAAAAAAAAAAAAAACCTACAGCTCTCGTTCACCGTTGTTATTCCATGAGAGGACGCTAACCAGCGCTCTGTATGTGCTGAATGTTGTCAGACCCGTTCTTTTGCCGTTCTTGCAACAGGAAGGTGATGTGTTGTTCCAACAGGATAATGCACGCTGAAAGTCAACGTGCTCTTCAAGGTGTGCAGCAGCTTCCCGGATCTGCATGATCTCGCGACTTGTCTCCAATCGCGCACGTGTGGGGTGTGATGGAAGGAGAAGTGACTCGTGCGACTCTTCAAACTCTTACATAACGGAAGATGTCTGGCCCCGGTAGCTGAGTGGTCAGTGCGACAGAATGTCAATCCTAAGGGCCCGGGTTCGATTCTCGGCTGGGTCGGAGATTTTCTCCGCTCAGGAGCTGGGTGTTGTGTTGCCCTTATCATCATCATTTCATCCCCATCGACGCGCAAGTCGCCGAAGTGGCGTCAAATCGAAAGACTTGCACCAGATCAACGGTCTACCCGACGGGAGGCCCTAGTCACACTACATTTACATTTCTTTATAATGGGAAGATGTCGAGCAGGCATGCAGTAACGTATCCCAGGACAGTATTGGTCATCTATACGATCTCTAGGCTACACCACGTGCTAATATGTGTGTTTCAACGCGGGTAAATGTAAAAATTTCATGTACTTCATATGCAGTTGAGGATGCAGATAAGGGACTTGAGGATAGCATTTATCTTGTAGCGCATACCTCTAGGAGTCCAGTGTCACCATTACACAATTTAATACTTGGTCTTAAACCACATTTAAGAATAAACATTAATTTTGTACTATTAAATTGCTATTTTTAATAATTTTTCGATTTTTCAATCCCCTGCAACACACAAACTATAGTCGAACATTTCTTGTAGGAAATTTAATGTAGTTATGTTTTGTACAGCGACACGTCTTCGCTAGTAGCAACGAGACTCGAGTTATTCAAGAAAAACGTAAAAATGTGACGTTCAAACGTCCTCCACCCACCCTCACGCTCACCCCTCACCCTGCAGGATTTTTAATATTTTGTTCATGACACTCTCTCCTACCACTGTACAAAAGTTTGTAACTATACGAGTTATTTCCATTATTTATTCATTTTTTATTTCCATTGACTAGGCTATACTTATATTTCATAGCAACTGCCTGCAAGATCTACGTTGGTAGTTTTACCACGAAAACCAGTACTCACTCAGTCTGTGATGTACCGACGATGGAATTCACTGCTACTTACAGTTCAAGGCTGGTTGTACGGTATGGATCATTACATACATTTAATGCATAGATGGATGCATTCAGTGTATGGTGCAACAGAATGTAGTGTAGCAACCCAGGCCTGTAGTAATTGTGCTGCTTGCCGTAATCAGCTAGTGCAGCTTATCGCCACGACGCCTGCCTCGGTACGAAGACACTGCTCGGTACTGCTTGCTCAGTGAGAAACTCGACAAACCTGGAACGCTTCAGCGGCATTGCTGCAAGTGAAGTACATGACACGTCGTGAGCCTGTTCGTTAACAAGCCCGCAATAGCCTGTGTATAAATACCAGTTGTACAGCCAGAAAATGGTGCCGAATCGGCGAACTACCGCCTTGAGGCCGTCGTCCCCTGGAGAAACTGTCGTTGTTCAGCATCCTACCGGACCACTACGTTGTGGACCCCGAGCGTCGAATGGAGGCCCAACAAGCTGGCGATCCATTTGGTATCCGCCGACGCCGGATGCTGCCAGGCAGATGTTGAGGCTAGGGTTCACATGCCAGATGTTTATGCTTCCGTCATTACCATGGCTGGGCAAGCCTCCCGCCCCTTGCTAGCAGCTGAGCAGTGTCTGACCACTGAGCCAGCATCTGGCACATTCCCGCCGCTCAGCCCGGAACGCAAGGTCGCTCCGCTCCCGAGCTATGGCAGGCGTAGCACTGGCGCCAATGACCATGGCTCCGACGCCCACACGCCCTCCGCTACACGTGGCCGTGAGTGTTGTATAGTAAACTGTTGTAAATACACTCTAAGAAAAGAATAAAAAGAAAGAAACGATCCAAGCACCACGCAGGAATGATTCGAAGTGAAGGGAAATTGGCAGATGTACAGTCGTGGACAAAACGAGCGAGACCCCTCGCCTTTTCGTTATGCTGATCCGCACAGCTTTAAAGTCTGCTACACAGCATAACAGGCAAGGCGACGAAGTGCTACCAACATACTATGCACAGGAGTGAAATTGAAAAACTATCTGAACTTTATCAGAATGTTTTCAATCGTGTGTAAGACTATATTAATGCTGATTAGTAAATATAAGAAATAAATGAAAGAACAAGCGCTAATTAGTATGAACTGTACTAAGAAAAATAAATATCAGCTTATCGCGATAACAATACTGTTTTAGTAAGACAACTTACCCCAGATCGTTGCGAATTAGCGAAATATTATACGCAAAGTGTGTGTCAACATTCAGACCAGTCATACTTGATTACCGTTGCTGACCTATCATGAAAGGGTGCAAATTTAGTAATGCGTGAAGATTCATAACGAAAGTCAGTTAAAATCATTCAGTGCCACACTTAATTCAATTACTGACAGAAGCGGGAAAAGTAGGCAGTAACAAGTATGAAATTCTACGAGAGTTTCATATTGACATCCACAGGGCGGTAGTACAGAATAAAGGTAGCAATAAAACATACTGGGGGCGCGAGAAATTTTTAAAATTGCTTTACTGATAGTCTATCTGCCTCCATCGAGATTAGAACCGAAAACAAACCAGACCTCCCTTGCAGTAGCAAACACGTTACACTACACTAGCAGACAACCAAGGAAAACAGCCTTCTATTATTACCCCACACATGAATGAGCCGGCAATTTCGCAATGAAAATGGCAAAATGATCTGCAGTTTCTGTTGCATAGAGCTTTCCGGACTAAAAAACATGAATTTTCTACCTTTATGTCACCGCTTATGTGACACTCATTCGGGATGTTATCGAAATAACAAAATACTGTTATTAGCTAGTAAATTTAGAAGGATAATTCTGCACCACCCCAGGAAATAAATGGCGACATAGCTGCCAAACGTATTCTACAATGTTTCGAATCCTCCATTAGACACGCCACAGCCAGAAAACGTTCATTAGCCGAAGTGTTTCTTAAGCTAGCTAGCAATGGGAATGCTCGAACTTCTAAAACGCTGTGACATTAATACAATGATCTGAGTTAACAGGTGTAGGCAAATGGATTTTATTTGCATTCCTGTAAACATGATTTGGATCGAAAGCGTAGCTACGATTAATATGCTGATGTATCGACTACAACTAGAACATTTCGAATAAAGAGTACGTGGAATTATTTATGCGGCCCTCATCTTCAGTAATTGTTGTAGCTATTTTCGTTGTTAGGATTTCGTCACCTAAATAGGTAAAAATGGAACACACTAATCAGCATTAATATAGTCTTACACATGATTGAAAACAGTCTGACAAAGTTCGGATAGTTTGTCAATTTCACACCTGTGCATAGTATGTTGGTAGCATTTCGTCGCCTTGCCTGTTATGCTGTGCAGCAGACTATAAAGCTGTGCGGATCAGTATAACGAAAAGGCGAGGGGTCTCGCTCGTTTTGTCCATGACTGTACATATACAGACAAACAAATAATTACAAAGTCAGAAAAAATTGGATGGTTTATTCAAGAGAAAGAGCTTCACAAATTGAGCAAGTCAGTAACGCACTGGTCCATCTCTGCCCCTTATCCAAGCATTTCTTCCGCTTGACATTGACTGATAAATTTGTTGGATATCCTCCAGAGGCATATAGTGCCAAATTCTGTTTATCTGGCGCGTCAGATCGATTCCAAGGGGGTTGGAGGGGCTTGCCCATAATTCTCCAAACTTTCTCAGTGTGGAAGAGATCCGGTGACCTGCTAGGCATTGTAGGATTTGAGACGAGTACAAACTGTCGCCGCGTGCGGGTGGGCATTGTCTTGCTGAAATGTAAGTCCACGATGGCTTGACATGAAGAGATCCAAAACTGGGCGTAGAATATCATCGACGTACCGCCGTGCTGTAAGGATGCTGTAAAATGAAATGGCGCCCCAGAGCTTCACTCCTGGTAGTCAGGACGTATGGCAGGCGGCAGTCATGCTTGTATACCCCATTGCTGACTGGGGTGTCTCGAACACGTCTTCGCTGCTTGCCGGTCCTCATTTCGAGCCGGGACTCGTTACTAAAGACTACACTAATGAGATTCCAGGCCGAGAACATGTCTGGAAACGTCCCAGACAGCCGTGAGACACCAGCATTATGGGCAGGACCCTGTAACCAGCTGGGAATTTTGACGATCTAACGCATGAGTTGGACAGAATTTGGCACAGTAACCGTCAGGACGACATCCAACAACTGTATCAAACAATGCCAAGCCGAATAACTGTTTTCATAAGGGCCAGGGGTGTACCAACGCGTTACTGACTGTGGAATTTGTGACGCTCTTTCCCTTGAATAAATTATTCAATTTTTCTGAAATTTTGATCGTCTGTTTGTCTGTACATGTGCAACACATCTATTGATTTCCGCCTCATTCGGATAGTTCCTCCGTGGTGCGTCGTTTTTGTCTTAAGAGTGTAAATAAATAAATGAAACAACTGTCTCCCAACTGAACAGGGCTAGGACTATCTCGCGTAAACACTAGATAATCCGAGCTCGTACACTGCTGTCCGAAAATCGAGCTAATTAACACAGTAAAATTTCACAAAACGACTCATCCGAACTGGAAGAAGTACAGTATATCGCCATAGGCAGCAACTTATGAAAACCTGGGTCGTTCACATCACACAGGACTATCCAAGGTTCATTACAAAGAATTGTTCTAACAGTAGAAGTGGACAAGGACATCACACACATCCAAGCCCGAGGCAGGATTCGAACCTGCGACCATAGCAGCAGCGCGGTTCCGGACTGAAGCGCCTAGAACCGCTCGGCGACAAGGCCGGCTCCATAGAAAAGTAGAGCATTTCGTTATGGTTTCGTGCAGTAAAGACGACAACGTCGGGGAACTGCTCATAAACTCAGTTAGAGGCTATAAGAGAGGGGCTGTACATCAGAAATTCTGAGAGTGTGTGTCTTAAAGAAGAGACATATTTTATCCTCTCGCTCAAGTCTCCCGAAATGGCACAACAGGAAAATGAGAGGAATTCGAGTTCATGGGGAGTCTTAGTGGTTATTCTCACACACTATCCGTGAATGGAACGGGAAATGGGGAAGTTATATTGATACCAGAGGTACCCTCCACCATATACCGTCAGATGGTTTCGGAGTGTAACAGATACCAGTTTATTCTTCTTCGTTATAAGTTCTGTGGTAACATGATGTGTGAGTGATTGAGTATATGGATTCAGAAGTTATTGTATATGCCGGAAAACGGTTTCCATATGGTGGATAGGTGTGGACTGTACCGATTAACTATCAGAGGCTGATCAAAGTGGATGTTTTTATGTAAGAAACGATACATCTCCAGTGGCTTTCTGCTGACAAATTGTAGCCTTGTGGACCGACCTACGACGTTGATTACTTCTCTGTAGTCTACTTAAGGCCAATTTAATAGCTAACTGTTGAGTCATAACACTTACACGCCACTTCTAGTAGCTAAGTTATAATTACAGCGGTACAAAAAGACGAGAATGGATCCCAACACCTTTCGACGGCATGGCAGAGTGCTAATCATGTGATCACGTGACTCAAGGGGAGGACCGGCACGTGCAGTCTCAAGACGGTGCATTTTTCTCCGTACGTTCTGGTTGTCGCCAAGTTTAACTTCAAGCGAACAGCGGTTTACGAGCGCTTTCGTGTAAACGCCGCTCGGTTTAGATCGCGCTTGCTGCCCGGAATAAAGTCGACGTGAAGATTTAGTGGCAAGCGTATCAGCGTCTTAAATTCGGGAAACGGACTGTGAAAGTGGAGAGCGGATAGGCCGCAGCTGCCGGGAACCCTGGAACCTCTCCAGCCGCGCAATTATCTCTATAATAATCTCTGGTGCGGTCAGAGAGCCTCCTAGCAGTCAGTGTCTTTATTTGTTTACAGCCGCTTCTCTCTGGTAGTCTCTGGTACATTCGGTCCTTTGATAGACAGCGCTTTCATTTGTCTATAACTGCTTATCGTGCTGGACGACAGAGATATTTATGGCTATGTCTGATCACTACTCGACCTATTACTCGGGATAGCTCGGTTTCTGCTCGACCTTTCGATCGCCTCATGATCTAGCGAATTCTGTTGGTTCTATCTCCATAACATGTCATAATGTTATTAATACATTATGGATTTTAATCGCAAAATTAACCGTGAAATGCTTACTGCAGTGTCATATAGAGCGCAGGCTATACGTACACAGGTGCTGATAAATAAGTAAATGATTACAATCACGATACAATCCAACTTTCGATTAGCTCGTCCTGCGATCTACTGACGTTTATTGTTACTATCTGCACAATGGGTCTTGCCACTTATTTATTCTTGCGATCGCAGTTGCAATCAATTTAATGCGGTTGATTTCGTTTATAGCCATTCAGTTCGCAATTAATTTTCTTCCTTGTTTCATCTGATCATCTTCTTTTAGTGCGATTTAAAACTGGTAACCTTGTTACAAGTTATTCTAATATGTGAACAGAGATCGAAATGCTCCTTTGCATCTCATTGCCGCGCGGGATTAGCCGAGCGGCCTAGGGCACAACAGTCATGGACTGTGCGGCTGGTCCCGGCGGAGGTTCGAGTCCTCCATCGGGCATGTGTGTGTGTGTGTGTGTGTGTGTGTGTGTGTGTGTGTGTGTGTGTGTGTTTGTCCTTAGGATAATTTAGGTTAAGTAGTATGTAAGCTTAGGGACTGATGACCTTAGCAGTTACGTCCCATAAGATTTCACACACATTTTTTTTTTTTTTTTTTGCATCTCATTTGGTAACTTATAACAGTGTCTTGTAACCATATACGAGTGAAACACTGTATTGCGTTAAGAGTCGAATAATGTTTTTGGAGAACAATAAATTCATCTTTGACTGTTAAATATACGTAAAAAATCACCTAAATATTTACAAACGGTATCGACAATTACTTTATGGGAAGTATTGTAAATCAGAAACAACAGGAGTTTCTACGGTGGTTGTTATTATTCTGGTATTTATGTTTGCTCTCGGTTACCTTCGGCAGTATCATCTTTTACTTTTGCATTGATTGCCTTTAAATGGCTCTGAGCACTATGGGACTCAACATCTGAGGTCATAAGTCCCCTAGAACTTAGAACTACTTAAACCTAACTAACCTAAGGACATCACACACATCCATGCCCCAGGCAGGATTCGAACCTGCGACCGTAGCAGTCCCGCGGTTCCGGACTGCAGCGCCAGAACCGCTAGACCACCGCGGCCGGCATTGCCTTTAAACATTTTTGTTTAAAAGACGAATATTTCTTTGTTTAAATTTGCTTAAGTATTTCAATTAAAAACATTGTTTTGTGGAATACTACCATGTTCACCACTATTTCATGAAACTTAGATTTCAAACAGAGGTGTAGAGTGTTCTCGTGGCAATTTTTTTCTTTCTCGCGACGGCCTGCTCTCGTGCCGCATGAATTAAATGTCATTTGATTGTTCGAGCTGTACTCGATACTGTATCGAGCTATGTTGCGTATCGACAAATCTCGAACTCGTTCGAAGGCGAGTATCGTTTGCCAAGCCTGAGGATCTTATTAGGGAACATGGAACAGTGCAGTACGGTATTCAACACGGCTAACTCTGTGTGTGTGTGTGTGTGTGTGTGTGTGTGTGTGTGTGTGTGTGTGTCCTCTCGCTCAGCGTTCAGAAACGAAAAACTGGCAAACTACAAATCTGTTCTGTGGCTAAGTGCTTATGGAACACTGGATTTGATACTTAAATGACCTATAGATGTGAAAGTAACTTGACAGGGTACTAGTGCGCCTGAATAGATTACCTGTCTGAAAGACAAATGTAGGTAAAACCTTCAGTGCACCCCAAGGAAACCAAAGATAATATTAAGTCGCTGATGCAAGTCCGTTGCCAGGCGCTTGTTTTACCTAGTCGAGATTCTCTCGCTTTTCCTAGTCGTCTTCCTTCTGGTCGGAGTCTTCGCACTAGCAGGACGCAAAATTAGACTGCTCCCACAAAATCACATATAAATGCTTACAGGCGGATAAGCATTTTGAGCTTTCTCTCAGGGATCAAGACTTTCATGTAATGTGACGTTTCATCAGAAAGCAAATTCAATCAGGTAAAAAGTAGTTTTCTTGAGTACTTATTCATACTGAACATTGATTCACTTCTTTTTGCTAATGTACTTGAGTTTAACCGCGCGACTGCTACGGTCGCAGATTCGAATCCTGCCTCGGGCATGGATGTGTGTGATGTCCTTAGGTTAGTTAGGTTTAAGTAGTTCTAAGTTCTAGGGGACTGATGACCACAGATGTTAAGTCCCATAGTGCTCAGAGCCATTTGAACCGTTTTTTGAACTTGAGTTTATTTCATGAGAGTAATAATATTTAAAGTGGAGTCCCCGCGTTATTATGGTTCCAGGCAGTTGCGAGAGAACAAATAAACAGAATACGTATAATTTCGTCCTCGCAGAAGAATTGGATTTTTGCAAGGAACATACCTGCGAAACACTGTGAGTACGAGTTATACTACTGCTTGCTTATTCGAGGCATGCTGCCACAGGACTGTAGGTCCGCAACTAAGTACTGAGGAAATTTGATAATTTTTTATTTCGTCCGTCTCATTTGCATTGACATAAAATTCAGTGGTAGAGGTTATCGATTTCGGGCTGACACGCCCATTTTCAAACTACACACCTTGCTATTAACCGTAATTGTTCGCATTTTTCGCACCAGACTGTGTGAATAATTACGGTAAACAGCAAGGTGTGTGGTTTGAAAAATGGCGTGTCAGCTCGAAATCTACTGCTGAATTTTATATCAGTGCAACTGAGACGGACGAAATAAAAAATTATCCAATTACATTAATGCTTGGAACATCAACTCTTGTGCCCTATATTTACTATTCCTATAAATATTAAAATTACTTTCTATCATATTCTAGCGGCTAAACTTCACCCACAGGCCCTGGCGGGCTCATCGGTACCACCGACCGCCATGTCATCCCTTGACAATGGCGTCGTAGGATTGTGTAAGGCTCCTATACGTACTAGCCGGCACACCCGTCATTTTATTTTCCAAAGCTCTGAAGTGTAAACGTTCTGCGGCGCTATAGGATTTGCATCACGGCACTTTAGCACGAAATTATGTATGGTTGTGCTGACTGTTCTAACCATTCTAGAACTGAATTTAGAATGGTTCGTTTCCCAGAAGTTTCGAAGAAAACTGTCCTCGCGAAAAATGGGAACCCGGAGGGCACAGTTATGTATTGTAAGTAAATAATATTTGTCATGACCTGAAGCAATATTTAATAGTAAAATTCGTATGTGATATTCGAACGTAGGTTTTTGTTTAGCTGTTTTGAAAGTACTACCTCTTTACAGAGATTCTGCCTGTAGGGAGATAGCTGCCCGAAAATATCACAACACAGCAAAACATTCCAGAACATACAGTATGTAGAGTACAATATGTGTGTCTCATAGTATATTGACAGTCATTAATCAAATACAAGCCACGATCGCTTAAAACTTTTATTTAGATGACCTCTCCTCCTGAAATAGGAAAATAATAAATTCACTCAAAAGTAAAAGCTCACATGAAATTGAAGGCATTTCCAACAGAGTACTGAAAGCTTGTTCTCAAGAGATAAGTAGGCTTCTCAGCCACATATGTAGTAGCTCACTGAAACAGTACATTTTTCCAAATAGACTGGAATATGCTATTGTTAAATCATCGTATAAAAAGGGGGATATGTCTGATGCTAACAACTACCGCCCAATCTCACTTCTGACAACTTTATCTAAAATTCTTAAAAAAAGTAATGTATTCAAGACTAGCTTCGTATATTTGTAAAAATGAAGTACTAACAAAATGTCAGTTTGGTTTTCAAAACGGCTTCTCATCAGAAAATGCTATATATGCTTTCACTGATCAAATATTAAATGCTCTGAATAACCGAACATCACCCTTTGGGATTTTTTGTAATCTCTCAAAGGCTTTTAACTGTGTGAATCATGAAATTCTTCTAGATAAGCTTAAGAATTGTGGTATGAGTGGTACAGTGCACAAATGGTGTACTTCATATGTACGAAAATGGAAGAATGCAGAAAGTTGAAATTAACAGTACAGATAGTCGGCCCTTTGTCAACTTCAGCCATTTTCTATACTTACACATAACTTGTGATTTACCTTGGAGAAGGAATTGTGTACCGTGTAAGTGTTAAGTGTGTTCTTGTGTGTCCTGGAAATGTAACGAAGCAAGCCTTCATTCGATTAGAAGTGTCTCGTTTGATTAGTTTTGTTTTTATACTTGCTTATTACGCAAATATGCGCTTTAGATGCAACCGCGCCAACTCGTATTTACAGGAGCCTGGTATTTGATTTAATAAATGTCATTATTGAATATTTAATTTGAATCCCGCGAAGAAAATAAAACGTAAACACAGTACGTGATTCTATCCCAGAAATATACATGTTTCTTGCACCTTTATTCTTCATTTGGGCAGCAAAGAAAAGCAGCAATAAGCAAATAAAACGCGAGATTTTTGTGTCTAATCCACGTATCAATGCAAACATGAGGGGGACGAAAGCTCAGAATAGCACTATCTAAGGCTCTATGTAGGACACTTATAAAATATTTCAGAAAACTTGAACAAAACAAGTTCGCTTAAGCTATGTGCCGTGTTTAGTATTCGTTGGGTAAGAAAATGGCGGATGCGCCAGCCTGCGTTTCTAGGAGCTCTAGGATAGGGTATGGAGGGGCGTGATGTAGTACGCCTCTCTCCAGGCTGTTGTCAGTTTCCGTGACCTGGAGCCGCTACTACTATGTTAAACTGGCAACCAGTCCTCCCATCAAGGAAAAATCCTACATTATACACTCCTGGAAATGGAAAAAAGAACACATTGACACCGGTGTGTCAGACCCACCATACTTGCTCCGGACACTGCGAGAGGGCTGTACAAGCAATGATCACACGCACGGCACAGCGGACACACCAGGAACCGCGGTGTTGGCCGTCGAATGGCGCTAGCTGCGCAGCATTTGTGCACCGCCGCCGTCAGTGTCAGCCAGTTTGCCGTGGCATACGGAGCTCCATCGCAGTCTTTAACACTGGTAGCATGCCGCGACAGCGTGGACGTGAACCGTATGTGCAGTTGACGGACTTTGAGCGAGGGCGTATAGTGGGCATGCGGGAGGCCGGGTGGACGTACCGCCGAATTGCTCAACACGTGGGGCGTGAGGTCTCCACAGTACATCGATGTTGTCGCCAGTGGTCGGCGGAAGGTGCACGTGCCCGTCGACCTGGGACCGGACCGCAGCGACGCACGGATGCACGCCAAGACCGTAGGATCCTACGCAGTGCCGTAGGGGACCGCACCACCACTTCCCAGCAAATTAGGGACACTGTTGCTCCTGGGGTATCGGCGAGGACCATTCGCAACCGTCTCCATGAAGCTGGGCTACCGTCCCGCACACCGTTAGGCCGTCTTCAGCTCACGCCCCAACATCGTGCAGCCCGCCTCCAGTGGTGTCGCGACAGGCGTGAATGGAGGGACGAATGGAGACGTGTCGTCTTCAGCGATGAGAGTCGCTTCTGCCTTGGTGCCAATGATGGTCATATGCGTGTTTGGCGCCGTGCAGGTGAGCGCCACAATCAGGACTGCACACGACCGAGGCACACAGGGCCAACACCCGGCATCATGGTGTGGGGAGCGATCTCCTACACTGGCCGTACACCACCGGTGATCGTCGAGGGGACACTGAATAGTGCACGGTACATCCAAACCGTCATCGAACCCATCGTTCTACCATTCCTAGACCGGCAAGGGAACTTGCTGTTCCAACAGGACAATGCACGTCCGCATGTATCCCGTGCCACCCAACGTGCTCTAGAAGGTGTAAGTCAACTACCCTGGCCAGCAAGATCTCCGGATCTGTCCCCCATTGAGCATGTTTGGGTCTGGATGAAGCGTCGTCTCACGCGGTCTGCACGTCCAGCACGAACGCTGGTCCAACTGAGGCGCCAGGTGGAAATGGCATGGCAAGCCGTTCCACAGGACTACATCCAGCATCTCTACGATCGTCTCCATGGGAGAATAGCAGCCTGCATTGCTGCGAAAGGTGGATATACACTGTACTAGTGCCGACATTGTGCATGCTCTGTTGTCTGTGTCTATGTGCCTGTGGTTCTGTCATTGTGATCATGTGATGTATCTGACCCCAGGAATGTGTCAATAAAGTTTCCCCTTCCTGGGACAATGAATTCACGGTGTTCTTATTTCAATTTCCAGGAGTGTATTACAGTACATTCATTGTTTACGCGGGATGAGTTACCTGTGATAATTATTTGAAGCAAATAACACTTATTTTCCGTCTTTATAAAATATATTCGCAGTCTGTAATATGGACAACCATCAGCTGTGTAATGGAATGACAACAATGAAAATTTTGCCGGACCGGAGCTCGAACCCGGGTTTCCTGCTTAGCGCGAGCGGTCACCTTACCATTAGGTTACGTGAACACACTTCATGGTTGACGACATATGTAAGTTTGGGTTTGGCCTTGAAGCGTGCTCGGATAGCCCAATGGTAAGGCGACCAGTCGCGATATGTAGGAAATCCTGATTCGAGCCCCGGTCCGTTACAAACTTTGTCGCCACTCCATTATACAGCTGACGGTTGTCCATATTCGCAACTGCGAATACATTTCATGTATTTCATAACAACTGTAGTCGCCGCATTGCCTGTTGCTTCGAACAAGCATGCATGTGCAAAACAAACATCGCACCGTACTTCTCAACGACACAGACACTGCACACCGTATTTTCCGTCTGTCGATCATTGTTTTTGTTGGTTGAAACTGGCCGGTTTCGCCCAGTGTCGCTCATCGCTCATCTTTAGATCATTTCTCGTGGCTACTCTGTAACTACGACAGATGATCTGAAGAAATGATCTGCCCAAAACTTATCAGTTTGAAACAACAGAAACAGCGGAAAATAAGTCGATTTTCAAATATCTTCGTTTTATAAAACCATTATTGGTATCGAGGCTTTTAGTCTGAACTGATGGGTGGATTGTTCATCGTAGGGCTGTGTCTGGCTTCCGTTGTCCTTCAATAACGTGTACTGGCTAACCGACAGCCCTACTCACGAACCGATACTTGCAGCGGCTGTTTCTGCAATCAGCAACCGACTGTCACCACTTCGCCGTCACGACTTACGTCAGTTGAAACGTCCCCTTAGAAAAACTATGAATGACAGTGCTGGAAAAACTCTTACGTTATTTGATACAGAGACAGCTGAGTAAAACTGAACGTACTCAAACAGTTCTCTCTTTACTTATTTTGATCATCACTAAACTGACACACAATATTTTTAGCGCGACGCAATCTGACTTTCCATAATCCCTACAAAAGAATGACCGTGACTAGCAATAACCTATACCTTTCATGAATCACTTACCTCACAAAAATCTTCGTTACTCGAACTACTGCAATACAACGAGCGCCAATACTGCCAGCTACATAAAAGTTTCTAACTACTGAAGGCTCTAACTACTGATAGGCACAGTTAGCAAATGAAAGATTTTGATAGAAAACAAGCAATGTATGATGTTCAAAAGTCATCATATATACATCTATCAATGCATGACATCCATCTTTACAAATTTCCTTTTTCTGGCGGACACACGTCCAGCTCGTCCAAATATAGTAACCTCTCAAAACTCTGGCATCTCTCTCCCCACATCCACCACTGCTGGCGGCTCACCTCCAACTGCACAACGCTACGCGCTGTTCACATCCAACCGCCCAACACTACACTAGCGAACATTTCAATACCAACCAGCCACAGACTGCACACGGCACAGTCAGTGATTTTCATACAGAGCGCTACGTGGCGTTATCAACATAAAAACCTAAACAGCCTACTTACACAGTGATGTCATGGTCGCTGATACCAGATTCATAGCGTCTGCAGCGCTTCAAAGGGGCCAATACTACATACGGTAAACTGACCCTCCCTGCCTAAATTAGTAGCATAACCAGCTGCATTGCTTTTGGGAGTGGTCAGAGGCTGCTTGCCGCTCCCTCGCCGAATCGGCGGCTGTCGACGATGCGAGGGCCGGCTTCTTCAGCACGTGGCCGCTGCGTGGAGACGCGTCCTATTTTCGCGGCGGCGTCCCACGCGTCGCCGTAAAGATAGCAGCCGCCAGCTGCGAGCGCCGGGGCGCCAGCCGACCCCACCACTCCCTCTCCCCCCCCCCTCCCCCCCTGTATGAGCTGCGCTACTCGCCAGTTATTTACACCACTCGCAGTCAGCGCCTAACACTAACAGCCTCCTCTTGCCTCTATCCTCGCCTACTTGCTGCTTCTCAGCCTGTACCCTGTAACCTAACGGGTCGTGTAGGCCGTCATGTGTCAGGACGGGCAGCCCAACCTAGACCCGGTGACCTGTACTGGGTTCGCGTGTCGGCGATTGACACTGTGTTGGCCGCGCGGGATTAGCCGAGCGGTCTGGGGCGCTGCAGTGCGCTGGACTGTGTGGTGTCACCGCCAGACACCACACTTGCTAGGTGGTAGCCTGTAAATCGGCCGCGGTCCGTTAGTATACGTCGGACCCGCGTGTCGCCACCATCAGTGATTGCAGACCGAGCGCCGCCACACGGCAGGTCTAGAGAGACTTCCTAGCACTCGCCCCAGTGGTACAACCGACTTTGCTAGCGATGGTTCACTGACAAAATACGCTCTCATTTTCCGAGACGATAGTTAGCATAGCCTTCAGCTACGTCATTTGCTACGACCTAGCAAGGCGGCATTACCAGTTACTATTGATACTATAAAACATGTACCGTCAAGAGCGACGTTCACCATTTATGGATTAAAGTTAAGTATTCCACCAGCTACGTCCGTTTTTCTAAATTCTAATTTCCTTGTCCTGTTCCAGACCTCACGCCAGCCTGCGTGAGCTGAAACGCGTGCCTTTCGGCTTCCTCTCATACCCGGTGTTGGCTCTCCTGCCAACCCACAGCAGACTGTGCGGCTGGTCCCGGCGGAGGTTCGAGTCCTCCCTCGGGCATGTGTGTGTGTGTGTGTGTGTGTGTGTGTGTGTGTGTGTGTGTGTGTTTTTGCCCTTAGGATAATTTAGGTTAAGTAGTGTGTAAGCTTAGGGAGTGATGAGCTTAGCAGTTAAGTCCCATAAGATTTCACACACATTAGAATATTTTTTTGAGACTGTGTCGCTGCGTATAATGGCGGCTGTATATGAGGGCGGCTGTAGTGGGGTGTTTGACATAAGACCCGCCCTTGCTAACGTGAAATACACTTCCGGAAAAAAATAATACACCTGGTAAGACGAGTGGATTTTTACTCCATGACGGCATGTGCCACCTGGGGTACGGTACATGTACTGATCTCGTGGTCTTGCGGTAGCGTTCCTGCTCCTCGCGTACAGGGTCCCGGCTTCGATTCCCTGCGGGGTCATGGATTTTCCCTGCCTCGAGATGACTGTTGTGTCGTCTTCATAATCATCATCCATCCCCATTACGGTCGGAGGAAGGCAATGGCAAACCACCTCCGCTAGGACCTTGCCTAGTCGGCGGTGTGGGTCTCCTGCATCGTCCCCTACGCTCATCGGAGTATGGGACATCATCATCATCACTGATAAATGGTTACAATGTCGTTCGCAAATTGGACGTGCTTCGTCATTTGTGCAACGTAGCTGGTATCAGTGGTCACGTGCACATTCTCACACCCGTAGACGAGGTTCTGGACGTCCACGCAGCACAGTTGCCCTCCAGGTTCGTCTTTTTGAAAGGGCAGCAGTGGCAGGTCGTACAGCTACCACAGCGCAGGTGAGAGGGCTCGTGACCCCAGATGCTTCAACTATTGCTGACTGGTTATCGGCAGTGGACTACAGGCACGTACACCTCTATCCCTCTTCCACTCCCGCCACACCATCGGCATGCACGGTTCGAGTGGTGCTGTTAGAGGATGACTTGGAATGGTGCGCCGTGGTCTTTAGCGATGAAAGCAGATGTTGCCTGCAGGCAAATGATGATGGTTGCGCGTACGACATAGATCTGGTGAACGCTATCTCGCAGAGTGCTTTCGTCCAAGACAGGCCCTACAGTCTGGCATGCGTTAATCTACGAGGGCAGTTCAATAAGTAATGCAACACATTTTTTTTCTCGGCCAATTTTGGTTGAAAAAACCGGAAATTTCTTGTGGAATATTTGCAAACATTCCCGCTTCGTCTCGTATAGTTTCATTGACTTCCGACAGGTGGCAGCGCTATACGGAGCTGTTAAAATGGCGTCTGTAACGGATGTGCGTTGCAAACAACGGGCAGTGATCGTGTTTCTTTTGGCGGAAAACCAGGGCATCTCAGATATTCATAGGCACTTGCAGAATGTCTATGGTGATCTGGCAGTGGACAAAAGCACGGTGAGTCGTTGGGCAAAGCGTGTGTCATCATCGCCGCAAGGTAAAGCAAGACTGTCTGGTCTCCCGCGTGCGGGCCGGCCGTGCACAGCTGTGACTCCTGCAATGGCGGAGCGTGCGAACACACTCGTTCGAGATGATCGACGGATCACCATCAAACAACTCAGTGCACAACTTGACATCTCCGTTGGTAGTGCTGTCACAATTGTTCACCAGTTCGGATATTCAAAGGTTTGTTCCCGCTGGGTCCCTCGTTGTCTAACCGAACACCACAAAGAGCAAAGGAGAACGATCTGTACGGAATTGCTTGCTCGTCATGTGGCTGAGGATGACAATTTCTTGTCAAAGTTTGTTACAGGCGATGAAACATGGGTTCATCACTTCGAACCTGAAACAAAACGGCAATCAATGGAGTGGCGCCACACCCACTTCCCTACCAAGAAAAAGTTTAAAGCCATACCCTCAGCCGGTAAAGTCACGGTTACAGTCTTCTGGGACGCTGAAGGGGTTATTCTGTTCGATGTCCTTTCCCACGGTCAAACGATCAACTCTGAAGTGTATTGTGCTACTCTTCAGAAATTGAAGAAACGACTTCAGCGTGTTCGTAGGCACAAAAATCTGAACGAACTTCTCCTTCTTCATGACAACGCAAGACCTCACACAAGTCTTCGCACCCGAGAGGAGCTCACAAAACTTCAGTGGACTGTTCTTCCTCATGCACCCTACAGCCCCGATCTCGCACCGTCGGATTTCCATATGTTTGGCCCAATTAAGGACGCAATCCGTGGGAGGCACTACGCGGATGATGAAGAAGTTATTGATGCAGTACGACGTTGGCTCCGACATCGACCAGTGGAATGGTACCGTGCAGGCATACAGGCCCTCATTTCAAGGTGGCGTAAGGCCGTAGCATTGAATGGAGATTACGTAGAAAAATAGTGTTGTGTAGCTAAAGGATTGGGGAATAACCTGGTGTATTTCAATGCTGAATAAAACAACCCCTGTTTCAGAAAAAAAATGTGTTGCATTACTTATTGAACTGCCCTCGTATAACCCTCATTTACCTTTCGTGTTTCTGGAGGGGACGCTGACCAGCACTTGGTACATATAGAATGTTGTTAGACCTGTCCTGTTCAACAGGAGTATGATGTGCTGTTCCAACAGCATAAAGCTTGCCCACACATTCTCCGTGAATTTCAACGTCGTCTGTAAGAAGTGCAGAAACTTCCCTCGCCAGCACCATCTGTCCGTGTGGGATATGATGGGACGAGAAGTTTCTCCTTCGACTCATCAGCCAACCACTGTTACAGAACTACGTGAACAGGTCGAACAGTCACGGAATGACGTATCCCGGAATAGTATTCGCCATCTGTACAATTGACTTAATGCCAGAGTCAGCGCCTGCATTGCAATACTTTGAGGCTACACCACGTACTAATATGAGTGATGCAGCATGCGTCGTATCTGGTCTTCAGAAACTCATGTGCTACTTGTGGTATTGATAGCTACGATGCCACAGCGTAGGTACGTGTTCTTACAAGGGAACATCCCCATCGCACCCCCCTCAGATTTAGTTATAAGTTGGCACAGTGGATAGGTCTTGAAAAACTGAACACAGATCGATCGAGAAAACAGGAAGAAGTTGTGTGGAACTATGAAAAAATAAGCAAAATATACAAACTGAGTAGTCCATGCGTAAGATAGGCAATATTAAGGGCAACGTTAGGCGAGGAGCTCTGTGGTCCCGTGGTTAGCGTGAATAGCTGCGGAACGAGAGGTCATTGGTTCAAATCTTCCGTCGACCGGAAATTTTAACTTTTTATTTTCAGTTTATGTGAAAAACTCTTATGTTTTCATCACTTTTTTTGAAGTGATTATTACATCCACAAGAAAACCTAAATCGGGCAAGGTAGAAGAAACTTTTCACCCATTCGCCAAGTGTACTAGTTAGGTGGGCCGACAACATATTCCTGTCATGTGACGCACATGCTGTCACCAGTGTCGTATACAAAATATCAGACGCGTTTTCCTGTGGAGGAATCGGTTGACCTATGACCTTGTGATCACATGTTTTCGGTTCCCATTGGAGAGGAACGTCCTTTTGTCAACTAATCACACGGTTTTGCGGTGCGGTCGCAAAACACAGACACTAAACTTATTACAGTGAACAGAGACGTCAATGAACGAACGGACAGATCATAACTTTGCGAAAATAAAGAAAGTAAAATTTTCAGTGGAGGGCAGATTTGAGCCAAGGACCTCTCGTTCCGCAGCTTTTCACACTAACCACGGGACCACGGCGCTCCTCGTCTCACATTGCCCTTAATATTGCCTATCTTACGCATGGACGATCCAGTTTGTATATTTTGCTTATTTTTTCATAGTTCCACACAACTTCTTCCTGTTTTCTCGATTGATCTGTGTTCAGTTTTTCAAGGCCTATCCATTGTGCCAACTTATAACTAAATCTGAGGGGGTGCGATGGGGATGTTCCCTTGTTAGGTTGGCACTACGACACCGACACCGACGACAGCGCCCTCTAGCCGGCACTGTGCAGCTCTACGAGCGCCCTCCAGATTCAGCCCATTTGATTCCGAGTAGGCGACGAAGCGACATTGTTTCATTTTCATAGTGGGCGAGCCACTACAGATTTGCCATCGTAACTTCTAGTTGCTGATAGCTTTGATACATGAACGGCTTCGCACCTACTTGCCTTCACTCTCGGCCTATTTTGCAGAAGCAGTTCACAGGAGCAGATCCACGCGCCGCCTATCCGAGCGGGATACAAAACACTACTGATCCGTAAATGTAATCATTTCATGGACTCCATATGCACTGCTGCAACAATAAATCTTGAGCGAACTGGAAACTTCTAAAAGGGTGTACTAATTTTTTTCGGCAACGTATTATCACAGAATCGTGGCTGCACACAGCTGTATTAATCAGTCCATTACACAACCAGCTTCAGTCATAAACAGAACGTCTTCAGGTGTCTGCATACAACGAAACACCAAAAGAAGGCACAATGAGTCATTGCAAAAACAGTCGTGAATGTACACTCCTGGAAATGGAAAAAAGAACACATTGACACCGGTGTGTCAGACCCACCATACTTGCTCCGGACACTGCGAGAGGGCTGTACAAGCAATGATCACACGCACGGCACAGCGGACACACCAGGAACCGCGGTGTTGGCCGTCGAATGGCGCTAGCTGCGCAGCATTTGTGCACCGCCGCCGTCAGTGTCAGCCAGTTTGCCGTGGCATACGGAGCTCCATCGCAGTCTTTAACACTGGTAGCATGTTGCGACAGCGTGGACGTGAACCGCATGTGCAGTTGACGGACTTTGAGCGAGGGCGTATAGTGGGCATGCGGGAGGCCGGGTGGACGTACCGCCGAATTGCTCAACACGTGGGGCGTGAGGTCTCCACAGTACATCGATGTTGTCGCCAGTGGTCGGCGGAAGGTGCACGTGCCCGTCGACCGGGGACTGGACCGCAGCGACGCACGGATGCACGCCAAGACCGTAGGATCCTACGCAGTGCCGTAGGGGACCGCACCGCCACTTCCCAGCAAATTAGGGACACTGTTGCTCCTGGGGTATCGGCGAGGACCATTCGCAACCGTCTCCATGAAGCTGGGCTACGGTCCCGCACACCTTTAGGCCGTCTTCCGCTCACGCCCCAACATCGTGCAGCCCGCCTCCAGTGGTGTCGCGACAGGCGTGAATGGAGGGACGAATGGAGACGTGTCGTCTTCAGCGATGAGAGTCGCTTCTGCCTTGGTGCCAATGATGGTCGTATGCGTGTTTGGCGCCGTGCAGGTGAGCGCCACAATCAGGACTGCATACGACCGAGGCACACAGGGCCAACACCCGGCATCATGGTGTGGGGAGCGATCTCCTACACTGGCCGTACACCACTGGTGATCGTCGAGGGGACACTGAATAGTGCACGGTACATCCAAACCGTCATCGAACCCATCGTTCTACCATTCCTAGACCGGCAAGGGAACTTGCTGTTCCAACAGGACAATGCACGTCCGCATGTATCCCGTGCCACCCAACGTGCTCTAGAAGGTGTAAGTCAACTACCCTGGCCAGCAAGATCTCCGGATCTGTCCCCCATTGAGCATGTTTGGGACTGGATGAAGCGTCGTCTCACGCGGTCTGCACGTCCAGCACGAACGCTGGTCCAACTGAGGCGCCAGGTGGAAATGGCATGGCAAGCCGTTCCACAGGACTACATCCAGCATCTCTACGATCGTCTCCATGGGAGAATAGCAGCCTGCATTGCTGCGAAAGGTGGATATACACTGTACTAGTGCCGACATTGTGCATGCTCTGTTGCCTGCGTCTATGTGCCTGTGGTTCTGTCAGTGTGATCATGTGATGTATCTGACCCCAGGAATGTGTCAATAAAGTTTCCCCTTCCTGGGACAATGAATTCACGGTGTTCTTATTTCAATTTCCAGGAGTGTATTTTGAATAAAAGAATTGTGGGTGTTAGGTTGTGTAGTTATAAAACAACAAGCAATTGATTTCCGACTTTTTGACTGAGTTTGTAGTCGTCCTCTTCAGAGCGGTATACACCCTTTGGCAGCAAACGTGACTTTATGAAGTTGTAACATACTGATGGAGGAAAGGACCATCAACTTAGGTATTAAATATTTTTATTTTCTTCCAGTATCCGTCACAGTTGAGATAATAGTCATTTCTCTGCCTTGACTAGTTTCAGACCAACAAGTACATTTTCAAACCATAGCCTTAGGCGCATGCGGAATCATATAGTCGACCAACGCACATGAGAGTAACCAAATGTTCATATTCGTCACTAGAAATCATTACGTTAACACAAAATGTTAAACTTCATGTGAGCATACAACGCAATTTCTTCCCAATCGAACGCAGTAAACTGAGTTTAATAAAACCATATTCTTTTAATTATGATAGCTTATGAAATTAATAACACATATACCGCTTGAGGAATCTGAGCATATGGTGAATCGTCTGAAAGCTGAATGTGCCGGTGATCGCCACAATAAGCTACATTTTGTTACAGGGCCACCGACTTCTGCCAATCGCATTAATGAAATGGCCTACCTTCGTTTCACCCGTAAAAGAAGTAGAATTCTGTTTAAAACGGTCCAAACACTGCTGAGAGGTTCATTTCCAATATCCTTTTGTTCCTCTTTTTCATAGAGCTCTCGTACTTAATTCATCTCATAAAAGGTGCAGCATTTTTCCTTCAGATGTGGTTATGAGGTCATACAACTTTAATCTCCGATCGTGCAACATATTTTTTACTACCTTAATCCTCCACGTTTGGTTGCAGTTTTGAGGCTTCTTTCACGTGGAGCTTCTTCATGGGCGTTTGAATTCAGATGCCCATTTTTAAACGTGGAAGACGGTGGGACAGGTTCCTTACCAAAACTCCAAGACTGAATGAAATTTACGTTAGCGACAAACCTTTCAAATAATTCTTAAACGGCTCTGTATTCCCATTTACCCATTCGAATGAGAAAAACATACCTACCTGATAGCCAGTATGTCTACCTTTTGCACGAATAACAGTGGCGACGCGTCGTGGCCTGGAAGCAGTGAGGCCTAGGTAAATCGCTGGAGACAGTTGGCAACACATCTGTACACGCAAGTCACCCAATTCCCGTAATTTCCGGCGAGGGGACGATGAACTCTGACGCCAAGTTCAGTCACATCCCAGATCTGTTCGATCGGGTTCAAATCTGGTGACTTGGGGAGCCAGCACATCAATTGGAATTCGCCACTGTATTCCTCGAACCATTCCATCACACTCATGGCCTTATGACATGGCGCATTATCTTGTCGCAAACTGCCACTGCCGTCGGGAAATACACTCCTGGAAATGGAAAAAAGAACACATTGACACCGGTGTGTCAGACCCACCATACTTGCTCCGGACACTGCGAGAGGGCTGTACAAGCAGTGATCACACGCACGGCACAGCGGACACACCAGGAACCGCGGTGTTGGCCGTCGAATGGCGCTAGCTGCGCAGCATTTGTGCACCGCCGCCGTCAGTGTCAGCCAGTTTGCCGTGGCATACGGAGCTCCATCGCAGTCTTTAACACTGGTAGCATGCCGCGACAGCGTGGACGTGAACCGTATGTGCAGTTGACGGACTTTGAGCGAGGGCGTATAGTGGGCATGCGGGAGGCCGGGTGGACGTACCGCCGAATTGCTCAACACGTGGGGCGTGAGGTCTCCACAGTACATCGATGTTGTCGCCAGTGGTCGGCGGAAGGTGCACGTGCCCGTCGACCTGGGACCGGACCGCAGCGACGCACGGATGCACGCCAAGACCGTAGGATCCTACGCAGTGCCGTAGGGGACCGCACCGCCACTTCCCAGCAAATTAGGGACACTGTTGCTCCTGGGGTATCGGCGAGGACCATTCGCAACCGTCTCCATGAAGCTGGGCTACGGTCCCGCACACCGTTAGGCCGTCTTCCGCTCACGCCCCAACATCGTGCAGCCCGCCTCCAGTGGTGTCGCGACAGGCGTGAATGGAGGGACGAATGGAGACGTGTCGTCTTCAGCGATGAGAGTCGCTTCTGCCTTGGTGCCAATGATGGTCGTATGCGTGTTTGGCGCCGTGCAGGTGAGCGCCACAATCAGGACTGCATACGACCGAGGCACACAGGGCCAACACCCGGCATCATGGTGTGGGGAGCGATCTCCTACACTGGCCGTACACCACTGGTGATCGTCGAGGGGACACTGAATAGTGCACGGTACATCCAAACCGTCATCGAACCCATCGTTCTACCATTCCTAGACCGGCAAGGGAACTTGCTGTTCCAACAGGACAATGCACGTCCGCATGTATCCCGTGCCACCCAACGTGCTCTAGAAGGTGTAAGACAACTACCCTGGCCAGCAAGATCTCCGGATCTGTCCCCCATTGAGCATGTTTGGGACTGGATGAAGCGTCGTCTCACGCGGTCTGCACGTCCAGCACGAACGCTGGTCCAACTGAGGCGCCAGGTGGAAATGGCATGGCAAGCCGTTCCACAGGACTACATCCAGCATCTCTACGATCGTCTCCATGGGAGAATAGCAGCCTGCATTGCTGCGAAAGGTGGATATACACTGTACTAGTGCCGACATTGTGCATGCTCTGTTGCCTGTGTCTATGTGCCTGTGGTTCTGTCAGTGTGATCATGTGATGTATCTGACCCCAGGAATGTGTCAATAAAGTTTCCCCTTCCTGGGACAATGAATTCACGGTGTTCTTATTTCAATTTCCAGGAGTGTATGATCGTCCTGAAGGGGTTTACGTGGCCTGCAACCAGTGTACGATACTCCTTGGCCATCATGGTGCCTTGCACGAGCTCCATTGGACCCATGGTTGTTCACATGAATGTTCACCACAGCACAATGGGGCCGCCGCTGGCTTGTCTCCATCCCGCATCACAGGTGTCAAGGAGCTGTTTCCTTGCAAGACGACGGATTCCCACCCACCCACCGGCATGGTGAAGAAGGTGTTGGAATTCGTCAGACCGTGCAATGCTCTGCCACTACACTAACGTCCAGTGCCGATGGTCACGTGTCAATCGTAGTTGCCGACGTCGTGGTGTTGATATCGGCACATACATCGGTCGTAGGCTGTGGAGGCCCGTCGTTAGGAGTGTTCGGTGCACTTTGTGTTCAGACACTCTTGTACTCTGCCCAGCCTTAACGTCTTAGTCAGTTCCGCCGACGCGGGGACGTGGTTTCACCTTAGTTTCACCACGTGTTGAAGATACACACCACAGCACTCCTCCAACACCCAACCAGTCGTGCAGTTTCCGAAATGCTCGTGCCGAACCTACAGGCTACCACAATGTGCCTTCAGTCAAATCGCACGCCTTCCTCATTCCACACACTGACACACGCTCACTGATCGTACATGTACTTTGTGTGTGTGTGTGTGTGTGTTTCTCCTTTATTGTATTTCAATTCCCCATCGGGACGGGCTGGCAGCAGCATATACGCTGCTCTTCAGCCGAACGACATAGAACAAACAATAGAAGACACTTAAAATTATACAAAGGAGAAAACATAGTGAACATGGATATAAAAAAGGGGGAACATCATGGAAGACAATATAAAAAAAAAGGGGCGACTGTAAAATGGACATAAAAACCGTAAAAATGTAGTGCACACAAAAAACCACACACTGGGACAATTAAAAGAACACAAGGCACAGTATGACCGGAGTACGGAAGTATCAACGGATGGCGTAGCACATAACAAACACTGACAGTGACATTAAGTACAAGGCCAGCACACAATTAAAATCACACCTCTCGAAGCACAGGAGAAACAGCACTAAACACAACACTGATGTGGCACACTGACGATAATCAAAATGGAGGATCTCCCAGGCGCAAGGAGATGAGGGAGACCGGAAGAAGGGAGGGATGGGGGAAGAGAGGGGGGGAGATGGGCGGGGGGCGCGCCAAAGAGGGCCAGGTAGGGAGGTATGTGGGGAGGAAAGAGGCAAGGATGGGGTGCAGGGTCTCAGGGGGCAAAGGAAAAAAATCCGCTCTGGGAGAAGGAGGGGAGCGGAAAAAGGGGGTACTGGCGAGGGGGGGGACCAAGGCCAGGTTATAGTTGGAAGGAAGGGTAGATGACACGGCGAAGTTCATAATTTGAGAGGAGGAGGCTCTGGAAATTGCCCTGATGAAGGAGGTGGAGGGTGTGGAGGTGTTGAGAGGGAGGGATACAGCGATAGAGGTGCGGCAACGTGCGGGGGGTGCAGAGGAAGGAGGAAACCAGAGGGTGGGAGGGATCAAGCCTGCGGACAATGTAAAGAATATGAAGATGTTGGAGGAACAGGAGGTGGTGGGGGAAGGGGATGAGTTCATACAGGAGCCGTGTGGGGGAAGGAAGGCGGATACAGAAGGCAAGGCGGAGCACATGGCGTTTGAGGATTTGGAGGGCCTTGTAAAAGTGGGTGGGTGCAGAGATCCAGGCAACGCTGGCATAACAGAGGATAGGACGGATGAGGGATTTGTAGGTGTGGAGGATGGTAGAAGGATGCAATCTCCATGTACGGCCAGACAGGAATTTCAGGAGGCGGAGGCGGGAATGGGCTTTCTGTTGGATGGTCTGGAGGTGAGGGGTCCAGGTGAGGTGACGGTCGAGGGTGAGACCAAGGTATCTCAGGGTGGGGGTGAGCTGGATGGGACGACCATAAAGGGTGAGGTAGAAATCATGGAGATGAGTGGGTGGTGCGGCCTATGATGATTGCCTGTGTGTGTGTGTGTGTGTGTGTGTGTGTGTGTGTCTGACTAGCAGCCATTCCTCTCCAGGTGATGCTCCTCTCGCCTTGGACGGTTTATATCGATAGGAGATCGGTGGTCGTAATGTTCTGGCTGATCGAAGTAAAACAACTGTTCTAAACCTCTGAATGAATAACTTGAGTCAAGCTATTGCGCAATATGTGCCAAAATAGAAAACTACAATTTCACTAATACCAAAATCGTTGTGGCAGCAGTCTGAGAACACTTTACATTGTTGTCGAAGTGCTTCTTGCTGCTACTGGTAATACATGTGGTAATACGACGGCTGGGCGGGAACTTAGCGCATATAGTGAATAATTCTCTACCTTCATGTTATTAGATAAATTTGTACGTCAAGCTGAATACAAGTATGCTGTCTGTTGAGCTGTCTTATGCTACTCAGCGGGTTGGAGTGGAATGAATGGTGTATTTGTTTTGGACGCCCCCCGTTGCCGGATAGCTCTCTTCCGCCAGGCAGTAACCGCCGGAAACCACAAACTTCGGCACTTCTCAGAATTAAACACTCCCCGCTTCTGTGCGACTGCTAAGTCGGTCACGAGGCTACAACGACTTTAAGAGGTAGTGACGCAGTCTACCAGATATCTGAGTGTTCCATTGGTCACGTTCATGATAAACACCACTTTCCTCAGCGCAAATGGCTTCGTGATGACCATTTGCACGAGTTTCCAGCGTGCAGTTCTACTTGTAACGTCACTGTATGTTTCAGTTTACCACTTGAAATGGACAGAAAACTCAGATTTCATTACAGTTCTAACAAACATCGGTTCCTGTTCTCGGTCCAATATAAAGGAAAGTGTCACATATCTGTTAGGTCAAAGACACGCTGACGGCAGAGGATGCTAAATTAAATGCTTTGGGCGGTACTAGCAGAGAAATGAATATTTCAAGCTGGAGCAGCTCTTGAATAAGCAATACACGTGAGACGTGTTCATGACATACCCACGCCGGTGGTGATACCGTCAATAACAACAAACAATCGTTTATGGTGTGTCCACGATGGAGTTTGTAATGACAGTAAATTCAGGGCAATATCACACATTCAAGACATACAAAAATTCAGACCAGTAGTAAACAAAATGTTCTTTGTTTAACTTGCTAATTGTTAAATAATTCAAATTCATTTTGAAGTGTCTTGAAATATATACGCCAGTGTTTTATGCACACAAGTAGTGCCACCTGTTGGTGGCGTGGCGAACTATTAGTGTAAACGCTTTTACTTAGTCTGTGAGAGGTTGTAATTTCATTTCTTATAAATTTAGGATACAGTTTCTTAAAGGCTTAAATGATAAAGCAAACAGTAGACTGTATAGTATAAAGCAAAAAATAAAATAAATATGAAAATATAATCAAATATACAAATTTTTGCTAACGTTTGAAAGAGAACTGCTCTGAATAGACCGAAGTCATTATTTTTTGTTGAAAGACACGCGAAGAAAAACCTGTCAGTTGATATATGTATGGTGACGTTGTACTGAGATGACGAAGCAAAATGGTCACCCCCACGGATTATTTAATATAAAATTACCGCAAGTTCCCTTCTTATACAAAAGTCATGACACCCTATTCAACTATGCGTCTCCAAAGATAAATTTATCAAGAGAATTGGTAAAGTTGAGGATTTTTTAATCAGTTTTTTAAACCATCGTAATAAAAAATATTAGTTATTCCATAGAAACGTAAAGACAAACTTGCTTCAGTAACATTACTTGGCACATCGCTTCACGAATTCTTCCTGATAATATTTAACAGTAATTAGAGTCACGGCACAAAATATTATTAATTGCACAACATGTTTAAATTTGCTTACGGAGTTATTTTTATGCATGGTTAACAATGTAGTTCATGTTAATGTATGCGTAAATGCTTTTCCACTGGTATGTAAAATTGTTATTACCTAAATGTAGTGCTGGAAAATACTAAATCATTTACCTTACCTACATCAACTTTCCAGTTATCGTACGAACAAAATTACTTTTTCTTCGATTTCAAAACTGTGCACATGAACGTAAAGTGCCCTTACTATGCGTGCTTATAAAATTTTCGTTGTGACGCGGTGTTGTTTGCAGATGAATTTTTGAATTTGTGGTAAGATCCTAAGCTTACACTTTACTTAATCTAACTTAAACTAATATACGCTAAGGACAACATACACACACCAGCCCCGAGAGAGGGACTCGAACCTCCGAAGGAGGGAGCCGCGCGAACCGTGACAAGGCGCCCTAGACCGAGCAGCTCTTTGCAGATGAAGCTGTCGTTTATCGACTAGTAGAGTCATCAGAAGATCAAAACAAATTGCAAAACGATTTAGAAAATATTTCTGTATGGCGCGAAAATTGGCAATTGACCCTAAATAACGAAAAGTGTGAGGTCACCCATCATTGCTAAAAGGAACCGTTAAACTTCGGTTATACGATAAATCAGTCTAATCTACCGTCCGTAAATTCAATTAAATACCTAGGAATCCCAATTAAGTACATTTAAATTGGAAAGAACCCATAGAAAATGTTGTGGGGGAGGCAGACCAAAGACTGAGTTTTATTTGCAGAATGCTTAGAAGATGCAACAGATCTATTAAATAGACTGCCTACACTAAGCTCGTCCGTGGAAATTGGAAATTTTGTTAAGTTCCTAGGGGACCAAACTGCTGAGGTCATCGGTTCCTAGGCCTACACACTGCTTAATCTAACTTAAAGTAACTCACGCTAATGACAACACACACACCCATTCCCGAAGGAGGACATGAACCTCCGACGGGAGGATGGGGGGGGGGGGGGGGGGCGCAAACCGTGGCAAGGCTCCTCAGATCGAGTGGCTATGTTCTTCAGTCCTCTTTTGGAGTACTGCTGCGCGATCCAGGATACTTACCAGATAGAACTAACGGAGTACATCGAGAAAAATCAACGCAGAGCAGCACGTTTTGTATTATTACGAAATAGGGGAGAGAGTGTCACAGAAATGATACAGGATTTGGGATGGCCTCCATTAAAACAAAGGCGTTTATCGTTGCGGCGGAATCTTCTCACGAAATTTCTATCACCAACTTTCTGCTCCTAATGCGAAAATATTTTGTTGACGCCGATCTTCATAGGAAGAAAGGCTCATCATAATAAAATAAGGCAAATCAGAGCTTGCCCAGAAAGATATAGGTGTTCATTTTCTCCGCGCTCTGTTCCAGGTTGGAATAGTAGAGAATTATTGTGAAGGTGGTTCGATGAACCCTCTGCCAGGCTCTTAATTGTGATCTGCAGAGTATCCATGTAGACGTAGATGTAGATGACAAAAGTCATATTATATGGCGTGACGGCATGTGTCGTGTTACACGACGTCACATCATTGCTTGACACGATGCGTTATATTACATGACATCGGTACTTACGAGTAAAAACACGCGAATACGTCAAGTTGTTTTGATTAATGTGTCTCTGAAGCTGCCAGATAAACCGCCGAAAAGCTATTTCCCTTCTTTTACATCTCTATCTCTGCCCGGGTAATATTCGTCTTCTTATAGTATGATGGAGCATTTTTCATTCTGGTTCCCATATAATACGTGCACAATAAGTAGAATTCCGTTATTTGCTATTCTTTCTGATATTGCATGTTTAATGGCAAACAACGCTCGTAGGTCTGTGTTTGGCGCTGGTCGTCTGGTACACAACGCAGACGAATATCAAGAAACACGCAGATGGGCTGCAGAAGAGAACAGAACTGTGAGTTGTTGGTTTAAGGGACCTGCCTCACGCTGCTGCCTTATTTAGCAGCGGCACACTTTTTGTTGACAGTCGCCGGAAACGCGAGACGGGGAGTGGGCCACGTGTGTTTACACGTGCAGCTCACGCCGTCAGCCAACACACGGCTGCCGGCATGCGGCCGAACAAGGGGGGAGGGGCGAAGGGCCGCGAAGTATTCCGTCTCGGCGCTCTCTCTCCCATCTATCACTGAGTCTGCTCATTGTTCGCAACATGCCTGGATGGTGGTCGAGAAATCGAAGTACGGGCCGCGTGCTTATAACTACTACTCGCGGAGGTCTAGCGTGGGCTGCAGTTATCGTATGACAGCGGAACTTGATAGATATGCTAACGCGTTAATGCGCTAAAGAAAAATTAGTTCCAATTTTGATCACATGGTGTTTATATGGCGCCGTACACAGTTTGTATGATGGTATGACATCCATGCTGTCTTATGACAAGCCACAACTTGAGTGTAAACTAAGGCTATCGAGAAGAGAGAGACCATGTGCTGTTAGTGGAACTGTTTTATGTGAACTGCAGCAATTACAGTGCCGGATTGAGAAAGTATCGCCATCTGAAAGGTCTGAGGAGAGGTCTTTTGTCGTTAAGTGTTTAAAGACGATGATAATGAAGTTCGAAAATACGGGTGGGTCCGCAGCTCGTAGTCGTGCGGTAGCGTTCTCGCTTCCCACGCCCGGGTTCCCGGGTTCGATTCCCGGCGGGGACAGGGATTTTCTCTGCCTCGTGATGACTGGGTGTTGTGTGCTGTCCTTAGGTTAGTTAGGTTTAAGTAGTTCTAAGTTCTAGGGGACTGATGACCATAGATGTTAAGTCCCATAGTGCTCAGAGCCAAATACGGGTGGGCTTGGTGTTTCTCTTCTAAGAGGGAGGCGTCCTATTCCAGTGGAAGTTACTGGACCGATTTCAAGATTTCAACCAAACTTGGTACACACATCCCTTACTGTCAGGCGCCAATCGCTGTCAGAGTAAGAATCACCTACCTACTATAGTTCAGGAGATATAGCGTCATAAACACTTATATGCGTGACGAACTGCCGCACCGTGCATAACGTTTTAATTTATGACTTATTTTCTGCTAAGTCTATTCGAAACACATTTTGCAGAGAGTATCGACATATGCCACTGAATATACCTACAAAATTGTATTATTGTATGACACATAGACCAGGAGATGATGTCGTAAACACTGAGACGCGTGAAACACTGCAGCATCGTGCATGACGTTTAAATTTATTACTTCTTTTGCTATTAACTCTGTTATATTGTATTTGATTTTGACCAGAATAAAGAAAATAAATAATCCTATAATGTTCGAAGTGGTGTGCTGGTTGACACAGCTACGTCCATTAAATATCGAGACGTAACGTTGCAAAGCAATTATGAAATAGAACGAGCACGTTAGGCTGGTAGTAGCAAAGGCGAATCATCGGCTTCGGTTAACTGAGCACCCTTATAAATGAGACCGCGTATAGAGTACCAGTGCGACCCAGGTCGGATTAAAGGAAGACATCGAAGAAATTCAGAGAGATACTGCGAGATTTGTTACCGGTTGTTTCGATCAACATGTGAATATCACGCATACGCTTCGTGAATTCAAATGTGAATCCCCGGAGGGAAGACGATGTCGGTTCTAAATCCAGTGCTCTTCTCTGAGTAACATCCTAGCCAACCCTGAACTCGAGGGTAATCGCCTTGCCCGCAACAAATATCCACTATACCTAGGAGCTATACTTGACAGAACGCTGTCATTTAAAGAACATCTCAAAAAGACTGCAGCTAAATTGAGATCAAGAAATAATATTCTACAAAAATTATGTGATACAACCTGGGGTTCGATCTTATAATCATTTGTCCTTCCCGTTGTCTACTCAGCGGCGAATATGGCAGCCTTGTATGGATAAGCAGCAGCCACGCGAAGATGGCAGATACGCGACTAACTCAAAAAATGCGAGTTGTTACTTGCACAATGAAGTCGACGTCAGTATTCTGGCTGCCATCCCTGAGCCGCATTACATCGCCTGACGTGAGGAGAAAAATATCTTTCTGAAGGAATATAAGAAAATATGCAACAACCAGTAGTTGCCAGTCCATGAGGACGTACCTGCTGTCCGAATCAGTAGATTCCGCTCCAGACAACATGCAATCGGAACAGCTAACAAATTGGCAAACCATAACTTCAGCCTCCACGAAGCTTGGAGGTCAGAGTGGTTTCTTGATGCCAATAACAAATCACGGGAACTTGATCTGCTCCGGAGGACATGGACTAAACAGGATCTGGACCAGCCATAGGAGATGTGGTGATCTGCTGTACAGATGGCCAAAGACTTCAATTACTGAGCGCACCTGTTGGTTCCCAAGAGAGACCTTCAGACACACTTTTGAACAGTGTCCATAAAGTTCGTACCCTGAAATGCTTCGAAATTTTTGTGGTAAATACTGTAAAAAATATGTCTATAAATTTGTAATAATGGAAATATGTTATTTGCATATCTGAAGTGGTGAGTATTTGCCATATGACTAACAACAACAATACTTACTGCAATTGTTTGCCTTTCACAAGTTACAAATGGATAAGTTGAGTCAAGTTGTGATTTTTTAAAAACACTCGCGAATTACAACGGGGGTGGCAAATTTTGTCAGTAACTATTTCACTAATGTAACTGTGCAGGGAGTCGATCCGGGACCGCTTGTCAACATTCCCTTCGCAGACAGCGTTGCAGTTACGTCACATATCCGAATCGCGTGATTCACAAGCGAGTGGAACACGCGAACTGCGGCAGAAACGTGCTTTTATCGTATCACGATGCGGAGAAGCGGAATGTTACATACCCGCTATTGCTGTAATCTGAACAGCCTTCTGTAGTTTGCGTTTTCGCGTTTGTGGGGTGAGATTCGCTTTATAGGCTACCATTAAACATGTGCGCAGCGACTTCGTCACACGTCGGCCCGCCATATCCGACCTGAGCGACAACCACCGCCGGCGGTCGGACGCCTGATACGCGATCCACCTGTCGCCCTCGATGTGTCGGGTCATGTTGCTGCAACACTGTTCACAGGATCCTTAATATTGCTGTAAATGACTATACTGAAGTAAAGAGGAAAAGTAGAAGCAATTATAAATTATACAAAATGGACATGAAAAATCGCACATTTAATCGTACAATTCGAATGTACATCATCTTTGGGTCAATATGACACAGTCACTTAAAATTGGGCAAAAACTGGAAACGAAAGCCCTAAAAGTTCAATTATTGTAAACGTACCACAATTAGTAATCTCTGCGTACAGCTGCGTGCAACTTGTTTTAATAATAATGTTATCACTAAAACGCTGTTTTTACACAATGCATTGCTATTGTAACAAATAAACGCAGTAAAGGTGTGAATGGTATGTAAATTTCTAACACAATATATGCACTGCATACATACTGAACACAAGCAGGTGACGTGACCTTTGCAAATATATTTATTACAGTTTCCAGCCAACAATTTCGTATTCTTGTCATTGTATGACATATAGAATGAACACCATGCACATTTTATATTTTTTCCCAGTTGCGCGCTCCGAAACTGGGAAAATAATTTCAGGTTCTTGGATATTACTGACAATTCTCGGAGATGCGTCCGATCTTGGAATGTGCGTTCTTGACTCAAAACGTTGTTTTACGAGTTATTTTTGCAAATTATTTTCCTTCTTGTCAAATTTTTTGCGTTCCAGTTGGGACCTACTGAAATTCACAGAACATGAGGTTTATGCGCAGTAATGTCTAAATTGATTAAAATATCATTGACCATCAATTTTTCTTCAGTTTGGAGGTGTAAGTATTTGTTTGTATATCATGTGTATTAACAGGCGGTTCAGTTCTGTTCTAATACAAGATCATTTTTCGCTTTTTATCCTCTGTTTTGGTGATGTGGCCATCTTGACGCAGTGTACTCAATAGTATGAATTTGTTTTCTTTGTGACTTAATCGATCACAATAGTGTCTTTTTGTGAAGAAAACTGAATTTCCCTGTTGGTTATATGCTGCGGAATTTCACGCTTGCTTTTTTCGCATGGTTCCTAGTACTGTCACTTTCCTTCTTAGCGGGTGCTGTCTCAGATCACAAAAAGTGAGAAGTTGTCACTAACAACATTCCGACCTCTTCGCTCATACGTTACTTTTCTTCTGGTGCTGCTCCTATTGCTTTTCATGCATACATTTGAGTTTTCAGTAAGCCGGCCGCGGTGACACAGCGGTTCTAGGCGCTTCAGTCTGGAACCGCGCGACTGCTACGGTCGCAGGTTCGAATCCTACCTCGGGGATGGATGTGTGTGATGTCTTTAGGTTAGTTAGGTTTAAGTAGTTCTAAGTTCTAGGGGACTGATGACCTCAGATGTTAAGTCCCATAGTGCTCAGAACCATTTGAACCACTTTTGTTAAGTCCCATAGGGCTCAGAGCCAGTACATGTCAAGTTTGACTGTCGCAAAACTTCCATCTTTTATGCCATATTTTGCTAGCTTATTTAAAATTTACTGACTGCAACTATATCGAAACACTTACAGTTGCCTCCATCTCAGGATCAGTTAGTGACATGTTCGCCGTGGTGCAAATCCATGAATTGGCGTACAGCACTACAGTAGTCGAAATCACAGATCTTTCTGCCAGTTGAATGTCACGCAAGCAATAAATAAAATGAAAAATAATTAGAAACAAGTCAGTTGTTGGTAATACATGATTTATTACATTACATTAAATCCTTGCCAACAAGCAAGGCAGTAAATTGCACAACAGATACTAATCTCAAACTATGAAGCAAAAAAAAAAAAAAAAAAGTTTTTGGGTCAAAGTGAACCGAACATTCCGTACGTCACAATTTGAGTCACAAATGGCTCTTGAAAATATAGTCAAAATAAGTGAGTTTTATAAACATCTCTCTTTTTATAGAGAACATATTGGACAATCAGACACGAACGTAACGGCAGAGTTATAGAGGTGACGTATTACTCGTCTGACGTAACTCCCGCTGTGAAGCGGCGGCGCTGGTGTTTGTTGACATACGGATGACTCCTCTCCACCGTTGCTGGAGTATTGCAGATACACCCCCTTCCAAAACACTGCTGATGATCATTTCTTCGTCAGCCTCTTCAACGTTTTCAGCAAAATTTTATTGATATTTCTTGCCAGCACGTTTTGTTGAAATATTTTCCAGACCTGTCTGACTGGATTCAGGTCACACTGGTGGGAAAGAGAACATCTTTTCTTTTAAAAATCATGTCCATGGCGTACGCAGACATATGTTTATCCGCTTCAACGATTTCTTTTCAGTTCGCGCTACGGCTCGTGAAATATTGTTTTGCTCAAATACCCCTTTTTTAATCTGTTATTTTGTATTAGTGAGAATACGAAGATCAACTGCCACTGCTACTAAACATAGCAATTAATTTCCATTGCAGAATTTCACAAGGTAGTGGGATTAATTATATTGGACGAAATTGCATGTGGGAAGCAAGTCAGGGAGCTTATGGTCTTGAACTGAGTGGCACGGTGCGTCATAAAGGACTCCATAAATCTGTCCGTGAGACTTGGAATACGTCGTTCCTATTACCAGTTAACCCCACTTTTTACAGTTCATGTCAGCACCTACGTGTAGCGCAAAAAGCGCATTTTGTGTTTATTATTCAACAGAAATTAGGAACATAGCACACGAGATTTATGCACTGAAATCGCGGCTGTTTTTTTTTTCCTTGGGAGTGTCTTTATTACATATACAACTATTTGACGAAAAAGATCTACAGCTGCCCTACTCAAACGCTGGCCTACCACTGGCCCCCACACGAGCGACGGATCGCCGGCGTCGTCGCCTGCAGATGGTCGCTCGCACGAGCGATTTAGTACGCAGTTTCAACCAGTGTTACGAACGCCGCTCTGTCATGAAGTTCTGCTGCGACAAAGGGGCCTCTGAGCACTATGGGACCCAACTTCTGAGGTCATTAGTCCCCTAGAACTTAGAACTAGTTAAACCTAACTAACCTAAGGACACCACACACACATCCATGCCCGAGGCAGGATTCGAACCTGCGACCGTAGCGGTCTCGCGGTTCCAGACTGCAGCGCCCAGAACCGCACGGCCACTTCGGCCGGCTCTGCTGCGACAAATAAGTGCAGCTGATCTATTTATGTCCATTAATATACTGAGGAACATTGAAACAGCGCACCAAGAGGGAAGAAAGGTACAAACGCGAAACTTCATAAATAGGTGCAGTGATCTGATTTGATACATTATACATGGTTCTGAAATCCTGCGACTGTGAAAACAATAGATTTGTTTATAAATAATTCTTATGCTACCAGTCACGATTTTCTTTACTTTATTTTACACACGATGCGTTTCCGGAAAGATTCCCATTTTCAAGTGCGTTTTTTGTGTTTGTTATGCCATTTCTATGTGATGTTGTCGATGTGTGAGAGTCATTTCGTTGACTTTACTGCAACATATAAGAAACACGCGATTTTTGGTTCGTTGTCGATCTCTTTGTGAAGTTAGTGGCGAAATTTAGAAGAATTTGTACTTACTGTTTCCTTGTGGTGCATTTGTCCAGAGTCTCTCACACTCTAAACATCACACACAACTTGCTGTATACTTTAAAAATCGAAAATATCTTACATAAACAAAACAGTTACCAAGATTTTCCTACAAGAGAACACGCAACAAGAAATAAACACAGTGTAAAGATTGCAGTTGCTAATGGTTACAATGTTTACATGGTTAACACAATCCTAGACAAAATGAAGAAAGACACAGGTGCAAACTGCGCCACCGAAGAAAAAGTGAGAAGCAAATGTATATCTAGCATCCTATACGTTGGCAATGTATCACAGAAGACTGCAAATATTTTCAAAAATCACAAAGTAAATGTATCGTGTTCTACATCTAATAAACTGCAAAGAAACTAATACATAATATAAAGTATAATCATGATCCATATTCAGAGTCTTGAATATACAAGATAACATGCCAGGAGTGCTCCATGTTCTATATAAGACAAACAAGCCGAAATTTCAACACTAGGTACACAGAGCACATTAAAGCCTACAGACACACTACATCAGCCACAGCAACAAACATACATAATACACGACACCCTTTTGGAAAAACAGAGCAAAATGTCAAAGTAGTCCACCGACTAAATAAAGGACATAAAATTAATTTGCTAGAAGAACTGGAGATATAATCGCATTACAGAAAATGTGAAGATAAAATATTAAACGAAAAATATGAAAGTGAATCAGTAAATTTCTTCAGATGTTTCGATAGTATACTTAAATAAAAATAGCAAGACATAGAAATAAGCATGATTGTAAAATTGATGTAACTATATCATGGTTCAAATGGCTCTAAGCACGAAGGGACTTAACATCTGAGGTCATCAGTCCCCTAGACTTAGAACTACTTAAACCTAACTAACCTAAGGACATCACACACATCCATGCCTGAGGCAAGATTGGAACCTGCGACCGTAGCAGCAGCGCGGTTCCGGAGTGAAGCGCCTAGAACCGCTCGACCACAGCGGCCGGCATTAAATCATGATCCAAATCGTTAAGGTAAACAACCTCTGTGCAAAAGCGTATCAAACTCTGTTCAAGACCTATAATGTCATCTCTGTTGACTACTTGTAGGAACATCTATGTTTATGTAAGATATTTTCGCTGTTTAAAGTGCACAGCAAGTTATGTGTGATGTTTAGTGTGTGTGAGACCGTCCACAAATGGACCATAAGCAAACTGTAAGCACAAAGTCGGCTGGTGCGACCGAGCGGTTCTACGCGCTTCAGTCTGGAACCGCGCGACCGCTACGGTCCCAGGTTCGAATCCTGCCTCGGGCATCGATGTATGTGGTGTCCTTAGGTTAGTTAGGTTTAAGTAGTTCTGAGTTCTAGGGGACTGATGACCTCAGATGTTAAGTCCCATAGTGCTCAGAGCCATTTGAACCATTCTTTGTTAAGCACAAACTCTTCTAAATTTCACCATTAACTTCACAAAAAGATCGACAACCAACTACAAATCACGTGTTTCTTATATATTGCAGTAAAGTCAACGAAATGAAGCAGACTCTCACACATCGACAACATCACATAGAAATGGTATAACGAATGCAAGAAAACGCACAAATGGGAATAATTTCCCGAAACGCGTCGTGTGTAAAATAAAATAAAGAAAATCGTAACTAGTAGCAGAAGAATTACTTATAAGCAAGCCTATAGGTGCAGTGAGATCCGATACAGAAACGATACAAGTTTAGTGCCAAAGCGCATGCCCACAGACCGTGCAGAGGAACTGCAGTCGGGCAGGGGACCCAGCTTAAACTGTGCATGGTGGGCGAATCATACACGTGACGGTCACAGCCCAACACGAGTAGAATGCCAGATAGACGTGTCTGACGAACATTTCTCGTTTTTTTTTTTATATTCGTACATCCATATTTAAGTTGGATGATGGTGGGACGTCAGCTGGCATAATTTTTATTAAATATGAAACTCCTCCAGCTGCACTGAAGATTTCATATTTATTTGGCTACTAGTTTCGGCGTTGCTTCAACGCCATCTTCAGGCCAAATAAATACGAAATCTTAAGTACAGCTGGAGGAGTTTCATTTTTAATAAAAACATTTCTCTTAGTGAGATTGGCCTAATCACCGGCATGAAAACCACAGACTGGCCGACGTACCATGTGGCTCGCCAGGTCGATAGCTCAGAGTGTTCCATCAGACGATGTTGGGAGCAGTGGACACGGGATGGCACCCACGTGCGACGTTCCAGGTCTGGAGCGACCAGGAAGACGACGAGGCTAGAGGATCGCAGGATCATGCGGCAAGTGACTCGCTCTACGATACAGGCGGAGGTGCGGGTGCCAGCTGTTCCGCAAACCATTTCCAGACGTCTTGCAGATGTGAATTTACAACCGAGGCGCCCTTGTGCAGTGCCGCTAACGCAGAGACATTGGCGACTCCGGCTACAGTCGCGTAAGCCAGAAAGACGTGCAATGCCACAGATTGGCAAAACGCGGTGTTTAGTGACGAATTCCCATTTGTTTTGGAGACAGTTTGTAACAGCATACGGGTGTCAAGGCAGCCTGGTGAACGCTGCACCTCCACCCATGCTGTCGCACACCACACCAACGGCGCAGCCGGCATAGTGCATAATGTTCTGGAGGGGGGGGGGGGGAGGAGGAAGAGTCACAACCCACGATAGATGGTCCCCTGTAATTGCATTACGTGGAACCTTAAAGGACCAGCATTAGATTGATGAAGTTATTCAACCTCATGAGGGACATTTCCTACATGGTCTGCCGGCCGAGGTGGCCGAGGGGTTCTAGGCGCTACAGTCTGGTACCGCGCGACCGCTACGGTCGCAGGTTCGAATCCTACCTCGGGCATGGATGTGTGTGATGTCCTTAGGTTAGTTAGGTTTAAGTAGTTCTAAGTTCTAGGGGACTGATGACCTTAGAAGTTAAGTCCCATAGTGCTCAGAGCCATTTTTTTTCCTACATGGTCTACAGGGGCACTTTTCCAGCAAGATAATGCTCGTCCGTTTTGTATCCCGCCTGGGAGGCGGCGCGTGGGTAGGAAAAGGAAAAGGTACTAATCTCTCGGTACTGCAGACACAGTCAAAGCACCTTTACTAGCGGATAACATATGCAAACATATTACATAACTTGCAAGGTGGTGCGAAGTTGAAGCAAAATGTCCTGGCTGTCTGCAGCTGATGAAATGGGCTGAAACTGGAGCGGAGCTCGTAGAGCTCACCCGCTCCGGCTAGAGTGCGTTGTCGTCGGTGACTCGTAGTGCCAACTAGAGAAACTATTCCGTGGCATCGTTGCTATCGATACCACAGTCCGAAAACAGCTCGAGATGTATTGTCATGTTCCAACTCTTCCATGGTCGGCCTGCTCCATGGACGTGTCCCCAATAGAACATGCGTTGGACCAGCTGAGACGCCAGATGCCGCCGTATCTCTCTCGTTAAATGATTTGGAGGTGGCTGTTCAAGATTTGTTGTCCATCCTGCCTCTGGACAACATCAGATAGCTAATCAACTCGATGCCGGTCCGTTTCTGCGACAAGTATTGCAGCGAAAGGCGGCCCAACGAGTTACTGATAAGGAGCTGTATTAGTCTACTCGTACTCACTGTATTTGTTTACATGTTTTGATTTTGGGATCAAATGAGTATCTCATCAGTATCATTAAGTTTAGCAAATTTCACTTCAGTCCGTTGCTCCTCTCTTCGTGCACTGTTTTCAGGTTTGGAAATCTGAAAATATGTAGTAAGGTCTTATGTTGCCAAACTGCTGAGGTCATCGGTCTCTAAGCTTACGCACTACTTAATCTAATTTAAACTAACTTACGCTAAGGACAACATACACACCCATGCCCGAGGGAGGACTCGAACCTCAGACAGGGCTAGCTGCGGGGACCGTAGCAAGGCTGCCCAGACCGCGCGGCTACCACGCGGCTTTTCAGTTTTCCTGAGAGTACTTACATCAAAGTAAATTTAAAAAAACGATCTCTAAAATTTAATAAATTTGTTTAAAAGGCTTTTTGTCGACAGTCTGGTATGTCGCAGATTGCATTTCATGTTTCACTGACTCGAAGTGTTTTGTGTACATCCTTGCCGTCTACATTTCACAAATACATCTTAAAATCCTCAATTCCGTTTTCATCTAGTAGTTTTGGAGTTCATCTGCAAATTACTCCGCAATGTCGATATGCCAATGTAAATGTTATCAGTAGCAATGCTGCCGATACCCACAACTTTTGATTTAAACTGTATAAGGGAGAGCTACATTATATACAATGGCAAGTGGCGAATGTACACTATGCAGCAGGTTTTCACTAAACATTTAAATTAAAATCTTCATTTGATATTACCTCCTTTTGTTCATAAGTTTAAAAACGTCAATAATGCATCTAGATGTTTCATAAATAATTCAAAATTACCAGCTGGAGCCCAGTATTCTGTGACTATTCCTACGAGCTACCCATGAACTTACATTTCTACACAAAAGCTTCAAAATGATAATCACTGCAAAATCTCAGTGTGTCAATGTTTGTGTATTTGTATTTCTTTTTAAGATAGAGGACAAATCCGGCTTCACTATTGAGAGCAGTCTCCGCTCCCTAAATAACTATAAATAACATGAAATATTTGCCTCACATGAGCCTAGTGAACTGAAACAAAACACAATCACTCCTAATAACTAACTAATTCAGGTTAGGTAACGATATTGCCACACAGTCTTGTCTTCAAATGTGAATTCCGAGCGATCAGCGATCGACTGCTTCGATCTGCCATTTATGCACACATGTGCGATCTCCGGAAAGATCACGTGACATGGCAATTGATTGCTGAGTCCCGTCGCTTGTGTGTGCGGGCCCTGAGGCGTAGTTACGGTATGCGTTTCAGCTGACGGTGGAAGCTATTGTTTTGTAGCAACTGTTGTGACCGGATGCGCTGTGGCATTGCCGACATATCTCAATCGCTATAATGCGTAATTTTAACTACCAACTTGCTGAAAAATTAATTTGTTTGGTGATTTATGGCCTGCGTTTGATGAAGGAAATTATTTTTTGTTGTGAATTTAATAATACTGTGAAAATATGGCTGGCTAATAGAAAAAATTAACACTTTCGGCACGACCGTCCGCAGCTCGTGGTCGTGCGGTAGCGTTCTCGCTTCACAGGCCCGGGTTCCCGGGTTCGATTCCCGGCGGGGTCAGGGATTTGCTCTGCCTCGTGATGACTGGGTGTTGTGTGACGTCCTTAGGTTAAGTTAGGTTTAAGTAGTTCTAAGTTGTAGGGGACTGATGACCATAGATGTTAAGTCCCATAGTGCTCAGAGCCATTTGAACCATTCGGCACGACCGTGAACACTATGGTAGTTGTCGCAAAAAGAATTTGCGAAAGAAGTACTTCCGTCCGAAGTGACCGTGTGGTTCTAGGCGCTGCAGTCTGGAACCGCGAGACCGCTACGTCCTTAGGTTCGTTAGGTTCAACTAGTTCTACGTTCTAGGGGACTGATGACCTCAGATGTTAAGTCCCATAGTGCTCAGAGCCATTTTTGAAGGAAGTTCGGGTAGTTAGTGCGAGCGAGTCTCAGACATCGGTGACGAGTTTAATGAGCCTCACAACCATTGGCAGCTGGAGTCGTCACCCTGCTTGTGATAGTTACGAACCGTGCACATGCAGGGTGACGACTCCAGCGAGCGAGCAAATGGTGTAAATTGCCCTGAAGATGACCCCATCGCGGGTTGAAACCGGTTGGCAACAAAATAAATAATACGATTGGTTAATTGATTATAAGTAAACTAATCGCTGCTATCTCCACGCAACTATGTTGTCTAAAAGATTCAAGATACATAACACTATTTTTCAACATTCACTTGTGATCAGAAGTATCCGGACACCCCCAAAAACATAGGTTTTTCATATTAGGTGCATTTTGCTGCCACGTGCTGCCAGGTACTCCATATCAGCGACCTCGTAATCGTTAGACATCGTGAGAGAGCAGATTGGGGCGCTCCGTGGAACTCACGGACTTCGAACGTGGTCAGGTGATTGGGTGTCACTTGTGTCACACTGCTAAACATCTCTAGGTCCACTGTTTCCGATGTGATAGTAAAGTGGAAACGTGAAGGGACACGCACAGTTCAGGCAGACCTATCTGTTGAGTAACAGAGACCGCCGACAGCTGAAGAGGCTCTTAATGTGTAATAGACATCTATCCAAACCAGGAATTCCAAACTGCATCAGGATCCACTGCAAGTACTATGACAGTTAGGCAGGAGGTGAGAAAACTTGGATTTCATGGTCGAGCGGCTCCTCATAAGCCACACATCACGCCGGTAAATGCCAAACGACGGCTCGCTTTGTGTAAGGAACGTAAACATTGGACGATAGTGGATAAACGTTGTATGAAGTGACGAATAACGGTACACATTGTCACGATCCGATGGCAGGGGGTGAGTATGGCGAACGCCCGGTGAACGTGATCTGCCAGCGTCTGTAGTGCCAACAGTGTGTGGAGGCGGTGGTGTTGTGGTCTGGTCGTGTTTCGCATGGAGGGGACTTGCACCCCTTGTTGTTTTGGGAGGCACTGTCACAGCATAGGCCTACATTGATGTTTTAAGCACCTTCTTGCTTCTCACTGTTGAAGAGCAATTCGGGGATGGCGATTGTTTATTTCAACACGATCGATCACCTGTTCATAATGCACGGCCTGTGGCGGAGTGGTTACACGACAATAACATCCCTTAATGCACTAACCTGCACAGAGTCCTGGCGTGAATACTACAGAACATCTATGGGATAGTTTGGAACCAGTCGTCACCGACCGACATCGATACCTCTCTCAGTGCAGCACTCCGTGAAGAATGGGCTGCCATTCCCCAAGAAACCTGCCAGCACCTGATTGAACGTATGCCTGCGTGAGTGGAAGCTGTCATCAAGGCTAAGGGTGGGCCAACACCATATTGAATTCCAGCATTACCGATTGGGGGCGACACGAACTTGTGAGTCATTTTCAGCCAGGTGTCCGGATACTTTTGATCACATAGTGTAGTTACAAAGCCTCTGCAAACCAACATTTAGTTCCTCGACGACAGTAATTCTCTCCGTGGTCACGATGCCTTTCGAGAAACACTGTGTGAACGTCCTCATCTTCCGAAAATCTACGTATCAGTTCCTTTATTGCCTGGATATTGTCGTCTGTAGTCGAAGTCGATGTCCTTCCTTCCCAAAAAGCATCGCCCACAAATGTGGGACCTTTGTCAAATTGTTATAACCATTTCGCTTCGACTCAATGCGATGCTGTATTTAATACATATACCACTAGAATTTCACGGTGAAACTATGTGTAATTTAGACGTTTTGCCCAAAAGACTCGCACTGTCCTGTCCTCTGGAGTACGTTTCTAGACGTCGCCCAATTCACCGTGGCGCAGTGGCGCACTTGCTATCCACACTGGAGCCGAACTCGCTTGTAGCAAAATCGGATCTTGTATTTTTTTTCTGACAACGCACCGCTCTTACTGCGAGATTGTCTAATGGTAGGTCGACATGTGTAGCTTACTTCTTCGAACTTCCCTCGGGTAAATCAAAATTACATGAATACAGAATATATACAGTTCTTTTGGGAGTATCGGAAAAAATAAATGTTGGAGAAATGATGTAGGCACCTGAACATACGTGAAATCAATATTTTTCAGGTCAGAATTACGACCATGCGAAACAGCTAAAGCCTTTCCATTCTTCATATAAAAAATTATTAGTCCAGTTACTATAATCTTTTTTTCTGTTCAAATCTGCAACAATACAGCTGCAAAGCTGCAGTTCATATGTATTTAGAGCTATTATTAATCATGTATTATGTTCAACGTATACAGCGATGCTGAATTATTCACCACGGACGTTAACAACAAAAGTCTAATCATATGACAAAATCATAGCCTCTGATATGGAGACAATAACCCGGCAATGGTGCTGAGAAAACTAAGTGTATCCCTCAAGAAAATGTACTGTCAGCAATCAGGTGACTAAACCCTTTTTGAGAGTGTATTAAAACAAATGTCGCCATTATATGGCGCTGCTCACGTGTTAAGTTACTGTTGTTTTTGGCTATTATTGTCCAAATAATGGCAGCTAAGAAAATAGTAGACTGACTTGGTTAAAGTTATCGTTTTAAAAAACAGACTGGTGAAAATAATGGAGATGTCATATGAAGGTTATCGTTGAATGACGTTTTACCATTACCTGAAGGTTTTAACCCAACAACAATACCTCGCATCGCCTCATGCATTTTTTTGGTTTACAGTCACCCTCAGATTAAGGTTTCTATTGTTTGTAGAGTTTTATTGTATTCGTATTTCCTTCAGTGACGAATTTCGTGGAGATCGATCAATATCGGTTGTTGTTCCAAAAAACAACGATGGAAATTCGAGAAAATCGGTGTAGAACTAGGCAAGAAGATTCAGTTGTTTCTCGAATTCATCTCGAATGGTTACCACAGAAACCCGATGGACATAGCTAACAACAACACTGTTCAACTACTGCATGTGCTCAAAACCGTAACTGGTTCAAATGGCTCTAAGCACTATGGAACTTAACATCTGAGGCCATCAGTCCCCTAAGACTTAGAACTACTTAAACCTAACTAACCTAAGGACATCACACACATCCATGCCCGAGGCAGGATTCGAACCTGCGACCGTAGTGGTCGCGCGGTTCCAGACTGTAGCTCCTAGAATCGCTCGGCCACCTCGGCCGGCCAATACCGTAATTCTAAATGTTTGTAACATTATTTCCTATTCTAGTTGATAAAGGATCTGCGGATAGAAACCTGAAAACCGATTTCAATTTGTGAGAGATGATATTGACTACCAAATACAATCCCTTTTCATACAGAGACGGGAGGAAAAGTAATTGGCCACTATTTGACAAACGACGTCTTATTTAGCTTCAACACGTTTTTTCTAAATCCATTCAGAAGAATGCCGAAATGTACACTTCAAGACCGCAGCTAACATCCTGGTCCCATATTCTTCAATTAAATTGGTGATCTGTATGACAAAAAACCATTGTCAGTAAGGGAGATCGCGTGATCGGGACATTTATCGATTAGGAAACTTTTGGCACAATCACGAATTCGAATAATCAGTAATCAAATAGTTTGAATTGATGAAAGGTGTCTTCATGTCTAGAATAAAATCTTGAATTCTAAACTGGAAAGTAGACGTACAGATTTGTCGTCAAAATAAGACACGTCTGAATAAAATAGCCACAGCGTACCTACGGTATTACACCAGTGTGGTTGAATAAAAAAGTCAGGGCAGCACATTGTCATACATGACAGTATAAATGAATAAATATAGTCAGGATCAAACGTTGTTGACTCTATGTTGACAGCTTGTTGATCTCTTAAATTCCCTTAGGTATACATTACCATCTCCCTCTGCTAACTGTAAGTAGGTGACGCGCTCGGTTCAATAAGCTTGAAGAGAATTGCATTGTGACATGTCGCTGTATAGAAGCATCCTTTAGCTTAACGACGACTGCAGAATATTCAATTTTGCACGAAAATTATCCGTGAAAGGATCTTTTCCTGAAGGAATCCGATATATTTGAACATAGTTGAAAAACCGGGTCGTCGTAAAATAGTGTGAGGAAATGATCCAAAAATTTGACTGAAGAAACGTAAAATCCGTATACAACGTTGTAACAGGAGTCTGATGTAGGATACATACGAACGAGCCGGAAACTAAGCAGCTGCAAACCATTTGGGTGTACCAAGATGGAACGAAGCCACCATAAGTGGTTTGTTCCTGAAACTCTTCAAAGAAAATGATCGCATATTTCTTTGGTTACCCTGCGCATGTCATGACCATTTCTCTAGAGGAACGACGAAAATTTAATTCTGCCACAATTCACTGACTAAATCAGGAGAAACAACGGAAAACGTCGCATCATTCTCCATCGAGACAATGCTAGCACGTCAAACAACTGATAATTTACGAAGAAAGCATCAAATTAATTTCTTATCTGCAGTATTCATCTGGTTTAGCACCTAACGACTGCTTTTTGGTTCCTTGGGTCAAACAAAAACTGTGTGGTAACCATTATTCACCACCACAGTCCTTTCAAGACCTTTTTTTTGAGATATTCACATCAGTGTAGACAAAACATTTCCATATTTGGTCGAGACGCACGCAAAAGTGTTTTTTGAATTTTAAAGGTGGTTGTTTTGATAAACAATAAAACGATTGGCACCAAAAATATTTATTCACAGTTTTTGTAAAAAAAAAAATCCTAAACAGCAGCCATGATATTATGAGGGCTGTAGCGACGTGTGCTTTCAGTATGTTGGTATATTCCATTATACATGGACTACTAACTGTTTGAAAACTGAGTGCGTCAAATATTTTCAGTCTCCAAAAGAAGATGGAAACAATGTATATCGAAGAGATCAACACGATGTCAACATCAAGTCAACACGAGAGGACAATGTGTGGTCCTGGCGGTATGTTCTCCATTTATACTGCCATATATGACAATGTACTCCCTTGAGACTGTTTGTACGACGACACTGCCGTAATGAACTAAAAGTACGCTGTGGATATTTTATTCAGTCGTGTCCTATTTTGATGACAAGTCTGTGCGTCTATTTTCTAGTTCCGTATTTATTGTTTTAGTCTAGTACTTACTGTTTTATTCTAGGTTAGAAGACAGTCCACATTCGCAAACTCTGAATATTCGAAACTGCGATTGTGACGAAAATTTCCTAATAGATTATCTCAATTACGTGATCTCCATCAACGACAAAGGAGTATTTTTAATAACACAAATCATTAGTTTACCTGGATAATGTTAGACCGATATATTGGCTGCGATCTTGAAGGGTTCATCCTAGTCTTCATCCCAATGGATTTACCGAAACCATTTGGAACGTAAGATGTCTTTTGTCAGATATTGAACAACATCCTTTTCCTCCCACCTCTGACTAGAGCGCCAGCGTATTTAGAAGTTAATATCTTGTCTCACAAATTCTGATCGGTTTTCAGCCTTCGAGCCGCAACTCCTTTATCATCTTACAATGACGATATCGACCACATGCACCACCAGCCATTAAACCCTCTTGCTTTTGTTGGTTGTGTCCTTCGGACTTACATGGCGTCCATCCGGGATGAATTCTTACGAGAGTAACACGTCAGGTCGTCATCAAAGACTCGCTGTGGTCACGGTAGTCGTTTTGAGTGGCCACAATGGGTGTTCCATGATGAGTTAACGAGATTCTTTAGCCGAAGGGTTAGAGTCGCTCCCTTTGCTGCCGAAACAACCGGGTCCGATTTTCGGTTGGCACCATCAGGATTGATCTACTGGTAATGACGGCTGGAGAGATTGGCAACATGCTGAGAAAATTTCCTACAATCCTATACAGGTCCTGGTACTGCCCTCTAGGCAGCCATAGGCCAGTCGGAATATGCCTAAGGCCTAATCTGTGAATTGTGTTGGTGGTGACAATGGATTTTCAGTTTTTATGATGGCGGTTCAGAGTCGAAACTGGTTAACTGTAATGTATCTAAAAATTTCGACCAAGACATTTGTGAATAAGAGGAGTCCAGTCTTACAGAGTGACTGCGGCTTGTAAGATCTCCAACACAAATTTTAATTATGTTGCCGTGTACTTCTTATCTGTAGATCGAGTATTTAAGGTAGAAGATTTACACCAGATCACGATTGACATAAAAATAAACGGAGTACCTAATTATTCGTGAGACGTCTATAATTAAAGGTCATCGACTATTAGGATCTGTTATCAAAGATAATACGATATCAGAAAACTTCGTTCATTGGTTCTAAACATTGCCTTCCACGCCCACACTTTGCAATCAACACTGACAAACTGTCACTGAGAAAGTCATTATTTAACTTATCTTAAATTTTTGATCGACTCATGTTTCTACTTTTACTGCAAGTTAGTTCTAATCTGTCACTTCGGTTCTAATCACGCTAGGAAGGCTAATCACGCTCCTTCAGCTTAACTTCGATATATGTAATTATTAATGAAAAAAACTCTCAACTCCTTAATGCAATTCTTCCTCTCGATACAGTCTTTAACTTTTATTGTCACCAATTCAGATCTATTGTCCGACAGACACTTGTATGTCCCGGATAAAGCTCGCTGGTTACATTCTGGAACAATGCCGGTCGACTGTGCTCCTCCCATACACACAAAAAAAGACGTGTAGCGTACCGAAAATTCCAGAATGCCAAAGTCGCTGGAAAACTTCGTTCATTGGTTACAAACAACGAAAGTATCTACCCATGCCTTCCACGCCCACACTTTTCAATCAACACTGATAAATTGTCACTCTGAGAAAGTCACTATTTAACTTATCTTAACTCTTTCATCGACTCATGTTTCTACTTTTACTGCAAGTCAGTTCTAGTCTGTCACTTCGGTTCTAGACAGGGTAGGAAGGCTAATTCACGCTCCTTCAGCTTAACTTCGATATATGTAGTTATTAATGGAAAAAAACTCTCAACTCCTTAATACAATTCATCCTCTCAACACAAACTTTTGTTGCGACTGGTTCATATCTACTGTCCGGCCGACACTTGTACGTCCCGGAACCGACCTTCTAGTGCTCGCTTGTTACATTCTGGAACAATCCCGGTGTGACTCGACTGTGCTCCTCTCACCCAAAATAATAATAATAATAATAATAATAATAATAAAAAGGACTTGTACCGTAACGAAAATTGCAGAATGTCAAAGTGTCAGGCTTGCGCAAGCTAACCAGAGAGTAAGAATGTAAAAGGATCTGTAGCCCTTAAGGCGTCTGCCAGGACAGGTCAGGCACTGTACATTAGAAAAGTGTCCGGATTTAATTAGGGGCAAAAGAAAAACTGAAAAAAATAGGTAAATCAAAAAATGAGTACTGATGAATAATGGGAATTGCATAATATGCAGCTGTAGAGGAGAGTCTAGTATGGAACAAAAAGCGCTGGGAGCCCGTTATCTGATGGAACCAGTTCACCGTTATAGTACGCGAACGAACGCAGTCGCCATTATGTTAGAAGTGGCCCCTGTGCTACAGATGACGGGGAGACAGCCAGCCGGGGCTCGGCTCGGCTCGGCCGGGCACTCACCGACGGCAGGCGGGGTGCGCGGCTTCGGCTGCTGGCGCCGGCTGGCTGCGGTGCTGCGGTGCTCTCCGGGCCGCCGCCTGCTCGCGAGGTTGCCCGCCGTAGACTGCCGCTGCGGCCGCGGGCCGCACGCCGCCGCGCCGCCAGAGACCCCTACCGCCCGCCTACCCGCAACAGTGAACCCGCCTAGAGGTTGCGGTCGCGCTGTGCGAGTAGAACAGGGGTGGTCGTTGATATTCTGTATTAGCAAAATATCGATTTTAGGCTTACTATCGACGTTTCTATGTTGTTGTTGTTGTTGTTGTTGTATTCAGTCCTGAGACTGGTTTGATGCAGCTCTCCATGCTACTCTATCCTGTGCAAGCTTCTTCATCTCCCAGTAACTACTGCAACCTACATCCTTCTGAATCTGCTTAGTATATCCATCTCTTGATCTCCCTCTACGATTTTTACCCTCCACGCTGCCCTCCAATACTAAATTGGTGACACCTTGATGCCTCAGAATATACCCTACCAACCGATCCCTTTTTCTAGTCAAGTTGTGCCACAAGCTCCTCTTCTCCCCAATTCTCTTCAATACCTCCTCATTATGTTGCTTAAAATCCGTCTTGATTCCAAAAAAATTTTTTTTTTATTATTATTCATATGACCGGTTTCGGTTCATTCAGAACCATCTTCAGATCTGATATTTCAGTTACAGGAGTAACCCGTCCAAATCCAGCAACTTTCACATGCTATGTGACTAGCATGTGAAACTTGCTGGATTTGGACGGGTTACTCCTGTAACTGAAATATCAGATCTGAAGATGGTTCTGAATGAACCGAAACCGGTCATGTGAACAATAAAAAAAATTTTTGCAATCAAGACGGATTTTAAGCAACATTATAAAATCACTGATTGCTGTTATCCCATAAGACATTATGTCTGTTTTTGTAAACCTCCTCATTAGTTATGTGATCTACCCATCTAATCTTCAGCATTCTTCTGTAGCACCACATTTCGAAAGCTTCTATTCTCTTCTTGTCCAAACTATTTATCGTCCATGTTTCACTTCCATACATGGCTACACTCCATACAAATACGTTCAGAAACGACTTCCTGACACTTAAATCTATACCCGATGTTAACAAATTTCTCTTCTTCAGAAATGCTTTCCTTGCCATTGCCAGTCTACATTTTATATCCTCTCTACTTCGACCATCATCAGTTATTTTGCTCCCCAAATAACAAAACTCCTGTACTACTTTAAGTGTCTCATTTCCTAATCTAATTCCCTCAGCATCACCCGACTTAATTCGAATACATTCCATTATCCTCGTTTTGCTTTTTTTGATGTCCATCTTATACCCTCCTTTCAAGACACTGTCCATTCCGTTCAACTGCTCTTCCAAGTCCTTTGCTGTCTCTGACAGAATTACAATGTCATCGGCGAACCTCAAAGTTTTTATTTCTTCTCCATGGACTGTAATACCTACTCCGAATTTTTCTTTTGTTTCCTTTACTGCTTGCTCAATATACAGATTGAATAACATCGGGGACAGGCTACAACCTTGTCTCACTCCCTTCCCAACCGCTGCTTCAATTTCATGCCCCTCGACTCTTATTACTGCCATCTGGTTTCTGTACAAATTGTAAATAGCATTTCGCTCCCTGTATTTTACCCCTGCCACCTTTAGAATTTGAAACAGAGTATTCCATTCAATATTGTCAAAAGCTTTCTCTAAGTCTACAAATGCTAGAAATGTAGGTTTGCCTTTCCTTAATCTATTTTCTAAGGTACGTCGTAGGGGCAGTATTGCCTCACGTGTTCCAACATTTCTGCGGACGACCTTTAAATCTTCGAAATATCGTAACATCATGTAAAAGTAAACACCACACAAGCATTACGTTTCAGGCCTGTTCCATCTGGCCGACTACTACTTACAAGGAATTACGAAGAGCAATCAATGATCGTGCGAAATGTCATCAGCCTGTCGCTAATCCCTCTGAACATTATTACGTGTCGGCTTCTTTATTCAAGCAGCTTCCCTCTTGACCTCATGAGTTTGACTGCACCTTTGCTTACTTATTTACACTACTGGCCATTGAAATTGGCCACTAAAATTGCTACACCAAGAAGAGATGCAGATGATAAACTGGTCTTCATTGGACAGATATATTATACTAGAACTGACATGTGATTATATTTTCACCCAATTCGGGTGCATAGATCCTGAGAAATCAGTACCCGGAACAACCACCTCTGGCCGTAATAACGGCCTCTATACGCCTGGGCATTGAGCTTGGATGCCGTGTACAGGTACAGCTGCCCATGTAGCTTCAACACGATACCACAGTTCATCGAGAGTAGTGACTGGCGTATTGCGACGAGCCAGTTGCTCGGTCACCATTGACCAGACGTTTTCAATTGGTGAGAGATCTGGAGAATGTGCTGGCCAGGGCGGCAGTCGAACATTTTCTGAGTCCAGAAAGGCCCTACAGGACCTGCAACACACGCTCGTGCATTATCCTGCTGCAATGTAGGGTTTCGCAGGCATCTACATCCACATCTACATCCATACTCCGCAAGCCACCTGACGGTGTGTGGAGGAGGGTACCCTGAGTACCTCTATCGGTTCTCCCTTCTATTCCAGTCTCGTATTGTTCGTGGAAAGAAGGATTATCGGTATGCTTCTGTGTGGACTCTAATCTCTCTGATTTTATCCTCATGGTCTCTTCGCGAGATATACGTAGTAGGGAGCAATATACTGCTTGACTCTTCGGTGAAGGTATGTTCTCGAAACTTTAACAAAAGCCCGTACCGAGCTACTGAGCGTCTCTCCTGCAGAGTCTTGCACTGGAGTTTATCTATCATCTCCGTAAAGCTTTCGCGATTACTAAATGATCCTGTAACGAAGGGCGCTGCTCTCCGTTGGATCTTCTCTATCTCTTCTATCAACCCTATCTGGTACGGATCCCACACTGCTGAGCAGTATTCAAGCAGTGGGCGAACAAGCGTACTGTAACCTACTTCCTTTGTTTTCGAATTGCATTTCCTTTGGATTCTTCCAATGAATCTCAGTCTGGCATCTGCTTTACCGACGATCAACTTTATATGATCATACCATTTTAAATCACTCCTAATGCCTACTCCCAGATAATTTATGGAATTAACTGCTTCCAGTTGCTGACCTGCTATTTTGTAGCTAAATGATAAGGGATCTATCTTTCTTTGTATTCACAGCACATTACACTTGTCTACATTGAGATTCAATTTCCATTCCCTGCACCATGCGTCAATTCGCTGCAGATCCTCCTGCATTTCAGTACAATTTTCCATTGTTACAACCTCTCGATACACCACAGCATCATCTGCAAAAAGCCTCAGGGAACTTCCGATGTCATCCACCAGGTTATTTATGTATATTGTGAATAGCAACGGTCCTATGACACTCCCCTGCGGCACACCTGAAATCACTCTTACTTCGGAAGACTTCTCTCCATTGAGAATGACATGCTGCGTCCTGTTATCTAGGAATTCCTCAATCCAATCACACAATTGGTCTGATAGTCCATATGCTCTTACTTTGTTCATTAAACGACTGTGGGAACTGTAACGAACGCCTTGCGGAAGTCAAGAAACACGGCATCTACCTGTGAACCCGTGTCTATGGCCCTCTGAGTCTCGTGGACGAATAGCACGAGCTGGGTTTCACACGACCGTCTTTTTCGAAACCCATGCTGATTCCTACAGAGTAGATTTCTAGTCTCCAGAAGAGTCATTATACTCGAACATGAAGGGTAGAGCCACGGGCCTAACACATCTGAAATGTAACGCCCACTGTTCAAAGTGCCGTCAATGCGAACAGTGGGTGACCGAGACGTGTAACCAATGACACCATATACCATCACGCCGGACTAAACGCCAGTATGGCGATGACGAATACACGCTTCCAATGTGCGTTCACCGCGATGTCGCCAAACACGAATGCGACCATCATCATGCTGTAAACAACCTGGATTCATCCGAAAAAAAAATGACCTTTTGCCATTCGTGCACCCAGGTTCGTCGTTGAGTATACCATCGCAGGCGCTCCTGTCTGTGATGCAGCGTCAAGGGTAACCGCAGCCATGGTCTCCGAGCTGATACTCCATGCTCCTGCAAACGTCGTCGAACTGTTCGTGCGGATGGTTGTTGCCTTGCAAACGTCCCCATCTGTTGACTCAGGGATCGAGACGTGGCTGCACGATCCGTTACAGCCATGCGGATAAGATGCCTGTCATCTCGACTACTAGTGATACGAGGCCGTTGGGATCCAGCACGGCGTTCCGTATTACCATCCTGAATACACCGATTCCATATTCTGCTAACAGTCATTGGACCTCAACCAACGCGAGCAGCAATGTCGCGATACGATAAACCGCAACCGCGATAGACTACAATCCGACCTTTATCAAAGTCGGAAACGTGATGGTACGCATTTCTCCTCCTTACACGAGACATCACAACGTTTCACCAGGCTCCGCCGGTCAATTGCTGTTTGTGTATGAGAAATCTGTTGGAAACTTTCCTCGTGTCAGCACGTTGTAGGTGTCGCCACCGGCGCCAACCTTATGTGAATGCTCTGAAAAGCTAATCATTTGCACATCACAGCATCTTCTTGGTTAAATTTCGCGTCTCTAACACGTCATCTTCGTGGTGTAGCAATTTTAATGGCCAGTAGTGTATTTATTTTATTACTTCCTTTAGGTGTATTGGAAAGAAAAACATAGGTACAAGGAAGGTAACTGCGAAGAAACCATGCGTAACAGGAGAAATCTTTCAGCTGATCGAAACTAGGAAGAAGGTGACTCGCTAAACTTTGCACGTAATGTATCAGTACGGGTGCCAAGATCTGGAAAGAAGCAAAAGTCTTCGCTGTGCTGAAACCCGGAAAGACTGGAGATAACCCAAAGAAGTACAGAGCAATATCTCTACTGTGTACCTCCTATAAATTATTCGAGAGAATATTACTGACTAGAATAACTCTGTATAATGACGCCAACCTTCTAACATACCAAGCCGGTTTTCGAGCAAGCAGAAATTGTTGCGACCAAGTGCTGTCCCTACATAGAGAAAGGCTCCCAAAACAAGATGAAAACTGGATTAGTTCTCACAGATCTTACATCAGCTTACTATACAATGTGGATCGAAGGGCTGTTGTTCAAGCCAACTAGAATCACAAAATGCAAACAGACCTTCACACTACTCCAGAACATGTTAACAGGCAGGAAAATCAAAGTCTCACTTCATGGCACGAACAGCAAGAGCGTGGTTCTGAATAATGGTCTACCACAGGGCTCAGCACCAGCACCCGTTCTCTTCAACCTGTATATAGCTCACATGCCAGAAACCAAATCACGTAAATTTTCATACGCTGACAACCTGGCCATCGCGTATCAAAGTCAAAATTTCAACGATCTCGACAAAACAACGAATGGAGACCTGGAAGTCCTGAACACACATTACTCCAAGTGGCACCTACACCCAAACTCCAACAAAACAGCCAGCACAATGATGCACCTTAACAACAGAGAATAACATAAAAAACTACAGCATTCTATGAACGGACAGCAAACCAGACACGAGCCTAAATACTTGGGTGTGAAACTAGATCGCACTCTAACATACAACGCACACCTAGAAGACACAAAACAGAAATTAAAATCCCGCAATACTATCCTTTCGAAACTGTCTGGAACGACATGGGATGTGGCGCGAGCACTTTGAGGGCAGCACTAGCTCTTGTCTACAGCGTAGCTGAATACTGCTCACCACTCTGGATAAGAAGTGCACTCGTAGCTAAAGTGGACGTCCAGCTGAGGGAGACAATGTGAATAATCTCGGGAACACTCAGGGCCACCCCCTGTGCCTGGCTCTCTGTCCTAGCCAACATAGAGCCCCCTGAAATCAGGCGGTCACAACCCTAAGAACATATAAAAAAATCCTAGACAACCCAGACCTCCCTATCCACGAAGATCTAAAAGCTATAAACAGGTTTAAATCCAGGACAGCTTTCTGGAAAATCGGCAAAGAGCTTCAAGGCTTTAACTCGAAAACAACCTGGAAGGACCTATGGGCTGCAAGCGCACGCAAGAACTGCAATTTGGTGGACGACACCCAACAAGAAAATTGAAGGACTCAGCCTCCCAAGGCAACTATGAACAGCTTTGAAGAACAGGTGTCGGCAGATGGAAGCAACTAACGAAGAAATGGGGCCTCTCAGACAGCACTGACTGTGAGTGTGGTGACATCTAAACAATGAATCATTTACTCGTGAGTCAAGTTTACGAATATGATGGTGATTTGAAAGACGTACACAGACTCAGTCACTCGGCCTTAAAGTGGCTCGTGAGTATTTGTAATGTTGTATAGTATTAAAAGAGCACCTGTAAAGAGTATTATTACCATAGTTGTGCAAGTATATTGTAATTAATGTAAGAATGATTGCGTTTGTACACGCCGAACGAGTAAATAAAATAAATAAGCTGATCGACGACAGACCGAAGTACAAAAATGTTCAGGGATATTCAGGAATACGGAAATACAAGTTACTTAGGAATGACATAAATAGGAAGTTCACGAAAGCTAAGTCGAAAAGGCTGCATGAAGAATGTGAGAAATCAAAAAAAGAAATGATTGTGCCAAGGATTGAGTCAGCATATACAAGAGTCAAAACAACGGAATTCCATTGTTAAATACAGAGGAGAGAGCAGATCGATACAAAGAGTATAATGAAGGCCTCTGTGAGCGGGAGAACTTTGCTGATAACGAGATAGAAGAAGAAATAGGAATCGACAGGGAAGAGATAGGGGATCCAGTATTAGATTCGGAATTTAAGAAAGCTTTGGAAGACTTGTGATCAAATAAGGCAGAGGAGGTAGATAACATTCCAGTAGAATTTCCAAAATCATTGAGGGAAGTGTGCAACAAAACGATTGTTAACGTTGGTGTGTGTAAAATGAATGTATTGCCGATGTACCATCAGACTTTCCGAAAGAGATGATCAACACAATTCAGAAAATAGCAAGAGCCGACAAGTGCGAGAATTAACGCACAGTCAGCTTGACAGGTCATGCATCCAGATTGCTGACAACAATGGTGTACAGAAGAATGGAGACAAAAATTGAGGATGTATTAGATGACGATCTGTTTGGCTTTAGGAAAGGTAATGGCACCAGAGCGACAGTTTTGTCGTTGCGGCTGATAATGGAAACAAGACTGAAGAAAAATGAAGACACATTTATAGGATATGTCCGTCTGGAAAAAGAATTTGATAATGTAAAATAGTGCAATATTTTTGTAATTCTGAGAAAAATAGGGATATGCCATAGGGAAAGACTGATGATATACACTATGCACAAGAACTAAGAGGGAATAGTAAGACTGGAAGAGCCAACCGTTATGGCCGAGCGGTTCTAGGCGCTTCAGTCTGGAACAGCACGATCGCTACGGTCGCAGGTTCGAATCCTGCCTCGGGCATTGATGGGTGTGATGTCCTTAGGTTAGTTAGGTTTAAGTAGTTCTAAGTTCTAGGGGACTGATGACCTCAAAAGTTAAGTCCCATAGTGCTCAGAGACATTTGAAGCATTTTAAGACCAAGAATGAAATGCTTGTATGAAATAAGGTATAAGATGGGGACGCAGTCTTCCGCCCCTAATGTTTAATATGTACATCAGAGAAGTAATTATGGAAATAAAGCAGACTTTCAGGAGCAGGATTAATATTTAGAGTGAAAGGATATCAGTGATAGGATTCGCTAATGACATTGTTATCTTCGATGAAACTGAAGAAGAATTACTGGATCAGCTGAATGGAATGAACAGTCTGAAGAGTACAGAATATGAAGTGGCAGTAAATCGAATAGAGAAGAAAGTAATGAGAAGTAGCAGAAATTAGAACACCGAGCAACTTATCATCAGACTTGGGGATCACGAAGTAGATGAAGTTAAGAACTTTTGCTACTACGAAGCAATTAACACATGATGGTCGGAGCAAGGACGACGTCAAAAGCAACCTAGCACTGGCAAGAGAAGTCTGCTAGTATCAAAGATAGACCCTAATCTGAATAATAGATTTTTGAGAATGCACTTTTGTAGCACAGAATTGTATGGTAGTGAGACATGGACTGTGGGAAAACAGCAACAGAAGAGAATCGAAGGATTTGTGATGTGTTGCTACAAAAAATGTTGAAAATTAGGTGTACTGATAAGGTAAGAAATGAGGATGTTCTCCGAAAAATCGGCAGGGAAAGGAATATATGGAAAATACTGACAAGAAGAAGGAACAGGATGATAGGACATCTATTAAGCCCTCACCGAGTATCTTCCGTGGTGCTAGAAAGAGCTGTAGAGGATAAAAACTATAGAGGAAGAGACAGATTGGAATACATCCAGCAAATTATTGACGATGTAGGTTACAAGTGGAGAAGTTGTAAATTGTGACGGACAACGCCAAACGTCAGAAGACTGATGACTCTGAAACAATCTGCACTAAAAGAACGGTTCAGGCTCCGTAGCTTAGAAACGTGCCAGGACTATGCTCTACTAAGAAATTTTTGTTTTGTGTTTTTTATTTTACCTTTTTAGAAAATTGCGGTTTCTAGAGCTGTATGTTAAATTTGCACTTTCTTCCTTTTTTTACTACAACATTTCTCTGTTTCACGCTAGGAATCAACAAATTTCAAATGAAACCTGAACTAAATGTTGACAATTTCAGTGTGCTGCTTATTTTTACGTAACAGGTAGGAGGATAATTATGAAGAACAAAAATGTTCTGTAGGTTATGCGGCTGTTTATATATCCTCACTCAATTTCTAGACGATTCGCCGTTCCAGTTTGTAGGGCAATCTATTGCGACACTGATCGCTTCCATATAGAAAGCAATCGTTATGAGGTAACGCCAGATAGATATGTAACACAGCTAACATACAGGTAACGCGCTTACGACTTTAACTGACGAAAGCTACTAGGAAAACTACCGTAGTTTGCGTTTACTTACGGTGGTCTACGGTAGTTTTACAACTATACATGTTAGGTCTATTCCGACTGGCCGACTGTTGCCTACAAGCATCTATGATCGTGGGACATGTGACCAGTGGGTCTCCAATCCCTCCAGCCGTTATTGCCAGTAAGTGAATCCTGATGATGGCACTGCTTCTTTAATCAAGCAGTTTCTGATTTGGCCTCATGGGACTGATTGGGCTTTTCCGGTTTTATTGATTATTTTATACCTATTCTCTCTATTCATACAATGAGTAATGTTTTTAACCCTCTTTAACGTTGTTACATGTTTTAATCGAAGACAAAGTTGCGACTAAACATAGTATCGTTAATAACTGCAATAAGAATAACAGTAATCATAATAAATAAGTAATGGAAGAGAGGAAATGTATACACGGTCATAAATGTATTGTGTAAACTAAACTCTATCCGAAAAGCCCTCGGAAGACACAACGTTACTGCCCAACCGCCGTTATCGGATGCGGAAAAGGGCGGGTGTATAGTCAGCACACCGCTCTCCCGACCATTGTCAGTTTTCGTGAGCTGGTTCAAATAGTTCAAATGGCTCTGAGCACTGCTGAGGTCATCAGTCCCCTAGAACTTAGAACTACTTAAACCTAACTAACCTAAGGACATCACACACATCCATGCCTGAGGCAGGATTCGAACCTGCAGGAAAGGCCCAATCAGTCCCATGAGGCCAATTCAGAACCTGCGCGGTTCCAGACTGTAGCACCTAGAACCGCTCGGCCATTCCGGCCGGCTCGTGATCTGGAGCAGCTGCTACTCGGTCCTCAATTGCGCTTACAAGAGTTGAGTGGACACCGCTTGCCAACACCTTTTACAGCCTACAACAATGTTTTCTTTTGAAAAAAATGTATCGATGCTATAGGCTCGTGGCTATGGGCCCATGTACAAACAAGATTAGCATATGTAATAGCTAATAGTAGAGAAAATAGAAGTTTAAAAGAATGAGTACTAGACAGGCAATATTTAACGGTAAGGGCCCTGTCACACAACGGTCTAAATAAAATGGCTACAGGCAGAGAGAAACAGAGTGAATCCTATCACCTTAAATCTCTTCGTTATCTCTGGAGCCAGTTGGCATATAAACTTGTACTACTGTGGTAGGCGTGGGCTTCATATCTACCTTTGCTACAATAATGCGTTCACTATGCTGTTCGTAGTAGCTTATCCGCGCTCCTATTTTTTATTTATTATTAAACCTACTCCTGCATTACCCCTATTTGATTTTATATTTATAACCCTGTATTCACCTGACCTGAAGTCTTGTTCCTACTGCCACCGAACTTCACTAATTCCCACTAAAATAATAATAATAATGTCGTGTGACGAGGGCCTCCCGTCGGGTAGACCGGTCACCTGGTGCGAGTCTTTCGGTTTGACGCCAATTCGGCGACTTGCGCGTCAATGGGGATGAAATAATGATGATTAGGACAACACAACACCCAGTCCCTGAACGGAGAAAATCTCCGACCCAGCCGGGAATCGAACCCGGGCCCTTTGGATTAACATTCTGGCGCGCTGACCACGCAGCTACCAGGGACGGACTCTAATTCCCACAATATCTAGCTTTTACCTATCCATTTCCCTTTTTCAATTTTCTAACCTACCTGCCCGATTAAGGGATTTGACATTCCCCGTTCCGACCCGTAGAACGCCGTTTTTCTTTCTCCTGATAACAACGTCCTCCTGAATAGTACCTGCCAGGAGATCCCAATGGGGGCTATTTTCCCTCCGGCATATTTTACCCAAGAGGACGCCATCATCATTTAACCATACAGGAAAACTGCATGCCCTCGGCAAAAATTTCGGCTGTAGTTTCCCCTTGCTTTCAGCCGTTCGCAGTACCAGCACCGCACTGCCGTTTTGGTTAATGTTACAAGGCCAATCATCCACACTGTTGCACCTGAAACTACTGAAAAGGCTGCTGTCTCTCTTCAGTAACTACAGTTTGTCAGGCCTCTCAACAAATACCCCTCCGTTGTGGTTGCACCTACCGTATGGGTGTCTGTATCGCTGAGGCACGCAAGCGTCCCCACCAACGGCAAGGTCCATGGTTCATGGGAGGAGGAGATTGAAGAAATGTATGATGAGATAAAAGAAATTATTCAGACAGTGAAGGGAGACGAAAATTATATAATGGTAAGGCAGAGATTTAGGAACCAGGTTTTAAATTGTAATACATTTCCAGGGGCAGATGTGGATTCTGACCACATTCTACTGGTTATGAACTTTATATTAAAACTGAAGAAACTGCAAAAACGAGGGAATTTTTTGAAATTGGATAAACTGAAAGAACCAGAGGTTGCAGACAGTTTCAGAGAGAGCGTTAGGGAACGATTGTCAAGAACGGGGGAAAGAAATACAGTAGAAGAAGAATGGGTAGCTTTGAGAGATGAAATAGTGAAGGCAGCAGAGGATCAAGTAGGTAAAACGACGAGGGCTGGTAGAAATCCTTGGGTAACAGAAGAGACATTGAATTTAATTGATGAAAGGAGAAAATATAAAAATGCAGTAAATGAAGCAGGCAAAAAGGAATACAAACGTCTCAAAATGAGATTAACAGGAAGTACAAAATGGCTAAGCAGGGATGACTAGAGGGCAAATGAAGGATTAGAGACATAGATCGCTAGGGGTAAAGATAGATACCGCCCACAGGAAAATTAAAGAGACCTTTGGAGATAAGAGAACCACTTGTATGAATATCAAGAGCTCAGATGGAAAACCAGTTCTAAGCAAAAAAGAGAAGGCACAAAGTTGGAAGGAGTACATAGAGGATCATACAAGGGTGATGTAGTTGAGGGGAATATTACGGAAATGGAAGAGGACGTAGATGAAGATGAAATGGGAGATATGATACCGCTTCAGTTGTAAATTTCTTTACAACTGTGCTACGACACCTGAAAATGGGCTTATAAAACTCAGAAACCTGTCGTGTGAAAATAATGAAATTTACAACCTCTGCTATAATGCTCAGTTGCGGATGTTCTTCCAACAGGATTGACTGCGTGAAGAGTTTGACAGAACATGACAGACCTAACTCGAAACAAGGTCCAGGGAGTAGACAACATTCCATTAGAACTACTGATAGCCTTGGGAGAGCCAGCCCTGGCAAAACTCTACCATCTGGTGAGAAAGATGTATGAGACAGGCGAAATTCCCTCAGACTTCAAGAAGAATATAATAATTCCAATCTCATAGAAAGCAGGTGTTGACACATGTGAAAATTACCGCTCTATCATTTTAATAAGTCACAGATGCAAAATACTAACACTAATCCTTTACCGACGAATGGAAAAAGTTGTAGAAGCCGACATCGGGGGGGGGGGGGGGGGGGGGGGATCAGTTTGGAGTCCGTAGAAATGTTGGAACACGTTAGGCAATACTGACAGTATGACTTATCTTAGAAGGTAGATTAAGGAAAGACAAAGGAACGTTTCTTGCATTTGTAGACTTACAGAAAGTTTTTGATAATGTTGATTGGAATACTATCTTTCAAATTCTGAAGGTGGAATAAGTCAAATATAGGGAGGGAAAGCTATTTACAATTTGTACAGAAGTCAGATGGCAGTTATAAGAATCGAGGGGCACGAAAGGGAAGCAGGGGTGGAGAAGGGGGTGAGACAGGGCTGTAGCCTATCCCCGATGTTACTCAATCTATATACTGAGAAAGCAGTAAAGGGAAACAAAAGAAAAATTTGGAGTAGGAATTAAAATCCATGGAGAAGAAATAAAAACTTTGAGGTTTCCTGATGACATTGCAATTCTGTCAGAGACAGCAAAGTACCTGGAAGAGCAGTTGAACGGAATGGACAGTGTCTTGAAAGGAGGATATAGAATGAACATCAACAAAAGCAAAACGAGGATAATGGAATTTAGTCGAATTAAATTACGTGATGCTGAGGGAATCAGATTAGGAAATGAGACACTTAAAATAGTAGATGAGTTCTGCTATTTGGGGGGCAAAATAACTGATGATGGCCGAAGTAGAGAGGATATAAAATGTAGACTGACAATGGCAAGGAAAGCTTTTTTGAATAAGAGAACGCTACGGTTTTAGAGTTATTCAAGAAAAACGTACGTAAGTGACCTTCAAACCCACCTCTCCACTCCCTCCCCCCTCCACCCTCAATAATTTCTCACCATTCACGACTTTCAGTATGTATACAAGCGTAGTAGTTTCGTAGTGAGAAGGTCTGATGAATACAAGATGTAATTGTTTGTTTTATGCTGTTTATATTGGTAGGTAAGATTTACACAAACGTCTGTTGTACAGTTTGTAAGTACTCCAGTATGCTGATGGCGTCATAAGGTTAGTCAACAAAGACCAAAACTGGTCGACTGTAGAAGATAATTTGCCCGGTCGCAAAGTTTTGCACAGTGGTGGGAGAGAGTGCTATGAACAACAGGCTAAAAACGCTGATCGGTGGGGGTTGAGTATGGGAGTTAGGGCGCATTTGAAGGTCATTTTCGTAAGTTTTCTTGTAACTCGAAAACTACGGCCTCTAGCCGTAACAACATTAAGTTTCCCACAAAAAGGTCGTGTTCATTTTTTCTGTAGGACTTACTTTGCACATAGCTAGCAGGAGAATATTAAAATCTCACACCTGGTGTTTTAAGCCTATATATAGCACATTGAGTTGTATAAAATGACATCGGTAGGGCCAGCTGACTCACCCAGCATAAATGTGTACGCTCTGGAATGACGACACAGCACATTGCCCTTATTCTCTGCCGTAACAATCTTTTTTTTGTTATGTAATTCCAACGTTGTGTTGGTATCAAGATCGGCAATCCAATATATTTGTATTTTATTAATTAGAAGTTACAATGTAGAAAACAAAACAATAAATATAAAATTTTCAATCATTTTTGTACACAGATTACAACAGTGCAATAAATCTGTTTTATCTCCATTTGTAATGTTTTTCTGTACATAATACGTTTTTAGATCAGGTCAATATAACAAATGTCTTTTTTGACTGTATTACGATTGTCTTGAATCTCCCAAAATTCGGTAGGTGTCTTTCGTTGATTGTACTTAAAAATTTTGCAGGCGCCTTCAATTGTCTGTGACGTGTTCATATGCTCTTGTCTCTCAGACATGGTAACGTTACAACTAAATACACAGATATTGTGTTGATAAAGGTCTCAGACATTATCGAACTATTTTATAAATTGCTGATACGACGGTGAGTCAAATGAAAACCTTAAATTTTTATTAACAAATTGAAATTTCGCGCCGTAATACTGTAAGTTGATAAGCGTGGTGCAAACAGCATGCAGAATGTCCTGTAGGTGGCAGCATAGTGCAGATGCACACATACCGTCGCAGTATCAGTATAAAGATGGCCGCCCCACTTGCGACTTGCTCCAGGGAAGAACAGCGTTTTTGCGTAGTGAAGGTGTGAAACCTATTGAAATTCATCGACGAATGAAGGTTTAGTACGGTGATGCATGTTTGTCACAGCAGCAAGTCTACGAATGGAGCAGTAAGTTCGCAAATGGTGTGACTTCAGTGGAAAATGCTTCTCGTCCAGGTCAGGCAAATCGAGTTGTGACTCCGCAGAGCATTGCAGCAGTTGAAGCCATAGTGAAGGAAAACCGCCGAGTGACACTGAATGACATTGCAGCATTTTTACAGATTAGTGATGGGTCAGCAAAAAATGGCTCTGAGCACTATGGGACTTAACATCTGTGGTCATCAGTCCCCTAGAACTTAGAACTACTTAAACCTAACTAACCTAAGGACATCACACACATCCATGCCCGAGGCAGGATTCGAACCTGCGACCGTAGCGGTCACGCGGTTCCAGACTGAAGCGCCTAGAACCGCACGGCCACACAGGCCGGGATGGGTCAGCAAACCACAATGTGCATGGTATGCTCCAGTTTCACAAAGTGTCGGCAAGACGGGTGCCACAGCAGCTGACTCCTGAAATGAGAGAACGACGTGTCGATGCTTGTGAAGAACTTCTTCGGCGCTTTTAACGAGAAGGTGATGGCTTCCTTGCAAGAATCGTTACTGGGGACGAAACCTGGATTCACTTCCACCAACCGGAAACGACGAGAGCGAGCGAGGAATGGCGCCATTCCTCATCACCAAAACCAAAGAAGTTTCGAACAGAACCACAGCAGAGCAGGTTATGCTGACTCTTTGTTGGGACGAAAAATGCGTCATTTTGGAGCATCACATGCCTAGAGGGACCACTGTCACCAGTGCATCATACACAGATCTTCTAAAAAATCATCTGCGGCCTGCAATCAAATCAAAGCGACGTGGATTGCTGTCAGCAGGTGTCCTTTTGCAACATGACAATGAAAGGCCCCACACTGTCTGTACAACAGTTGCAACAATCACAGACCTGCATTTTGAGTGTCTTCCTCATCCACCATACTCACCAGACCTTGCTCCAAGTGATTTCCATATGTTTGGAACACTCGAAGACGCAATGGCTGGAAAGAAATTCAGTTCTGATGAAGAGGTACGCCACGCGGTGCATGAGTGGTTGCGCGAACTACCACAAGAACTTTTTTCTAAAGGAATTTATGCACTTTGTAAGCGCTGGAGGACTTACATTGAGCGTGGGGGAGATTATGTTGAAAAGTGATACAGCTTTGTACCACTTCTGCACAATAAATCATATTTAAATAGTATTTAAAGTTTTCATTTGACTCACCCTCGTGTGTCATAAGCTAACTCAAAAATGGTTCAAATGGCTCTGAGCACTATGGGACTTGACATCTGAGGTCATCAGTCCCCTAGAACGTAGAACTACTTAAACCTAACTAACCTAAGGACATCACACATATCCATGCCCGAGGCAGGATTCGAACCTGCGACTGTAGCGGTCGCGCGGTTCCGAACTGAAGCGCCTAGAACCGCTTGGCCACCACGGCCGGCATAAGCTAACTGCTTTACTCAATCATGAACCATTTTTGAGAACAGCAAGCGCATCTCCTCGTCAAGATGGAACTGGATGCAAGGGCAGCGTAGGGTAGCGTAGGGTAGCGTAGGGTAGCGTAGATGTACAGTAGCACAGCTGGTTGTCCCTCGTGTGGCGCTATTGGTTGCACATGCGCATTCTGTAAACGCAACAGTCGCATTCACATCTTCTGCAACTCTGGATGCTCTCGCTACCACTTCATTCATCACATTCACACTTCTATGGTTATGCTGTGCGCTATGGGAGGCATTTTATAACTGCCGTGCCGTGAAAAATTTGTCTTTTTGATGCCGGGAAATAGTGTTAGCACCAGTGTCTATTATTGTCCACCCCGCTCCTGACCTCCCTACATCAGGAAAAATCTCAGGAGATATTGAGAATCGAACGGGAGTTCTTACACACGGAAGGCGTCGACACTAACAGTTCGGTTGCAGAGAGCGCCAAAATCGATGTTAAAGCCAAATAACTGATTTTTCCCATGTTGGCAAAAAATACAGGCCACTTGTTAGAACTACGGATAATTTTTTAGTCATTTAGACGAGTAATTTTGTGAACATGTCTCGCGACGACACAAGTGCAACACTTTTTCGATTTCTCGATCGTGGCATGTTCTGTACTTCTACGAAAAGCTGAACTGGCACTTGGCCATAGGGACCGGCAATTCTTTCTGACGTTGTGAGAGTCGTGTTCAGACCTCGTGATGGACCAGGGTTAGTCTCATTTCAAAATAAGAGAACAACGACCAACGTACATCCCAAAGCAAAGGATAGTACGCAGAGCGCAAGCTAACGGCTACCGCGCAATTGTTGGCTGAGATGGGCAGTGTCGTAAAAGTGGTATTTGAGGTGCAGTCTATACGTGTATCTTACACAACCATAGTTGCAAATACCCTCACCTAAAACTGCCACGTCGTAGTATCAGCATAACATTGCTATTCATGGTTCATTCACGTTTTGATGGTATCATGTACTGTTCGCAGAAACCGAGGTGACATTAGGCGCGGTGGCCATAAATGGAAGATGCAAACGGTCACTACCACCAGCTACCGTGCCTAGTGTCAACATGGCTTTCGCGGTGTGTCCGTATTGTGTGGAATGCTTTTTTTATAACTATTAAAAATGATAGTGTTGTGTCTAGACAAGACAGCCTAGACACAATGAGAGGAAGCCGAAAGGCACGCGCTTAAACTCACGCAGGCTGGCGTGAGGTCTGAAACAGGATACGTAATGAATGCTATAAAGAAAAGAACGTAGCTCTGGAATACTTAACTTTAATCCACATTTGTAGAACATCGCTCTTGATGATACATTAATAGAATCTCAATATCACTTGAATACGGCGCCTTGCTAGGTCGTAGCAAATGTAGCTGAAGGCTATGCTAACTATCGTCTCGGCAAATGAGAGCGTAGTTGTCAGTGAACCGTTCCTTGCAAAGTCGGCTGTACAACTGGGGCGAGTGCTAGTACGTCTCACTAGACCTGCCGTGTGGCGGCGCTCGGTCTGCCATCACTGACAGTGGCGACACGCGGGTCCGTCGTATACTAGCGGACCGCGGCCGATTTAAAAGCTACCACCTAGCAAGTGTAGTGTCTGGCGGTGACACCACAGATAGCACGAATTATGTTCATACTTACTCCGTTTGTGATCCAAAAGATTACATTTGATCCGCATAAAAAAGTATTTGTATAAAGGAAAGCAACACATCCACGAGAGAGAGAGAGAGAGAGAGAGAGAGAGAGAGAGAGAAAGAGAGAGAGAGAGAGAGAGAGAGAGAGAGTTCTTAGCATAAGTTACTTTAAGTAGTGTGTAAGTCTAGGGACCGATGACCTCAGCAGTTTGGTCCCTTAGGAATTCACACGCATTTTTTACGTTTGCGAAATCATACGACAGAGTAGGACCACCGCATTTCTCACCGTCTGATTTCAGCTGTTGTTGATACATTATTTTTTAACACTTGTTACCAAACGCGCTATAGAAATGGGGGAGAATTCCACGCTACGTTAAATGTGGAGTGACCACTTTAAAATCAGCTCAGATCTGGATAATTACTGGAATCATCAATAGGTACCAGAAAATTATTATAGACTGTCGACAGTTACTTGTGGAAAAAGTAATGTTAGTTACTGGCGTGTTTACTGATTGATAACTATGGTATTACATATATTTGTACGTTCCTTTTTCAACCAATCGATACATCCAACGTTTAATAAAGGTGTTAAACGTGTTGCCTTCTTGGGGCCGATTATTATCAGCCATCGATATTTAGGCGTCGATGATGAAATCTAAATCAACATCGGTGATTTGTGAACATGGGACATCCATAAAATAGATGTGAGAATTATATGAAGTTTCTGTACATCGACTCTTCGATAAAAACGGAATGATATGCGAGGGTGATATATCGCAGATAAAATACCCATATATTCGATACATAAAAAATACAGCATTAGTTTCAAATATATATATATACACTCCTGGAAATTGAAATAAGAACACCGTGAATTCATTGTCCCAGGAAGGGGAAACTTTATTGACACATTCCTGGGGTCAGATACATCACATGATCACACTGACAGAACCACAGGCACATAGACACAGGCAACAGAGCATGCACAATGTCGGCACTAGTACAGTGTATATCCACCTTTCGCAGCAATGCACGCTGCTATTCTCCCATGGAGACGATCGCAGAGATGCTGGATGTAGTCCTGTGGAACGGCTTGCCATGCCATTTCCACCTGGCGCCTCAGTTGGACCAGCGTTCGTGCTGGACGTGCAGACCGCGTGAGACGACGCTTCATCCAGTCCCAAACATGCTCAATGGGGGACAGATCCGGAGATCTTGCTGGCCAGGGTAGTTGACTTACACCTTCTAGAGCAAGTTGGGTGGCACGAGATACATGCGGACGTGCAATGTGCTGTTGGAACAGCAAGTTCCATTGCCGGTCTAGGAATGGTAGAACGATGGGTTCGATGACGGTTTGGATGTACCGTGCACTATTCAGTGTCCCCTCGACGATCACCAGTGGTGTACGGCCAGTATAGGAGATCGCTCCCCACACCATGATGCCGGGTGTTGGCCCTGTGTGCCTCGGTCGTATGCAGTCCTGATTGTGGCGCTCACCTGCACGGCGCCAAACACGCATACGACCATCATTGGCACCAAGGCAGAAGCGACCCTCATCGCTGAAGACGACACGTCTCCATTCGTCCCTCCATTCACGCCTGTCGCGACACCACTGGAGGCGGGCTGCACGATGTTGGGGCGTGAGCGGAAGACGGCCTAACGGTGTGCGGGACCGTAGCCCAGCTTCATGGAGACGGTTGCGAATGGTCCTCGCCGATACCCCAGGAGCAACAGTGTCCCTAATTTTCTGGGAAGTGGCGGTGCGGTCCCCTACGGCACTGCGTAGGATCCTACGGTCTTGGCGTGCATCCGTGCGTCGCTGCGGTCCGGTCCCAGGTCGACGGGCACGTGCACCTTCCGCCGACGACTGGCGACAACATCGATGTACTGTGGAGACCTCACGCCCCACGTGTTGAGCAATTCGGCGGTACGTCTACCCGGCCTCCCGCATGCCCACTATACGCCCTCGCTCAAAGTCCGTCAACTGCACATACGGTTCACGTCCACGCTGTCGCGGCATGCTACCAGTGTTAAAGACTGCGATGGGGCTCCGTATGCCACGGCAAACTGGCTGACACTGACGGCGGCGGTGCACAAATGCTGCGCAGCTAGCGCCATTCGACGGCCAACACCGCGGTTCCTGGTGTGTCCGCTGTGCCGTGCGTGTGATCATTGCTTGTACAGCCCTCTCCCAGTGTCCGGAGCAAGTATGGTGGGTCTGACACACCGGTGTCAATGTGTTCTTTTTTCCATTTCCAGGAGTGTATAAAGGAAAGCAACACATCCACGAGAAAGAGAGAGAGAGAGAGAGAGAGAGAGAGAGAGAGTTCTTAGCATAAGTTACTTTAAGTAGTGTGTAAGTCTAGGGACCGATGACAGCAGTTTGGTCCCTTAGGAGTTCACACGCATTTTTTACGTTTGCGAAATCATACGACAGAGTAGGACCACCGCTTTTCTCACCGTCTGATTTCAGCTGTTGTTGATACACTATTTTTTAACACTTGTTACCAAACGCGCTATAGAAATGGGGGAGAATTCCACGCTACGTAAAATTGGAGTGACCACTTCAAAATCAGCTCAGATCTGGATAATTACTGGAATCATCAATAGGTACCAGAAAATTATTATAGACTGTCGACAGTTACTTATGGAAAAAGTAATGTTAGTTACTGGCGTGTTTACTGATTGATAACTATGGTATTACATATATTTGTACGTTCCTTTTTCAACCAATCGATACATCCAACGTTTAATAAAGGTGTTAAACGTGTTGCCTTCTTGGGGCCGATTATTATCAGCCATCGATATTTAGGCGTCGATGATGAAATCTAAATCAACATCGGTGATTTGTGAACATGGGACATCCATAAAATAGATGTGAGAATTATATGAAGTTTCTGTACATCGACTTTTCGATAAAAACGGAATGATATGCGAGGGTGATATATCGCAGATAAAATACCCATATATTCGACACATAAAAAATACAGCATTAGTTTTTTATATATATATATATATATATATGTGTGTGTGTGTGTGTGTGTGTGTCCGAAAGGTGCCAGCATCTTACTGACTTAAGTCATACGTATTTGAAACAGCATGCAGGATGTTCGGAAAATCCCATTACAAACTTACAGGAGCTGTAGACGTGAGTGAGATAATATTTTAAATTGAATCCCATGTTCAGAAACGTACCCGTTTCCGCGCTACAACTATTTGAAAACATGTTCGTAACGCGTCCACTTTTACAAATAATTGACTTTAAGTCAGCCAGTACATCACATGTTTTACAGTTACACTCATTAATAACCAAAGAAACTGTCCGTGTACTCGTTGACGGGTTGTCTTCAGGGTGATGTTGCAAGGCCTCTTCCAGTTTGGGTGTGCGACGTCTCCTCGGAGCACCACAGTCAGCCTGCTGATGGTGAAGGTACCCTTTCTAGAACCCGTTGCGTAATTGTGGCGAAAACGGTATGCGACATTGTGGAGAACGATCTTGATAAAGGCGACGAACAGCTCTTTCGTTACCGTCAGCTTCGCCATTCAGAAGGATCATGTCGGTGTATTCTGCAAACGCGTGCTCAGCCATGTTGCTCGAGCACAGGCAAGTGAATGAGGCTCGAATCAGGTCAGAGAGGTAGGATAGACGTCAAATGCCATCAGTAGCTACGACGTAACCACTTCCACCCCTTTCCATAGCTACCTAGCAAACACTTTTTCAAAGGCCTGTAGCACAGAGATAAGTACCTGTTCAAAATATTATGTACTCACTCCCCTCTACAGGTTCTGGAAGTTTTTAACAGGAATTTCTTAGCACCATGTATTTTGAAAACAAAACTCTATCAGGACTTGGAAGAGCAGTTGAACGGAATGGACAGTGTCTTGAAAGGAGGATATAAGATGAACATCAACAAAAGCAAAACGAAGATAATGGAATGTAGTCGAATTAAGTCTGGTGATGCTGAGGGAATTAGATTAAGAAATGAGACACTTAAAGTAGTAAAGAAGTTTTGCTATTTGGGGAGCAAAATAACTGATGATGGTCGAAGTAGAGAGGATATAAAATGTAGACTGGCAATGGCAAGGAAAGCGTTTCTGAAGAAGAGAAATTTGTTAACATAGATTTAAGTGTCAGGAAGTCGTTTCTGAAAGTATTTGTATGGAGTGTAGCCATGTATGGAAGTGAAACATGGACGATAAATAGTTTGGACAAGAAGAGAATAGAAGCTTTCGAAACGTGGTGCTACAGAAGAATGCTGAAGATTAGATGGGTAGAGCACATAACTAATGAGAAGCTATTGAATAGGATTGGGGAGAAGTTTGTGGCACAACTTGACAAGAAGAAGGGACCGGTTGGTAGGACATGTTCTGAGGCATCAAGGGATCACAAATTTAGCATTGGAGGGCAGCGTGGAGGTTAAAAATCGTAGAGGGAGACCAAGCGATGAATACACTAAGCAGATTCAGAAGGATGCAGGTTGCAGTAGTTACTGGGAGATGAAGAAGCTTGCACAGGAGAGGGTAGCATGGAGAGCTGCATCAAACCAGTCTCAGGACTGAAAACCACAACAACAACAACAACAACAACAACAACAACAACATCTGTGAATACTTAATGTTGATTTTATAGGTTTTATTAATAGTGTGAATGGAAAGTAATATAGTAAATGAGTATTCTACATTGACGAGCCAAAGAAACTGGTACATCTGCCTAATATCGTGTAGGGCCCCCGCGAGCACGACGTGGCATGGACTCGACTAATGTCTGAAGTAGTGCTGGAGCGAACTGACACCATGACTCGTGTAGGGCTGTCCATATATCCGTAAGATTACGAGGAGGTGGAGATCTCTTCTGAATAGCAAGTTGTAAGACATCCCAGGTATGCTCGATACTGTTCATGTCTGGGGAGTTTTGTGGCTAGAGAAAGTGTTTAAACTCAGAAGAGTGTCACTGGAGCCACTCCGTAGCAATTCTGGACGTGTAGGGTTACGTATTGTCCTACTGTTCGTCGCAGTGCACAATGGATGTGAATGGATGCAGGCGATCAGACAGGATGCTTACGTACGTGTCATCTGTCAGAGTAGTACCTAGACGTATCAGGGGTCCAGTATCACTCCAACCGCATACACCCCACACCATTATGGGCCTACACCAGCTCGAACAGTTTACTGCTGATAAGCAGGGTCCATGGATTCATGAGGTTGTCACCATACCCGTACACGTCCAACCGCTGGATACAATTTGAAACGAGACTCATCCGATCGGGCAACATGTTTCCAGTCGTGAACAGTCCAGGCGAGGCGTAAAGCTTTGTGTCGAGCACTCAGCAAGGGTACACGAGTGGGCCTTCGGCTCCGAATACATATCGATGATATTTGGTAGAATGGTTCGTTCGCTGACACTTGTTGATTTTCCAGCATTGAAACCTACAGCAATTTGCGGAGGCATTGCACTTCTGTCACGTTGAACGATTGTCTTCATTCGTCGTTGGTTTCGTTCTTGCAGTATCTTTTTCCGGCCACAGCTATGTCGGAGATTTGATATTTTACCGGGTTCCTGCTGTTCACGGTACACTCATGAAACGGTCGTACGGGAAAATCCCCACTTCATTGCTACCTCGGAGATGCTGTGTCCCATCGCTCCTCCACCGACTATAACACCACGTTCAAACTCACTTAAATCTTGACAACCTGCCATTGTAGCAGCAGTAACCGATCTAACAACTGCGCCTGACACTTGTTGTCTCCCCCGGTAGTTGAGTGGTCAGCGCGACATACTGTCAATCTTACGGGCCCGGGTTCGATTCCCGGCTGGGTCGGAGAATTTCTCCGTTCAGGAACTGGGTGTTGTGTTGTCCTAATCATCATCATTTCATCCCCATCGACACGCAAGTCGCCGCAGTGGCGTCAAATCGAAAGACTTGCACCAGGCGAGCGGTCTACCCGACGAGAGGCCCTCGTCACACGACATTTACTGTATTTATTTACTTGTTGTCTTATATAGGCGTTGCCGACCGCAGTGCCGTATTCTGCTTATTTACATATATCTGTATTTGAATACGTATGGCTATACTGTCTTTGGTGCTTCAGTGTATTAACTGAGTATACGTTAGGTTGATCTGTTCAGAGAGTAAATCAGTCTCAGGCGAAATTTGTAAAGTGCTAGTTGCGAAAACAAGAAACTTTTTACGATAATTCACTTTTTTAAAGAGGAAAGTACTTCAAGATTTGTAAATTTTATAAATTTGTTCTTTTAATAAAGCTCTCACAAAAGCTATTATGACTTGATTAGTCATATGTAAAAGACGCGGGACTGCGTAGTTTAATAATGATATCGGATGGGCTATGCTGTATATCAGCCAGTTAGAGAGCAGTAATTTCGCACGTATTTCGAGGCTAAAGAACTGTGGTTTAAAGTCTAGGGACTGTTCAGAGCCCACCCATCATCATTAGGAGCTCTGAACAGTTGTAATAAGTTTTAGAAATTATGAGTTAAACTCGATTGCAGCAAAGTAATCGCGAACGTGTGATAAATTCGAGCATGCGAAATTCTGATTTTTATCTACACTGTCACTCTGAATTAATGAAAATGCGGGTGGAGCATTGTGCAAGTCGAGACCGAGAACTGAACATTCAAAGGTATCAAATTTTGAAACATTTGAGCGAGAGTTCTGTCACAAGCAATCCGTTTTGTAATCTTTTTGGTAACAGTGTAGGTTAAATACCATTAGCTGGGTATTACGTGTAATTGTGATTGCATGTGAGTGTCGAAATTGCATAGTACGGACTTGGCGGGGTTTTGTATAAAGGATGTGATAATATACTGCCGTTTCACTCACAAATTATCATCGTATAATAGCTCTGTTAACCTGATAGCACAAAATATTTAATGGAACCTAGAGATACAATTAGCGCGGCTGTTTCTAATATATCATGTCCAGTCGAGTAACACTAACACTAATTCATTTCTAACAAGGAAGGCGTGTTACCGAACAGCAAAAGATGAGAAGATAACTGCAAGGTGAGTTGACTGCTTTCTGAAGGTACAATATCCGCATAAAGTTTTGTTTTAAACTTACGAAATCTTCTGCATAATGGTACCAAATGTTCAAGCAGATTTTTGAAAACAGTGCTTTAAGTCAGAAGCCGGCCGGAGTGGCCGAGCGGTTCTAGGCGCTACAGTCTGGAACCGCGCGACCGCTACGGTCGCAGGTTCGAATCCTGCCTCGGGCATGGATGTGTGTGATGTCCTTAGGTTAGTTAGGTTTAAGTAGTTCTAAGTTCTAGGGGACTGATGACCACAGCAGTTAAGTCCCATAGTGCTCAGAGCCATTTGAACTTTAAGTCAGACACAGACTTTGTATAAGAATTTAAAAAAAAAAGGATAGAACATCGACTGATGGTGGTGGTGATGATGATTATGATGATGATGATCATCATCATCATCAACAACTGGCTTCAAAATAGGTAATATTCAAAATATAGGCGATTAGATTCTACAAGATCGCAAACAGACCATACAAGATGTTTGTAAAAGCTTGGAAATATGTCATGTTGCATGTGAATATACTCTGTCAGAAGGACTGAACACGAGAAGTGTTCAAATTTGTGCCACGGCTGCTTCAAGAGGAACCGAAGCAACACCGCGTGGAAGTCTGTCAAGGCACTTAAACAACTGCTTGAAAACGATCCACACTTTCTTTCGAAGCACTGTGTATGTGTCAGTTGTCCTACAGATCAGTAACCCCTCTAACATCAGATGTGTGCAAGCGGCCTACCTGGAAGGGGCTACATCAGCAAACGACGGTCACAACGAAGCACGCTGACTAGGCCAGCAAGGGGAAGCGTGGGCACTGGTAGACGTCTCTCGCTTGCAGACATACAAGTTGTTTCAAAAATGACCGGTATATTTGAAACGGCAATAAAAACTAAACGAGCAGCGATAGAAATACACCGTTTGTTGCAATATGCTTGGGACAACAGTACATTTTCAGGCAGACAAACTTTCGAAATTACTGTAGTTACAATTTTCAACATCAGTGAAAGTGATGTGAAAGATATAGAAGACAACGCAGTCTGTGGGTGCGCCATTCTGTACGTCGTCTTTCTGCTGTAAGCGTGTGCTGTTCACAACGTGCAAGTGTGCTGTAGACAACATGGTTTATTCCTTAGAACAGAGGATTTTTCTGGTGTTGGAATTCCACCGCCTAGAACACAGTGTTGTTGCAACAAGACGAAGTTTTCAACGGAGGTTTAATGTAACCAAAGGACCAAAAAGCGATACAATAAAGGATCTGTTTGAAAAATTTCAACGGACTGGGAACGTGACGGATGAACGTGCTGGAAAGGTAGGGCGACCGTGTACGGCAACCACAGAGGGCAACGCGCAGCTAGTCCAGCAGGTGATCCAACAGCGGCCTCGGGTTTCCGTTCGCCGTGTTGCAGCTGCGGTCCAAATGACGCCAACGTCCACATATCGTCTCATGCGCCAGAGTTTACACCTCTATCCATACAAAATTCAAACGCGGCAACCCCTCAGCGCCGCTACCATTGCTGCACGAGAGACATTCGCTAACGATATAGTGCACAGGATTGATGACGGCGATATGCATGTGGGCAGCATTTGGTTTACTGACGAAGCTTATTTTTACCTGGACGGCTTCGTCAATAAACAGAACTGGCGCATATGGGGAACCGAAAAGCCCCATGTTGCAGTCCCATCGTCCCTGCATCCTCAAAAAGTACTGGTCTGGGCCGCCATTTCTTCCAAAGGAATCATTGGCCCATTTTTCAGATCCGAAACGATTACTGCATCACGCTATCTGGACATTCTTCGTGAATTTGTGGCGGTACAAACTGCCTTAGACGACACTGCGAACACCTCGTGGTTTATGCAAGACGGTGCCCGGCCACATCGCACGGCCGACGTCTTTAATTTCCTGAATGAATATTTCGATGATCGTGTGATTGCTTTGGGCTATCCGAAACATACAGGAGGCGGCGTGGATTGGCCTCCCTATTCGCCAGACATGAACCCTTGTGACTTCTTTCTGTGGGGACACTTGAAAGACCAGGTGTACCGCCAGAATCCAGAAACAATTGAACAGCTGAAGCAGTACATCTCATCTGCATGTGAAGCCATTCCGCCAGACACGTTGTCAAAGGTTTCGGGTAATTTCATTCAGAGACTACGCCATATTATTGCTACGCATGGTGGATATGTGGAAAATATCGTACTATAGAGTTTCCCAGACCGCAGCGCCATCTGTTGTTGAAAATTGTAACTACTGTAATTTCGAAAGTTTGTCTGCCTGAAAATGTACTGTTGTCCCAAGCATATTGCAACAAACGGTGTATTTCTATCGCTGCTCGTTTAGTTTTTATTGCCGTTGCAAATATACCGGTCATTTTTGAAACACCCTGTATTTCCTTCCATGCGCCACATGATCGCAAATAGGTCCACTAGTGTTTCTGCGCTGGCTGCGTATTTAGGCAAAGCTAGTGCAGAGCCATTATGAGGAGACTTCCAGCGAATCTCAGGGCCAGATGCCGACTGCATCCACTCTTCTTCAATCAGATTGTCGTTGGAAATTTCGCACCCTGTGACGCCGTGCCGTGTGCCAGCCACTGCCAAACGAGGGAACCGCCAGTGTGCGTCATCACGAGAACCGAGATGTGGCCTCCACAGCGGGGACAGCTCAACTTACACTCAAGACAAAAAAAACTATTTATCGTGAAAGAATTATCCGAGTGGGAGGAAAATCATGCACAGACAAACAAATGATTACAATTCCAGAAGAACTGGATGATTCATTCAAGAGAAAGGAGGGAGAAAGAGGTTCACAAACTGAGCAACTGAATAACGCTTTCACCCGCTGCTGGCCCTTATACAAGCAGGCATTCGGCGTGACATTGAACGACGGAGTTGTTGGATGTCCTCCTAAAGGATATCGTGCTCAATTCTGTCCCAAGTGGCGCGTCAGATTGTCAAAATCCCGACCTGATTGGAAGGCCCAGCCAACGTTCACAACTGGTGAGAGATCCGGCTACCTAGCTGGCGAGGTAGGGTTTGGAAAGCACGAAGACACGCAGAAGAAAATCTCGCCCTCCGCGGGCAGGTATTATCTTGCCGAAATGTAAGCCTAGGATGGCTTGCCATGAAGGGCAAAAACTGGAGCGTAGAAAATCCTCGACATACTGCTGTGCTTCGGTCTGGAATCTCACTGACTGGAGTAGAATTCTTTTCAATGCGAAGCCGAATAACTGCTTGTATAAGGACCAGAGTCCACTATCAAGTGTATCTCGAACTTATTTTTCATTGGGGCTCTCCCCCCAAATTCAGACTTTTGTAAATCCAGTGCATATTACGAACCACCACAAACAGTTCTTAAGGTTAACTTTTTCTCCAAGGAGTAGTTTTTCATACATGTTGGCTGAGGCGCAGTAGGGAGAGTTTGTCAGTTTGTGTGGAAAGTTGGGCTATAGCCCCGAAACTAAGCAGCAATCGTCACAAATAAAGAGTCCATGTTCATATCGTCCGAACAATTTAGGGAAGTCAAGTCCATGCTGGTCATCTGCCTCATTTCTGTCGTGATGTTCCAGGACGTTTGAAATAGGAGATGAGGAGACCGAGGACACAGAAGTGGGTTACAAACGACTGGTTGCTCCATTATGACAACGCGTGATTGCATACGACCTAGGATTTTATAAAATAAACAAAAAGAGCTAACTTCTTCCTCTAGGTGAAAATGAAGTTGGAGCGGTCGAAGATTTAATGCAGTGGGAGAGACTGAGGCGGGATCGGAGGGGATACTGAATATGCTAACGAAAAAAAGACATCCAGGATCCGTTTGGAAAGTGGCAGAAATGTTGAGATTGGAGTATGAGTTACAAAGATTATAGTACAGAAATAGATCTAGGTAAGACATAATATTTATTATTAATATGTTTTGCGAACATTTTGACACCACATTGTATTTCAAGAGATTTGTTTAGGTTTTAGTTTCATTACTTTCAAAATAAAGAAACTGTATGGAGTTGGTTAGTCACTCCGAACTTAATCAATTCAGAGTCTGACACTTGTGTGCAGAGCTTCGGACGAAAGTTAACTGGCAAGATGTGTCACTGCCAAGTAACGAAGCTCGATGAACTTGGGCCGGACATACACTCCTGGAAATTGAAATAAGAACACCGTGAATTCATTGTCCCAGGAAGGGGAAACTTCATTGACACATTCCTGGGGTCAGATACATCACATGATCACACTGACAGAACCACAGGCACATAGGCACAGGCAACAGAGCATGCACAATCTCGGCACTAGTACAACGTATATCCACCTTTCGCAGCAATGCAGGCTGCTATTCTCCCATGGAGACGATCGTAGAGATGCTGGATGTAGTCCTGTGGAACGGCTTGCCATGCCATTTCCACCTGGCGCCTCAGTTGGACCAGCGTTCGTGCTGGACGTGCAGACCGCGTGAGACGACGCTTCATCCAGTCCCAAACATGCTCAATGGGGGACAGATCCGGAGATCTTGCTGGCCAGGGTAGTTGACTTACACCTTCTAGAGCACGTTGGGTGGCACGGGATACATGCGGACGTGCATTGCCCTGTTGGAACAGCAAGTTCCCTTGCCGGTCTAGGAATGGTAGAACGATGGGTTCGATGACGGTTTGGATGTACCGTGCACTATTCAGTGTCCCCTCGACGATCACCAGTGGTGTACGGCCAGTGTAGGAGATCGCTCCCCACACCATGATGCCGGGTGTTGGCCCTGTGTGCCTCGGTCGTATACAGTCCTGATTGTGGCGCTCACCTGCACGGCGCCAAACACGCATACGACCATCATTGGCACCAAGGCAGAAGCGACTCTCATCGCTGAAGACGACACGTCTCCATTCGTCCCTCCATTCACGCCTGTCGCGACACCACTGGAGGCGGGCTGCACGATGTTGGGGCGTGAGCGGAAGACGGCCTAACGGTGTGCGGGACCGTAGCCCAGCTTCATGGAGACGGTTGCGAATGGTCCTCGCCGATACCCCAGGAGCAACAGTGTCCCTAATTTGCTGGGAAGTGGCGGTGCGGTCCCCTACGGCACTGCGTAGGATCCTACGGTCTTGGCGTGCATCCGTGCGTCGCTGCGGTCCGGTCCCAGGTCGACGGGCACGTGCACCTTCCGCCGACCACTGGCGACAATATCGATGTACTGTGGAGACCTCACGCCTCACGTGTTGAGCAATTCGGCGGTACGTCCACCCGGCCTCCCGCATGCCCACTATACGCCCTCGCTCAAAGTCCGTCAACTGCACATACGGTTCACGTCCACGCTGTCGCGGCATGCTACCAGTGTTAAAGACTGCGATGGAGCTCCGTATGCCACGGCAAACTGGCTGACACTGACGGCGGCGGTGCACAAATGCTGCGCAGCTAGCGCCATTCGACGGCCAACACCGCGGTTCCTGGTGTGTCCGCTGTGCCGTGCGTGTGATCATTGCTTGTACAGCCCTCTCGCAGTGTCCGGAGCAAGTATGGTGGGTCTGACACACCGGTGTCAATGTGTTCTTTTTTCCATTTCCAGGAGTGTATTATCCGTCTCTCCCTATAGCTTACCGTTATTTTTCTCAGAATTTCGAACGTCTTGGATCATGTTGCCTTGTCGGCCGCTTTTTCCACTCCAGCAAATCGTTTGCCAATGGAGAGATCATCATGACACTTTTTCAATTACAGGACACATGTCATGTGCATACGCATTGTATGTCTTTAATACAGTGGTTTTTATTGCCTTCTGCATCCTCACGCCGTTGTTTATTGCTGATTCTCCCGCGTTTATTGGCAGTTTCCCATGCCCAGACAGCAGAATGCTCTGAACCTCTGTCCACTCCGCCTCCTTCTTGTACAAGGCTGTTGGCTAAATGATGATGACTTATACCGGAAATCATCGTCCGGCAATGCTGATGATTTTTATCAGTCTATTTAAATGAAAATGGACCTGTGAAAACTAACGTCTGTGAAATACTGAGACTGAATGTTATATAAAATTGTTTTCTCAATAATACTTTAACTATTTTTGTTAGATTTTCATCAATTGGCATGAAGTAGCAGTTTAAACGTTCTGTCTTTTGCGAATAGGGCAGCAAAGAAATTTAATCAGTTCAGTTAATTAAATTACCACTGCAGCATCGTTCTGTCATTTTAAATCCAATCAAGACCCTTTCTTTAGGTGAATTTGATTTCACATGTTCAGCGTTGCTGTGGTGCATCAAATCTGAAATGCGAGAATCATAGTTCATTAGCAAAAGCGTTCAGTTTTAATTCAGAGTTCCGCGTCATGATTATAAGTAGCAGGAACTCAGCATCTGTGCCAATGCGGCGGTGTGCGTGGAAAGTGAATGTGTTGTAAATTAGTTGCACTGATGAAATGAAATTAGGTAATTCATTTGTGTAAAAGAAATCAGTGACCATGGTGCAGATTCTATTTAACCAGTCATCATTCACATATCCCAAAACGTATGTAGTTTGTTGTTTGTTTTGTTGCAGGGCGCAAAAACAAATAACGTCGTGTGCGCCCATGTAGAACACGAAGACGAAAAGCGAGTTATAACCGATTACACGTTAAGCCCAATCAGTGGAAGGAAAGACAGCTAAGAACAGGGACTTGGAGAAAAATCCATAAAATATGCCATAGAAACGACGGAGGTCCTGGCCTAAAGATTAAGTGACCTTCGCCATTAAAATGCCTGGTCTAGCAGGACAGAGCGGATTAGATTGGGGAAAGGGGCCAAAAAAAGGTTGCTGTCAGTTGAACTCAACATACAAACTTTACTCATCAACACACAATATTACAACAAGGATGCAAAACATTCAAAACTTTAATCGATCTCCTTTGATTATTTCTAGATCGGCTGAAGGCCTCACTCAAAATCCGAGACACAAGGTCTAAGCAAGGTTCTTCTGGAGGTTGCGCCCAAGAATATTTTCTAAATCTTCAATCTAAACAGGCTGAAGGTTCAAATGGCTCTGAGCACTATGGGACTTAACTTCTAAGGTCATCAGTCCCCTAGAACGACTTAAACTTAACTAACCTAAGGACATCACACACATCCATGCCCGTGCCGGCCGTGGTGGCCAAGCGGTTAAAGGCGCTACAGTCTGGAACCGCGCGACCGCTACGGTCGCAGGTTCGAATCCTGCCTCGGGCATGGATGTGTGTGATGTCCTTAGGTTAGTTAGGTTTAATTAGTTCTAAGTTCTAGGCGACTGATGACCTTAGAAGTTAAGTCGTATAGTGCTCAGAGCCATTCACCACATCCATGCCCGAGGCAGGATTCGAGCCTGCGGCCGTAGCGGTCGGGCGGTTCCAGACTGTAGCGCCTAGAACCGCTTGGCCTCTCCGGCCGGCCAGGCTGAAGACCTTAGCAGTTTAATTTAAATGGAACTTGGCTGGAGGCCGCATATTAAGCAATAAGAAGAGTTTCATTCAAAAGGCAGAAGGCCTTATCTTAAAACATCTCATGTAAAATTCGGCTGAAGGCCCCATACAAAAGAATAATATCTCATGCCTTAAGGGCAAGACAAGATCATTAATTTAAGAGATATTAATACTCGGCTGAAGGCCATACATCAACCAAATAACTAAAACCCAAACAGGGAAATTATTATGTAACACACAAGGAACGGCGCTCAGAAGTTTCCAAGGGTCGGCCTGGGATTATAACACTAACGCCCGTTTAGGTGAGACAGGCAGCCTGTCCGACTTCTTAATCTGAAGGCAACCCAACCGACAGACAGCCGACCGACCAATCAACCAAATCAGCTACTCTCCACGCAACCAGCGAAACGACCACAAGATTTCAATACGACGACACACAGAATATTGGCGCCCACAACGACCAACACCTCAGCTGTCGAACTACACGCCGCGCTGGACAGCAACAACACGACGAGGAAAATACAGTGCCGAAAACGACCAGGGCAGGTAACCGGAGCGTCAACGGCCACAAGTCAGAAGATACCGTTGGTCAACTTCAATAACAGGGAATAAATTAATTTGAACTCCAATGGAAGACGGCTGGAATCTTAGCCGATTTGAATACACACACGTTGTTGCTCGTGGGAATGTCCCAAACGCGACTACCAGGATCAAACGAAGAAATGTAAACAGTTGAGGCTCGATAGTAGGTTAAGTGAGGACTCAACTTTCATGTCCAAGATCGGTGGGCGACGAACTTCGTAGCAGTCGCAAGCAGCACCTCACACTCCAGCCGCGTGTGCACACCGCCAGCGGCCCCGTCCAGAGTACGCGGGACGGAGACTTCCTTGCTGCTCCACGTCAATCGAACGACTCCACACACAACGCCCAGCCGGAAACTACGTCTGCCACACTAAAGATAGTACAGCAATACTTGTATCGATACACTCTGCTGCTGCCACTCACGGAGAGGATAGCAACGTTATCGCGATAACCGCAGGAGAAATAAAACCACATGACTGCAACCAAGGTTTATCCCAAGACAAGCATGACTGGAGCCAGACACGTCTCAGCCATACTGCTACGACGGATAAAAAGCAAAACGCAGTCGACAGCCCGCGTGTCGTTCGCTGGAATGGCCGACAACGCAGACTGCAAACATAAATTAGAACGTAACTACGCTCCTGGAAATGGAAAAAAGAACACATTGACACCGGTGTGTCAGACCCACCATACTTGCTCCGGACACTGCGAGAGGGCTGTACAAGCAATGATCACACGCACGGCACAGCGGACACACCAGGAACCGCGGTGTTGGCCGTCGAATGGCGCTAGCTGCGCAGCATTTGTGCACCGCCGCCGTCAGTGTCAGCCAGTTTGCCGTGGCATACGGAGCTCCATCGCAGTCTTTTGGTAGCATGCCGCGACAGCGTGGACGTGAACCGTATGTGCAGTTGACGGACTTTGAGCTAGGGCGTATAGTGGGCATGCGGGAGGCCGGGTGGACGTACCGCCGAATTGCTCAACACGTGGGGCGTGAGGTCTCCACAGTACATCGATGTTGTCGCCAGTGGTCGGCGGAAGGTACACGTGCCCATCGACCTGGGACCGGACCGCAGCGACGCACGGATGCACGCCAAGACCGTAGGATCCTACGCAGTGCCGTAGGGGACCGCACCGCCACTTCCCAGCAAATTAGGGACACTGTTGCTCCTGGGGTATCGGCGAGGACCATTCGCAACCGTCTCCATGAAGCTGGGCTACGGTCCCGCACACCGTTAGGCCGTCTTCCGCTCACGCCCCAACATCGTGCAGCCCGCCTCCAGTGGTGTCGCGACAGGCGCGAATGGAGGGACGAATGGAGACGTGTCGTCTTCAGCGATGAGAGTCGCTTCTGCCTTGGTGCCAATGATGGTCGTATGCGTGTTTGGCGCCGTGCAGGTGAGCGCCACAATCAGGACTGCATACGACCGAGGCACACAGGGCCAACACCCGGCATCATGGTGTGGGGAGCGATCTCCTACACTGGTCGTACACCACTGGTGATCGTCGAGGGGACACTGAATAGTGCACGGTACATCCAAACCGTCATCGAACCCATCGTTCTACCATTCCTAGACCGGCAAGGGAACTTGCTGTTCCAACAGGACAATGCACGTCCGCATGTATCCCGTGCTCTAGAAGGTGTAAGTCAACTACCCTGGCCAGCAAGATCTCCGGTTCTGTCCCCCATTGAGCATGTTTGGGACTGGATGAAGCGTCGTCTCACGCGGTCTGCACGTCCAGCACGAACGCTGGTCCAACTGAGGCGCCAGGTAGAAATGGCATGGCAAGCCGTTCCACAGGACTACATCCAGCATCTCTACGATCGTCTCCATGGGAGAATAGCAGCCTGCATTGCTGCGAAAGGTGGATATACACTGTACTAGTGCCGACATTGTGCATGCTCTGTTGCCTGTGTCTATGTGCCTGTGGTTCTGTCAGTGTGATCATGTGATGTATCTGACCCCAGGAATGTGTCAATAAAGTTTCCCCTTCCTGGGACAATGAATTCACGGTGTTCTTATTTCAATTTCCAGGAGTGTAGTTTAAAAACGGGGGCGTTCAGTCAGGAAATGTCGAACTGTCAAAGGTTGAGGACAATGATCACGAAGTAGTGGGGGGATCACTACTTAACAAATGGCGATGGGAAAAAAATACGCAGCCTTGTTAAAATGATCCCCTCGCGGCGGGAGGGTGGAGAGCAGATCGGCCAAGCCGCTGGGAAGGGGCTTAATTTCCCGGAGCTTGTTCCCATGAAGGGAAGACCAGTGGTGATGCCAAAGTGACGCCACCTGCTGACAGACGGCGACACAGATATCATCGGAGGGAGTGGAAGAACTAGCGGACCGAGGTAGGACGACCGCAGCCTCGGCAGCAGCGTCAGCGGCCTCGTCTCCCGTCTGACCGCCGTGACCAGGGACCCATATAAACATCACAGTGGCTCCATCGAGACTGAGCAAGTGAAACCTTTCCTGGACCCGCTGCACTAAGGGGTGGACGGTGTACAGCGCACTGAGGCTCTGAGGAACACAGAGTCGGAGCAGGAGACAATTGAAATACCTGTGCCGCCGCATGGCTTGATACAGGGCAAAGAGTTCCGCTGTAAATACTGACAAGGGAACCTCCCCATCGCACCCCCCTCAGATTTAGTTATAAGTTGGCACAGTGGATAGGCCTTGAAAAACTGAACACAGATCAATCGAGAAAACAGGAAGAAGTTGTGTGGAACCATGAAAAAAATAAGCTAAATATACAGACTGAGTAGTCCATGAGTAAGATAGGCAACATCAAGGGTAGTGTGAGCTAAGGAGCGCCGTGGTCCCGTGGTTAGCGTGAGCAGCTCCGGAACGAGAGGTCCTTGGTTCAAGTCTTCTCTCGAGTGAAAAGTTTACTTTTTTATTTTCGCAAAGTTATGATCTGTCCGTTCGTTCATTGACGTCTCTGTTCACTGTAATAAGTTTAGTGTCTGTGTTTTTCAACCGCACCGCAAAACCGTGCGATTAGTAGACGAAAGGACGTGCCTCTCCAATAGGAACCGACAACATTTGATCGCAAGGTCATGGGTCAACCGATTCCTCCACAGAAAACACGTCTGATATATTCTATACGACACTGGTGACGGCATGTGCGTCACATGACAGGAATATGTTGTCGACCCATTTAACTTGTACACTTGGCGGATGGGTAAAAAGATTCTTCTACCTTGCCCGATTTAGGTTTTCTTGTGGATGTGATAATCACTCCCAAAAAAGTGATCGCATCTGACGGACAGATAATAATTGTCTGAAAATAAAAAATTAAACTTTTCACTCGAGGGAAGACTTGAACCAAGGACTTCTCGTTCCGCAGCTGCTCACGCTAACCACGGGACCACGGCGCTCCTGAGCTCACATTCTCCTTGATGTTGCCTATCTCGCACATGGACTACTCAGTCTGTATATTTAGCTTATTTTTGTTCATAGTTTCACACAACTTCTTCCTGTTTTCTCGATTGATCTGTGTTCAGTTTTTCGAGGCCTATCCACTGTGCCAACTTATAACTAAATCTGAGAGGGGGGGGGGGTGCGGTGGGGAGGTTACCTTGTGAGCAGTGTTCCGGAAGCCGATACCGAAAATGGACGGTGCCAATGACGAAGGCACACTCGACACCACGGTCAGTCCGAGAGCCATCAGTGTACACAAAGGTACTTCCGTGCAAAGTTCGAGAAACTTACGGCGATCCAGCGAGTCTGGATTAGTGTCCTCAGAAAACGAATGAAGTCCAAAAAGAACACTGACCGCCGCACAAAACCAAGTTGGTGAAGGGTTCACACGCATCGGGAAAGTGGCATTTAAGGGGCTCCGGAAAGGCTCAAAATCATGAAAGTTCAATTTTTACTTTTTTGCGTTTTCTGAATCTGCATACTATTACCTTTTAATAGATATATAATATATTCAATTCCGAAGACTACAACTATTTTTAAATTTTTTTTGAAATGTGTTCTACCTGGGCGTGACCCACTGATGCGCTGTTAAACTGCTGTCAAATGGTGTTACTATTAACGTCCGTGTTCATCAGGTGCATTTTAGTGATGTGAGATACAGTATGTGTTGTGGCTAACCTGCGATGGTTCAATATATATCGCTGGTGTGATTGTCGATTGTTTCATGTTTATTTACTCTGTCGTTATCTCGAAAATATTCGTAATTAATTCTGTTTCTTGAGTCTCTGTTTTGTTGAAGTATAATAATGAGTGAAAGTAAAGTTGCTGTTGCGACTTTCAATGATGGCAACATTTTAAGGTGCAAGGTATTTAGAAATATGGGAATGAAGATAGGTTCTAACATGGTACGAGCGATGCTTGCTTTAGACAAGGAACGCCTTCGGGCTGCAGACAGGGCTGTAAAGAGTCTAGAAATACAAGCAAGAGTAAACAGGAGGAGGAACAAGAGGAAGCTGGAGGAGGAGTTTGCAGAGGATGAAGATAATCCATCCTATGGACCTGGAATGCACTAAAAAGTTAATCCAATCTTTGTCGCTCGATTCCCAAAACTTTTATTTTCTCATACTAATTACATGTTTCCTAAGGATCTTCCAAACATATTTGTTTCAAACTTTCAGTAAATGTTACACAGTACCTTCTGCATAATTTAACACAGCCTTTTTCCAAAAAACTGTATATTTTTGAATATATAAATAAAAAATTGCAAAAAAATGTTGTGAATTTTCATTACAATTTAATAAAAATCATCTTTAATAACTGAACTAAAATTTTGTAAAATCCGTGTGTTAAGTTGTAGCCCATATTCCAATAAATAATCTGTAAAAAGTTCAACTTCCTACCTCAAATACTTTGTGAGGAAAGATGTAATTTATAAGCGTTATTTTAACATTGCAAGTATAGGGCGTTCCGGAGCCCCTTAATGTGCTGGCGTGCGCCTTTTCCAACACATCCCTCGGCACTAAGAAACATTATAGCATGCCCTGAACTAAGCGCACGTATGAGAAGAGAAGATCAAGATATACCCCCAGGCTACACGCCGATAATGCCTCCTGGGCAGCGTGCCTATAGGCGGCGTCCGAGCTGTCTCAACCTCAGTAGGTCGCATCGGGATTCAGTTGGCATTGCACCTCAACATGTCGCCTGTGCACTGCTCTTCCACAGTGATAGATGTCACCTCACACCTTATCTAGCTGCGAGGGAACGCTAGTCGTTGTATTTAGTTGTGATATGGACAAGGACAATATTCAAGAATTAGTGCATTGATGTTAATTACTCATTTGGTTCCTGTAACAAATTGTATTTAGCTACTCAATTGGTTCCTGTAATAAACTGCATTTCAACCACGTGTGCATTTTGTGTTGTTGTGAGAGGAAACCGTCCACCCACCTACCATACCACTCTCTCCTCATCCTGCCATGAGCCACAAAACATCACAGGAGGGCACAGTCACAACAGGTAGTGTGAAGCTAAGCTGCCGGAGCAATAGCCGAAAGCGAACTCCAGGAGGTAACAGAAGAGGGACGCGCCCCATACTGGCAGTCAAAGGAGTCATCGAAGGAGGCACAGGATGGGTGGCTAGCCATGGCAGACAAATGGCAGGCGTATCCGCTGAGGAGAACATCACGTCTGTACTACAGCAGTAGTTCGGCAGCTTGTGCAGACAGACTCAGATGGACTGGTGTAAAAGGCGCCAGTGGCCAAACGAATGCCACGATGGTGGAGTGTATTGAGACGGCTGAAGATGGACGGATGTGCAGATGTACAGGGCTATTACAAATGATTGAAGCAATTTCATAAATTCACTGTAGCTCCATTCATTGACATATGGTCACGACACACTACAGCCGCACTTCAGGTTTCTGCCGCCAGAGCGCTCGAGAGCGCAGTGAGACAAAATGGCGACAGGAGCCGAGTAAGCGTATGTCGTGCTTGAAATGCACTCACATCAGTCAGTCATAACAGTGCAACGACACTTCAGGACGAAGTTCAACAAAGATCCACCAACTGCTAACTCCATTCGGCGGTGGTATGCGCAGTTTAAAGCTTCTGGATGCCTCTGTAAAGGGAAATCAACGGGTCGGCCTGCAGTGAGCGAAGGAACGGTTGAACGCGTGCGGGCAAGTTTCACGCGTAGCCCGCGGAAAATTGGCTCATGTCACAACTGGAGACCGACAGCGCCGACTTCATCTTTCAACAGGATGGTGCTCCACCGCACTTCCATCATGATGTTCGGCATTTCTTAAACAGGAGATTGGAAAACCGATGGATCGGTCGTGGTGGAGATCATGATCAGCAATTCATGTCATGGCCTCCACGCTCTCCCGACTTAACCCCATGCGATTTCTTTTTGTGAGGTTATGTGAAAGATTCAGTGTTTAAACCTCCTCTACCAAGAAACGTGCCAGAACTGCGAGCTCGCATCAACGATGCTTTCGAACTCATTGATGGGGACATGCTGCGCCGAGTGCGGGAGGAACTTGATTATCGGCTTGATGTCTGCCGAATCACTAAAGGGGCACATATCGAACATTTGTGAATGCCTAAAAACACTTTTTGAGTTTTTGTACGTGTGTGCAAAGCATTTTGAAAATATCTCAAATAATAAAGTTATTGTAGAGCTGTGAAATCGCTTCAATCATTTGTAATAACCCTGTATAAGCGAAACACACCCGGACCAGTTTCGAACGGACAAGAGATCGGCACAAACGGAAGAGGGTGATACGATCTACTCCCTAGGAAGTACCGCTGAAGACACGTAGACATTGGGTGACCCGCACAGTGGGCGGTCGGGTAAGACACGGGGGAGAACCAAGAAAGTTTCCTATGGAGCATGAGCCCCAGGGACTCCGTAGTTTTAACAAATGGAAGAGCAACACGCCCATGATGTAAAGACGGTGGAAGAAACCTAATGAGCTACCAAAAATTCATACAAACGGTTTTGTCAGTGGAAAAGCGAAAGCCAGTGTCGATTCTCTACGAGTAAAGACGATCGAGCCAACGGGGAAGACGCCGCTCAGTGAGACAGATCCGTGGAGAACTGCAAGAGATGGCGAAATCGTCAACAAAAAGGGAACCGGAGATGCCCGGCAGGATACAGTCCATAATAGGGTTAACGGCAATAGCAAAGAGGCCGGCGCTGAGCACGGAATCCTGAGGCACAACGTTTTCCTGGATAAGGTGTCCGACAAAGCAGAACCCATACGTACCGTGAAAAAAAAAATCCTGAAGGAAACGGGGCAGGCATCCTCGGGACCCCACTTGTACAGCATACGGAGGATACCAGTCCTCCAGCAGGTGGTGTAGGCTTTCTCCAAATCAAAAAACACTGGCACAGTGTGGTATTTACCATTCATGACACGGTACAATTAAAACAGTGCAGCCTAAAAGAATAGGTTTTTCTATTCCTTTCTTGGGGCCCATCTCCTATCAGATCCAACACCTTCTTCATAATAAATACAACTGTAATAAGACTAAAAACAGCCGACCAGTTGCAATGGATAAAGAAGTCTTTACTTAGGTTTCGACAGATTTAAATCTGTCTTCTTCAGAAGGCGGCAGTATTACATTAATATGGAATGATGTATCATCGTCGTTTTTACAAATATCTGCATAGATCCATTAGTCCAAATTAAAATATAGCCCTGAAAATAGGGTTTGTCATGTAAATAAAAATTAGTACATGGATGTTGCAGAGCTCACATATTAATGTAATACTGCCGCCTTCTGAAGAAGACAGATTTAAATCTGTCGAAACCTAGGTAAAGATTACTTTATCCATTGCAACTGGTCGGCTGTTTTTAGTCTTATTACGTGGAACCGTTGCTGTTGCGCAGCTATGTTTAAAATACTGAAATACAACTGTAATGTCCCCTTTTCAACCAATAATAGTTTGGAAAAAAATTTATTCATAATTTAAAATCGACCCATTCCCTTTTGAAAAACTCTGGTGTCTAAAAGATTCTTTGCGATACCTGCTCTTCTTACTACGTAGGACAAACAGAGCGTGCCTTTACAGTCAGATATAAAGAACATCTTTTAAGAAAAAAAAATTGTTCTAACACCCAAAATTAGTCTTTTTGCTGATCATATTCTAATTACAGCTCAAGCGCATAAAGCTGTTCACGATATCATCATTTTGCACGCTGATAAGAAAGGGCGTAGATTAGATATACTCGAAGAACTAGAATTTTTTAAACAGCTTTCTCGAAATGATGGCTTCATTCTTAATGAGCAGCTACAATTACATAATAAAAGCTACTTCAAAGTTATAAAGCCGTTACTTGGTATTTGATTTCGTGTTACCTCACGCAGTTACTGAAGTTTTCGTCTAAGTCGATTCATAATTGTTTGTTCATTAAATGGTTTATACTAACCACATTTCATGTTATACCGTTTTTCTATTCGCTGAGTTATTCAGCTCCTTTTTTTGTAATTCTGTAATGGCTTTTGTCAGCCTTTAAACTGTACTTCTAAGCTCTCATGTAGACAAACTTACCATGTCTGCTGCTGTCAGATAAATTATTGCCTCTTACTTCATGCATTACACATGTCACCTGCCTGTATTTGGAATGTTCAGCAGCCAGTTTGCATTTGCAGCTACTACGTGGCACCTCTGGTATAACGTTTACGTGCCCGCAACTGCTAACGCGGGTGCCTCAGTCTGATGCTACCGCAGCTCGAGATGTGGTCTGCCTCTGTTTTCTATTTTAATATTTTGTGACTATTTTATACGTGACAAGCGAGTTTTAAATGTTTTATTTCTGATGAAGGCACTCTTAGAAGTGGCCGAAACCTAGGTCAAAAAAGACTTCATTTTCGCGACCGAGGGCTGCACTGTTTTAATTTTATTTTGTAAAGGTCGCTGAAAACGCATCCCTGTTTAAAGCTTTTGTAAGTAGGCTGTTTAGGTTCTTATATTGGTAACGCCGCCGCCACGTAGCGCTCTCTGTATGTAAATCACTGGCTGTGCTGTGTGCAGTCTGTGGCTAGTTTGCATTGTTGTCTGCCATTGTAGTGTTGGGCAGCTGGACGTGAACAGCGAGTAGCGTTGGGCAGTTGGAGGTGAGCCGCCAGCAGTGGTGGATGTGAGGAGAGAGAGAGATGGCGGAGTTTTGAAATTTGCAATACTGGATATCATGAACTGCTATATACATTATGATTTTTCAACACTATTAAGATAAATACATTGTTTGTTCTCTATCAAAATCTTTCATTTGCTAACTATGCCTATCAATAGTTAGTGCCTTCCGTAGTTTGAATCTTTTATTTGGCTGGCAGTAGTGGCGCTCGCTGTATTGCAGTAGTTCGAGTAACCAAGATTTTTGTGAGGTAAGCGATTTGTGAAACGCATAGGTTAATGTTAGTCAGGGCCATTCTTTCGTAGGGATTTCTGAAAGTCAGATTGCGTTGCGCTAAAAATATTGTGTGTCAGTTTAAGCATAGTCCTGTATAATTGTTCTAAGGGGACGTTTCACTTTTATTCACGACAGGGTTTGATAAACTGACGAGATAGTCAACTGCAGAATGACATGCTCTAAATCCACTTTGTGCAGTGGTTAGTAAATTGAGAGGCTCGACGCACCTTACCAGCCGGGCATGAATCACACTTTCTATCACCTTACAGACACAGGTGGTGAGAAGTGGGGCCGGTATCTAGAAGGAAGGTGTTCGTCCTTACCAGGGTTAGGTATGGGTATGACAGTGGCTTCACGCCAGCGTTTGGGAAACGTGCCTTTGCCCACATGCGATTGAACGTATGAAGGAGAAAGTTCTTGCCCGCAAGAGGAAAGATGCTGCAGGAAAATACCCTGGATACGTACCTGAAATTTAATATATTCTGAGAATCAGTCGTTAACCATTCCTAACATTTTAAGTCACAATAACTGTTCTGAACTCTTCCGCAGTCAGATGCAATTCTCTTGATTTCAAAGTTACTAAGATGGCTACCAACAATAGTAGGTTATGGCGATATCCATAAAAGCTCAGGCTATAGTGTGTGGTATGTTATCACTTGTTGCACATTGTCGCGCAATGCCTCATTACATAAAGTTAAATGTTGTCATATTCTACATAAAGTTTATAGATTCTTTACATACAATAAAACATGAAGTTAAAATATTGGGGAAATAGGTCACAGAAAAGAGGATAAGATACTGTTAAATGTGGTTGCAACTGTACCCGCTGTTTCACGTGGGTCTCCTCCTCCCTGTTGCACAATGTAGCAGGTCACCTGCTACTGCTGTGGTTTAACGTCGTCGACCACTTCCTCTCCTTCGAGCAGCAGAGCCTGTGGTTGAGAATGCTCCCCATGATGGCGAAATAATGTGAGCAACACCAAACTCTTGCTCTACACCCTTCACACGTCGTCCCCCGACGATTCTTTCCCGTCTTAAGTCAAATATTTTGTCTCTCCAGGCCAATATGTAATGAACGTTGTCACAGCGTACCGAAACTGCTAGCTGACTGTCAGTCTTTTCCTATTCCTGCGACTGCCTCGGGTTGCAGGCCTATTTGGCGCTCTAGTCAAGCTGAATTCACGCCAAGTGGCGTCCAGCTTTCTTTGCGAGACTGGGAACTTGCTCGACACTCATCCAGTTTTACCGAGTTGTTAATATGTTATGGTACTTTATCTCTTAACTTTTGCAGAGCAGTCTAATATAAGAAAATCTGAAACCTAACATTTGTTGCCCACTATGTCAAGACAGTCGATTCAACACTTGATTGATATTTTTATGATAAATCCGGATCCAAACATTTGTTTTTCTGACTGAGCTCAAAAACTCGACAGAGCTCGTAAATTTATATGCTTACTGTCCTCAGTCCTATTAAATTCCTCCAGCATAGCAGCATTCAGGGTGGTTTTTATACTTAATTTTGGGGAGTGTGCTTATATTAACTGGAGGATACAATACAGAAAGTCCCATACTTTTCTTACATACTTTCCTAATGATGTCACTCTTGCCAAACACTAAATACGGAAGCTGCGTTCCTTACCGCTTCTAGTTCCTTAGCAATCAGCTTTGTGGAGACGAAGGCTACCGTCTATGGTATATTTGGGGGAAATTTGGGTGATATCTCAGGGCGACTCAGTCGCCGAGTGGTTCCGTGAGCATCATACTAGAGCCATTTTCCGAAATGCAGGAAAAAAAGGGTTTGGTGAGGCACTCAGCTGTGTAGACTACTTGATGTCCGCACCCATCTTTTGGCCCACTAAACTGGGGTCTAGCTATATCAAACTTACAGCTAGTAATAGCTAGTACTTTGTTCAAGAGTCACAGCAGGAGGAAGAGGAGGAACACATGGAACGTGCGGGGTGATACGGGAATATTTCAGATAACATAATTGTCAGACGTATCGAGGAGCAGATATACAGGGTTATTACAAATGATTGAAGCGATTTCACAGCTCAACAACAACTTTATTATTTGAGATATTTTCACAATGCTTTGCACACACATACAAAAACTCAAAAAGTTTTTTTAGGCATTCACAAATGTTCGATATGTGCCCCTTTAGTGATTCGGCAGACATCAAGCCGATAATCAAGTTCCTCCCACACTCGGCGCAGCAAGACCCCATCAATGAGTTCGAAAGCATCGTTGATGCGAGCTTGCAGTTCTGGTACGTTTCTTGGTAGAGGAGGTTTAAACATTGAATCTTTTACATAACCCCACAGAAAGAAATCGCATGGGGTTAAGTCGGGAGAGCGTGGAGGCCATGACATGAATTGCTGATCATGATCTCCACCACGACCGATCCATAGGTTTTCCAATCTCCTGTTTAAGAAATGCCGAACATCATGATGGAAGTGCGGTGGAGCACCATCCTGTTGAAAGATGAAGTCGGCGCTGTCGGTCTCCAGTTCTGGCATGAGCCAATTTTCCGCGGGCTACGCGTGAAACTTGCCCGCACGCGTTCAACCGTTTCTTCGCTCACTGCAGGCCGACCCGTTGATTTCCCATTACAGAGACATCCAGAAGCTTTAAACTGCGCATACCACCGCCGAATGGAGTTAGCAGTTGGTGGATCTTTGTTAACCTTCGTCCTGAAGTGTCGTTGCACTGCTATGACTGACTGATGTGAGTACACTTCAAGCTCGACATACGCTTTCTCGGCTCCTGCCGCCATTTTGTCTCACTGCGCTCTCGAGCGCTCTGACGGCAGAAACCTGAAGTGCGGCTTCAGCCGAACAAAACTTTATGAGTTTTTCTACCTATCTGTAGTGTGTCGTGACCATATGTCAATGAATGGAGCTACAGTGAATTTATGAAATCGCTTCAATTATTTGTAATAGCCCTGTAGACTGTCACCATGTAGTAGTGGTGAAGAGCAGGCTGACGTTCAAGAGATTAGTAAGGAAGAATCAGTACTTACGTGGGACACGGAAGTGCTAACGAATGACTAGATACGCTTGAAGTTCTCTAAGGCTATAGACTCGGCAACGAGGAATAGCACAGTAGGCAGTTCAGTAAGAGGCATGGAAATCTCCACAAAAAGGAACATCACAGAAGTTGGAAAGAAACGCATAGGTAGAAAGAAGATAACTGCGATGAAACCGTGCGTAGCAGAACAATTACTTTAGTTGATCGATGACAGGATGTAGCGGGACTTTGAATTTCGCCGCGCTACACTCGTTCCCTCAGACATAAATTATACCGTCGCAGCGGTATGAGCGCTCGACGGTAGAGGAAATACTAACTCTTTTTCTATCCGTTTCTTTATTGTCTCCCGAGAGCGGAAGTTTAATGCAGACGTGATCTGATTAAGACGAAAAAACTTATTAATGTGTTGACATTGTGGAAGTTGTTATGAAATTCGGATGATGGAGAGAAGCAACTAAAATAAATTGCATTTAGTATCAAGACGGTTTTGGATACATTAGAAATTCCTGGACAATGAAACTTATTGCAAGATTTCGGAGCAGATTTTTCACGCAGAAATGGAGATTTTTTAAGACCTGGACGCCGCACGAAAGAAGACATGTTAACCTGGTAAAGGATGAACTCTTATCTACGCCATTTCCCCCTGTCAGTTACATTTTGTTAGTATCTGTTCTTTTTCAATAATTTTTGTAGTGGAAATTGGTTTAACTTTTGCTCAAAAACGCCACAAGGACCACCCCAACAATAGCTTTTCCGAATCACGAAATCCGATAGCTTTTCTGTAATACGAAGTCCGATTTGCTTTTCATTCTTTCCCTTTTTCACGGTCATTTACGATTTTAAAACCCTTTTTATTCACCATTTCTTCCCACATTTTCAACCTTTTCTCTTTTTCTTTTTCTTTTTACTAACCACTACAAGGAGGAAGTACAAAAATGTTCGGGGGGAATTCAGGAATACAGAAATACAGAAATACAAGTCTACATCTACATCCATACTCCGCAAGCCACCTGACAGTGTGTGGCGGAGGGTGCCTTGAGTACGTCTATCGGTTCTCCCTTCTATTCCAGTCTCGTGTTCGTGGAAAAAAGGATTGTCGGTATGCCTCTGTGTGGGCGCTAATCTCTCTGATTTTATCCTCATGGTCTCTTCGCGAGATATACGTAGGAGGGAGCAATATACTGCTTGACTCCTCGGTGAAAGTATGTTCTGGAAACTTCAACAAAAGCCCGTACCGAGCTACTGAGCATCTCTCTTGCAGAATCTTCCACTGGAGTTTATCAAAACTTACGCTATTACTAAATGATCCTCTAACGAAGCGCGCTGCACTCCGTTGGTTCTTCTCTCTCTTCTATCAACCCTATCTGGTACGGATCCCACACCGGTGTGCAGTATTCAAGCAGTGGGCAAACAAGTGTACTGTAACCTACTTCGTTTTCGGACTGCATTTCCTTAGGATTCTTCCAATGAATGTCAGTCTGGCACTTGCTTTACCGACTATTAATGTTATATGGTCATTCCATTTTAAATCACTTCTAATGCCTACTCCCAGATAATTCATGGAATTAATCACTTGCAGACCTGCTATATTAATGATAAAGGTAGATTCCCTCCTTCCTTTCTTCCTTCCTTCATATACTACAGCATCATCCGCAAAAAGCCTCAGTGAACTTCTGATGTCATCCACAAAGTCATTTATGTATATTGTGACTAGCAACGGTTCTATGACACTCCCTTGCGGCACACCTGAAATCACTCTTACTTCGGAAGACTTATCTCCATTGAGAATGACAAGCTGCATTCTGTTATCTAGGAACTCTTCGATCAAATCACACTATTGGTCTGATAGTCCATATGCTCTTTGTTCATTAAACGGCTGTGGAGAACCGTACCAAACGCCTTGCGGAAGTCAAGAAAAACGGCATCTACCTGGGAACCCGTGTCTATGGTCCTCTAAGTCTCATGGACGAATAGCGTGAGCTGTTTCACACGATCGTCTTTTTCGAAACCCACGCCGATTCCTACAGAGTAGATGTATAGTCTCCAGAAAAGTCATACTGGAACATAATACGTGTTCCAAAATTATACAACTGATCGACGTTAGAAATATAGGTTTATAGTTCTGCACATCTGTTCGACGTCCCTTCTTGAAAACGGGGATGACCTGTGCCCTTTTCCAATCTTTGGAACGCTACGCTCTTCTAGAGACCTACGGTACACCGCTGCAAGAAGGGGGCAAGTTCTTTCGCGTACTCTAAAATCGAACTGGTATCCCATCAGGTCCAGCGGCCTTTCCTCTTGAGCGATTTTAATTGTTTCTCTATCCCTCTGTCTATTTCGATATCTACCATTTTGTCATCTGTGCGACAATCTAGAGAAGGAACTACAGTGCATTCTTCCTCTGTGAAACAGCTTTGGAAAAAGACATTTAGTATTTCGGCCTTTAGTCTGTCATCCTCTGTTTCAGTACCATTTTGGTCACAGAGTGTCTGGACATTTTGTTTACTTTCTAACTCATTGAACGCCTCTCGTATAGCCCTCCTCACACCACATTTCGCTCCGTGTAATTTTCGTTTGTCTGCAAGGTTTTGGCTATGTGTTTGCTGCGAAGTATTCTTTGCTTCAGTAGCAGTTTGCTAACTGTTGTACCACGGTGGCTCTTTTCCATCTCTTACGATCTTGCTTGGCACATTATCTAATGCGTATTGTAGGATGGTTTTGATCTTTGTCCACTGATCAACACTATCTGTACGCGAGATAGGACTTGCGTTGAGCCCTCAGGTACTCTGAAATCTTTCACTTTTACTAAACAAAGATCTTCCTACCTTTTTAATGTTTCTATTTACGGCTGAAATCACCCCGCTTTATGATCGCTGATTGCGTGTTCTGCGTTAACTGTTTCAACTAGTTCGCTGAGGAATGAAATGAATAGGAAGTTCAGGGAAATGGCTACATGAAAAATGTAAAGAAATCATTGTAACTGTCGGGAGGACTGACGGCCTACAGGAAAGTCAAAACAATATTCGGTGAAATTGAAAGCAAGGGTGGTGACAACAGTACGACGAGAATTCCACTTAAATGCAGAGGAGAGAATGTGTATGTGGCCGGAGCACATTGCAGGGATCCAGTATTAGAATTTAAAGGAGCTTTGGATGACTTAGGATCAAATAAGGTAAAGAATGGTGGGAGGGAGGGGAGGGATGACATGGCAACGAAACTATTCACCTTTGTGTAGGAAGGGGGAGAAGGGGGAGAAGGGGGAGAAGGGGGAGAAGGGGGAGAAGGGGGAGAAGGGGGAGAAGGGGGAGAAGGGGGAGAAGGGGGAGAAGGGGGAGAAGGGGGAGAAGGGGGAGAAGGGGGAGAAGGGGGAGAAGGGGGAGAAGGGGGAGAAGGGGGAGAAGGGGGAGAAGGGGGAGAAGGGGGAGAAGGGGGAGAAGGGGGAGAAGGGGGAGAAGGGGGAGAAGGGGGAGAAGGGGGAGAAGGGGGAGAAGGGGGAGAAGGGGGAGAAGGGGGAGAAGGGGGAGAAGGGGGAGGAGAAGGGGGAGAAGGGGGAGAAGGGGGAGAAGGGGGAGAAGGGGGAGAAGGGGGAGAAGGGGGAGAAGGGGGAGAAGGGGGAGAAGGGGGAGAAGGGGGAGAAGGGGGAGAAGGGGGAGAAGGGGGAGAAGGGGGAGAAGGGGGAGAAGGGGAGAAGGGGGAGAAGGGGGAGAAGGGGGAGAAGGGGGAGAAGGGGGAGAAGGGGGAGAAGGGGGAGAAGGGGGAGAAGGGGGAGAAGGGGGAGAAGGGGGAGAAGGGGGAGAAGGGGGAGAAGGGGGAGAAGGGGGAGAAGGGGGAGAAGGGGGAGAAGGGGGAGAAGGGGGAGAAGGGGGAGAAGGGGGAGAAGGGGGAGAAGGGGGAGAAGGGGGAGAAGGGGGAGAAGGGGGAGAAGGGGGAGAAGGGGGAGAAGGGGAGAAGGGGGAGAAGGGGGAGAAGGGGGAGAAGGGGGAGAAGGGGGAGAAGGGGGAGAAGGGGGAGAAGGGGAGAAGGGGGAGAAGGGGGAGAAGGGGGAGAAGGGGAGAAGGGGGAGAAGGGGGAGAAGGGGGAGAAGGGGGAGAAGGGGGAGAAGGGGGAGAAGGGGGAGAAGGGGGAGAAGGGGGAGAAGGGGGAGAAGGGGGGAGAAGGGGGAGAAGGGGGAGAAGGGGGAGAAGGGGGAGAAGGGGGAGAAGGGGGAGAAGGGGGAGAAGGGGGAGAAGGGGGAGAAGGGGGAGAAGGGGGAGAAGGGGGAGAAGGGGGAGAAGGGGGAGAAGGGGGAGAAGGGGGAGAAGGGGGAGAAGGGGGAGAAGGGGGAGAAGGGGAGAAGGGGGAGAAGGGGGAGAAGGGGGAGAAGGGGGAGAAGGGGGAGAAGGGGGAGAAGGGGGAGAAGGGGGAGAAGGGGGAGAAGGGGGAGAAGGGGGAGAAGGGGGAGAAGGGGGAGAAGGGGGAGAAGGGGGAGAAGGGGGAGAAGGGGGAGAAGGGGGAGAAGGGGGAGAAGGGGGAGAAGGGGGAGAAGGGGGAGAAGGGGGAGAAGGGGGAGAAGGGGGAGAAGGGGGAGAAGGGGGAGAAGGGGGAGAAGGGGGAGAAGGGGGAGAAGGGGGAGAAGGGGGAGAAGGGGGAGAAGGGGGAGAAGGGGGAGAAGGGGGAGAAGGGGGAGAAGGGGGAGAAGGGGGAGAAGGGGGAGAAGGGGGAGAAGGGGGAGAAGGGGGAGAAGGGGGAGAAGGGGGAGAAGGGGAGAAGGGGGAGAAGGGGGAGAAGGGGGAGAAGGGGGAGAAGGGGGAGAAGGGGGAGAAGGGGGAGAAGGGGGAGAAGGGGGAGAAGGGGGAGAAGGGGGAGAAGGGGGAGAAGGGGGAGAAGGGGGAGAAGGGGGAGAAGGGGGAGAAGGGGGAGAAGGGGGAGAAGGGGGAGAAGGGGGAGAAGGGGGAGAAGGGGGAGAAGGGGGAGAAGGGGGAGAAGGGGGAGAAGGGGGAGAAGGGGGAGAAGGGGGAGAAGGGGGAGAAGGGGGAGAAGGGGGAGAAGGGGGAGAAGGGGGAGAAGGGGGAGAAGGGGGAGAAGGGGGAGAAGGGGGAGAAGGGGGAGAAGGGGGAGAAGGGGGAGAAGGGGGAGAAGGGGGAGAAGGGGAGAAGGGGGAGAAGGGGGAGAAGGGGGAGAAGGGGGAGAAGGGGGAGAAGGGGGAGAAGGGGGAGAAGGGGGAGAAGGGGGAGAAGGGGGAGAAGGGGGAGAAGGGGGAGAAGGGGGAGAAGGGGGAGAAGGGGGAGAAGGGGGAGAAGGGGGAGAAGGGGGAGAAGGGGGAGAAGGGGGGAGAAGGGGGAGAAGGGGGAGGGAGAAGGGGAGAAGGGGGAGAAGGGGGAGAAGGGGGAGAAGGGGGAGAAGGGGGAGAAGGGGGAGAAGGGGGAGAAGGGGGAGAAGGGGGAGAAGGGGGAGAAAGGGGGAGAAGGGGGAGAAGGGGGAGAAGGGGGAGAAGGGGGAGAAGGGGGAGAAGGGGGAGAAGGGGGAGAAGGGGGAGAAGGGGGAGAAGGGGGAGAAGGGGGAGAAGGGGGAGAAGGGGGAGAAGGGGGAGAAGGGGGAGAAGGGGGAGAAGGGGGAGAAGGGGGAGAAGGGGGAGAAGGGGGAGAAGGGGGAGAAGGGGGAGAAGGGGGAGAAGGGGGAGAAGGGGGAGAAGGGGGAGAAGGGGGAGAAGGGGGAGAAGGGGAGAAGGGGGAGAAGGGGGAGAAGGGGGAGAAGGGGGAGAAGGGGGAGAAGGGGGAGAAAAAAAAGACCCAGTAGCATTTTTACCTGGAAAAAGCGTTTCATGAACGTAAAATGTTAGATATTTGAAATTCTGAGAACGGTGGTAAGCTGTAGGGAGAGGGTAATTCGTCCAAGAACCAAAGAGTAAGAATGGGCGATCAAGAACGAAGTGCTCTGATTAAAAGAGGGCGTAGGACAGGGATGTAGTCTATCGCGCCTATTGTTAGATCTGTACATAGAAGCAATGATGAAAATGGTTGAGAAGTGGATTAAAATTAAAGGTGAAAGGTTTCAGTGATACGAATCGGTAATGAAATTGCTATCCTGATCGAAAGGAAAGAATTACAGGATCTGCTGAATGGAATGAACAATCCAATGAGTACAGATTATGTATCTAGAGTAAATTGAAAGATGGTAATGAGAAGTAGCAGAACAGCGAGAAAATAATCAGGATTGACGGTCACGAAGTAGATGAAGTTAAGGAAATCTGCTACCGAGGCAGCAAGATAAATAACTGACAGAGCAAGGGCGACATCAAAAGCAGGTTAGTGGCAGAAAGGGCATTGCTGGCCAAGAGAAGTCTGTTAGTATGTAACATAGGTCTTGATTTGAGGAAGAAATTTTTGAGGATGTACGTTTGGAGCACAGCGTTGTGCCTTAGTGAAACTGACTGTAGGAAAACCAGAACAGAAGAGAATTTGAGCATTTGAGATGTGGCGTTATGGACGATTGTTGGAAATTAGGTGTACTGGTAAGGTGACAATTTAAGCTCTGCGCAGAATCAGAGGAAAGGATTGTGGGGAAAAACTGGCAAAGACAAGGTACAGGATGATAGGACATCTGTTAAGGTATCAGGGAATGACTTCCATACTTCTGGAGGGGGTTTTGGAGGGAAAAAAACTAAGACATTGGAATATATGGAGCAAATAACTGAGGACGTAGGTTGCAAGAGGAGCCTTGAGATGTAGAGGTTGGTACAAGAGGGGTTTGATTAGTGGTCGGTAGCACCAAGTCAGTCGGAAGGCAAAGGAAAAAAAATTCATTTTATGTAATAAAATCATGCCTTTATTTGAATCTACAATAAAACATGCTTACAATTTATATATCTAAGCAATTGAACAAACTCAGCTTTAATGTTACTGTTTTAAGTATTTACACGTAGAGAGATTAGATTGCAAGCGGACGACAAGTAAATTAAAATGCCAATCGTTGCTGGAAATGCTACTTTGTTGTTTAGAACTGGTGATGTGTTGCTACTTAGGTATCAATATCTAGTGTCTCCTGGTCTTGCGGCTTAAATAGTCTGCGAGCTGTTCCCGCGGCCGTATCGCTTACTTAGAAGTGCTACAGTCTACGCGAGAGACCTGTGCCGCACATCCGGCCTCGGGATGAGGACGTGCGGGCTTTGAACCAGATCTTTTCGCAGACGTGCCTCTTATCTCTCTGTGGTAAGAGTTTCGATCAGGCTTTCCGGTGAAGCAAAACCCATGAGTTTAATGTCCACTTCAGTACGCTCGAAGGCAAGAGCTTTGCACCAATTCTCAGCGCGACTGCACTACGGATGCTTCTACATCTTGCGGAAAGGATAAAGCGTCGTCGATACTGTAAGCTTCTGTGCGTCGGTAACTTACTGCAATTCTTGTTTGCTGTCTGGGCCAGAGTAGGTTTCTGAAGCAGCAGTTCTGGTGGTGACTGCCGCCAACGATGTGTGTAATTAACTGGGAGCCCGCGGCGCGGCGGGCCGTGTGCGCAACCAGTAAGTTACTGAGCGACGCACTGCAGAGGCCGCTCCACGGGGACCACCAGCCTCACTGGCTTTGGACGAGGATGCAGCACCAGAGACTCTCGCAGCTGACTACCGGGTCCCACGTCTTGGATCGAAACCTACTGCAGAAATCTCACTTCAGTCACAAAGATAATATTGCAGACACTTTCATGGAAAGTTTTTGCATGCTACCAAATAAATTTGGAAGAACAGTTGAACGGAATGGATGGTGTCTTGAAGGGAGGATATAAGATGAACATCAACAAAAGCAAAAGGAGGATAATGGAATGTAGTCGAATTAAGTCGGGTGATGTTGAGGGTATTAGATTAGGAAATGAGACACTTAAAGTAGTAAAGGAGTTTTGCTATTTGGGGAGCAAAATAACTGATGATGGTCGAAGTAGAGAGGATATAAAATGTAGACTGGCAATGGCAAGGAAAGCGTTTCTGAAGAAGACAAATTTGTTAACATCGAGTATAGATTTAAGTGTCAGGAAGTCATTTCTGAAAGTATTTGTATGGAGTGTAGCCATGTATGGAAGCGAAATATGGACGGTAAATAGTTTGGACAAGAAGAGAATAGAAGCTTTCGAAATGTGGTGCTACAGAAGAATGCTGAAGATTAGATGGGTAGATCACATAACTAATGAGGAAGTATTGAATAGGATTGGGGAGAAGAGAAGTTTGTGGCGCAACTTTACCAGAAGAAGGGATCGGTTGGTAGGACATGTTCTGAGGCATCAAGGGATCACCAATTTAGTATTGGAGGGCAGCGTGGAGGGTAAAAATCGTAGGGGGACACGAAGAGATGAATACACTAACCAGATTCAGAAGGATCTAGGTTGCAGTAGGTACTGGGAGATGAAGCTTGCACAGGATGGAATAGCATGGAAAGCTGCATCAAACCAGTCTCAGGACTGAAGACCACCACAACAACAACAACCAAATAAATTGCATGTTTTGTTTTTGTGCATCGTCAAGCTATGTTAAACGTGCTGTTTAACTCTACTGTACACCCAGGTATTTATCATACAGTAGTAACTATTTTACAATGGCACCACGTCGCCGATTTCAGCTAGAATTTGCTTTCTACAGGGCGGTAAGGAGCAATCTAACAAGCTTTTGCAAGGTAGGATGTGCAGGAAACTGAAAAATTCTATACGTTGCGTCATTTACGAGATAATTAGCACTGAAATTAAACTTGTGCGCTCAAGTTCAAGTAATCAGCCATGTATGCTAGCTGTGATAGCATAGATGATAGCGCCAGAGACTAATCTGTCTTTGGCTCGGTCCGATTCTTACTGCCGAACCATGTCCAATTTTTTTGTGTCATTTTAGTTTCCCTGACACCAAATAGACACGTATTTGGTGGGCTGCATGAATTTGCGCGCAAAACGGTCCCATTCGTTAACTACAATGCTGTAACTCCACCATTGCAACGAATCTTTATTTCTCGTACAACCCACCCTGCAACACCCTTACACGCTTTGCAGACTTATGAACTTTCAAATTGACATAGTTCCGCATCAATTGTTTAAAATTTGGGAACAAATGGAAATCCGTGCCGATCCGAGATTAACTGATTTTCCGCGGGAATTGCGCTAATTCAGTGTGAGCACAAGTGGGAGTAGACACCATCACATGTGAAGATGTCTCGTCCTGTAAAAGAGTTCAAAGAAGTGTAAGGCGACCGCTCAAGCCAAGCGCGAAACAGGTTTTAGTCCCGGTCTTTCAAAGATTCAAATTTGTTCTGAAATATGCTACAGCATATTTTAAAGCTAATGTTCCATTCAGCTGAAGAGAACTTTCATCCTACTTAATTGTTTTAACTGCAGATTAAAAGATTCAGCAGTGAAATGACTGCACAAATTTTTCCAACATGCAGCAACTAAATGCAATAATAGGCAAGAACTGTTACATTAGCAACCATTTGCAGTCTAATACGGCATCTGCATTGTTACGTTTTATTAGAGTGATTTAGACGTGATGGCTAAATGCATAGTTTCAAAAGAAATGCCAAGAAATGTTTAGTTCGTAATCTGAAAGCGCTTAAGAATATGTCTTGCCAACGACAGCTTGTTAAATCTGCAAACTTATTTTTCAGCAGGTTCTGAAATACCTTACAGCTCAGCACGATGCACTAGTAAGAAGTCTAGAGTGAAATCTTCGTTGAACACAAACTTTATTAATGAGTTACACCAGAGTTCACTGTGTCACTCCAGCACAAGTCGCCTTAAAAACTATTTTCGAGAAATCTTTAGTTCAGTGTATCACTGAAAGTGCATGTTATGTTGATACCGCAGATATATACACCAAATGAGGAACTTTGGTCTTCTAGGCACTGAAGGTAGGATGGTTGTTAGTCTTAACCCATCACAGCACAGGACATCAGTTAATAGCATACGCTTATATCTTTGCTTGTTACAAATTCGTTTTTTTAGAAAAAAAAAGCTTACAAGAGGACTGTACTCACTTCCTACATTATACGGAATAAGGTATGTAGGACACTAGGGTTTCATCATACGTAAACAGGAAGACCCAGATCTTCGGAAAAAGTAAATATTTTAGGCGTGCTTATAAATTTCGCATGGTCGCTAGTAGTCAAGACATCCGTACCCAAGAGAGCGTTTCGTATCGAACTCTAGGTCCGTTAACCTGATCTCTTTACTGGTCGTTTTCATTCGGACAATTCTATGACTGTTCAAATTGAACCAACACTGTATTTCTGCTCCCTTTGCCCTCAGAAAGAGGGCAATTTTCCTTAGGAGATTGAAAATTGAAGGACACGAACACTTAATCTAATCAGTTTAGTAACATCTATATTTGGAGGAAGTATAGCGTGTAATCTAGCGTTGCACGAATCTACGATACTGATCGTATAAACTTACGAAATAAGTACTGCCACAGCACATGTCGTGAACGGCGTGTTTTTTTGCATGTGCATTGTTTATAATTTCTCTATTGAAAAATACTATACTCATGAAAGGTTCTTCCACAGTTTCGCGGCATACTACGCATATTTAAGCATGATTAATATTGATAAAACATATGGTACACCATTGAGGGAAATTTTGAAATCTCTAGAATTTAACTGTTCTATGATGCAAGCGCAATTTCGTAGTCTTTTCAAGGTTGTTCAGCTGCCTGTAGAAGTAAACATCGAAAAGCTGAGTACATTTGAGGAATTACTTATAGTGCATGTTTACAGGCCATCTGAATATTGAAGAGAGTGTGGAAGTGAAAAATGATACTGTACCGTCAGCGAGATTGTCCAACTAAGCGCTTCGTTCGTAAGGTCGCTTTATTGGTCCTATATCTGGAGCGATTCGTTCACTAGCTGATATATCCTGTGCTGCGAGTTGCTGAAAATTCTAGCCTCTGCCGTTATTACCTCTTCTTCGAAAGGATTTGCTGTATCTTAGTTTTACACATATTCATATCATTTTTGGCCTTATGAGGACACAATTTTCACTTCTTTCCTCTTCCCAAAATATGTAACTATGTGTAACTGTTCTGCGTCTGTAGCAGAGCCGGCCAATGCGTGCTGATCTGTGTGCAGGCTGCGGCCTAGCCTGTTGCTACTCGGAAGTACCTGGTAGAACGAGGCACTTCATCGAGTACCGATTTTTCGGTTAGCACTAGTATGCTCAGTTCGGCACAGTGCTAGTGTCAACTGTTTACCCATCTATCTGTGCGTGGTATGGAGGACGTAGACAGGTCCAGCGGCCGTTTGCACAGAAAACACTGCAGCAATGTGTCGTCACAAGCCTTTAAAAAAAGGTGAACGACAGAAGGGTAAGAATTCAGTATTATGCAACAGCATGAGCGACGGGTACCGCAAGTTTGCATTGAAACGAGATTGCAACAAAACGCAGAAAGGATTTAAATATTTAGTCAGCAATGAGCAAAAAATTACAGCGATCAACAGACGGGATTCATTGTACTGCCTATCAATAATTACTTTGTGTTAAATTAACAGGTGTGGAGCACATGAAGAAACAGGTAGTATGGATTGTAAAATTTGATATCGCAAGCATTACTCTTGCTGTTAGAAGCAACTGTTTTCGATAGAACTGAAGAAAATGGAGATTTATTGCAAAATAAGTTGGTTAAGTCAAGGGGCACGCCTGTAAAGATTTTTCGATTTAAAATAGCTGTCTAGTAATTAATCGAGGAAAAAGGAGTGCAGGAACGAAAATTAGAACACCCGGAATGGGTTGTCGACCTCACGTTTAGTGAACTTTACTACACTGCGCACAGTAAGACATTGTAGGGTGACAAAACTCAATTGACGGGAATGCATTTAGAAAGAAAATCGCGTTGTAGAAGCGATGTTCCGATAGAGATCCCAGGCCGACTACCGTTATAGGAAAGACGAGACCTCAAGAAATCACGGCGATCTTTAAAGAACCAAGTATCCTAAACTTTTTGACCACACTGCCAATTTTAGTTCTATTATGGAGCTTTTTCGAGCCCGGTTTTCGAAAGTGCACTTGTGCATGTGTAGATGGGACTGATCCGCAAGGCAATTCTATTTTGGAGAAATCCATTTAAAGCTATCGAGGACGTCTACATTGCTTTCCTCAGGTAGTTTCCACGTCTCCATAATGAGGCTGCAAAATTGCTACTATATTTCGACAACCATAAGTGTCTGAAAAAAAAAAAAATTCTTTCAAGTATGGAAGTAAATAAGTCACGATTACGCGCCAACCTGAGTGAAAGTCTGTTTACTGCCATTTTGTACCAGATAAAGTGTTCAGCACACCAAAAATAAATACTGACATTTCTTTATGTTGCTGAGAAATGTGGAATGTGAAATTAAGTACGACTGCCCTGCCATTTAAATGCGGCGCATTCGCATTTTCACATGGCGTGGTTGTAGGTGCAATTTTTTGTTTTTGGGCGCAAAATTGCTATGGTCATTAGCGCCCGGTCTGTGACTTAGGAAACAGTAAAGAACTGAAAATGGAAACCGGCAGCAATGGGAAAGAAAGTCACAATTGGAAAAACTAAAAGAAGGCTTAAAAATCCACTACAAAAAGGGGTTGGTTGTCCAAAAAAAGAAAAAAGCTTCAAATGACTGACGTCATTTCACTGGCACTAATGAACTCTAGAACGCGATCGGCCGAGCGCGTATCATCTGCTAAAATTGACGATATATCAGGCGACAGCTGTAGACAGGCGCATAACGGATTAAAATAGGGGCACTCAAAAGGTGTCTTACCGTCCACAGCAGAGGGCAGTGGCGACAGAGTGGGGGAGGATCGCCGCTTAAGATGTCGATGGCTAAGAAGACAGTGCCCTATCCGGAGTCTAGTTAAAATTACCTCCTCCCGACGACGCGTTCGGGAGGAAGAGGTCCAAGCACAAGGAAGAGCTTTCACGTCCCGCAATTTATTTTGGGGAAGTGTCGACCAATGCGCGTGTCATAAATGAACAACACGACGACATAAAAAGCTCCGTAGATCGGCGAAGGGAATAGAGTGAATAGCTGGCCGAAGAAGAGACTGCAGCCGTGGCTGCAATATCGGCCGCCTCATTTCCACAGATACCAACGTGTCCCGGAAGCCAGAGGAACGCCACCGAGACGCCCCCCAGGTGGAGCAAGCGCAGACAGTCCTGAATCCGGTGGACCAGAGGGTGGACGGGGTAAAGAGCTTGGAGGATAGTAGGTGCAATGTGCCAGCCACAACCACAGCCGGGCTATAGCACTCTTTCCAGAGCACGGTCCGCCGATTTCCTGGCCAACCACGGTCCGTAGGAATTTCTGGAGTATCATCAGCAGTAGCTTGCATGTGACTAGTTAGCTCAGCGTTGCTCAACTGTACACACCTCTCGGGTGACCGCCTCTACGACGCGGACCGGGCCTCGCTGCGCCCCCGGCAGCACGACGGTGCGTGGAGGCGTTGGTGGAGACGCTGGCGGAGGCAGGGGTGTAGCCGACAGCCAGGGCACGTCCGGGCTGTAGACGTGGCCGTAGGGGTGTGCGCTGGAGTGCGAGTGGTGGGCATGAGGCGAGAGCCGCAGCCCCTCGAACGGTTTGGCTGCAACATAAAAATCCACTAGTCAAAATCTGCGTGCAGACAGTCTAGCTGCCACGGCAGTGGTCACATGTTAGCAAACTATTGTTTTCATAATATTCCATTCTGGATTTTGTATTGTTTAAGAATTGGCATATTGTTTGCGTTATTACATTACAGTCGCGCTATACATCACTTCGGGAAGCAGTAGATATCTTCAGATGTGATACATCCACTGAAGAGCTTTGGACAGAATAACAAGCATTTCTAATATCATGAACGCAGCGTGAGTGTTTGCTATGTGACTGCGATTTACATTCATAGATGTATTACGATTACATGATAGAAATACTGAACTACGTTACGTTTTTGTGTTCTGTGGAAGCTGTATTTCATATCTGAAGATGGTAACTGCTTGCCGAAACTCATTTGTATTTTCAACAACTCTTACAGAACTATGAAGTTTCAACACAGATCTTTGCTATTTGTATTTTAGATATTCCTCTGACGTTTGTTTTGGATCATTCTGAATAGTGAATTTTTAATACACCTGCATCTACGATAGCTTTCTTATTGTGTTATTTCATTGTTTGGCAGGCGCGACTTTTTTGGAGATACAGTGGCAGCCAAGCAAACCAAGGTAAGCTTTTGCATATAAGAAGTGTGCACAATGATCGCTGTGGACAATATCACTTTCCCCCTACCTCGATACCTTTGTTTCATTTCCATGCATGAAAGTTCTTTTTAATTTAAGGTCCAGATGAAAAGACCTACACTGATAAGCCTAAACATTATGAGCACTGTCCATTGCGACGTTTGATACCGCTTGCTGGCCTTGCGGGCACGTGACGCAATAACCGAAGCTTGTAAGCTGAGCAAGCACGGACAGGGATTACCCTAGTGATGGCAAGGGGTACAAATGAGGAAATCCAAGGAGTGTCAACATCGCTAAAGGGCAAATTCTTATGTTCGCGTGATCCTGTCTTTAGCTACGGGAGGTAGGACAGCGAAACTATGACGAGGCGCTAAAGGGTTTGATGTTCACGATTCGTCACATGACGTAGAGGTCGAAGGCTTGTCTGTTCTATGAAGCAAGGTACATGGTGATGTGTAGCATCTGCTCCGAAAGATCACAATCCTAGTGCATCAACCAGTGTTTTGGAGTACATCTTTGAACATGGAGCTCCGCAGTAGACCACTCCTGTGTGTTCACATGTTGAAACTAAATCAATTATGATTGCAGTGGGCACGGGACCGTCTGGATTCGATCATCGATCGAAACGTGTCTGCTCTTCGGGTACATCATTTTTGCTACATTAGGCCGATGGCCGTCTCCATAAACGCCACCCTCGAGGTGAACGGCGGCTCGAAACGTGCAGCGCGGCACGGACGCAGACTGGTGGAGCAATATTATACTAAGCGATATTCTCTTCCGCTTGCATGTGTCCTGTGGTAGTAACAGAGGACACGCTGACAGCTGAGAACAATCTGCATCTCTTCATGCCTCCTCCGGCACTCAGAGCCAGAACTGCCGCTGTGGTTTGAGGAGTATCAGTGAACTGATGTCTGGACTACTAAATTCGCATGATGTAAATCATGTGGACCCCATCTGGGTCACTGAGTGCCAGCATCGCGTACGCAAATACGCGGCCCGTTAAGTACATGACCTGCGCGTCGACATTAAATGCCACGTATTTCCACAAATGTACTAACATGTTGTCGGATTCTTGTTATACAGAAGTAGGTGATGCATTTCGTTCCGAAGATAGACAAGCTATTAAGCCGGTAATCATACTTTTTGGCTTATCGGTGTACACGTTTTCACTCAATTTTAGTTTAGACGTTGTAAGGGAGTATACTTCGACTGCACCTAAGTAGTTTCATTTACTGAAATAAGCCAATGCCTGTATAGTGTATTTTGTATTGAAGCCGGGACCTAGAAACTACGGGGGGAGGCTTCGTCCCGCCGCAGCCTTCAGCGGTTCACAACCGCTTACCAGACCACAGCAGTCCTTTTCCTCACAGTGGGAAATTCTGAACTACGGTACGGAGGGGGGGGGGGGGGGGGGGGGGGGGGGGGGGGGGGGGGGGCGCGAGCTCAACGTACCGTCACTTTCAACGATTACTGACAAGGGAACCTTTCCATCGTACTCCCCCCCCCCCCCCCCCCCTGAGATTTAGTTATAAGTTGGCACAGTGGATAGGCCTTGAAAAACTGAACATAGATCAATCGAGAAAACAGGAAGAAGTTGTGTGGAACTATGAACAAAAATAAAATATGCAAACTGAGTAGTCCATGTGCAAGATAGGCTACATCAAGGACAGTGTGAGGTCAAGAGCGCCGTGGTCCCGTGGTTAGTGTGAGCAGCTGCGGAACGAGAGGTCTTTGATTTAAGTCTTCCCTCTAGTGAAAATTTTATTTTCGCAAAGTTATGATCTGTCCGTTCGTTCATTGACGTCTCTGTTCACTGTAATAAGTGAAGTGTTTTGCGACCGCACCGCAAAACCGTGCGATTAGTAGACGAAAGGACGTTCCTCTCCAATGGGAACCGAAAACTGATCGCAAGGTCATAGGTCAACCGATTCCTCCACAGGAAAACACGTCTGATATATTCTATACGACACTGGTGACATGTGCGTCACGTGACATGATTATGTTGTTGACCCACCTAACTTTTTCACTAGCGAATGGGTAAAAAGATTCTTCTACCTTGCCCGATTTAAGTTTTCTTGTGGATGTGATAATCACTCCCAAAAAAGTTAATGAAAGCAACAGTTTGTCACATTAACTGAAAATAAATTAAACTTTTCACTCGAGGGAAGACTTGAACCTAGGATCTCGTTCCATAGCATGGACTACTCAGTTTGCATATTTTACTTATTTTTTTCATAGTTCCACACAACTTCCTGTTTTCTCGATTGATCTGTGTTCAGTTTTTCAAGGCCTATCCACTGTGCCAATTCGTAACTAAATCTGAGGGGGGTGCGATGGGGAGGTTCCCTTGTGAGCACACTACTTACAGACATCCTCTTCGTTAATAAGATTTTCAGTTTGTGACTTTCAAGTCACCTTCAGGGCGCTTGTTTACCTAAACAAGAACACCCTGAAGGTCAGTCTGAATAGTGACCGAAACGACGGCAGTTTTAAATATTGGCAATGCCGTCACAAACCCAGTAGACGGTTATCGACTTGACAATGGCGGCGGAAGCCCACGTATATATCCGTCTTGTATAGAAACGGGAGACGCTGGAGCCCACGAAGACATTCGGAAATCACGTCATATCAATGGAACTGGATTAAGATTCTCATTTTGAAGCGTCATAAAATTTCAGCGATTAGTTAAATTTTAGAGAAAAACTGCTGATTTAACATTTGAGCAATCCGGCTATCTGAAGACAAGCAAAGTCTTCAGAATTTGCGATGCCAAGGAACAGTACTACGTTTTAAAATTTTTAGTGGTTGGTAGCCGTTCTAAAAACTAATTTTACCACACCACTACGGATTTAGCAAAATCGACCATGGATTCACGGAATGATTAAAAATCTGTTCTATTTTAGATTGAGGAACGCAGATTCAATTCAATCGCTACGAGATTGAAATCTCAATATTCTTGTTCTCTTAATTTCGTGGAAGATGATACTTCCTTCCACGGCGAATAGATGATTGTTTCGATCCTGTTGAAAGCTTGGGTAAAGCTTCTACCTACGATTAGACTAGAATTTCATACTTCAGCGAAATCGCAAACTTACCAGTCTCTTCACTAACAGCCGAAAGGAAAAACAGAATAACGTTTAAAGGCACTTTTAAGCATTCGATCACGAAGGTTACGATGTACGAGATGAGAAGTAGGAAGAACACGATGACGCGACCAATCGTGAAGGACAGGACGAAGTCTGGCAGAGCTCTGTATACCTGAAACAGCAACGACTTTAATTAGTAGAATTAAAAACCAATATTTGTTTACACATGTTTCGTGGATTGTATTTCAACAAGTCACTACGAGTTAGGTTCAGTGGTTTACAAATAAAAAGCTTTTTATCTACATTAAAAGTCAAATTTAATTCACTCACGTACATACTATCCCTCCAGAAATTCATTGAACATAAAGTTGAGATTCGTATTTTTAAGTTCTACTAGCCTATTTAATTCTCAAGGGATGTTTATGGCTGCTTTGGCACTTTTCATTGGTTTTAGCCAGTTTAGTATTTTAATCCGTTAAAATACTTTACACCATTCAACGTGCGCAACTGCAAAGGGGTTAAAATACTTGAAAACTTTTTTCCAGTATTTTAAGCCGTTTGTTTGCAGTTGTGCACGTTGAATGGTGTAAAGTATTTTAACGGCTTAAAATACTAAACTGGCTAAAACCAATAAAAAGTGCCATAGCGCCTATGGCAAATGTTACCATAATCCAAAGAAACGTTCAATATCATGCCGACTTTTCATGTCATGTTCATAAAACGATCGATAATTGATTTATCGATGCTTGAATCTTCGACCTGATATTTTTCTGTAAGTGTGAGCTGCTTTATTTCAATAATATGAATATTTCATTGAAGTAATATTATCAGTCCGAGTTACCTTTCAAATTGACCCCATTCTAACCAATATTTTTGGTCTTCACGCTTTTGTATTTGAGTGTGGACGATCGCTAGGCATTCTCGTATGATCGTAATTCCAGAATCTTTAAACGAGAAACTGCTTATTAGTAGCTTTGGAAGTCCGCCGTTTTTATATGCGGCAGTTTCTTTACTCATTTCAACGCAGTCTTATTGTATCCGCATAGATCAGATGCTATTCGGTAACTAGCCTGGACCGAACTCAAATAGCAGAAGATATTGAAATGGGAAATTATCAGAATATGCCCTATAAAGAAACGAGTTCCCTTCAGCGACATAAACAGGCTGAGATATCATTAGTTAATCAATTTAAATAAAAACTTGATCAGGTTACCCTTCATTCAGAAGGCCGTTGCACGCTGTGACTTGTAAATAATACGTTTCAGCTATCAGTCGTCATTTTGAAATTGTATTGGCAGATCTAGATCTCAGCTAGAAACTAACCATTCTCAATGCACTATCATTTTTTATCAATGCATGTAATGCCTGTTGGACTTTATCCACAGTTCATTGATACTAGATCTGCCAATAAAATTTCGAAAGGACGACTGATAGCTGAAACCCGTTCTTTACAAGTTAAAAACTGGTTTAGTATTAAGTTCAAGCGATTTTAGTGGCTTGTGCATTTGACTCGTGTAAAGGGTAAGCTTAACTGCTTATGCCTCCTTTTTGTATGAAGAGTCAGTTACGTTGTGGGAGGAGCATGTTAGTTTTGCTCTGTTTATTTTCAGACTAGCTGGTTATGTGACCATGTTCGTTCTAGCGAATGGGTCTTAAGGTTGTTTTTGAACGGTAGGTTACTTTAAGTTCGAGAACGGATACTAGAACTTATTCTGACAGGTTAAGCAATGAATAAGTTGTTCCTGTATGTGGAATTTCCTCAGAAAACTGACATATGAAAAATAAGCATTTTTCTTATGCCTTCATCTAACAGATCAGCGATTAAATGTAGAATATTACGTTTGTGTAAAGTGATCCACTCATTGGAGATATAAAGGCAGTTTTTCTCGAGAAGAGTGATTTGAGCTGCACAAACAAATGCGTTATTTAGATCTGTCTCGCGAATCGATTAAACCAGTTAATTACATGCCAATTTTATCGGCAGCGTAGCTCAGTCGTTTTGTTGTACTTACGTCAGCTGCGGGCCACATAATAGCCGGAAACCATTCGATTAGAGAGGCCAGGAGGTGGTGGAGAATGCGATCCGTGACGACAATGGGGATGTAGCAGAGTATGATGAGCGGCCACGAGAAGAGGAGCACCAGCTGGAAGAAGACTTCCACCAGCTGCAGGCCGAGCCGCAGCGAGGTGTGCACGTGCTTCAGGCTGTGGTAGGACCTGCGCACGCGCCGACGCACGTCTGCGAAAACCGGCACCGTACGCAGCAGCGAGTACGTCTCCATGGTGGCCACTCGTTACGGAAGTACCTGCAACAGCCGAGTGCTATCTCAGTACGGTAAGTTTATTTCTTTAAGCGGAATGCTCCATTTCAAGCATCACAGCACAGTAGCCGGATTCCATAATTCTAGCTTTCCGAAAAGCTAGCGACACATCACGCCACGCCATCGCAGTCTTCAGTACGTGCATACGGAATAGGCTCTCAGATGTGTGACTGGTTCAAAGACTTACGGGGAGTGAACGCCCTATCCCGACATTGTTGAATTTAGTGCCTTGGCTTCCCTGTATTTCAGGAATCACTAGCCATTGACATGAAACTTACACGACATTAAAATTTATGTTTTTAGTCTACTGAACTACAATTGCATTTCAGCCACTGCTTTCGGAAATACACTAATTCCATGGTTAAAATTTTGTATACTTTTACGTTATCCGAAATAATTTCAATTGTACATAGCATTAAGCTCTTTTAGTTCAGTAGACTCAGGATATGTACGTTATTAATCCCTGAAAATTTAAATACTGTAAGTGGTTTTGAGTATCAGGGAAAATGCAACAGAAAATTTAAATTTTCAGGGATGGCTTCCAAAATTTCAAAAGACTAAATAAATCCTTATTTTTTATTTTAGTCCACTCAAGCTCCCTGCACCGTACTGTATATCATCCTCTTGACATTTTTCCGTTTTTTCTGTACTCTTAGTGGCAAACTATGCAGCATATTCTGCTGTATCAAAGCAAACCTTGTCTATCCGTTCAAGTTCTGATGCAGTTTGAGCCAGGAGTAATTCCTATACGCTTAGCACGTTCATCCTATCAATATTGCCGCCATTGAAAGCAGTAACAGCATCACTGACCGTCTTCATTCCGACAAAAACATTTTTTGTAGTCGAGTCCATGTAAGATTGAACGACTCCTACAATTTCAGTACTTCAGAATTTGCCAGGTCTCTAAGTAGATGCTATCATAGCCATGGCTACTGCTGGGGTGGAATGTTTATGGCTGAATGAACTAAGTACTGGGCATTGCAGTAATTCCCCATGAATCAGGTCATTGAGGGCAAAGGTGGTCTACTAGTTTTCCATCAGTTGACAATCTGAAACAAGGTAGCCCATACTGCCTGCTTCATTATCAACAAATCCTCAGCGTTATTTCTAATTGCCATCTCACAATAGTACTGTAGTTCATTTTGTTTGTCAGCCTGCCTCCAAGGTTTAGCATCAGAAAGTGTCTCAAACTTAGTTTCAATTTCCTTAACCTGCTGCCCATCCTCTTATGAATACCTTTCTAAAGGCAATCCACAGCCTTCTAAATAAATTACCGATTTTATTAGATCTTGAAGTAATGCACGTAAAAATTTTAACATTTTCAACCAGAGTAGATTTTAAATAAAATACTTTCTATGTGACATTCGGGAGTTTTCTATATACATTTTTGGAATTTATATATATTTATATTCATAAGTCTGCAAATTTTATGGAGACAAATCCGAATGTGAAAGATCTTCCGTTATAACTCCCCTTAAGTAATATTTCATTAACAGTACAGAGTATCCCACCGCCTTGACATAAGGTGGGTTGAGTGCTTCTAAATCTAACAGCAAAGACTTCAAATCTTATGGGTATATAGTTAATGCTTTTTTTTAATGTAAAGAATATACATAATTTCTTTAAGGTTACAGCGAATTGAATGTTTGACAATTGTTAAAGTCGTTCTGTATGTTTCAGCCTAGTTGTTGAGAATATGATTTATATAATGCAGATGTCAAAGAAAAATTAATACAATTTTTAAGTAACAGAATCCAGTATGTTGCGTGTGTTCATCGGAAACAGGGATGACATCAGGAGTGCCCTAGGTAAGGGTGATAGGCTGACAGGGTAGGCAGGAGTCTGCGGTTGTCCACTGATTGTTTTGTGGGGTACAGAAAGGAGTCAAGGAGTTGATACAAGATGACCTAGGGAAAATTTATAGTTTGTGTCCTCAATGGCAGCTGGCTCTTAATGTAGAAAATTTAAGTTACTGCGGATGAATAGGAAAAAAACTTGTAATGTTCGGATGCAGCATCAGTAGTGACCTGCTTGACAGTCACAGCGTTTAAATATCTGAGCGTAGCGTTGCTAATCTATGTGAAATTGCACGACCATATGAGGTGTGTGGTGGGTAAGGCGATTGGTAGACTTCGGTTTATTGGGAGAATTCCAGGAAAGTGTAGTTCTTCTAAGAAGGGTGGTTGGGGGACGGGACCAAAGGGTGAGGTTACCGGCGCCCTTGTATTATGGAAGATTGGGAAGGGCGTTGCCCGTGCCCTTTCGAAGGAACCATCCCGACAAGTGCCTGAAGCGATTTGGTTAATCACGGAAAACCTGAATTTAGATGGCTGGGTGCGGGTTTGAACCCTCGTCCTTTCGAATCATCTGAAGGACTCTCCATATAAGACGCTGGAGCGACTAATTCTTGAGCACTGCTAGAGTGTTGGGATCCGCAGCAGTTCGGATTGAAAGAAGACGACATCGAAACTATTTCAGAGAACCGGCTGTTGAAGCTGACTGCAGAAAGATTTTTTTTTTTTTGTGGTTTTAGGGCGCACAACTTCAATGGTCATTAGCGCCCTGACTACTCTAAGAATGCACCGCGAGGCACAAGTTGACAACAACAACTAAAAGGGAAAACACGATAGAAGACAGACTGACAGGCATAGGATTAAAAAACAGCATCATCAAATGTCCTTAGCGAGGTTTGTCAAATTGATAAAACGAAGAACACGAGCAGCTGCTCGTGGGTCATCCGCTAAAATGGCATCGAAAGTATTTGGCAGGTGAAGATCGAGGCGCAGTGTGTTAAGATCTGGACAGGACATTAAAATGTGTCTAACCGTCAGCAAGTGCCCACATGGGCAGAACGGCGCCGGCGCAGCCGTCAGCAGATGGCGATGGCTGAACCGGCAGTGTCCAATTCTTAAGCGGGCTAAAACGACCTCCTCCCGCCGAGAAGGGCGTGAGGAGGACGTCCAAGCCACGGGAAGAGGTTTTAAGGCCCGAAGCTTGTTGTCGGTAAGTGCAGCCCAATCGGCATGCCACAGCGATACAATTCGCCGACAAATGACCCTGCTAAAATCGGACGAAGGGACACAACAAGAAGCTGTCGGAGGCTGGAGGACCGCAGCCTTGGCCGCGGCATCTGCAGCTTCGTTCCCATGGATACCGACATGGCCAGGAACCCACATAAAGCTAACCGGAGAACCGACGTCCACCAGCTGCTGAAGAGAGCGTTGGATCCGGTGTACGAAAGGGTGAACCGGGTACGGATCACTGAGGCTCTGGATGGCGCTCAGGGAATCTGAGCAGATGACATAAGCAGAATGTCGGTGGCAGCAGATGTAAAGAACAGCCTGGTAGAGGGCAAAGAGCTCAGCTGTGAAGACCGAACAATGGCCATGGAGCCGGTATTTGAAACTTTGTGCCCCGACAATATAGTAACACCCGACCCCGTCATTGGTCTTAGAGCCATCTGTATAAATGAAAGTCATGTTGATGAACTTCGAACGAAGTTCCAAAAAAACGGGAGTGGTAGACCGAACCGGGGGTAACCTCTTTTGGGAGCGAGCTGAGGTCAAGGTGAACGCGGACCTGAGCCTGGAGCCAAGGTGGCGTGTGGCTCTCGCCCACTCTAAAGGTTGCAGGGAGTGAAAAATTAAGGTGTTGAAGGAGGCGACGAAAGCGAACTCCAGGGGGTAGCAGGGCAGAGACATACAACCCGTATTGACGGTCAAGAGAGTCGTCAAAAAAGGAACGATAAGACGGATGGTCGGGCATTGACAGTAGCCGACAGGCATACCGACAAAGCAGTATATCGCGCCGGTAGGTGAGTGGCAATTCGCCAGCGTCAGCATGAAGACTGTACGGGACTGGTATAAAATGCTCCGATCGCAAGTCGTAAACCCCGATGTTGTATGGAGGTGAGGCGGCGTAAGATGGATGGCCGTGCAGAGTATACGAAGCTCCCATAATCCAGCTTGGAGCGGACGATCGACCGATATAGGCAGAACGATTCTATTGCCGCCTATAGACATTTCGCTTAGGGACCACGAACATAATTTACGAAAGCTTAGGGCATACAGTCTTTCTCCCTCCTGTTTCTGCGAGTGGAACAGGAAAGCAAACTAATCGTGGTACAGGCTACCGTCCACTACGCACCGTACGGTGGCTTGCGGAGTATCTATGTAGATACAGAGGTAAGGGTCCCAGACGCAACCGACCGACTGACCTGTACCGCTTACAGCCTACACACGTTCCGACCGATTTCTCTTAGCCACTACGGCGCCTCAGGGACGAAAGACTAACTTTCGTTGGGAAGCTGGCACGACAGTTTGTTCGGTGATGTGGTGGCGAGTCTGCTGAAGTGAGGGCTGGGAGGAGGAGGTCGATCGTCTTACCCAACCGACCACCCGACGAAAGTCGTTCGGTCGGTGTCCCTCTTTTAGGGACAACTATCGTATGGTGGCCGAGCGTGTCAGTACATGTTTATACCGCTACTAGCCGAATTCCATCGACTACCCACAAATACAGGTAAGATTAGAATTTGTTTTCGTTCCATAGACAGGAAAATGAGATGATTCTCGTGGGTGTGGGACAAAGAAAGACGAAACATTGCAATACAACACTTACGAGATTGTCAAAACCACTACTAGTATTCACAGAATCTATGCACTGTCAGAATGAAACACGCAATCAATTTGTCATACACAAAATACATAATGTTGACTTGTGTCAAAGTGCTGCCAAAACAAATCTAGCAGACACTTAAACTGATGGCGACAGATGACCCTAGCAGTCTGGTCCCTTCAATCCCACAAACCAACCAACTGGTGTAGCAGCACCTGTTAAGATTCATCTAGAGTAGGAGTCGCCTATCAGAAACTTTCAAACTGTAAACCGTGCTTTATTTCTGAAAATTTTTAATGGTTGTTGGCAATTTAACAAAAATTGTGTTCCTGAACATTGGGCCCGTTTTTGGCCCTAGCTATTTTAGGTATTTATGTAGATTGTTCTTATTCCTAGTAATGAGTTGTTGGTTGGAAATATGTTACTTGCAACAAGGTTTATTAAGAAATAAACATACCGAGAAGCAGTGGTTAGAACACAAAGTTCCTTGAACAGTTTTGTATGTGATCTTTAATTTACGCCACAAATGAGTTATTGCACGCTAAAAAGTTTTGCTCGGTTTGACGAGTTACCTTAAAATATGGTCCCGTATGGAGATAGAATGGAAGTAAGCGAAGTATGTAATTTTTTTATATTTATATTTCTTACGTCTGACATTCTCACTGCAAATACAGACTTGTTTAGGCGCTTCAGCAATTCTGTGGTATTCCCTTCTCAACTGAATTTATTGTCGAGTTGTAATCCCAGCCTCTATCAGCATATCTGTGTCACACATATGCTGGAAGCGCATTCTACAGGTTCTGAACTCCATACAGTGGGTCTTTTCAAAGTTTAATGACAGTGAAAATTTGATTAGCAGCTATTTCTAAATCTGTATGTCTACTTATTGCAATGTTTAATCACCTGCAAACAAAACAATCTGGCAATGCAACATGAGAGTTCAATGTTTATAAGGAAAAGTATCATAACCAAGATGGAACATTAAGGAAAACCACACGCAATTCCCAATCAGATTAAGACAGTCTTTACAGCACAGGTTTTTCGCAATGACACCCTTTGTTTCCTGTTAGACCCCATTTCACACTTTTGCTGGTGACACCACAATATTGTCATTTACTTAAGTGAATGCTGTGATTCAACAGTCAAAGGTCTGAATTTGTTATATAATGAATTTGATACATTCTCTCGGTAGCTGTAAATAGCTTTCTGTATATCAGAACCCTTAAGAAACAAACTGGAGCAATATATAGTTTGCAGTCAGATGCTTAAGCAGACGACTTTAACACAACCTTTTCAAGTATTTTGAAAAGCCGGCAAAAGTGAAGCTTATCGATAGTATTTCCCTTCTGGTAAAGAAGCTTTACTTATTTTAGCCAGGTTGGATATGGTCCACTGATAAGAGGTTATTAATTAACCAACTTTAGATGTGACTCGATTCGCATGAGCATTGTTGACGTATTATACTCACTACGATACTTTGTGTTTTAAGGATTTTAGTATTGCTACTTATTTGGAAGACATTTCCACTTTACTGAAGTTATTTTTAGAGACTTCAGGTACTCCATTGCACTGTTCAATGAACTTGCTAACCCCCAAGCTATCAGTAACAAAGCTTGCAATACCACAGGACCTTGTTACCAAGGTCTTATTTTTTAGAGCTACATGTTCCTCCTTTTCTGGTCCCCCGCCTGCGTCGGCACTATATCCATGCTCACGTCTCCCTATTTTTTTTAAATGTGCGAAATGCCAATTAACAGTGTTGGCACTGAAGCTGTTTTATTTTAAATAATATCGAAACATTCGTGGTCAGTTTTTTCGTAACTCTAAAAACTCCAAGGGAGACGAACAGTTAGAAGCCCCAGTAGTAGAAAAAATGGAAACTACAAGGTTAAACGTAGCATTCATTACATGTTCTACACAGACGACAGTTTTATTATTTTTGTAGTTCGTATTAGCAATACGTTACGTTTTTGGAGTAAATCATGTCTAGATATGTTATCGGGGTGATATACGGCGAGTAAGTCACTAAGTTGAACGTAAGATGTGTTGTATCAGGCCACTTTAGGTGCCTAGAGGTGAGGAAGATACTACTAACAGACATGTCAAAACTTAAGTCTTGAAAATTGGAAATCCCTCTATATACATGCACATACAATAGTTTTACAATAATTTCTGTATTTAGACCATTAGTATGGTTGATCAATCAAAACCATAGAAAACACCAAATGGTTTTGATTGGTCAGCCATACGAATAGGGATGGATTTACGTAAATTTTTAACAGTAGTACGCAAACGGCAGAAAAATGAATTGTTAATCAACCTGAAAGCCTAAGAATTCAATTTGGCAGAAATCTGCGTTAGTGTTTAGGAAGAAAATACTAACGTTAGTAAGATTGCGGGGCTCCTCCAACTTCTCGTTCTTGTAGCATTCTTTTGCTTACCTAGCAAGTGCTGTAGTAACCAAAATATACCGATGTATTTACATTCAGGACGCCCCTACGACAAATTATCACAATTACGAAGGTTCATTTCCTAAGCTAAATTAGTCTATTGCATCACAAACAACGGTACCTTATAGAAAAAAAAAATGAACAGTGTCCGCTGAATACTTTTCTCTGTGCAAGAGCACGTCTTTGCATCTACACGACTACAGTAATTCACATTTAAGAGCCTGACAGAGGCTTCAATGAATCACTCACTATTTCTCTACCGTTACTCTAATAGCACGTACGAGAAACAAAAATTAGATCTTGTGCGAGCTCCGATTGCTCTTATTTTATTGTAACGACAATTTCTCCACGAGAGATCTACTGGTTACTTCTACATCGTGTTGTCCTAAGATAAAATGCGCGTTCTAAGAATAATTAGCAATGTCATGAAAGTTGTCTATAGAATTGCACTGTACAAGATTCTTTCATTAAGACCTGCATTCGAAGCATAGCTTTTCGTATTTTTATTTAACTGAATAAAATTTAAATTACACTTCGCGCATGTCACGACATATGAACAGACAATGACAGGGCAGTCGCGCTTTGATGGTTTAACGCAGTACGCATAGATTCAGTCACACACGTAACAGAGGCTTTATACGAACCTCTAAAGTGAGAAATTAATTACGTCCTCGCTAGTACTGTTCCCCCCCCTCTTTATTTTTTTTAAATTCTTTGAGACCGAGTCACGTGTTTCGATGTCTCAAATTTTGAAAGTCTATTTCCTGCGTTTTGATATGAAAGTTAAATTCGTTATAAATGGTTTTTAACTTAAAAATTTTAGTTTGAAAATGACAGTTCTTTTTATCAGAACGGGGGAGGGGGGGGGGGGGGAAGAACAAAAGAATTTTAAATACAAATTATCTGACAATAACTACTAAACCTAAGACGCATATACTGCGTAAAATGTGGGATGAATGTGCCTAGCTTACCGACACGTTGCCTGTGAGCCTGTAACAACGTTTTTCTTATTTTATAACTGAGAGTGGAATAATCATCAAGCACCTCTGAATCAACTTATTATGGTGGCAGTTATTTAACTTTCATATGCATATAAATTCACAGGATTTTGGAATACATAACCACAGCCTAACCAACATAAATACCAAACCTGTTACGCACATCGTGGGTTAACCCACGCTACCAACCAAACTATTGAGAAGGGCTCTAACACTCTAAACACACAACCTGAAAGCAGCAAACACTCCGTAAACACAAACTCGGTGAGCGACAAACGGGCAACATACCTCAATAAACAGGCTGGAGAAGCGGCTCGTGGCACTCGCTACGACTGTGGTCCGGCGCCTCTTATATTAGGTACATACACCACCATGGAGAGCGCAGTTCGGGAGTTTCTCACCAGGACTGTCTACATGTTGCCAACATTTACAGACTGATAATCGATAGGAAGAACGTATTGACATAAAATGTAGAGAAGTAAAATGTGATGTAAGCGTGTGCACTGTTGATTTAAAGCCTTCTGTGTAATCTATATTGATTCCTCCTTGCTCTCCAGCAAATGTTATCTGAAAAGAAGTGAAAAATAAAGGGCCCTACACATGCACCAACCGACACTCGAAGAAACTAGAAGTGTGTAGGCTCTTTGGCCAACAGACCGACCAACTTTTCTTGTCGGACGGTTGGTTGGGTGCGACCATCCGTCGGCTTACGACCCTATCGTGCCACTCGTCCAACAAAAGTTCGCCTTTTCGAACTGCGGGTAGGATTAAATGATGTTCTGATATACATGACAGAGTACGAGGCGGACGAATCTTTAATGAAAGAGTTTCTGGAGAAATTCAGACTAGAGAGGTTCCTGGGACACATCACGCCCAGGAGTGTAGCAATAGAGACGTAAGAAATGAAGCACTTGTATAACTTTTTAACGGATCCACAATGGTTTCATGTGGCACAGAGAGAAAGTAAAAGATTTATATTTTATGAAAAAGGATCCGTCGACCTTTTGTGTTTCAGTTTTCAGGTTTTATTTCAGATACTTATAGGAAGTGAAATCTAAAATCCGAAATACAGACAGTTAACGGACATTTATTCGTAAAATATACTTGGGTCCTTGTTAAAGGTGTTAAAAAATCTGGCCTTAATCCAAGCCTTCTGCTATGAAGAGCAAAGCGTAGGACATTTTTTTTTTCATTTATAACATTTGCTAAATACTTCATTTCTTATATGTATATAGTTGTACTTGTTAGACGATGTGCGCCGCCACCATTTGTAGTCTTTCTTCTTCCAAATTGAGATGAGTTTCCTACACTTACAGAGGCATCATTTATGCTACATGTATAAATAACTTAATAAATTTTACATGAGTACGTTTTGTTTTATTTATTTTGCTTTACCATAACGTATTTCCTCAGCAACTGTTGCAGGTTGCAGGAATCATTTTAGATAATAATTTTGGGTATACATTAGCATTGAGGCTGAGGTCCTCGTAACTTACGCTAGTGGCTGGAAACCATTATATAGCGAGTAGCCTTTCCCCGTAGTTTACACCCTCTCTCTCGACTGCATTCTTTTTCGTTAAGAATGGTTTGACGACGTTCAGCAGCTCCGAAGTGCATCTTTCATCCATTCTTAGATAATTACGGAAATCAACGGCTCCCAGCTCCTTAAGTAACTGAGCATGGATGAATTTCTTTCTTTGCAGTTGACATTTCTTTTCCCATAGCGTCCTCTCGGCTTTTTTTCGGCCTTGTTGCATTTAAAGTAGCCAAGCGAAGTTTTTGTTTCTGTGTAAAACCAAGCGAAATCTCGTAGAACAGAGGTGGGCAATTGTTTTGGCTCGCGGGTCACATTGTGGAAGCAAGATTATGTTAGCGGAGGGTTCCACAAGTGAAAATGATTGCATTCATTAGTAAACGTTGCATTTCAGCTAATTTATAAATTTTGCTTTAAAAAGCAGTAGATATAAATAAAATAAAATAGTGATAGTTTTAATAAATTTATTTGTTGTGCTAATTTCGTATTATCTACAGCTGCAAGTACATTTTATTTTAGAATCAATTTAATGAGACAAATGTATCCTATCACCCTTTTCCACATTTTTTTTTTTCCACATCAACACTGAGATTTTGACATTATTACTTAGCCCGCAAGCTAATGTCTGTCAATATCAGGGGACCTACATTTCCTCTCGTTGTTCTTCAAGCAAGAAAAACTTTGCTAACAAATATATGTAAGCCCAAATATAAAGAGAACCTTTTCCCAACAAACGTCTTCATACATAGAAATTTTTCAGGAATCAAAGATTTGTAAATGTCGGCGGCCGGGGTGGCCGAGCGGTTCTAGGCGCTACAGTCTGGAACCGCGAGACCGCTACGGTCGCAGGTTCGAATCCTGCCTCGGGCATGGATGTGTGTGATGTCCTTAGGTTAGTTAGGTTTAAGTAGTTCTAAGTTCTAGGGCACAGATGACCTCAGTAGTTAAGTCCCATAGTGCTCAGAGCCGTTTCAACAAAGCCATTTGTAAAAGTCAACTAGTGTCACAGCGTGAAACATGTCTTTCACATTGTGATTTGACTGCATGTCTGCAAGAAAATGTAAAATGTGTAAGTAGGCTGTTTAGGTTTTTATGTTGGTAACGCCATATAGCGCTCTGTATGAAAATAACTGGCTGTGCTGTGTGCAGTCTGCGGCTGGTTTGCATTGTTGTTTGCTATTGTAGTGTTGGGCAGCTGGATGTGAACAGCGCGTAGCGTTATATATTAGTTCATGATATCCAATATTACAAATTTACTGTCTCTGATGGACACACGTCCAGATCATCCGCTCTCAAAACTCCGCCATCTCTCTCCCCAGGTAAATACATTGTTTGTTCGTTATCAAAATCTTTCATTTGCTAACTATGCCTATCAGTAGTTAGTGAATTCAGTAGTTAGAATCTTTTACTTAGCTGGCAGTATTGGCGCTCGCTGTATTGCAGTAGTTCGAGTAATGAAGATTTTTGTGAGGTAAGTGATTTGTGAAAGGGATACGTTATTATTAGTCAGGGCCATTCTTTTGTAGGGATTATTGAAAGTCAGATTGTGTTGCGCTAAAAATATTGTGTGTCAGTTTAGTGATGGTCAGAATAAGTAATGAGAGAAACGTCTGAGTACGTTCAGTTTTGCTCAGCTGTTTGAAAATCAAATAACGTAGAGGTTTATCAGCACAGTAATTTGTGGTGTCACCGCCAGACACCACACTTGCTAGGTGGTAGTCTTTAAATCGGCCGCGGTCCGTTAGTATACGTCGGACCTGCGTGTCGCCACTATCAGTGATTGCAGGCCGAGCGCCGCCACACGGCAGGTCTACAGAGACTTCCTAGCACGTGCCCCAGTTGTACAGCCGACTTTGCTAGCGATGGTTCACTGACAAATTACGCTCTCATTTGCCGACACGATTGTTAGCATAGCCTTCAGCTACGTCATTTGCTACAACCTAGCAAGGCGCCATTAGCAGTTACTATTGATGCTGTAAAACATGTACCGTCAAGAGCGATGTTCACCATTTATGGATTAAAGTTAAGTATTCCACAGCTACGTCCTTTTTTGCTAGTCTCATTTCCTTGACCTGTTCCAGACCTCACGCCAGCCTGCGTGAGCTAAAACGCGTGCCTTTCGGCTTCCTCTCATAGTGGGTTGGCTCTCTTGCCAATCCACAACATTTGGCGACGAGGCCAATTCGCGTTCTTAACTATACTGCCCTGATTTACTTGTGTAATGGCTTCGCCACAATCTCCAGATGTACTGTCCGAATTTTATCGCTTACAGAATCAGCAGACGCAGGCCTTACTGGATGCCCTTGGACAGCTCATCCAGGGTCAACGTGCAATGCAAAACGATGCGGCAGCCGCCGCTCTACTGTTCACGCAGCCACAACACGCAGTTGCACCAACTTTTTGTCCTTTTGATGCTGTACTGGAAAGCTGGACGAAGTATTCCCGCCAATTTGGATTCCATCTCGCCGCCTACAGAATTCAAGGTAACAGCCTTTTCTGTTGTCCTCCATAGGAGTGACCACGTACCGTGTGATAGCCAAATTATTTCCCCGACGCGACGTAGCAACTCTGTCCTACGACGAAATTTTGTCTGCATTAGATGCCTATTTCAAAGAATCAGTCAATGTAGTTGCGAAAAGGTATACCTTCTTTCGTACGAAACGTACGGCAGGTCAGACTAATAGGGAGTGGGTTGCAACCTTGCAAGGCCTTACTAGGGATTGTTCTTTTGAGTGTCAGTGTAGACTCCCTTATTCAGATACTATGGTGTGTGATGCAATTGCACAGAACGTTTCTGAGGTTCATACAAGAGGACAGATTTTGAAACTAGTCAATCCCTCCCTTAAACAAGTGATGGATATATTGGATCGGCAGGACACACTTGACTTTGCTCAGGAATCATTTGAAACTTCGCCGCCTGTGTGTCACGTTAACTGGCCCGCCAGGCGAGCTGCACGGAACAGTAAACAGTCGTCGCACCCAGCCGCACCAAAGCTGCCTGGCTCTCAGCCACGTGTACCGCGCCAGCAACCAAATGCAGTGAAATCATGCCCTTGGTGTGCTACTAGAATTCGCGTGAGAATTGCCCGTCACGCCAGGCTTTTTGCTTTTTCTGTAACAAAAAAGGCCATGTTCAGAGTGTTTGCCAGAAAAAGCTCAGATCGGACACTCACAACCATTCCAGGCCCTTTGCTTCGCGCCGGAATCGGAATCAAACCAAGGATACTCAGGCTCGCGACACTTCGCCTATGGAAATTCATGTAGTTCATGCCACTCCGCCCAGTGCTACTCTCTCTAACAGTGACTGTGTTCGTCCCACAAATAGTGTGCGTCAACATCGCCGGAAATCCCGTCAAGTCGCAAGTGATTTTGTACCAGTGTCAGTTCACGTTGCACGAGACAGTCGCTCTTGTCAGCAGGACAATAAACTTTTTCTTGATTTTCGACATTAACGGCAAAGTGATACCGTTCCAGCTCGATACCGGAGCTGCAGTTTCACTACTCAATCACGACACGTACAAACAGCTGGGCACACCTCCGTAGCGTGCCGCAAATGTTAAGCTAACTAGTTATTCCGGACAAGCGATCCCTGTGTTAGGACAGTGCAGCCTTCTTGCAACATACAAGGGAATCACAAAACTTGTCATTGTATGTCCTTCGTTCTTCTGCTGCAGTGAACTTGTTTGGCTTCGATTTATTTCAGTTGTTTAACTTGTCTACAGTAAATCAGGTCCTATCAGTAAACCAGACTGTGCCTTCGGACAGTGTTTCTTGTCTATGTGAAGAATTTGCAGACTTTTTGCACCGGGCCTTGGTTGCGCTAAGAACTATAAAGCACGTTTGGAACTGAAAGTAAACGCGCTACCGAAATTTTTCAGAGCGCGCAATGTTCCCCACGCATTGCGTGATGAGGTCGCAAAAACATTACACGGTTTGGAATCACAAGGTGTAACTGATCGTGTGTAGGCTTCTCTCTGGGCATCACCCTTAGTAATTTTGTCAAAACCTTCCGGAAAATTGAGACTTTGTGTGGACTTCAAGGCAACAGTGAATCCACAACTAGTGACTGCAACTTTTCCTTTACCCCGCCCGGAAGATCTTTTTGACAAACTGTGCCCGGGTAAATATTTTTCGAAGTTGGACCTAGCAGATGCGTACTTGCAAATACCGGTGGACGAAGAATCCCAGCGCATCTTGGTGGTTAACACGCATCTTGGTTTGTACCGATTCAAACGACTGCCATTCGGGTGTGCATCAGCCCCTGCATTGTTTCAGCAATATCTACAAACTGTTTGTGCGTCGGTCCCTACTGCAGCAAACTATCTGGACGATATTGTGATCTCCGGAAAGATGGAAGAAGAACATTTAGCCAATCTCAGAACATTATTTCAGGTCTTGCGACAAAATGGTCTTCGCTTGCGGAAGGACAAATGTGTGTTTTTTGCTCGTGACTTACCCTATCCGGGACATGTACTCAATGCCCAAGGCATAAATCCCAGTCCAGAGTACCTCCGTGCCATACAAGACTTGCCTTCGCCGCAGAATTTGAAGCAGCTACAAAGTGTGCTGGGAAAAATAAATTACTATAACAAATATGTTCCCCATGCCTCTTCCATTTCAGCTCCGCTTCATCGCTTACGCCGTGAAGGTGTTCCGTTCGTCTGGACGACGGAATGCGAACGCGCCTTTCGCCAGTTGAAATCGGCGTTGCTTTCTAATACTTGCCTTACGCCATTCGATCCCCGGAAGCCCCTTTTGTTGATGGTGGATGCATCGGATTTCGGGATCGGTGCTGTGCTTGCGCACAAAGATGGTTCTCACGATCACCCTATTGCCTTTGCTTCCAAATTGCTCTCGCCTGCGCAAAGACATTATTCACAGATCGAGAAAGAAGCATTGGCTCTCGTATTTGGTGTTACAAAGTATGATTTCTTGTACGGTCGTCACTTTACCATCATCACAGACCACAAACCTTTGACATCGCTTTTTCATCCGACCAAGCCTGTACCTCCACGTACAGCGCAGAAATTCATTCGCTGGTCTATTTTCCTCTCTCAGTACCACTACGATATTTTGTATCAGTCCACTGCTAAGCACGGAAACGCCGATGCGTTGTCCCATTTGCCGTTGTCTCCGAACTTGCTTGCATGTTCATTGATTCGGAAACCGATGACGTGGTCGAATCGTGTCCGATTGATTTTCGTCGTGTAGCTACCGCCACAGCTGCCGACCCTGTCCTTGCTACCGTTCTGCGTTTCGTTGCTGCGCAATGGCCCTTGTCAGTCACGGATCTGGGATCCGTTAGCTCGCCGATTTTTTGCTCACCAGGAGAGACTTTTTGTACGACGTGGTGTTTTGCTCTTGCGTTCAGATAATGATCAGTCCGGGGTCGTGGTCCCACGTTCGTTACAGTCCTCTGTCTTACAGCTTCTCCACCAAGGACATTGGCGTGTAGTGAGAACGAAACAACTTGCTCGTCAGCACTGTAGTTGGTTCGGAATCGATGCCGCGATTACGAATATGTGCTCTTCTTGCATGATGTGTGCCGAACAACAATCAGCGGCACCGCGGAAACTCTTTGCATGGCCAAAAGCCACTTCCCCTTGGCAACGCTTACACATCGATTTTGCTGGTCAATTCTGGAATGCTCGATGGTTGGTCATGGTAGATTCATTCAGTAATTTTCCTTTTGTTGTCCGGATGTCTTCCACGATGTCATCTGCCACCATCCAAGCGTTATCCGCTATCTTTTGCATTGAAGGTCTTCCACAGACTATTGTTTCCGACAATGGCCCACAATTCATGTCCGCAGAATTTGTCATTCTGCAAGGCCAATGGTATTAAACATCTGACGTCCGCGCCGTTTTCGCCACAGTGAAACGGTGCCGCTGAACGTTTGGTCAGGACTTTCAAGTCACAGATGTTGAAGTTGAAAGTGTCTCATTCTCGGGAGGACGCGTTATTGCTCTTTTTGTCCTCGTATCGCTCTCAGCCCCGAGATGGTCGCTCGCCGGCTGCGCTGCTCCACGGTCGCCCTCATCGAACCTTGATGTCTTTGCTACATCCGCCGCATCAGGTTCCTGTGCAGCGGCAGACACCTGCTTTTGCCCCAGGCGATCTTGTCTACTACCGCAACTATCGAGGTTCACGGCGTTTCTCGAAGAGCGCATTCTTCGCTGCCTCGGCCGCGCTATGTATCTAGTTTTGGGGGCCTCTGGTGAGGTGCGTCGGCATCTCAATCAGCTGCGCCTCTGTCGTCGCACGGGATCTGCCGCTCCCCGTCTGCTTTCAGCGATGGTGCCGTCCGGTCAGCGCCCTGGGGACCCATCTACTGGCTCGCCTCAGCCCCAGGTGTTACCGACGCTGCCTTCCATTTTGTCCCATGGCGACGCGCCGCCACCGCCGCTGCCGCCTGTTCTCCCGCCGGCGACGCCCGCAGTGGACGCGTCGCTGCAACCACCGGGCGCCTCCCTGGGTCACGCGCCGCCGATCGCTTCCCGTGACCAGTTGTCCTCCGACATGGAACTCTTGCCCGCTCCGGACCATATGTCGTCTTCGCCCGTCGGGTGCCCCGGCCCGATGGAGGTCGACCCTTCGGCCCCTCCTGTCTCGCTACGGGCGCATACATCGCATGTTGGCGTGCACCCTGGAGCAGGTTTTCAGGCGTTTCCTAGCTCCCCTCGGTCCGAATGGCAGGGTGCGGGTGGCACAGTCTCGCCTGTTGTTAGGCTCCCCACCTCGTCGCATACGTCAACATGGGGTCCTCCCCACGGCGGGCGGAAGCCTTATGCCACAACCGTCCGCCGATTTGCGGGAGAGGAATGTGGTGTCACCGCCAGACACCACACTTGCTAGGTGGTAGCCTTTAAATCGGCCGCGGTCCGTTAGTATACGTCGGACCCGCGTGTCGCCACTATCAGTGATTGCAGACCGAGCGCCGCCACACGGCAGGTCTAGAGACTTCCTAGCACTCGCCCCAATTGTACAGCCGACTTTGCTAGCGATGGTTCACTGACAAATTGCGTTGTCATTTGCCGAGACGATAGTTAGCATAGCCTTCAGCTACTTCATTTGTTACGACCTAGCAAGGCGCCATTACCAGTTACTATTGATGCTGTAAAACATGTACCGTCAAGAGCGATGTTCACCATTTATGGATTAAAGTTAAGTATTCCACAGCTACGTCCTTTTTTGCTAGTCTCATTTCCTTGACCTGTTCCAGACCTCACGCCAGCCTGCGTGAGCTAAAACGCGTGCCTTTCGGCTTCCTCTCATAGTGGGTTGGCTCACTTGCCAATCCACAACATAATTCACTAATTTTTCTAAAGAGACGTTTCAAATGCATTTACGATCGCTCCTATTAGTCAATGCGCAGAGTGGCAAGTTTATTTTTGCGATTAGTGTCTACACTGCGCAGTACACAGGCATATTGATGTCGCCGTCAAAGTGGAAATCCTCGGCTGCGCATGGGAAGGAAATCTCTGTTGAAGGCTGATTTTCCTGACTGTCTTGGCTGACCATACAAAAACTCTTAGCGATAGGCATGTGGTCCGCGATCCACTATTTGTCAGCTCATCTCGTAGAACAGTACCTGCGTGAGCGTAAGGTAAGCAAATCACAACCACAGGACGGCGCCGTAATCGCTGAGTGCAGCTGGACGGGGCGTGTGCAGGCTGCTACGAAAATGGTTGATCGGTCGGTCGGTTTGTCGGTCGATAAATTGGTACGGCCCTTAAGGGAGTGCAGTATGCAGATCGTTGAAGTCGATCGGCTTCGATTGGGAGCAACACGCGTACATGGGACGTGTCGAGCAAATCCTCTACTTCACTCTTTTTATCTTTAAACAGATACACTTTCACGAACATGTAGGCATTCATATATTTTTACCTGAACTGTCGCAGATTTAAAAGTAATTCACCAACATAGGGCTGACCAAAGTGTTCGGAAGGATTCTCTTGGTTGTAAGGCAAGACAAATGCCGGAACTGTATATATGTTCTCTCTCAAATATTGGTTGTAAGGCAAGACAAATGCCGGAACTGCATATGTTCTCTCTCAAATATGCCCTACGGGGTCTGCGTCGGCCCCGCTATCCAGTCACTGCCTCTAGAATGGAGCACAAATCAGACTGCTGTACCTAGAGAATGACGTGTATAAAAAAGAAATGAAAATCATCTGAGCAGAATAATGTTCTAGTAAACCTTCTCAGTGAACAGTTTTACAATACTCCGTAAATCATTCCAGATTAATTTGAGATCTACTCTTTCTAAACGCCAAAGTGATAAGTGGCTACGGCCAGTGAATGAACTGACTGCATTTTCCGCAAAAAATGCAGGGTGTACGATAAAGTATCATAACTATTATGTTATCTGAGATATGGGCGTGAACAACGTATTGTTGGAAAGAGCAAACTCGAGTTTTACATGGTTCGCGCTAGGTAGCAGCACTGTGCGCCCACTTCAGTTGTGAAGATGGTGTCGGGACAACAGAAAGCGTTTTATGTTCTACGTTTTGCGCAGTGCGAGTCAGTAATAACTGTTCAGTGTGACTTTCGTACTAGATATGTTGTAGATCCTCTTAAAGCATAGAGCATTAGACGATGGCGTGAATAATTCCAAGAAACAGGTTGTTTGTTTAAAGGCATATCGCCGAGCCGTCCACGAGTGTCTGACATCCACGAGAGTTTGACACAGACACCTAACGCATCCCCCGTAGTTTCACAAGATGTCCGCAGAAATCTGTTCGCCGTGCACCTCGACAGCTCGACATACCCCCGATGTCCGTCTGGCATGTGTTGCGTCGGCATTTGCACATGAAACCATAAAAAATTCAGCTACTGCAAGCTCTTCGTGAAGGTGACAAACGACTACGTGTGGAATTCTGTAATTTTGTTCTTGGCCAGATGGAGGATTACAGTTTTCTTCCACGCTTAGTGTTCAGTGACGAGGCAACATTCTATTTAACTGGAAAGGTGATGCGTCATAATGTGAGAATAAGGGGTACGGAACAACCACACGAAGTTTAAAACATGAGAGGGACTCTCCAAAATTTAATGTGTTCGGTGCAGTTTCACGGGAAAAGGTATATGGTCCATTTTTCTTTGCCGAGAACATTGTTGCGGGGAGAACGTACTCGATATGCTTGAGAACTGTCTTTTCCCACAGTTGGAGACTGATTCTAACGACTTCATTCACCAACAGGATGGGGCACCGCCACACTGGCGTGTGGAAGTGTGGGAATTTTTAAATCAAGGGATTACTGAACGGTGGATCGGTCGGACTGGACCAAATGATTCAGCCTTACATTACTGGTCTCCAAGGAAATCGGACCTGATTGTACGTGATATTTCTTGTGAGGTTTCATAAAAGACTGTTTATGTGCCTCCATTACCAACAACAATGAATGAACTGAGACATCGCATAACAGCAACTGTTGATGCTGTAACTCAAGACATGCTCTTTGCGGTATGGAAACAATTTGAATACCACATTGACATATGCCGTGCACCTCAAGGGGGCACTTTGAAAACCTATGAAAAGGTATGAAAAAAAACTCGAGTTTCCCGTTCATCAAAAACCAAATTTCATTTTATAAGTTTATTAGTTGCAGAAACATAGACGTGTCAAATCGGATGATTCTTTTTGATACATTCTGTATTAATGTTGATATGAGAAGGTCATGAAATTTGTCATTTTGGTGAAACATACATATTTCCAAATTATCAGTATAGTGAAAAGTATGGCTCTGAGCACTATGGGACTTAACTTCTGAGGTCATCAGTCCCCTAGAGCTTAGAACTAATTAAACCTAACTAACCTAAGGACATCACACACATCCATGCCCGAGGCAGGATTCGAACCTGCGATCGTAGCGGTCGCTCGGTTCCAGACTGTAGCGCCTAGAACCGCTCGGCCACTCCGGCCGGCAGTGAAAGGTATGATTACATTATAAGTTAATAATCTTATGTAACTACAGTTGTGGAATGAAACTGCGGCATAACGTTAATGTAAGTTATATAACAGCAATGGTATCACTTCAGAAAATTATTTAACATGAGCTTACGCTTTAGACCAGTCCCATACTATCTACACTCCTGGAAATGGAAAAAAGAACACATTGACACCGGTGTGTCAGACCCACCATACTTGCTCCGGACACTGCGAGAGGGCTGTACAAGCAATGATCACACGCACGGCACAGCGGACACACCAGGAACCGCGGTGTTGGCCGTCGAATGGCGCTAGCTGCGCAGCATTTGTGCACCGCCGCCGTCAGTGTCAGCCAGTTTGCCGTGGCATACGGAGCTCCATCGCAGCCTTTAACACTGGTAGCATGCCGCGACAGCGTGGACGTGAACCGTATGTGCAGTTGACGGACTTTGAGCGAGGGCGTATAGTGGGCATGCGGGAGGCCGGGTGGACGTACCGCCGAATTGCTCAACACGTGGGGCGTGAGGTCTCCACAGTACATCGATGTTGTCGCCAGTGGTCGGCGGAAGGTGCACGTGCCCGTCGACCTGGGACCGGACCGCAGCGACGCACGGGTGCACGCCAAGACCGTAGGATCCTACGCAGTGCCGTAGGGGACCGCACCGCCACTTCCCAGCAAATTAGGGACACTGTTGCTCCTGGGGTATCGGCGAGGACCATTCGCAACCGTCTCCATGAAGCTGGGCTACGGTCCCGCACACCGTTAGGCCGTCTTCCGCTCACGCCCCAACATCGTGCAGCCCGCCTCCAGTGGTGTCGCGACAGGCGTGAATGGAGGGACGAATGAAGACGTGTCGACTTCAGCGATGAGAGTCGCTTCTGCCTTGGTGCCAATGATGGTCGTATGCGTGTTTGGCGCCGTGCAGGTGAGCGCCACAATCAGGACTGCATACGACCGAGGCACACAGGGCCAACACCCGGCATCATGGTGTGGGGAGCGATCTCCTACACTGGCCGTACACCACTGGTGATCGTCGAGGGGACACTGAATAGTGCACGGTACATCCAAACCGTCATCGAACCCATCTTTCTACCATTCCTAGACCGGCAAGGGAACTTGCTGTTCCAACAGGACAGTGCATGTCCGCATGTATCCCGTGCCACCCAACGTGCTCTAGAAGGTGTAAGTCAACTACCCTGGCCAGCAAGATCTCCGGATCTGTCCCCCATTGAGCATGTTTGGGACTGGATGAAGCGTCGTCTCACGCGGTCTGCACGTCCAGCACGAACGCTGGTCCAACTGAGGCGCCAGGTGGAAATGGCATGGCAAGCCGTTCCACAGGACTACATCCAGCATCTCTACGATCGTCTCCATGGGAGAATAGCAGCCTGCATTGCTGCGAAAGGTGGATATACACTGTACTAGTGCCGACATTGTGCATGCTCTGTTGCCTGTGTCTATGTGCCTGTGGTTCTGTCAGTGTGATCATGTGATGTATCTGACCCCAGGAATGTGTCAATAAAGTTTCCCCTTCCTGGGACAATGAATTCACGGTGTTCTTATTTCAATTTCCAGGAGTGTATTATAGACAGGCTGCGTCAGGATCTGCAGTGGAAGAGCGCTTCAGAGAGACATGTAGAATATTGTTAATAATTTTCCTCATCTTGCCGTTGTAATTGGGGGTGACTTCCACTTGCCAGTAGAGTCATGCTATCAAAATGCCAGAGACAGATATTCCTGAGACATTATTCTGAATGTCTTGTCCGAATATTATTTCGCGCAAATAATTAGAGAACCAACACGTGGAGGTAACGTCTTACTCGTTAGACCTAGAAATAGGGAGACCTGAACTTATCGAATCAGTTAACGTAGAGGAAGGTATCGATGACCATAAGGCTGTGGTAGCAACTAGGACTATTGGTTTTGCAAGGAATATTAAGAAAGGTAGGAAAATATTTTTGCTCAGCAAGAGCGACAGGACACAAACTGAGCAGTCCGCATCAAATATTCAGAGCTGAGAACAAATATGTGGAGCGCAAATGGAAAAAATTCAAAAGGATCGTTCAATTTGCCTTGTTGTTGTTGTTGTTGTGGTCTTCAGTCCTGAGACTGGTTTGATCCAGCTCTCCATGTTACTCTATCCTGTGCAAGCTTCTTCATCTCCCAGTACCTACTGCAACCTACATCCTTCTGAATCTGCTTAGTGTATTCATCTCTTCGTCTCCCTCTACGATTTTTACCCTCCACGCTGCCCTCCAATACTAAATTGGTGATCCCTTGATGCCTCAGAACATGTCCTACCAACCGATCCCTTCTTCTGGTCAAGTTGTGCCACAAACTTCTCTTCTCCCCAATCCTATTCAATACTTCCTCATTAGTTACGTGATCTACCCATCTAATCTTCAGCATTCTTCTGTAGCACCACATTTCGAAAGCTTCTATTCTCTTCTTATCCAAACTATTTACCGTCCATGTTTCACTTCCATACATGGCTACACTCCATACAAATACTTTCAGAAATGACTTCCTGACACTTAAATCTGTACTCGATGTTAACAAATTGGCCTTAGACAAGTAAATTCCGACCAAGGTCTTCGGGAATGGGAAGACTCACCGTGATTTGATAACCGTTAAACAAAGAGAGCTTCATCACAGATTCAAGCGAAGTCAAAACCTAGTTGACAAACAAAAGCTGAACGAAGCGAAAATGAGCGTAAGAAGAGCAATGAGAGAAGCGTTCTTTGACTTTGAAAGTAAAATTTTGTCGACCGACCTGACTAAACACCCTAAGTGGTTTTTGGTCTTACCTAAAACCAGTAAATTGTTATAAATCTTTTATTCATTCGCTCTGTGGCCATTATGGCACCGAAACGGAAAATAACAGAGAGGAGGCTGAAATCTGAATTCGGTCTTCCGAAACTGTTTCACCACGGAAGATCATGACTTGGTTCCACCTTTCGATCATGATAGGAACGTCGGAATGGCAGCTGATGTAACCGATCGCGGAATAGAAGAGCAACTGCAGTCACTTAGTAGCGGAGAGGCACCAGGACCAGATGAGATTCCTATAAACTTCTACAAAGATTATGCGAAAGAAATTGGTCCCTTTCTAACAGCAGATTATCGTAGATCGCTGGAGCAACGAAGTGTATGTGGCGACTGGAGAAAAGGCGCAGGTCATTCCCGTTTGAAGAAATATCGTAAGAAAGATGCACGTAATTGCAGGACGTCAATCTGTTGCAGAGTTAGGGAACTATCTTTATGCTCAAAAACTCTGACATTTTTGGAGAACTGTAATCTCCTCTATAAAAATCAACGTGGTTTCCACAAATAGAGATATTCCGAAACTCAGCTCGCTTTATTCCTGCATGAGATCCATAGCGCTGTAGACATGTAAACAACGTCGCGCAGGTTGATGCCATGTTCCTCGACTTCAGGAAGGCATTTGACACGTCCTACACTGTCGTTTAGTGAAAAAAAAATTCGAGCTTACCGAGTATCGAACCAGATTTGCGACTGGATTCAAGACTTCCTTGCATATAGAACTCAACACGTCTCTTTTAACGGAACAAAATCAACAGATGCAAGAGTAATTTCCAGAGTACCCCAAGGAAGTGTGATAAGACCTTTATAATGTATATAAATGATCTAGTAGAAAGTGTCGGAAGCTCTTTAAGATTGTTCTCAGATGATGCGGTTGGCTGTAAGCAAGTAGCGATGCCAGAAGACAATATCGATTTGCATAATGCCCTTCAGAGGATTAATAAATGATGCATACTCTGGTAGTTGACTCTGAACGTGAACAAATGTAACATGTTGCGCATACGTAGGAAAGAAAATCCACTACTGTACAACTACACTAAGCATGAAAAATTGCTGGAAACAGTGTCTGCCGTAGAATACCTAGGAGTAATTATCCAGACCTACCTTAAGTGGAATGACCGCATAAATAAAATGACAAGAAAAGCAGGTGCCAAATTCGAAGGAAGGATCTTGAGGAAATCTAATTCATCCTCGATAGAAGTGGCTTATAAAGCGCTTCCGAGTGAGCACTTTCCAGGAAGAGTTGCACAACATATTACTGCCTAACTCATTCATAGGTTCCAGAATGAGATTTTCACTCTGCAGCGGAGTGTGCGCTGATATGAAACATCCTGGCAAATTAAAACTGTGTGCCCGACCGAGACTCGAACTCGAACTCTAGAGCACTTGCCCGCGAAAGGCAAAGGTCCCGAGTTCGAGTCTCTAGAGCACTTGCCCGCGAAAGGCAAAGGTCCCGAGTTCGAGTCTCGGTCGGGCACACAGTTTTAATCTGCCAGAAAGTTTCATTCATAGGTTATTCGCCTTGGCGTACGTGTCTGCCACGAATCTCGCGTTTGAGAGGAAGAACAGCATTTCATTATGAGTTAACAGTTCTATGCTAAGACGTATCTTCCTTAATATTGCATCTTACAAGAGCCCCGGCGCAGTGAAATAGAAGGCAGGACCCAGACAGTATGTGCCTAGGTACACATGACAGAACTTCTCGAAGATATCGGTAAATAGGTGTGCATCTGTGTTCATATGTAATGTAGCATGTTCTCATAAATTAGGGTTATGCGTGCTGATACTCTGCATACGTTATGGCAGTGACAGTCTACTGGAAAATTCAGTTATTACAGGCAGTGTGGCTTCATGGCCTCTTCAGCGAATCCAGGTATTCATATGTAAAGGCCCCTTCTTCGTCACAAGATGAAACTTTAATCACTGAGATACACAGCTCTGGTGACACGCATATCCTTCTGAAGCATCGTTGGTTGGTCTGGTTTGGTTGTTTTGGGAGAAGAGACCAAACAGCGAGGTCATCGGTCTCATCGGATTAGGGAAGGATGGGGAAGGAAGTCGGCCGTGCCCTTTCAAAGTAACCATCCCGGCATTTGCCTGGGGCGATTTAGGGAAATCACAGAAAACCTAAATCAGGATGGCTGGACGCGGAATTGAACCGTCGTCCTCCCGAATGCGAGTCCAGTGTTCTAACCACTGCGCCACCTCGCGCGGTCTGAAGCATCGTCTCAGCAAGATTACGAAACGAATCCAGGAAATGGAGCGTTATTCTTGATGTAATTCTCTTGAAAAACGAAATGTACGAGGGTTGACTGAAAAGTAATACCTCCACCGTAACTCTTCAACAGTTGTCAGCATTGGTATGCGGTAGGTACTGGCTTGTTCTGTAGCCTCTTCTCTGCCGCTCCTGTTGAACGGTTGTGTTGTTAGAGTGTAAAGTATGGAACCGCGCGCAGACGGTCGGTCAGTGCGATTTAAGCAACGTGCAGTCATTGAATTCTTGACAGCGGAAGGTGCACTCCAAAGCAGAGAATGAATGCAGTTTATTGTGATTTTGTTTATGTGAGTACTGTGCGTCGTTGGGCAATTGATTTTAAAGATGTTGAGGCGGGATCATTGACCTGTATGACAAAAAAAAAAGAGTTGGACGTCCTGTGACAGCAACCACGAGTTTCACAAGCAAAATGTTGACAGATTCATTCAGGACAATCGTCGTATCAATTGCAAGCACAATCGGCATTTCACAAGAATGTGTGGGTCACATTATTGCTTTGCTTGGCTATCGGAAGATCTGTGCACGATGGATGCCCCGGATGCTGACTCCTGAAATGAAAGCGCACAGACTTGAAATTTGACGAGAACTCCTCTCGCGTTACGAGAATGTCAGGAGACTAAACGTGGGTAAACCATTATGACCCTGAGACGAAACATCAGTCTATGGAATATGGACACAAAGACTCGCCCCATAAAAAGAAATTCATGACTCAGCCCTCAGCTGGAAAAATCATGGCCACAGTGTCCTGGGACGCACATGGTGTTATCCATGTTGATTTCCTAGATCGTGGAACAACAATAAATTCAGAGCGTTACATCACAGTTTAATAATCCACAGCTGCAAAATACTAACACGCATTCTTTACAGACGAATGAAAAAACTAGTAGAAGCCGACCTCGGGGAAGATCAGTTTGGATTCCGTAGAAATACTGGAACACGTGAGGCAATACTGACCTTACGACTTATCTTAGAAGAAAGATTAAGGAAAGGCAAACCTACGTTTCTAGCATTTGTAGACTTAGAGAAAGCTTTTGACAATGTTGACTGGAATACTCTCTTTCAAATTCTAAAGGTGGCAGGGGTAAAATACAGGGAGCGAAAGGCTATTTACAATTCGTACAGAAACCAGATGGCAGTTATAAGAGTCGAGGGACATGAAAGGGAAGCAGTGGTTGGGAAGGGAGTAAGACAGGGTTGTAGCCTCTCCCCGATGTTATTCAATTTGTATATTGAGCAAGCTGTAAAGGAAACAAAAGAAAAATTCGGAGTAGGTATTAAAATCCATGGAGAAGAAATAAAAACTTTGAGGTTCGCCGATGACATTGTAATTCTGTCAGAGACAGCAAAGGACTTGGAAGAGCAGTTGAACGGAATGGATGGTGTCTTGAAGGGAGGATATAAGATGAACACCAACAAAAGCAAAACGAGGATAATGCAATGTAGCCGAATTAAGTCGGGTGATGTTGAGGTTATTAGATTAGGAAATGAGACACTTAAAGTAGTAAAGGAGTTTTGCTATTTGGGGAGCAAAATAACCGATGATGGTCGAAGTAGAGAGGATATAAAATGTAGACTGGCAATGGCAAGGAAAGCGTTTCTGAAGAAGAGAAATGTGTTAACATCGAGTATAGATTTAAATGTCAGAAAGTCATTTCTGAAAGTATTTGTATGGAGTGTAGCCATGTATGGAAGCGAAACATGGATGGTAAATAGTTTGGACAAGAAGAGAATAGAAGCTTTCGAAATGTGGTGCTAAAGAAGAATGCTGAAGATTAGATGGGTAGATCACGTAACTAATGAGGAAGTATTGAATAGGATTGGGGAGAAGAGAAATTTGTGGCACAACTTGATCAGAAGAAGGGATCGGTTGGTAGGACATGTTCTGAGGCATCAAGGGATCAACAATTTAGTATTGGAGGGCAGCGTGGAGGGTAAAAATCGTAGGGGGAGACCAAGAGATGAATACACTAAGCAGATTCAGAAGGATGTAGGTTGCAGTAGGTACTGGGAGATGAAGAAGCTTCCACAGGATAGAGTAGCATGGAGAGCTGCATCAAACCAGTCTCAGGACTGAAGACCACAACAACAACATCACAACGCTGCGAACTATGAAACGACGGCTAACAAGGGTCCGAAAGTAAAAGGGGAATGTTTTCCTGCAGCATGACAATGCCAGACTACACACTTCACGTGCCACCAGAGCAGAACTTCAGAGACTGACTCTCACCACCGTACGGCATCCTCTATAACAGTCCAGATTTAGCACCGTCTCACTTCCATCTGTTCCCGATAATGAAAGACGATCTACGGGGACATCATTATGCTTCTGATGAAGACGTTGAGAGAACTATGAGACTGTGGTTGCGGAAACAGTGTCGATCTCTTCCGTGACTGCTTCAGAAAACTTGTTCATCTTTGGCAGAAATGTAACCAGTAGACTGGTAATTACGTGGAAAAGTGAATATTGGTAACTAAAGATCACATTCTAAGGATTATATCTGCGTTTGATTTATTAAAATATTCCCATCCAAACCCAATTAACGAAGGTGGAGTCATTACTTTTCATTCGACCCTCGTACTTCTCAACAGTATAGGGGGTGACTCTAACCTAATCATCCCTCAACCAAGTGTTGAGCGACAAAGTGGGCATAACGTCTGCTCAAATTGTGTTAAAATACAGGTATGTGCCGCGGCAGTGGGTACCAAGTTAAACGCGTTGTGAGCTGTACCACGGAACTTCCCTGTTAAGCGACAATAGTCATGGAGTTTCCACTTCTCTATCCAACAGCAGCCCAGAAATATGACACTCCGCCACTGGCTTATACAAGGCATTATTTTTTTCTAACTTTATCATGGGGATGTTGTCGCCATAAATCACATCAAATTCCCATGCAAGTTTTTCAAGTTCAGCGAGCAACCATTTCCCAGTAAGACCTGGATTCGTTGCTACTAGAGCCAAATGAGCATACAACTTGCTATGCTGTCACATGTGTTATGTACCGCTGTATGAAAATAGTACGGGAGGCAGAGGGATCATCTCCACACTGTGACAGAGGAGCTAGAGAGCTCTTGAAGTCAACATAAATGACGAAGGGACATCGCTTGTGGTGGTGGGTACTTTTAAAATATTAAGAACGTTTTATCCTCAGTAGGCATTTCCACATGTACCAGCTCCTGGCCCAAGCAATCAATCAGATGCCTTTCAGGGTACTTGCTCTTGATAAACAAGATAAGGCATCAATGGAAAAAAATATGTTGCACACTTTTTTTTGTACTCAGTTGGGCATAAAATAGATGTGACATATTTTCGATCCACAGGTAGCGTTGCTCCTCCCTCTCGCATATTAGCGACAGGTCTACATGTTTGGGGCACTGGCCATATAATCTGAGAGACTACTTCATGCTTGACTTCTTCGTTTCGCACAGTGTGCTCATGGTCGTCCGCGTCTTCTGGTGCATCAACATCCATGGTATATACATGAATTAAATAATTGAGGTTCTGCCCCTCGAATTTGGAACGTCCTGGAGTTTTAGGGAAAATGGAATGCCTTGGTATTTGTAATATGTACATGCACACTCCGCAAGACGCTGTGCAGTGTGTGGCGGAAGGTACCCTGTATCATTACTATAATTTCCTTTCTTGTTCCATTTGTAATTAGAGTGAGAGAAGCAGATCTATCTATAAGCCTCAATATGAGCCCAAAGTCCTCATCTTTTGGTCCTTGAGTGGCAGCAGTGGAATAGTTCTGCAGTCATCTCCAAATGTTCTGTCACTGGTAAGCATCATCAGCTGTTTGTTCGCAGTCTACTTGTCCCACAACTGATACTACAACTTCCTCCATCATTTATACCACCTCTTTCTCTGCTGCAGCTGTCACTACATACAGCACTTCCTCTAGTCTACCGCCCCATGTCCTCACTTCCCTTTCCACAGACTCGTTCCAAACCGCAGTTTCTTCCCTCACCTACCTTCTCACAACCTATTTCACACTGTCTAGTACTTCCTTTGCCCCTTCCCCACTTCCAACTTACTCTTCCCACAACTTCTTCCACACCATCTACCACTTCCCTTACCCCTTACCCACTTCCAATATTTCCCATACACGCTAATTCTCCTGCAACAACGCTGAGCTAAAATGGCGAACCAGAAATCACAGTATATTCAACAAGCAGCTGAACCTACTCAAGCCAAATGGAAAGATGAGCGCCATGTCATATCTTGCCTCCTACAATTCCTCAACACCAGCTCCAACAAATTATCTCCAAAAAATCACAGAAGCACCCTAATGCAGATCCCACCACCAGCACTGTAACAAAAAACACTGGAAACATATCCCTATCCTATCCTTCTTCCCTGATTGTACACACCTTCATCCTAATCCACTTACACCCCTAATTTCTAAATGCCAAATTCACAACAGAAATCAGGAAGTACTTTACTTACATTCCCATCGCCCAAATCATTCCAGACAAAGATTCAGTTCTTATCAATTCAAACCCATGACTCCCAACTTTCACGCTGATCTCTTGCTCAAAATCCCATGCTATTTAGATTCAGTCATCAAATCAAATCCACAAATCCCGACTCCAAATTCTGATGTCCTCCTCAAAATCCCAACACATTACCTTTGGTCCTCATGCTTCCCTCACTCCCTTTAACAATGGCTCTCCATCCAAACAACCCAGCCTCCTCACCATGTCCCCATCGTCACTGCCATGATAATGAAGGCTGACCCTCAGTTCATGACAGAGGAGATGATCCCTTACCTGAATTCCAATCCTGCCTTAGAAATCCGAACAGCTCGCCTTATCCACAGTGACTCAGGTACCATCTCCTTTAAGTGAGTCTTTACAGAATCTGTCCCCACCGTCAGTCAACTTCTTATGGAGGGGGTCCTGATTTATGTCCGCCATCATGAAGGCAATCCCTCTAAATCCCTCTCCCAGTTCTAAAACTGCCAAAAATGCCACCTTTGTAATGACCACCTCACTCCCAGTAGTATAAATCCACCCACATGTCCTCGCCTTCCTCAAATAATGTCCAAACATTGCCTACCCTCTCACCTGTTACACCTGCAATGATACTCACCTGACTTACTCGACCAAATGCAAAGCCAAAACCCACCCATCAAACCAGAATTAACTGATCTGGGCCATCCTATTGATCGTCCTATCATCCCAATCCTTCTCACTCACTCCCCACTGCTGAAATTACCAGATTTCTTACCATCGCCCTCCAAAATATCCCCCCCCCTTCCAATGACTGCATACCTTACAATAAATTTCTCCTGCCACCTGGTCTGTTCTCCGCCTCACTACTCAAGCCACTTACTCCCAAAATCAAGACCACTTCGTTTTCACCAATCACAACACCCTTGTTTAGACCTCTCCACCCCTTACCCACACAGCCAATTCCCAAGGCTCACACCATGTTTCTACAGCGATACAGACTCATATACCACAAAATACGCTCACTACCCACTAGCAAGCCCCTCTTAATGCACACCCTGTCGCAGCACAACGTCGGTACCTTCATCATTAGTTAAACGTCGCTCAAACACTGTCACACAATACCTCTCCATATATCCTTCACTATAAAGGTAATCCCCTTCCCCTGGCCAGAGGTGGAGTTGCAATCGGCAACCACAAGAACATCTCCGTTTGGCCAAAGCCCTTACTCAATAATCTCACCAAACACATTATTCTTAGCCTCGTCTTCAAAACCCTTAAAAAGATGTTATCTCTGCTGTTATCTACATCCAACATAATCATTCCTTCCTCTATGATTTCCTCCGCACATCAACCATAACTTTATCACTGATATTATTTCCGGTGACCTCAACATCCACAGTAGATCCCCTGCAGAACTCCAGTGGCGGCGTCAATCTACAGACTCCCTCTGAGGTCCCTGTCCGACAGCACACTCGTCGTGAAAGCAACACCGCCCCAGATGTCGTCCTAGCATCTCCCAACTTCCTCGGACACCTCACTGCAGAAGTTGTTAATCCAATTGGAAGTGACTATCTACCTTTTCTCCTCACCACCTCCTACACACTACTTCATCCCCATGCGCCCCATTCCAGTCTCCATCCAAAAGTTATTCACGACCAATTGTGTGCCAACTTGAATACCTACCGGGAATTGGGAAGCTGTCCAAGGAGGTCTATTTTTCTTCATGACAAGGCCCAGCTCATTCTGCATAGATCATACTCACACATTCTGCTTTTTTGGTGTTTAAAAAAGTTATCTTATCAAGTTTCATGGCCGCAGCTTGATTTTTTCGAGGTGGTAACGGAAACTTTATGACTTCCTCTTGTGCAGTTACATATGTTCACTCACTTGAAACATCCATTCAAATATCATCTAACTCACTGCATCACAGGCGTAACGCGTAGAAGGATTCGGAGGAATAAACCGGAACAGCACGCTAACTTGGCCCCAGTTGGTGTTCTCCGCTGTCGCGGCAACTTCTGTGGCCAGAATTGGGCCTCAGCCAGCTACTGACGCTTTAGTGACATTATTAACTGGCTTGTTGTGTGCCTCATTTCTCAGCAGAATGCTTCCAGGACGTTAGTAAGGAAATGCTGCTACAAATCGATGGGAAAACAGTACAGCTTCTCTACTTGATAGATGTAACAGCACTGCAGGGAACTAAACGTCTTGGTAGAAACACTGACGTAAAAATTTGCATCTTTTGAACTGAGTGTTATAAGCAGCGAGTCAAAACAATAGTAACTCTAAGTAGTGTGACACGTTGCTTTAACTTATCTAATTAGTTTTAAGAGGCAACACAACTTTGATAACGCATTTCGTAGCATGCTCCTCTGTTCTTGCAGTTTAACCACTTTTCTGTATCCAGCAAATTAGAGAGCGAACTACTTGCCCGCTCCCACAACCAGTGGCGCCACATACACGAAGCAGGCAGTGATCAACATGGGTCAGACGCCGTGACGTCACAGTTGTGAAGCTATGTGAAGCCGAGGGTAGCCATCTCAATCCGACCAAAACATTGCTGCTGTAGGCTTGTGTGCATAGGCTTGTCTCTCGCTTTTGGAAGGATTTTGCGATATTATGGTGACTTGTGTGGTGTTCGGATGTACGAATCGTTCTGATTGTGATGCGAAATCGAAGGGAATAACATTTCATGTGTAAGTTGTCTCGTTAAGTGTGATTTTACAACTTCATTGTGAATGAACGTGTGCTACATCGGTACTTGTACTATAGCGTGTTTTTCTCCTGTATGATTTTAGATTTCCTAAAAATGAAAGTCGGAAAGCTCTGTGGGAGAATGCCGTGAGGAGGAAGAATTGGTGTGCGTCTAAATGGAGCACTATATGTTCTCAGCATTTCCGAGAAGAGGACATAGACCGAACTTCCCTTTCAACAGTAAGGCTCCGAGAAAATGCTGTACCATCAGTTTTCCCTACACACCCAAAACATTTGCAAAAGGTATGTTAATTCAAAGAATTAAATTCTTAGTTTTCAAGTTCACGTTTCATTATAATACGTACGTATCGTCGATAATCGAAGTGTTGAGTAACTCACTTTGTCTTCATCATGTACCAAATTAAAAGCTAACACTACATTAACTGGCGTAAAGTATAGGCCTAAACAGGACACTGTGTAGATTTGCCATTCTATGTACCGTATTTCAGTAAATATTGGTGGTAATGAACAGTGTTTCCCAGTAGTGTAACGTAACTGAAATGTCCCAGTACGTATTACAAGCAAGATGCATTTATGGTGCTTTGGAGGGAGGGTGTAGCTAACTTAGTTTTCAGTTTCTATTATTTAGTTTGTGATACACGTTTATTACTGAATTAACAAAATTGTATCGTTTACATTGAAGGCTAGCTATTCGTAATATTACATTAAAAACTATTTTTAATCAGAAGAAAAGCGGAATTTCGCCTTTACGAGATTTTATTTTAAACAAAAACTTCGAAACAACTAATCTGATGACGTTACATGCGTATATGGTGCAATTAGCGACTGTAATACACGCAGCGCTATAGCACACTGGCAATGTTTTGGTCAGAGTGTCATGGCAGTGAGCCACGCCCCCATGGCTTCAAAACGTAGTACGGCTGGGATACGTAGCGCCATCTCCCCTTATTCTTACCTCCATGGGGAGCACATCTAGCAGAACGACCCATGCAGAATGGCAGAAGAGCGTCACCATCGCTTCACCTGCTGAGGAGGAGACGTGGTGTGGTGCCACTCCACTGATAGTTGGTTTTTTTTCGATTCGAAGTCATGAACCCATGTTTTATCGCCTGTGACAACGTTCGACAAAAAATTGTCGCGATCAGTCTCGTAATGCGCAAGCAGTTCCCGCAAATGGTCCTTCGTTGCACTTTATGATCTTCTGATAGGCGGCGAGGAAACCAGTGGGCACACACCTTTAAGAACAAACAGCAACTGGTGAACGAGTGTGTGATGTCACCGCCAGACACCACACTTGCTAGGTGATAGCTTTTAAATCAGCCGCAGTCCGTTAGTATTAGAGATGGGGATCCGCTCCTGAATTGGTTCATAGAGTTGAATCTTTCAAAGGAGTGAACAATCAGTGATTCAGAAAAAAAGAATGGTAGCTCCAAACGTTTCCCACGGCAGAGAGAGAGAGAGAGAGAGAGAGAGAGAGAGAGAGAGATGGAGCATATCAGCAGCGCCTCTGCTGGTCAGAGCACAGTGCACGCCACACAACACAGCTGGCGCCGGCCTCTGCCCTGCTTCTACCTTGGCTGCTTGCATTGTGCAGTGCCCCATTGGATTTTGTGTTTCACATATGCCGTGCCATCTCTGTGCGTCCTCTGCCGCGTGCAGTGTCTGGCGCAGCTTAACTTAGCATCGCATTCTGTCGGCGATCGTTTCAGTCACACGTCCTGCCCTCTGGGCAGTTGATGCGAACAACAGGACAGAGAGCCTCCTAGTGGAGAACATAAGAACTACTTGCAACAACCTGCTTGCAAGAGAACGGACGATTTGTCTCGGAGCGGGTGACTGGTGGCCGTTCACCGCTCCCCCCACCCTCGGAACTCGCCCGCTCAACGCTCACCACACCATTCTCGACTCTAGCCAGAGCGTTGAGCAAAGCAACTCAGGTGTCACTCTGGTCTCTGTGGTCTTAGCTCACGCAGTAATACAGCTCGCGGCTCGACCTGCTTGACTCAGCGCTTCTGCATCGGAGTTCGTCTCTATTGGATATTGTTCTTCGTAGTAATACCGCTATGTATATTACATTATTATGTTATGTATACATCATTTGTTTTTATTTTATTTTTATTTGTTTAAACTGATCAGGTTAGGTTCCTGACAACTCCTCTTACTATAGGATTTTTATTATGGACACTCGAATTTACGCTTTAATTACGAGCGAACCGATAAACGTATCGCAAAATGTGATACACCAATACTTTCCTTGTTTTATTCTGCGTAAGGCTATATGCAGCACTTTAGTCTTACAGTCAAATTTATATTTTTTTTCTTATTCTGGTACGGATTTTGCGATTTTAGGCGTCTTTGGAAGGAAACATTCACTTTAAAAATATATGGCTTGCTATGTATTTGTATGAGGTTAATTAAATTTTAATACATTATATCCAAATATATTGTTAATGTAAATCTCAAGTTACAACATTTTCCGATCACCCAAAAAACCACGATAGTGCAAAATAAATCAATAATCAAAAACTTTGTCATATCGTGGAAATTTCAATAAACAATACAAAATTCTTACTCATTATCTGTGTTACTTCAAAATAGGATCAAATAAGATCAAAATACAGGTATAGTACTGGAATAAACCAAGTTTAAAGGGCAATGTGCCTTCCATTTATTTTCTATTGTGAATGAGTGGTGAGTCATGAAAAAGAGCTAGCTCATTTCAGGGAGTGAACAGTTCTGATCCGATCTCTGAAAAGAACAGTTTTGCCCATCTCTAGTTAGTATACGTCAGACCCGCGTGTCGCCACTATCAGTGATTGCAGACCGAGCGCCGCCACACGGCAGGTCTAGAGAGACTTCCTAGCACTCGCCCAGTTGTACAGCCGACTTTGCTAGCGATGGTTCACTGACAAATTACGCTCTCATTTGCCGAGACGATAGTTAGCATAGCCTTCAGCTACGTCATTTGCTACGACCTAGCAAGGCGCCATTACCAGTTACTATTGATGCTGTAAAATATCTACCGTCAAGTACAGTTAAGTATTCCAGCAGCTACGTACGTTTTTTACTAGTCTCATTTCCGTGTCCTGTTCCAGACCTCACGCCAGCCTGCGCGAGCTTAAACGCGTGCCTTTCCGCTTCCACATAGTGGGTTGGCTGTCTTGCCAAGCCACAGCAGAGTGTGTCAGCACTAGCGACAGAGACGTCAGTACAGAATGTCCGCACGTTCCAACATTGCAGCAGCTACAATTGTGTGCGGCCGGCCGGCACATGAGAGATGGGACAAATTTTCGCGACCTTAAGCCGTCGGCACACGGACCGTGCTGTCGAACGTTAACGTTGAGCGTGCCAAGTTCAACGTGCTGCTGAACGCTCAGAAACTATGCGACTTGTGCATACGGTGCGTGGGCCCCAAAGCGGCATACGCGATCGCAACGCGCTCCAGCGGCAGTTGAGGGATGTTTCTAGTTCGAAAATCACACTGTTTACTCAACTGGCGAGCGTAAAATTCCCACGTTAGCCCTATTAAAACGCAAATTTCCTCCGTCGTCCACGAAAAGGAAAGTACCATGTCCAATCAATAAGGACACAGGCTTATAAAAGTTCCATTGAAAACAGTGCGGCACAAATTTGGAATACTTCTCCGCATAAGATAAACATTATTTCATCATTCCCACATTTTAGTAAAACTCAAGGTCAGTCGTACTTGATCACTGTTCCTACCCAGTAGCAGAATCTTTGCAACATGTGAATTACGAAGCGTAAAAGAAAAAGGAGCAAAATATCTTTATAAAAGTAGCTGTCCTGTAGATTAAGCCAATCGAACAGTCACCTCTCAAAAAAAGGTGAAGTTATATTTACATAACATTAAATATTGTACAATATACTAATATTAAACTAATAATAAAGTACCAGAACCCAATAAAAACGCGAATGTTAGGAAAAAAAATTCGCTAGTGGCAAAACGCGAACCACCGCCCCATCACACATGACAATAGCAGACGGTGACGCTAATCATTACACTACACGAACCACTTCGAAGTTATAACTAACAATAGTATTCTCCTGCTTGATGTAAATCTTAATCGTAGATATGTTGCTAATTGAAGTTTAATTGTAACAAATTGTACCAAGAACAACACTGCGATTTGGGTGGATCTTCAGTGTGCCGCTGCCTTCAAATAGCCTACTCTCATAATACGAAAGTTACAATAATTCTTTTGCCACGAAAATGATATTTCTCATTATTTTATTGGAACGAATCACACGGTTAACAACGAGTTTTCCAGTGATTCTCAATTTGCTGGTGCTCAGAAACGGCTTATATACATATAGGCTTGAAATGAATGCCAATATGGCGCCTCACAACTCTGTACTGAAAGGAGACAGCGTGCGTGTGACGTAGGTGGCGTTGTGCCATCTCATTGGTCAACGCTCAGAGGCACGCTCAGAATATCTGGCTTGCCAGATATTTGCTCTGCACGTTCGAAAGAGTCCCGAACGTGCTATTCCACGCAATGACGCCAGAAACTCGGCACGCTCAACGCTCAACGTTCGGATGCACGGTCCGTGTGCCGACGGCTTAACGATGATGACAGACGGCTCGCCAATTCCTCATGCGTCTGTTCACTGCAAGGTCTCCGTAGACATTCGGCAAGAGACTATGAATATCTGCGCTCTCTGGTTTTGCGCGAGAAGAAACTCAATGAGAGATTTCTTCTTCGATCGCACCTCCGCTACAGACGTCATTTGAAGGCTGCGTATAGCACCGCCGGCTATCGGAACTTCATGAAACTATAGCGGCCGAAGCGGGAATATTACACGATGTCCCACAACTAATTCTGCTTTTTCAACTGAAATCGGCTGAGAAAAAAAATTGTGTTTATTACTTACTGAAAGCCCCACGTATTTTGTCGATGGTAAATAGTTTCACAGCGTTATAGTATAGCGGCCCCAAGACAGTCAATATTTCTCGCATGCGCTGTAATATTGACCGTCTAGAAGCGACAGGTTTTGCAATAATATTGAGAACATCAAAAACTTTGGAAATATGTTAAGCTGTTGGAAATATTTTGCCGTGTATGGGCAATATTAACAATGTCCTTGACAGTATCCTGCGTGCTCAGTGATCACTTGCAAGCTACACAGACCAACGAGGTTAGGTTAGGTTAGATTTGTTGTTGCTGTGAGTTCAAAACAAGATAAAATAGTTATTATTAAACTGCATCGAAATGTATGAAATATTGTCATCGTTACAGGATGTTAGGCTAGATGAGTACAAAAAATGGAAGTGTTAAAGATATGAATTGTGTAATTTGTTGCTCAGAGAATGTGGGAAATGGGCACTAAGTAAAAAAATTTAAAAAGGTTAATTACTATAAAGCTGTGAATAAAAGTATAAACAGATATTTATCTCTGTGTACACATTCCTACCTTGCAAGTCGTCGAAAGAATTGCCACAGCAAAGTATCGTATCGTTATAGATAAGCGTTGACTTGGTGTATCTGTATCTTTCACTGCGTATTTTTTTATGAAGGATATAGGCATCCACAGAAGTTTATCCGTTGAGGAAGAGGCGAAGTGGGGGAGGGGGAGGAGGGAGGCAGCCCCTATGTATGGGGACGCCAGTGTGTGGGGAGAACCATTTCCAGCAATGTCTCAATTGTTGTACCATTAACACGCAAAAAGTTATGATAACCTTTTTTTTTCTTTCAACCTCAGTTCTCTCAACAACTTGAGAGATCTTTTGACACTTCTTGAACCAATTTTTCATCCACCTTTTTTGTCGCCTGCATCAAAGTAGAGCAGTTATCACAGCAGCAGCTCTTCCGAACCACAAGTTATTGCACAATATTATTGACAGTGTAATTGACAATATTATTGAGCGGTCTAGGTGAAAAGTCAATAATATTGTACAATATTATTGTGCAATATTATTGATGGTCAATGGGTCTTTTATGAGACTGTCGACAGAGGAGTTGATCATTTCGTCCTAAAACGATCATAGTTGAATCGAGATATTGAACCGTAACTGATAGAAGCTACGAACGTCCTATGGGTGAGTCAAATTCTGAGACCGTACAGGCGAATTCAAGGAATCATCGACTATCGGAGAATGGCGTTTTCAGTCGCTTGATGGGGAAGATGGATCAGGTTATCACAATCTGCTGTATTAAATCATTGGGGACAGTACTGTAGAAAGAAACCAATTCCCGAAAAGTTATAGATTTGTTAAATTTTAATTAAGGGCAGAAATAAAGAGGCGGTGGCAATCTATTATTTTTTATTATAGTATGATATACATACAGGGTGGTCCATTGATCGTGACCGGGCCAAATATCTCACGAAATAAGATTCAAACCAAAACACTACAAAGAACGAAACTTGTCTAGCTTGAAGGGGGAAACCAGATAGCGCTATGGTTGGCCCGCTAGATGGCGCTGCCATAGGTCAAACGGATATCAACTGAGTTGTTTTAAATAGGAACCCCCATTTTGTTTTACATATTCGTGTAGTACGTAAAGAAATATGAAGGTTTTAGTTGGACCACTTTTTACGCTTCATGATAGATAGCGCTTAGTCACAAACATATGGCTAACAATTTTAGACGAACAGTTGGTAACAGGTAGGTTTTTAAACTAAAATACAGAACGTAGGTACGTTTGAACATTTTATTTCGGTTGTTCCATTGTGATACATGTACCTTTGTGAAGCTAGAGGTAGGTTATGAAATAAAACTATCTTATCAAAGCAATTATGGTATAACGCAACAGAACAGTGTTACCCTCTGAGAGGAATTTTGCTAGGGTGACCGTGTTGTACCTAACGGAAATGGCTTATCGGAAATGAAAGTCAGAATTATGTAAATATTCGAACAGTAACAACCAATTTTTGCCTAGCTATACTGTTTAAAGAATAAGGAAAACGGTCGCCGGCCTAATTAGGCAAGAGAAAGATTAACGTTCTCGTTTAAGAAAGTAGGTATAAGTAACTTTAACGGACAAACACAACCTATACTTGGCCACACGCGAGTGCAATGAACTCTGACACATACATATGTTTACGGTAAGATTGAAGCTAACAGCTAGAGCAGCACAAACTATTGGCAAAAATATAACAAATACCGAAACACACTATTACTTTCAGGGCTTGTTCAAACTGAATGGTCTTTATAACATTACTATTAACATTCACTGCAGGATCATAAATTGGACACAGGTTAAGTCTCTCTCAGTTAAATACTTTACTATTTAAAATGAGAGTTAATTGGAATCCACTAACAGGTTGCTTCTCACTATCTTTTGATTAAAGAAATTACGGTTTTCATAAGTAGTGGTCTTCCTGTTACTTGTTACCTAGCATTAGCACAATAGACAAACTGTGGATCCTGTTATACTATTAATATGCACTTCCAATACATAAGAGAGACAACCACTTAGCAATCATGAACATATAATTTTCTGCTATTCCAGTTTTCCACTTTTACTACAGTGAAACACAATGCTGACAAAATTGCAAGAAACTGACTCACCTTTTAGAATTTATTACAGGTAGCACTATGATCGTTAACTAAACAAAACTTTATAAGCCTCAGTTTTAAGAGCTTTTAATCTTTAAAGGAAACTGCAAATTGTCTTTATTACCACAGTCTTCTACTTGCAAGTAAATGATTATATAGGAGGCATTGAAACTCCACAAAACTTTAAATTAGACTGTTTCTATCCCTGGGAGGCTTTCACAAGACTACAGTTACTACCTCCCACAATTTCATTAAATCCACGGTAAATATGAATATTCCCTTCTCATCAAAGATCAAACAACATTATGTAATTAACTGTCTAACTCTGAGGCTTTCATTTTTTCCACAAAATAGGACACTCGGTAATCATAGTTCAAATGGAGACGAACCTGAGAGGTGTTGGGATAGGAAAAAAAATCAGGGTAGGTACATAAATTCAGTTATAAGTTACCTTATATTTGTTCACACTAAATCACTCAATAAGCTGATCCTTCACTGTACATTATTATAGTACTCCTTTACAGTGACTGCGCAATGTGGTGGCAACTGCAAGTTGGTAGGAGGATTTGCAGAGAGAATTGCTGGACTCTGGCCTTTCTTGGTGGCGATGATGAATACCAATTCCAGAATCGTTCCAGCTATTTATCTATCTATCCGAGGCATTGGAAAGTAGCAGAAAAAGCCTCTTTCGGAACCAGCACAGTATAAACCTTTACATGGCAGTGCACAGTTTGGTAGCTCGTCCCCGACTGACTCTTGTTCCACCTTTTCTACCTAGGCCAACCACAATTTGCGCGCACTACACAGTTCCGTTACCGAGGGGAACCACAACATCTTTTACATACAAATGAACTAAAAACCCTAAGTGATGATCAGCAGTTTACATAACAGCAACCAAACGCATTAAATAAAACAGAACATTTGCACATATTGACATTTCTACAAAAAATTATTCACACAGAAATTACAATTATATACAGTAAGTTTTGTTCCCTCCAAATGGGACAAAGAATTTAAATGACAGATATACTACATTGCATAGAATCAAACCGCTACATCAAAGTTTTAACAAAGGAAGGAGTATACAATTTTATGTTATCGATTCAAACACATTTACAGATACTCAATGATGTAACATTGAATGAAACAAAAGCAAAATAAATCAGTACAGCATTAGAGCTATGGCGTTACAAGTAGTGTTGGTTCATACTTGCCGTCAGGTACCGGCACTTGTATGGCGATATAGGGTTGAAACACAAGCATCCCGTGTGCGGTTCCAGGCTGTCGTTGATGCAGATGATCGTCACACTGAGCAACGTTTGTGGCCTGGAATGTAAACACGGTACGCAATTAACAACTGTTACCCTCTCATATGGAAATTAAAATGTGTTTCTTTGAACGATTTATTCGTTATTTCTCTTCCGCATGTCCTCACCTAAGTTTCCACAAAGTTTCATTTGCCTGCGATCACTCGTTTTCCTTGGGAGTCCTCTCAACTAGCGAAACTTTAATTATAACCATTGAGTAATTGAGAGTATTTTGGACGAGAATCTCCGTTGATGGAAAGTGACCGTAAGTCAAATTGTAAAATGTCTGTCTGAAGCGCTGTTAGATCTTTGTTCTATTGCTGTGTGTGTGTGGAAACAAAGTAAGTAGCTTTACCTGAACTTCAAAAGATTTACTACGTGAAATTAAATGTTTTATTACAAGGAAAGTATTCGTCATAACTTACGAGGAGTATATCATCCGAAGTTGATGCATAATCCACGTGGTCTTTTTATTACTTATATCAGCAAAAGTCTGAGATTGCTTATACAGGGTGTAAATTTTGACAAACCAGACTAACTCGAAAAGTAAGCTTCACACAAAAAAATGTGTTGAATCCAAAGATGATTATTTTCGAGGGAGACATCTGCTGGTGCTAAAATTAGCCCGCCAAACAAGCCCCCTGGGGGTTAGGTGGAAAGCAACTTTAAAATTTCAAATGGGAACCCCCATTTTTTATTGCAGAATCAGATTTTACATAAAAAATTACGTACATTTTGTCTTAAACATTTGTTTTGATTCTTGGTAGTTGGCGCTCTAATTCAAGAAAATCGATGTTCTCATCTTTGCGTGGAAAATGGTTACGGATAAGTAAAAAGTACTTATTTATTTCGTAAATTTTGATACGCTAAAACTAAAACTCTCCGTCTCTCCCCATAGGGTGACGTTTGATAATTAAAAGTTGTGTGACCTCATGACCATGAAACGCAAAAAACTTATCCGAATCTGCGGAAAAAATTAATACAGTACTTGAGTCAACATTTGTAAAACTCTAATACCTCTCTCTCAAACACCATCCTGTGGGGAGACACGGAGGCTTTTAGTCTTAGCGAATTAAAATTTACGAAATAAATAAGTATTTTTTATTTATCCGTAACCATTTTCCACGCAAAAATGAGAACATGGATTTTCTTAAATTGCAGTGCCAACTACCAAGAATGAAAACAAATGTTTAAGACAAAATGTACGTAACTTTTTATGTAGAATCTGATTCTGCCATAAAAAAAATTTGAAATTTTAAAGTTGCCTCCCGCCCCACCCCCAGGGAACTGGGGTGGTGCGCTAATTTTAGCACCAGCAGATGTCCCCCTCGAAAATAATCAACTTCGGATTCCACACATTTTTGGTGTGAAGCTTATTTTTCGAGTTATTCTGGTTTTTCAACTTAAAGTTTACACCCTGTATAATATGGTTGTGATACCGGCAAATAATTAACAGAAACCAGAGGCTTAAAGTAAATTCCACAATTTACACCATGTCGTAGGAAACAGTGCTCTCATTTGTTATAATAAACAAACAAAAACCGCCTACATCACTTCTTTTGTTGCAGACTACGGAATTCAACCAGAACTCCAGATCATCTTCGGGTTTAGTTGGAACGGGAAACAGAGGCAACAACAATAAAAACTACGAAAGTGTGACATTACAAACATTACCATTAAAGCCTGCACAATTAAGAACAATTTATTAAGAGCACTCACACATACCTGGCGCCGCAGAGTATTGGTTGTCAGCTATCGTGAAGTAGAAAGGTTGCGGGTGGGGAAAAAAAACTATACAGACATGATGTGTGCACATGTCGTATTCTAGGATAGTAAAATAGAGTCAAATACATTCTTCCATCATAAAATAAACTCAAATAAATAATGAAATCAAGAAATAAAAGATATGATAATGAAATAGTTTTCCGTATCTATGGTGCGTCATATAATAAAACATAAAAACAGAGCAAAAAAACTAGCTTACAATACAGTGTGTATCACACAGTTCGTTCTCACTTGTATACTTTAAAAGACAGTGAAAAATAAACAAACATATCTAAGCAGCAATATAAAAGCATGCTGATCTGTATATGAGTCTGTGCTTTGGAAAAATGGTATAGAGAAATTACTTATCAAGGGAAGAAGCGGTCCTTTCTGTCAAGAGAAACGTGCTAATGGTTTTTGTAACTGACGTCTCTAGTAAGCCATAGGTTTGACGCACAGAAAACTAGAGGGTAGTCACATCGTGTACAGCTCACATGGGTGCTGGTGGCTTTACAGTAAACATCCGTTTCGTGTTCTGTCAGAAATATTGGTTGTTTCTATGAAAGACGATGATAAAATTACACGATACTCGAGAAATCGGGGATCGGTAAGGTTGTAGTGATACCGAGGCCTGAGTGATGTGGGTGTCACTTAAACGCTATCACAGAAAGAGATGCGAACAGCACAGCGCTTTCATCAACGTCTCAGAAAATAGAAACACGTCAGCTGTTACAAGGAAGCAAGACTCAGGGGCCTTGCCGCGAATTTCAGTTGAAGGTGCCAGGAAACTATCCCACAGCTTAGAACTGGTTTTGTATTCTAGTATGCAACAAGATGTGAGCAGTCGTGCGCTGCTAATAAGGCTCTTAATGCTGTAATACGCTGGCAATTTTCCCACTTTGTTTTGTACTTTATTGGTTGTTACAACTAGGTATCATAAAAATGTATCACATAATACTCCGTAGTGACATTTTTTATTTGTTGATGTGTGTACTTTTACATAGATATTCTTCACGTTCAACATCACTTGGTCGATTTTATACATATGTTAGTACTTCACCTGATTCTTCCTACTGGAATATGAAATCTACCAGTGTGTACACTATTGCTATCATGCATAAATACAATACTGTCTGCAGTTACAATACTGCGAAGAATCGCGTCTGTTCGGTAGAAACCGTATTGGTAAAAGATATTCCATTGCCTGCTTATACGTATCTAATCGGTATCACACTAGTAATGTAATCTCCTTCAACACTGGGATATCTTTAGTAGCAGGTGATGTATTTTCAAATTACGCTCTGTACCATTCAGTCACCTCCCGCTGCAGATACTGCATCTAATATATTAAACAGTATTTCATGATCAAGTCACTCAAGTTATGCACAGATCATGGACTACACATGTCATGTGATGCCCAGCTTGCGCTATTCGTCGACGAGACTCAGAGGGCCATAGACACGGGTTCACAGGTAGATGCCGTGTTTCTTGACTTCCGCAAGGCGTTCGATACAGTTCCCCACAGTCGTTTAATGAACAAAGTAAGAGCATATGGACTATCAGACCAATTGTGTGATTGGATTTAAGAGTTCCTAGATAACAGGACGCAGCATGTCATTCTCAATGGAGAGAAGTCCTCCGAAGTAAGAGTGATTTCAGGTGTGCCGCAGGGGAGTGTCATAGGACCGTTGCTATTCACAATGTACATAAATGACCTGGTGCATGACATCGGAAGTTCACTGAGGCTTTTTGCAGATGATGTTGTGGTGTATCGAGAGGTTGTAACAATGGAAAATTGTACTGAAATGCAGGAGGATCTGCAGCGAATTGACGCATGGTGCAGGGAATGGCAATTGAATCTCAGTGTAGACAAGTGTAATGTGCTGCGAATACACAGAAAGATAGACCCTTTATCATTTAGCTACAAAATAGCAGGTCAGCAACTGGAAGCAGTTAATGCCATAAATTATCTGGGAGTACGCATTAGGAGTGATTTAAAATGGAATGATCATATAATGTTGATCGTCGGTAAAGCAGATGCCAGACTGAGATGCATTGGAAGAATCCTAAGGAAATGCAATCCGAAAACAAAGGAAGTAGGTTACAGTACGCTTGTTCGCCCACTGCTTGAATACTGCTCAGCAGTGTGGGATCCGTACCAGATAGGGTTGATAGAAGATATAGAGAAGATTCAACGGAGAGCAGCGCGCTTCGTTACAGGATCATTTAGTAATCGCGAAAGCGTTACGGAGATGATAGATAAACTCCAGTGGAAGACTCTGCAGGAGAGACGCTCAGTAGCTCGGTACGGGCTTTTGTCAAAGTTTCGAGAACATACCTTCACCGAAGAGTCAAGCAGTATATTGCTCCCTCCTACGTATATCTCGCGAAGAGACCATGAGGATAAAATCAGAGAGATTAGAGCCCACACAGAGGCATACCGACAATCCTTCTTTCCACGAACAATACGAGACTGGAATAGAAGGGAGAACCGATAGAGGTACTGAAGGTACCCTCCGCCACACACCGTCAGGTGGCTTGCGGAGTATGGATGTAGATGTAGATGTAGATGTCATTGAGACTCTCCAATACTATGCTACACTAGAAGGATCGAAACTACACTACCTTCCCAAAAATGAATGGCGCAAATAATTTTTTGACCATACAAAAGCTGCTCGACAGCAGCCCAGTCCTTGCACAGTTACCCTGTTGTCAGATAACTGAGGTGGGTAAAGGCAGCGAAACGCTACTTCCTCATTCTACGAGGGCCATTTCTTAAATAATGCACACATATTAATTGATTTAATATTCATTTTTTGACTTCATTGACGGTATTGTGACAATTTATCCACACAGAAATCTGTGATGAAGATCCCTTGGAAATCATAAGCAAAGAATATCAGTTGTCTGACCTTTGATTCAGCTCGACGAATTTATTTTGCTTATGAAATGTATTCACAAATTTCCAGTATGATTATACATTAGCTATACCATTTACTAGAAACATACGAAAATTCGTGTCGGACCGGAATTCGAAACCGGATTTCCCGCTTACCGCGAGTGGTGGCCTTAACAACTTCGACTATACGAGCATGCCTCCGTGACTGTTCCAAGTTTCTAGACGTCCAAGTGTCCGCGTTCCATACTGCTCGCACATTATGTGATTCCCGCACAATGAGAGACAATGTTTTATTCATCAGTTTGCCTTTGCTTTGCTGTGAAATAGTAATTGTAGTGTGTGTTTCACAGAGTGTAGTTCCGTGCAAATGTTCTTCAGACATGTAAGCATGCTCTGCGTGGTCACATAGCCGAAGTTGTTAAGGTGGCCGCTTGCGATAGGCGGGAAATCAGGTTTCGAGTTCCGGTCCGACACAAATGTATGGTAGTATTCGCAATTTGCGAATATATTTCATGTATTTAATACGGCTGTAGATAGCCAACAGTGTCTGTTCCTTCAAACATGCATAGAATGCTGTAAATAACAGACTTTGCAATAATTGAACTTATTTTTTGTCGTGAGACATATGGACATTTCCACCCCCTCCACTATGATTTCAACTCCATCCCTAAAACATGTTTCGTCAATAGCGATGGTTCGATACAAATCAGCTTGACCTTTAACATTAGATCTTTGGTTCTATGAGGTTAAAGTTTAGGCGTTTCCACTTGCACAACTGCTACAGAACTTCTTATCTTGTTTAACTTGTTTGTCGGAGTACCTGTAGCTTCAGAAACGTCCTTACACGCTGTACGACGAACCTCTTCGACAGCACCTGCATCCAAGTTTCACACCTCGTTCATCTATTTATGTTTTTGGGCTTCCGGGTGTTGTTTATACGCACACGACCTTCACGAGAGCGATTAGATCAATGAGAAACTTTACCGTCGCGCATTTCTACACAAACTGCACATACAACACTGTGTATATCGATCGGATTTTTGCCACATGAAGTATAAATCTTAATGTATGATCTCTGATCGTCAATAGTAACGATACACGAGAACAATGTGGGCGCTTTCTATCTTCCTTTAACACAAAATAAAAGTTTTTATTGACGAAAATAAAACGCGTCCTTTTTCTGCAAGCTGTATCCTACATCTAACAACATCAACACTAGTGACACGTCATTCACTCTGCAGAGCTGCCAACATACGCAATATTTACGGTAAGTAACAGTGAAAATCTCTCCTTCGTAGGAGGTAATTTGGTCACATCGTGATTTAGCGTGACCGCATTTACGCCATCTTTATCCGATGCTGTCAGGCTCGGAGGTGGGCGGTTGTATGGATAACACATGCTAATGCTCTCGCTGCATATCAACACGTGCAAGTCTTCACGCAGCGCGCTGTAACACGTGCCAAGGTTACTATGTTACGTTTCTAGAATAGGGTCGCTTTGCAAACCGATGTCAGACACACCCACTGAAACCACATTTTAAATGTTTTCCAGCATGAGTACATGAACCGTCTGCTGCTTGCTATTCATAGACAGTAACAGATAGTTGCGGCGCTCATAATTTTTGAAGTACCCCTCCAGCAGTGTAACTTACGGCGTTTCTTGAGTGGATAAGTTCAGATTAAATCTGGTTCTGCTTACACACTGTTTAGTGATAACTGTCTCCCTAATTTCGATTTCTGTAGGTAACTCAAATTCTACTAGTACGCACAACAATAATCGTGAGTACTGTTTCGCCCTAAACAGAACTTATTTCAAGGAATAATAATTCTACTCTTATCTTTAAGGGTAAGGCATTTTCAGGAAATCAATTTTCTTCTAACTATTCACTCTCTGATTTCTCTTTCCCTACATAAAAATATATATCTGTCAAATAATAAGCAGGATAGTACCTGGACGAAATAAACTGAACACTCATTGAAATATATCAACAGAGATTATGTATAGTTGTCCGCAGGTCGTGGTCGTGCGGTAGCGTTCTCGCTTCCCGCGCCCGGGTTCCCGGGTTCGATTCCCGGCGGGGTCAGGGATTTTCTCTGCCTCCTGATGACTGGGTGTTGTGTGATGTCCTTAGGTTAGTGAGATTTTAAGTAGTTCTAAGTTCTAGGGGACCGATGACCATAGATGTTAAGTCCCATAGTGCTCAGAGCCATTTGAACCATTTTTATAGTTTAGGGAAAAGCAAGAGTAAATACACTGATGGAAAAAATCTCAACACCAAAAAATTATTAATGTAGAATAATGAAATTTCGGGAATACCTTTGTCTAGATAACATTTTAAGTGACTAAAATTGCAAGATCACAGGTTAATATAAGCACGAGATAAGCCACTGCAAACATGAAATGCCAGTACATTAAGGGGCTCCGGAAAGGCTCAAAATCATGAAAAGTTCAATTTTTACTTTTTTGCGTTTTCTGAACCTGCAGACTATTACCTTTTAATAGATATATAATTTATTCAATTCCGAAGACTACAACTATTTTTAAATTTTTTTTGAAATGTGTTCTACATGGGCGTGACCCACTGTGGCGCTGTTAAACTGCTGTCAAATGGTGTTATTATTAACGTCCGTGTTCATCAGGTACATTTTAGTGATGTGAGATAAAGTATGTGTTGTGGCTAACCTATTTTCAGAGACTTAGCAGCACCTGAACTGTTGAAAAAGTGTATTCACGGAAAAACTCAAAACCCCAATGAAAGTGTAAATTGTGTTATATGGTCGAGAATCCCCAAGACTGTATTTGTTGGAATAGAAACACTTCACTTTGGTGTGTATGATGCTGTTGCGACTTTCAATGATGGCAACATTGTAAGGTGCAAGGTATTTAGAAATATGGGAATGAAGATAGGTTCTAACATGGTACGAGCGATGCTTGCTTTCGACAAGGAACGCCTTCGGGCTGCAGACAGGGCTGTAAAGAGTCTAGAAATACAAGCAAGAGTAAACAGGAGGAGGAACAAGAGGAAGCTGGAGGAGGAGTTTGCAGAGGATGAAGATAGTCCATCCTATGGACCTGGAATGCACTAAAAAGTTAATCCAATCTTTGTCGCTCGATTCCCAAAACTTTTATTTTCTCATACTAATTACATGTTTTCTAAGGATCTTCCAAACATATTTGTTTCAAACTTTCAGTAAATGTTACACAGTACCTTCTGCATAATTTAACACAGCCTTTTTCCAAAAAACTGTATATTTTTGAATATATAAATAAAAAATTGCAAAAAAATGTTGTGAATTTTCATTACAATTGAAAAAAAATCATCTTTAATAACTGAACAAAAATTTTGTAAAATCCCTGTGTTAAGTTGTAGCCCATATAAATAATCTGTAAAAAGTTCAACTTCCTACCTCAAATACTTTGTGAGGAAAGATGTAATTTATAAGCGTTATTTTAACATTGCAAGTATAGGGCGTTCCGGAGCCCCTTAACCACAGATGTAGCCGCCAGATTGTTGAATGCAAGCATGCTGTGTTGTACAGGTGCTGGATGTCAGTTTCTGGGATGGAGTTCCGTACATGCTGCTTAGTCGGCCACAAGCGAGGTCAATGGTGGTTGCGGATGACCCAGGAGTTCTCGGCGATGATGTCCCATGTGTGCTCAACTGGAGACAGATCTGGTGATCGAGCAGGCCAAGGCAATATGTCAACACTCTGTAGAGAACGAGGTTACAACAGCGATATGTGGGCATGCGTTATCCTATCGAAAAACGCCCTCTGAAATGTTGTTTACGAATGACAGCATAACGGGTCGATTCAGCAGATAATGTACAAAACTCAACTCAGCGTGCGTGGGATAACCAGTAGAGTGTTCCGGCTGAAATACGAAATCGCATCCTAGACCATAACTGCAGGTGCAGGCGCACCGTGTCTAGCACTTAGGCTGGTTTCAGGTTCTCAGCTGGCCTCCATCTAACCAACGCACGGTCACCACTGACACCAAGGCAGAACCAGCTTTCATCAGAAAACACAACAGACCTCCAACCTGCCATCCAATGAGCTCTCGCTTGACACCACTGAAGTCACAAATGGCGATGGTCTGAGATCAGTGAAATACACGCTCGGAGTTATTCTTGAAGTAATCGATTTGTAACAGTCCGTTGTGTCACTGTGCTGCCAACTGCTGCTCAGGCTGCTGCTGCAGATGCAGTACAATGCACCAGAGCCATATGCCGTACACGAAGGCCTTCCCTCTCAGTAGTACCATATCGCCATTGTAACGTCTAGTAGAAAAAAAAAACATATTATGCATTATTCAACATGGCAGCGTTGCTGTCAGGGTTTCTCTGAGCCGTAATCCGCAGGTAGCGGATATTGCCGAACATTCTTAACGTTAGTCAATTGCTGCCAGGGGGCATTGTAACGTCTAGTAGAAAAAAAAAAACATATTATGTAGTAACGAGAAAATTATATGTATCATATTGTGTTATTGTATAAATTTATGTATTTTTTTTTATTATTTATTTTAGAGAATATCTGCGTCGGCGAGTAATGAAACCGCCGCAGACGATAAATATCAAACAAAGATTAGAATAGGTAACTAGTATATAATACTTGACGAACATTAATTTCTCTGTCTTCTTCTTCTTGGAGTTAAGCGAGCAGGATATCCTGTGACGTTGTATTGGACGCTAGCGTAGCATTCTTTTGTCAAGACTGAAAGATGTACGCCATTACGTGCGCATTTTAAAGGTGTGTATTTAAATGTTTGAATAGAGTTATTTAAATGAAAACTTGCATTATTAATTGTTATAGCTTGCTTGCATATTATCCCATCCCGTTGAGACATTTTTCAGTTATTTAAAATATTATCTGTGGTTCCGAGCTGCGCGGCGAACGAAAGAGCCGCTGCCGCGGCGTATTCAAACTACCTCAAATAGAATCTATCATACCGCAAGGTTGCGGGAAGGTAACAGTGAAATAATATTATTTCTTTTAGCTTCCGGACTTGCAGTGCAGAGCAGCAGATTTTATGATGTGTTGCAGATTGACGTGGGCTGCTGATAATATATAGCTAACAGTACAAAAAAGATAATGTACCTTCAAAATCTAATAGGAATCTTGCTGTGCTCGGTTCTGATCTGGCAAACTTTATAGTGAAAACGTATTTTTTCAATAAGAGTCTCATGTTCTTGTGCTAGTCGTGGTATTGAATGGTGTTTTACCGAGAAACAAAATCCACTGCAAAATCTTGTTGTTGAACAATCATACGAACTGTAACATCAGTATTCATAACAAAGTAATTTTCATTTTCAATAACTATAAAGTAGGGAAGATATGTTGATTTTTAGAATGAGTTACAGTCACGAAAAAATGTTCCTTTAATAGAAGGCCAGATACAGAACAATAAGAACTCAATATATTCTGTTTTCTTAAAAAGTAATGATGATAAAGAAATTCATAGCACAGCATTACTAAAAGATATTTCGCGGCTCTTTTCATATATGCGTTGTTACGCAAGCAACAGTAATAATGTGCTGTTTGAGGCTTTCCCGGCGCTGCATCTGCTTGATAGGTTCCCGGGATTTACGCCGGATCATATTGTAGAAAGTGAAATCGATGCTGGGCTCTGTTAAGGACAACCTCGGCCTGAGGAGACCAGGAATATACAAAATCCCGTGCCAGTGTGGGAAATCTTATATTGGCCAGACGTGTCGTACGGTCAAAGACAGATGCGACGAACATAAACGTCACACGAGGTTGGGTCAGCCAGAGAAATCTGCGGTTGCTGAACATTGCCTTGACACGGGACACGGCATGAATTATGAAGAAACTAAGATCATCTCGCATGCTTCCACATACTGGGACTCCATCATCAAAGAGGCGGTCGAAATACGTATAAGCAGTGACCTATTAAACAGAGACACGGGGTTTCACCTGAGCAAAGCCTGGGAACCAGCCTTGGCGGCACTAAGGAATCGTCAGCCACAGATTAGCAACCGCGCCGAGTCAACGCAGATGGGAAGCCTTAGCGCAGATGCTTAAATCGCGCGCGCGAACGGGGTCCGTCGCTCCCGGCCGCATTTTCCCGCGCCGCGGCGCGCTTCCGCAGACCGCGACCCGTTTCTTCAGCAGAGGACTCTGGTATTCGACGCTGTCTACGATTGGTCTCCGATGACGTTATGCCCCGCTGGCGCCTGCGCTGTTCTAGAAAGCCAGCATATAAATTGGCGCGCTTCTCAGCGACGCGACAGTAGCACCTGAAGATGGCGGGCAGTTGTCTCGCTGAAATATTGTGCGGTTTCTACAATATGATCCGGCGTAAATCCCGGGAACCTATCAAGCAACAGTAATAATAATAGAAAAGAGTGAACGAACAGCGACGCGAAACCATCCGGAGCCCGGTCTTCTAGCGACCACACATTCTCTTGACCACAGCTGTTAGCAATCGTGTGCAATGGCTACATTCCTGCCAAATCTTTCTGCAATATCGCAGAGGAGCATCCAGCTTCTCGTAGCCCTGTCAGACGATAGCGTTCAAACCCAGTGAGGTGTTGATAAAGGCGCCTTTGTTGCCTTAAAGGCATTCTTGACCAACATCAACTCACCAGGTGCAACTTCTAAAGTAACTAATACTAACGACCGCTATAGTGTCTATTTAAAGTAAACTTGATTTGCATCCTCACAGAGGCGATACTAGAGCCACTCTTACGTGAATGCCGTGAGATATGAATAGACATCACCTTTCGGATGTAGAAACACGCCTACCAACTTTCGTTTGTGTCCCACAACTCCTTCCTGGTATTGTGGTTTTTCTACTGTCAGTGTATGAGCACATCTAAATAAAGCAGAAGTGCATTTACTTAAAGAAAATATCTGCATATAAACATAAACTTCGAACGGTATAATACTAATATTTTTACTTGCAATAGAAATGAGTTACAGCGAGATAGCTACGAGAATTACACACTTCGAAAAAAGTTTTGCATCACCTCGGTTCCGAGAGTTCCGGAACCTGTACAGAAAATTGGAATAGAGGTCAAGATAAACATCATTTCCGCTCTTTCTATTGCTCATGAAAACCACACACTACATGTTAAACCACCATACAGCGAGACCTTGAGAGGTGGTGGTCCTCTAATACCCAGTAGCACGTCCTCTTGCACTGATGCATGCCTGTATTCGTCGTGGAATACTATCCACAATTTCACCAAGGCACTGTTGGTCCAGATTGTCCCACTCCTCAATGCCGATTCGGCGTAGATCCCTCAGAGTGGTTGGTGGGTCACGACGTCCAAAAACGGCCCTTTTTAATCTACACTCCTGGAAATTGAAATAAGAACACCGTGAATTCATTGTCCCAGGAAGGGGAAACTTTATTGACACATTCCTGGGGTCAGATACATCACATGATCACACTGACAGAACCACAGGCACATAGACACAGGCAACAGAGCATGCACAATGTCGGCACTAGTACAGTGTATATCCACCTTTCGCAGCAATGCAGGCTGCTATTCTCCCATGGAGACGATCGTAAAGATGCTGGATGTAGTCCTGTGGAACGGCTTGCCATGCCATTTCCACCTGGCGCCTCAGTTGGACCAGCGTTCGTGCTGGACGTGCAGACCGCCTGGGACGACGCTTCATCCAGTCCCAAACATGCTCAATGGGGGACAGATCCGGAGATCTTGCTGGCCAGGGTAGTTGACTTACACCTTCTAGAGCACGTTGGGTGGCACGGGATACATGCGGACGTGCATTGTCCTGTTGGAACAGCAAGTTCCCTTGCCGGTCTAGGAATGGTAGAACGATGGGTTCGATGACGGTTTGGATGTACCGTGCACTATTCAGTGTCCCCTCGACGATCACCAGTGGTGTACGGCCAGTGTAGGAGATCGCTCCCCACACCATGATGCCAGGTGTTGGCCCTGTGTGCCTCGGTCGTATGCAGTCCTGATTGTGGCGCTCACCTGCACGGCGCCAAACACGCATACGACCATCATTGGCACCAAGGCAGAAGCGACTCTCATCGCTGAAGACGACACGTCTCCATTCGTCCCTCCATTCACGCCTGTCGCGACACCACTGGAGGCGGGCTGCACGATGTTGGGGCGTGAGCGGAAGACGGCCTAACGGTGTGCGGGACCGTAGCCCAGCTTCATGGAGACGGTTGCGAATGGTCCTCGCCGATACCCCAGGAGCAACAGTGTCCCTAATTTGCTGGGATGTGGCGGTGCGGTCCCCTACGGCACTGCGTAGGATCCTACGGTCTTGGCGTGCATCCGTGCGTCGCTGTGGTCCGGTCCCAGGTCGACGGGCACGTGCACCTTCCGCCGACCACTGGCGACAACATCGATGTACTGTGGAGACCTCTCGCCCCACGTGTTGAGCAATTCGGCGATACGTCCACCCGGCCTCCCGCATGCCCACTATACGCCCTCGCTCAAAGTCCGTCAACTGCACATACGGTTCACGTCCACGCTGTCGCGGCATGCTACCAGTGTTAAAGACTGCGATGGAGCTCCGTATGCCACGGCAAACTGGCTGACACTGACAGCGGCGGTGCACCAATGCTGCGCAGCTAGCGCCATTCGACGGCCAACACCGCGGTTCCTGGTGTGTCCGCTGTGCCGTGCGTGTGATCATTGCTTGTACAGCCCTCTCGCAGTGTCCGGAGCAAGTATGGTGGGTCTGACACACCGGTGTCAATGTGTTCTTTTTTCTATTTCCAGGAGTGTATACCACACATGTTCGACAGGGTTCATGTCTGGAGAACATGCTGGCCACTCTAGTCGAGCGATGTCTTTATCCTGAAGGAAGTCATTCACAAGATGTGCACTATGGGGGCAAGAATTGTCGATCATGAAGACGAATGCCTCACTAACATATTGCCGATATGGCTGCGCTATCGGTTGGAGGATGGCATTCACGTATCGTACAGCCGTTACGGCGCATTCAATGACCACCAGTGGCGTACGTTGGCCCCTAATAAAGCCACCCAAAAACAGCAGGGAACCTCCACCTTGCTGCACTCGCTGGACAGTGTGTCTAAGGCGTTCAGTCTGACCGGGTTGCCTCCAAACACGTGTCCGACGATTGTCTGGCTGAAGGCATATGCGACACTCATCGGTGAAGAGAACGTGATGCCAATCCTGAGGTGTCCATCCAGCATGTTGTGGAGCCCATCTGTACCACGCTGCATGGTGTCGTGGTTGCAAAGATAGACCTCGCCATAGACGTCGGGAGTGAAGTTGCCCATCATGCAGTCTATTGCGCACAGTTTGAATCGCAACACGACGTCCTGTGGTTACACGTAAAGCATTATTCAACATGGCAGCGTTGCTGTCAGGGTTTCTCTGAGCCGTAATCCGCAGGTAGCGGACATCCACTGCAGTAGTAGCCCTCGGACGGCCTGAGGGAGGCATGTCATCGACAGTTCCTGTCTCTCTGTATCTCCTTCATGTCCGAACAACATCGCTTTGGTTCACTCTGAGACGCCTGGACGCTTCCCTTGTTGAGAGCCCTTCCTGGCACAAAGTAACAATGCGGACGCGATCGAACCGCGGTATTGACAGTCTAGGCATGGTTGGATTACAGACAACACGAGCCGTGTACCTCCTTCCCGGTGGAATGAATGAAACTGATCTGTTATCGGACCCCCTTCGTCTAATAGGCGCTGCTCATGCATGGTTATTTACATCTTTGGGCGGGTTTAATGACATCTGTGAACAGTCAAAGGAAATGTCTGTGACACAACATCCACAGTCAACATCTGGCTTCAAGGAGTTCTGGGAACCGGGGTGATACAAACCTTTTTTTTTATGTGTGTGTTACATTCGAATAATTAAGAATTCACACGACAACGTTATTAATCCGTACCAGGAAATTAGCAGATATAGTATCACATCTGAAGTACAAACAATGTTAACATCCTTGAGCATTATTATGAAAGGAAAAAGATGACTTCTGAAACGGCAGCATGATGTTTCACATAATTCTGTATCTCACGACTTCCAATTTTGGCATTTGGTTTACTATGTGATCTGCCACATTTTTTCATATATTCGTTGGAATCTGAGCAGTAGTCAGTATCCTGAATGCGAGTCAAGCATCTAACCCACTGTGCCTTGTTGCTGAATAACTAGAGACACTGTTTGCCAGATGCTACTGCGAAACATGATTTTAGAAATTCCACATAATTTTTGAAGAAATTAACCAATAAATTATTATCTACAGTGTAGTACGAACTTCCATTTGGAAGATGGATAAGCAAGTGACCGATGAGCATGTTTACGGATTAAACCAGTTTCGAAAAATTGTCATTTCGCTATCAACGTATTAAATACAGGGTTATTGCAAATGATTGAAGCGATTTCACAGCTTTACAATAACTTTATTATTTGAGATATTTTCACGATGCTTTGCACACACATACAAAAACTCAAAAAGTTTTTTTAGGAATTCACAAATGTTCGATATGTACCCCTTTAGTGATTCGGCAGACTTCAAGCCGATAATCAAGTTCCTCCCACACTCGGCGCAGCATGTCCCCATCAATGAGTTCGAAAGAATCGTTGATGCGAGCTCGCAGTTCTGGCACGTTTCTTGGTAGAGGAGGTTTAAACACTGAATCTTTCACATAACCCCACAGAAAGAAATTACATGGGGTTAAGTCGGGAGAGCGTGGAGGCCATGACATGAATTGCTGATCATGATCTCCACCACGACCGATCCATCGGTTTTCCAATCTCTTGTTTAAGAAATGCCGAACATCATGATGGAAGTGCGGTGGAGCACCATCCTGTTGAAAGATGAAGTCGGCGCTGTCGGTCTCCAGTTGTGGCGTGAGCCAATTTTCCGCGGGCTACACGTGAAACTTGCCCGCACGCGTTCAACCGTTTCTTCGCTCACTGCAGGCCCACCCGTTGATTTACCCTTACAGAGGCATCCAGAAGCTTTTAACTGCGCATACCATCGCCAAATGGAGTTAGCAGTTGGCGGATCTTTGTTGAACTTCGTCCTGAAGTGTCGTTGCACTGTTATGACTGACTGATGTGAGTGCATTTCAAACACGACATACGCTTTCTAGGCTCCTGTCGCCATTTTGTCTCACTGCGCTCTCGAGCGCTCTGGCGGCAGAAACCTGAAGTGCGGCTTCAGCCGAACAAAACTTTATGAGTTTTTCTACGTATCTGTAGTGTGTCGTGACCATATGTCAATGAATGGAGCTACAGTGAATTTATGAAATCGCTTCAATCATTTGTAATAGCCATGTATATTTTGATATAGGTGGTACCTGAGTTCTTACTGCCTGGCTTGAGGTCTTCGTTTTCAGTTTAGACAAGAAATAAACCATTCGTCATTTATTGGCTGTGACATGCATTACAGTGTCGGTGACTCATCAGAAGGAAGTGAGTACCGGTGTCTGTGTGTTTTCCAGTGAGGTACACAGACGGTATTTGTCATTTGTGAACGTTGTATTCAGCCATGCATATGCAATGCGACATCTTAACCCAGCGAATGGTGTAAGGGCGGTCTGTTTGATACAAAAAGGATGGACTTTCGGCCGTGTTGATGCAGATACCAATGACTCTCCCTGTATCATCCGTAGGCTGTGGAAATACTACAGGGAGACAGAGTGTATGAGGTCGAGTTGGTGATGTTTCCTTTAAGTGTAATACAGATAACTTCGATTTTACGTCTTGCAAATCTTAAGGTTAAGAGAGTTTGTGGCTATTATAGTTCTCAAAACAACAGCATAACATATGTAAATCTAAAATATTCCAAACACTTTCCAAAAGCTGTATTTCTTTGAATGCAAATTTCTTGGAAGTTACTCTAAAGAGATGTACTAAGCACTAATGTAAACAAATTATTGTAATTACTGTAGTTAATAATATTATCATCACAGGCATTTATTGCATATTAAAACTGCTCTGGCGGAAAGCCATACGTCTCTCCGTCTCTCTCTCTCTCTCTCTCTCTCTCTCTCTCTCTCTCTTACCTTTATCCGCATGTACTAACCTTGTAAACAAGCTTACGTGCACACAGCAGAGCCGTTCATGGCAGCGTATCCTGACGATATTTCTCGGCGTGAACCGAAGAAACGTAAAGTAAAAAAGATGAAAAGAAAGGCGAAGGACAATTACTGTGACTTTTATTGGGCGTATTCACATATGTAAGCGAGGCTTACCTAGCATTTCTGGAATGTTTGACATTGCATATCCGAGTGGAGCAAACATTTTGAACAAAATCATCTTGCATTTTGTTTCGGAAATCAGCGAGAATGATTCTGCTTCTGATTGGTTCTTCGCATTTGCCTACACTGAAACATCGTAGATGCAAAAATACACTTTTTGTCTCTAAGTGCCGGCTGCGGTGGCCGTGCGGTTCTAGGCGCTCCAGTCTGGAGCCGCGCTGCTGCTACGGTCGCAGGTTCGAATCCTGCCTCGGGCATGGGTGTGTGTGATGTCCTTAGGTTAGTTAGGTTTAAGTAGTTCTAAGTTCTAGGGGACTGATGACCACAGCAGTTGAGTCCCATAGTGCTCAGAGCCATTTGAACCATTTTTGTCTCTAAGTCTCAGTGTATTTATATTGTGCATAGCATATTTTTCAACATATTAGGTTATGTAACGTAGGAAATAACCTATTCTTTGTAGAGCTATACCCAATTGCCAGTCCGTCCATTCCACGTTAGTTCTACGGCAGCTTAGTGGCTTTTCTAGTTTTCTGCCAACGAACGTTGTTTAAATTCTCTAAGCTTTACGTTACGCAAATAACCACTCTCCAGAGGGGCTACTAAAATTTGTAAATATGTCAAGTCTTTTAACAGGACAGCAAAAAGACTATGTATAAACGGCGTGTGAATGCCTCCGTTAGCTCTCACTACTGCTAAGTGGTATAAACGAGGTATAAACAGTCACCAATCTCAACAAAGGCATCGACCCTCCATCGTGTTAATACGTTCTCCATTTGCAACAAAAGCAACACTGTGATGACAGGCTAAAGGATAGTGGAGTTGACTATCGTTTGAGAGAACGGACCACTTTCGGCAGCGAAACATCCGAGTGAAAAACTTGTGGGACCTCTGACAACAACGCTGCATTCGGCAGCGGGGGTGGCCTAGATAATCTCAATAGCTGCACGCGATAATTTCATATAGATCAATGTAATTAAGTGGAATATAAGTGCAAACTGAACGGATAAAGACTTGCGCCTAGCGCTCGCCATTCCAAATCCTGAAATTCTCACTTTCTCACAAGTAATTGTAAGACAGAGCTAATTTTGGGAACATAAACAACACCCCTTCATAATAGAAGAAAATAACACTACAGAAAAAAAGCTTAAGGCTTGTAAAGAACGAAACTGATTCTTCGGTAGCAAACAAAACCCAAACAGCTATAAGGGATGTATTCCCTGAGATTTTTCTTTTAACACTAATGTGAAGTCGTACCTAGCTCCCAAATGGCACGTAGACAGTCATTCATAACATGTGACCATAGTTTTACAGCAATATTATTTGTGGATAGTCATAGAGTAGGTAAACAGGAAGGCGAATTTGAACTGGGTCTGCATAAGTTAAACCGTTTTGTAATCAAAATAGTGGACATCCAAGATGAAAAACCAATTTCAGCAAAAATTTCCATATTTAGCCGTCTACGTAATATACAAAATAAAATCACAATATGTCGTAAATTTGACTGAAAGTCTTGATAGAGATTTGCGACCATTATAATTACGAAAACTATAACGAATTTTAAAAAGCTGGAGAATGGCGGAAAAACATGTACTGGATGTTTTTTTGACCCGTTAATTTTATTCCTGATTACGCGTTTCGAGCTCTGTCCATCTTCAGATGACCCGATAATAATACACTAACAAGGTTACATGGTGTACATAACACACATGTGTCTTATATAAGCAATGTAACAGCACATCAATTGTTTCTGATAGACGAATAGATACCATATTACATATGTGTCAAGCATAACTTCGACAAGTATGTCAAAAAAAATCATGAGAACCCTAAAGTTAAACAAAGTAGTAGCACTAAATAAATACGATGACCTAACACGAGCAAAATTTAGAGTGGAATATTGGGAGAGGCCTCTTGTGGCTGCTAAGTAAACAGCCCATCGACAGATAGTGTGCCTATAGCGGCGCTGCTTTACAACATAATTTCATCCTTACTATTAGTTACTTATTTGTCCATAATAAATGTTAGTGTTATAAATGATACAAGAAGTAAAGTTTGTATTTGTAAATTTTAAGAGCTATTCGTGCCAACCTATTTTGAAAAAAAAAAAGATGTACAGAAAGAATTTTTATATACACAACTCAATATTTTTAATATAAGGTGGATAACAGAAGAAAACTATACGAAAAGGGAGTAATGGAAAATAACAAGACCAGTATTTCTCTATAATTATAATCTCTTACAATCCCTATGTTCTTATGAACAAACCAGTAAAATACAGAAGTCGAGTAGTTATTCTTTTTTTTTTTTTTTTTTTACACGACAGAATTACTTGGAGAAATAGATCACCAGTAGTATGGACAAATTTATAACTGATAATAGGGATAGGGATGAAATGATGCTGTAAAGCACCGCCGTTGTAGTCACTCTATCTGTCGATAGACTGTTCACCTAAAAGGCCCAGGAGGCTGTTCCTATCATTCCGCTGGTAGTTTTATCCGTGTTAGATGATCGTATCTAGTTACTGCCGCTATTTTGTTTAACTTAATGGTTTTCTGGACGATTTTTGACGTACTTGTCAAAGTTATATTTAACAATTATGTAAAATGCTTTGTATCCGACTATCAAAAACATTTGTTGTGCAGATATGTTTCAAGCTACATTGCTTATTTAGGACACATGTGTTTTAATGTCCGCTTTATAACTGCACACTTGTTAGTGCATTTTTTATGAGGTCATCTGAAGATGGGCATAGCTCGAAATGCAGAATGAGGAATAAAATAAAGGGGGTTTCCAAGATCATCCAGTATTTTTACATTTATTATAGTTTTTGTGAAAATCAGAAGACAGCTGCATCCTCTCTTCCGATCAGGTGGTTTGACGTCCTGTACATAGAGTTATTTTGTCAGAACAAAGATGCTGAAATACGTCTATGGCTCCGCTGTCGTTTCAGAGAACATCGAGAACTTCAACCCTTCAGAAAGAGTTAAATCTTCTCAAAGAGGTCGTGTGAATGAAACCATCTTCTGTTAAAAATAAAGGCCAAATTGCATAATATTTGTTTCTTAGTAATGAATTTCGGTATTATATATGAGCCATGTGAAACAAGGATCCAGTTAAGTCATGAAAGTCCTAAGGGATACTCTCGAAGAAGTTGAAACCTAGCTGTGCTAAGGCGCAGTGAATTTAATGATATCTACGATGAGTGTTAAAAGAAAAAGTTGATCATACACGTACAAACGTCCGTGAACGTTTTGTTACTAATGTAAACATATCCCGCATCCCTAGAAACAATTTATTCCACAAATAAATAACGACGACTAAATGGAAATACAGCCAGTTGCTCAATGTCATTTTATTAAGGAGCAAGTTGCTTTCAGGGCTGGTCAATATTTCACAGCACGAAATGATCAGTCTGAAAATCTAAGAGGGGCGAACAGTAAGTAATCAAATACCATTTTTTTCTGAGAGCAGGTTGGCTTTATTCAGGATTCAAATATGTCATGTTATTCCCCACTCTTTTGGCTACAAAACCCTATTTTTCAACATAATCTCTGTTCAATGCGACGGCCTAACACCACATTACTGGGAGTGCTTGTATGCCCGCATGGTACTATTCTACTGGGCAACGTCGGAGCCAATGTCTTGCTGCCCCATCATCCACGTACTGCTTCACGCAGAATGCTTCCTTCATTGAGCCAAACAGATGGGAGTCGGAAGGTGGGAGATCCGTGCTGTAGGGTGGATTTGGATGAACTGCTGCTGCTGCTCTCCTTTTGTGACTTCCTCACTGTGAGGATGTTCCTTTGGAAGTTTGTGGCCGTTTGGCCTTTACTCCCCTGGGAATCTTGTCGAATCTTCTTTCTGTACTGGTAGGTATTTCTGGACTGGCAAGGAGTGCCGATGACCTATTTCCTGTACTTGTCGGTGTGACGATTTTTCTTCTTCTTCTGGCTGTTGCTGAGGGCTCTCCCTCGGTTGGGATAGTGGATATAGTGTATCCTGCTTTTTCATACTCTCCGTTGACCAGAGCGAAGATGATGTAGCGCATTTGCCACTCTGTGAAAATAGGGAAGGAATTAATCAAATCGTAATCCTCCCTAGAAATACCAACAAGGCCTTCTGGAAACGCAATTGGTTGATGTGGGGGTGGAGGTTTAGAGTGGTTAGGTGGAACGAAAGGATAGGGGTTGTCGTGGTGGGGGTAGGTACCATCGCGAAGCGAGTCGGCGATCTTCTTCGTTACAGCGCTTGCGCTGTACATGTCTGGAAGCGGGAGGAACGGGACTTCTTCCCACCCCTCTTCCTGCGCTGCTGCTTCGGTGTCCTCCTTGTGCTGTGTCGCCTCTCCTTCGGCAGGCTCGTCTGTCTGCGTGGCCACCGTCGCGAACTCCACGCGTGGAGGAGTCGCCTGGGTAGCGGTGTCGACTGTTGTGGCGGAAGCTGCTTTGGCTGAGCGAAGCTCCTGCGTCAGCTCAGCAATCTGACGCCGAGCCTCGCCCAGTTCCGCCAGCATGGCCGCCCTCTCTTCCGCCATGGCGGATTTGAAGGCGGACATGGCGTCTTGTACGGCGTCGTTAAGGCGCCTGGTGACGACGTCTTCTGTGCAGGTGACCACCTCTTCGTGTGTGGTGGTTACTTGCTTCTGCGTCTTCTTCTCCGGTCCGCGCCAATTTCTTCTGTAGGCGCAGGAACGGGCGTTGGCCGCGTGTGCGCCACCGCAGTTGGCGCAGGTGCATGGGGCGTCCTTCTGCTTCTTGCAGTCACTGTGTCGTGTGCTTGCGCACACTTCAGGCACGCAACTGCTCCGCTGCAGTGCTTGGCGACGTGGCCAAGCTTTTGGCAGCGAAAGCACTGCGCTGCAGTCTTCCTCTTCTTCTTGCCGGAAGTCCCTGCTATCGTGAGCAGCAACTCCGCCAAGGCAGCAGCTTTGCGTCCACTTCCGTGTCCAGGCATCTCCAGTAGCAACAGCGACAATCTGCTATGCGTACCTCACCGCAGCGTGAGCGGGAATGATTTGGATGAACAGTCCAAAGAAGTTTTGGAACTACTCTTGGGTGCGCAGACTTGTGTGATGTCTTGCGTTGTCATGGAGAGGGAGAAGTTCGTTAGCGTTTTTGTGGCGACGAGCACACTGAAGTCCTTTCAGTTTCCTCAGGGTAGCACAATACACTGCAGAGTTGATCGTCGCATCATGAGGGAAGACACCAAACAGAATAACCCTCACTCAGAGTCCCACAAGACCTTCGCAATGGCTTCAGTGGCTGAGGGTGCGATTGAGAGGTGGTGTGGTGCCACTACGTAGACGGCCGTTTCGTTTTCGCCTGTGACGATGTTCGACAAAAAAATTGTCATAATCAGCCTCGTAAGGTGCAGACAATGCCGCGCAGATGGTCCCTCGTTGCTCTTTATGTTCCTCTTTTAGGCAGCGAGGAGCCCAGCAGGTTCACACCTCTGAGTACGCCAACTGCTGGGCGGGTGTACCAGCATTACCAGCAGAGACGCCCAGTTGAGTAACGAGGTGTTTAACTCTGATCCGTCGATCACCTCGAGTGAGAGTGTCCGCACGTTCCAACAGCGCAGGAGTCACAGGTGCGCGTGGCCGACTGGCACGCGAGAGATTGTTGCGATGATGAGAGACGCCTCGCCCAACGACTCAACGTGCTTTTGTCCTGGCAAGTATCCGTATACATTCTGGGAATGGATGTGAACACCTGCGATGTTCTGGTTTTTCGTCAAAAGAAACTCAATGACAAGAGGAACGTATCTCTGTCATAGACGCCATTTTGAAGAGTACGTACAGCGCCGGCATCAATCGGAACTTCATGAAACTATAGCGGGAATATCTCACTATGTCCCACAACAAATTGCGCATTTTTCCAACCGAAAGTGTCGGAGAAAAGTGTGATGAATTGGTTGGAACGCTCCTCGTACATAGATACAGACTGGAACCACCACGCCCGTTACACGAGCACAATACGCGAAAAATGCAAAGTAATTTATCAGCCTTTAGGCAAAGTGTAATACGACCATTCGCTTGCGCGAATACAAAACACATAAAAATATTGTGGAGCAGGTTTTCGTTCAAATGGTTCAAACCACCATGGAACTTAACATCTGAGGTCAACAGTCCACTAGACTTAGAACTAACTAAAGACATCACACACATCCATGCTCGAGGCAGGATTCGAACCTGCGACCGTAGCAGCAGCGCGGCTCAGGACTGAAGCGCCTAGAACCTCTCGGCCACAGGGGCCGGCGCAGGGTTTGGACGAAATGGAATTTGCCTGGGGGTTGTACAAGCGTGGGCATAAAGTAAATATCTTCCTCATTAAGCAATAGATTGCCACACGCCACCCAATAAAACAGATCCTGAATGCAGGAAACAGCTGATACAATAAATAAAATAATATTTAACCCAGACAGAAATACAATAAATTTTAACTTAAATAGGCAACAATATATGTACTACGTATATTACATAACTTATTCTAAACACATCCTAATATTACATGGATAAGTAATCTTGCTTGGCCCAGATAAACTGTGGTGGTGAGTTCAAACTAAAAGAGACAACTTGTCTGAGGCCACCATTAACTTTACAGCTAGCCACACAGAATCACAAAGACAAAAAACCAACTCAGTGAAATATCAACACTCTAAATACCATAACCGTCTGCCAGACATGCCCCAAAAGAAAACAAAATTTCACAGAGCTAACTCAAATGGCTATGAGCGCTATGGGACTTAACATCTGAGGTCATCAATCCAGAGCTAACTAATACACGGTAAATAATAAAAAGGCAATACACAGTAGCTTATCATTAGGCTACAATCATGGAATCACAGTCTGACTGTGCATAGAGTTTCACAATCAAAATATAACACCCTCTTACACTTGACAATATTCTTTACAGTCTCACCAAGATTCTATACAACACGATAGACGTAAGACAACTTCAGCTATCCATGCACACATCATCGCAATGTACAGTTATCAGCCATATACTCTCACTGATCGCCACTGACAGATATGACTCACAAAATCACACGTCACATTGTGCTCTGCATTGTCTTGGTCGGGTAATATACAATATGTATAAGAGCCAAGAAGTAAGAGTGGAAGACTAAGAATGAATTGCTCGAATTGAAAAGGGTGTAATATAGGGATATAGTCTTTCGCCCCTACTATTCAATCTATACATCGAAGAAGCAGTGATAGAAATAAAAGAAAGGTCCAGGAGTGCAATTAAAATTCAAGGTGAAGAGATATCAGTGATACGATTCGCTGATGGCATTGCAATCAGCAGTGAAAGTGAAAAAGAATCACAAGAACTACTGATTGGAATTAACAGTCTAATGAGTACACGATATGGATAGAGAGTAAATCGATGAAAGACGAAAGTAATGAGAAGTGGAAGAAATGAGATTAGCGAGAAACTTAGCATCAGGATTGATTGACACGAAGTAGGTGATGTTAAGGAATTCTACTACCTAGGCAGCAAAATAACCAATGAGGGATGGAGCAAGAAGGAGATCAAAAGCAGAATAGCACTGGCAAAAAGGGCATTCCTGGCCAAGAGAAGTCTGCTAGTATCAGAATCAAACATAGGCCTTAATTTGAGGAAGAAATTTCTGAGAATGTACGTTTGGAGCGCAGAATTGTATAGTAGTGAAACATGGACTGTGGGAAAACCGGAAGAGAAGAAACTATAAGCACTTGAGATGTGTTGCTACAGAAGAATGTAGAATATTAGGTGGGCTGATAGGGTAGCGAACAAGGAGGTTCCCCGCAGATTCGGCGAGGAAAAGGAATATACACTAGCGGTCATTAAAATTGCTACACCAAGAAGAAATGCAGATGATAAACTGGTATTCATTGGACAAACAATTGACCAGACGTTTTCAATTGCTGAGAGATCTGGAGAATGTGCTGGCCAGGGCAGCAGTCGACCATTTTCTGTATCCAGAAAGGCCCGTTCAGGACCTGCAACATGCGGTCGTGCATTATTCTGCTCAAATGTAGGGTTTCGCAGGGATCGAATGAAGTGTAGAGCCACGGGTCGTAACACATCTGAAATGTAACGTCCACTGTTCAAATTGCCATCAATGCGAACAAGAGGTGACCGAGACGTGTAACCAATGGCACCCCATACCATCACACCGCGTGATACGCCAGTATGGCGATGACTAATACACGCTTCGAATGTGCGTTCACCACGATGTCGCCAAACACGAATGCGACCATCATGATGCTGTAAACAGAACCTGGATTCATCCGAAAAAATTACGTTTTGCCATTCGTGAACCCAGATTCGTCGTTGAGTACACCACGCAGGCGCTCCTGTCTGTGATGCAGCGTCAAGGGTAACCGCAGCCATGGTCTCCGAGCTGATAGTTCATGCTGCTGCAAACGTCGTCGAACTGTTCGTGCAGATGGTTGTTGTCTTGAAAACATCCCCATCTGTTGACTCAGTGATCGAGACGTGGCTGCACGATCCGATACAGCCATGCGGATAAGATGCCTGTCAACTCGACTGCTAGTAATACGAGGCCGTTGGCATCCAGCACGACGTTCCGTATTACCCTCCTGAACCCACCGATTCCGTATTCTGCTAACAGTCATTGGATCTCGACCAACGTGAGCAGCAAATTCGCGATACGATAAACCGCAATCTCGATAGGCTACAATCCGACCTTTATCAAAGTCGGAAACGTGATGGTACGCATTTCTCCTCCTTACACAAGACATCACAAAACGTTTCACCGGGCAACGCCGGTCAACTCCTGATTGTGCATGAGAAATCGGTTGGAAACTTTCCTCATGTCAGCACGTTGTAGATGTCGCTACCGGTGCCAACCTTGTGTGAATGCTCTGAAAAGCTAATCATTTGCATATCACAGCATCTTCTTCCTGTCGGTTAAATTTCGCGTCTATAGCACGTCATCGTCGTGGTGTAGCAATTTTAGTGGCCAGTAGTGTATGCGGAAAACACTGACAGGAAGAAGGGAAAGGATGGTAGGACATCTGTTAAGACATCGGGCCATGACTTACATGGCACTAGAGGGAGCTGTAGAAGGTGAAAACTGTAGAAGAAGACAGAGACTAGAATACATTCAGCAAATAATTGAGAACACAGGTTGCATGTATCACTTTGAGATGAAGAGGTTGACACAGGAGAGGCATTCGTGGCGGACCTCATCAAACCAGGCAGAAGACTGATAACAACAACAACAAAAAATTGTTTTGCTGTAACCGACTCCTCCATCAATTCTCCTCACTGACTGTGAGCTGCCATCTTCTCCCGGACACCGGCAAGAAGACACCCCAACTAGACTGCGTCCGTGTGCAGCTGGCCATATCCCATGTTGACTGTTGCAGGCTGCGGGTGTATAGTGTTGCTCGGATCCGTGGCGCTCTTCCCCCCCAGTCCGCTTTTCTTCGCAGGCCGCCCACGAACTCCGTTTACTATCTCTGGCTGATGACTGCGGTCACGCCTGGGCAGCCACGCCGAATACGAAGAGCAGAATGACACCGCGATGGTGCGCCGTGGTCAGCGCCCTGGACTCTCGTTCGGGAGGGTGACAGTTCACATCCACATCCGACCATCCTCATTTTTGTTTCGCTTAATATTCCTAAATAGCTCCCGGTGTACCAAGTGGGCTCTGGGACGAGGACTGGGTGTCAAAAGGACGTCTAACACTTGCATGGGGGCTTTATTAATTATTAATGAAAATATTTTTTTTAGTAGCTGTAAGTCCGATTACGCAATCTCGTAAACGGCTGGCCCTGACTAGTTTTAGTACGCAATCTGACTGCATAGAATAACAACAAACAATGAAAGAAAATTTTCGTTAACACAGTTAATTAATTAAGTCCCCAGCAACTATAAAACCTACGAAACCAACAAAGCACAAGTGTAGCTGTTCTGTATGTGGTAGTATGACTCAACGCACATCTGGCACGGTTCTTCTTCAACAAGACAAGAATTTTTAAATACCAATTATACTGACGTGATAAAAGAAAATTAGAAATACTATAATTGTGCAAGAAAACCAAAATTACACTCTAATACAAGAACACACGCCAGATGCTTTGTTGACTGAACCTGTAATGACACATTATTCAGGTCACTGAAAGAATAAAAGAATAAAAGAAAATACCTCCATATATATTGACGAAATGCACTCTCACCATTACAATATCTCCATTAGAACAACATCTGCTATCTCTCCCATCAAACCCCTGCATAAAACATGGAACAACACTCTCCACTACCACATCTCACTCTGACTTCACGACAAGCAGTGTCCACCACAACTTCTCGGTAAGCACTGCTTGCCGCTACGTCTCAATAATCACTGCCAGTGGAGGCGGCAGAACAATACTCTCCGGCGCGATCTTTGGCGCTGTGGCTCAGTGTAGCCACCTTTCACACTTCAAGCATTTATTAAAACCAAATATTAAATAAAAATGTAAGGGAAAGATAGACTGCTACTTACCATAAATGGTGACACATTAAGTCGGATTCTGCTCCAAGCTGCCGGAGATGGAACTCATGTGTGCCTGAGGTGTACTCGCTTGCGTGAATGAATGCGTGTGTGTTTCTTTTTCTGACGATGGCCGAGACCGAAATCTAATGTGCAAGTGTCTTTTAATTGTGCATGTCTGCAACTTAACGTGTCATCTTTACTGTAAGTGGTACTCTGTCTTTTCTTTAAATTGTCGATATGGCAACCTGCAGTTTCCATTGTTCAAACATTAATGACACTTTTCTAAATCTTTAAGTCCTACGTCCAAGCATACGAATTAACAGAAAAAACATTAAATTAAAATCTTTCATAAGACCCATTAATTCCCATCAGTCGAAGTTAAAAACATAAAGTTAAAAGAAGCACTTGCCCGCGAAAGGCAAAGGTCCCGAGTTCGAGTCCCGGTCCGGCACACAGTTTTAATCTGCCAGGAAGTTTCATATCAGCGCACACTCCGCTGCAGAGCGAAAATCTCTTTCTGAAAACATCCCTCAGGCAATGGCAAAGCCATGTCTCCGCAATATCTTTTCTTTCAGGAGTGCTAGTTCTGCAAGGTTCGCAGGAGAGCTTCTGTAAAGTTTGGATGGTAGGAGACGAGGTACTGGCATAAAGTTAAAAATTATTCACGAGAACACATTTCACGACTATAAGAACTTGTAACATTTCTCAGTTCTCACGACACTGTAGTAGGTTTGTCATTTGAACAAACTCTTTGAGTAATCCGTAAGTATTAAACAATAAATTTTTCAGCGATCATTTACGCAGCTTGAAAGCAAGTAATCACTCTGAACTTTTGATACAATAAAATGCAATGACAATTTTAAACTATTATAACATAAAAGGCAACACCCAAGTAAGATAGTTTCCCAAGACTGAACATCGGTCTACAGAATCAAACGGCCCCAGTCTGTTGCAGGCCTGGTATTGCTAACAGCCGTGGCTCCCCAGTTGCTGCCAACTAACATCAGAACATTTCAAGGAAAATGCAACACCTCAGTAGTCAGACATTTCCTTACACAATCTGAAAAGAACAATAATTAACACTCTGAAAGCAAAAGGCTTTCAATTGTTAGCAACTGCGATTACAAGTTACAAGATAGTTAAAATGACAGCATTAACAAAGATGTCTACACTCTCGATTTCACTCAACATAGTAATCACAGAATGAGATTTTCACTCTGCAGCGGAGTGTGCGCTTATATGAAACTTCCTGGCAGATTAAAACTGTGCCGGACCGAGACTCGAACTCGGAACCTTTGCCTTTCGCGGGCAAGTGCTCTACCATCTGAGTTACCCAAGCACGACTCAACTCCCCGTCCTCACTGCTTTACTTCTGCTTCGCAGGAGAGTCGTGCTTGGGTAGCTCAGATGATAGAGCACTTGCCCGCGAAAGGCAAAGGTCCTGAGTTCGAGTTTCGGTCCGGCACACAGTTTTAATCTGCCAGGAAGTTTCATGGTAATCACAGGACGGTGTTCATGATGAGTTACATACACAATATTTTTTTTTATCTTTTGGTAAGCCTGTACATTCGTAACATACAATATTAAATCAAATCCCTTAAGTGCTAGCGGCAACCCTTCACAAATTTCTGTTTCTGTGTGCCAACAAGTTAGCGGATTCACAATACACTTTTCCACACAAAGTAGCATATGCTGCATCAGAGCAACAAATGTAGGCAGCAGTGTGAAACTACTATGGAGAAATGAGAGCAATATTACATGGCACTGAATAAAATCACATAGCGTCAATTATTCGATACCACCATGCCCATCGGTGTTGAGATTCTTAATGTGAATAATCTATGCACTTCTAATACACCAGTACCTTAAGCCACCCAACGCCGGGCGTTTATCAGCACGGCAGAAGTATTCGATTTAGGGGTGTTCAGGTCAACATACCAAATCAGTCCTGTGCTGGCTATGAATACGGTATCGTATTACACCTGTAAGGAAGCTCAATAACCTTCAATTTCTCCGTCTCAGTTCACAGCTATGAGACATATCCTCATGCTGATTAAGCCACCAACCCAGGTAAGCACCGACATAGTCCAAAACCCAAACCAGTGCTCTTCACCAGACATTTACATTAACAGGACAGCAACAATCGTATACCAGGCCGTCACTGCATCGCTGCACTGACCTCCACCACTCGACTACACACAGCTTGCGCGCTCCTTCGCTTTACGACTCCTGATGGCGCCGCAAACTCTGGTCAAGTAGACGATAATTCGCAGATGCGCCACCCATTGGCTCACAGGCAACAGCTGTAATCGTTCTTTGAGAAGGGCACGCACAATTCCCTTCCCCATCATTTCGTAAGCTTTCTGCTCCGTCTCTAATGACCATGCTATCGACAGGACATTAACCTCTAATCTTCTTTTTTTTACCAGCATGGTTCAAGCGCCGTCCAGGCCCAGCTCCGAACCAATTAGTTGTCCATCATAATCCGTAATGACCTCATTGTCTGTGGGATGTTAAATCCTGTTCTTTCTTCCTTTATTTCCTTCATCCGGTTCTGCACGTAGCAGATCTTGGCGCTCACACAAATGGAAGTAGCTGCCACTGTGTCGTCCCACTGACTAGCTTCTCCAGCAGACTCGAACTCCAACTCCTTGGTCTAGCCACGCTGAAGCGAACAAGTGTGGCTGGTGCACTATACCAGCCGCTGGCACCTCTCCACAACTTGTCCGTCGCTACTTCAAGGTGATATTGCCACTGGCGCTCCAAACTGTTGACTCCCATCCCCCCTGCCGCAGCTCAGCTCGGCGTGACGCTGGAACCACGACTCTCCACACACACACACGCCCTCTGGAGCAAGTTCAGCACCTCATGCACGCAACCGCGACCAGCTGGGCAGCTGGGAAGAGAAGTGTGCCTCGAAATTCCAGTTTCACCGCACCAACTTGCCCTGCAAAACCAGTCACCATCGCCGTCTCGCGAGAGGCAGTGATCACCACCAGACACACACACCACAAAATACAAATTCTCCCACCAGTAAGGAGTTGTGGGAGATAAACGAAAATTGAAAGGCGTGTTTCTACAACTGAAATATGAAATCTACTCCGATTTCGAGCCAGTCACATAAGAGCAGCGCTAGTAGCGCCACCACGAGCATGCAATGATTGTGAGCGTTAGCTATAGTTGAGATTGGAGATAGTGAGCCGATGTTAGTCAAGAATGCCTTTAAGACGACGAAGGTGCCATTATCAGCAGCTCACTGAATTTGAATGAGGTCGTCTAATAGGACTATGAGGAGCTGGATGTTCCTTCTGCGATACTGCAGAAAAAACTTGGCATGATTGTTGGCAGCAGTGGACACAGGAAGGTACGGTCAAAAGAGGACCAGGCCACATGGCCATGTGGCACTATTGAGAGAGATTGATCGTCATGTTCGGCATATGGCTGTGGAATTTAGCACTGCGTCTACAGCAGCAGTTCGAGCAGCAATTGGCACAACAATGGCACAACGAACTGTTTCAAATCGGTTACTTGAAGGACAGCTCTGGGCCAGCTCATCGTAAACACTGCATTTGGCGACTTCAGTGGTGTCAAACGAGAGCTTATTGCAGGACAAAGTGGAGGTCCGTTGTGTTCTCCGACAAAAGCCGGTTCCGCCTCGGTGTCAGTGATGGCCGTCTGTCGGTGGTAGGAGGACAACTGAGCGCCTGCAACCAACCTGTCTACAGCCTGAACACACTGGACCTGCACACTGACTGGGTTTCGAATTATGGTCTAGGATGCGATTTCGTATGACACGAGGAGCACTCTCGTGATTACATCACGCACCCTGACTGCAAATTTGTACCTCAGCTGGTGATGCGGCTTGTTGCGCTGCCATTCATGAACAGCGTTCTAGGGAGTGTTTTCCAACAGGATAACGCTCGTCCTCATGCCGGTGTTGGACTGCAACATGCTCTACAGAGTATCACCAGATCTGTCACCATCTGAGCAAGTAACATCGGACGACAACTCCAGCGCCATCCACAAACAGCTTTAACCTTCCCTGTATTGACGGACCACGTACAACAGGAATGGAACTCCATCCCACAAATTGACATCCAGCATCTGTATGACACAGTGATACCCGTTCGTATGCTTTTATTCAACATTATAGTTGCTATACTGGCTATTCAGGTACAAGCACTTCACTTTTGCAATGTCTTTTCTCGCGCTTACATTAACCTGTGTATCTGCAACGTTAATCATTTAAATGTGGTACATAGACAAATATATTGCAGAAATCTCATTACTTTACATTACTTATTTCGTGGTGTTGAGATTTTTCCGTCCCTGTACAGATAGACTTAATAAAAAAAAAGCGGTACCTGTCACAGAGGTACCAAAGCAAACGCGGGACATTGGACCTTGTGTCTCGCATTACCTTGTCGTCATCCAGGGTCACTGCTGGGGATCACCCCTGCTGCGGCCACGAGGAGAGACGGAGAGACAGACACATTGCCCAAGACCCAAGACGAAAAATACAACACAGAACGGCATAAGGAACTCCGACTCATAGTTTACCAATAATACAGTACATTCGGAAAGTCACTGTGCACTGAGCTAACGTAGATAATGTTGGAAATTCGAAACAAAGGTGGTATCATTGCTTTCTTTTCATATACACGCAGTTGTTTCTTAATTCGTTCTACTGTTGCGTAACATTTAACTGTGTGCATCAGTTAGTGTTCAGTTTGTCTTTAAATTATGGTGCTCTCAACTGAAGAATGTATTTTCCTTCTTGAGTATGTGTTTCGAAAAGGCAATAAATGCACGGTTTTTGTGCAGTAAAAATTCCCTTACCAAAAGTTTTTCCTTAGACAACCTCAGTGCTGGACGTTGAACATGATGGAAGACCGCCTAAACTAAACGAACAGAGTTTGTTGGGTATTTGTACCTTCATGCAGTGGAGCCCTACAAAATCATTGCGCAAGTCCGCACAAGAAAATTAAATCGGGCTTAAAATCACGCCTAAAGTCGTTAGGCAAACATTGAAATTGTTCCCTATTGAAGTGGCAGCAGTGCAAGGGTTTAAAGATGCGGGTCATGAAAAGCCAATCCGTTGTTGCAGTTGATCTACATATTTTATTGAGAGGAATACCACTGATGTTCTTTAAATCACCTTTACAGACGACACCTGGTTCCAGTTCTCTGGTCATGTTGACACAAAAAATACACTGCTATGGTCAAACGAAAAGACTCGATGTGTGCTTGAAAAGCCATCGCTTGATCTGAAAACTGGAGAGTGTCTAGCCACATCCAGACACCGCATTATTGGACCCTTACTTTTTGAAGATATCATGAATAGTGAGCGTTATTGTTTAATGATCCACTATTTTCTTGGCCAGCTAAAGGAATGCGAAATCATCTGCTCACGGTTTCAATAAGATGACGCTACTGTGTACACAGCTGAAAACATTAGGCGTCTTTTGGGAGGGTTTGTAGGAACATCTCATCTCAAAATACTTATGGCTCCCTTGCTCGTCGCAATATACTCCACCACGCATTCTCTATGAAGAGCAGCAAAATCTGTAGTGGATCGCAATCGCCTACACGCCCCTAACAGCATACATGAGAAGTATATCACAATCAAATCCACAGAAAGTGTTTTCCAGTAAAGTTAAGCGGGTTTAGACTTATGGAGCCACCCGTGAATGTCATTTCCAACGTATGTTGTAACTTCATTGCAATTTCCTGTAGAAATATGCACGAAAAAAAAATCGCTGAACCTGAACATCTACACTCCTGGAAATTGAAATAAGAACACCGTGAATTCATTGTCCCAGGAAGGGGAAACTTTATTGACACATTCCTGGGGTCAGATACACAACATAATCACACTGACAGAACCACAGGCACATAGACACAGGCAACAGAGCATGCACAATGTCGGCACTAGTACAGTGTATATCCACCTTTCGCAGCAATGCAGGCTGCTATTCTCCCATGGAGACGATCGTAGAGATGCTGGATGTAGTCCTGTGGAACGGCTTGCCATGCCATTTCCACCTGGCGCCTCAGTTGGACCAGCGTTCGTGCTGGACGTGCAGACCGCGTGAGACGACGTTTCATCCAGTCCCAAACATGCTCAATTGGGGACAGATCCGGAGATCTTGCTGGCCAGGGTAGTTGACTTACACCTTCTAGAGAACGTTGGGTGGCACGGGATACTGTTGGAACAGCAAGTTCCCTTGCCGGTCTAGGAATGGTAGAACGATGGGTTCGATGACGGTTTGGATGTACCGTGCACTATTCAGTGTCCCCTCGACGATCACCAGTGGTGTACGGCCAGTGTAGGAGATCGCTCCCCACACCATGATGCCGGGTGTTGGCCCTGTGTGCCTCGATCGTATGCAGTCCTGATTGTGGCGCTCACCTGCACGGCGCCAAACACGCATACGACCATCATTGGCACCAAGGCAGAAGCGACTCTCATCGCTGAAGACGACACGTCTCCATTCGTCCCTCCATTCACGCCTGTCGCGACACCACTGGAGGCGGGCTGCACGATGTTGGGGCGTGAGCGGAAGACGGCCTAACGGTGTGCGGGACCGTAGCCCAGCTTCATGGAGACGGTTGCGAATGGTCCTCGCCGATACCCCAGGAGCAACAGTGTCCCTAATTTGCTGGGAAGTGGCGGTGCGGTCCCCTACGGCACTGCGTAGGATCCTACGGTCTTGGCGTGCATCCGTGCGTCGCTGCGGTCCGGTCCCAGGTCGACGGGCACGTGCACCTTCCGCCGACCACTGGCGACAACATCGATGTACTGTGGAGACCTCACGCCCCACGTGTTGAGCAATTCGGCGGTACGTCCACCCGGCCTCCCGCATGCCCACTATACGCCCTCGCTCAAAGTCCGTCAACTGCACATACGGTTCACGTCTACGCTGTCGCGGCATGCTACCAGTGTTAAAGACTGCGATGGAGCTCCGTATGCCACGGCAAACTGGTTGACACTGACGGCGGCGGTGCACAAATGCTGCGCAGCTAGCGCCATTCGACGGCCAACACCGCGGTTCTTGGTGTGTCCGCTGTGCCGTGCGTGTGATCATTGCTTGTACAGCCCTCTCGCAGTGTCCGGAGCAAGTATGGTGGGTCTGACACACCGGTGTCAATGTGTTCTTTTTTCCATTTCCAGGAGTGTACTTCTGCTCACTTAGTGACACTAAATCACTGGAAAACTCCCGATGATTCATGGTGCCTGCCGGCAGTATAACTGAACACGGGTCAGCACCTGCATTCTTTGGGATTGGATTTCTGATGGTACTTCACCTATCTCATATACACTCCAGCGCCAGAGAAACTGGTATAGGCATGCGTATTCAAATATAGAGATATGTAAACAGGCAGAATACGACGCTGCGGCCGGCAACGCCTATATAAGACAAGTGTCTGTAGAAGTTGTTAGAACGTGGTGTTATAGTCGGCGCACGAGCGATGGGACACAGCATCTCCGAGGTAGCGGCGAAGTGGGGATTTTCCCGTACGACCATTTCACAAGTGTGCCGTGGACATCAGGAATCCGGTAAAACATAAAATCTCCGACATCGCAAGAATGGCGCTCAACGTGTCAGAAGTGTAACCCTTCCGCAAATTGCTGCAGGTTTCAACGCTGGGCCAGTGTCAGCCTGCCGACCATTCAACGAAACATCATCGATATGGGCTTCCAGAGCCGAAGGCCCACTCATGTACCGTTGATGACTGCACACCGTAAAGCTTTATGCCTCGGCTGGGCCCGTCAACAGCGACACTGCACTGTTGATGACTGGAAACATGTTGCTTGGTCGGACGAATCTCGTTTCAAATTGCATCAAGCAGATGGACGTGTACGGGTGTGAAGACAACCTCATGTATCGATGGACCCAGTATGTCATCAGGGGTCTCTTCAAGATGGTGGAGGCGCTGTAATGGTGTGGGGCGTGTGCAGTTGAAGTGATATGGGACCATTGATACGTCTCTGACAGGTGGCTCGCACGTAAGCATCTTGTCTGATCACCGGCATCCATTCATGTCCGATGTGAATTCCGACGGACTTGTACAATTCCAGCAGGACAATGCGACACCTCACACGTCCAAATGCTACTGAGTGGCTCCAAGAATAGTCTTCGAGTTTAAACACTTCCGCTGGCCACAAAACTCCCCAGACATGAACAATATCTGGGATGCCTTGCAACTTGCTGTTCATAAGAGATTTCCACCCACTCGTACTCTTACGGATTTATGGACAGCCCTGGACAATTCATGGTGTTAATTCCCCCCAGCACTACTTCAGACATTACTCGTGTCCATGCCACGTCGTGTTGAGGCACTTCTGCGTGTTCGCGGGAGCCCTACACGATATTATCAAAGATGAGATGGGAGATATGATACTGCGAGAAGAATTTGACAGAGCACTAAAAGAGCGAAGTCCAGACAGGGGCCCGGGAGTAAACGAAATTCCGTCAGAACAGCTGATGGCTTTTGGACAGCCATCCATGGTAAAACTCTTTCAACTGGTGTGCAAGACGTATAAGACACATGAAATACGCTCAGACTTCAAGAAGAATGTAATAATTCCAATTCTGAAGAGCGAACATTCTGACAGCTGTGAATATTACCGAACTATCGGTTTAATAATTTGTGGTTGGAAAGTACTAGCACGGACTCCTTACAGAAGAATGGAAAAACTAGTAGAAGCCTACCTCGGGGAAGATCACTCCGAATCCCAGAGAAAGATAGGAACACGCAAGGCAATAGTGACCCTACGACTTATCTTAGAAGCTAGGTTAAGGGAAGGCAAATCTATATTTACAGTATTTGTAGACTTAGAAAAAGCTTTTAACAATGCTGACTGGAAACTTCTCTTTGAAATTCTGAAGGTAACAGGGGTTAGATACTGGGAGCGAAAGGCCACTACAACGTGTCCTGAAAACAAACGGCAGTTATTAGAGTCGAGGGGCATGAAAGGGAAGCAGCGCTTGAGAGGCAAGTGAGATAGGGTTGAAGGTTATCCCCGATGTTGTTCGATCTGTACATTTATCTAACAGTAAAGGAAACCAAAGAAAAATATGGAATAGGAATTACAGTTCAGGGAAAGAAATAAAAACTCTGAGGTTTGCCGATGAAATTGTAACTCTGTCATAGACAGCAAAGGACTTGCAAGAACATTTGAAAAGATTGGATGGTGTCTTGAAAGGAAAATATAATGGCGAACATCAACAACAGCGAAACAAGGATAGTGGAATGTACTCCAATTAAATCAGGTGATGATGAGGGAATTAGATTTCCGGAAAACTTTTGACACCGTTACTCACAAGCGACTTCTAATCAAGCTGCGGGCCTATGGGGTATCGTCTCAGTTGTGCGACTGGATTAGTGATTTCCTGTCAGGAAGGTCGCAGTTCGTAGTAATAGACAGCAAATCATCGAGTAAAACTGAAGTCATATCAGGTGTCCCCAGGGAAGCGTCCTGGGAGCTCTGCTGTTCCTAATCTACATAAATGACCTGGGTGACAATCTGAGCTATTCTCTTAGGTTGTTCGCAGATGATGCTGTAATTTATCGTCTAGTAAGGTCATCCGATGACCAGTATCAGTTGCAAAGCGATTTAGAAAAGATTGCTGTATGGTGTGGCAGGTGGCAGTTGACGCTAAATAACGAAAAGTGTGAGGTGATCCACATGAGTTCCAAAAGAAATCCATTGGAATTCGATTACTCGATAAATAATACAATTCTCAAGGCTGTCAATTCAGCTAAGTACCTGGGTGTTAAAATTACGAACAACTTCAGTTGGAAAGACCACATAGATAATATTGTGGGGAAGGCGAGCCAAAGGTTGCGTTTCATTGGCAGGACACTTAGAAGATGCAACAGGTCCACTAAAGAGACAGCTTACACTACACTCGTTCATCCTCTGTTAGAATATTGCTGCGCGGTGTGGGATCCTTACCAGGTGGGATTGACGGAGGACATCGAAAGGGTGCAAAAAAGGGCAGCTCGTTTTGTATTATCACGTTATAGGGGAGAGAGTTTGGCAGATATGATACGCGAGTTGGGATGGAATTCATTAAAGCAAAGACGTTTTTCGTCGCGGCGAGATCTATTTACGAAATTTCAGTCACCAACTTTCTCTTCCGAATGCGAAAATATTTTGTTGAGCCCAACCTACATAGGTATGAATGGTCATCAAAATAAAATAAGAGAAATCAGAGCTCGAACAGAAAGGTTTAGGTGTTCGTTTTTCCCCCGCGCTGTTCGGGAGTGGAATGGTAGAGAGATAGTATGATTGTGGTTCGATGAACCCTCTGCCAAGCACTTAAATGTGAATTGCAGAGTAATCATGTAGATGTAGATGAATCTACATCATGCAGATGTAGATTAGGAAACAAGATACTTAAAGTAGTAGACGAGTTTTGTTATTTGGGCAGCAAAGTAACTGATGATGGCTGAAGCAGAGAGCAGATAAAATGTAGACTGGCAGTAGCAAGAAGAGTATATCTGAAGAAGAAAAATTTCTTAACATCGAATATAGATTTAAGTGGCTGGAAGTCTTTTCTGAACGTATTTGTGTGGAGTGTAGACTTGTATGAAAGTGAAATATAGGCGATAAATAGTTTAGATACGAAGAGAATAGAAGCTTTTGAAAATTGATGCTACAGAATATTGCGGAAGGTGAAATGGGTAGATCATCTTACTAATGAGGAGGTACTGAAGTGACTTGGGGAGTAAAGAAATGTATAGTACATCCTGACTAGAAAAATGAATCAGTTGATAGGACGCATTCTGAGACTTAGAGGGATCACCAATTTAGTACTAAAGGGAAGTGCGGAGGGTAAAAATCGTAGAAAAAAAACCAAGAGATGAATACAATACGCAGATTCAGAAGGATGTAAGTTGCAGCAGGTTTTCGGAAATGAAGACGCTTGCACAGAATAGAGCCGCATGGAGAGCTGCTTCAAACTAGTCTTCGGACTGAACACCACAAAAACAACAACATTACGAAAAACCGGCCACACAAAACACTGGGGTCTGTCCAGATCCATGCCATTCAGCTGGTTAGGGGAAGGCTAGCCGAATATCCCCAGGATGGAGAACAGTCCCCGTCCCTCGGGAAACCAGCGCTGGCGTTCATATTAGCGACCAACACTAGCCGATGGACACGGTACGGAAATGATAGGCTGTCTTACAAAAGATCTAGGAGCATACCTATGAAGCGACCCAAAACCGAAAACTAGTTGTAGAAACAGTAGATGCCAACTGACGTTCATTGCAATAATCAAAAGAAAAGTAAATCATCCATATTTTAAATAACTCTTGTTCGACCGATGCTTATGTATTGCTCGTGTATCTGGTACCGTTATCACCCGACATTAACAGCAACAAGGTCGAAAGAAAAGCTGAATCTTCCGTCACAGGTTAGTTTAGCAAGCTCGAGAGGATTACAGACATGCTCACCAAACTCCTATGGTAGACACTACTAATAAAGCCTTGTGCACACAGACGAGCTCTTCTTCCACTTGTGGTGGGTCCTACCAGCTGTCTCCGCATCCCTCAGCTATGTCGCCAGACTCCTCGATCTCGCCATTTTTCCTCATCTCTTCTATTCCTCCTCTCTCCATCGCTTTTCGGGTACCACTTAGCCACTCTTTCCGTGGCATTTCCCTCCTTCCACTTCCAGGAGGATACCCTTAAAGTACTCACCTGGGCCATGTGTTTTCATCCTTTCTTTTGACGCGCCTTAACCATTGTCTTCTGTCCGCAATACTGTAAAGAGTCTACGTCATTTCCCTTATTTCCTCATTTCTTAAGTGATCTAGTTGGAAAATTCTACATGCTTTTCTCAAGTGGTCCATTTCTAAAGCTCTAAGTCTCTTTTTATGTCTTTCTGTGAGTTCCCAGCATTCATTCCCATAGTCTGCTATTGGTTCCACGGTGGCTTTAAAAAATGCGTTGTAACCTCTAAACTCATTTTTGAGGACAAAAGTACAAGATTTAATCTTTGGATAGCTATTCTTCCCTGCTTGATCTGTTGTTGGATATCTCTGTCACATCTCCCCCCCCCCCCTCATCTATGTCGCCAAACTCCTCGATGTCGCCATTTTTCCTCATCTCTTCTATTCCTCCTCTCTCGATCGCTTTTCGGGTACCACTTAGCCACCCTTTCCTTGGCATTTCTCTCCTTTTACTTCCAGGAGGATGCTCTTAAAGTAATCTCCTGGGCCATGTGTCTTCATCCTTTCCTTTGATGCGCCTTAACCATTGTCTCCTGTCCGCAATACTGTAAAGAGTCTTCGTCTTTTCTCTTATTTCCTCATTTCTTACGTGATCTAGTTGGAAAATTCTACATGCTTTTCTCTAAGTCTCTTTTTACGTCTTTCTGTGAGTTACCAGCACTCGTTTCCATAGACTGTTATTGGTTCCACGGTGGATTTGAAAAAAATGCATTTTAGCCTCTAAACTCACTTTTGAGGACCAACGTATAAGACTTAATTTTTGGATAGCTACTCTTCCCTGCTTGATCTCTGTCAGTATCTCACATCATGTAATAAAATACTACCCAGGTACTTAAACTCTTTACACACTTTAATAAGATGTTCGTCAATGTCCAAGTTACTTCCCTCTTCTTCGCAGGATAAATATTCCGTCTTGTCAAAATTAATTTTCAAACCCCACTTTTTATACTCTTCTAACAAATTCCTAAGCATGTGAGATATATCCTCTTCATCGTTTGCTACAACGACCTGATCATCAGCATAGAAAAGTGTGTGCATGCACTGGTTCCCTACTTCAATCCTCATGCTCTTGCACTTCCTACACAACGGGACCAGTGCTTTCTGCACATACGTGCTAAAGAGTGAGTGAGGTAGGCAGTATTCTTGCTTTAGTCCTTTAGTTATTCTGAAGGCCTATCTAGAAATTTATTTCCCCAATTTAATGACGTAATGACACATACTCCCGACTTGTATAAGATTATGGTGGTTCTTACACTAATTTTTGGCAGTTCTCCTGACTACAACACATCGAACAATAATTTTAGTGGCACTGTGCCATATGCTTTTTCAAGACCTATGAAGACCATGACTGCTTCGATTCCTTTCCACGCTCTTCTCCATGATGTGTCTTAGGGCAAGGAGAAGCTCATTGTTAAAATTCTGAGATGAGACATTCCGAGATGAATCAGACAACTTATTACATCCCACACACATCTCACGGAACGATCCTGACAGTAAAATAAGATACATTCGACTCATAAAGAATGTTTCCGGCGGGCATTATTCCAGGCCACCTTTCACGTACGTGTTTGTGATAGCGGAAGCTCAGGCACTAACCGAAGTACACCTTCGCCACACATCGACAGATGGCATGCACAATATAGGTGTAAATGTAGATGTAGTAATGTCTGGCGCAGCCCGCCACGGATTTCTCTCCTGTACCAACTTCTTCAGCTCAGAGCACTTGCAACCAATATCCCCTAAGATATGTTGGGTATATTCCAGTCTCTGTCTTCCCCTGCAGTTTTTACCCTCTACAGATACCTGTAACACACAGTTATTCGTTGTCTTAATTCTTGTCCTATCTTCTTGTCCCTTCTTCTTGTCAGTGTTTTCCATTTGTTTCTTTCTTCGCTGATTCTGCATAGAACCTCCTCATTCCTTACCTTGCCAGTCCAATTAATTTTGAACACTCTTCTGTAGCACCACATCTCAAATGCTTCGGTTCTCTTCTGTTCCCGTTTTCCCACAGTGCATGGTTAACTTCCAAATAACGCTGTGCTCCAAACATACACTCTCATAAATTTCTTCCTCGGATTAAGATCGGTTTTTCATACTAGGAGAATTCGATTGGTCAGCAGTGCCCTCTTTTCCTGTCCTAGACAGCGTTTTACGTTCCCAAAATGGTTCAAATGGCTCTAAGGACTATCGGACTTAACATCTGAGGTCATCAGTTCCCTATACGTAGAACTACATAAACCTAACTAACCTAAGGACATCACACACAGCCATGCCCGAGGCAGGATTCGAACCTGCGACGTAGCAGCAGCGCGGTTCCGGACTGAAGTGCCTAGAACCGCTCTGACACAGTGGCAGGCTTTTATGTTCTCCTTGCCTCTCTCGTCATGTGTTAATTTGTTTCCGAGGTAACAGAATTCCTTCACTTCGCTTACTTCACGGTCCCCAGTTTTGGTGTTAAGTTTATCACTAGTCTCAAATCTGGTACTCTTCCTTACTTCCGTGTTTCTTCGGTTTACGCTCAATCCATAGTGTGTGCCTATTACGTTATTCACTCCACTAACCATATTCAGCAATTTTTCCTCGCCTGCACTGAGGACAACAATGTCCTAAGCGAATCTCAATGTTGATATCATTTCACGCTGAATTTTAATGACACTTCTAGGTCTTCCTTTTATTTTCGTTACTTCTTTCGATGTATAAACTTAGTCTGAACACTTCGCTCTTGATGTTCCATTTTTGTTTTTCCGTTTTGTTTCTTGTACATACTGTATATTACCGGAATTTTCCTATAGTTAGACTCATTTTTTCCCTTGGAATTTCGATATTGCACCATTTTACATTGCCTAATGCTTTTTCTAGGTCAAAAAATTCTATGAATGTGTCTCGATGTTTCTGGAGTCTTGCTTCCGCTGCCAAGCGCAATGTCGGAACTGCCTCTGTGTTAACTTTGCCTTTCCTAAAGCTAAACATCTTCATCTGGCGTGCAGATGCGCTGAACAGATACAGAAAGATACAATGCTTGCCTATAAGCGCCAAGCAGATTTTAAATGTCATTAATTCACTAGTACAGACAGATCCAGTTTGAAAGAATCACAGATTTTGTACACGCGATACGTAGGTTTATTAACAATTTCCATTCGATATTTGGAATGAACGTGGCTCTAAGGTTTCGAAGAGATAAACGCACGGCATTGAGTTTGCAACAGACGTGATTGCTCAAATGTCGCTATCTTTCTGTTACAGGACAATGAGGGCTAGCCACAGCTATTGTTTTTGGTATTGTACTGCACTTGACCGTATTGCTGAATTTCTGTTTTAATAACCTATGTAACGGTGGATTGCAAAATGGTCTTCTATTACACCAAAATGAAAATGCCCCAAACAACGTCGAATTTGTAGCGATTTATCACATTTGCGATATTTTCACAGAAAAAAATTCATCCCTTTTCATTTTCTGTTACAGTCGTTTTAATCTTCGTTCACCCATAGGGACACTAAAAGCTTGTAACGCCGGAAATGCATGTCCTCCTATTTCCATCTATTGTACTACAATTTTTTTTCCTTGTTTTGTTACCTCAAGATATGACATTTCTGTTTCTTTATATATTGTAATTGTTTACTGTTTGTATATATATATATTTATGCATTTATGTCGATGTACAATTGGTTGTTTCGTAAATATTATTTGTATTTTTACGCTGGGTCTTGCCTAGGGAAAACTGCTATCGAACGATTACATCGATAGGTCGTGTGAAGAATCAAAGTGTGTAGGATCTTTGGTAGTGTTAACTCTGCCTCGTGGAGCGCGGGCAGAGCAGAGAGAGTCTGGCTGGAGTAGCGAGTGGAGAGGTGTGCTGTGTGAAGCTCCCGCGAGTTGCCGCGCTTTCGGGGTTTGGCAGCATGTAATTGCGCTCGACTTGCGATGATAGTTTCTGACATGAGGTCGCGGACGGGAAGCATTAGCTGGCGCACATCAAGAGCCCGTTTCGTCTGGTGACCGTGTCGAGAAGAAGGCGCACCAACATCCAGCTTCTGCAACAGCAACGGCCGACAATGAGTGACTGTCGCCACCTCCTCGATCGACGGCTTCAAACCTTCAATCAACCAACAAGGAAGACTGGAAGCACGTAAATTTTTAGAACTGTATGGCAGACCTCAGTTTTTCAAACTTTTAAAATTGTTGCATCACAAAATTACAGCAACTTAGCATGAACCTTTGTTGCTCATTGTCCCAATTGCATTACCAAGCAGGGTCCCTTCCTTTTCCGGAATGAACCCGAGTGTCATTGAAATTCAAACGCCAGCATTAAAGTAATATTCTATTTCACTGCTTTAATTTCAAAGTTCAGTTAAAGTATTCATAGCTGGCTACACTATTTAGATTACACAAGCACAAATTAAGAGTGCGAGTTTTGTTACCGTATTTTAGCTTACCTGTGACTGCAGCTCAGCTTGGTACGTACTAAATTTTACTATTTTTAATTGTTCAGAATCATTTAATTCATCTTTCAAAGTTAAATCACTTATTTCTAAATTGCATAGATTCAAGTAGCTTTTGAAATGATTGTTGAGGTAGTCCAAGACTAACCGTATTTTACTGAATTTCGATGTGCTTCAGAAAGAAAGCTCACTGTTAATTTCAGTCACTAAATTAACTTTCGATTTTCCGGTTTTATTAATTCTTTTCTAAATTAAGTCAGAGTGTAGCGAAATTTATTACTTCTGACAAACTTTCAGTTTTCACACTACACGTGTCAACCTTCAGTTGCCACGCTTCTAGTGCTAATTATATGTGTAATAACCTTTCTTTTCAGTTACTATAGTAATTGTCCTTAGGACTGGCGACCGTAATTTCCCCCAAATCTCAAATATCTAATTACCGCTAGTTAATTGTTAGCGTAACGGCCGCACATTTACTTTCTTTATTAACTTTACCCCTTTTCAAAATTAATTTCCACCAGTTTCATTTGCATTTTTCCTTTCATTTAGATGTAACCCTTTCCTCCCTCTTTACCGACAGATTAACTTCGGTGACGATTGCTTTTCCCAAATTTCCATTAGGTACACGCGGTTTCATTTTTCACTGTCATTAAGGTCCATAAGTGAGGGGGAGGTTACAAGTTGGGTCACACCTAATCACTTTCCCTGTCATTAGTAGTACGGTTTCCTGTTGTGACTACTTTTGTAATAACCACGATGGCTTGGATATCTGCATAAACCAGGAGTAAATTATTCAGACTGTAATATGTAAATCGTATCTACATATGAACGTAGGTCACAATGAGTAAACATACAACGCACTGACTGGTAGAAGAGTCCCACCCTATCGAATTTGTCTACACCTCGTCTTCTACGTCCACCGATCTGCAAGAACATTATGACAATCTGCCTAATAGCCGGTATGTCCATCTTTGACAAGGATAATAGTGGCATGGAAGTAATGAGGCCTTGGAGGTTGCTGGAGGGAGTTGGCACCACATCTGCACACATAAGTCACCTAATTACATAAATTCAAGGGAGGGGGGCGATGAGCTCTGACGCTACGTTCAGTCACATCTCTGTGTTCGATCGGGTTCAGATGTGGCCAGTCGAGTGGCAGCACATCAACTGCAACTCGCCACTGTGTTCCCCGAACCATTCTATCACACTACTAGCCTTGTGACATGGCGCATTATCTTGCTGAAAAATGCGACTGCTCTCGGGAAACATGATCGTTATGAAGGGGTGTACGTGGTTCTCAACCACTGTACGATACTCCTTGGCCGTGATGGTGTCTTGCACGAGCTACACTGGATGCCCACGTGGATGTCCCCAAGAGCATAATGGAGTCAGCGTCAGCTCGTCTCCGTCGAGCAGTGCATGTGTCAAGAAGCTGTTCCATGGAAAACGACGTATTCGCTCTCTCCCATCGGCAGATGAAGAAGGTATCGGGATTCATCAGACCATGCAACACTCTGCCACTGCGCCAACGTCCAGTGCCGGTGGTCACGTGTCCATTTCAGTGGCATTTGCCGATGTCGTGGTGTTGATATTCGCACATGCATGGATTGTCGGCTGCTGAGGCCCATCGTTAGGAGTGTTGGGTGCAGTGTGTGTTCAGACATACGTGTACTCTGCCCAGCAACAAAGTCTGATGTTAGTTCCGCCACAGTTCGCCGCCTGTTCTGTTCAAATGACTCTGAGCACTATGGGACTTAACATCTATGGTCATCAGTCCCCTAGAACTTAGAACTACTTAAATCTAACTAACCTAAGGACAGCACACAACACCCAGCCATCACGAGGCAGAGAAAATCCCTGACCCCGCCGGGAATCGAACCCGGGAACCCGGGCGTGGGAAGCGAGAACGCTACCGCACGACCACGAGATGCAGGCACCTGTTCTGTTTTACCAGTCTATCCAGCCTACGACGTCCGACACCTATAATGAGGGGTGGACGTGATTTCACCTTTACGTATCTTTATCCTTTTGACAGGAGGTCTTGGAGGCGACGGCCGTTTACTATTGTGAGAAAATGAAACGCCTAAAGCCGTCCTTACGATTTTATTTATTTTGTAGCTACCAGTTTCGGCGCTTCAATGCGCCATCTTCAGGCTGTAGTTGACGCTGAAAGGGTTGACACGATCTCTATATACAGGGCTATTACAAATGATTGAAGCGATTTCATAAATTCACTGTAGCTCCATTCATTGACATATGGTCACGACACACTACAGATACGTAGAAAAACTCATAAAGTTTTGTTCGGCTGAAGCCGCACTTCAGGTTTCTGCCGCCAGAGCGCTCGAGAGCACAGGACGAAGTTCAACAAAGATCCACCAACTGCTAACTCCATTTGGCGACGGTATGCGCAGTTTAAAGCTTCTGGATGCCTCTGTAAGGGGAAATCAACGGGTCGGCCTGCAGTGAGCGAAGAAACGGTTGAACGCGTGCGGGCAAGTTTCACGCGTAGCCCGCGGAAGTCGACGAATAAAGCAAGCAGGGAGCTAAACGTACCACAGCCGACGGTTTGGAAAATCTTACGGAAAAGGCTAAAGCAGAAGCCTTACCGTTTACAACTGCTACAAGCCCTGACACCCGATGACAAAGTCAAACACTTTGAATTTTCGGCGCGGTTGCAACAGCTCATGGAAGAGGATGCGTTCAGTGCGAAACTTGTTTTCAGTGATGAAGCAACATTTTTTCTTAATGGTGAAGTGAACAGACACAATGTGCGAATCTGGGCAGTAGAGAATCCTCACGCATTCGTGCAGCAAATTCGCAATTCACCAAAAGTTAACGTGTTTTGTGCAATCTCACGGTTTAAAGTTTACGGCCCCTTTTTCTTCTGCGGAAAAAACGTTAGAGGACACGTGTATCTGGACATGCTGGAAAATTGGCTCATACCACAACTGGAGACCGACAGCGCCGACTTCATCTTTCAACAGGATGGTGCTCCACGGCACTTCCATCATGATGTTCGGCATTTCTTAAACAGGAGATTGGAAAACCGATGGATCGGTCGTGGTGGAGATCATGATCAGCAATTCATGTCATGGCCTCCACGCTCTCCCGACTTAACCCTATGCGATTTCTTTCTGTGGCGTTATGTGAAAGATTCAGTGTTTAAACCTCCTCTACCAAGAAACGTGCCAGAACTGCGAGCTCGCATCAACGATGCTTTCGAACTCACTAATGGCGACATGCTGCGCCGAGTGTGTGAGGAACTTGATTATCGGCTTGATGTCTGCCGAATCACTAAAGGGGCACATATCGAACATTTGTGAATGCCTAAAAAAACTTTTTGAGTTTTTGTATGTGTGTGCAAAGCATTGTGAAAATATCTCAAATAGTAAAGTTATTGTAGAGCTGTGAAATCGCTTCAATCATTTGTAATAACCCTGTATACCACATCAGTGGCCAATGTAACTTGTTACGCACACTATCTGAAAACTTTGGTGTCAGAACTCCAACCATCAAGTGCCAACTCAGTTGGCCTTTGTGGTATTTACCAAAGGAAAACAATTTTTCCTCCTTTGGCGTATTTCGATGTGCGTCTGTAGCAGCAAAAATAATTCTTAATTGCTGTTACTAATAAATGAATGTGTAAACACAGAGGAAAGAAGTGTTACATTGAACGTTAGGTGCAAGAGTAAAATGTAAACAAACAGAGTATACGGAAGTCAGGAAACAATCCCAGTCTGATGTTAATGACGTTTGCAATATACCATGTTCACTCGATCTCCATAAAGCAACTTTTCCTGCGTGGACTTATTTTGATGTGCAGCAAAAATTATTTTTAGTTGCTGTTGCTAGTAAATTAACAAAAAAATAGGGGGTGTAAGAGTCGTATTTAACTTTCGGACCAAGAGCAAAATGTAAGCAAACAGAGTAATCGAAAATCATGAAAGACTCCCAGTTTGATGTTAATGACAATCGCAGTACACTGCACTCACTTTACCGCTACACGACTACTATGTAATTGACGCTTAAATACTTGGCAGACACTTCCAGACTATTTCTCTACGCTCACCTCCCGAATAACGCTTGGGAAAAACGAACACTTAAATCTTTCCGTGCGATCTCTGATTTATATTATTACAATGATCATTTTTCCCAACGTAGATAAGACGCAACAAACCATTTTCGAATTCTGAGAAGAAAGTTGACGATTGAAATTTCGTGAAAAAATCTCGTCGCAACGATAAACGCCTTTGTTTTAATGACTGACACCGCAACTCACTTATCATATCCGTGACACTCTCTTCTGTTTTTCGCGACAATGCAAAACTAGCTGCTCGTTTTGAACTTTTCCGATGTCCTCTGTCAATCCTATTAACGAGGGGCGTGCAATAAGTAATGCAACACATTTTTTTCTGAAATCAGGTTTTTTTTTTTTTGGTATTCCAATACGTCACATTATTCACTAATCTTTTGGCTACAAAAACCTGTTTTCCTTTATACTGGAGGACCTGTATGACCCCATGTCACAACTCTACTGGTCGACGTCGGAGCCAACGTGTTGATGCATCAATAAGTACTGCATGATCCACGTTCTGCTCCCCATAGAATGCACCCTTCAAAGGGACAAACGGTTGGAAGGTAGAAGGTGGGAGAACTGGGTTGCAGAGTAGATGAGGAAGAAGAGTCTTACGGAGTTTTGTGAGTGTCTTTTGCTGGATGACTGTGTCAGCACTACCAACAGAGACATCCAGTTGATATGTGAGGTCGATTTTGACCCGTCGGTCACGTCGAAGAGTGTGTCCGCACGTTCCCACAATGCAGGAGTCACAGCTGTGTGCGGCACGCGGGAGGTCAGACAGGTTTGCGTTACCTTGTTGCGACGATGACAGACGCCTCGCCCAGCGACTCGCTGTGCTTTTATTCACTGCCAGGTCTTCGCATACATTCTGCAAGCGCCTATGAGTCTCTGCGATGCTCTGGTGCTCCGTGTTTGGAACGCATCTCGGTTAAAAAAGCCATTTTGATGGCTACGTATAGCGCCGCTACCGATCGAAACTTCACGAACTATAGCAGCTGAAGCGGGATGATTGTACCATGTATCACAACCCCGCATTTTTTCAACCCAAATCGACCGAGAAAAAAAAGTGTTACATTACTTGTTGAAAGCAGTCCGTAGTAAGGATTCTATACTGCGCAGCACTACACCAGAAAATAACGTACAAGCATAATGTAGACTACCTCTTTTGTAGATTTGGTGCATCTTCTAAGTGCTCTGCCAAAAAATCCCGGTCTTTGGCTCCCCTTCCCCACAACATTTACTTTGTGACGGCTGCATTTTAATTTGTACCTAATTGTAATCGTTAGACATTTAGTTGAATTGACAGCCTTAAAGTTCCTGTAATTTATCGTGTAGTGAAGATGACCTCAAACTTTTTTTATTTTTTACACTGAATTACTCCTTTTTACATCATACAGACATCTTAAGCCAACGACCTTGCCGCAGTGGTAACACCGGTTGCCGACTGATCACCGAAGTTAAGCGCTGTCGAGCTGGGCCAGCACTTGGATGGGTGACCGTCCGGTCTGCCGAGCGCTGTTGGCAAGCGGGGTGCACTCAGCCCTTTGGAAGCACACTGAGGAGCACCTGATTGAGAAGTAGCGGCTCTGGTCTCGTAAACTGACACACGGCCGGGCGAGCGTTGTGCTGACCACATGCCCCTCCATATCCGCATCCAGTGAAGCCTATGGGCTGAGGTTGACACGGCGGCAGGTCGGTACGATTGGCCCTTCATGGCCTGTTCGGGAGGAGTTTAGTTTTAAACAGACATCTTGTCTGGATCATTCTGCAATTGGTCTTGATCTTCTAACTACTTTGCCGGCCGGAGTGGCCGTGCGGTTCTAGGCGCTACAGTCTGGAGCCGAGCGACCGCTACGGTCGCAGGTTCGAATCCTGCCTCGGGCATGGATGTGTGTGATGTCCTTAGTTAGGTTTAATCAGTTCTAAGTTCTAGGCGACTGATGACCTCAGAAGTTAAGTCCCATAGTGCTCAGAGCCATTTGAACCATTTTTTTTTCTAACTACTTTACTATAAGGTAAACGGCAGTATCGTCTGCAAACAATCTTCGAGGGCTGCTCTTATTGCCCTGCTCTGTGGCTGAAAAATAAGGTCAACTGTTGCTTCAGTCGTTGAGCCAATGTCGCCCCGTACACAATAGTTTATAAACCCGTCCCCCCTCCCAAAAAAAAAGAGATTAATTTCTCACTAAGGTCAAATTGTTCAAAAATACAAAACTAAACTGCCTCACACACGTCGCATCGTAGGACACTAAATCTGCGAGATGCCTGTGTATTTAGGTCAAGCGGCACACAATACCCTGTCACGATGAAATTCATAGAGTATAATCGGGCACTTCAGCAACTAAAAATTGTATCCCGCTACCGACGCCTCCGTTCAGTGTGCGCCAAGAGAATGGTATTTAGTGTGGGCTTTTTGTGCCCAATTTACCATCTAAACTGAGAATGTCCATAATGTAGTTCACACAAAGCTATGTATGAAAAAGAAGTTTCTTTGATAGGTGTGAGCGGCGCTCCAATTACCTGCTGGGAAACAGCCGCTCCTAACAGGCGTCTCCCGTCGTGCCATGGCAAGCTACCAAATCGCTTCGCTTTAATCGCTATTTCTGTCCAGGCGAAACGCTCGCCAGCATGTTCCGCTGAGAGTGTCTTATGCCTAGAATGCCGCAGTTCTTCTATACGGGATATTCACATACATAGCTTCAGCATACATAATCGTATCTCCCAGATACGTACGAGGAGCGTTCAGTACATAGTGCAACATATTTTTTCTCGGCCAGTTTCAGTTTGAAAATGAAAAATTTGTTGTGGGAGGTAGTGGAATATTTCCACTTCAGCCCCTACAGTTTAATAAAGTTGCGATAGGTGGCAGCACTATACGTAGCGTTCAAAATGGCGTCTGCAACGGAGGTGCGTTCCAAACAGAGAGTCGTCATTGAGTTTCTTTTGGAGGAAAACCAGACCACCGCAGATATTCACAGGCGCTTACAGAACGTCTACGAAGACCTGGCAGTGAACGAAAGCACGGTGAGTCGTTCGGCGAGGCGTCTGTCATCTGTCATCATCGCAAGAACGCCACGCAAAGCTGGGCGATCTCCCGCGTACCGGCCGTCCGTACTGACAGGTTTGACCCCTGTAACGTGGGAACGTGCCAACATTCTCGTTGGAGGTGATCGTCGCCACAAATAGGGAAACGACCTTCTCCTTCTCCATGGTGATGCGGCGTCTCACAAAGGTCTGTCTGTGCACCCGAGAAGAGCTCACAAAACGCATTGGACTGTTGTTACTCATCCATCCTACAGCCTGGATCTTGCACCATCCATCTGTTTGACCCAATGAAGGATGCACTCCGGGGGAAGGAGAACATCGATGATGGGGAGGTTGTTGATCCACCAAAACGTTGACTCCGACGTCGACCAGTACAGTGGTGCCATGCGGGCACACTAGCCTTTCCATTATGATGGCATAAGGTCGTCGCATTGAACTGACATTATGTCGAAAAATAGGATTTTATAGCGAAACGACTGGGGAATAACAAGGTGTTTTGGAATCCCGAATAAAACCAGATTTCTTGTATTGAACGCCCCCCACACACACACTATTTTTGAGTCGTTTGATAGCCACAGATAGCGGTCGTGCAAGACACAGTTGGCCCTCTTTGAGCATGATATACAACAGGCTCTAGATACTGGCTCCCATGTTGATGCCATATTTCTCGATTTTCGAAAGGCGTTCGACTCAGCTCCGCACTGTCGCTTGCTCCAAAAAGTGCGCGCTTACGGTCTATCCCAGGGCCGCACAAGGTGCATGCACCGGTGCATCGCACAGTGCAGAAGACGGCTGCGCAATGTTGACGACGGTGCAGACCCCCCACTCCTCGGCTTTGCGGAACAGCGCTGACTCTCACTTAGCTTGTGTCGCTCGCGCCGGCTGTCTCGACCTGTTTCAAAGCTTTTACCCTGTTATCTTCGTCATTGCCAAATACTAATGTACACTAGGTGGAGAGCTTAGTTTGGTGTACCGGTACAAAAGAGATTTATACAATAACTGTAATGGTAACAATTTCAAATTTGGTTTCAACACAAATGTATCTTCCTATGTGCTCCTTATTTTATTTGCAATTACGCTACTAATATCTGGAACTGGCTGACAGCAATTCTGAGAGAATTTTTTAAATTACAATTAGAAATACTCGCACGCAATCTAGTTTTTGTACAGGACAAAACAGAAAAAAACCTTTCACATACACAAGTGGAACCAAACATAGAAATAATCTTCGCTGCTTCTCTGTGTAACTTGGGAAATTCTTACTTCGGCAAATTCTGGTAGAATTGGAGCAAACCTTTTGTATTGTAAACCACATCCTTTCGGTGAACATCGCTTTGCAAATCAATTAGTTCGAAATGTAAATCTGAAGGCGCACTTTCAATATCCATCGAAAAAGGTTTCACAAAAACATCGAGAATTGGCTGCAGGTAGGTAATTTCCTGAAACAATAACAAAGCCAATGCTAATAAATGAAAGTAATGTAAGCCGTTGTTTCGAAGTACTAAAATGTGATAGATTTTAATAAACATGTAATGTGTACTATTGGTTTTAATGTAATGTTACACTTGCATATGTAACGCAATCTCCTTTATTTAGCTGTATGTCATATACCGGCACATTACCTGAAATCGGTCGTTAAACGCATTTTCAAGGGATTGTAGCACCTCGACGTATTTTTCAAAGCGCGCTCCTTCCTGCACAGATGCTGTCAAAAAAAACATAGTACCGTGTTGATTAGAGCGGTTATAAAAATCAAGCTGTTTTAATAAAGGTTCAGTTTATATCTCGCTTACCTAGTTCAGGAAAGTGTTGCGTATTTTTCTCTGAAAGATTGTTTTTAAGGAGCTTCAGTTTATACTGGAAAGCGTTTATTTTGCTGATCATATCGTTGATGAGATTGTTTTCGTTTTGGAGTTTGAGACTTAAATCATTTAGGAGAGCCATAATGTCTGTTAAAAATCCTAAATCAGCTACCCATTCAGGGTCATGAAAAAGTGGCTCCGGACGTCCTTTGCTCTCCAAAAACTGAGCTACAGTGTGGCGTAGTCGAAAAATTCGGGAAATCACTTTCCCTTTGCTCAGCCAGCGCACCTCAGCGTGGTAGGGAATATCTGGATACTCCTCTTCAAAGGAAATAAAAAATTCTTTGAATTGACGATGAGTGAGTCCATGAGAACGAATGTAGTTCACGATATGCACCACTACCTTCATCACATCTTGAAGACCGATAACTTTCGCACAAAGAGCCTCTTGGTGTGCAAAACAATGAACGGAAGGTAAATTCGGCATGTTAAGTTCTTTCCGCAGTAGGCCAATAAACCCTTTTGCTTTACAGCACATTGCTGGTGTCCCGTCTGTGGTTACGGAAAACAGCTTTTCCCAACGGAGTCCTATTCCTTCAGCTGCCATTTCAACAGCTGCTAAAATATCCGCCCCTATAACAGTGTCCTTCAACGAAATCGTATCCAGGAGCTCTTCCGTTACATGTAGGTCGTCGTCCACGTCACGCAAAAATATTGCTAGCTGAGCCGTGTCGTTAATATCCGTGGACTCATCAAGTGCGATGGAGTACGCTAGGAAGTTTTCAATTTTGGCTGCCAGTTGTTCATGCAAATTCTCAGCAATGTCGTTGATTCTCCGATGTATTGTCATTCTGGAAAGTGGTATTCTGCTGTACGCGGGAGCTAATGTGGGATTCATTGTCTCTACTACGTTCAACATAATGTTTTTTTATTAATGGCCCGTCCATAAATGGCCTCCCAGCTCTTTCTAAACGTAGAGCAACTTTGTAACTAGCTCTGAGAGTCCTTTCGCAACACCCCTCATCTTCTTCACCCTAAAGTAGAGAAAAAAAAGATATGTTAGAAATAATTTATGCGAAAACGAAAACTAAGGAATCTAAACAAATGTTATTTCGTTTCGCATGACCTTTAACCAAAATATACATGCTAAAGTACTTGCAACAAACCTCGTTTGTAGATACAGGATTCTCTTCTGCAAGAGTTTGCAACTTCCGTAATTCTTCCTCTCTGGCATACTCTCTATACTTTTCTGAATGCAATTTTCTGTAGTGCCTTTCAATAGACGATTTTCTGACACACGTAATTAGTGTACTGCAGACTAGACATTTGGCTTTATCGTCACAAAGCACAAAAAAGTAGGAGAGTTCCCGGTTTAAATTGACTTTCGGCAATTTTCCCTTTTTTTGGAGCAAATGGTTCCATTATCCGGTAATTGTCTTGCGCTTACGTATTCCGGTGTTGACTAAGCCGTCTGGCAGCGCATTCGGCAGCGCACAGCGTCGGCCTCACCTTGCAAGCCGAGTTGAGGCGAAGTTTGCCGAGTTGAACCGATGCACTGTGCAGGCACTCGCTGCACCTCGCTTTGCACGCGTGCAGTTTTCCGTGTTTGTGCGGCCCTGGTCTATCCGATGACATACGCGATTGGATAGAAAGTTTTCTAACAGACATGGAGCAGAATGTCGTCCTGAACGGGGTGACTTCAATAGAAACAAGCGTAATTCCAGGTGTGCCCCAGGGCAGCGTAATAGGTCCGCTGCTTTTTACGATTTACATAAACGATCTGGTTCATGGTATTGACAGCGGCATTAGACTGTTTGCCGATGATGCTGTAGTCTACAGGAAAGTAGTATCACACGAAAGTTGTGAACAAATCAATGAGGATTTGCAGAAAATAAAAGCGTGGTGTAATGACTGGCAGTTATCTCACAATATTATAAGTGTAACCTACTACGTACAACAAGGCGAAAATCCCCATTAATGTACGAGTACAAAATAAATGCCCAGTCTTTGGAAACTGTAACATCCGTCAAGTATCTGGGTGTGACTGTTCGAAATGATCTCAAATGGAATGATCAGACTACACAAGTAACGGGTAAGGCAAACTCTAGATTGCGGTTTATTGGTAAAATCCTGATGCGATGCAGTCCTTCAACAAAGGAAATAGCTTCGAATACGTTAGTTTGTCCCGTCTTAGAGTATTGTTCGTCTGTATGGGACCCTTACCAATTGGGTCTGATTCAAGACATTGAGAAGGTCCAAAGAGAAACGGCAAGATTCGTGACTGGTACATTTAGCCATCGCGAGAGCGTTACAAATCTCATAGAAAGTTTGAAGTGGGACACACTTGCACATAGATGGCGCTCTAAACGGAAGGGACTGCTCACTAAATTCCGAAATCCGATCTTCAGCGAGGATGTAGAGCATATATTATTACCACCAAATTTCAAATCGCGCAGTGATCAACATTCAAAGATAAGGGAAATTAGAGGTCGTACTGAGGCGTTCAGACAGTAGTATTCCCACGGCGCGATCCGCGAGTGGAACAGAGGGGGAGAAGGGGGCGATACGACTTTGGCGCGAATTGTGCCCTCCGCCACACACCGCTTGGTGGCTGGCGGAGTATATATGTAGATGTAGATTGTATCCCACATTTATCCTCCAGGGGCCAGTGAAATTTTTCGGCAATTTACAACAGCGGGTGCAATTTTTTTCGGTATTTAAGACGAATTAGACTGCTGAATCTCAACTAGATCGTTTCATTCCGTTTGCGCAAAGTTCTATGACTACAAATGCGGGACAAACGGCGAGAGTGAAACCTAGCAATGTGAACGGAAAAAATGGAAAGGTCTCTAATAGCTGTATGACCACGTTGGTGGCATGGTATCGTCTCGATCTACATCTACATCCATACTCCGCAAGCCACCTGACGTTGTGTGGCGGAGGGTACTTTGAGTACCTCTATCGGTTCTACCTTCTGTTCCAGTCTCGTATTGTTTGTGGAAAGAAAGATTGTCGGTATGCCTCTGTGTGTGCTCTAATCTCTCTGATTTTATCCTCATGGTCTCTTCGCGAGATAGACGTAGGAGGGAGCCATATACTGCTTGACTCTTTGGTGAAGGTATGTTCTCGAAACTTTGACAAAAGCCCGTACCGAGCTACTGAGCGTCTCTCCTGCAGAGTCTTCCACTGGAGTTTATCTATCATCTCCGTAACGCTTTCGCGGTAACTAAATGATCCTGTAACGAAGCGCGCTGTTCTCCGTTGGATCTATCTCTTCTGTCAACCCTATCTGGTACGGACCCACACTTGTGAGCAATATTCAAGCAGTGGGCGAACAAGTGTACTGTAACCTACTTCCTTTGTTTTCGGATTGCATTTCCTTAGGAGTCTTCCAATGAATCTCAGTTTGGTGTCTGCTTTACCGACGATCAACTTTATATGATCATTCCATTTTAAATCATTCCTAATGCCTACTCCCAGATAATTTATGGAATTAACTGCTTCCAGTTGCTGACTTGCTATATTGTAGCTATATGATAAAGGATCTTTCTTTCTATGTATTCGCAGCACATTACACTTGTCTACATTGAGATTCAATTGCCATTCCCTGCACCATGCTTCAATTCGTTGCAGATCCTTCTGCATTCCAGTACAATTTTCCATTGTTACAACCTCTCGATATACCACAGCATCATCAGCAAAAAGCCTCAGTGAACTTCCTGTGGTGTCACGCCAGACACCACACTTGCTAGGTGGTAGCCTTTAAATCGGCCGCGGTCCGCTAGTATGCGTCGGACCCGCGTGTCACCACTATCAGTGATTGCAGACCGAGCGCCGCCACACGGCAGGTCTAGAGAGACGGCCTAGCACTCGCCCCAGTTGTACAGCCGACTTTGCTAGCGATGGTTCACTGACAAATTACGCTCTCCTTTGTCGAGACGATAGTTAGCATAGCCTTCAGCTACGTCATTTGCTACGACCTAGCAAGGCGCCATTATCATTTGCTATTTATCTTATGATGCATGTACCGTCAGACCGATGTTCACCAATTATGGATTAAAGTTAAGTATTCCAGAAGCTCCGTACTTTTTTTACTAGACTCAACTCCTTTAACTGTTCCAGACCTCACGCCAGCCTGCGTGAGAATAAACGTTTGCCTTTCGGCTTCCTCTCATAGTGGCTTGGCTGTCTTGCCAAGTCACAACACTTCCGATGTTATCCACAAGGTCATTTATGTACATTGTGAATTGCAACGATCCTACGACACTCCCCTGCGGCACACTTGAAATCACTCTCACTTCGAAAGCCTTTCTCCATTGAGAATGATATGCTGCGTTCTGTTATCTAGGAACTCTTCAGTCCAATCACACAATTGGTCTGATAGTCCATATGCTCTTACTTTGTTCATTAAACGACTGTGAGGAACTGTATCGAACGAATTGCGGAAGTCAAGAAACACGTCATCTACCTGGGAACCCGTGTCTATGGTCCTCTGAGTCTCGTGGACGAATAGCGCGAGCTGGGTTTCACACGATCGTCTTTTTCGAAACCCATGCTGTTTCCTAAAGAGTAGATTTGTAGTCTCCAGAAAAGTCACTATACTCGAACATAATACGTGTTCCAAAATTCTACAACGGATCGTCGTTAGAGATATAGGTTCATAGTTCTGCACATCTGTTCGACGTCACTTCTTGAAAACGGGGATGACCTGTGCCCTTTTCCAATCCTTTGGAACGCTACGCTCTTCTAGAGACCTACGGTACACCGCTGGAAGAAGGGGGGTAAGTTCCTTCGCGTACTCTGTGTAAAATCGAACTGGTATACCATCATGTCCAGAGGCCTTTCCTCTTTTGAGTGATTTTAATTGTTTTTCTATCCCTCCGTCGTCTATTTCGATAACTACCATTTTGTCATCTGTGCGACAATCTAGAGAGGGAACTACAGTGCAGTCTTCTTCTGTGAAACAGCTTTGGAAAAAGGAACCTAGTCAAATAGAGGAACATCACTGAGACATTTTCGAAGGCTTATTTTGGGACAGAATCAAGTCCTGATCACCCATCGGTTCCAACCAGTAACTTACCCTCCTCTCAGCCCTCCCCACCACCCCACATCGATATAAAGAATCGAGCCCTCATTTACAAAACAGCTTCGCATGTCTGATTACAAATGAGTTAACTGTTTTCCTTTCAGTATTTTATGGGACTGTATGGGACAAAAATTTAGGAATGGTTAGAAATAACGTCTAAAATTTGTTGAAAGTCGCTAAGTCCTCTCATTATCAAATACACGGTCCAGTCGCAGTAATGTGAGCATCGAGTCAAAGCGCAATAACCCCTCACAGGCACAGATGGCAGCACTAGCAGCGTAGGGTCTACACTCCTGGAAATTGAAATAAGAACACCGTGAATTCATTGTCCCAGGAAGGGGAAACTTTATTGACACATTCCTGGGGTCAGATACATCACATGATCACACTGACAGAACGACAGGCACATAGACACAGGCAACAGAGCATGCACAATGTCGGCACTAGTACAGTGTATATCCACCTTTCGCAGCAATGCAGGCTGCTATTCTCCCATGGAGACGATCGTAGAGATGCTGGATGTAGTCCTGTGGAACGGCTTGCCATGCCATTTCCACCTGGCGCCTCAGTTGGACCAGCGTTCGTGCTGGACGTGCAGACCGCGTGAGACGACGCTTCATCCAGTCCCAGACATGCTCAATGGGGGACAGATCCGGAGATCTTGCTGGCCAGGGTAGTTGACTTACACCTTCTAGAGCACGTTGGGTGGCACGGGACACATGCGGACGTACATTGTCCTGTTGGAACAGCAAGTTCCCTTGCCGGTCTAGGAATGGTAGAACGATGGGTTCGATGACGGTTTGGATGTACCGTGCACTATTCAGTGTCCCCTCGTCGATCACTAGTGGTGTACGGCCAGTGTAGGAGATCGCTCCCCACACCATGATGCCGGGTGTTGGCCCTGTGTGCCTCGGTCGTATGCAGTCCTGATTGTGGCGCTCACCTGCACGGCGCCAAACACGCATACGACCATCATTGGCACCAAGGCAGAAGCGACTCTCATCGCTGAAGACGACACGTCTCCATTCGTCCCTCCATTCACGCCTGTCGTGACACCACTGGAGGCGGGTTGCACGATGTTGGGGCGTGAGCGGAAGACGGCCTAACGGTGTGCGGGACCGTAGCCCAGCTTCATGGAGACGGTTGCGAATGGTCCTCGCCGATACCCCAGGAGCAACAGTGTCCCTAATTTGCTGGGAAGTGGCGGTGCGGTCCCCTACGGCAATGCGTAGGATCCTACGGTCTTGGAGTGCATCCGTGCGTCGCTGCGGTCCGGTCCCAGGTCGACGGGCACGTGCACCTTCCGCCGACCACTGGCGACAACATCGATGTACTGTGGAGACCTCACGCCCAACGTGTTGAGCAATTCGGCGGTACGTCCACCCGGCCTCCCGCATGCCCACTATACGCCCTCGCTCAAAGTCCGTCAACTGCACATACGGTTCACGTCCACGCTGTCGCGGCATGCTACCAGTGTTAAAGACTGCGATGGAGCTCCGTATGCCACGGCAAACTGGCTGACACTGACGGCGGCGGTGCACAAATGCTGCGCAGCTAGCGCCATTCGACGGCCAACACCGCGGTTCCTGGTATGTCCGCTGTGCCGTGCGTGTGATCATTGCTTGTACAGCCCTCTCGCAGTGTCCGAAGCAAGTATGGTGGGTCTGACACACCGGTGTCAATGTGTTCTTTTTTCCATTTCCAGGAGTGTACAAGTGAGATTATAACAACGTAAGAGCACCTATAGTCGACACATGAAGAGAATTTTTTCTACCTTCTGATACTATTAAATAAATTTAGGCTCCAAAATTATTTTCTGAAACTTCAAAGTCTCACCTTTCATCTAAAATATCATTTTTTTTTAAACTGATAGTTTAAACTTTTGTAAAAATAATAGGAACTGAACCTTTAGAGTGCATCTAAAATTGATACTCTAAAATGGACCTGCTCCTAAAGTCGACAATTTTGGCACCTATAGTTGACGTAATTCCCATATCCCATTTTCTTTTATAAGTGACTAAAGCTCAAAACGCGGCGAATCCAATGTTAGAAGTTTTGACACGAGCCCACTCTTACCGTTTAAAAGAATTTTAACGACATTTTACTTTAATTGATAGTTTATAGTAATTTCGTCCCGCTGGCCACGAGAGGGGCGTTCGATGTATTTGTTAGAATTTATAAATGGTACTGTGAACAAATCCAGGTCAAATGTAGTTCTGACATAATTTTTCGCAAATAAAAAACTAATTTTTGAATCCCGCCACGTTTTGCCAACAGTCACGTGGTTTATGTTGTAGCCACACCAGCCCTATAGCTTCTGCACATCAAGGCCAGTCTACTAGTATCTATGGTCGAAGGCATCGAGTCAAAGCGCAATAACCCCTCACAGACACAGATGGCAGCAGTAGCAGCGTAGGGTCTATAAAGCGTGTCGCAGGACACTGAAAACAGAGCAGTCGTTGTCGTAATATGGAAACGGAGTGATTTATTAGACGTCCAAAAGCGCATTATCATTGGCTTTAGGGGCAAGGTGGAAAAATTTCCGAAGAGGCTCAATCTGCCAACTGCTCGCGTGCCGCTGTCGTTGAAGTACACCGAGCACGATAAAATGGCGCTGTCCGAAACCGGCGCCAAAGCCATAGATGACAGGGGCGAACGGCGGCTGCGGCGACGTGTTCGGGCCAATACATGTGCAAGTGTTTAGCAACTGATCGCCCATGTTAACCAAAGCGGCTACCAACAGTGCCTCCTCAACGCCCGTTCAGCGAGCCCCCGTAGCAGGCGGCTGGTTCGCGCACTCATGCTGCCTGTTGCTCATTGGCGACGAAAGCTATAAACTGCACACCAGTACCGTATCTGGACGTCCACTAAGTAGCAACAGGTGGGCCTTTCAGATGAATCACGCATGTACGGCCTTAGAACAAACGTTGGAAGGATGTCGGTCGTAAGAGGGAGCGTTGTGGCCTGTGGAATGCTTTTCTGACATCCCCTGGGTGATCCGGAAGGCACGTTGGATCAATATAGGTATGCATCTATGACCTGTTTACTGCTCAAATTACACAGCTACTCAAGGAAACAGGAAGATATGGATCTTTGCATATGAACAAACTAGTGGCTGGTACATAATTTTTATTCTAACTAGAGAACAACTTTCATTATTACAAATTACAGAATCAAAAAAATGGCAATATAAAAATTTAATTTGGACCTTTGTTCCCCCCCCCCTTTTTTTTACTGGTACAACACACAAATTTATTTTTCACAGACTGCATTACATTAAACATAATTAAGATTTTAACTAAACAATTAATCAGCGATGGCAGAAAATGTCAATTATAACTCGCACGCAATCATTCTTTGCATGACCACAAGATAAGATTGTAATGATACAACCTTCAAGCCAAATTTAAGCAGCCATAAAACTACCAAAACTTCACGTGCACAAGAGGGAATAAAGATTTAATAAAACTGAACCGGTCACGTAATAATCCACAGTCCAAAAATTCCTATGCTAAAATACAATGAGGCCAAAAAAGAAAACGGAGTTGGAAACCTCACCAAACAGGAATGATAACAAAGGTTACAGCGTTCCCCAACAGTATGCAAATAAGTAAAATTTACATTAAATAAGAATGACGGTTGTTATCTCAACCACTAGTATAATGTTTAAATAACGTCCAGAAGAAATAAGGTTATAAAAGGGCAGCCTCTCTTAATTTAATAAGTGGAATGACTCGAAATCGTTGTAAAATTGCAGCTTAACTTCAAACAACACCATTAAAGGCCACAGCGGCGCTTGGATAAAATAACACTGCGGAAGACAGACAGCGCGAGCTTTCGCTGCCCAATACTTGTGTACAGGGTCGCATAAATTGGCGGATGAGTAATCCGACTGGGCCCGACATTAGTGGCATTTGTAAGCAGCACCGACCCCGGCGCACAAGTACTCTTAACAAAATTCCCTGCAGCACAAATAAATTCCAAAAAGTGCAAGCTCCAGTCACAGCCAAGATCATAATTAATAATAATTACGATCCCAAGAGTTAATGCAAATTCTTAGGGAGCGATCCTGGAAATTAAGTCTTCTAAGACACCACTTACAGTATGACGTGTTGAAAGGTCTCTGTTGGATTCCTTTCATGTTAATTTCTTAAATCTGTTGTCATTTAAGGCATAAATTCCTCTTCTAAATTTACTGTGGCGTTTCTGACTATCTAGTAGTGTGACAGATCGTTATTGTTTGTGTGTAAAAGTAACACGTTCCACTACTCAGTCTCCTCCCAGATAGTCAGAAACGCCACAATTAGGCTGAACTTAAGAAATCCATTGTCCTACGGACTTAGCAGACACGCGCTTAGCCGGAGATCTTACCACTTCAGACGCTCGCCACGGACAGACTGACCTGGTCCCTTTCTGAGGGTGGCTCACAAATACAAACGAAAGTGGCCAGAGGGGCAGCTTCCTATACCAACATGACAAGAGACGGACAGGACCATACTAAGGATAGAAACCTCTTTGCTTTTAGAAAGCGTAGCTACCTGTTCCGACGTTGGTCCTACGGTTCTCTAGCAGACAGGCTTGTCTGCTACCCTCAAGTATGCAACTAGAAATACATTTGCTCATTCATCCTCTCACACAGAAGGGAAGGGGGATGACAGTATCTTATCATATACAGTATATAAAAGAAAGCGGATGTAGGTTCCGTATGAGACTGTGTGACATGAATTACATATAAACTGTGTTTTAAAGTGTAGTAGTGTGACAGATCGTTCTTGTTTATGTGTAAAGGTAACACGTTCCACTACTCAGTCTCCTCCCAGATAGTCAGAAACGCCACAGTAAATTTAGAAGAGGAATTTATGCCGTAAATGACAACAGATTTAAGAAATTAACATGAAAGGAATCCAACAGAGACCTTTCAGTGTGACGAGGGCCTCCCGTCGGGTAGACCGCTCGCCTGGTGCAAGTCTTTCGATTTGACGCCGCTTCGGCGACTTGCGCGTCGATGGGGATGAAATGATGATGATTAGGACAACACAACACCCAGTACCCGAGCGGAGAAAAATCTCCCACCCAGCCGGGAATCGAACCCGGGCCCTCAGGATCGACAGTCTGCCGTGCTGACCACTCAGCTACCAGGGACGGACACCACTTACAGTAGGCTTAAGGAAATTCTCGCAATAAATCATTATACAAAAGCCTGCTGGAACAAGTGATTAAACCAACCCCGAGCCAATTGTGTTGAAATCTACGGCTGGTGGACACGTACACAGGCCCGGCCAAGCTCAGACCGGACAGTGTGTCCTAAAACAGAATAAAATTTCCAAATAAACCACTTAAAATAACACTCGCCGTACATGCCCTGAAGCAGAATATGAGTACATTAGCCTCAATGAATAACACACTGTGGAACCAAGTTCAGAACTATCCTTAACTAATCTCCGGCAGATACCACATGCCACCACAAGTCTCACACATCTTCACCGGTTAACATCAGAATATGAACCATACGTAACTTAATGCTTCCAGTCACGCGGTAAGAAGAAGTCTAGAATGAGACGACGAACCCGCCAACATTTCGCCCGCAAACGCGTCGACGAATCAGTACCGTACAGCCGGCGCGCGGCAAAACGGCGAGGACGACGAGCCCCAGGCACCGCGGATGGAGACGAAAGCTTCCTTTCAAAACAATGTTGCCTCGTCGAACGCCGACCGGAGAGGGACCCCGGCCACACGCCAAGCCGGGAAACCAAAGGCGGAACAGTCAGATAGAAGACCAGACGAGTATCGATATCAGCGACGCAACTGGAACATAACTAGCGCCAGTCGCCACGGCTCAGTCTATCCTTAAGAACCATCTCTATCCCTTCGTGCAGTTTGTTTTTCCTCGGCGCGATGACATCTACCAGCAGGACAGTGCAACGTGTCACAAGCTTCGAGTGTATGTACGTGGTTCAAAGAGCACTAGGATAAGTTTTACTGTCGTCCCCTGGCCACCAGCGCCCGCAGCTCGTGGTCGTGCGGTAGCGTTCTCGCTTCCCACGCCCGGGTTCCCGGGTTCGTTTCCCGGCGGGGTCAGGGATTTTCTCTGCCTCGTGATGGCTGGGTGTTGTGTGCTGTCCTTAGGTTAGTTAGGTTTAAGTAGTTCTAAGTTCTAGGGGACTGATGCCCATAGATGTTAAGTCCCATAGTGCTCAGAGCCATTTGAACCTGGCCACCAGCCTCCCGGAATTAAAGCCAACCGAGAACCTGTAGGACCACCTCGAATTGGCTGTTCGCGCCATGGATCGTCAATCGAGAAACCTAGCACAGCTGGCCATGTCACAATGGAGTCGACATGGCTCCACATCTCTGTCGGTATCTTACAGAACCCCATTGACTCTCTTCCTACACATGTCCCAGCGGTCTGTGCTGCAAAAGGTGGCCACATTCATGTGACTGGATAATGTGCTAAATGGGTATAGCCTCGATAATTTGCACTTCGTTTTAAGGAAAGCTAGTTTTTCACTCATCTCAATAGTTACGCCTTCATATCTCTGTAGTGTGTGTCATACAAATGGCTCTGAGCACTATGGGACTCAACTGCTGAGGTCATTAGTCCCCTAGAACTTAGAACTAGTTAAACCTAACTAACCTAAGGACATCACAAACATCCATGCCCGAGGCAGGATTCGAACCTGCGACCGTAGCGGTCTTGCGGCTCCAGACTGCAGCGCCTTTAACCGCACGGCCACTTCGGCCGGCCGTGTGTCATACAGTGGCATAACTATACATGGTGGTCAAATTCCCGTTACAAACTTCTAGGAAATGTAGAGGGTAGTGGGTACATAATATTTTGAATAGGAAACCATGTCCCGTAACGTATCGTTTCCGTTATACGACAGTTACAATGCAGATGATTATCTCATCCACACACAGGTGAGGAATGTACACTACTGGCCATTAAAATTGCTACACCAAGAAGAAATACAGATGATAAACGGGTATTCATTGGATAAATATATTATACTAGAACTGACATGTGATTACATTTTCACGCAATTTGGGTGCATAGATCCTGAAAAATAAGTACCCAGAACAACCACCTCTGGACGTAATAACGGCCTTGATACGCCTGGACATTGAGTCAAACAGACCTTGGATAGCGTGTACAGGTACAGCTGCCCATGCAGCTTCAACACGATACTGAGTAGTGACTGGCGTATTGTGACGAGCCAGTTGCTCGGTCACCATTGACAAGAGATCTGAAGAATGTGCTGGCCAGGGCAGCAGTCGAACATTTTCTCTATCCAGAAGGGCCCATTCAGGACCTGCAAAATGTGGTCGTGCATTATCCTGCTGAAATGTAGGGTTTCGCAGGGATCGAATGAAGGGTAGAGCCACGGGTCGTAACACATCTGAAATGTAACGTCCACTGTTCAAAGTGCCGTCAATGCGAACAAGAGGTGACCGAGACGTGTAACCAATGGCACCCCATATCATCACGTCGGGTGATACGCCAGTATGGCGATGTCGAATACACGCTTCCAATGTGTGTTCAACGTGATGTCACCAAACACGGATGCGACCTTCTTGATGCTGTAAACAGAACCTGTATTCATCCGAAAAAATGACGTTTTGCCATTCGTGCACCCAGGTTCGTCGTTGAGTACACCATCTCAGGCGCTCCTGTCTGTGATGCAGCGTCAAGGGTAACCGCAGCCATGGTCTCCGAGCTGATACTCCATGCTCCTGCAAACGTCGTCGAACTGTTCGTGCAGATGGTTGTTGTCTTGCAAACGTCCCCATCTGTTGACTCAGGGATCGAGACGTGGCTGAACGATCCGTTACAGCCGTACGGATAAGATGCCTGTCATCTCGACTGCTAGTGATACGAGGCCGTTGGGATCCAGCACGGCATTCCGTATTACCCTCCTGAATCCACCGATTCCATATTCTGCTAACAGTCAATGGATCTCGACCAACGCGAGCAGCAATGTCGCGATACGATGAACCGCAATCGCGATAGGCTATAATCCGACCTTTATCAAAGTCGGAAACGTGATGGTACGCATTTATCCTCCTTACAGGAGGCATCACAACAACGTAAGCTAATCATTTGCATATCACAGCATCTTCTTCCTGACGGTTAAATTTCGCGTCTGTAACACGCCATCTTCGTGGCGTACCAATTTTAATGGGCAGTAGTGTACCTAGGCGTGACCCAGTACAATTGTTGCAATTCATTTGAAAAGAATACTGACTCGTTCCGTTATTACTGACGCATTTGCATTACAACTTACACCCTATAGTTTACATTAGTCGACAACAAGAACCCAGCATCTACGGGACCAGCCGCAACGTACCGATGCATTACAACAGCGGCTCGATGTGGCGACCACCAACGTTGTTACACACATTTTACCTCCGAAGCATGTTCTGGTACACTCTCTCCATCACATTTGGTGTCTCTTCAGTGTCTTGTGCAGCGGCCAGAACTCGTGCCAGCAGATCTTCCTCTGTCTCTATAGGTGTCTCATAAATTAGACTCTTCATACGATCCCACAAAAAGTAGTCCATGGGGGTTAAATCCGCCGATCGTGGCGGCCACGCGGTTGGACCACCACGGCCTATCCATCTTTCACCATGCCGTCTGTTGAGACGTCTCCGAACAGGCAGTGAAAAGTGTGGTGGTGCTCCATCATGCTGCAACCACGTTTTCTGAAGGACATTCAATGGCACAGCTTCCAAGAACGGGTCCATTACGTGTCGTAGGAAGACTAAGTATGCGGGACCCGTGAGCTTGGATGGAAGGAGGTATGGTCCAATCACATGACGGTCCAGAATACCTGCCCACACGTTAATTCCAAACCTGTCTTGAAATCCCTGAACATGCGTGGAATGAGGGTTTTCGTCCGCTCAGACATGACTATTTCGACCATTCAGAACACAATCCCTTGTGAACCTACATTCATCTGTGAAGAGAACTCGACGTGGAAACAGGGGCGGGTCGATGCAACGGTGCAGGAACCATGTGCAGAAGGCGACGCGTTGTGGAAAGTCTGCTGTACCCATAGCGTGTACCCTTTGTAAGTGGTACGGATGTAATTGATGCTCATGCAGGATGTCCAAGACGGTACTATGACTAACAGCCACTGCACGCGCAATTGCTCGCCAACTCGTTCACGGGCTCTCTTCAGTGCGACGCAGTACACCTTCTTCAAATTCGTGAGTGCGGCGTCGCTGTGAAGCAGCACAGTCCTGCCTTCTCACGGTGAAGGTACCTGTTTCTCGTCGAGGTTGTGTAACTTGGACAAACAGTTTGTGGAATGGAGTGTGACGGTGTGGAAAACGTTCGTGACAAAGCCGACTAGCAGCTTTTCCGTTGCCTCCAGCTTAGCCATACACAAGGAGCATGTCTGTGTATTCCGCAAACGTGAACTGCACCATGTTTCCTCTATCGGTGATGCACAGATATTGTCTCAATCTCATAGCAAAGCGGACAATAAGTGACATGTCATCGTGTCTACCCAGTTGCAGACCAGGGCAGGGAACTCTGAGACGTTTCTCTTGCCATAAGCAGACGTTGACGAGGTACACATCTGAATTGAAACTGTCGTAGAACGGAAACGATACGATTCCGGACATGGGTTCCTATTCAAAATGTTCTGTACTCACTACCCTCTACATGTCCTACAAGTTTGTAACGGGAATTTCCGACCACCCTGTAAAGATGCGTTCAGTGATATATGGGGTACTGTCTGCAAAATTTGTTACGAATACAGCTAGCAATAAAAAAAAACCTTGTAAATTAAATCGCCATCGCCTGATGTTTGACTGCATCAGCGAACAACGAATATGCAGTGATAAACTCTTTTTCCTGTCATCATTTCGTGGAGGATGTCAGCGAGGGAAAGTTTCGAAAGGGTCTGAAATCATGTGTTAGGTTTGTTGGGAGTCGCAAAGCGTTCTCATTCTCAGATGGATGAAACTCCACGCTGTTAGTTAACGCTGCCTCGAGACACGCACACAGCTTCTAACATAAATGCTTGACTTATTACGTTAAACTTTTAACATAACATTATATCTCTTAATGGGTAGATAACGATTGCATTTTAATTTTTTTAAATTCGGTCAACAATTACATAACACATTTCCCATGGAAGTCTTTAGGTAGGCAACCTACACCTGGGACTGTGCACCGTAGTAGATGTTTAGTGATACAGGTAATACGAGCCTATCCCTGAGAGCAGTAGCGTAGTTAGGATGTACCCCATCAGTCCAGAAAATCTCAGGACTAGAATAATACATTGCCCAGTCATATTAATGTGAGCACTTGTCAAAACAAACCACCTTTTGTAGTCGATGTGTACATTTTATTGGACACATGTTTGCAGTATAGCGTAAACTGTAATTGCACTTAGCGCAAAACAGAAAAGTAACGTCCAGCCGGCTGGACGCGGGGACTGGAGAGGATATACCAAGTAGGTCCCTTTCAAAGTATGCTGATGCATTAGCTCCATACTTAACAATCATATACAACCTTTCGCTCGACGAAAGATCCATTCCCAAAGACTGGAAAGTTGTACAGGTCACACTAATATTGAATAAAGGTACTAGGAGTAATCCACTCAATTACAGGCCCATATCCCTAACGTCGATATGCAGCAGGATTCTGGAACATACAGGGTGCGTCAAAAAAATGTATACACACTTTGAACTGTCATAGGCAATTTATTTCCCGAACTACAAGGTTAAATATCTGTGAGAAAGTAATGTTATGTTTCTTCAACAGGTGGCAGCAGTGGCAAGGAAGTAACTGCAGCATGGCGGAAGTGCGTTTGAGCTTTGAAGCGCGGGAGCAGATAATTAAGTAGTACTGGAAGTTTGAGAATGTAGCTGCGATTCGAAGACAGTGGAGAAGTGAGTATGGTCAGAACCACCTTCAAGGTTAACAATTACACGTCTACGAGACAATTTCGAAATTCATGGAACAGTGTGTGATGTGCATAAAGGTCGATCAGGGCGACCTCGTACAGCTACAAGTGATGATTCGACAACTGCGGTCCTGGAACTGTTTCAGCGTTCGCCTCAAAAATCTTCAAGGCAAGCGGCACGTGAGAGTAATGTAAGTGCTAGTAGTGTGCTACGCATTCTGAAGAAAGCCAAGTTTCGTGTGTACATTCCAAGGCTGATGCAACAGCTAAGTGACGACGATCCAGATCGAAGGTTAGAATTTTGTGAATGGGTTCAGGAGATGGTGAGACGTGGATCGGGATTTATGGGTAGCATAATTTGGTCGGATGAAGCCCAATTCAAACTCAACGGAACTCTCAATAGGCATAATTGTGTGTACTGGGCTGATGATAACTCTCACGTTACAGTTGAAAAGGCTGTGAATTTACGCCGGCCGGAGTGGCCGAGCGGTTCTAGGCGCTTCACTCTGGAACCGCGCGACCGCTACGGTCGCAGGTTCGAATCCTGCCTTGGGCATGGATGTGTGTGATGTCTTTAGGTTAGTTAGGTTTAATTAGTTCTAAGTTCTAGGGGACTGATGACCTCAGATGTTAAGTCCCCTAGTGCTCAGAGCCATTTGCTGTGAATTTGCCTGGTGTAATTGTGTGGTGTGGTTTGTCTGCAAGGGGACTCATTGGGCCTTTCCGCTTTGAAGGTACTGTTACTGGAGAAAATACCTAACAATGCTTGCTGACTCCATATTCCCTGCCATTCGTGCATTATACGGTAATGATGAGTTTTATTTCCAGCAAGATGGCGCCCCACCGCACTTTCATACGGACGTACGAGCTTACCTGGATCACAATGTGCCAGGCCAGTGGATAGGACGCAGGGGACCAATCGAGTATCCTGAACGCTCTCCAGATCTCACGCCGCTGGATTTCTTCTTATGGGGCACAGTAAAAGATGAGGTGTACAAACGTAAACCACGTAACCTGGACACACTTTGGAATGAGATTCAGGCGGTGTGCGCAGAAATCTCATTGGACACTTTGGTACGATGTACGGAATCCGTGGTCACTCGTACTCAGAAATGTATTGATGCTGAAGGCCACCAGTTTGAACATTAATCACATTTGCAAAGTACATTTATTTTTCCAATTGGACTTTAAGCTTTCCATTTCCAGAAATTTAACACTGTAGAACGGGAAATAAATTTTCTATGACGCTTCAAAGTGTGCATACATTTTTTTGACGCACGCTGTATATTGTGTTTGATCATTATGAATTACCTTGAAGAGGTGCAGGCAGAGAGTTAGTGAGGTGCTGGAAGGCACCGACAGGGATATTGGAGTCATGCCGACTCCAGTGTGACATGGCCAGCTGCGTTATGTTTGTAAGTTTCTCGGTTGAGGATGCAAGGCGCGAACAGCCGGATCGAGATGGTCCCCAGAGATTGGGGGAATTAGTCGCCAGGAGAGTACGGTAAACAGCTGCTGGTGTTCTTAGAACCACGCACGTACACTGCGAGCTGTGTGACATGTTGCATTGTCCTGCTGGTAGATGCCTTCACGCTGAAACAGCACGAAGGGGTGGACGTCGTCCCCAAGAGTAGATGCATATTCGTGTTGATCCATTGTGCCTTACAGAATGACGAGGTGACCCAGGGAATGCTACGAAAACATTCCCCAGACCATAATGCTCTCTCATGCTGCTTGGACCCTTTTCGGTTCCTTTTCGCTTCGTTTCTATAATGAAGATTTGCCACGCCACCGGGGGCGAGCTCTTGATGCCGCTTCTTGTGAGTGACGTAGAGCCGCTATCTGTACACACGGCTCGTGCACACTGGTCTGCAGCTGATCCTACGCGGTGTGGCTATAAAATAACGGCAGTGATGCTGTCACAGAGCCAAAGAGCATGCGCCAAAGATGGACGACCCAACAGCTGTGAACCCGTGAAGCCTTCTCTGTGGAATGTGGCACCTCTGGTGTCTGTAAATAAATCAGTGTGGTGGTGTCCTTCGTGTGTGTAAGAGCTGTTATTTTGTTTTACTGGACAAATTGTAAGTTTAAGAATACAGCAATGCCTGAGCGAGATGGAGCAGTGGTTAGCACATTGGACTCGCATTCGGGAGGACTACGGTTCAAACCCACGTCCGGTCATCCTGATTTATGCTTTCCGTTATTTCCCTAAATCGTTTCAGGCAAATGCCGGAATGGTTCTTTTGAAAGGGCATGGTCGATTTACTTCCCCACGTACTCTAACCAGAATTTCCACTTCGTTTCTAATGACCTCCTCGTCGCCGGGACATTAAACACAGATCTCCTCCTCGCTAATTAATAGAGCAATGAATTGTCGTGAAATTCCACATGAAAGTTGGAAAATCGGCTACTGAAACCGATCTTTTACTAAAAAACTGTCTAGCGAATATCGAAAACGTAGGTAATGTGGTTCGATCTGACCGTCGGTTGAGTATTTGATCGACTGCTGAAACTGTAGGGAACCAACAAAGACGGGCATGGCAAATTTTGCATAACCAATTTATCATGAGAAAAGTGTGTGCGAAACTGGTACAGAAAATTTCAAGTTCGAACAAAAAGAAGTTCGTGAAAATATTTAACTGACACTTTGAATATCACTGAAAATGATTCTAATTTCTTGGAAATAGTGATAACGTGTGACGAATCTTCGTTTTCCACTTATGATCCAGATACTAAGCGCCAATCCATGCATTGGAAGGGCCCAACTTCACTGAGAGCGCAAAAAGCTCAAGTGAGCAAATCAAGATTCAAAGCGATGATGATTCTTTTTCGGTATTCATGGAATTGTGTATCTTCACTAGGTTCCTGAAGGTCAGACTATTAGTCAACATTGCTACCTTAAAGTTCTTACTCAACTCTGTGAGAAAATAAAGCAAACGACCCCAACTGTGGAAGAACAAGTCATGGGCCCTGCATCAAGGCAACGCACCGGCTCATACCACATTATCTATTAAGAGGGTTCTAGCGAGGTCAAGCATCCCAGCATCAAACCACTGACCTTATTCACCTGACCTAGCACCATGTGTTTCACGTGTTCCTCAAGGTCAAATCTGCTTTAAAAGGAACAAGACTTAGTCCGCAGCTCGTGGTCGTGCGGTAGCGTTCTCGCTTCCCGCGCCCGGGTTCCCGGGTTCGATTCCCGGCGGGGTCAGGGATTTTCTCTGCCTCGTGATGACTGGGTGTTCTGTGCCGTCCTTAGGTTAGTTAGGTTTCAGTAGTTCTAAGTTCTAGGGGACTGATGACCATAGATGATAAGTCCCATAGTGCTCAGAGCCATTTGAACCATTTTTTGAACAAGACTTCAGTCTATTAAAGCAGTGAAAGAAAAAAGCGGTATGGGTCATCAAAGAACTCACAGAGGAAGACTTCCAGCTGTAGGGGGATTTTGAATTTCGCCGCGCTGCACTCGTTCCCTCAGACATGAATTGTGCCGTCGCAGCGGTATGAGCGCTCGACGGCAGAGAAAATACTAAAATTGTAACTCTTTTTTGTTTTTCTATCCGTTTTTTGTATTGTCTCTTGATAGCCGAAGCTTAAGGCAGACGTGATCTGATGAAGACGTAAAAAAAACTTATTAGCTAGTCTTGATCTGATTTTAATGTGTAGACATATTGTGGAAGTTGTTAAGAAATTCGGAGGATGGAAGTAGCAAAGTAAATTAAATTGCATACAGTATCAAGATGATTTTAATTGGTATAAATTAGTGATTCCTGGACGATTGCAAGATTTCGGAGCAGACTTTTCACGCAGAATTGAAGGAGATTTTTGAAGACCTGGACGCCGCACGAAAGAAGACACGTTAACCTGGTAAAGAATGAACTCTAAGCTACGCCATTTCCCCCTGTCAGTTACATTTTGTTATTCTCTGTTCTTTTTCAAAAATTTTTGTAGTGGAAATTGGTTTAAGTTTTGCTCAAAAACGCCACCCCAACAATAGCTTTTCCGAATAACGAAGTCCGATAGCTTTTCTGTAATACAAAGTCCGATTTGCTTTTCATTCTTTCCCTTTTTCACGGTCTTTCTTCTCCCTTTTCTTTTTTTATTAACCACTACAACTGGCGACCGTGACAGGACGCAATTTTCGGATGTGTCGTTTTTGAGCAAATTAGAAACTTTAATTTGTATTTTTTCCCAACAGAGAATATCCAAAAATCCTGAACTTTAAAGGGTAACTAAAACACCAACTTTATTGTACCTAAGCAAATGATCATAAAACAATATTGTAAAGAATTTTTGTAACTAATTCAATCTGTTTTTCTTTGCATGGCATATATTGATGCAAAACTGTTATTTTGAGACCTTTTGGTGATTATCCAATGGAGATGTATTAAGAAAATCCATATTTTGACGAATACGATTTATGCAGAAGTGTTTGACCAGCCGCTGCAGGACAGAAAATTTAATGGTGAGTCACACAATTATGTTTCATTCAAACATTCAATAGTCAACTGCAGAATCTATTTTTCCCTTTTCACGCATCCTGTAGTTTTCTTCTAGATTTTTCCAAAATTATCTATCTCTATTGTAGTTTGTGGTAATTATAGAATTGTTGTAGCATATGAAGATCGTGAATTTGACCGCCAAACAGTCATTTGTTACGAAAAATTTTGTCCGCCCTGCTGCATCTTTCTCAACCATTGTTTGCAATAGAGCAATCATTTACATTGACTAGAAAATATTTCATCCTAAATTTGAGTCAAATCTTTATTAATCAGACTTATATTATTCCCTTTTTGACTTACGATTATACATCCTATTACAATGGAACGCGGTAAGGTAGAGATAGTTTCGGCAGATGAGTTAAGTGAAGTAGATTCATCTTTCAACCAACAAGAAAGTCCGCGTTTCCCTCCATGGAAGAGCTCACAGATCAATGCAATGATGTTGCCTCAAACTCGCAACATTTGTGATAATACACAGATGGCGACTTTAAATGACGAAATGTGGAATGGACGCGAGACTAGACCGTCAGCGCCATTGTTAACATCAATGTCAGAACCGAATATGAGATAAATTCAGCAATGTGACACAAATCGGACGCAGGAAACTGACAAAGTGGACCGACTATTAGAGTTATTTGCAGACATGAAACGAGACGTTAGTCAGAAAATTGACGCAAAACTGGACGCACTTGGTCAGGACTTTAAACAAAGGCTAGATAAAAGCGACGAAAAATTTGACGTATTAAACCGTACTATGACCGAAAATTTTGAACGAACGACAAAACAGATGACAGAATTAAATAACACCACTCAACAGCTCAGCCAGCGATTTGAGACATTGTCCGACCGAGTCACTAAACAGGAAGAAACTTTGGTTACATTCACACATGAAACAAAAAACAATATCACCCGATGTGAGAATCAGTTAACCCAAATAGTTACTGTGCAGCAGGAAATGAACACCCGTGTGGAAGAGTTAGCTCAGGCCCACACTTCAGCTAGCTCCACCCAAGAAAAGCTGACTGTAGAAGTGGGAAATATTACCCAACAACTCACAATGGTAGTTCTTGAACAAACCCACCTCAAAGAAAAGATAGAAAAATTAGAAGACCGAGCGGACCTCGCGTCACTAAACAACGACACCAACATGGCCGTAAAAATTGTACATGAATGTAAATTGTGTGACGACTATCTGGACAAAAAAGTTGAAACAATTACACAAGACATACTTTCAAAAATAAAGACACATGTTAAAGACGAGACAAAACACATAGAAGACGAAATGACAAAATTACGAGACAATGTTGTGCCGTGTTTGGCGATTGGTGCAAATGCATCGTCAGGGAACGACAAAACAGCTAAAACCATGGCTAATGACACAGACAGAACACTTATTGTGGAATCACCTATTACAAGTCAAAATTACAATGTGCCGCTTTCTTTTCCACCAAACGAGAAATATTACGGTACGACACCTAGAGTAGCAAGTGACACAAACCACGTCAATAGAGTTATGCCAACCGGCATGGCCGGATGACACGTTTGTAAGGTATGGGTAAGGTATGGGTATTTCCAGACATTTTCCAGTGAGGACAAGCACAAAGTCCACCCTATTGTGTTTGTTAGATCATTTGACGGTGTTTTTCCACGTAGTTGGTCAGAAGTCGATAAAAAGACATTAAGACAATACTTTGAGAGGTACCTAGACAAGACACTGTACTGGACCAAACCAGCCGACTTGCCAGCGATAATTGACACTTTAAAGAGCCACTTACCCTTTCCATACCGAGACAGATTAATAGGAGTACCGGAGAATGACGTCAAGACTTTCTTAAACACCTTAGATCAAATGGACGTAGTTTACAGAGGCGATTTACGCCATTCAAATTTTACTCATATTAGTAACCAAAATCAGCACCCACGCCAAAGGAACCGTAGTGACGCTGGTTGGTGGAACCATCCCTCCGCGCCGCGACACAGTACGATGCCTGCGCGCGAAACATATTCAAATGGAAACGTGTATGACGGTAGGAACAACCGCAGAAATTCGTGGAATAATAATAACAACAATAATTATCACCCATATCAAAATGGTAACTACATGCAAAATGAAAATCACAGACAGTACAACAACAACCGCAATGGGAGACGTGAGAATAACCGGTACAACCCGGGCTACTTTGACAAGAACATGCCATATAACAGACATAATTACCATCAAAACAATAACAATCCCAACAATCACCGACAGAATATGTGGAACACACAAAATTCACGCATGACAAATCATGACCCTCCACGGAAACCGCCGCCGTTTCCCCAGTACAGTCATGCATTCCCCGCCACGAAGTAGCAATAACAATTGCGGCGCGCCATCAGCTGACGTGTAGGTGCCAACCGGCCGGAATGTAAACATAGTGGAGCTGGTCAATGAACCCGGCGAAACACAGCAGACGACGGAAAACAGTCGACGACCGAGCTAAGCGCTCGTGCTTCGGTCGTGAGGTGTTGTAAGAGCGCAACGGCTGAGACGGTTTGTTTCCACTGGTACGACGACAAAATGACAAACATGTTATAAATACACAAACCTATCAGGTTGATGACCTTGTTCTTTTGCGTTCACATCCCAAGACTACAAAATTAAAACAACTGAACAGAAAATGGCAGCTATTATATTCAGGTCCTTTCAGAATAGCAAGCATACCTCACCCAGGTTGTTACTCCCTAGAATACCCGTTATCTCACACGCCGAGGGGGCTGCATCAACACAGACATTTGAAACCCTTTGTGCACTAAAACAACATAATATAATGATAACTAAGTTGAATATGAGCAAGTTGCTGTGAAAACGAGATCGTAAATATTTGTATTGAATACACGAACATTAAGTTACACAGCCTAAGAACACAAATGTTAATTTATGGAAATTATATACTGCAGTTACACTTGTACACATAATTATGAAGAGAATATAAACCCAGGTGAGTACACTTACTGAATGAGAAAAGATATTCATATAGGAATGGGGTCTACGCAGGTTACATTTGTTGTTAGTTGTAAATTATAAGGTGAATCAACAATTAGTCAGTTATTTCAAGGCACTCTAATGACAGGAGATAATAGCTATTGAGATCAGTAATGACGTAGGTATGTAGCAGAATGAATGAGGACGTAAGAATAAATGATCAGTATGAATGAGTTAATATTTAAGTTAATATAAGAAGGTAAGTTACTGTGAAGTAGTTGATGGAGACTGATTATTTGAGGAAAATATTATTGGAGTTTTATGAGAATGGAAGTGCCAAATGGCCCCACGTATGTGATATATTAATGTTTGATGAGGAATATGTTTAATGTTTAAGAATATATATATATATATATATATATATATATATATATATATATATATATATATATATATATATAATGATGAATATGTGAGTAAGGAATGAGTGAGAATGTTTTGGTAATATTTGATATTTGTGCTACATAGAGAAGTGAGTAAACAGTCTACATCATTAAGATTACGTAAGAATTTCAGTTTGAAAGAAAACATTTGTGATGAGTTAGAACACGTGAGTACAAGACGTTAAATGTGAATCTATTTTCAGTGCTCTTGAAAATGAACGAATGCAAGAAACGCAGAGTGAACATAATGATGATTACAGCTGTTGAAAGAAGCGTAATAAGAATGTAACTTGGAAACACATTAGCTTCAATTTATTTCAGAAGTGTAACTTAGTAACCTTTCGTTAAGTTTTGTTAAGCCATTGTGTGGAAGAAAACATTTATAGTTCGTGTTCAGACAGGAGAATGATATTTTAAGGAACTTAAGTTGAAATATAGTTTTACACAGCCCTCACGTGGATACATTTGTATAAAAAAAATTTTTTATGAAAGTGAAATTTAGTGCCATGTTAGCCTTTATTATACTTACACACAACAGAAAACCATGAGGAAACAAAAGATAGGAGAGTTATTAAGGCCGTTTTGTGATTCGTACAACACCTCCACTTAAGCGAACAGATGACAACACTACATCTACTTTGAAGGCAACATTGGACTTTTCACGTTATGCAAGATAAGTGCAAAGGAGCAGTGACCACCCGTGCAGCCGACGTCGAGCAACGGACACTGAGAAAGAGACATTTTACTGTCAATTATAATACTATGTTCTTTATTTATGTTTCATAGAAAGAAATGATATATATACACAACATACAAGATGTTTAACCTTCACTAAAGTAGAAGAAAGTTCATGGTTGAACTCTTGAGAGGAAATTTGATATGTTATTATATAATACACATTATGAGAGAGACAATCTCTGTGAGATATATTTTCCATTTGTATAGACAGTATCCACAAGAAGTGGAGATATCGAGGAAGTACTGAGCAGATATGCGATTTACTCATGCAAGGATTTGTTAGGGTATAATACACTTAGTCATATGAACAGTCAGAACACAAACAGAGAATCTGTCATGATGTTACACTACACAGACTTGACGTAAGGACACTTACATTTACCCATGATTTGGTAAATTGTAAGCACCTCCTTTCACACACCCCTTGAAGATGATGCAAACGTTATAATGTATTGTGTTCTCTTTTTATGTAGTAGCTGTAAGATTTGGTAGTTTATAGGTAGTGAATAGTTTCTTCCATTCTATCTTTTTTTCTTTCTCCAATATCCTACCACCTCCTGCAGCTGGGTATTGTTTGTTTATGGAGTGTAAGAATATATTGTGTGACAGCAAACTTTCAGGTATGAATAAAAAGACATGAAGAAAACTGAATATTGATGGCATTACAAGCCTGGTCAACCACTAGCCAGCCAAGATATGGAATCAAAAGAAAGAAATAAATAATAAATGAAGGAAAGCCCGTGCTTTTAAACTTTAAGTCTTATATCCCTTGGCACGCCCAACCCTGAATAAAAAAATTAATACCCCAATAAAAGAAAGCCAATGGGACTTAGTATAATTTTTTTTAGTGTAAATATTTCACATGCATATTCTTGTAAATTTATATGTATTTGTATATGTATAAAAACTTTGCATATTGTCAACATATTTTGAAATGTGACCACGAAATGTAAGCTTTCATAATTAACGATGTAAACATGCTTGGACAAAGTGAACTTTGTTAAAATGGAAATATGGCTAAAAAGTGTTGCAAACTGTGTTAAACAGTGAACGTTATAAACGACGAATTTTGTGTTGTTTGTGAAACTTATGGTGCATAAACCAAATAACTGTTTGTAAATCGATATAAACTGCAATTTACTTCGACGATAATGAGGATTTTCACACTGCAATTGAACGTTTGTTGGCGAGTGTAAACAACGTGATGATGCACCTTGCGAACATCGACGCCGTTGTTCCTGGCCGGCCTTCAGATGCTTTGGAGACAATAAACTCAGCACCTGTGGTAGGCGATGTGGAGGCTAAAAACTACATCGACCATATATGCCCCGGGAACAATAGTCATAAAAACGCACAAGGACCTGGAGTGTTGTGTCGTAACAGAAGACATGGACGTTGCTTCAGATCACGCACACGCTCAATCTTACGGTGTCACCGGACTTAACACGCCATTTATGCTGGAATAACAACTTGTAATGAACACTATGTGAAAGTGAATACTGTGCAAGATTGTCATAACACAGCGATTTTGAAACTGCCGCACGCGAAATTCAGTGATGCTATTGCTCATGCGCGAAGACTACATGCTGCCAGAGATGCATTGGGAAACCAACGCTGGAAGCGCACAACATTAACTGCGCTGGCGAACAGCTTGTTCAAACAAACAGTATGTAAATGTATATTAATTGCGTAAAAAGGATCAAAACTGTAATAATTGTATTTAGTATATAGGTTTAGAAAGTAAGTGTTGGCAAAGTTTATCCCCTATGGATGCACGTGGCCTTTCCAATGAAAATATACATGTATTGACTTTTAGGTTTGCTAGCCTGCCACGCTAAATGTTTTAGCGTGACAGTCGAGGGGGCGATGTAGCGGGACTTTGAATTTCGCCGCGCTGCACTCGTTCCCTCAGACATGAATTGTGCCGTCGCAGCGGTATGAGCGCTCGACGGCAGAGAAAATACTAAAATTGTAACTCTTTTTTGTTTTTCTATCCGTTTCTTGTATTGTCTCTTGATAGCCGAAGCTTAAGGCAGACGTGATCTGATGAAGACGTAAAAAAAACTTATTAGCTAGTCTTGATCTGATTTTAATGTGTAGACATATTGTGGAAGTTGTTAAGAAATTCGGAGGATGGAAGTAGCAAAGTAAATTAAATTGCATACAGTATCAAGATGATTTTAATTGGTATAAATTAGTGATTCCTGGACGATTGCAAGATTTCGGAGCAGACTTTTCACGCAGAATTGAAGGAGATTTTTGAAGACCTGGACGCCGCACGAAAGAAGACATGTTAACCTGGTAAAGAATGAACTCTAAGCTACGCCATTTCCCCCTGTCAGTTACATTTTGTTATTCTCTGTTCTTTTTCAAAAATTTTTGTAGTGGAAATTGGTTTAAGTTTTGCTCAAAAACGCCACCCCAACAATAGCTTTTCCGAATAACGAAGTCCGATAGCTTTTCTGTAATATAAAGTCCGATTTGCTTTTCATTCTTTCCCTTTTTCACGGTCTTTCTTCTCCCTTTTCTTTTTTTATTAACCACTACACAGCACCGTTTCCATCAATGGAAAATTGGTATGGAGCATTTAGGGATAGAGGAGATACGTATATTGAGCGTGACACTAACTAAATATGTTTCTGAAATAAAATGTTTTACAGCAATAATCATGTTATTTTATGGCCATACCTCGTATGTTGCCGCATACGCTTTGGGAGCAGCATTCCAGGTCCGATGGGCTTCCGCGTAATGGTCATGCGAGATCTGGGTCTACTCACTATATCATCGTTTGCCGCTGCGCTGAAAACACCCCTGCAGGCTACCTGCAAGGACATCAGCTTTATCTGCTAAAAAGCTTAAAGGCAGTTCTGTGTTCGACGCCAAAACTGCCCGAATGCTAGTCAGTAGCCGATTAAGCTACAACATCCGACTAAAATTTTGAAGCAGCAACTTATTCCTGGCCAGTGTCTTAAGGTCAGGCAAAAACTGTTTGGGGAGCCTATCCCCTAAATGCTTACTACATAGCAGTTCAGGCGACGATGTGATATACAGGATTTGACAATCTTTTAAGGACCTGCCTCGCCAGGGACCATCCTGCCAATGACGCAACGCTCATTTCCCTTTACCGCTGAACTCATAACATCTCTTCAGCATGAACAATTTGTTTCGTTTAAGTGAGCAACTGCGCAATGAAACCCTCTCACATTGCTTCTGAAACCACTCTGTTCAAAAATGCTATTGGCTTGCATAAACCTTAATTGTGGCCTTGTTGGCCAGAATGGTGTCAATTTTATGCGGCCCAGAGTCCCGCCTTGCATTGCACCTTGAGGTAGCCTGAGCTGTCCTGATGGTTTTCCTGACGAATTTTCTTCATGTTTCTGTGTTTTTGGTTAGCTCAGATATGTTTGCTCCTGCTTGCAGACGTTGTTTGCAGTTGGGGTTGCTAGAGTCATTGTTAAGACAGTGCAAAGGCTCAAAATTTATGTCGTCTTCTGATCACTAGGCACCATTATTGGAATTTAGTTACACAGTTACGTAATAGCTTCCACACATAATTGATTGGGCAATAAATCGAGCACCAGACATTTATTAAAGACTTGCTAGGCACATTTTATGCACCGCGTAAGATAAGCAATGTTTATAGCTCATGTACAGGACGCTCATTGATTAATAAAGACATTATATTGGTTACACTCTCACTGTCGCGAGCAGTCAACCGACTGCCGCAGTTGCTACAATAGTAACAAAGTATCGATATCGACAATGTTAGATCGCAATATACGAGGGGCGTTCAGTAAGTAGGGTTTGCAACTCAATTTTTTCTCGCCCAGTTTCGGTTGAAAAACTGCAGGTTGTGGGATATTGTAGAATATACCTGCTTCCGTCCCTATGGTTTCAAGAAGTCCGTTAGGTGGCGGCGCTATACGTAGCTCTCGAAATGGCGTCCGTAACCGAGATGTGTTCCAGGCAGACAGCTGCCATTGAGTTTCTTTTGGGTTGGGTTGGGTTGTTTTGGGAGAAGAGACCAAACAGCGAGGTCATCGGTCTCATCGCATTAGGGAAGGACGGGGAAGGAAGTCGGCCGTGCCCTTTCGAAGGAACCATCCCGGCGTTTGCCTGGAGCGATTTAGGGAAATCACGGAAAACCTAAATCAGGATGGCCGGACGCGGGATTGCACCGTCGTCCTCCCGAATGCGAGTCCATTCTAACCGCTGCGCCACCTCGCTCGGTGAGTTTCTTTTGGCGGAAAACCAGAGCATCGCAGATATTCACAGGCGATTGCAGAATGCTTGCGGAGACATGACAGTGGAAAAAAGCACGGTGAGTCGTTGGGCGAGGCGTCTATCATCGCAACGGCAATGTGCAAACCTGTCCGACCTCTCGCGTACCGGCAGGCCGCACACAGCTGTGAGTCCTGCAGTGTTGGAACTTGCGGACACTCTCATTCGAGGCGATCACCTCGCTGCACAATTGGCCGTTTGTCTTGGTAATTGTGACACATTCGACCGTGACTTGGGGTACTCAAAAGTGTGTCCCCGCTGGGTTCCTCGCCACCTAACAGAAGACCGTAAAGAGTTAAGGAGGACTATCTGTGTTGAATTGCTTGCGCGTTACGAAGCTCATCGTGACAATTTTCTGTCACAGGCGATGAAACATGGGCTCATCTCTTCGGACTGGAAACAAAACGGCAATCCATGGAGTTGTAGCACATCGCCTCTCCTCTGAAGAAAACATTCGAAGCCACACCCTCAGCCGATAAACTCGTGGCGGTGGTCTTGTGGGACTCTGAAGAGGTTATTCTGTATGACGTGCTCTACGTCTACATGTACATCTATACTCTGCAAATCACCGTGAGGTACATGGTAGGGGGCACGTCCCATTGTGCCAGTTATTAAGATTTCTTTCCCGTTTCATTCACGTATGCAGAGCGGGAAGAATGATTGTTTGAATGTCTCTGTGCGTGCAGTAATTAGTCAATCTTATCCCCACAATCCGTATGTGAATGATACGTAGGGGGACTGTCATATGTTCCTAGAGAAATCATTTGAAGCTGGTTCTTGAAACTTTATTAATAGACTTCCTCGGGATAATTTAGATCTATCTTCAACGAGCTTCCAGTTCAGTTACTTCAGTGTCTCTGTGACACTCTTCCACGAATCAAACAAACCTGTGACCACTCGTGCTGCCATTCTCTGCACAGGTTCAATATCCCCTGTTACTGCTATTTGACACGGGTCACAGGTCCCACACACTTGAGCAATATTCTACACTACTGGCCATTAAAATTGCTACACCAAGAAGAAATACAGATGATAAACGGGTATTCACTGGACAAATATATTATACTAGTACTGACATGTGATTACATTTTCACGCAATTTGGGTGCATAGATCCTGAAAAATCAGTACCCAGAACAACCACCTCTGGCCGCAATAACGGCCTTGATACGCCTGGGTATTGAGTCAAACAGAGCTTGGATGAGGTGTACAGGTACAGCTGCCCATGCAGCTTCAACACGATACCACAGTTCCTCAAGAGTAGTGACTGACGTATTGTGACAAGCCAGTTGCTCGGCCACCATTGACCAGACGTTTTCAATTGGTTAGAGATCTGGAGAATGTGCTGGCCAGGGCAGCAGTCGAATATTTTCTGTATCCAGAAAGGACCGTACAGGACCTGCAACATGCGGTCGTGCATTATCCTGCTCAAATGTAGGGTTTCGCAGGGATCGACGAAAGGTGGAGCCACGGGTTGTAACACATCTGAAATGTAACGTCCACTGTTCAGAGTGCCGTCAGTGCCAACAAGAGGTGACCGAGACGTGTAACCAATGGCACCCCATACCATCACGCCGGGTGATACGCCAGTATGGCGATGACGAATACACGCTTCCAATGTGCGTTCACCGCGATGTCGCCAAACACGGATGCGACCATCGTGATGCTGTAAACAGAACCTGGATTCATCCGAAAAAATGACGTTTTGCCATTCGTGCATCCAGGTTTGTCGTTGAGTACACCATCTCAGGCGCTCCTGTCTGTGATGCAGCGTCAAGGGTAACCGCAGCCATGGTCTTCGAGCTGATAGTTCATGTTGCTGCAAACGTCGTCGAACTGTTCGTGCAGATGGTTGTTGTCTCGCAAATGCCCCCATCTGTTGACTCAGGGATCGAGACGTGGCTGCACGATCCGTTACAGCCATGCGGATAAGATGCCTGTCGTCTCGACTGCTATTGATACGAGGCCGTTGGGATAGAGCACGGCGTTCCGTATTACCCTCTTGAACCCACCGATTCCATATTCTGCTAACAGTCATTGGATCTCGACCAACGCGAGCAGCAATGTCGCGATACGATAAACCGCAATCGCGATAGGCTATAATCCGACCTTTATCAAAGTCGGAAACGTGATGGTACGCATTTTTCCTCCTTACACTAGGCATCACAACAACGTTTCACCAGGCAACGCCGGTCAACTGCTGTTTGTGTATGAGAAGTCGGTTGGAAACTTTCCTCATGTCAGCACGTTGTAGGTGTCGTCACCGGCGCCAACCTTATGTGAATGCTCTGAAAAGCTAATCGTTTGCATATCACAGCATCTTCTTTCTGTCGGTTAAATTTCGCGTCTGCAGCATGTCATCTTCGTGGTGTAGCAATTTTAATGGCCAGTAGTGTAGAACCGATCGCATTAGTGATTTGTAAGCGATCTCCTTTGTATACTAATCGCACTGTCTCAGTATTCTGCTAATAAACCCAAGTCTACCACCTGCTTTATCCACGACTGAACTTATTCATTTGTATCATTTCATATCCCCACATAGCGTTGCACCCAGATATTTATAAGAGTTGGCCGATTCCAGCAGTGACTCATTGATACTATAGTCATAGGATACCTACAATATTTTCTGGTTTTGTGAAGTGCATAACTCTACATTTCTGAATATTTACAGCAAGTTGGAAATGTTTGCACCACTTTGAAACCGTATCAAGATCTGAATATTTATGCAGTTTCTTTCAGGCTGGACTTCATTACAGATAACTGCATCATCTGCAAAAAGTCGACATTACTATTAATAAAGTCTGCAAGGCCACTGATATACAACATGAGCGACAAGCGTCCCAACACACTTACTTCCTTGAGGCACATTTAAAGTTACTTCTACATCTGACGACGACTCTCCATTCTAGATAACTTGCTGGGCTCCTCCTTAAAAAGAAACCCACAAGCCAGTCACAAATTTCATGTGAAACCCCATATGATTGTACTTCTAACAATAAGCGTAGGTATGGTAATGAGTCAAATGCTTTTCGGAAATCAAGAAATGCTGTTTCTACCTGACTGCCTTGATCCAAAGCTTTCAGTATGTCACGTGAAAAAAATGCGAGTTGGGTTTCACATGATCGGTGTTTTCGCAATCCTATTCAAGATACTAAATTATGTTTAAACTCAGAGAATGTTCTAAGATTCTGCAACATACCGATGCCAAGGATATTGGACGGTAGTTTTGTCGATCACTTCTATTACCTCCCTTGTAGATGGGTGTGACCTGTGTTTTTTCCAAGAACTGGACACGATTTTTCGTTCGAGGGATCTACAACAGATTATAGTTACAAGAGGGAGAATTCAGTCGAAAATTCAGTATAGAATATGATAGGGATGCCATCGGGGCCTGGAGATTTGTTCAGTTTCAACGATTTCAGCTGTTTCTCAATATCACCGACACTAATATTTATTTCATTCGTCTTTTCAGTGATACAAGGATTAAATGGCGGCAATTCTCCAGTGTTTTCATTTGTAAGAGAACATTTGGAAACGGAGTTAAGCATTTCAGCTTTTGCTGTGCTATCCTCAATATCATTTCCTATCTCATTCGCTAGGAACTGGATACTAACTATGGTGCCACTAGCAGCCTTTACATAAGAGCAGAATTGCTTTGGGTTTTGTGAAATATCATTTGACGAAAATTCTGCTCGGTAGTCACTGACGGCATCGCGCCTTGCTCTCTTAAAAGGCAAACGCGTTTCATTCAGCATCTCTCTACCTATAGTCCTACCCTTGTTTTTCACCTATTATGCAGTAATTGCTGTTTCTTTAGAAGTTGCTTTACAGTGTCCCTTATGAACTGTTCTACTGGGTACATATCTATCCAGCGCATGGTCAACAACTGTTTTAAACTTGAGCCATAGTTCCTCTACATGCTCCTGTCCTTTTCTGAAAGTTTCAGGTACCTCACTGAGGTATGACACTATTGATTTTTTAACTAGTTTAGTAGTTCCGTCGGGGCAGGAAGCAGGAAGGCGCCAGAGGTAGATCACAAGGCTCTATCTACCGTGCCCTGCCGGGCCGGCCCATTGGACGGTTCACAGCAAGAGACAAAGCTCTGCGGAGCAGGGCGGGCTGGAACAGCCTGGCGTATGCTGTCATCGTCTGGTTCGCGATTGGAGTTCACGCTTGCAAATAAAACTGTTATCGTTCAATTACTGTTTTCTACGCAGCCAGGAAGACCAGAAGAGTAATTTTAGTCATACGAATTCTATTTGACTGGATTTTTAAAAATTAGATACAGTCAGGTTCTAACATGAAGTTAGATACTTTAGGTACTATAAAATTACAATTTTCGATAAAATATTTGCGTAATTCTTAGCTGGGCAGACCACGAGAGAATGTTAGTCATAAAACATTTTATTTAATTGTTTTTTTTTTATTTAGGTACAATCAGGTACTAACCTGAAATATGGTATTTTTAGGTGCTATAAAACTAGCTTTTAACCTGAAATATGGTATTTTTAGGTGCTATAAAACTAGCATTTTCTATCATAAATTGGCGTAATTCGTGTATGTATATCATTTATTGTCTTTATTTGATGAGGAAAAAAATAGGTTTTTACCTAGAATCCGAGGTCTAGTCACAGCATACTCACCAGAATGCGAGCCATTTCAGTCTCCCCAGTTTAGGATGAAGAATGAATATTTTCATTCAATTGCAAGTTCGTTTAATATTAACAGTGTTCGTTCTTTCCTTTTCTCAGGGAATAAATTTCATTGCAAGTTGTTGAACGATTTGATACAATTCTCTGTGCTGCTCAGTCCTGTGCAAGTCTCTTCATTCCAGATAACTACTACAACACACTTCCATTTGAACCTCTGCAATTTTTACCAGTCCCCCCCCCCCTCCTACACACACACACACACACACACACACACACACACACACACACACACTCTCTCTCTCTCTCTCTCTCTCTCTCTCTCTATCTCTCTCTTCCCTCCAATACTAAATTGAGAATTCTTTGATGTCTCAGACTGTGTCTTATCAACTGGTCACTTCTTTTAGTCAATAACACTGCAATTTTTCCCCATAATCCTGTACAGTACCTCCTCATCTAGATCTTAAGCATTCTTCTGCAGCACATTTCAATAGCTTCTATTCTTCTTGTTTGAATGGTGTGTCATCCATGTTTCTGTTCTGTACAGGGCTACATTCTGGACAAATGTCTTCAATTTATATTCAACTAGCTGAGTAACCAGCACCGCCCTGGTATGTATATGTCCATCTCCTCCCCCCTCCCCTCTTCTAACTCCATTTCCTCCTCTGTCCACTTCTTCCATCCCCCACCCTGTGACCCATCTCCTCCTCCCCCTATGTACATCTGCTACATACCCCTCTGTCCATCGCATCCTCCCCCCCCCCCATCCAATTCAATCTCCTTCACCCCTGCCCTTTGTTCATTTCCTCTGTCCCCTCTCCTCTGTCCATTTGCTTCACCCCGTGTCCACTTTTTCCTTCCACCTCTGTACATCTCCTCCTACACCCATCTAATTCCATCTCCTCCTCCCCCTTTCTTTATGCATTTCCTTCACCCCTCTCTCTGTCCATCTCCTCCTATTCCTCTCTGTATCCATCTACTTCTTGCCCCCCCCCCCTTTTCTCTGTCCATTTGCTCCTTCCCCTATGTCTATCTGCTGCTTCCTCCTCCGTCATCTCCTCCACCCCATCTAATACCATCTCCTTCTACTTCTCTCTTTGTCCATCTGTCCTCCCTATCCATCCCCTCCTCTCCTCCATCCATCTCCTATGTCTACCTGTTCCACCACCAGTATCCATCTCCTTTACCTCTCTATCCATCTGCTCCTTCCTCCTCTGTACATCTCCTCCTTTCCCTTTCTCTGTCCATTTCCCCTCCCCTCTCTTTGCCCAACTCCTCCTCCCCTCCCCATGTAATCATCCCCACCTCAATAGGAGGCTGATGACTCTTACCCCCACAGTATCCCTTTTCTGGTTGTAATTAGTCTGCATACAAAATCTGGTTGAACTTATTCCAGGGGTTTACAATGAGCTTTTTACCTGTGGCTGTTTACACACATTTCAAATATATTTAACATTATCTGTTCACATATTTCACCTAACAGTTTCATTTTCACGCAGCTCAATGTTTATGACATCATATCTCCTGAGTTACGTGTTGTACAATGATATATTTTTCTAGATAAATTCTGTGGCATATGAGGCCATTTTTTGTGAAATGTGCCTCAAATAGAGTTAGTGTTCAAGAAGTAATAAATTTAAATGCCATGAATGTTGTGGTAGTTTTGGGAACATTGTGTTGTACAATGATATATTTTTGTAAGTACATTCAGCACGGCAGGTGTGTATACTCTCTGAAAGGTTTTGCGAACAGCATTAATAGTAAAAAAGTAATAAATTTAAATATCATGCATGATGTGGCAGTTTTGCTGCATGAACAGGGACATGTAATAAGTGATACCCTTTTTTCCTTTCACCCATCAAAGTTTCTTAAAGGTTTGAAATGATGTGTTTAAGTTTGTTGCAAGTCACTAAATGCTCTGCTTCTCAAATACTGGAAGAATAAAGTATGGTTGTTCAAGTGTTGTGGGCTACACTGCTTTTTTCCCCCCACCCCTACCCCTTTCATACTGTGTAGGTGCATTTTAACTTCACAGCAATTCTTTCCAGATGCTAAGAGATATGTGTACCAAGTAATACTTCCACTTTCTGCCACAAGCTGAAAATATAGTGCTGTAAGCAGTCAGAATGTGGTGTCGGTGCAGAGAAGGAGACGAATGATCGAACACATGATAATGGTGGTTGTGGCACATCTATTAGTATATCGTTGCAACATGTTTTCAGGGTGGTCTCCTGACTGAGAAACATGCTGCATCTGTAACATGGCATGGTCAACAGTTGCTTGCAGCATATCCAGTGTAATCAGAGTGATATGTCATCGTATGCTATCCTTCAGATCAGGGAATCCAGATACATCCCTGATAGACATGATCTTTCAGATATACCCACAACCAAAGTCACATGGATTTATTTCAGGGGATCTGGAAGGCCATACATCTTGAAATTATGTACTCATTACCGAATGTCCCTCGAAGCAAATGTTTCACCTGTCAAGCAACATGCAATGCTGCCCCATCTAGCAAAAGAATAGCAGTGGGGACACAGTTGCGTTCCTGCAAAGCTGGAATCATATGTTGCACAAGGAGGTCCTTATAACATGCAGATGTAGCTGTACACCTAAGAGCCCGTGAGGCATCATCCTCTCAAAGAAAAATGAGCTGAGAATGAAAGAGCTTGTGAAATCACACCACAGAGTCACATAAACAGAGTTCAGTGGATTTTCCTGTACAACATGTGGCAGAGTAGAACCCCATATGCGACAGTTCTGTACATTCATGGCACAGTGCCAAGAAAAATGTGCCTCGTCTATCCAAAGAATATTCCCTAGCCACATCTCATCCATTTTCATATGTGCCAAAAACTGAAGGGCAAAGTCGAGGCATTGTAGCCTATCTTTGGGCTTCATTTGGTGCACATTCTGAATCTTGTAGGGATACCAGAGTAAAATGCACCGCAAAATCTTAACTGTTGACCAGGGTAGAGAGAATTCCCCTGACACAGCTCAAACACTGGCTACAGAATTTCAGGCATCTGCTGTATGGTCAGCTACAGCTACAGCGAGTTCAACAACTGCCATGGAAATGGGCTGCCCCTCTCTCTCCCTGCTGCATGCCTAATTCATCTGTTCCATCAAATTTTTTGATCGTATTCTTCAGCCCGTTTATTGCAAAGAGGTCTCTTCACAGCTGTTTTTGTCAGCAACATTTCCACAATGCAGTGCTGCTATTTATGCCATTCTAATAGTACAATTTTACCAGCCACAATTGAGAAGGCAAGAAGCAGCAGCAAGAGAGTGGTCAAAAATTCATGACTCAGATTACCTACAGAATCTACCAATCCATGATGTTTTGAACAAAATACCATTGACCCACTTAAAGTCACGGAAGCCTATATGGGTTAATACACAAGAACATCAGCCTGACATCAAGGAGCAATGGCGGCACTTTTGGAACGATTCTGGAATTAATTAACAAGGTATCCAAGATCCTACTCTGGAATTACCACGCTTTGACCTGAAGAGATGTACCTGGATTAAATTAAACCGTATCAGAACAGGCCATGCAAGATGCAATGCATATAAGTGGGGTCTATGTGACTCACCAGCCTTTGACTGTGGAGCACCAGAACAGAACATCCGCCATATTATTGAGGAATGCCCCTTAAGAAGATATGCCGGACCTGTCTCTGAGGTTATATATGTGAAACCCTCTGCTTTGGATTGGCTGTGCAATCTAGATATTGAGCTATAAATATATGAATGAGTTTCTAGTCAGACTTGCCAAGCTTTTAACGTGTAGTTATTTTGTCTTGAGTGTTTGTACTTAATCCTTTTGTGCTATTGCTTGTTTTTTTACACATGTACTATTTACACATTGTTTTGTTTTATATATTTCGTTTACATATTGTTGTACTTATATAAAATACTGTTGCTGTATTGCCATACGCAAAATAAATAATAAATAAATAAAATAACCAGTCATGCACAGTCCTTCTTCTCAATAGCCATTGCATTTCATATAGGAAACTTCAACCTTCTTGACCTTTTACACCAATAGTAACTTCACAAAAGAAAACGATGTGCTTCACCACACAACAAGCAGCATACTGATGTCAAAACAGGAAAGATTTCATATTCTGACTGCTTACAGCACAATATTTTTACCTGGTGGCAGAAAGTAGAACTATTATTTTTTTTCAGAGTACTCTGCGAGCACACCAATTAATGAAAATACTTACGATGTTTCAGCATCCTGCGATGTATGCAGCCCACACTGCAGCACATGGAAAACTGGATACATACATATATGCATATGTATGTACATCCATTTCTATAATACATATGGATGTAAGCAAATTTCTCTTCTGTATCTTGGCTGCCATTGCCAAACTACGTTTGATATGTTTTTTACTTTGGCCATCACCAATTATCTTACTTCCTAAATAGCAAACTTCATCTACTACTTTTAGTGTGTCATTCCCTAATTTAATTCCCTCAGCGTTGCCTGATGTGATTCAGCTCCATTCCATTACCCTTATTTTAATTTTGTTAATATTCACTGCATAGCCTCCTTTCAAGACACTGTCTATTCCATTCAATTACACTTCAAAATTCCTTTGCTGTCTCTTGACAGAATGACAATGTTGTCTTCATACCTCTAAGTTTTTGTATCTTCTCTCTGAACTTCAATTCCTTCTCCAAATTTTTCTTTGGCTTTCTTTACTGGTTGCTCAATGCACAGACTGAACATCATCAGGATAGGGCTACAGCTCCATCTCACTCCTTTCTCAACTGCTGTTTGCATTTCATGTCCCTTACCTCTTATTACTATCTTCTGGTTCTGTGTAGGTTATAAATAACATTTTGCTCCCTGTATTTTAGCCCTTCTGCTTTCAGAAATTTAAAAGTGTGTTCCTGTCATCATTACCAGAAATTTTCTCCAAATCTATAAATGCTATAAATGTAATTCCTTAACCCCTTACACAGTGCCACACATGGACTGGAAAACTGTGTTGTGCACCTCTAATGGTAATATACACCTCAGATGCTAGGCATTTAGTAGTTGGCTGTGCTACGGACTTCTGGTAATCCCTCTGTACGAGTACAGAGAAAGTTGTTGTGTGTGAATTTTCTGTAGTTTCAGACTGTGTTACTTAGTTTCACGTTCCATGGATCATCAGCATGATAAATTGTTATGGTGTGGAATGAATCATTTTACATTCACACCACAAATTAATTTGTAAATATGGCTAATGCCAAATATTTGTATGTTATTATTATTATTATTATTATTTTCGATTATTCCCATTTAAGAGAGCTTTTGAACTTGAATTCCTTTATGATGATTGTTTATGTTTTTCTGAGCCCTAATTTTCTTCATGTGTTCACTGTGTTGTTTCTTTCGCTCCGCTGTCCATTTGCATCCTGGTCTCTTCTGTGTTGTGGTGTCAAATGTATGTTTTTTGATGATGTTCCTGAATTCCGTTCTATTTTCTGCATCGTTTACTGTTATGTGTGCTTGTCTGAGGTCCTCTTCAACTTCTTTTATCCATTTTGTTTTTCCCTTGCCTGAGTTGATGACTTTAAGAATTCGCTTTGAAATTCTGTTTTCATTCATCCTGTGGATATGTCCATAGAACTGCATTCTTCTTTTCCTTATTGTATCCGTAATCTTGTCTGTGTATTTATATTTTATTATTATATTATTATTATTATTATTATTAAATAGACAGATGTGAGTTAGTAATTCTTACCCATCACCTTTTACACATTACAATAATAGAAGTTCTTCTATGGAATAGAAGCAGTTAGCAAGTTTTCAAATTTTATTTTTCTGTCTCTCACGCATTTTACACCTCTGGGTAATTATCAAAAATTTTAGTTTCAGCATTGTACGCCACTTTTTGTGCTGAAGACAACCTTAATGTGGAGTAATTAACATTATCTTTCCTTCTGATACTGTATTTACAGTACATTATTGTTCCTTTTGAACTGCAGTGGATTATTTTCAACAAACTTCTTGAGAGAATAAATAACCGGTGAAGTGGTAGTCAGAATGCCCAACTCCTCAAACAGATGTCTACAAGATGATCATGGACAAGTATGACATGTTATTCTTACAGAGCGCCCTTGAGCAATGAAAACTCTGTTTAAGCTGAGTAACCTCTGAACATTATTCCGCATGAATGAATTGTTGTTGTTGTGGTCTTCAGTCCAGAGGCTGGTTTGATGCAGTTCTCCATGCTACTCTATCCTGTGGAAGCTTCTTCATCTCCCAGTACCTACTGAAACCTACATCCTTCTGAATCTGCTTAGTGTATTCATCTCTTGGACTCCCTCTACGATTTTTACCATCCACACTGCCCTCCAATACTAAACTGGTGATCCCTTGATGCCTCAGAACATGTCCTACCAACCGATCCCTTCTCCTAGTTAAGGTGTGCCACAAATTTCTCTTCTCCCTATTTCTATTCAATACCTCCTCATAAGTTATGTGGTGTACCCATCTAATCTTCAGCATTCTTCTTTAGCACCACATTTCAAAAGCTTCTATTCTCTTCTTGTCCAAACTATTTACCGTCCATGTTTCACTTCCATACATGGCTACACTCCATACAAATACTTTCAGAAACGACTTCCTGACACTTAAATTTATACTCAATGTTAACAAATTTCTCTTCTTCAGAAACGCTTTCCTTGCCATTGCCAGTCTACATTTTAAATCCTCTCTACTTCGACAATCATCAGTTATTTGGCTCCCCAAATAGCAGAACTCATTTACTACTTTAAGCGACTCATTTCCTAATCTAATACTCTCAGCTCTTCCAGGTCCTTTGCTGTCTCTGACAGAATTGCAATGTCATCAGCGAACCTCAAAGTTTTTATTTCTTCGCCATGGATTTTAATTCCTACTCCGAATTTTTCTTTTGTTTCCTTTACTGCTTGCTCAATATACAGATTGAATAATATCAGGGATAGGCTACAACCCTGTCTCACTCCCTTCCCAACCACTGCTTCCCTTTCATGCCCTTTGACTCTTAAAACTGCCATCTGGTTTCTGTACAAATTGTAAGTAGCCTATCGCTCCCTGTATTTTACCCTGAATTTGAAAGAGAGTATTCCAGTCAACATTGTCAAAAGCTTTCTCTAAGTCCACAAATGCTAGAAACATAAGTTTGCCTCACGTGTTCCAACATTTCTACGGAATCCAAACTGATCTTCCCCGTGGTTGGCTTCTACCAGTTTTTCCATTCATCTGTAAAGAATTCATGTTAGTATTTTGCAGCTGTGGCTTACTAAACTGATAGTTCAGTAATTTTCACATCTGTCAACACCTGCTTTCTTTGGGATTGGAATTATTATATTCTTCTTGAAGTCTGAGGGTATTTCGCCTCTCATACATCTTGCTCACCAGATGGTAGAGTTTTGACAGGGCTGGCTCTCCCAAGGCTGTCAGTAGTTCTAATGGAATGTTGTCTACTCCCGGGGCCTTGTTTCGGCTTAGGTCTTTCAGTGCTCTTTCAAACTCTTCACGCAGTATCGTATCTCCCATTTCATCTTCATCTACATCCTCTTCCATTTCCATAATATTGTCCTCAAGTACATCACCTTTGCACAGACCCTCTATATACTCTTTCCACCTATCTGCTTTCTCTTCTTTGCTTAGAACTGGGTTTCCATCTGAGCTCTTGATATTCATACAAGTGATTGTCTTTTCTCCAGAAGTCACTTTAATATTCCTGTAGGCGGTATCTATCTTGCCCCTAGTGAGATATGCCTCTACATCCTTACATTTGTCCTCTAGCCATCCCTGCTTAGCCATTTTGCACTTCCTGTTGATCTCATTTTTGAGACGTTTGTATTCCTTTTTGCCTGCTTCATTTACTGCATTTTTATATTTTCTCCTTTCATCAATTAAATTCAATATATCTTCTGTTACCCAACGATTTCTACTAGTCCTCGTCTTTTTACCTACTTGATCCTCTGCTGCCTTCACTATTTCATCCCTCAAAGCTACCCATTCTTCTTCTACTGTATTTCTTTCCCCCATTCTTGTCAATCGTTCCCTTATGTTCTCCCTGAAACTCTCTACAACCTCTGGTTCTGTCAGTTTATCCCGATCCCATCTCCTTCAATTTCCACCTTTTTTGCAGTTTCTTCAGTTTTAATCTACAGTTCATAACCAATAGATTGTGGTCAGAGTCCACATCTGCCCCTGGAAATGTCTTACAATTTAAAACCTGGTTCCTAAATCTCTGTCTTACCATTATATAATGTATCTGAAACCTTCAGGCCTCTTCCATGTATACAGCCTTCTTTTATGATTCTTCAACCAAGTGTTCGCTATGATTAAGTTATGCACTGTGCAAAATTCTACCAGGGCGGCTTCCTCTTTCATTTCTTACCCCCATTCCAAATTCACCTACTATGTTTCCTTCTCTTCCTTTTCCTACTATCCAATTCCAGTCACCCATGACTATCAAATTTTCATCTCCGTTCACTATCTGAATAATTTCTTTTATCTCATCATCAATCTCTTCGTCATCTGAGGAGCTAGTTGGCATATAAACTTGTACTACTGTGGTAGGCGTGGGCTTCGTGTCTATCTTGGCCACAATAATGCATTCACTATGCTGTTTGTAGTAGCTTACCCGTACTTCTATTTTTTATTCATTATTATACCTACTCCTGCATTACCCCTATTTGATTTTGTATTTATAACCCTGTATTCACCTGACCAGAAGTCTTGTCCCTCCTGGCACCGAACTTCACTAATTCCCACTATGTCTAACTTTAACCTACCTGTTTCCCTTTTTAAATTTTCTAACCTACCTGCCTGATTAAGGGAGCTGACATTCCACGCTCCAATTCGCAGAACGCCAGTATTCTTTCTCCTGATAAAGATGTCCTCCTGAGTAGTCCCCGCCCGGAGATCCGATAGGGGGACTATTTTACTTCCGGAATATTTTACCCAAGAGGTCGCCATCATCATTTAACCATACAGTAAAGCTGCATGACCTCAGGAAAAATTACGGCTGTAGTTTATCCTTGCCTTCAGCCATTCGCAGTACCAGCACAGAAAGGCCCTTTTGGTTAGTGTTACAAGTCCAGATCAGTAAATCATCCAGACTGTTGCCCCTGCAAATACTGAAAAGGCTGCTGCCCCTCTTCAGGAACCACACGTTTGTCTGGCCTCTCAGCAGATACCCCTCCGTTGTGGTTGCACCTACGGTACGGCTATCTGTATCGCTGAGGTGCGCAAGCCTCCCCACCAATGGCAAGGTTATGAATTATTGAATGAAAATATGTCAACTTATTGATTTGCCTCTTCCCAAGATTTGCAGTGATTATAAGTGCAAATGTGGCTGAATTAGTTTGATTTAGGAGTTCCAAAAATGTGCTTTTTCCAGTTTAAATTCTCTTTAGGATAGACACTTAACAATTCTAAAGTTGCCAGTCTATTATTTCCTTGCCATATACACTTACCTTTGGTGTAGTACCCCTAGATATGCACAACTGAGTATGTTGTGTCTTTTTAAAATTGAGGTGGAGACTACATCCAGAAAACCAGTCAATGATACTTTTAAGAATCCTGTTTACCATTTCTTCTGTTGTATTTATGCTTGGACTGATTACAATACTAAAGTCACTTGCAAAAACAGTTGATTCTGCTTGTTGTATACCAGACAGAAGATTGTACACAGTGGTCCTAAGATTGAGCCTTGGGGAACACCAGACATGATTTTTCCCCAGAGTATAGTCCCCAGACTACATTGGTTGGATTACTAAGTACAACTTCTGGCATTCTTTTGGTTAGATATTGCATCATCCTTTGTTTGGTTATACCATAAATTCCATAAAACTTCATTTTTTCTGGCACAATGTTGCCTTATTAAGTGCCAGTTCAGGAAGAATGAAAACATCAACAAACTAAAGAAATAGGTAGAACCCTAATCAATAAGACAAGCTATGCAAATCAGTGAACTCCAGATTTTGGAATACTTTTTTATGTTGAGCATGTGCAACATTGCATGAATACTGAAAAACAGAGCACTGATCAGTTTATTTTCCCTTGTCGTGATTTCTGCATAAATATTCTCATTTACAGGTCTATCTTTTGTATTGGTTGTTATTTTTTAGTATGGTATAGCTACTATGGTAATTTATTATTATTATTATTTAACATTGAGTTTTAGATAATGGATTGATTATTCAATCACAGTGATTCTTTGAATAAAGGCACTGCTGCAGAGGATGTAAGGCAGCTATGAGATTTACCTGATGTGGTTGGTGATGAGCTCAGTGACTTTGGTGGTCACAGTGATGACAATCTTGTAGTAAATACAGATGAATTACATGATTACATTAGTTCTGAAAATGATTTCCCATCAGAGGATAAAACAGAAACTGTAGAGCTATTACATTTTTCTGCAAGTACCTCACAAAGAGTTGAGAATGAACATATTTCTCAATATATTATGCAACTAACTGATTACCATAACTGAACTGACAAGTATTCACACTAGAATGGTGAATCAAACTATCAAGAGGATTTCAGGCTGGTTTACCATTCACTTGATCTTCCAATCAGAAATTCTTGAATACTACTGAAGAAGAAACCTCCTGAGCATGCCCTAGATAAGAAACAGTTCAGGACTGAGTTGGTGCAGAGTCTTTGCAAAACAGGAACATCAGGACAAAAGAGGAGTAGACCACACAATATAATTCATCAGCAACTAGAGACACTAAACAGCCACGTAAAACCCCGTGGACTACTAGAAAGATTAAAGTATCTTGCAAAAGGAAAAGGGAAATGTTCTTTTGGTAAGAACTAGTAGGGATCCTGCAGTAGTTGCACACTACAATAACTACTCAGAATTGCTAGGATATGTTACTAAAAATAAAGGAAATATTTACTCATTATCTAAATAAGTGATTCCGTAATAAATTTCCAGTCTACTGTAAATTTCAAACAGCCTGGCACTGATAAATCTTGTGACACGAATTCAGTAGTTTATTTACTAGTGTCCGTGAGACAACATTAGCCAAAGCTATTTGGTTATGGAATGAATCGTTACATACATGCCATGCATCATTACATATTTGTGGAATCTTGACTAAAAAACTTATGAACAAAGGAAACTAAAGAATTAATAAAACATGAAAAAATGTGGGATAGTACAGTACACAAATAAATAACACGTTACACAGAAAAGTTTGAACTACTGTGAGGAACTCCTGTACAGAGTAGTAGGAGAGTGCCACAAGGAAATATTTCAACATGGATTTGAAGATGTGGTTTGTATCTTTTCTTTCTTTGTTCTACTTTAAGCTCCATGGGAAATGAAACCTTTTGAATAGTGCATATCTTTCTGTACAATGTGTAAGGAAATGTTATCCAAGTACAAATCTGTTTCCATATAGCATTCACTGTACAAATATTGCATTTTCTTCTAAATGAGTCAATACTCGTCAAACCCATAATGGAATATACATACAAGGATGGGTGATCGAGAAGTCAGACACACATGATCAGCAGCCTACACAAAGTTCAAAAGCACAAGATAACGGAGTGAAGGTAAGCCAAGTAAACAAGCCTCTGCATTTCAGTGTCAGACTGTGACTCCACCGGCCGGGGTGGCCGAGCGGTTCTAGGCGCTACAGTTTGGAACTGCGTGACCGCTATGGTCACAGGTTCGATTCCTGCCTCGGGCACGGATGTGTGTGATGTCCTTAGGTTAGTTAGGTTTAAGTAGTTCTAAGTTCTAGGGGACTGATGACCTCAGAAGTTAAGTCCCATAGTGCTCAGAGCCATTTTTTTGTGGCGGCTCATTTAGTGGAGCTACAGTCTGCAGATAAGGCTAAGCTCAATAGTGGTCATGCTTTAATCAAAAGGAGCAGGTGAGAAGCCTGCTGCTTTGGCTACGAAGAGAGTGGCTGGCTGGATGGCAACGATGATTGGTTGCTAACTTGGTGATGAGAAAAGTGGGAACACTGGATACATAGAATTTGTTCTGTTCTTGGAAATGTCTGTCAAGACACCTTGTGACCCCTGGAGTTCCTGTAGAACCAGGAGAGCTCTGGGAACTCTGAGGCTGTTTCGTAAACATAGAATGGAGGTCTGCCTGAAGCTAACAAATGCCAGACATGGTCAGACTGGACCATTCCTCAAAGTGTTTGTCAGTTGTCTTGCAACACCTGGACTCATCATGGACCAGTGGTGGCTCTGGGTACTCCAAGGCTGTTTTGGAAACTGAAAATGGGGTATTTTGGCACCTACCAAGTGTTGCTTTCCCATGGACAGTAATAGCTATGGTTCCCAGACCACCTGTATACCAGGAAATTCATCTGGAAGAAGTGAGAGAGGCAGAGTGACAAATGACAGCTCGTCATTGAGGTTGTTTACGAGACAGCCAATCATAAGAAGGCAGAGGTGTACCGGTGTACTGGAGTACGGGAGTAAAAAGAGTAGTGAACAAAGTGAATGTTTGTCTGGGTTCAGGACTCGTAGTGGAATAGAGTTATGGTGACAGAAGCATGAGGAGTTGAAAGCAGCCCAAAGGGCAAGAGAGCAGTTCAATGAGGACTGTTGGAGAACGGAGAGGTGCAGCACTCACTGTCAAAAGTAAAGCACCACAGTAAACTTTTGGTAGTTTCATTTATGGGAGTGAGCAAATGATTCTAATCAGTCAGACTGGAGAATTGGTAGTTTGTGGAGTTTATTAAAAATCAAGAGGGACTGGAACCGTCTAAGAGTGTAACAGATGCATTTATTCGTACAAACAGAGAGACTAGAGGAGACATCACTTGTCAAAGCATAAAAGGATGGAAACTGCTATTGAAGTATGTGAATGGAAACCCTTTGCATTTTTAATTTATATTTATATACCTTTGAAAGTTAGTGTCTGCACGTGAACAGTTAAATGTCCTACGTGCCATTATTCCTTTTTCAGCAGCTGACATAATCATGTTCCATGGATCATTTTGTGTGATCAATTGTAATGATGATGTAGAAAAAGTCAGTTCACATTCAGTCTAGAATTTAATTTGTACATACGATTACAATCTGAACATTTCTAAGGGTTTTTTATTTTTATTATTTTTTACAAAAAGAAAAAAGATATAGAGATGTGGATTAGTTATTCCTACCCACCAACTTTTACACATTACAGTAATAGAAATTCTTCTACAGAACAGGAGTTGTTAGCAGATGTCTACAAGATGATCATGGGTGAGACCACATGTTATTCTTGTAGCATGTCTTTGCACAATGAAGACTTCCTTTCTTAATGATGAGTTCCTCCACAAAATTGTTCCATCTAACATTATTGAATAAAAATATACAAAATATGTCAACTTATTGAACTGTCTCTCCCCAAGATTTGCAATGATTCTAAGTGCAACTGTGAATGAAGTAAGTTGTTTTAGGCATTCCAAAATGTGCTTTTTCCAATTTAAATTCTCAACAGTACAGACACCTAAAATTTTTGTAGTTTCCAGCCTATTTATTATGTCCTCACCATGTGTTACACTTATTATTGGTGTAGTATCCCTAGATGTGCAAAATTGAATATGTTGTCTCTCGTTAAAATTAAGGGTGAGACCATTTAGAAAAAACCAGTCAATGATACTTTTAAGAACCCTGTTTACCATTTCTTCTGTTTCTGTATATGTGTGGACTGATTTCAGTATTACTGTCATCTCAAAAAAGAAGGAATGCTGTTTGTTGTATATTAGACGGAATATCATTTACATATACTGTATGAGGAACAATAGTGGACCTTAGACTGAGCCTTGGGTAACCAACAGTGATTGCTCCCCAGTCAGAATTATGTCCCCGTACTATATATTTGAATTACTAAGTACAATTTCTGTATTATTTTGGTTAGATATGACATTATACACTAACTGGCTAAATCATCAATCCCATTAAACTTCAATTTATGTAGGAGAATACTATTATTCGCACAATCAAATGCATTAAATAGGTTGCAGAATATACCAGCTGGTGCTATTTTATTGTTTAATGCTTATAAAATCTGGTGCGTGATCATGTAAATTTTCAGTAGACCAACCCTTCTGAAACCAAACCTGTGATTTGCTGAGGATATTATTGTTTCCAACATGAGACGCTACTCTAGAATGCATCAACTTCACACAAATTTTTGGAAAATGATATTGGAAGTGAAACAGGTCAGTGGTTATTAACATCTCTCTTATCACATAGCAAACATAGTAGGTGAATATGGAATCGGGGTATGAAATGAAAGAGGAAGCTGTCTGGTAGAATTTTGCACAGAGCATAACTTAATCATAGCTAACACTTGGTTCAAGAATCATAAAAGAAAACTGTATACGTGGAAGAATCCTGGAGATACTAGAAGGTATCAGATAGATTATATAATGGTAATGCAGAGATTTAGGAACCAGGTTTTAAATTGTAAGACATTTCCAGGGGCAGATGTGGACTCTGTCCACAATCTATCGGTTATGAACTGTAAATTAAAACTGAAGAAACTGCAAAAAAGGTGGGAATTTAAGGAGATGGGATCGGGATACACTGACTAAACCAGAGGCTGTACAGAATTTCAGGGAGAGCATAAGGGAACAATTGTCACGAATGGGGGAAAGAAATACAGTAGAAGAAGAATGGGTAGCTCTGAGGGATGAAGTAGTGAAGGCAGCAGAGGATCAAGTAGGTAAAAAGACGAGGGCTAGTAGAAATCATTGGGAAACAGAAGAAATATTGAATTTAATTGATGAAAGGAGAAAATATAAAAATGCAGTAAATGAAACAGGCAAAAAGGAATACAAAGTCTCAAAAACGAGATCAACATGAAGTGCAAAATAGCTAAGCAGGGATGGCTAGAGGACAAATGTAAGGCTGTAGAGGCTTATCTCACTAGGGGTAAGATATGTACTGCCTACAGGAATTAAAGAGAGCTTTGGAGAAAAGAGAACCACTTGTATGAATATCAAGAGCTCAGATGGAAACCCAGTTCTAAGCAAAGAAGGGAAAGCAGAAAGGTGGAAGGAGTATATAGAGGGTCTATACAAGGGCGATGTACTTGAGGACAATATTATGGAAATTGAAGGAGATGTAGATGAAGATGAAATGGGAGATATGATACTGTGTGAAGAGTTTGACAGAGCACTGAAAGACCTGAGTTGAAACAAGGCCCCGGGAGTAGACAACATTCCATTAGAACTACTGACGGCCTTGGGAGAGCCAGTCCTGACAAAACTCTGCCATCTGGAGAGCAAGATGTATGAGGCAGGTGAAATACCCTCAGACTTCAAGAAGAATATAATAATTCCAACCCCAAAGAAAGCAGGTGTTGACAGATGTGCAAATTACCGAATTATCAGTTTAATAAGTCACAGCTGCAAAATACTAACGCAAATTCTTTACAGACGAATGGAAAAACTGGTAGAAGCCGACCTTGGCGAAGATCAGTTTGGATTCCGTAGAAATATTGGAACACGTGAGGCAATACTGACTCTACGACTATCTTAGAAGAAAGATTAAGGAAAGGCAAACCTACGTTTCTAGACTTGTAGACTTAGAGAAAGCTTTTGAAAATGTTGACTGGAATACTCTCTTTCAAATTTTGAAGGTGGCAGGGGTCAAATACAGGGAGCGAAAGGCTATTTACAATTTGTATAGAAACCAGATGGCAGTTATAAGAGTCGAGGGGCATGAAAGGGAAGCAGTGGTTGGGAAGAGAGTGAGACAGGGTTGTAGCCTATCCCTGATGTTATTCAATCTGTATATTGAGCAAGCAGTAAAGGAATAGGTATTAACATCCATGGAGAAGAAATAAAACCTTTGAGGTTCGCCGATGACATTGCAATTCTGTCAGAGACAGCAAAGGACTTGGATGAGCAGTTGAACGGAATGGACAGTGTCTTGAAAGGAGGATATAAGATGAACATCAACAAAAGCAAAACAAAGATAATGGAATGTAGTCGATTTAAGTCGAGTGATGCCGAGGGAATCAAATTAGGAAATGAGACACTTAAAGTAGTAAAGGAGATCTGCTATTTGGGGAGCAAAATAACTGATGATTGTCGAAGTAGAGAGGATATAAAATGTAGACTGGCAATGGCAAGGACAGCGTTTCTGAAGAAGAGAAATTTGTTAACATCAAATATAGATTTAAGTCTTAGGAAGTCGTTTCTGAAATTATTTGTATGGAGTGTAGCCATGTATGGAAGTGAAACATGGACGATAAACAGTTTGGACAAGAAGAGAATAGAAGCTTTCGAAATGTGGTGCTACAGAAGAATGCTGAAGATTAGATGGGTAGATCACATAACTAATGAGGAGGTATTGAATAGAATTGGTGAGAAGAGGTGTTTGTGGCGCAACTCTACAAGAAGAAGGGACTGGTTGGTAGGACATGTTCTGAGGCATCAAGGGATCACAAATTTAGCACTGGAGGGCAGCGGGGAGGGTAAAATTCCTAGAGGGAGACCAAGAGATGAATACACTAAGCAGAGTCAGAAGGATGTAGGTTGCAGTAGGCACTGGGAGGTGAAGAAGCTTGCACAGGATAGAGTAGCATGGAGAGCTGCATCAAACTAGTCTCAGGACTGAAGATCACAACAACAACATCACCTTTCTTACAGAGAGGTTTAACATCAGAACATTTCATTCTCTCAAGTCCCTTGAGTCAGTGGTGCATCACATATTTCAGATAAGACTGGGCTTATTATATGGGAACAGAGTTTTAGCACTCTATTGGAATCATCATCAAAACCAGACGAGGAGCTACTTCTGAGAGAATGTGTAATTTTCTTAATTTCAGAAGGAGAAGTTGTGATACATTCATATGATTGAATTTTATGAGAGATAATTTTTCAACATACTGCTGTGATTTTTCTCTTAAACTGCTTGCACATATGCTTTCTAATATATGTAAGAAATGATTATTAAATACATTTACTACCTGTGACTCATTATTTATAGCCTTTCCATTCAGTTCAGTAGTGATGTTGTCTTGTTTTGTGGCTGGTTGTCTTGTCTCTTGTTTCACTACATTACATACAGCTTTAAGTCTGTTGTTGGAGTTCTCATTTCTGAAATTATGTGAGAGTGGAAGACTCATGCCACCAGTGAACAGCAGAGTCAAAGACTAGTGTGCATTCCAACTGAGACACTGAGACAGCAGATCAGTTAGTGGATCATCCCCAAATGATGTGTCACTTTTGAGAACATTATCACAGAATTCTAACATGAATCAATTTTTTGTAAACAATAACAACCACGATGATCTTGGCTGCAAGAACATATGCAACCAATGGGCATCAAGAAAGCTACCCACGACCACAAGTAAATGCAGCTGACAATGTCTGATGAGCGCCTGGAAAATTATGCTTGTGAAGAAGATACTTTCCTCAACTGGATTGAACAAGACATGAGTTATGGATGCACTGTTCAGAATTAGAGTGTAAGAGTCAATCAATGGAATGGATTTTCCTGTCAAGAAAAAACTCACACAGGAACCAACTAGGAAAGTAACAGTCTCTTGGAATGTCAGGGGCTCTAGACCAGTGCACTTTTTGGAGAAGAACCAAGCAGCAACTATCGCCACTACAGTGAGATGTTGCCAAGACAACTGAAGGCTCCTGTACAATCAATGTGCTGCACATTTCTCTCACAGGAAGTATTGCTACTTCATGAGAACACATCCCTCATTTGACAGTGTATATTAACATTATGCTAAATGATATAAAATTTGAGGTATTGAGACATCCATCAAACATTCCAGACTTCGCACTACAAAAGAGGGAAGTGCAAGTTGTTAAACTGGCATCCAATGAAAGATGTGCACCAGGCCACTGAGCCGCCTTAAATTATATTATGGAAGTGTGTCTTGTTTGAACCTTCGAAAGAGCATTTGTGAGTGTTGAAAGTTTGCAGATGATGCCATGTGAAACAGATTTTTTCACTCTTCAGGTGGATCAAATGTGGGGTAAAGCAAAGATATAATAAAATTCCTGTTATTTAATGACTTACCCTTATAAGTTTTCTCAAAAAGAGGCACCTTTTGTTTTACGAGCAATGCTCCCACAATCTGGTCACCTTTGTTTTTGCATGTACAACTGTATATTTGACACTCTGGATCTGACTAAATAAGAAATATATCTGAAAGCCTCTCTTTCAACCTTCTTTATCTTTTCTTTTCCACACAGTTTCGAGCGGATCTCACAGAGAAAATCCATACTCAAGAGTGTGGTGTAAGTAGATTTGTTCTCCTTTGACCAAGAGTTACCTTTTTTAAGAAAATTCTTCTCAGCCTATCATAGCACTGTCATATGGCATAGCCACACTGGACAGAGCTTAGCTTTAGTGATCTGACGGGAACCACTGTATCCATCTCGGCATGGCCACTGACCCGGCCTGACATCTGCTTTTCCAACAACAAAATTCGTGTCACTATAGACTAAGAATCATATACTTATAATGAATCAGATGATGGAAACCCCAGGTAGGAATATCAACAATGTAGAAGAAGACAGATTTCTACTTACTATAAGAAGACACGTCAAGTTGCAGACAGGTACAATTAAAAGACACTTACATAAAACTTTTGGCTGCAGCCTTCATCAGTAAAGGAGAGACACAAACACCATTCACACACACAAGCAAGCACACCTCATTGCCACATGACTGCCAACTCCAGCATCTCAGCCCGAGATGCTGGAGTTAGTGGTCATATGTGTGTGAGGTGTGCTTGCTTGTGTGTGTGAAAGGTGTTTGTGTCTCTTTCACTGATGAAGGCTGTGGGCAAGAGCTTAATGTCAGTGTCTTTTAATTGTGCCTGTCTGCAACTTGACGTGTCTTCTTTACAGTAGGTGGCAATCTATGTTGATACACTTATAACTGATTCATAGGGCTTACCATGTACAGCGTAACCAAGCAATGTGGGTTATTTTTAATTAAAGGAATATTTATAAATTATGTCATTAGGTAAATATAGTTAGGACAACAACTTTACAAGTTACCGTAAGAAAATGACTTGTTAAGAATGGATTTCATTTTTCATACATATTGCATTGTCCTTAAGCTAAAACTTAACCAACATAAAGGCCCTATATTATCTAACAGAAGTACCACATCATCTGCTTTTGGCTTATTCACTAGTTGTGCCCAATTCTTTATTGTCTAAGCTGAAAACAGGATGTGGTGGTTAAATACAGTTGCATACAATAAAAGCAGAATCACTGCATGTTTGTCATTGCTATAAATTAGTGCAAAACGCACAACTAGAGAAGCTGTGCTCACAGCAAATAATCTAACACCAGTGAAGCGCTATGAAGCCAAAGAACAGTCCAGTTATATATGGATTCTGTGAGACCTAATTAAATATGAATTAAACATGAAAACTTGTTGGCAGTCACAGCACTGTTTGAAGTCAGCCTGTGCAATCTACACTATTTCAGAGTTAAAGCCAAAGGTTTTGCTACCAGTGCCAGTGGCAGAGACTGAAGTTAGTTATCTGTGGCATCCTCAAAGTGGAGACTCCACATCACTGTCTGGCAATGATACAGGATGTAGTCCTGTAATCATTTCCTGGCTTTGTTATGCCACACTACATGATAGAAAGGATGCCCATGTTCATCACTTTGGCTCTTATACTGTACTTAATTAGTTTAGCCCAATAAGAAACACTTTACTTACACTCTCATTGTAAACATAAATGTCATATTGTACCAGATGCTTTACTAGTTTCTTCTTATCATATCATCTTTATGATGTTTACTTCGTGTAACATTCCACACAGAATGTCTTCTGAGCCAACACATCTTTTCTCAACAGACGTCAAATCTTACTGCATGGTAATGCTCAGAAGAAAATTAAAATATTTGTCGTAAGCATTCTGTAATATTTTGTAAGTATGTCTAATGCTGCAGCAAACCAGTCTTACTTTGTGTCTGGTTACATCATCTATTCATTGTTCCCTCCTTAGCCTTAGCCAAGTTCAAATTTTTTCATGGAAAATGTTCTTTTCAGAACAGTAATTTTAGAAAACTGGGCTGTAACAATTTCTTGTTACACTCTCACTATTGTTGATTACTACTTTCAGCATGAATTTGATATTAAACAATGGGAAGTCCATTATGGAATAACAACAATATGGAAAAGATAAGAATGTACTCACTATATAGAGGAGGTGTTAAGCACAGACAGACACAATGAATACAACTGCTAAAATATTAAAGCTTTCGGACAAAGACCTTCTTCTGAAGTAAAAACCACTTGCACATTCACAAAAGCACAGCAATCTTTCCTTTCCATATTGTTGTTGAAATTTATAAATGAACATTAATTACAGTGACACTCTAGGATTAAGGCAAGCAAGAAACATTTCACTTGGCATTTGGTACTTGCACAATCCTCAGAACATATAGATCCACCAAGCTTAGAGAAAATGAATAGATATTTGTTCATAAATATGTGATAAACTGACGTCAAAGACAACTGTCATTGAGGAAATGAGTTTAAACTTGTTTGTTTATATTTATAACAATGGAACATAGGCTATACATCTTAAACATCAAGTGTGAAAAGACATCATATTCCAAAACATTTCTCTAATGAAACATGTCCTATACAAATATGTCACAAATATTACTTGACAGGAGTGCCTTCAGAGAAAGCACATTAAAACAGAAACAAATGATTACAACTTACAATCATTTACAAAAATATGGATCTGAAAAATTCAAAGAATGAAAAATTAACTTGGTAACAAAGAAAATGTTTCACTTTGCGTAACTAGTGTACAGTAAAAATGTAAAATAAATAACTTGATGGCAAAATCCCTGAAAATTATTTTAACTTCTCACTTTCTTCCAGTTTCTTAGCATAATCTTTCAGTTTCTCCTCTAATTCAGTACCTTCATAGAGCATTTGTTGCTTCATAGCGTATTTAAGTTTCTGATATTCAAATCTCTGTTTTGACCAATTTAACCGGCAGTAAATCCTGGAAAAAAAAACATTCCTTTAATATTAGCCACAAAAGCTTAAAGTACAAAGGGATTGCCTTGTCTCCTCTAAAACTGAAATGATAATGACAGATAGATTTATCAATAAATTATGATTCTGGAGACATAGCATACATTGTACACTTGTTAACATTCAATTCAAGAACATTTAATGCAAGACTGAAAAAGATTTATGTGTGTGTGTGTGTGTGTGTGTGTGTGTGTGTGTAGCTTTGTCTGATTATATTCATTGATGTAAGGATGGTGAATTATTATGAGTAAATTGAAAATGTTGCTGAGCTTCTACTCATGTCATGTCTTCCTTCTGAGCTCTCTCTCTCTCTCTCTCTCTCTCTCTCTCTCACACACACACACACACACACACACACACACACACACACAGAGAGAGAGAGAGAGAGAGAGAGAGAGAGATATGATCCACATCTCCTCCTAAACCATTGGACCGATTTCAACCAAACTTGTTACACAAATCATATACTTTCTGACAGGAGGAGATGGACTAGTGGAAGTTGAATAAATACATACCCAGGCAATTCAGTTAGTGTATTTCCAACTATCTTGACCTGTGCTGCAGCCTGATTGGAGTGAGAGGATGTGGTGGGTGGTATCAGTGAGAGGAGAAAGGAGATTGGGAAGAAGGTAAATGAGGGGTGGAGGGAAACATGACTGGTGGCTGGAAGATTGTGGCAGCAGTGATGCCACTCCGACACACACAGGGAGTGTTTCTTGTGAAATATGATGTAGTTCATAGATGTTCAGAGGCTGTCTCCATGATGCAGTGAATACATGAAAGTATTTGTGGCCATGGAGCTCCCAACTCATACTGATGTTGATTATGGACATCAATTCCAAACTGAATGAAATACCTAGTATGTGATAGGACTGTTGTTTCTTGGTGTAGCACTTTGCATTTTAATCAGTGTATGTCAAGTGAGGTGCTGTAGTGGATGAGAAAGTGACTTCAAACTCGAGAGCAGATGCCTTAAAATCTTTCTCCAGTCACGCTGCTCATTGTTTTTCCCTAAATAATTTTGAATTATTGCTGCAATGAGGCCACAACTGATTACCTCCACAATCCATGTTCACATCAACAATAGCTTAATGTCCGATGATGTCAATGTCAATAGGCTGGTAACTTTTCTTTCCATCTGTAGACCAGAATGTAGCCTCATACAAGACACAGCAGATGAGGATATGGTCCACTATATGTTGCAGCATGAAACATAGGTCACCACTGGCTATGACTTTAATATAAATTAATGTTATTAGACCACTACAAGTAATGGGTTAAGCCATAGTAGTCTTGCTCTCCCATGGCACTGAAATTTGAAGCACTCCCTGGCAGGTGAGATAGAAAGCGTACGAACCAATGTTCCTACACACTTTTGCTGAAGGGAGAGCCAGTAAGAGTGGGTATGAATCCTTTTAACTTCTTTACTCAAAAAATAATGCTCAAAGAGTTTTTATTCCAGTGGTCTCTTCAAAGTACCACGCAATTGGCAATGGGTATCTAAGAGTTCTGAAAATTCAGTTACAACCCCTGTCCTAACATTGGTTTCAGCAGCACCTCCCACTTCTTTACAATGATTTCTGTTGTTTCAGGTAACTGCCTTATAGTTCTAATTTCATTATAGTTTTCGTGTTGGGTGATGGTGGAGAGGGGTGAGGGAGCAAACTGCCACACGAGGGGCTGACTACATCAATGTCAATAAATTGCTAAAAAATGTTATGTCACCATTTAAACATACTCAACACAAAATTTGACTGCACCAACCTTGGTTAAAGTTAAATGAGGGAGTTAATCATGGTTAAAGTTGACTGAGATCAGAGGCTCATTTATCTTGAATTGATCTCTCTTATACTGAAATAAACAAGTACCGTATTAAGATAGTAGAGTCTTTTGATGTTTCAGATGGTGCAGAAGATATTACTATGTAAATAATTCAAAAATTGTATTGGTGTACTTGTAGAAAGGGGGAAGCCTTTCAAAGATTTCAGAGACAAGAAATTTGAAGAAATATCTTGCATTTAAAAAGAAACAGCGGTATTTATTCGTGAACTTGATAAAAGGCTGGAATTTCCTACTTATCAGAATAACCCTATCTCACTCAAGAACAGACTTCTGATGACATTAAGGGCATATGCAACTGGTGCATTTAATATAGTTATTGATGACAGTGCTAATGTATACAGTACAATGGCACAAAGAATTATCAGTGATGTATTGGGCATCACAGTAGCAAAATGTTCAAATGTGTGTGAAATCTGATGGGACTTAACTGCTAAGGTCATCAGTCCCTAAGCTTACACACTACTTAACCTAAATTATCCTAAGGACAAACACACACACCCATGCCCGAGGGAGGACTCGAACCTCTGCCGGGACCAGCCGCACAGTCCATGACTGCAGCACCTTAGACCACTCGGCTAATGCTGCGCGGCATCATAGTAGCAATGACTCCATAATACATACATCATTGGTACAGTGGATTATATTAACATAAGGATTCAATCTCCTAGGGGTTTATCGGAAATGCAAAGGAATCATATTTTTCATTTAACTGCCAAACTATCAATGAGTACAATAATATTAATAATATGGGACACTGTTGCTCGGTGACCTGGAATGGAATTACACTGTGTTGCTATATTTATGACCATGCTTTCAGTTTCTACCTAACGCTATGCTGATCCATTTTTTTGCATCTAAAACCTTCATATAACAGCCAACCACCTCTAATAGAATAATAATTTCAATTTTTTCTTGCCCTCCATAGTGCAGTAACAATACCCACACTATGATAACAAACTGTAAAGCATGCATATCATTATTTTTGCATTTATAACGGGCACTTTCCATTGTAAGACATGAAGTTAACTGCAGTCAAAGTCCTGGTTAGCTGAAAGTGTTTTGCTAACCAGCATTTTATGCTGCACAGCAGAGACAACGTAATAGCAATTAAACTTTAACTGTGATCATGGGACCCTCGGTTATCTCGCTTTTTAATCGGCATTGGTGCAGTCAGCCCTAGATTAGATACACGTTGTATGTGGAGTCTTGCACACATTCAGTTTACTTCTTGGGCATATGGTACAGTCAAGGAGATAGATAAGCTCAGCAGGTTATCCAATGAGGATTTTTAAAACTGATACAGAATATACCTCAATAACAACTGTATGCCCTGCATTATCTTCCCTGGAGACTCAACAAATTCATCCTCTTTATCATCGATGGAACAAGACATTCAGACTATGGCACAAATTGGGTATATGTTTAAACACTAGACTTATATTCATGAGGAAATGATTAAATTATTGTCAGGCCACCAAGGTTTGTAATCATTGGAGTTTCCCCAAGTCACTTTAGCTGAATATTTGGAGGGTTTCTTAAACATGGATATGAGCCTCTCCTTGGCCAATCAAAATTTGTGTATCACGTGCATTGACTACACTGCTGACAAGGTGTAATGCTTCGAGAATTTTGGAGTAAATTCTAGAACCACTCGGCCTTCCACCGTTTCAAACACCCAATATTTTAGAGGTGAGTGGGTGAAACAAATACACCCTACTGTGCATCACCTATTTGTATGTGCAGGTCGAAACACAGTTACAAGAAAAAGATGGATCTGGCGGCCGAATGGTGGCAGACAAGTACCTGCTGTATGGTCCACAGAGTTTCCATGTGCGGCAGAGAAAAACAAGAAAAGTTTATGTAGTATTCTGTGCTCTTTAGTGTCTGTGTTGATTGTAAAAAGACTAATGAACAATTGAATATAGATTTCTATGTACATTCACATATTGGACTCGCTTGAGACTAGATACTTTTAACTTACTTCATGTCTTGGCTGTGAACGAAGCAAGAAACATATATGATGTTCATAAATTATTTGGTTATCAAACCAATTATATTTGAATATGTGTAAATGAGTCTAATGTTTAATGACTGAGTTAGCTTGCAGAAGTTGTTGTCTGTGGAAGTTGAAAATATAAAGTGACTGAACTGAAAAGTACTCTACAAGTACCCAAATCATTTCAAGGATAGAGAAGTAGTTTAATCAATTCCTTAAACCAGCTGTAGTCTTCGGAGAAGAAGCTTGTGGGAGATTGATGTAGCTGATTACTCAGAGAAGAGGATCAGCTATACATAACGTGCAAGTTAACTGACTTGAGAGATGTGTGAGCCTTGCAACCCAATACCACACTCTCTCTTGTCACCCGAAAAATGTTAGAATGTGGTGACCCAAAGTGACAGGACCCGAAGAAAACGGGAATTTTAAGATGGAAATGAGAAGAAGATATTATAACCAGGCCTAACAAGATATGAGAACTGTTTCCAGTAGTTGTATTGAGTCTAATAAACCAATGGAAGAAAGTTGCGAGCGTGACACAGTAAAAGATGTGAGAAAGTAATAGCGGAAAAAAAAACGGAGATAAGACCTCAACCTTTTGACTAAGAAGATTGGGTGTGCAGAGTAAGCAGTTTTCACACACATACATCGCGTCGATGCCGACACAGTAAACAGCCACCAATGCCGACTGAACCAGCTGCTGCTCACCAGTGCAGACTGCATGTCCACTCACTGACGACACGACTCTAAAACCAACACTCGGTGCCGCCGGCGCCAGTGGTGTCCACCGGCGCTGATTACATATCCGCTCACCACCGCAGCTAGAACTCTACGCCGGGTGAGTGAAAAACCATAATTGTTTGGTAAAGTTGAAGGAACTGTTGAATGATAAACTGTTAGTGTAGTTATTGTACTCAGTGGCTAATTTTCTTTTAGATGATTACTAGGTCTAAAATCAATAAAGTTATGCATCAAGAACAGCAACTAGCAGAACCAGCCACAGCTATGACAGTGAAATGCCAGACTGGGCAGAGGTAGCAAATTTAATCAGAGAATTAAGTCTAAAATTAGACTCAGTGAGAACAGAGTCGAATGCTCAAATTACTATTCTACATAAAAATTTAGAAGCTCAAAATACTCAGTTGAATGTTAAGTTGGATGACCAGAAGGCTGATTCAGCCACTCTAAGTGAAAAACTAGATGCTCAGAGTGAAACTTTAAGTAATCAAAGTGAAACCTTGAACAGTCAAGCAGCAAATATAGTTTTATTAAAGACTGAATTTGACTCTTTTAAAATAATAAGGTAGAAAATCTGAAATTAGGTTTAAAGAGTGAAGTCACTAGTTCTTTGAATACTCATGTTAATCAACTATTTACTGAATTTAACCACAGACAGGATGATCAACTTCAAGATTTAACTAGAAAATTAGAATTTGACATTGAAGATAAATGTAATAATGTAGAAATGGAACTTGTTGAAAAATTAGGATCATTTCAAAGCATATGCAATGTTACATTCGATGTTGTAAATCAGAGGTTGCACACCTTGAAGGAGAGTGTTGAAAAACAGTATATGTTAATTCCTTTTGTCCAATCACAAATTGCAGGCGTCATCACTCGAGTTGATACCGTGGAAAGGGATTTTAAAGAGAAACTAGTGGCATCACATACCTTAAATATAAGCAGTCTGGAGGAACAAGTAGAAGAGATGATAGACAGAAAAGTGGCCGAGAGGGTAACCCCTAACTACGTTTCTTCAGATTTAGCTTTGGAACTTAATGATACTAAGAGAGGCATCGATAATTTATGGAAAGAATTCAAACTTATCCAGGATAGAGTAGAAAATAGAATAACTTTATCTAATGTTGTGTTACCTCATGAAGTGGTGACTGTTTTGCTGTGGGGAGACTTTCACACAAAATTTAACGAGAAGTATTGGTTTGCACTTGCTCGAGTGAGGTTAATGTCCGATCCATGGGATCCGGGCAGAGTCACATCTGTCTCCCAGGGACATTGATGTTCTGTGTTAATGGGTGGAATGATGACTGTTGGATCCCTAGTTGTTTTCAGTGTTTCTTCTGTACCATTTTTCCTGCACTGAATTCCCTTCAAATCTTAAACTACTCTGTAATCTATTCTTGTATTCTTAAACTATCCTATAATTTTAGTATGTAGGAAACCATATATGACTACAAGACATCCCAGTTTAAGAGAATGACGGATGAACAGTGATCTCTAGACATGAAGTGAAATGAATAGAATGTTATATTAGTGGGGAGTATAATATAATGTGGATGGACGATGGAAGGATGGAGAGGGTTGTATGGGCGCACGATGGCAAGGTCTTCAGCGCCTGCTCAGTAACAGATTGAGACGGGTGTCAAGAAAATTCTCAGAACAGTAAGATAAAACAGGATGTAAAACACAGGTAACAAGGTATGGTACTATTTAAACAGAGTGATGTCGAGACGACATAAACTGAACAGAGGATTTTATGTGTGTATAAAAGATAATATAAAGTGACTAACTAAGACAACTATTTTATCGTAGTGTATAATTTTCTATTTAGTATAGAATATTTTATACCTTTTATGAAATATGATGTAGATGGGAGGGTTTGTATTAGTTTTGGAAGGGGTGGGTAGTGTAAGTACAAGCATGACTAACACTAAACACACACCACACCTTTCAGACAACCCTCACAGACAAGTGCGACTGGTTCTTCACCATTTGCTGTTCCAAAGGGGTTGCTAAGATTTTTCCTCGGGGACTTCAAAGGCAAAGGTGAGAATGTCCGTTCTGTAGGAGACATTTAACACCATACCTCCTCCTGCTTCTCACTCAAGTACCGGTGAAGTAGGGATCCCGTGGAAGGGGGGTGGAAGGGTTTCCTGTCTTTGGGGCTATCTTCTTTCTCTACTTCAATCTTAGCAACCATTTCTAATTTTTCCTTTCTTACTTCTCATCTGAGTACCGATCTATCTTTCCCTCTTTTCATATGCATATACTTCTATCACTGAAGTTCTTCTTATTTTCCGTGGTTTCCAATAACCTTCAACTTATTTCATATACGTAGGCCGAGGAATCAGGCTACACAAACACACTTCCGCATACACACACCATAACACGAAGACGCAAACAATGAAAGTCCAGATTAAAAGGATGTGAGAACTGTCAAGTGTTGTAGGGTGAAATAACGTGCACACAGAGAAATATGCATTTCATTGTGATGGTTCTACATCACCTAGGTACTTGAAAAAAACTATCATGTTGATAAGGAGCATAACTAATGAGCATAAGTCAGGAAGGAACTAATTACGATAATTATCCAGGAATGTCAGTCTCACAAATATTCTGATGACTTGTATGATAGTGGGACTCTTATAATTTAAGTAAGCATATTATACATTGAACAATGTATGTAGGCAAGAAGTAGATGCTGGAAACATAGAAGTTGATAAATAAAGGAGTGTAGGGTATAAAAGAGAAGTATGACAAACTGAGCGTGAAGGGTGAAGTAGGTTTTAGTTTTACCAGATAATATTTAGTTATAGTGTACATAAAGATGTATAATAGGGCAATGAACAATGAGGCCTACTCAAGAAGGATAAGGGGGGACACATCTGGCCTGCATTGAATGAAAAGGGCAAAGGGCAGATAGGCAGACCTATACTGTGTGGACAGGGGCACCAAGAAGGGGATTGACCTGTACCATAGGAATTAAAAAAGGGGTGCACCAACCAAAACAGAAGAAGAAAAGGTACTCATAGGATCAACCCGTATGTAAGGTACAGGTACTGTTTCTAAAGGGGAAACGACAGTATCGTGACAAAAGTCACAAAATTTTTTAAAAATTGTTCTGGTAGCATTATCATGTTTTATGAGTTGCCCAGAGTTCCTCCAGACTACAAAACGTTTATAAATAATAAGGCCATTGCGTACTGAAGTAGAAGTACAAAGAATTGGAATAAAGAATAAAATACTCAAGTGTTGTGAACACCTGGAGTTTGCAATTGGAAATTGAGACAGAGTCCTAATGAATCCTAACTATTAGGAAAACTTACCAGATCACAAGGGAATATTCGGGGTTGATGTCAAAATAGAGTGAGAGAAGAATAAATGAATGGTTAGCTAAAGTTTATTCTAAATGAGTGTAAAGATCTATGTTGAAATGTATATTGTTAGAATTGTATGTGATATAAATTTACATAATGATTGTATAAAATATCCTGTGTTCGATTTAAGGGGGGAATATGTAGTGCTTCGAGAATTTCAGAGTAAATTCTAGAACCACTCGGCCTTCCACCATTTCGAACACCTGATATTTTAGAGGTGAGTGGGAAAATGAAAATGCCCTACTGCACATCGCCTATTTGTATGTGCAGGTCAAAACACAGTTATGAGAAAAAGATGGACTCGGCAGCCGAACAGCGGCAGACAAGTACCTCCTGTAGGGACCTCACAGTTTCCGTGTACAGATAAAGAAGAACAAGAAAAGTTTATGTAGTATTCTGTGCTCTTTAGTCTCTGTGTTGATTACGAACAATTGAATATAGATTTCTATGTATATTCACATATTGGATTCGCTTGAGACTGGAGACTTTTAACTTGCTTCATATCTTGGCTGTGAATGAATCAAGACACATATATGATGTTCATAAATTATTTGGTTATCAAACCAGTGATATATTAATATGTGTAAATGAGTCTAATGTTTAAGGACTAAGTAGCTTGCAGAAGTTGTTGTCTGTGGAAGTTGAAAATATAAAATGATTGAACTGAAAAGTAACAAGTACCCAAATTATTTCAAGGATAGAGAAGTAGTTTAATAAATTCCTTAAACCAGCAACAGTCTTCGGAGAAGAAGCTTTGGAGAGATTGATGTAGCAGATTACCCAGAGAAGAGGATTGGCTACACACAATGTGCAAGTTAATTGACTTGTGAGCCTTGCAACCCATTACCACACTGTCTCTTGTCATCCAAAAAACATTACAAAGGTATTGATTTATAACCTTACTACTTCCTGCTTCTTCTTTTCTAGATACATTGCTGTTGGAGTCATAATGATACACCAGTTTCATTACCATTAATGATCAAACTGGGACATGTTTTGCAACACTGCACTGTACTGTGTTGTGCTGCCTTGAGCCATACCTGTTTGCTGCCGTGTTTGATGATTATTACTTATGATTTGCTGTCACCATCGACGAATATCCTTGAACTGAATGTTGCTCCATGATCATTTAAGATCACTCTAACAACTGGGGACATTAAATTACAATCTAGACAACATTTTGTTTGTAATGAGAAATAGAATGCTGTTTTCCACAGACACTGAACACTGCATGAGACATCATATGAGCAGTCTTCTTGATCTGATTATCTCTTGGTGTCACTGGTAAAATGCCAGGTTCAGTGGTAATGTGCCACACCATGGATCCAAATATCTCAGGTTCAATCTCTGATCAGTTCTAGGGTTTTTTCTGTCACTTAAAGGCGTCTGGTGATGCTGAGGTGAAGGGAATGATTTGAGTTTTAAGGATCAACACTGATATGCTGCATGTCAATGCTCCATTTAGTGATAGTATCAGCATATTTGGTGTGTGTAGGTTGGGTACAGCAGACTGGCTACAGAAACTCAGCTGTGAGGACTTAAATACGGTACTTAAGATGTCACACAACAAGAAATAAAATACAGTTAATGGTTTGAGGAATGACAACAGCTCATTATCATATTGAGATATTGAGGAGATGTTGAATGGAGGACTGATATGCAAAGAACAACTTGAACTACATTTTCCCACTACTGCCACTACTTAGACGTACCGGATGTAGCAGGAGATGGGCCCTTGAAAATGTGCAAAAGGAAGAGATGGCTGGTGTCCATGAGAGACAGGTTAGTTAGTTAGTTACTTAGTTACGTGTTCCATTGATCAATAGCACAGAAAAAACGTTTTATAGTGTTATACCTAAATATTTCTATTATCTACCCATTCCCTTAAATGGCACAAAATGCATATATTATATCTCCAGATTTATTTACTCATATTCAAGAATTCATCTATGGTATAGAAGGAGTTGTCAAGGAGGTATGATTTCAATTTGTTTTTGAAACTATTACTGCTGTCTGTCAGACATTTTATTTCATCTGGTAATTTATCAAAAAGTTTTATAGCACCATATTTTACCCCATTCTGTGCCAAAGATAGGTTAAGTAAAGGATAGTGTAGGTAATAAATGAAAAGCACAAGTTTGCTTTTGTTCTACAATATTATTTTTATTGCTAACCGGTTTTCGGCTTACAAGGCCATCTTCAGGCATTTACTGAGTATTATTACTTTGCTCATTTATTTAATGTAAACTGGTATACAGCCACTGCTTTGATTATAATGTTAATGTTAAAATGCAGTACCACCACACTCTCAAACTGTAGGTTCCCTCAAACACCTCAATTTTTCCTGCATTTATTAATTTCTGTTTATCGTATTGATATGGCTAAGTTCCTTGTGTATTCTGTATTTACATTGACAACTGTCTCTTCTTTTTTAATTGGTTGTGTATCACTCTCCATGTTTCATACCTCTTGATGCAGCCTTGCCTAGTACTAATTTTATCTTATTTCAACAGTTTTGTTTATCAATAGAAACTGTTATGTAGGCATGCTATTCTTATTTTGTGCTAAAAGTTTTCCTGTCAACTCCATTGTTATTTATGTACTGTTCAGTTTTGACTATTTCATTGCAAAGATGTTACTCACTGTATGTTTCTACTTCACTCTAGATGTGTTACTTCTCTTCCAATGTTGTCTGCTAACATTTAACTTCTTTGGTGATAATACTCAGTAAATGCCTTGTAAGCCAAAAACCGGTTAGCAATAAAAATAATATTGTAGAACAAAAGCAAACTGGTGCTTTTCATTTATTATTATAATGTTGTTCTACCAAGAACCGACGGAAGATTCTGTTAATATGATAGTGTAGGTCTTTCTTATTTCTGGTATTGTAATCATGAATGTCGCTGTTGATTTTAAACTGGTCCACGTTGTTGAGAAAAAATTTCATTACTGAGTAAATGTACTGTGAAGCAGTTGTAAGAATTCCTAACCTTTTAAACAGATGCCTACAAGATGTGCAACTATGAAACCCACACATTATTGTAACTACTTTCTTCTGAGCAGTGAATAGCTTTGGCCTAAGTATTGAGTTGCCCCAGAATATTATTCTGTATGACATCAGAGAGTGGAAGTATGCAAAGTACGTTAGTTTTCTAATTTCTACATCCTCAAAATTGGCAATTATTCTGACTGCAAAAGTTGCTGAACCTAGTCGCTTTAGGAGATCCAAAATATGACTTTTCCTATTAAGATTCTCATCTATATGTAAACCCAAAAACTTAGTATGCTCTATCCTGGCTACTGACTTCTTTTGATGTGTTATGTTTATTGAAGGAATTATACTTTTTGCAGCAGAAAATTGGATGTACTGTGTTTTTTCCAAGTTCAGAGCAAGCCCATTCGCAGAAAACCAATTAATAACTTTTCCAAAGACATTATTTGTATCATTTTCTATCAGACTTTCTTTTACTGGATTAATAATTATGCTCATATCATCAGCAAACAGTGTCAGTTCAGCATCTTCTTTCACATAAGAAGAGAGGTCATTCACATATATCAAGAACAGGAGGGGACCCATGATCGAACCTTGTGGATCACCTAATGTAATTTCACCCTAGTCAGGTGAAGTGGCAATCTCCTTTGAATCACTTGAAGCATGTAAAGAGACTTTCTGCTTCCTGTTCTGTATATATGACTTAAACCACTCATATGCGGTTCCATTTATACCATAGAATTGTAATTTCTCTAACATAATGTCATGGTTCACACAATCAAATGCTTTGGATAAGTCACAGAATATTCTTACTGGTGACATTTTACTATTTAAGGGCTCTATTATGTGGATAGTGAAATTGTATATTGCTGTCTCAGTGGAACAGCATTTATGAAATCCAAACTGTGATTTACTAAGTATCCCATTACTGTTGAGATGGCTAACTACTCTTGAGTACATTACTTTCTCAAAGATTTTTTAAAATGCTGTAAGCAAGGATACTGGCTGGTAATTATTGACATCTGTGGTTTCCCCCTTTTTGTAGAGAGGCCTGACAGTGGCATATTTTAACCTGTCTGGAAAAATACCCTAGTCAGTGATGCATTACATATGTGACTCAAAACATCAGCTGTAATTGCTCCACATTGTTTTAATAACTTGTTAGAGATGTCATCTACTCCAACAGAACATTTATTTTTCAAAGATTTGATAATTTTCCTTATTTCACAAGAGGTTGTTAGATGAAACTTAATCTGACTAAAATTTTTCAAAACTGACTCTTCCATGTACTGCCTGGCTTTTTCTTTTGAACTATTCTCACCAATTTTTTCTCCTACACTTAAGAATTGATCGTTAAATACATTGGCTACCTGTGTACTGTTGGTTAAGATGTTCTCATTCTCTTTAACAGTAATACTACCTACCCCAGTGGTTACTTTTCCTGTCTCCCTTCTAACAACATTCCATATTGATTTGATTTTATTGCTGGAGTTGTTAATTTCTTCTCTAACATACATATTTCTTGATTTCCTTACAACTTTTCTCAGTATGTTACAATAATTTTGACAGTGTAAAGCTACTTCTGGATCTTTACTAGTTCTTGCTGTCTCATACAGTTTTCTTTTTCTTTCTGAAGACACTTTAATACCTGCAGTAATCCAAGGTTTCTTTGAAAAGTTTGTGGTGTTCCATTTAGTAATTTTCTTTGGAAAACAATGTTCAAAAATGGATATAAATTTATCAAGAAATATGCTACACTTATCATTAGCATTTGGCTCATTATATACATCTTCCCAGTTTAAATTTCCTAAACTTTCTCTGAAGTGATTTATAGATACCAGGTTGAGCATCCTCACACTTTTACTTAATGGTTCCTGAAGTGTACGCCCTGTTAGGTTTTGTAAGTTAATCAGTTGTGCATCATGGTCAGATAACCCATTTACCGCAGGGAAAGCATGTATTCTACATCCTCTTGCTATACAAATACATTACCTATTAGAGTACTACTGTCCTGAGCTATACATGTTTCTAGTTCACTTTTCCTATCAGAATTGCTTAGAAAGTTAACATTGAAATCACCACAGATTAATAACTTCTTCTTTTTGTCTGACAGACAGCATAACAGGGAGTCAAACTTTTTTTATGAATAGCTCCCAATCTCCTAGTGGAGACCTGTAACTGTTGCTAATATCAACACAACATTATCTAGCTGAAGTTCACATGCACAAACCTCAAAGTGCTGATCAACACAAAATTTGCTTACTTCAACAGATCTGTATTTATACCATTGTTTTATGAAAATGGCAACCCCTCCTTTATCCATACTAGATCCACAAGTGTAAGATGCTAAATTATACCCACTTATACTGACATTTTCCATCCCCACAGTTACACGGTACTCAGACAGACAAAGTATATCAATCTCATTCTTATTTTTGAGATCATCTAAAAATATTATCAGCTCATCTACTTTATTTTTTATTCCCCTGATATTTTGGTGAACTAAGGTGATACCGTCCTTAGCTTTATCCCTATTTGTTGTGCATGAAGTTTCTTTTCTTCTATTTTCATTGTTTGTTGTCTGTCTGGAATTTGGCTTTAACATAAAAAAAAACCTGTCTGCCTGGTCCCAATAACCACGGGGATCACCCCTTGTGTGACTGTGGCCCCCCTTACAGTATCTGCTAATAGAGAAGCTAACTTATCTTTCCCCTTCCTATTAAGGTGCAGACCATGTGTAGTGTAACACCACCTAACAATAGCATCAACTGGAACAACACTAATGTGAGGCTTTGCCGTTGTCTGGAGCATCCCGTTTGGCTCAGTGTTAACACGCCTTACAGCATTGTTTACCCAGGGCTTATCATGGCGCTGAAAGACCTCCACAAACCCACATTTCTATGCCCAGTTTCTGCTCCTATTTTATCCAGGTCACTCGTAATACTATATCTTGGATTCAAAGCCAGGCTGTTTCCTGCTCCCCCAACTATAATTACCTGATCTTCCTTCTCAAAGTCCTTGCATAGGTTTCACATAACTTGTGACCTGGTACTCTGCCCCTAATTTCTCCTGAAGCTGTTGGCCCACACCCCTCCCATGACTGCTACCTGTAAGCAGAAATTTTCTTCTCCTATTCTGGTTTGATCCCGACCTGTCTTTTTTCTTTAAGCTAGTATTCTGCTTCAACCTACATTCAACTACATCTGAATGAGGCCCTTCCTCCATTACTTCAGATAGCAAGCCAAACTGATTTGCTAACTGAATTTCAGAAGTTTTATCAATTGCTTCCCTTTTTCGTCCTTTGCTTACTACCTTTTCCCAGCACCCAGAGTCCTTTTCCTCCCTTAGCTTACATAATTCCAAATTCGTGATTTCTAATTCAGCCTTAAGGGCACAAATCTTTGCCTCCTGTTCCACGATTTTTCTGTCCTTTCTACATAACCTACACTGCCATCGAAGAGCCTCATTATCAATCCTCGTTTCCTCTCCGCTGCACTTGCCCCAATGAAACCACAACCTACAGTCTATACAGAACACCCACTTTTTCAAATTTCTATGGCAACCACCACACTTGTCACACATGGTTTGATAGTAAAACGTAACACAAAAGCAGAAAATAACTTCAACAGCACAATAGTTTCGTAACCTGTACTAATATGTAACTAAACACTAATGTAAACAAACTTATAAACTTGCTTCAGAAGTTTTTAATTAACCACACAAATACTGGATGAGACACACAAATTAATTTAACTTTGAAGTGCTAAGTCTAGTCAAAAACAAATATCTACGCTCGTACAAAATTTACGCCTAAGTATGTAAACAAACTCGCGACTGCTGGCCTTTACGAAATACTTCCTTTTCGATGTAATTACATTTAGAAAAGCGAAAACTTCAATAGATAGATTAGATAAAAAGTAAATGCACTAGTCTAAAATGTAATATTAACTAAATTAGCTCTTATTTCAATATTAATCGCTTAACTTAGTGAGAGCTTCGTACACGTGCGTCCGCCTGGCTGCAGGGCTGCCAACATATATATGATGGAAGCAGGAGAATGGATATGAATGCAAGGTAGCGGGTAGTATTAATAGGGTGTGCTATATACTTACAAGGAGGTAGAGACATTGGGAGGAGGGAGTGGGTAGGAGATGTGAAAGTTAGGAAGGGAGGTTGAGGAGGCAGCAGGGAAGAACAAAAGAGGAAGGAATTTCAAGATAGTCATTTTAAATCATATTTAAGTAAATTTAATTACTATTTTGTACCTATTTCAATTGCTAGATCCACAATAAAAAAAATATTACTCAAGTGATAGTTATTTAGTTAGTTCCATGCTCTGTACATTACAGTCATGGTGAACTTTATGATGTGAAACATGACATTTGAACATATTCCAGAGACAGTTAGCATTTATATTTATATGGCAAATGCTGACTATTTAGAGGTTTATAAATAACTAATTATTTTTACTCAAGAATTCTTCTATGGTATAGAAGTTATTTTAAGGCATACATGAAGAACTTACATAGTTTAATTCAAGTAATGTTTCTTATATAAACATGGCATTGGAGTCTCCAATGGAAATATATTTAGGTCTAGTTAACTTGTACAGCACTATTGAAGGATGTTTCACACAAATTACTGGTTAAATGAATTGTGATTACCACACTGACGAGGGCTGTTGGACTATTTATCATTAATATGTTTGTAATTGTCTAAATATGACTATCTACTTGTAGCATGTAAAGACTGTAATCATTAATATTATTTTATTCATATTTTCAGTTGTAATTTTCTAGGTAAAGCAGTTTTGGTGAAAAAATTTGTATTCATTGATACATAGGAAACATCATGTAAACATAAAGATGTATTTGCCTTCATCTGTCCAGTACCTGATGTGCAGTGTAAGATTTTCTGGACCAAATAAAAAATACAAATACAAGTGATGATGTGGTGAAACATATTAACATCAGGTAAAGAATGTAGTCTTCAGCTACTGTGGAAACAATTCATAATCATCATCCTAAAGGCAGAATATGTGACCAACGAGTGTTTTACAGTATTCTGTATGAATCTTGTGAATAATACATTTTCAAATATTGATATGTTGTTTCAAAGAGAAAGTTGTGAAGGGTAAAGAGATAATCATAGATGAAGTACACTAACTACTACTAGATGCAGTCAACAAATTACTAGCGCATTCCAAATATGCACGAAAATTTATTGTACACATGGAATAGTGAAATCTGAACACATCTTCAGTGGAAGCAAAGCATTTATGAATGAGAAAATTTTCAGCATCAAGAATTTTGCCATTGAGATCTATACAGTGATCATTTGATTCCTGAGATACTTTTCAGTAGTTCATCTATGTTCATCTGTAATTTAATCTGAAAGGCCTGAATCAGTAATTTGTAGTCTCTCGAAATACAAAACCCACATGGACCTGTAGATAGAAATTTCCAGTATAATCTCTCAACCAGAGAGTAAATGTTAGGTTACATTACTCTGAATGATGATACAGTCGAACAAGTTTAGAAGAACTGACTGCAGAACAAAAGCGACTTCAATTTATGATAAACATAACATGGAAGCTCTATGAATGTTCACAAGAAATACAAAATTAAAATTCGAAATGCTAATTTATGAGTATAGGTGGAATCACTGAGAAGGCAACTGCCTCTATATCTGAGTTTAAAAATGAGGTACTTTTTTTTTGCATTCTTAAGTACTCCTGACAATGAGAACTGAAATCACAGTTTATTCCCACCCATAACAAATAATACTGAATGTGCCAGAAGAAAACAGCTTCACTGAGTCTTGTTACACTCTACATTTCAATACTGAATGCAGTATTGCAATATCATAACATTTTTACTTACCAATAAGACAAGGAAACTCCAACAAATGTTCCTGCAGCGACATGTGATGATGTTGTTGTTCGGCTTGTGAAGAGGAAGTACGTAAGTCCAGCACCAAAACCACTGGTGATTCCATACAGGAAAGTATTTCGAAAACACGGTATTTTAGATATGTCTCGGCCAAACAGGAAAGGCCCCTTTAGAAGAAAAGAAACCAAGTAATAAGAATCCTACAGTAAAATTCTCTTTACATTAGATAAAAGATGTTGTTTGTATTACATTGCTCAAATGTAATAACTAAATCTACTCAAGTGAGACAGAAATGTTTATGCTCCTATGCATTGCCACCACAAGCAAAATTTATTTTCCGATAACATTTTTCTGGGTTTGTGACTGCATTGTCAATACATAAAACTCCTGACATTTTGTTCCCTGTTGCAGGTGGCCTTCTTCAGGGTGTTTTTGTTTACTACTGAATGATAAAGCTTTGTTTCTTATACATGTGCAGACATGGCTGTTATCTAATTCTGATAGGCTGTTAAGGATGAAGGGGAGGGATGTTACAAGTCTTTCTTGGTGTTTTTATTATTTTTGTTCATTGGTGGAAACCCAAGGTTTTGATTGGTGTTAGCATTACTGCTTTTGATTGGTGGATATTGGCGAATGGAAAACCAGGCAGCAATTGCGACATATTGTTTTCCTCCTTTCTAGCACTGGCCAAGGGGTGCCAGTACTCTATGTACCAGTGGCCACTGCAGTCTACTGCACGACTGTGTGCGTTGCTTCACGTGAGCTGTCGTTCCGTAATGCTGCTATTGCTGGCAGCCAAGACGTCGGAAGTCGGTACCTATCTTCTCTGTTCATGTTGGCAGGTCACTTGGTTATTTCTATTGCCTCTCTAATCTTCCTCCTGAAAGTAAGAGGCTTTTTTCCCAGTAAGCGAACTTCACCAAAATCAGTCTGTTTGCAGCACTCATACTGGTGCTCTCCCATCGCTGACTTGGTGTGTTGTCTTTAGTCAGATATAGCTTTTGTGTTCAGATATCCGTGTGCTGATGGGTCGCCCTGTCTCGCCTACATAAACTAATCCACATTTGCACCTGATTTCGTAAACTCCAACAGTATGTAATTTGTCAACTTCATCCTTTGTTGTGTGAAGAACATCTTTCATTCTGTCAGCTTGATGCCTGCTTGGTGGGGAATTTTGCCCACCTGTTGAGTGACACCTTGAACATATGGTAATAGAGTGATGTTTTGTGCTTCCTTCTGCTCTCCTCTATTGCCTTCATTCTGTGTCATCAGCACACGGATATCTGAACACGAAAGATGTATCCAACTAAGACAATACACCAAATCAGCTGTGGCTGAACACCAGGATGAGTGCGGCAAACCGAGCGATTTTGTTGAAGCTCGTGTACTGGCAAAACAGCCTCTTACTTTCAGGAGGAAGATTAGAGAGGCAATAGAAATAACCAAGTGACCCACCAACATGAACAGAAAAGATGGGTACCGACTTCTGACGTCTTGGCTGCCAGCAATAACAGCATTACAGGATGACAGATCACATGAAGCAACACATACAGGTGCGCGTGAGACAGCAGTGGCTGCATGTCACAACTGCTGCCTGGTTTTCCATTCGCCAATTTCCACCAATCAAAAGCAGTAATGCAAACACCAATCAAAACCTTGGGTTTCCACCAATGAAAAGAAATAATAAAAACACAAGAAAGACTTCTAACATCCCTCCCCTTCATCCTTAACAGCCTATCAGAATTATATAACAGCCATGTCTGCACATATATAAGAAACACAGTTTTCTCATTCAGTATTAAACACAAACACCCCGAAGTAGGTCACTTGCAACAGGGACTGAAACATCGGTAATTTTGTACATTGATGATGTGGTCACAAACCCAGAACATTTTTACTGAATGTAATGATCGCCATGGAAGCCTACGTTTATATAAAAATTATTTTGCTTAATTTTGTAGGCATTAGCTTGGTTAGATGCATAATCCTTAGAATACTTTCCCTCTGTTTTCCTGTGTGGAATTTATTGTCAAGCTGACAAAGAGATCTTTAATGTGGTTCATTTTAATGACAGTCCAAAAAGACAAGTATTTCATGTTACTGCCTGTTAATTAAATACATCTGCATGAACAGAGTATGGAAGCATTCTGGGAACAAACACAAAAGAGCAGAGCCTGGCTGTTTTGGAGCAAGAGACTGGAATCGAATGACAAAATATGTTACCTACCTGCACATCTGTAGTGGATAATTTTCTTCTCTTTTTTAAGGGAATAAAGTTCTATTAAGAGCAAGATCAACAGAGACCGATCAGTTCTTGTATAGACACTGTTGGCAGACTAAATAACTGGTATTTCTAAGAAACCATTGATGGATTGAGAGTTATTAGTCTCATATCATACATAATGTAAATCATTTGATTAAGGTACAGGAGGCACATCATAAACATTGTACTAATACTTCATCATAAATATAAAGCAAGTGGTGTTAATAACAGTGTTGCAATTATTATACAGTTTATTCCTCCTACAGAATCTGTGCAGCTTTATTTTTAAAATATGCAGATTCACATTAAGTATGCTGTTGTCTAAGTATTAACTTATTGTATTTTTTTCATCCCCCAACATTGTTGAGTCTGTGCGTATAATTTCAACTAGTGTGTGATGTATTTATTTGCTTTGTTTCAGAAACAAACCTGCAGTAGGATAGCCAAAACGAGACCCAAATAATGCTTTTTCTTATTATGATTCTGACTTTTTACCCTGGCCCACAAAACTCACAGTTAAGTGAAAAGAAGCCCTGTGTTATACTTTTACCTCTACTGCAATTCCTGTGATATGATCTGAACAGAAAAGAAAGTCTTCATTAATTTTCTCAACTGTGTAAGTATGTTATTTCTGACTCTACACTTTGCGTCGCCTGACAAGCGAGGACCCCTTAGACCAGGGTCGGCCAAACGCTGCACAGTGTGCAGACGTGCAGAAGTGCTGCACATGTGTGCACGTGTGTGACAGCGAGCGACAGTGACATCTGTTATTAGACATGTGTCTTAAATCAATGGCAGCGGCTCCACTTTCCTGTTTATGTGGTACAAGCAAGAGCGCAACATACTCAGTCTCGTTTACCCCTGGTAACAGAGAAGTATTGAGAAATGGCAGGTACTGTGTACGGGAGATCTATGTTCTCAGTCGTTTAAAAATGACCGGGAACTGCAATTCTTTTTTGTAGCCATTGGTGAAAACTTCAATTTTCAATTGAAAGACACTACAATACTTATCACAAATACGAGTGTAGTGTACTCAACAGTGAAGAACGGCAAGCAAAATTAAATGTTCTTAAGAAAATGGATGAGACACATCAACTCGATTATCATTTCTCATGACCATTGACAAACGTGTTTGGATTTATTCCTTTCATAATTAAAAATTATTGTTTACTAACTGTGCATTATTGCCTCATTCTGCTCCATGTTGCATTATTGTCAGGAAAGTTGGTCATTAAACCGATTTTTCCAATGCATACTTACATTTAGGGTTTTTATTTAATGTGTGAAGGGCTACGTTCAGCTGAAGTCGATAAAACATAACATTCATCTAATTGTCGGTTATTATGCAGATTTCAGACGGAACTGATGAAAGATATAGCAATAATGGTATTGAAATAACAGGTGATCATCGAGAGGTCTGCGGTTATCATTCTATTTAGAGGTCAGTGAGACAGAAATTATGTGTGTGTAACTGAGGGCACCGAGAATTAGTTATGGGAAACCTTGCATTAGTTTAATGTTATTTGAAATCATAAATAAGGTTCGTTGGAAGTCGCTAAGTGCTCTCTTTCTTAAATACTAGATCAAAAACATTACACATATTTACGTGCCGTCAGTCAGGCTGCCTTAATAAAAACCCACGGTTGTTAACTATATTACTTGTCTTACTGGGTTAAACTGTTAACATAAAAGTAGATGTCTCAATGAGTAGATTGTGACAGTATTTTAAATGTTTAATACGTGAAATACCTTCCCATGGTTGGCTTGCAAGCTGTGGAAAGAGCACTAGAATGCGCCGGTACAGAGTCTCCCAGCAAGTGGATAAAGCGACATCTGTGCTTAGAAACATGCACTACATGAATGGCGTGCACACTGTGACCCGGAAGTTGCACATGTGCAGTAGCACCGCACGCGTGCAGAAATTCTGGCCAGCCCTGCCTTAGACACTTGAAAGACGTGCTATGCTCATTATCAATCTTTAGATTAGGAGACATGTCAAAAAGATATGACAGACATCCAACAACAGAGTTTCTCTCTCTCTCTCTCTCTCTCTTTCTCTCTCTCTCTCTCTCTCTCTCTCTCTATCTCTATCTCTTTTTCTTTCAAATATTGAGCTATTTCACAAGTTAGTTCCATCTACTACAAAAAAAAAGCAGAATAGCCCTAAAACAAATGTACGTAGATCATGTCACAAGGGTAAACCTTGTAGTGTGTTAAGTTGCAAAAGCCTTTGAAATGGCATAGTGATGTACTATAGGAGAGATGGCATATTAGCTATGATACCAGACATAGCAGTCTATGCCAAATGACAAGCAAAGTGTTAGTACATAACTTCTACACAGTGAAGTAATAAGAAATGGAAGCAAAGAGCATATGGTCTTAAGTTGAAAAAGTTTGATTATACTTTTCGCTCAGCACTAGAGGCTGTCGTAATTCATGGCTTGGTCTGTAAAGGGATCATCACAGTTGTCCCATTTGTCCCTACTTGCTCACAAGATATGGCATCAACAGGATTCATGTGAAAAGCTCACTCTTGAGATTCTTGCCAACGCCTTCACAGATCTGGTTACAGGGCTTGTTGCATCAACTGGAGATATTTCAGGTCATGGAAATTATCTCCTGAGAATGTGATATAATCATGAGAAGATTGGACTGAAAATTACAAACAGTACAGTCTGAGTGAATACCTCTCATTATGCTTCAAAACACATTTTATTTTTTTTTTTATTTTTAAGTTTGAACTGGAGGGTGGGAAGGGCGAGGGGGGGGGGGGGAGGTAATGAACACTGCTTCCATGGTATTTCAATGAAGCCACACATTCTCATTCCAAAAAGAAGGTATAGGTAGGTTCCAATAAGTGCACATGAAGCTCCCAAATTGTAGCTTATGGCGGCTCTTATAAAGTTTTTTTTTTTTTTTAATTTTAACATTCCTTGTGAAAATGAGATTTGTGAAATTTGGGCTCAGTAAGATGAGAGGCCCCCCATGAACCATGGACCTTGTCGTTGGTGGGGAGGCTTGCGTGCCTCAGCGATATAGATAGGTGTGCCGTAGGTGCAACCACAATGGGGGAGGTATCTGTTGAGAGGCCAGACAAACGTGTGGTTCCTGAAGAGGGGCAGCAGCCTTTTCAGTAGTTGTAGGGGCAACAGTCTGGATAACTGACTGATCTGGACTTGTAACACTAACCAAAACGGCTTTGCTGTGCTGGTACTGCGAATGGCTGAAAGCAAGGGGAAACTATGGCTGTAATTTTTCCCGAGGGCATGCAGCTTTACTGTATGATTAAATGATGATGGCGTCCTCTTGGGTAAAATATTCCGGAGGTAAAATAGTCCCCCACTCGGATCTCCGGGCGGGGACTACTCAAGAGGATGTCGTTATCAGGAGAAAGAAAACTGGCGTTCTACGGATCGGAGCGTGGAATGTCAGATCCCTCAATCGGGCAGGTAGGTTAGAAAATATAAAAAAGGAAATGGATAGGTTAAATTTAGATATAGGGGGAATTAGTGAAGTTCGGTGGCCGGAGGAACAAGACTTCTGGTCAGGTGACTACAGGGATATAAACACAAAATCAAATAGGGGTAATGCAGGAGTAGGTTTAATAATGAATAGGAAAATAGGAATGTGGGTAAGCTACCACAAACAGCATAGTGAACACATTATTGTGGCCAAGATAGATACGAAGCCCGCGCCTACCACAGTAGTACAAGTTTATATGCCAACTAGCTCTGCAGATGACGAAGAGATTTATGAAATGTATGATGAGATAAAAGAAATTATTCAGATAGTGAAGGGAGACGAAAATTTAATTTTCATGGGTGACTGGAACTCGGTAGTAGGAAAAGGAAGAGAAGGAAACATAGTAGGTGACTATGGAATAGGATTAAGGAATGAAAGAGGATGCCGCCTGGTAGAATTTTGCACAGAGCATAACTTAATCAAAGCTAACACTTAGGTCAAGAATCATAAAAGAAGGTTGTATACATGGAAGAAGCCTGGAGATACTGGAATGTCTCAGACAGATTATATAATGGTAAGACAGAGATTTAGGAACCAGGTTTTAAATTGTAAGACTCTGACCACAATCTATCGGTTATGAACTGTAGATTAAAATTGAAGAAACTGCAAAAAGGTGGGAATTTGAGGAGATGGGATCGGGATAAACTGAAAGAACCAGAGGTTGTAAAGAGCTTCAGGGAGAGCATTAGGGAACGATTGACAAGAATGGGGGAAAGAAATACAGTAGAAGAAGAATGAGTAGCTTTGAGAGGTGAAATAGAGAAGGTAGCAGAGAATCAAGAGGTAAAAAGACGAGGGCTAGTAAAAATCTTTGGGTAACAGAAGAGATATTGAATTTAATTGATGAAAGGAGAAAATATAAAAATGCAGTAAATGAAGCAGGCAAAAAGAAATACAGACGTTTCAAAAATGAGATCGACAGGAAGTGCAAAATGGCTAAGCAGGGATGGCTAGAGGACAAATGTAAGGATGTAGAGGCACATATCACTAGGGGTAAGAGAGATACTGCCTACATGAAACTTAAAGAGACCTTTGGAGAAAAAAAGAACTTGCATGAATATCAAGAACTAAGATGGAAACACAGTTCTAAGCAAAGAAGGGAAAGCAGAAAGGTGGAAGGGGTATATAGAGGGTCTATACAAGGGCAATGTTCTTGAGGACAATATTATAGAAATGAAAGAGAATGTAGATGAATATGAAATAGGAGATATGATACTGCATGAAGAGTTTGACAGAGCACTGAAAGACCTAAGTTGAAACAAGGTGCCAGGGGTAGACAACATTCCATTAGAACTACTGATAGCCTTGGGAGAGCCAGTCCTGACAAAACTGTACCATCTGGTGAGCAAAATGTATGAGACAGGCGAAATACCCTCAGACTTCAAGAAGAATATAATAATTCCAATCCCAACGAAAGCAAGTGTTGACAGATGTGAAAATTACCGAACTATCAGTTTCATAATTCACGGCTGAAAAATTCTAACACGAATTCTTTACAGACGAATGGAGAAACTGGTAGAAGCCGACCTCGGGGAAGATCAGTTTGGATTCCGTAGAAATGTTGGAACACGTTTGGCAATACTGACTCTACGACTTATCTTAGAAGAAAGATGAAGGAAAAGCAAACCTATGTTTCTAGCATTTGTAGACTTACGAGAAAGCTTTTGACAATGTTGACTGGAATACTCTCTTTCAAATACAGGGAGCGAAAGGCTATTTACAATTTGTACAGAAACCAGATGGCAGTTATAAGAGTCGAGGGGCATGAAAGGGAAGCAGTGGTTGGGAAGGGAGTGAAACAGGGTTGTAGCCTATCTCTGATGATATTCAACCTGTATATTGAGCAAGCAGTAAAGGAAACAAAAGAAAAATTTGGAGTAGGAATTAAAACCCATGGAGAAGAAATAAAAATTTTAAGGTTCGCCAATGACATTGTAATTCTGTCAGAGACAGCAAAGGACCCGGAAGAACAGCTGAACGGAATGGACAGTGTCTTGAAAGGAGGATATAAGATGAACATCAACAGGACCAAAACGAGGATTATGGAATCTAGTCGAATTAAGTCGGGTGATGCTGCGGGAATTAGATTAGGAAATGAGAGGCTTAAAGTAGTAAATGAGTTTTGCTATTTGGGGAACAAAATAACTGATGATGGTCGCAGTAGAGAGTATATAAAATGTAGACTAAAAATGGCAAGGAAAACGTTTCTGAAGAAGAGAAATTTGTTAACATCGAGTATAGATTTAAGTGTCAGGAAGTCGTTTCTGAAAGTATTTGTATGGAGTGTAGACATATATGGAAGTGAAACGTGGACTATAAATAGTTTAGACAAGAAGAGAATAGAAGCTTTGGAAATGTGGTGCTACAGAAGAATGCTGAAGATTAGATGGGTAGATCACATAAATAATGAGGAGATATTGAATAGAATTGGAGAGAAGAGAAATTTGTGGCACAACTTGACTAGGAGAAGGGATCGGCTGGTGGGGCAAATTCTGAGGCATCAAGGAATCACCAATTTAGTATTGGAGGGCAGTGTAGAGGGTAAAAATCGTAGAGGGAGACCAAGAGATGAATACACTAAACAGATACAGAAGGATGTAGGTTGCAGTGGGTACTGAGAGATGAAGAAGCTTGCACAGGATAGAGTAGCATGGAGAGCTGCATCAAACCAGTCTCAGGACTGAAGACCACAACAAGAACAACAATATGAGAGGATGGGATGCTACTGGGACATCAAAATATGAATATTCAAGAAATTATCGACTTCATAAAATGTTATATCTGTATGACAAATCCATTCATTACCTAATGTAGGCAGGTTCTTTACTTCTGTCTACGAGACTGAATGCATTTTCGTTTCACTCACCACTTTGGTCATGTGATGCAGCCACTCAGTGACCCCAAGCCAAATAAATTTAGGGCAGAATGGGCCAAGCAGTCCCTTTTAATGGTCCAACTTAAACCACTCTATTCAGTTTTCACTTCTGAGGGAGGACAGCAGTCGTAGGACATAAAATAGCTTTTTCTTCAACTTGTTTATGGGTTACAATTTATTTGCTAGGGCATTAGTACCCCAAAATAACTGGAAGCAAAATGCAATCTGCCACTAAATATTAATGGTTTTAATTGTCAAGTCAAGTGGATAAATCCATTATGCTTCTTAGTGCTGCACAAGGTGTGTGGGAAATGATGATTTATTGTGTAAAATTATAAATTCCAACACAAAATTTGAGGAACTGCAAATAAAAACTGGAAGCTTTGTAACAAAAATGGAGGTAATTTCAAACAGAGTTTCAAAAGTGAAGACATAGATTTTTTCAAAAACCTGATGACCTGGCACTAGCTAATTCCCTGATCATTATAGTCAATCAATGATTATAAGGAAGACCTAAATTTACACATGGAAATAATAACCCATTATCTGACCAATAAAGAAAAGCTTCTGAGGGAACTGAGACAGTAGTGAAGAGGTGAGAGCTAAGTCAATATGAAATTCAGCATTTCAGTGAGTTGTGTATTTACATACTAAAATTATTAATTTTAACAATATTATTAAAAGGATAGATGGCTACTCACCGTACAGATGATCTGTTGAGCTGTAGAGGCACAAAAAAAAGACTGTTACACATTACGGCTTTTGGCCAAAGCCATCTTCAGTAAAGAAAAAACACACACACACACACACACACACACACACACACACACACACACACCGCAACCACACCAGAACCTCCGACCGAAATGCGAATGTCACGGGAATAGCAATCTGTAGTGGTGGGGGGGGGGGGGGGGGGGGGGGGGATAGCAGGGTACAGCTGGGGGAAGAGAAGAGGGCGTGCAGGGACCAGAGACTGCTAGGTGCAATGCCAGGAGGTGGAGTGTGTGCATTGGCAGGGTGGTACACAAAGAAAGTGGGCGAATGGGAAAAAGAGAGGAGATGATAGGGCAACGGGGTCGAAATTATTGGATGGAGGGTGGCGGGACAGTAGGTTGCCATAGGTTGAGGCCAGGATGTAGCTACTGAAATAAGGCATGTTGTATTCAACTGCACGTTGTGCCATGGGATGGTCTACTTTGCTCTTGGCCACAGTTTGACAGTGGCTATTCATCCTAGTCAACAGCTGATTGGAAGTCATTTCAATATAAAAATCTGTACAATAGTCGCAGCATCCCTGCTGTCATCCCTTCCACACCAAAACATCCCTCCTATACAGCCTAATCACAATGTATTTGCAGTGAAGAAAACTTCCTTGCCTCACAAAGGCCTTCACAGGCAGGCAAAACTCCCCAAGCCAACTCCAGAAACAGATTTCCCATGCCACATCTTCACAAAACCCCAGTTCTCCCAATGCCCCCAAGAACAAGCTACAAAGGAGTGCCCCCATCACCAAATATCACACAGAACTGGGACAACTGAACCATATCCTTCCTTTGATTATCTCCAATCCTGCCCTGAAATGAGGGTGATTCTATACAAGATACTTCCCATCCCACAGTGTGTTGTCATCTACCCAATCTACATAACATCCTAATCACTCCCACCCCTAACTCCTTGCCACATGTATCATATCCTTGTGGCAGATTATGGTGCAAGACCTGCCATCCTATCACAGGCTTATCCTGCCCTGTCAGAGGCCAGGCAATTTGTGAAAGCAGTCATGTCATATACCAACAATGCTGCAAACACTCCACAGCATTTTGTGTTGGTACAACTACCAACTAGCTGTCCAACAGGATGAATGGCCACTGCCAAAGTGCTGTGAAGTACACATTTGACCAATGGTTACACAACATGCAGTTGAGGAGAACATGCTCAGCTTCAATGACTGCTTCACAATCTGAGCCATTTGGATTCTTTCCACCACCAACTGCTTCTCTGAACTACCACTCCCATAGTTGTTGTGGCCTCAATCTCACGTAACCCACTGTCTCCACACCATCTGCCCAACAGTTTCCCCTCCTTTGTCCTCTCACCCCCTGCCAATTCATATCCCTACAGTGCCTTCGGCATGTGCCACTTTCCATCGGCCACTACAATCATGCCAGCCCATGCACCTGCCACCCATCTCTCTGGCATTCCTAGCCAGCAAACTAGCCACCTCCCTCCGAGCTGCTAGCCACCCATCCCCAATACCTCTCCCTGCCTCCCAATCCCTCCACTCACCCCCTCCGCCACAACCAATCCACCTGCCAACAAATAACAATGGTACAGTCAGTCTAGCCAGCACCATGTAAGGATGTGTGTGTGTGTGTGTGTGTGTGTGTTTCCATTTTTTTACTCGAGCTCATCAGTGGATAACTCCAAAAGCTAGCAAGTTTTCTTTCCTTTGTGTATGCCTATTGGCAACTAAAAACTTCTGCTTTCAGTGTGTGGTCTCCTTTAATCTTTAAGTATTTACATTCTACATAAACTTTCCTACAAATTTACAGATGTTATTATTAAAGTTAATAAAATGATATTGATAATCAAGTGGAAATTAGGAAATTTTGGCTAATTAGCTACATATGAACAACATATTTTAGATAAAAAAGAAATACAATTTCTATGCATTTTTCTTTCTTTTTTATGGAGGGACCACAGGCATTCTTTCTCTTTTCCTACTAATCCCAAATTACACACAAGAAATTTTTTGTGCAGCTTAACCCAACTGAGTAGTAGTATACAGAAAAAAAATCAAACTTGAAAAATAAGAGTCACCCTACTGGTAGTGGAGTTGTGGACACCCAGTCTAAGTTGACGAGTGGAAGGTACTACAGATTAAAGTCACTGGCAAATGCCATATGCTGTGATGAAAAAATGTTAAGTCAGTGACTATGCACTATGAAATGGACTGTGTCTCAAAGAATAGTGGTCTTGGCTTAGCTAACCACATCATGAGCACTGAACAAAGTATTAACAACAATAATTAATAATAATAAAACTCCAATCTCAACATCTGTCATTAGTAGCCACCTGCCATATATCAGTTGTATTACGATTTATCAAGTAAGGCAGCCTTCTGTCTACATCAACTTTTACCTCCCCAGCTACTGGTGACAGCGCAATGCAAGTCACTGATACAAACAAATGCCCAAAAGAAAATTTTCTAAATTGTTGCTCAGCAAGCAAGGATCCAATCTTCCAGCAGCATAGAGCTCAGAGGGTTTGTTAGGTTTTTTGTTCTCGTAACGAAGAGCTTTACTTCACCCATTTTTCAACCTGAGAGCTGAGTCTACCAGTACCTGCAGGTTGTAATACAGCAAATGGTCATGGCAAAATCCAATACACTACGTTGTGACACTTCAAAGTGACACCAAAACAAATTCTCATTGCTGTGTTAAGGGGACTTGTATGTGAATAACTGTAAAAAATTTATGTTTTAATTTTTGTCTTAAAAATTTCTCTGTAGTTTTCTGAATCAGAAAAAGTTTACTTCCAGGAAAATCGACCACAAAAAGTAACAAAATTAGAGGAGGCTGCATGCACCACGAAGTCCCCCTGGCACACAGTCAGCTCTATTAAAATAACCTGCGAAAACTTCACAGTTGCTTGTCTTTTGTTTAGTCATTGTTTGCTGTTGTTTTCGTGCTAATATTTTGTTTTCAGTGAAGAAATTGTGTGTGTGAGTTTCTTATTACATTTGAAAGCAATGGGAAGAATTAAGAAGTTCAGTGTTAAATAAATTAAATTTTATATAAATCAGATCACCAGACGGATTAACTCTGCTAATACTGGAATACAACATGACACAACACTTGAATCAGCTTTAACTGCCCCAAGTGCTTTGAAGCTAAAACTGAAATATTTGGACAATGTACTTGACAGTATTAATGTTGATAACATAGAGATGCCAACTATTGATTAAGATTGTATTATTGTTGAACTCTCTGCTCTATTTGAACTAATAAATAAAGCTTTGCAGAGTAAGGAATGTGGCAATAGTGGTGTGAGGGTAGTTGAGTAGATATGTGTTAGAAGAGGTTGGGCATCAAAATTACGAATTGTTTGTAATTTTTGTGATTTAAGCGACTATGGTTATACTTGTGGCATAACTAAACAGAGAGTGTATAAAACAAATATTAAACTAGCTTATGCTATGATCTGTACAGGCAAAGGGTATAAAAGTGCACAAATTTTCTCTACTCTTAAGGACTTACCTCCCCCTACAAAGTTTCACAGGTACAATTAAATTATTCTACAGACTTTAGAAGAAGTAGCAAATAATAGTATGAAAAATGCTGTTAAGGAAAGTGTAGACATGAATGACAGCAATAAATGTATGTCTGCAACCTGGATGCATCCTGGCAATGAAGAGGCCGTAGTTCACTTAATGGTTTAGTGACAGCTACCTCCTTGGACAATGGTAAAGTCATTGATGTGAAAATGTATTACAAAGTACTGCCATGGCTGCACTAGTGGAACTGAAAACCATAAATGTTTGATTAATTTTAGTGGTTGTAGTAGAGGGATGGAATCTGGAGGTGTGGTGAAGATATTTCACAGGTCAGTGGAGAAATATGGTGCGATGTATACATCTTAACTAGAAGATGGAGACTCAAAAGGGTACCAAAAAGTTTGTGAATCCAAACCTTATGCTGACACAAAAATTGAAAAAAAAAATGCAATGTGTTGGACATGAGCAGAAAAGGTTATGTACAAGACTGAAGAATCTGAAGAGGAATTTTAAGGGGAAAGAAATTATCTAATGGTAAGTACATCAGTGGACATGGTCAGCTTACAGACAAAGAAATAAGACAGGTTGCAGTGTTATTATGGACAAGCCATACAACAAAATAAAAATGACGTTGAGGGAATGAAAAGGCATTATGGGCTACCTTCTTTCATAAATCCTCTACAGATGACAACCCATGTGGCATTGAGTGATTCATGGTGTGGCTACCAGAGGGCTGTTACCCAAGGTGGGACATACAAATCATAAACATTCTTTGCCATTTGCTAAAATGGAAGTTATAAAACCTATATATAGGGATCTTAGTGGCACAGGATCATTAGACAAATGTTTACATGGTAGGACTCAAAATCCAAATGAAAGTTTCAACGACTGTAATGGGAACAGATACCAAAAACCTTTCCAGTATGATTAAATACTTCGAAAATAGGTTGCTAGATGCTGTTCTATGTTTCAATGATGTTGAAGTGCCAAGGCTTAATGTTATGGAACTGATGGGGGTGCCTGGTGGACTAAATATACATAGAGCTCTAATATCCATTGTCCATAGGAGACTCTTCAATGCAAAAAAAAAAAAAAAAAAAAAAAAAAAAAAAAAAAAAAAAAAAAAATCAGTGCTGGTAGCCACCAAAGAAGCAAGAATAAGGAAAATAAGTGTGAACAGGAGTAGCGAGGAAGAACAACACGAGAAAAAGGATGAATATGGACCTTGGATGCATTAGCGTCATGCACGTTTAATAGAAAAAGCAAGTTTTAACTTTAACTTGAATTTACCGAAAGTTAAATTGTTTCATGTTCTGGTACACTTTGGCTAAAAACTATTAAAGATAGAGAGCTAAAATTTTGTACACTGTCTTAAAATATACATAACTAAAAAGTAGACTATGCTTGTGACTTAACTTCGAAAATAAAATGCATTTTTGAAGAAAAACCCAGAATTCACTTCCAAAATTTTTGATAATCATACTTAAAATTTTTTGTACAACAATTTATGACAGCACTGTCTTTTCAATAGTCTGCTTTAAAGATAGCAGTGTACAGAACTTACAGAAAAAATAAACCTACTTTTTTTAATATTTTGAGTAATGTGTACCTATGATGTACATAAATAATTTAGTGTTGTTTATTTCACTTTCAACAAAAAATACAATTAATAAGAAGTGTGAGAGCAAAAGCTGTGGTTCATATATAAAAATGTTCCCCAAAGACGTCTTAAAAAATGGTAAGCATTATATGGGCTTACAAATCTTATTCTTCAAGTTAACACTGTTCAGAAAACACATTTTTTTCAAGATTTCCCCTGGTATTCATGCACCAGTCCCCTTAAACTGAATCTGGGAAACAGGATAATACCCTGAGTCAAGTTGTGCATGAGAATCTCAATGGAGATAGTGAACTATCATCTTTTCTATGTTCTTGCTTAATTGCTTCCAGTGCGGGTTTAGGAGATATTCTTATACTAAGGGTGGAGTAAATGTCATGGTATGATAGGTGGACGAGCCAGAGGCAGTTATACACAAGTAACACCTTGTAGATGTATTTTTCAGCCTCGGTAATACTCATGACACTACTTGGAGGCATTCTAGCGTAGCTCTGCCAACATGGATTTGCATGACATGTCAACATATTCGTATAATCTTTGCTAGTTAGAAACATTTCAAATACCAAGTTGGGGGAGATCAATCATATCATGTTATTTGAAAATTGTATACACCAGGAGAAACTCTGGTCTCACAATCATACTAGTTTGAGTATCAGAACAGTGCACCTGAATAAAGCATCTCAGATGTCACCATCACTGAGCTCTAATCTTCAATACCATTATGTCCACAATACGGAAGCCATTTCAGAAATCCTTATTTGTGGATGTGGGGACAATTTTGCTACATTTTGCTCCTTCCTGAACCATGTAACAGTGGTTGGAGGGATGGAATGTACACACTAGGATAAAGTTCTTAGCAAAAAAGTTAATTTGCATGGAGTTTCACAATGTCTGATATTTATTCAATACAGCTGGATCGATGTGGGACACCAATTTGGGAGTAAAACGGTGGGCTTCATGTTTGTTTGTAAATTAATATTGTTGTTGGACTGAAAGCACTTAAAATCAAGGTCCCTTGAAGCAAAGGTCTTAGCCATGGGTCCCTCGAAGCAAGCAGAATACGTCTGGTTCATTTTGAGCTTTTGTGTGGTTCCAGCTGGGTTATATGTACCAGATACACAACTGAGCAAGAACTTTGTTCGAGCATTACAGATGCTATCATGAGGAGATCAGCTTGGTTCCAGATGTCTACACAGTCCCATAACCAGTTTTTGCACCAAACTTGTGAGCTGCTCCTGTCTTATCTGGCTGCAGCTCCTCATGGTGTGACAAGCTCATAGGTTCTTTGTTTATGCACAGTGTCGAGCATTCAATCTGTGTGTGCACCCACATATGGAAATTTTATTCACAAATAATGTACAAGCAATAAGACCATTTGGGATCCATGTCAAATTATAGCTAGTGGTATTTGGTGTGAACCATCTCCCAGCCCCTACCTGGGAAGGGGGGATGGATAGGGAGGAGAGGAGCCAGCAGCCACCCTGGCATAAACAGAGTAACTATGTAACTATTTACATTGTTGGGTCTAAACAGGGGAACTGCCTTGGTTGATCTATAGTTGTCTTTATTGTGTCTTCAAGATCCACTTAACAATGAATTCAGTACCAACATGGAGCTACATGTGATCTTGAAGGAAATGGTGGATTTGAGCTAGGAAATTCCTCATCAACTATTATTTCCCAACAATATGTGCAAACTGAGCCAACCAGCACATGCACCCACACCCAGCAGTTACGGGCATCTCAACACATGCTTCCTCCCTTACAACTAGGAAAGGAGACAATATTTTGTTGTGTATCAGGGAACAAGGGAACTTAGGGTAATTAAATTGGAGATGTAGCAAGCCAAAAACACTTACATATTAACCTGCTGTCAAAGTAGACTCACTGTTGGGGTATGTGGCCATAAATCTTTGTGGAAATGGGCTGGCTAGAAATCAGAGGTAACAAGTTCAAGCCTTTAACTTGCATCCACACTGAAGATTGCCCTCTGACACATCACTTCCTAATCTGCTAAGAAGATCAGTCCATGTACAGTACTTGAAGCATAAAACTATCTGAATGTCATATTATGGGAGAGTTTGCTAATGAAACAGTAGTCCATAATTTGATTGGGGACTTAACCTTATATGTTTTTGTCACCGTTGTACACATGGCAGTTATTTTTTTTTTCTTTTGTGAGTTTCTATGCAAAGTGCAGGAAGAAAACATCTAGCTTGGTTATAAATCCTATTTTGACTAGGTAATCAATCTTTCTTACAGCAAACATCTTTAAAATTTACAAGTACTTGTATATCACTCTCTTTGGAAAATTCTCAGCTTTTTACTGACTTTACAGATACTAACCTTGTTACAATTGTTCTTTGGTGTTAATATTTTTCCTGTATAATTTTATTTAATTATGGAAACCATAATTAGTTTGCCTGGAGTGATCCAACTTCATATTATGGCAGTTAGGCATTGACTTTCAATGTTAAAACCACTCAAAAACTATAGCATGCTCAATGAAGAGATGTTTACTAACAATTATTAGGAGTGACAAGAAAACAAAATAATTGACCATGGAACAGTCTGTAGCGCATGACATAATTCTGATTCAGTGAAAACGGTATGAAGGTTGATGGAATATGTAGCACGGCAAACTGACCAAGAAAGTTCTTTCTGGATTCCAAAAGATCTGAAAAGACTGAGGTGTTAATGTACTGGGAAGTGTGAGTGTGGCATTAAAAAAAAATAATGCAAGTGATGCAGTTGTGTTTTCCTGAAGGCCATAATCCATGGAAAGTCTAGAGACCTTTATGAAACACTGGAAGGCAACTGGCTGACGATGGCCTTAATACAGATATTTCTACACCATTCATCTTATTCTTTTCTCCCATACTTTTATAGCTATTCTACAGGGTTATTACAAATAATTGAAGCGATTTCACAGCTCTACAATAACTTTATTATTTGAGATATTTTTACAATGCTTTGCACACAATTACAAAAACTCAAAAAGTTTTTTGAGGCATTCACAAATGTTCGATATGTGTCCCTTTAGCGATTCAGCAGACATCAAGCCGATAATCAAGTTCCTCCCACACTCGGCGCAGCATGTCCCCAACAATGAGTTCGAAAGCATCGTTGATGCGAGCTCGCAGTTCTGGCACGTTTCTTGGTAGAGGAGGTTTAAACACTGAATCTTTCACATAACCCCACAGAAAGAAATCGCATGGGGTTAAGTCGGGAGAACGTGGAGGCCATGACATGAATAGCTGATCATGATCTCCACCACGACCGATCCATCGGTTTTCCAATCTCCTGTTTAAGAAATGCCGAACATCATGATGGAAGTGCGGTGGAGCACCATCTTGTTGAAAGATTAAGTCGGCGCTGTCGGTCTCCAGTTGTGGCATGAGCCAATTTTCCAGCATGTCCAGATACACGTGTCCTGTAACGTTTTTTCCGCAGAAGAAAAAGGGGCCATAAACTTTAAACCGTGAGATTGCACAAAACACGTTACTTTTTGGTGAATTGCGAATTTGCTGCACGAATGCATGAGGATTCTCTACCGCCCAGATTTACACATTGTATCTGTTCACTTCACCATTAAGAAAAAATGTTGCTTCATCACCGAAAACAAGTTTCGCACTGAACGCATCCTCTTCCATGAGCTGTTGCAACCGCACCGAAAATTCAAAGCGTCTGACTTTGTCATCGGGTGTCAGGGCTTGTAGCAATTGTAAACGGTAAGGCTTCTGCTTTAACCTTTTCCGTAAGATTTTCCAAACCGTCGGCTGTGGTACGTTTAGCTCCCTGCTTGCTTTACTCGTCAACTTCCGCGGGCTACGCGCGAAACTTGCCCGCATGCGTTCAACCATTTCTTCGCTCACTGCAGGCCGACCCGTCGATTTCCCCTTACAGAGGCATCCAGAAGCTTTAAACTGCGCATACCATCGCCGAATGGAGTTAGCAGTTGGTGGATCTTTGTTGAACTTCGTCCTGAAGTGTCGTTGCACTGTTATGACTGACTGATGTGAGTGCATTTCAAGCACGACATACGCTTTCTCGGCTCCTGTCGCCATTTTGTCTCACTGGCTCTCGAGCGCTCTGGCGGCAGAAACCTGAAGTGCGGCTTCAGCCGCACAAAACTTTATGAGTTTTTCTACGTATCTGTAGTGCGTCGTGACCATATGTCAATGAATGGAGCTACAGTGAATTTATGAAATAGGTCAATCATTTGTAATAGCCCTGTACTGCATTATAATATGCTGGCTAACCATATTTGAGAAAGTCACTGTTATAACAGATGAGTGTGCAGTGCTGAATTTAGGAATGACATTTAAATATGATTATTCATCTGGACAGCTGATGATGTGATACTGACATAAAACTTGTTAGCTGTGATGAAATTGTAATTCATTGCAGTATTTTGGGAAATTTTTTTGATTATATGTTAAGAAAATTGCAGATCCAACAAAGAGAACAATGCTATACAAATTATTGTATGATTTAAGGAAATGAACAATTCTATGACGACTTGGTACTACAGTGCTGTTGTTGTTGTGGTCTTCAGTCCTGAGACTGGTTTGATGCAGCTCTCCATGCTACTCTATCCTGTGCAAGCTTCTTCATCTCCCAGTACCTACTGCAACCTACATCCTTCTGAATCTGCTTAGTGTATTCATCTCTTGGTCTCCCTCTAGGATTTTTACCCTCCCCGCTGCCCTCCAATGCTAAATTTGTGATCCCTCGATGCCTCAGAACATGTCCTACCAACCGGTCCCTTCTTCTTGTAGAGTTGCACCACAAACACCTCTTCTCCGCAATTCTGTTCAATACCTCCTCATTAGTTATGTGATCTACCCATCTAATCTTCAGCATTCTTCTGTAACACCACATTTCGAAAGCTTCTATTCTCTTCTTGTCCAAACTATTTATCGTCCATGTTTCACTTCCATACATGGCTACACTCCATACAAATACTTTCAGAAATGACTTCCTGACACTTAAATCTACACTCGATGTTAACAAATTTGTCTTCTTCAGAAACGCTTTCCTTGCCATTGCCAGTCTACATTTTATATCCTCTGTACTTCGACCATCATCAGTTATTTTGCTCCCCAAATAGCAGAACTCCTTTACTACTTTAAGTGTCTCATTTCCTAATCTAATACCCTCAACATCACCCGACTTAATTCGACTACATTCCATTATCCTCGTTTTGCTTTTGTTGATGTTCATCTTATATCCTCCCTTCAAGACACCATCCATTCCGTTCAACTGCTCTTCCAAGTCCTTTGCTGTCTCTGACAGAATTACAATGTCATCGGCGAACCTCAACGTTTTTATTTCTTCTCCATGGGTTTTAATACCTACTCCGAATTTTTCTTTTGTTTCCTTTACTGCTTGCTCAATATACAGATTGAATAATATCGGGGATAGGCTACAACCCTGTCTTACTCCCTTCCCAACCACTGCTTCCCTTTCATGTCCCTCGACTCTTATAACTGCCATCTGGTTTCTGTACAAATTGTAAATAGCCTTTCGCTCCCTGTATTTTACCCCTGACACCTTTAGAATTTGAAAGAGAGTATTCCAGTCAACATTGTCAAAAGCTTTCTCTAAGTCTACAATTGCTAGAAATGTAGGTTTGCCTTTCCTTAATCTTTCTTCTAAGATAAGTTGTAAGGTCAGTATTGGCTCACGTGTTCCAGTATTTCTACGGAATCCAAACTGATCTTCCTCAAGGTCGGCTTCTACTAGTTTTTCCATTTGTCTGTAAAGAATTCGTGTTAGTATTTTGCAGCTGTGGCTTATTAAACTGATTGTTTGTTAATTTTTCACACCTGTCAACACCTGCTTTCTTTGGGATTGGAATTATTATATTCTTCTTGAAATCTGAGGGAATTTCACCTGTATCATACATCTTGTCCAGATGGTAGAGCTTTGTCAGGACTGGCTCTCCCAAGGCCGTCAGTAGTTCCAATGGAATGTTGTCTACTCCGGGGGCCTTGTTTCGACTCAGGTCTTTCAGCGCTCTGTCAAACTTTTCATGCAGTATCGTATCTCCCATTTCATCTTCATCTACATCCTCTTCCATTTCCATAATATTGTCCTCAAGTACATCGCCCTTGTATAGACCCTCTATATACTCCTTCCCCCTTTCTGCTTTCCCTTCTTTGCTTAGAACTGGGTTTCCATCTGAGCTCTTGATGTTCATACAAGTGGTTCTCTTATCTCCAAAGGTCTCTCTAATTTTCCTGTAGGCAATATCTATCTTACCCCTAGTGAGATATTCCTTACATTTGTCCTCTAGCCATCCCTGCTTAGCCATTTTGCACTTCCTGTCGATCTCATTTTTGAGACGTTTGTATTCCTTTTTGCCTGCTTCATTTACTGCATTTTTATATTTTCTCCTTTCATCAATTAAATTCAATATTTCGTCTGTTACCCAAGGATTTCTACTAGCCCTCGTCTTTTTACCTACTTGATCCTCTGCTACCTTCTCTATTTCACCTCTCAAAGCTACTCATTCTTCATCTACTGTTTCTTTCCCCCATTCTTGTCAATCGTTCCCTAATGCTCTCCCTGAAGCTCTTTACAACCTCTGGTTCTTTCAGTTTATCCCGATCCCATCTCCTCAAATTCCCACCTTTTTGCAGTTTCTTCAATTTAATCTACAGTTCATAACCGATAGATTGTGGTCAGAGTCTTCCAATTTAAAACCTGGTTCCTAAATCTCTGTCTTACCATTATATAATCTGTCTGAGACATTCCAGTATCTCCAGGCTTCTTCCATGTATACAACCTTCTTTTATGATTCTTGACCTAAGTGTTAGCTTTGATTAAGTTATGCTCTGTGCAAAATTCTACCAGGCGGCATCCTCTTTCATCCCTTAATCCTATTCCATAGTCACCTACTATGTTTCCTTCTCTTCCTTTTCCTACTACCGAGTTCCAGTCACCCATGAAAATTAAATTTTCATCTCCCTTCACTATCAGAATAATTTCTTTGATCTCATCATACATTTCATCAATCTCTTCGCCATCTGCAAAGCTAGTTGGCATATAAACTTGTACTACTGTGGTAGGCGCGGGCTTCGTATCTGTCTTGGCCACAATAATGCGTTCACTATGCTGTTTGTGGTAGCTTACCCACATTCCTATTTTCCTATTCATTATTAAACCTACTCCTGCATTACCCCTATTTGATTTTGTGTTTATATACCTGTAGTCACCTGACCAGAAGTCTTGTTCCTCCGGCCACCGAACTTCACTGATTTCCACTATATCTAAATTTAACCTATCCATTTTATATTTTCTAACCTACCTGCCCGATTGAGGGATCTGACATTCCACGCTCCGATCCGTAGAACACCAGTTTTCTTTCTCCTGATAACAACATCCTCTTGAGTAGTCCCCGCCCGGAGATCCGAATGGGGGACTATTTTACCTCCGGAATATTTTACCCAAGAGGACGCCATCATCATTTAATCATACAGTAAAGCTGCATGCCCTCGGGAAAAATTACGGCCGTAGTTTCCCCTTGCTTTCAGCCGTTCACAGTACCAGCACAGCAAGGCCGTTTGGTTATTGTTACAAGGCCAGATCAGTCAATCATCTAGACTGTTGCCCTTGCAACTACTGAAAAGGCTGCTGCCCCTCTTCAGGAACCACACGTTTGTCTGGCCTCTCAACAGATACCCCTCCGTTGTGGTTGTACCTACGGTACGGCTATCTGTATCGCTGAGGCACGCAAGCCTCCCCACCAACGGCAAGGTGCATGGTTCATGCTGCATGAATTCAAAATTGTATCCACTGTCTGGAATTTCTACCTTACCTATATAGAAAAAAAGTTATGTTATCATGTTTTAAGAATGGAAAAGTGTCCTTCGACTGGTTTCATGCAATATCACACCAACATCTTAGTCAATGATGCCTCAAAATATGTAACTTCAACAAAGTTTACAATCGGCAGCACTAATCTCTGAAGTGATTGTGGCCCGCTGGAGCTGATTTGAATGGATGGCTTGAGCTAAAGAGTACAAAGTTCTGTGACAAGCTTGGTTGCGATTTTGAACACTTGTATCATTAGGTTGAGAACTTCAAAATCAGTAATTGGCTTAGGAATGCATTGTACAACGGAAGCTGCTAACTAAATAGGTGACTGTGTGTGGGGTATGCATAAGGGTGTCTTTTAGATTTGGTGATTCCCTATTCAGTCTAGATAATAATAACTGTACAAGAGACAAAGTATCTGTGTAATCACTGTTAAGACCAAAAGACACTACTTCCCACAGATGAGGCTATGAAAATTGTGGTGATCAACTGTCAAACTGCTCTTGAAAAGCAACAGACATCACATAATGCTAGCCACTGAAAATTGGCTAAAATCCAAATTGATAGCAATGAGATTTTTGGGATAAACCTAAGTATATATCAAAAAGATAAGCTAATGGTAAATGGAGGCGGTGTATTTGTTGCAACAGAGAAGCAACTCATATCCACTGAAACAGAAATTGAAGCTGCATGTGAGATAATCTGGCCAAGACTCACTATAGAGGGTGGGGATTTAATTTATTATTGACTCCTTCTGCTGAATACCACACTCATTGATAAGATACTGGTAAAGTGAAATCAGTCTACAAAAGAGATTGCAACCGACTGAAGAATATTTTTCAACTGCACCACAATGGAATAATTACAGGTTATATTAAACAGGTAGAAAAAACGAAAGCACAAGTGGTTACAGTTATGTTTGACTCACAGAAAATCATTGCAGAAATGCTAATTAATCTGAAATGGGAGATGCTTGCAGACAGCCATCAAACATCCTCTGAAAGTTTACCCACTTATAAAGCTTCAAAAATTAAAATTATGTGAGGAACCTAAGATATACTAGTCCTCTATGTATTACACCTGTAAGGGCAGTGAAGACAAGATGAGAGTAATTAGTGCATGCATAGGCACTTTTAAGCAAACACTCTTCCTGCACTCCTTGTGCAAATGGAATGAGAAAAGAATGTGAATCATCCTCTGTCATGCACTTCGCAGAGATTTGCGGAATATCTATATAGACATAATTCAGTAAATGAGCTATCCCACTTCTCAGTGAAAAAATCCAAGTATAGCTACCAAGCGTATTAGGTTTTACATGATATAGAGAACAATGTAAACCCAAACTTCAATATGGGCCAGTCATCTCTCAGCTTCATTTAAATACTTTTTGGTTACCAGATGAAATGGAACATGTCCCGCTATGAAGCAAGATATTCTTGGACAATGGGCTCCTAGTTATATGAAGCACTGCCTTGTGAGGTTTTTGGATAAATGCTTTGTAAAGGAGAGCTAAGTGAAAAGTCAGACCTCACAATCATTACATTTCATCAGCAACCACTAACACATGATAAGTATACGATAAAATCCAAGGAACAACAATCTTGCTTAATGCAGTAAAGAAATAAACATTGAACTGAACTGAATTTGTCTTTCGAACGGACAGTGTTCGTTATTTGTCCTAACAAAATTATGTGCTACTTTTCGTTAGGATGGGTACGCGCTTTCGGCTTTAGGAAATTACGATGAACTAAATAACGTAATTTAACATTTTTGCGAATAGCACCACGGTTGATTATATTTGCTGGTTTTTACCTGTTTTAACTCATCTTCTGGATCTGACATGGCTTTATAATTTTTCTGCCGACAGTTATTTCATATTTCTACCCGCAATTGTTCACTATCACCTGCTCCTCACATTGTTATAAATAAACAAACATCGCACGTCGTTTGTCTTTTGTTCACTTCGCAAGCAGCGCAATCTGTGTTGCGTACTTCAAATAACGGGAATGGGTGTTTGACAGGAAGAGTTGATTAAAGTTGTTAAATATTTATGAATTGATATATTTTTGGATCTATTTCTTTTGTGGCCAGTATAAAGTTGTAACTGCTCTTGCTAAAAGTTTGGTTCGTTACATTTTCAAACTTCCGAGAAAAATGTCGCAGGAGAGACGTGACTTTTAGGTTAAGACAATATACGGGCTTTATCCTTTTTTCATGTGTGATGCCTTCGTTGTGAATATAACAGTCTGTGCCATGCCATGGAGGGCCGATCGCTCGATCCATACGAACAGCAATTACTTGCAGTGTTTGAAAGCTGTGATGAACAAAACACAGGGAGCCTTGACAGAAAAAGTCTTGAACAACTCTGCTCCAAGTTGCAGCTTGAGGAACAAGGTCTGGAACTGATGGATTACCTTTTGGGAAATGATAAGTCCTCCAGGAGAGTGACGTTCACTGAATTTAAAGACGGTCTCTTAACAATGTTAAGAGAAGGACAAAAGAAATGGGACTCTGGGGGTAGAGGATCCCCCGGTAATTATTAACACTCCTTTCTTTTTACTAATGTGCATGTTTCAGAAGATTGTAGAGAATTTGTGTACTAGAATGTAAGACTTCTTTTAACAACAGTAATTAACAAATGCCTCCTCTATATGTCAGCCTCCCTTTCACCCTATAAAATATCATGGCTATGAATATGAAAAATGATTTATTTTTTCTGATTAGTATATTCATAGCTTTATTTGGCTACGAAAAACTAATATAAGATAGGGTTGTCTAGGTTCTTAATAAATTGCCCATTCACTCACCTTAAACTGAAATGCATGGTTATTCTCTGTATCCATTGCTTTGCATGTCATAATATATCAGTTGTTTCTTCTGTTCCTATTATTTGTCATAAGCAGTTAAATTGACTTAAAGTAAGAATCAACCAGGGCATAAGAAAACATTGCTAACTATATCCAAAGTGTTTAATTAACTGGTTCAAGTCACACTACATATAGTAAGAATCTTTTGAACAAATGGAGAATGTGAAGCTTGGAGGAAAGAGCATAGATGTTCTGGTGATAAAACTATTCAAGGCAGTATGATTCAGTCGGCTAATGGTGTCAGTCCTGCCTCACACCAATTTAACATTATCTTATCATTCATTGTTTTCCATTTATACACAGTACTGAGTATGGTATATAAAGTTTAGCTTGGTCTTGGTGTAATAACTTATCTGTCCATATTTTATCTGCACTCTCAACCACCTTATTCCACCTGTTAAAAGTTTTTGCTAAATTCAAAAGTTTGAGAAAGCATTTTATGGTATTCTTTCTTAATTTCTTCCCCCATCACTTTTATCCAAAATCAGACATGCTTCACAGATCTTTTTTTAACTTTTCTGAAGCCGAATTATCTTTCTAAATATTATTCTAAACCTGAATGTCACATTGCTTGTCCAGCTACAATTTTCTGCCAAATATGGTCTTAATCTTATTAAATTACACAGTTATCTTTTAAAAACGGATTTTACTGTTAATTAAATCAATGTTATGCCTCAAAGTTGCCGAAAACTCACAGGTACACTGTTGGACTGTGTCATGGGGTCAAATTAATGACTATATCTCCAGAAGTATTGAATTAATTACCATGAAACATTACCAATGTTCATTGGGAATATGTGCGATCATTCAAACAAAATTTCATGAAAATCTGTGATGCTCATGTGGGAACCTCTAGACCTCTTAGCATGGAATGACCTACAATTCTTAGAATTTTCAGTGTCCACCAATTTTTATTTCATCTCTGTTCAAATGTACTTCATCTATTGTTGTGATGGTTCACACCTGATAATGGCCTAAAGCTAGTTAGTGAGTAAATAAAAATTGCTTCAAAACATTAAGAAACTGTTCAGTTTGTTTCATTCTTATTATTTCATTCTGTCAAACACTGATGGAGGATTTTATTAAATTTTAATTTATTCTTTTTTTTATCTCCTATGTCTCTTCACTGAACTGTTCTCTGCACTTCTCAAATTAGCAGTTGATTACTGCCTCAAAGAATTCACAATATTTCTCATATTTTCTGACTTTTCCAGAATCCGTTTCCAAATATTGCAGCTCTTTCTTAATACATCCATACAAAATTGAGCTATGTATTGCTGTAAGGTTATCATCAGAGCCCACAAATTACTATTGTTGTTATTGGTGTTGTTATTGTTATCCATATTAGCATTATTATATATGTAGAGCAGTGACCAGGCATGTAGAAACTACAGGAAATTGCTTAATTCATATTAGCAAACATGTACAGTTCATACTTACAAAGGCAATGTTGTGTTTCGACACTGCCACCATACTGAGGTGCTTGGTGATCTTGGATGGGAAAATGTGGTGGGGAAACAGACTGGGTGTGGAGTGAGGAATGAAAGGAATGGGAAGGATTGGGGGGAAGTGGGTGGTTGATAATATTGGGTTAGAGTAACTTAAGAGTTTCCAGGGGCAGGTTAAGAGAATGTTAGGAAAAATCCAGAGAGAAAACAGACAGAAAAAAAGGGCAGATAGGAAATAGAACATCGAGGGTAAGAGAAAGAATAGAGACGGAGAAAGTGTCAAAGTAATGTACAAGGATGGAACAGAAAAGTAATTGGGCATTAGAGTGAGAGCAGGTGGATGTGAATAGAATGGGTTCAAGTAGTGGCGGTTGCAGAGGGAACGTAGGCGATGGATTTTAGGGAAATCAAGAATATTTTGCAAGGAGCATTCCCACCTGTGCAACTTCCTCATGTTCTTAAATGAGGAATATTCTCTCCACAGTACTTTTCAGTGCTTCCAAGGTAGTATTCTGCTGTCCACAAAACTTACATAGTCCTCCTCCCCCTCCCCCCCCTCCGCTTCTCCCCTTTTTACACCAAATGCTGATGGGCCCTGTGCCTGTGGAAGACTCATATGCAACCCCTACCCCATAGATTTGTGAACCATGTTCTGTCTGGCCATCAAATGGAGTCCTATGTAAAAACAGCCACTTCGTACATCAGCTCTCTCTCTCTCTCTCTCTCTCTCTCTCTCTCTCTCTCTTATTTACATATAATTTCTTGTAAAGTAAAATATGCATGCTTTCCTGGAAATATATGTGTATGGGGAAAAAGGTAATGATTATTGATTTCATGTGATCCTCAAAACCGGGATGTATTTCCTTATGAGAAACTAGATCACTGACAGTGAGTGGATTTCTTAAGACATTTCAGCTTAAAGTTATTTCTCATCTCTGTGTGTAAACAGTAACTTCCTGGTGTGTGGGAGGATGGAAGGGATCTCTGGTTGGGGAATGTAAAAGATCTGATGTAGGTGGTCAGGTAAATGTCAGTATTTGACACATGTATCGTGATGAGTATTCTCCGTTGTCCACAAGCTTCAGCACATAATGTTTATTATATAATTATTTAACTGGTTTCCTGTACCTCACCTATTGTAGAACACACCATCTGGTTTAAAATGTTTTTTCACAGTGAGCATGTAGCTATGTGCTCAACATTTACATCATTGGTCACCTTTGCTGTGAAATTATTTATTTATGCAACAGTCTCTTTACAACTTCATCTGAGTGGCCATTATCAAACGGTATACTGCAAAGTGCAAAAACTGTGTGCGTGTAATGGAACTCGCATTATCCCATGTATATACCAGTTATATAATGAAATAAAAAGTTAAATACAATCTATTATTTATGAAGTGCTTTAGCACATTACACGTTGCCAACATATTCATATGTTGTGTATTTTAACTGTAAGAATGCACCTACATTAAGCAACAGTAAAACAATGTACTTCATGGAAATCGCATAAATTATACATACTGTTACTATTGTTCACATCTTTCACACAAATCACATCAAATCACTACTTGTGTAGTATGTTGTATACATGACAACTGAGTAAGTGCCAGGAAATAGATTCTCATGTCATATTTTTTTTCTATGTAAGTATGACATCAGTATATTTTCCTTACCAGTTATGTCAATTGTCACATTGATACAGTATACACAAGTAGCAATTTTATGTGATTCATCTAAAAGATATTACCAGCATTAACTGAAAGTATGATTTGTGCTATTTTCATAATAGCCTCACTTTCATTTTTTGTAAATGCATTCTTGCATGTCGACAGCCAAGATATGAATACGGTTAGAACGTGTAATCATGTCAGACGTTCTTTAGCATTTGATGTGATAAAGCACAGCATAAGTAGCACTAGCATTACCACTTGATAATAGCCAAGCAACTATAATTGTAATAGTGAGTTTTACAAATAAGTAATAGTACAGTCGAAAGTAACCATGATGTAATTTCAAAATTTTGTGTAACTGTGAACTCCAGCTGCAAAAAATGACATTATTGGCTTTTGTGTTAATATTATTGTGCATTGTATACAGAAATTCATATTTAGATTAAGACCAAGCAGAAAAGCTTTAACTTTTTGTCTACTGCTTTCCTTGTCTCCTACCATCTTTAATTTACCTGGGAAACAATTAAATAGGTTTGTTGTTGATTGCATCTCTCCCTGCTATTCAAAAGGAAGGTGAAGTTGTAATTAATTGATGCTAGTTTTGTTCCTAGTATTATATTTTTAAATGCTAGTATCACTTTCAGATCGTGGCTGTTTTGTGACAACAGATTTCATAACTAAGTAAAAGTATTGTGAGGGTGCTGTTATTGTGCCTAGATTTTAAATAGTTGTTTACATATCCTACAATATTTTGAAATGTATGTATTGACCAAATTATCATTTTTTATTTTATGTGTATTTTATTTTGCTACACAGTTTTAATCTGTAAATGTGTCCTGGATCTGTTGGCTTGGTAAAACAACACATTTTCTCAGTCTTTGAGACTGTATGATGGTTTATTGAATGCATGCTGTAGAAATAGTTATTAGTTGGAAATTATTTTATTTTTGAAACCATTTTTATTGTCAGTTACTACTGAGATTTGAATACCCATATTGTTCACCCCCTGTTTTCTATCAAAATGAACTTGTAAGTAATGGAAGCCTTTTTTATCTCTGTTTTTAAACAAATAAATGTTACTTTTCTTTTAAATTTGTGATCCTTTGATAATTGATAAAAAAACACAGGAAAGAATGCAGTCTCTTTTAATCATAAAGTTCTTATGTACTCTGAGGCTATTATTACTTGTTAAGTTGTTTGAAATGTTTACTACAGAAAGACTGAGGGTGGACACAACATGTAATCATTATTGAATGTTGTTGCAGACTGATGAAATTCTCTCTTCCATGTATTTTCTACCACCAGTCCAGAGACCAATCTTAATTTCTAGCTAACCATGGTGTTTCCATCCCACCTGAATTAATTTCAGTGCAAAAGACAAAATTAACATCATTATTTATCTGTACTGTTAAGAAGAGTGCTGATTGGCAGCACAGCTCAAGTTGTGGTTAATGGCTGCAGTGTCCAGCTGCAAGTGAGACCACAGAGGAAAGAGTGGCTAGCTGCACTGGTTTCCATTGCTACATTAGCTTTCAGACTGTGCAGGTGGTTAAAACTATGTGGTGGAATTCTCGTAGCAAGTAGACAGTTCGATTTGGCGACATAATATAAGGTGTGTCTGAGAAGTTCGATGAATGGTCTCAGAAAATAAAGGAAACCGGAGCTACAAACAAAACAGGTGTACTGATCGTCAGAGTAATCTCCATTAGCTAAACTTCACTTCTGACATCGGTTGTAAAGCCATTAAAACTGTCAGCAAGTGCTTCTTGTGGAATCACTCAAAGCACCATGGTCACTTATTGTTGGATATTCACATCATTACAGGAGATGAAACCTGGTGCTACCAATACAATCCATAGCCCAATCAAGTCTGTGGCATGGCTTTCATCGTCTTCCCCACCTCCCTCAAGTAGAAGTTCATGATGGATTGGGATTTTTTATCAGCAAACATTTTGTGGGAGGTGGAGAACATAATGAACACAACACCATTGCCTGTTGCATGGTCTCTGGATTGACTGCTAGCACCAGGTCTCATCACCTGTAATGATGCGGATATCCAACAATGTGTGACCATGGTGCTTCGAGTAATTTCACAAGAGGCGTTTGCTGACAGTTTCCAATAGCTTTACAACCAATTTCAGAAGTGTTTTTGGCTAACGGTGATTACTTTAAAGGCCAGTAAAGGTATTTTGTTTTGAACTCTTTGATTCCTTTGTTTTTGAGACCACTCACCTAACTTTTCAGATACAGCTTTTATCTGCTTATCAGTACTCATTCCACAGTTGAAAATTAATATGATATGTTAGTTACATTTCATATACAGCAACACCTGGCCCAAAGTGCAACAAATGCAAAGTAGCCAGTGACAGAAAAATTTGCTGCAGATTCTTCAGATTCACTGCAAATTCTTGTATGTGGAAGTGTGCTTGCATGTACTGGCTGTAGCAGTGCAACTACACTTAGAGACATCTAACCATTCTGAGTGGGGACAGGCTGTAGTATCAAACTTGCTCTTCATTTGACAAGTATAATGTAATAATTCACAGTTCATAGCTGCAGCACAGCTGTCATATTCAGAGGCTGCAAGCTCTGATCTATTTGTCGAGGCCTTAAATGTTAATCACCTTTGAAGTTAGTTGATATGCCAATGATGATGAATTTTTCCTTTCGCCAAATTGTCAGTTGCTGTTCACATTGGTTGTATGTTAATTACAGATATTGCAAGTGCTTTGTTTCTCATCTTTTTACTTAGCAGTTTCTGTGATATTGCCAGTTCTATTCATATTCATTCCTCTATTAATAGTGCCTGCTTGTATTTCACTATTAGTATTTTTCAGTTTTTTGTTTATTATTTTGCAGATCGAGAAGTGTCCCCAAAATTTGTTTTTGGACAGAAAAAATATGGACGTCGCTCTAAACCAGAAATAAAAGACAAGGATCCTCGTAATAAGGATGCTGCTGTTGATTCTGACACTGAAATTCTTATAAGTATGGATGGGGATGTCAAAGATATCATAATGGTAATGGTATGATACATAACATTTCAGTTTTTTGGCAAGTTAATTTTGCTACACATATTTTCTAATTAACTATTCTTCAAGTTGGAAATTCCAGGATGTTGTTGTGGTCTTCAGTCCTGAGACTGGTTTGATGCAGCTCTCCATGCTACTCTATCCTGTGCAAGCTTCTTCATCTACCAGTACCTACTGCAACCTACATCCTTCTGAATCTGCTTAGTGTATTCATCTCTTGGTCTCCCCCTACAATTTTTACTCTCCATGCTGCCCTCCAATACTAAATTGGTGATCCCTTGATGCCTCAGAACATGTCCTACCAACCGATCCCTTCTTCTGGTCAAGTTGTGCCACAAACTTCTCTTCTCCCCAATCCTATTCAATACTTCCTCATTAGTTATGTGATCTACCTATCTAATCTTCAGCATTCTTCTGTAGCACCACATTTCGAAAGCTTCTATTCTCTTCTTGTCCAAACTATTTACCGTCCATGTTTCACTTCCATACATGGCTATACTCCATACAAATACTTTCAGAAATGACTTCCTGGCACTTAAATCTATACTCAATGTTAACAAATTTGTGTTCTTCAGAAACGCTTTCCTTGCCATGGCCAGTCTACATTTTATATCCTCTCTACTTCGACCATCATCAGTTATTTTGCTCCCCAAATAGCAGAACTCCTTTACTATTTTAAGAGTCTCATTTCCTAATCTAATACCCTCAACATCACCCGACTTAATTTGACTACGTTCCATTATCCTTGTTTTGCTTTTGTTGATGTTCATCTTTTATCTTCCCTTCAAGACACCATCCATTCCCCCCCCCCCCAGGGGGTCCACAACTCTTTTGTGGATACGTGCGTAGCGAGCACGGGACCCCGAGCCAATGTGGCCTTCCTTCCTTTCCGGGCTGCATACCTTCCCTTTCCGCATCCTTCCCCATCCCTCTCTTCGCCTCTCCTCCCCTCACCTCTGGCTCTTTCCTTCCCTTTCTCCCCATCTGGGAGTATGGTTTGTGCCTACGTCCGGAGACGGACGCTCGTAAATGTACTGCATTCTTCGCCTTCCTTGCTTTTATGTCTTCTTCCTTCCTTTGTCCTTCTCTTTTCCTTATCTCTTCCCTTTCCCTTTTCTCCGCTGCGGCGTTTGAGACCTCTCTTCTTTCCTTTCCCTTTCTCTTTCTTCCTCCCTGTGCGTGTCTGAAGGCCGACCCACGCCTTTTGTGCGTAGCCGGTGACGGGGTAACGCGTAATTCCCCGCCCCGGGTAGACAGGTAGGACACGTACGTACCCCCTGCTAACGGCCAGGCCCAGGGAGGGGTGATTACCCGAGCTGATACCTTCCGAAAGTGCCGATTGGTCCCTCCGTCCGTTTGTCGGGAGGTGTGACCTGAGGTGTGAACAATCACCTAAGGCGGGAGTGCCCTCAGTGAGGGCCCCCACAAGGGAGGAGCGCGCCATCGGAGACGCCGGTAATCATGGGGGATTCTTCCGCAATGGTTTCCTCACCTTCCACTATGTCTGCTCACAAACGTAAGTATACTGAGTCTCAGCCACAGACGGTTCTTCCATCGTTGCCACAGTTCCTTGTTGTTTCTCGGTCTGACGAAGGTCACGACTTCTCCACGGTCAACCCTTTCATTATTCAGAAAGGTGTTGACGCAATTGCAGGTCCTGTATAGTCTTGTTCCAGATTACGGAATGGCACCCTGTTGTTAGAAACACACAGTGCTCTCCAGGCACAAAAATTGCTGCGTACTTCTCTGCTCCACACCTTCCCTGTCCGGGTGGAACCGCACCCTACCTTAAATTCCTCACGTGGAGTCGTTTATACACGATCTCTCGATGGATTGCCTGACGAAGAAATTCAGCACTACCTGTCTGACCAGGGCGTAACGGCTGTTCATAGAGTTATGAAAAGGGTTGACACAAACATCATTCCAACCCGCACTGTCTTCTTGACGTTTGACAAAGTTCAACTCCCATCGAAAATCAAAGCGGGCTATGAGATAATTTCCGTTCGCCCTTACGTCCCAAACCCTACGCGTTGCTATCGATGTCAGCGGTTCAATCACACCAGCCAGTCCTGTTCCAATCCGGCCAAATGTGTTACGTGTGGCAAGGATGCCCATGAGGGTGCTTGTCCACCTCCATCCCCTCGCTGCATCAACTGTATGGGTGACCACGCTGCTTCCTCTCGAGATTGCCCCGTTTTTAAGGACGAAAAGCTCATCCAGGAAATCAGAGTGAAGGAAAAGGTGTCGACCTTTGCTGCTTGAAAATTATTCGCCAGTCGCAAGCCCACCGTGCCTCAGACAGGAAAATACAGCACTGTCCTTGCTTCTCCTCGGCCAACAAAGGAGGCGGCCACGCAGACTTGCAACCTCACCTTTAGTACCACGGTCGTTAGATCGGCCAGCGCAAAGATCGCCCGTTCAACCTCACCACTTTCGCCTGCCCACTCTATGGCTCACCCTTCGTCGGGTTCTGCTAAATCTCGAGCCCAAAAGTCGGACGCCAAGTCTTCGAAAAAAGAGCATACTCGTGAAGAGTTTTTACGTACCGCAACTTCACAACCATCGGTTCCTCCTTCATCTAAACATCATACTTCCAAGAAGGCTACAAAGAAACCCAGTTCCTCTCCTTCTCCGCCAAGGCATGTCCCATCTACAGCACCGCCTGGCGGAAATCGCCCTCGGCCGTCTTCTGTGTCGCCGAGGCGCACTGCTGGTGGCCGGTCAACCGGCCGATCGCTGGTGGCAGGGGCTGCTCCTGACCAACCTATGGATCAGGATCTTCTGCCTTCGGCTGAATGCCATTCCATGCTGTCGGTCGCAAGCTCTAAGCAGTCGTTGAGTTGACAGCACCCTTGGTCACATTCCTCCATTTTCTGTTCACCCTATGTCCATTATCCACTGGAATATCCGCGGCATTCGAGCCAATCGGGATGAATTGTCGGTCCTCTTACGATCCTACTCACTGGTCGTCTTCTGTCTTCAGGAAACAAAGCTGCGTCCCCATGACCGCTTTGTTCTCCCTCATTTTCAGTCCGTCCGATATGACCTCCCCTCTGTTGAAGGCACTCCAGCCCATGGAGGACTCATGATTCTTCTCCATGATACTCTCCATTATCACCCAATCCCCTTAAACAGTTCCTTCCAAGCTGTCGCCGTCCGTCTTTCCCTTTCTGGATACACGTTCTCTCTTTGTACTGTATACATTCCATCAGCCACACCAATGGCACAAGCTGATCTCCTTCATCTTCTTGGTCAGCTTCCACCCCCCTATTTGCTGGTTGGGGACTTCAATGCCCACCACCCGCTTTGGGGATCTCCACATCCTTGTCCACATGGCTCTCTATTGCTAGACGTCTTCCACCAAGCGGATCTAGTTTGCCTCAACACTGGGGTCCCCACATTTTTGTCTGCCTCCACGACAAATTTATCTCATTTGGACCTTGCGGTCGGTACTGTTCCGCTAGCTCGGCGCTTCGAATGGTTCGCCCTTGATGATACACACTCGAGTGACCACTTTCCATGTGTCCTTAGACTGCAGCCTCAACTGCCATATATGCGCCCGCGACGCTGGAAGTTTGCCCAAGCCGATTGGACACTTTTTTCGTCTCTAGCGACATTCGATGACCGTCGCTTTCCCAGCGTCGACGATGAGGTCACACATATTACCGACGTTATTCTTACAGCTGCGGAACGTTCAATACCACGCACCTCCGAATTGCCCCGGCGCCCCCCCATTTCCTTGGTGGAACGAGGCATGCCGTGACGCACTACGTGAGCGGCGACGTGCTCTTCGCATTTTCCGTCACCATCCTACTTTGGCCAACTGTATCCGCTATAAGCAGCTCCGTGCGCGATGCCGTCGCGTCATCCGCGATAGCAAGAAGGCAAGCTGGAAATTCTTTATTAGCTCATTTAACACCTTCACTCCCTCCTCGGAAGTTTGGAGTCAGCTTCGACGGTTCTCAGGTGCGCCTAGTTTCTCCCCGGTCTCTGGGCTCACTGTCGCGCATGATACCTTAGTGGACCCCGTCGCAATTTCTAACCCGTTGGGTCAGCACTTTGCTGAGATTTCGAGCTCTTCCAATTACCCGCCAGCGTTTCTCCCGAAGAAACGTGCAGCGGAAGTGCGACCTCTTGCTTTCTCCTCTCAAAATCGCGAAAGCTATAATACTGTTTTCTCTATGCGGGAACTCCAACATGCACTCTCTTCTTCTCGCTCCTCCGCCCCAGGACCGGATGGTATCCACGTCCAAATGTTGCTGCATTTATCAACCCATAGTCTGCATTACCTCCTTCGCCTTTATAATCGAATGAGGACCGACAGTACTTTTCCCAGACGATGGCGGGAAGCTATCGTAGTTCCCGTTCCGAAACCTGGAAAGGACAAACATCTCCCCTCTAGCTATCGCCCCATTTCTCTCACGAGTAGTGTCTGTAAGGTTTTGGAGCGTATGGTGAATTACCGTTTAGCTTGGTGGCTGGAATCCCGCAGTCTTTTAACACCAGCCCAATGCGGATTTCGGAAGCATCGTTCTGCAGTTGACCATCTTGTTGCTCTCTCCACTTATATCATGAACAATTTTCTCCGGAAACGCCAAACGGTAGCAATATTTTTCGATCTGGAGAGAGCATACGATACCTGTTGGAGGACAGGCATCCTCCGCACACTGTTCTCTTGGGGCTTTCGAGGCCGGCTGCCCCTTTTTCTTCGCGAATTTATGGCAGAGCGCACTTTTAGGGTGCGGGTGAACACTACTCTCTCCCGTACTTTCTCCCAAGAAAAGGGGTACCCCAGGGATCCATGCTGAGTGTTGTACTGTTTGCCATCGCCATAAATCCAATTATGGATTGTCTCCTTCCTGATGTCTCGGGCTCCCTCTTTGTGGACGATTTTGCGATCTACTACAGCTCCCAACGGACCAGCCTTCTTGAACGACGTCTTCAAGGATGTCTCGATCGCCTCCACTCACGGAGCATCGAAACCGGCTTCCGTTTCTCACCCAGTAAGACCGTTTGTGTCAATTTTTGGCGACGTAAGGAGTTTCTTCCGCCCTCCTTACATCTAGGTCCTGTCAACCTTCCGTTTTCAGACGTCGCTAAATTCTTGGGTCTTATGTTTGACAGAAAACTGTGCTGGTCCTCCCACGTTTCCTATCTTTCGGCTCGCTGTCTGCGATCGCTTAACACCCTCCGTGTCCTGAATGGTACCTCCTGGGGAGCGGACCGAGTGGTCCTTCTCCGCCTCTATCGCGCCTTAGTGCGCTCGAAATTGGATTATGGAAGCATAGTCTACTCCTCTGCTCGGCCGTCTATTCTTCGGCGTCTCGACTCTATCCACCACCGTGGATTACGTTTAGTGTCTGGAGCTTTTTACACTAGCCCTGTGGAAAGCCTTTATGCTGAGACTGCTGAACCTCCGCTGTCCAATCGGCGAGCAGTCCTCCTGAGTCGTTATGCTAGCCATCTGTCTTCCATGCCTGCTAATCCAGCCCATGACCTTTTTTTCGACGCCTCCTTTGATGTAGGGTATGCAGGCCGCTCCTCCTCCCTACTACCCCCAGGAGTCCGCTTCCGTCAACTGCTCCATTCTCTTTCCTTCCGCTTTCCTAAAACCTTCTTGACAACTTGGGGTACAGCACCGCCTTGGCTCCGTCCCCGGATCTGCCTGCTCCGTGACCTTTGTCGTTTTCCCAAGGATGGTACCCCTTCACTTGAAACTTCCTGGCAGATTAAAACTGTGTGCCCGACCGAGACTCGAACTCGGGACCTTTGCCTTTCGCGGGCAAGTGCTCCACCAACTGAGCTACCGAAGCACGACTCACGCCCGGTCTCACAGCTTTACTTCTGCCAGTATCTCGTCTCCTACCTTCCAAACTTTACAGAAGCTCTCCTGGTTCGCAGGAGAGCTTCTGTAAAGTTTGGAAGGTAGGAGACGAGATACTGGCAGAAGTAAAGCTGTGAGACCGGGCGTGAGTCGTGCTTCGGTAGCTCAGTTGGTGGAGCACTTGCCCGCGAAAGGCAAAGGTCCCGAGTTCGAGTCTCGGTCGGGCACACAGTTTTAATCTGCCAGGAAGTTTCATATCAGCGCACACTCCGCTGCAGAGTGAAAATCTCATTCTGGAAACCCCTTCACTTGTTTATCGTCGGGCATTTGCTGCTCTATGTGCACAAATGACGGACGCCACATTTATTTACACCGATGGCTCGAAAACATCGTTAGGTGTAGGGAGTGCCTATATTGTTGGCGACACCCCAAATCGCTTTCGGCTTCCCGACCAGTGTTCGGTTTATACTGCGGAGCTTTACGCTGTTCTCCAGGCTGTCCACTACATCCGCCGCCATCAGCGGATACAGTACGTTATCTGCTCAGATTCTCTCAGCTCTCTTCTCAGTCTCCAAGCTCTTTACCCTGTGCACCCTCTGGTCCACCGGATTCAGGACTGTCTGCGCTTGCTCCACCTGGGGGGCGTCTCGGTGGCGTTCCTCTGGCTCCCGGGACACGTTGGTATCTGTGGGAATGAGGCGGCCGATATAGCGGGCAAGGCTGCAGTCTCTCTTCCTCGGCCAGCTATTTAGTCGCTTCCCTTCACCGATCTACAGAGCGGTTTATGTCGCAAAGTTGCTCATTTATGGCATGCGCATTGGTCAACACTTTCCCGTAATAAATTGCGGGAAGTGTAAGCCCTTCCTTGCGTTTGTACCTCTTCCTCCCGAACGCGTCGTCGGGAGGAGGTAATTTTAGCTAGACTCCGGATAGGGCACTGTCTTTTTAGCCATCGACATCTTTTAAGCGGCGATCCTCCCCCACTCTGTCCCCACTGCTTTCAGCTGTGGACGGTACGACACCTTTTAATTGAATGCCCCTATTTTAATCCGTTACGCTCCCGTCTACAGCTATCGCCTGATCTATCATCGATTTTAGCAGATGACACGCGCTCAGCCGACTGCGTTCTCCAGTTTATTAGTGACAGTGAAATGACATCAGTCATTTGAAGCTTTTTTTTGGGGGACAACCACCCCCTTTCTGTAGTGGATTTTTAAGCATTCCTTCTCTTTTTAGTTTCTCCAATTTTATGACTTTGTTCCCATTGCTGCTGGTTTTCAATTTCGGTTTTTTACTGTCTTAAGTCACGGGCTGGGCGCTAATGACCATAGATGTTTTGCGCCCTAAAACCACAAACAAACAAAAAAAAAAAAAAAAAACCATCCATTCCGTTCAACTGTTCTGCCAAGTCCTTTGCTGTCTCTGACAGAATTACAATGTCATCGGCGAACCTCAAAGTTTTTATTTCTTCTCCATGGATTTTAACACCTACTCCGAATGTTTCTTTTGTTTCCTTTACTGCTTGCTCAATATACAGATTGAATAACATCGGGGAGAGGCTACAAGCCTGTCTCACTCCCTTCCCAACCACTGCTTCCCTTGCATGTCCCTCAACTCTTATAACTGCCATCTGGTTTCTGTACAAATTGTAAATAGTCTTTTGCTCCCTGTATTTTACCCCAGCCACCTTTAGAATTTGAAACAGAGTATTCCAGTCAACAAGTCTACAAATGCTAGAAACGTAGGTTTGCCTTTTCTTAATCTTTCTTCTAAGATAAGTCGTAAGGTCAGTATTGCCTCACGTGTTCCAGTATTTCTATGGAATCCAAACTGATCTTCCCCGAGGTCAGCTTCTACTAGTTTTTCCATTCGTCTGTAAAGAATTTGTGTTAGTATTTTGCAGCTGTGGCTTATTAAACTGATTGTTCGGTAATTTTCACATCTGTCAACACCTGCTTTCTTTGGGATTGAAATTATTATATTCTTCTTGAAGTCTGAGGGTATTTCGCCTGTCTCATACATCTTACTCACCAGATGGTAGAGTTTTGTCAGGACTGGCTCCCCCAAGGCCGTCAGTAGTTCCAATGGAATGTTGTCTACTCCGGGGGCCTTGTTTCGACTCAGGTCTTTCAGTGCTCTGTCAAACTTTTCACGCAGTATCGTATCTCCCATTTCATCTTCATCTACATCCTCTTCCATTTCCATAATATTGTCTTCAAGTACATCGCCCTTGTATAGACCCTCTATATACTCCTTCCACCTTTCTGCTTTCCCCTCTTTGCTTAGAACTGGGGTTCCATATGAGCTCTTGATATTCATACAAGTGGCTCTCTTTTCTCCAAAGGTCTCTTTAATTTTCCTGTAGGCAGTATCTATCTTACCCCTAGTGAGATAAGCCTCTACATCCTTACATTTGTCCTCTAGCCATCTCTGCTTAGCCATTTTGCACTTCCTGTCGATCTCATTTTTGAGACGTTTGTATTCCTTTTTGCCTGCTTCATTTACTGCATTTTTATATTTTCTCCTTTCATCAATTAAATTCAATATTTCTTCTGTTAGCCAAGGATTTCTACTAGCCCTCGTCTTTTTACGTACTTGATCCTCTGCTGCCTTCACTACTTCATCCCTCAAAGCTACCCATTCTTCTTCTACTGTATTTCTTTCCCCATTCCTGTCCATTGTTCCCTTATGCTCTCCCTGAAACTCTGTACAAGCTCTGGTTCTTTCAGTTTATCCAGGTCCCATCTCCTTAAATTCCCAATTTTTAGCAGTTTCTTCAGTTTTAATGTACGGGTCATAACCAATAGATTGTGGTCAGAGTCCACCTCTGCCCCTGGAAATGTCTTACAATTTAAAACCTGGTTCCTAAATCGCTGTCTTACCATTATATAATCTATCTGATACCTTTTAGTATCTCCAGGGTTCTTCCATGTATACAACCTTCTATCATGATTCTTAAACCAAGTGTTAGCTGTGATTAAGTTGTGCTCTGTGCAAAATTCTACCAGGCGGCTTCCTCTTTCATTTCTTAGCCCCAATCCATATTCACCTACTACGTTTCCTTCTCTCCCTTTTCCTACACTCGAATTCCAGTCACCCATGACTATTAAATTTTCGTCTCCCTTCACTATCTGAATAATTTCTTTTATTTCATCATACATTTCTTCAATTTCTTCGTCATCTGCAGAGCTAGTTGGCATATAAACTTGTACTACTGTAGTAGGTGTGGGCTTCGTATCTATCTTGGCCACAATAATGCGTTCACTATGCTGTTTGTAGTAGCTTACCCGCACTCCTATTTTTTTATTCATTATTAAACCTACTCCTGCATTATCCCTATTTGACTTTGTGTTTATAACCCTGTAGTCACCTGACCAGAAGTCTTGTTCCTCCTGCCACCGAACTTCACTAATTCCCACTGTATCTAACTTTAACCTGTCCATTTCCCTTTTTAAATTTTCTAACCTACCTGCCCGATTAAGGGATCTGGCATTCCACGCTCCGATCCGTAGAATGCCAGGATGGACACAAGAAACTGAAACAAATAAAGTGAACCACTCATTTGCAGCTGGATGATGTATGGCACAAAAACACAAGCAATAGCACAGAAAATGATGATTTTGGAAATTTTCTGAGCTGTTCTGCTTGTTTTTGCACCATGCATCAATCAGCTGCAGGTGACTCATTGCCTTTTCTCATGATAACATGAAAAATAACGTGAAATTGGAAGCTTTACAAAATATTGCAAAATCGGTGATTTTTAAGGTTGATGTGTAATCTTAAGATAAGTGAACGTTTCCCTCATAACTATAGGTGATACTAACACTGAAAGAGTAAAAAAAATAGTATTGGATTTGGAAGAAAGTAACATTGGTAAAGGGAAAAAAATTCAGAAAAAACAACAAATTTAACAAAAGAAATAACACCAAATTTGGCAAAAAACCTGTGAATTTGGCTAAAAAGGTAACACTGAATTTACCAAAAAAGGTAACATGAAATCTGGCAAAAGGTAACACAATCTGGCAAAAATAACAGCAAATTTGGCAAAAAGTAGCAGTGATTTGCCAAAAATAGCAGCAAATTTCCCAAAAAATAAAGCAAAAATAACCCCAAATTCAGCAAAAAATAAACAATGTTATGAAAAGGATATTTGCTACTCACCATATAGTGGAGATGCTGAGTCGCAGATAGGCACAACAAAAAGACTCCAGAATGAAATTTTCATTCTGCAGCAGAGTGTGTGCTGATATGAAACTTCATGGCTGAGTAAAACTTTTTTCCAGGAAATCTAGTTCTGCAAGGTCTGCAGAAGAGCTTTTGTGAAGTTTGGAAGGTAGGAGTTGAGGTACTGATGGAATTAAAGCTGTGAGGAAAGGTTGTGAGTCAGGCTTGGGTAGCTCAGATGGTAGAGCACTTGCCCATGAATGGCAAAGGTCCTGAGTTCGAGTCTCAGTCTGGTACACAGTTCTAATCTGCCAGAAAGTTTCATATCACCGCACACTCTGCTGCAGAGTGAAAATTTTGCTCTGGAAACATCCCCCAGGCTGTATCTGAGCCATGTCTCCTCAATATCCTGTCTTCCATGAGTGCTAGTTCTGCAAGGTCTTCAGGAGAGCTTTTGTGAAGTTTGGAAGGTAGGAGGCAAGGTAGTGGTGGAATTAAAGCTGTGAAGATGGATTGTGAGTTACACGAAAGGCAAAGATCCCAAGTTGAAGTCTCAGTCTGACGCACAATTTTAATGTGCCAGGAAGTTTCTTAACAAAAAGACTGTCAGAAAATGAGCTTTCAGCCAACAAGAACTTCGTCGGAGATAGAACACATACACACAAACACAACTCTCACACACGACAGCAGTCTCTGGCTGTGGAGGCCACACTGCGAGCAGCAGTGTGTAATGAGAGACGCAACTGTGTGGTGGGAGTGAGGAGGAGGCTGGGATGGGGAGAGGCAGGGATAACAGGGTAGGTTGGGAGACAGTAAAGTGCTACTTGTGGGAGCACACAGGTATGAGGTGGAGAGAGGTTGGGGCAGCTAGGTGCAGTCAAGTGGTTAGACCGAGGGTGTCCGCCTACTTAGCTGGGTGGCAACATGTTTGACTCCCATGCACTGGGCCCGGGTTCGATTCCCGGATGGATTGGAGATTTTCTCCCCTCGTGGACTGGGTGTTGAGTTGTCATCATCATTATTTCATCCTCATCATCAGCTGAAAGTCACCCAATGTGGTGCCGACTGAAACAAGACTTGCACTTGGCAGCCGAACCCGAATGGGACATCCGGGAAGGGGGTGGGAGGGTGTTAGCGGAAAAGGAGAGGGGTAAAAAGACGGCAGGTGCTTCAGTGGAATAGAGGACTGTGTAGTGCTGGAATGGGAACAGGGAAGGAGCTTTTAGAGGCTAAGGAAACAAAGACTAATGAAGGTTGAGACCAGAAGGGCTAGGGGAATGTAGGATATGTTGCAGGGAGAGTTCTCACCTGCGCAATTCAGAAAAACTGGTGTTGTTGGGAAGGATCCAGATGGCACAGCCTGTGAAGCAGTCACTGAAATGAAGAATGTTGTGTTGGGTGGCGTGCTCAGCAATGGGATGCTCCAGCTCTTTCCTCTCCAGAGTTTTGTCAGTGGCCATTCATGCAGACAGACAGCTTGTTAGTTATTATGCTCACGTAGAATGCAGCACAGTGGTTGGAGCTTAGCTTGTTGACCAAATGACTTGTTGGGCAGGTAGCCCTGTCTTTGGTGGAATAGGTGATGCTTGTGACTGGCTGGAATAGGTGGTGATGGGACGATGTATGGGACAGGTCTTGCATCTGGTATATTTCTGGGGTACGAGCCAGGAGACAAGGGATTGGGAGCAGGGATTGTGTAGGGATGGACATACATATTGTGTAGGCAATGGAATACCACCGTGGGAGGGGTGGGAAGGACAGTCCTCATTCCAGGGCATGACAAGAGGTAGTCGAAACCCTGGTGGAGAATGTGATTCAGTTGCTCCAGTCCTGGGTGGTACTGAGTCGCGAGGGGACTGGTCTTCTGTGGCCCGATGGTGGGACTATGGGAGGTGGTGAGTAACTGGAGAGATGAGGTATGGACGTCCTGTTTTTGTACAAAGTTGGGAGGGTACTTATGGTCTTTGAAGGCCTCAGTGAGAGGGACTGTTCATCACTACAGATGCGATAGCCACAGGTGGCTAGGCTGTAGGGGAGGGACTTCTTGATGTGGAATGGGTGGCAGTCGTCAAAGTGGAGGTATTGCTCGTGGTCGATAGGTTTGATATGGGCGGAGGTACTGATGTAGCCATCTTTGAGGTGGAGGTTAATATCGGGTTGAATAGGACCACGTGAAGTGAATGGGGGAGAAGGTGTTGAGGTTCTGGAGAAAAGTGGATAGGATGTCCTCACCCACGATCCAGATCATGAAGTTGTCATCAGTGGCTCTGAACCAGGTGAGAGGTTTGGGACTCTGGGTGTTACGGAAGGATTCCGCTAGGTGGCTCATGAGTAGGTTGGTATAGGATGGTGCCATGCAATTACCCATAGCTGCACCCCAAATTTTTGTTGTTGTGCCTATCTGTGACCCAGCATCTCCGCTAAATGGTGAGTGGCAACTATCCTTTTCATGACATTGTTACATTCTGTCCTGGATTTTCCATTGTAGTAAAAAATAAAACCTGATTTGTCTGAAAATAACTCTGGATTTGGAAAAAAAGGTCCAAATTTGACAAATAGATCCTAATTTCATAAAAAAGACTCCGAATTCAGCAAAAATAAAACCTAAAAGAGAAAAATACGAAATTGACAGAAACAGTGAAACTGGCGAAAAATAGCACCAAATTTTGCAAAAAAAGCCAAATTTTGCAAAAATGTCGAAATTGCCAGAAAATCAAATTTTACCAAAAAACAGTATGAATTTGGCAGAAAAGTTAACATTAAATTTGGCAAAAAAATATCAAATTTGGCATTAAAATAAAATGATTTCTTCCTATCCCTAGTTGAAGCATAAATGTTATAATAATTTTCTTATACTTGTTTTGAAATTTTTGTATAAACAGTTTAGACCTTTGTCACACCAAAACAATGTTTACAGAGATCCTCACCTGACACGCCAGCTGCTGATGAGAGCCAGTTTCCGAGAAAACGAAAGACTAGCATTGATGATGGCAAGAGCTTTAAAAGATCAATTTCTCTTCCAGACAACAAAACTCCTGGTAAAACTTTTTTTTCTGTTTATATATATTATTAAAAGAAAAGTTGGCTTTGATGATGGATGCAGTTTTAAATTGTGCATTTCATTCAGAAAGAGTTACTTTGAAGACAAGTTTGGCTAAATTCTGTTTGCTATTTCTAATACGGAGAATTTCTGTTGTATAATGATATTATTCTTACAGATAAATATGAATAAAGGTAGGAGGATTTGGACAATGAAAATCAATGTTGCTCTCCATCCCCCATCTGCCCCACCCCTTAGGTCTCGGTGATTGTAATAATGTATTTGCTATGCAAAGGAAACAGGAATGATGAAACCATAAGTCATGTATAGGCAGATCAGATGTGTGCACATGAACGCCTGTAGCAGAGCAAACGGTCCAATTGGAAAACATATTGATCTCTACTTTTTGTGTTATGCAGTTGTGAAGGTGGACATTTCAAGCCCACTTCTGCTGAATATAAATCCTGTGTGTGCGTGTTCTGATAAGTTTCTTGTGATTCACTAAATTACTACACATTTATGCTAGTATGATTCCATTAACAGGTATGTGGATAAACTCAGTGCTCCATTTCCTCCGCCTCTCTATGGGTTGGACTTAAAAATCCGTACACAAACTGAAAGGGAAATTAGAAAACACGAAGAAGAAAGTGGACATGCTATAGGGTGCAAAAGTCATTTTAAAATCTGAATCTAGGGAAATGTTACCACACAGAAATAAATGTAATTAACAACAATATAAGTCCAATATACCAATGAGTTGTGGGAAAAACTATGAGCGCGGGCCAGCCACTGGAGGCCAGCTGTGGGAGATGTGCATGCATTGTGCACTCTCCCATGCCGTCTGCCGGTGACACACACATATACAGTATATATATGGAGCAGTGATGACTGACTCTCTTTTATGTTCTTCCAGTTGTACCATTCACAGTGTTCTGTTTTTTGTTACATTGGGAACTGCGATAGTCTGATTTCTGTTATTGTTTAGAGGTTCATGAATAAAGCCATAGTTTTGTTACTTGGACCAGTTTCATGTATTACTTGGTTACTTCAATTGTGTTTGAGAAGTTGCATCACTAAATAAGGCTGAGATAATAGGTCCTGGCCATACTGTTGCAGAAATTGGAATATCATCTGATGATAGCTCATCAATGGTTCCTTTTTTATGTAGACAGCAAGAAGCAGGTGTTTTTTTTAGTAAACTGAGAATATATTTGAATTCGACAGGAGTACTGTAAAGTTTTTAATTCCACCAAAGTTGACTGATGGTTTCCCCTTTGTAGATAGGGCAGGTGCTGTTTTTAGAGAAGTGTAATATAGTTTAAATTATTTAGCTAATAGACTGCTCCAATGGCGTCTCATGAGTGCACATTTTGGATGTTCACAAACTTTTTTTTCTTTTTTTTTTTTCCTCCGCCTCAGTTTAAGTTGAAAGTATGAAACATCAACTGCTGTTTAACAGTTATTATTATGAACAAATTTATACAACTGCAGCCACTGCCGATAATAGTAATAAAAATGTAACAGTGACGTCTGATCTAATTTTAATATATAGTGAGGGAATTGACATATCCGAGGAGTGTGTTACCATCTTTATGCCAACTGCCAAACTGAAAGAAATGTCACACGGTAAATCCACTTTACGCTGCTTTATTATATACTATTCACACCCTATTATTGTATTAAGGAAGTTTCCCGAGGCTGGGTGGAATTAATTACGTAAGTTTCAGTCAAAGAGTTTGTAATAAGATTCAGATTTTATTTACTACTTTAACGAAACTTCAGTACTTTCTCACAATTCAATACCAGTGTTCACTTCCTATGTCAGTAAATTACTAACAGTCTATTACTTTGGGGCAAAGTTCAGTCTTTCCTTTATAATAATCAAGTAAGACAAGTTCGGGTCTTTTGCTCTCTTGGCCTTACGTAATGATATACTCATGATCTACGTATTTCAAGTTTAATGATTCCTAGCAAATCGCAAATTTCCAGAAATGCACAAAACAATCTTGTCACGCCTACATACAAGAGCACACGTTGAGATACGACCTAACGCTAGCAGCACGTTAACAATGTATGACTTTTTTCTTCTGTATTACACAGTGTCCTCAGAGTACTCACAAGGAGTATTGTTTAAGTTCACTCATTCTATTCCGTGATCTATCAGTACACTACTTTGCGATCTACTATTATTTTAATTTGAAACTAATGGATTCTATTTCTTTTCTTTCCCTTTTTAAAGTATTACGTCACTTTATACTGGATTTCTTTTCTATATACTTGCTACTATGCAAGCGATGCTGTTCCAGTGGGACGTGAATTTGGATCTTGGATTTGGGGGTTTTATTGGGTTTTGAGTACTATTTTATATTTTCAATTTTGCATCCTAAGGAAGCGGCATTACACCTTGTTGAGAGCCCTTCTTGGCACAAAGTAACAATGTAGATGTGATCAAACCACAGTACTGACTGTCTAGGCATGGTTGAACTACAGACAACACGCACCATGTACCTCCTTCCTGATTGAATGACTGGAACTGATCAGCTGTCGGACCCCCTCCGTCTAACAGGAGCTGCTCATGCGTAGTTGGCGGGTTTAGTGACCTCTCGGAACAGTCAAAGGAACTGTGTCTGTGATACAATATCCACAGTCAATGTCTGTCTTCAGGAGTTCTGGGAACTGGGGTGATGCAAACTTTTTTTAATGTGTGTATTTAAAATGTAAGTATAACATTTAGTATTTGACAACAAATAAAATTTAAATGTTCCCAAAATCTTTTGTGTGCCGAACTCTTCAGTTCAGGTGTGCCACCCTATTGGATCACAGGTGGCATCATATCAGAATATAGTCCACAGAACTCTAATTTGCACACTATTATGAGGAGTCTGATTGACATCGATTAATGAGTTTTCAAAAATGTTCCATGCATTTCTGTCTGATTCACTTTCTCATTGAATCCAAGGATGACTATTATGTGAATAATTTTTACAGTTTGTATGGTCATATTTAGCTGCAGTACTCACTGTGTACCCTACTCTAAGTGGACTTGTATTACAACCAATCGTGTCCTACATCATGAGTCATGTATCCATTATATTGTAACTTCGTGGTTATGTTAATGGTTTTTAATGAAAAGTATAGGTAATAATAGCCAAATTTCCAGTCCATTTGTCTCAAAATTCACATACTACTACAGTAAACAGGGAAACCAGGTTTCCAGCAGTGTGACGTTGCTAGCAGGAATGCTATTGTGAATGGTAAAACCATGATGCCTTCCAAATAATCCACTTTTCTGACTTTCTATTTGGGTGTGAATTGACATCACCAATACATACATCTTATAGTTTACAATATACTAATTATTGGTAAACATTGATCCTCCAGTTGAATGCATTTTTTATTTCATTATAAAATTGACCTTGCTTCATTGTGTGTCAAAATAATTTACTATTCCTGTTACTGTAGGATTTCGCTCATTCTCTGTGTAGCAGTACCACCTGGCTGAGATTGCAGACTTTTTTGTACCGTTGTTGTCTTGTTCAGAAATTATGCAAAATTGTTGGGTCAGTTTTTCATCACTAAAGATATTAAGATTGTTATAATTTGTGTCTTCTTTTTTTTTTTTACCGAAGCAATAACTTTTCAGGTGTAAGTGATGATAGTGCTCCACCAAGCTTGGATAGTTCTGAAGAAGAGGTCTTAAGGACAACATGTGATTCTCTCGGTGTAGGTCGTAATGGTTACCTCAACAGGCAAGAGCTGGCACTTGTTTGTCAACGGATTGGACTGGATTCTGTTGCCGATGAGGTTAGTTTGTATTGATATTTCATTTATGTTAATAAAGAATAGGTATTTTGAAAACCAGTCCAAATGGAAGTGCCTTAACAGGCAGCTGGAATATACGTAGGTCCACAGAAAGACATTGCAATAATTTGATAATTTTGGGTGTGAAAAATGCAGTTAATGAATGAAAATAAAGGTATAAGCATCCATTGTTTGAGAGAAAAGAGGTTGTAATGGACAGCTCACTGGAAGAACAACAGAAGTATCAAATGGAGTAGAAGTATGGAGAAAATTGTGTATTAATAAACTATAGATAGTAGCTGCTAACACTGATAAACAGAATAAGAAAGTTAGTTTCTCATGAGAAAAATTAAAGAAAATTGTAATATTTGTTGACAATAATAAAGTTTGTTACTTGGTAGCTGCATGGATGACTGTCAGACTACAAATACAAATTTTTGAATTTCAATATGGCAGGTATGTTGACTTTCACCGTTTACAGTAATTTTAGTCTGTGGAAACAAAAAGAAAAGTTGCACCATGATTCATATTCCTTGTTAAAGTGCAAGTCTCCAAATAACTGACAAAATGTGCAAGTTCACACTGAAGAAACAGTCTTTGTAAAATACTGTGATGTTTGAATCGGTCGTCAGGTTGATATACAGCATGTAATTATTATTGAAGACAGGAACTTGGCTTTAAGATTTTGGCACATTTTACAAGTAATATTATGAGCAAGGCTAAGATTCCAGAGTGAGACAGGCAGAGAAAATTGTAGGATCAATTGGCAATCAAACCTTAGTCTTGTAGCCTTCAACTGAAGCCACTGAGCCACATGAAATGACACAAGAACTATGGAAAACTTCAGGGAAAGTTTTTGTCAGTGTGTCAGTTAATGGAGGATGCCATTTGCTGGATGTGTTTTTTAAAACCAACTAATGTAAAATGGTATAGTATTCGTTGTTCACCAATAAAAGTATATTGTTTATATCTTTCTTTGTTTGCTTGGAACACTTGAAATATGGGAGGTCTTTTTACTAGACTCTGTAGATGTGATGAAGCTACACTTCTTCAAAAGAAGTTATGTAGAGATGCACATGTGAGAACAAGCAGCTCAAATGTATCAGTTTTCACATTAATTGACTTTCTAAAAATCATAGGTGAAAGAAGCAATAAGTAACAGAGAAAATCGTAGGATCATCTGGGGATCTAACTCCAAAACATGTCTTGTAGTCTTCAAGTGAAGCCAGCTATAAATTTGCAACTATTGAAATTTAGTGGCTGTTGAGCACACTACCTAAATTGATTATTGTGTATGCCAACAGTTGAAATAATTGTGGATGGAATGCTACATCCTACGCTGTTTTTCACAGGGCAGGATACAAATGAAGGAGGGGTTGAAACGATATAGTATGCTGTATTAATGTTAATCTGCCATAGTTCGTTTGAAATGGATAATTTTGCCTTGTAATTGATCTTTCAGCAGTTGGCTTGTGCTGTTGATTGAGTATTGATTTCAAACAATTTCTAATTATTTCTACTTCCTAACAGAATAGTTTATGTATATTTTTGTTGTAGTTGTATGCCACTCATAGCAAGCAAGAATTTATGCATAAATTTACCTTATTGCTGTCCCCAGATCCGGGTAAACTTGAAATGTGTGAAAGCAACTGAAGATGCTTGTTGAACCAACAAAACTATTCTCATTTTTTCTTCACAATTTGTGTTTGTGTGATATTGTAGTGCCTGTGTTATTCCTAACGGGGAATGCATACATATCTGAAGGAACAAGCAATCTGAGATAATAGACATCATGAAATACATGAAATGTATTCACAGTTGTGAATATGGACGACCACTAGCTGTATAATGGAATGACAAGGATGAAAGTTTCTACTGGACTGGGAATCATACCCAGATTTCCCATTTATTGCAAACAGTTGTCTTACCTTTTTTTTGACATCATCTTCACGCCAGTGACTGTTATAAGCTTTTATTACACACTATTGCAATTTTGACCTTAGGCCATTATCAAGTGCTGCTGAAAAATACAGAATGTTTAAAAAATTATTTTACAGATTCATTAGCTGGCTGCGGTGGCCGAGCGGTTCTAGGCGCTTCAGTCCGGAACCGCGATGCTGCTACGGTTGCAGGTTTGAATCCTGCCTCGGGCATGGATGTGTGTGATGGCCTTAAGTTAGTTAGGTTTAAGAAGTTCTAAGTCTGGGGGACTGATGACCTCAGATGTTAAGTCCTATAGTGCTTAGAGCCATTTTTTGAACCAGATATACCGTATTTACTCGAATTTAAGTCGCACTTTTTTTCCGGTTTTTTTGTAATCCAAAAAAACCGCCTGCGGCTTAGAATCGAGTGCAGAGTAAGTGGAAGTTCTGCAAAATGTTGGTATGTGTTGCCACAACTAATTTCTGCCGTTGAATATATGTAGCGCTACACAGGCATGCTTTGCAGGCACAAAGACAAATACTGGGGCCAAAACCTCTGCGTCAGTAAATAATTTAAAAAAAGATGAAAGACGAGTTTTTTTCCTCCGCCCCGAGTTTCGACCACTGCATTTCCTACATTATCCAACTAAGTAAATACAAATTCCGTATTGATCATCTTCAAATGTAGCAGCATTTCAATGAACTACGAAAATCTGACTGGTAAGACTGTTCGGGATGTTTATCAATATGGCCAACTCTATGTTCTGAATTTTTTCCTACCTGTGAGAAGAGATGGTTGCTAATGGGAACGTTTATGAATTGTGAATCACATGCAGTATTCTCTTCACCATAAGAATAATGCGAAAATAAACATTTTGCCATGTATTCTCTCGTGTTTGAGGCTATCTCATTTAAATCCTATCTGCCTAATAAACTACGAAACTAGAGTGAGACAACGGCAAATGCGGAAGGATATACATATCATGTCATGTTTATATTTGTATTATTCTTATGCCTAATAGTGATACTGTCAGAAATGAAGCACGGCAATTGACTCGATATTTAAATCTAAGATGACTCTAATTTCTGTGCAGAATGTAATGTACTAAAGAGGCGTCTGCAAAGATTTTCAAACATAGAAAAATTTTCGCTCAACTCTCATTGAGAACATCTTCTATCATCCACAGTCTATTATTAGGTTCTTTTTGATCATTATCAAAGAAAGCAGCAGTGTAAGTAACAACAAATAGCAGTCTCATGCCATTGTTTCGCTAATGAGACGATTCCTCTCTCTCTCTCCTTTTTTTTTAAAAAAAAAAGTAAGAGGCAGTAGCGTGCACAAAAGCAAGTCATGTCACGAACGGCGACAGGCCGTAAACGTCATGCAACAAACAATGCATGACACAGTACAGTAATGCATTTTCAGCTTAGAGCGATGTAAACATCTATAACAAAGAGAACGACACTTATCAGATCAAAGAAAAATAAGCAATCAATTAAAACCAGACGAAGCACGTGAAAAAGGAAGGGTACCCGTATAAATATGGACGGAGTGCCTGATGCATAGTAATGGCTACCTGGTGAAACTTAACTGCTAAGCTTACGACTCGAACCAAACTACTGTAGCTGTATGGTCATTCATTCGGCCTAAATTGTCTCTCACATTACAATGGACCAACTTTGTTTCGATTTGGAGGTGCTTCCTAAAACTTTTCTCTCCCCTTGAATTTCGAGTCTCAAATTTCAGGGGGGGCTTAGATTCGGGAAATTTTTTTTCCTTGATTTCGAGTCTCATTTTTCAGGTGCGGCTTAGATTCGAGTAAATACGGTATTATATATCACGACGTTGTCCAATTATACACAACATTTTAATTATGTAGCCATGTTACTTACATATTATGGGCTTAAGCCATGTCAACGTGATGTAAGCTGACACATTTGTATGTCATTGTCAGTTGTCATGTCAACGTGATGTAAGCTGACACATTTGTATGTCATTGTCAGTAATGTTAAATACATTCGTGATATTGTTGCACAGTGCGAGCACACATATTCAGACTCGTAAAACAACATAATCTGTCAGTGCACATGTTCGTTAAACCATCACTAGTCACAAATGCATTAGACCACAGCTGCAGACTACTGTTTGCCGACTACTAATAACCGTTTTCATGCATAAACGGATCACAGATATTATTTTGCCATGTGTGGAGCGCCATTGCAGTCCAACGTCTGTACTAAGAAGCAAAGGGTGTGCCCTCTTTGCACAATTATGAAGTCGGCTTTAAAATCATATGTGACTTATTCTTAAACCATCATAGATAAACATGAGGATTACACATCGAATTACATACACAGGGGTTATACATCGTTACACATAAAATCTTACTTACAATTTTATTAGTTGCCTTACCATTTGGCTATCTCAGCCAGACTCAAACTTCCGTATGTTGTCAAGCATGTGTCTACAACCTATACTTGTATGTCCATTATGTTTATTCCTATATGGGGGGGGGGGGGACATTTTACTTGAATGTTGCTTACCTGGTGTCGGCACATAAATACAGTATTCAAATGCCTTTGTTATTCTGCATAAGGATGCTTATTCCTTCGAACATGCATTTCATGTATTTCGTGATGGCTTTAGTCACTGCAGTGTCTATTCCTTTGGACGTGTATGCATGTCTGAAGGAACATTGCATCGAAATTCAAAATAACATAGGCACTGCAATATCGTATTTATCCACTGACACTGGGCAAGTGGCTTTCAAGTAAAATGTCATCCCTGTATGGGAATATACATAATGGATCTATGAGAATGGGTTGTAGACACATGGTTGATGACATATGGAAGTTTGTGCCTGGCTGTGAGTCATGATCGGATAGCCAGATGGTAAGGTGACTGGTCGCAATAAGTGGGAAATGCAGGTTTGAGTTCCAGTCTGAAACAAAGTTTTGTTTTTCCATTCCATTACACAGATGATTCACAACTGTGAATATATTTCATGTATCTGCTTTTATGGTTTTTTGTCCTGCCGGCATGCAAGAAGTGTGTGCTGTAACCCATACCTGAATTTAGTGCTGTTATAAATGTTATTGGTAGTGTTTAGGTCAGTCATCCACTGATGTTGTGTAAACAATTACTGTGTTGTGTGCAGGTTGTCCAACAGGTATTTGAGAAGCTTTCTGTGGATAACGAAGGTCGCATAAGTCTGCAAGAATTTCTACAACTGTTTCGGAATGCTGGAAGTTGGGCAACAACTGTGGGTGTAAGTGTGTCACCGTCGCTTGTGGAGAAGGATGCAACGTGTGGCCATTCTGGATCGAGAACTTCAGGAGCAGTTGTTGGAGATCCTGATGAGACAGGCGATGTGAATAAGGAACTACACTTCCTAGCTTTGGATACAAACAACTCAGGGTGAGAATCTGAAACTGCATTGTTTGTACAGATTTATGAAACTACAAGTTGGTGAGGAAACAACTGGAATTGGGAGGAGGAGGGGGCAGGACATTTAGGCAGCAGCATGCTGCTTAATTTTCCTGTAATTATTATTATTATTATTATTATTATTATTAAGGAAGAACTTGGATTCCTTATCTTGATTCTGTAGCAAATTATTTTTTACAATATTTATGCCCTACCTAATCAAAATGAAGCACCAAGAAGACATGGTGAGATGTCAGTGTAACTTTGTACATAGACAAACTATCAGCAGATGTAAATAATGAAGTTTTATTTCTCTCTGGTGGGTAGAACTGCTCCCAGAGTGATTAATGTTGTTTGTATTTAGTGTTGTTACCAAGCTGGTAGGGCTTATAAGAGGGTGTAAAATTTTAAGTGATTGCCGTAAAGGACACAGAGATGCCACATACTTGTGTGGGACAGAAGTAAGAGCACCTGACAGAATATTAAAGGGGCATCATTGTGGGTCTCCGTTTGGATACCTAGGTGAACCATGGAGCATCCCTGGTTGTGAGGCATTTAATTAAACAGTGCTCGATATGGGACTGCATAGGAATATCAGGGCAGACATACTCGTCATTTGGTTTCCAGTTGATCACATCTGGCTACCATAAAGGAGGATCACTGTATTGTGCACCAGGCTCATGGTAACACTTTCACCCCAGCATCTGCCATCTGAGAACAAGTGATAGACTCCCTGGAACATTCTGTGTCATCCAGCACCTTTAGTTGGAGACTAGCAGCATCCACACTAGGGAATTACCACCCCATTTGTCGACTGCCTTTAACACTGCAACAGAAATGGCCATGTTTGTAGTGGTGCCATGAACAGTAAGCATGGACTGCTGATGAATGGTATTGCATCATGTTCAGCACTACCCTGGATGACCGTTGTTGACAAGTATTGTGAAGATGTGGAGAGACCCCCCCATTCTTCCAATGTTTTGGAGAGGCACAGTGATGTTTTCCTAATGAGATGGTGAGAGGAGCCATTGGATATGACTTCAGGCCACAGCTGGGAGTGATTGATGTGATAGTGTTGTGATGCCATTTTTCAACAGGACAGTGCTTGTGCACACAAGGCACATGTCCTTATGAACTGTCTGCATGATGTTAAGGTACTCCCACGATCAGTAAGATCACCAGATCTCTCCCGATAGAACATGTGTGGAACCGGATTGGGCATCAGCTCTCCATCCCAGTGCCAGTATCCAGGATATTGAGGACCAGTTACAACAGTTGCAAACCAGCTTGCCTCAGGAAAGGATACAATGGCTTCGACACCCTTTCCAAATGTATTGGTGCACGCATTCAGACCACAAGAATTACAATATTATATTTCTAAGGGGACTCATAGTGTCAAGCTCTCTGTAAATTTGACTTGAGGTTGTAATCACTGAAGTAACATCATATACTCTCTCAACTCATGAATTTTCATTTTGTTTCCTGCTTCCCTTCTTAGTGTCTCATGTTTTTTCAGGCAGTGTATGTGAAGTGACTTGATTTCTGGCTGGGTAAGTGTCAGACTACAAATCCACAAGGTGCCATCCTCTATCAGTTGCAAGATATTTTTTTAACACTTGCTGCTTCGTTCAGCTCTGGCAAGCTCCATACATGTGAAAAATGTTAAGTTGTGACATGATTCGGAGCACTTGTTAAATGGTGGATCACTATAACAGCCAGAGTAAGTCATTAAAAAAGTCAGTAAAGGAAGGACCACACCAAACAAAGCACTGCAAGTTTCAAAGCAACCTTTTGGTTTGAGGACAGCTTACCCTGTTTTAGCAACATTAGTTATGTTTGTGACTCATGAAACATTGCAGAAATGTGTTGATTGTATTTTGCAAGGTAAAACTGCCTGTTGGACTGGCTCTGTCCAGTTTACACCTCTTAACAATGCCTGCTTCATGGACACCTGATAACTTCGTTTTGCCACTGACTCTTCTGTTGATTGTTATCTGGGTTAAGGACTTGGTCCTGGTTGCTTCTGCCAGTTAGTGTATAACTTGGTTCATTCCACATCCTCTTCAAGTGAGGACTGACAGAACACGATGTGTGTGTGCGTGAATGGATGAATGTGTGCATGCATTGACACTTTCTATCAATACAGTGTAGTATTACTGACACACACACAGAGAGAGAGAGAGAGAGAGACAGAGAGACTATTTTGACATTCACACAACTTTTATCGGCAAACAGCTATAGACTTTGTTAACGAAGGCAAATATTTATTCTCGAATGATGTAGAGTGATTATTCCTCCTGAGCATTTGAAGCCACAGATCAGCAAGCACTGCAATTGATAGTAAGATTTAATAATTTAATCAAGTCTATTCACATTTCAGTTTGATGTGAGTGCTTTTCTGTGAGATATCTTTCCTATTATCATTTTCATAATGTTTCTGAAATTTGTGCTCACAGTAGACCCCCCCCCCCCCCCCTCCCTAAGTATGTGTGTTGTTTTCTGAAATTGCATTGCACAGCATTATTGCAATAACTTACTGTATTAAATACTTCATTTTCACCCACTTTCAGCTGACACAGAAAGTTAATCATACCAGATATTCTTCACTTTCTGTGCTGCCATTTCATTCTTCAGTTTACTGTGATTCGAAAACGATGGTTATAATGTAAACTTGCAGATTCGAACATATTTGTAGGTAAAATTCGCAAGTACTGTTGCACTATTGCTTCATGTCCGCAGCTCGTGGTCTCGCAGTCGCGTTCTCGCTTCCCGAGCACAGTATCCTGGGTTCGATTCCTGGTGGGGTCAGGGATTTTCACCTGCCTCGAGATGACTGGGTGTTTGTGTTGTCCTCATCATTTCATCATCATTCATGCAAGTGGCAAGACTGGACTGAGAAAAGGTTGGGAATTTGTACGGGCGCTGATAACCGCGCAGTTGAGCGCCCCACAATCCAATCATCATCATCACTATTGCTTCATGTACCTCATGGAAAATAAATGAAGTGTTTCTACTTCTGTGAACAATAGTAATGAAATGGATGGTGCTGAAGCAGTACCAGCAACCTCATCATCAGCAGTGATAAGCAACAAAATTGTATTAAATGGCATTTTTACACACTGACATTTGCTTGGTTGAGGATCTTCAGCTGATTTAAATTTCATACCAAACTATGTCAAATCAAATCCTTGCCTATGAAAGCAGTGGTTTTGTTTCCATCTACACCATTTGACCAGAAATTTGAGCTGAAAGTCTCTGCTCCCCTTTGGTAGAAAGAAAAATAAGAAAATTTGTGATTATAGTAGTGCAGATATTTCATAACAAATGTTAGTTTTATAATGATGATGTTTTAATTACCATAAATTTCATGACAAGTTGAACTCTGTGATTGTCCAGTTTATGTGAATATCTCATTAAATATCTGAATAACAATAATGGAAATTCCTGGATGAAGCAATATGTAAAATAAGAGAGAGGCAACCATTCATCTGCAGCAGACCAGTGTGTGGAGAACAGAGATACATAACATGAAACAGCATTCACACTAGCTTCTGAGCACAACCACACAGGCACCTAAATGCACACTTCCAGAAAAAGAGCAAGAGCTCTAAAGTTAGTGTGAATGTTGTTTCCTGTTAATTGTCTGTATGCTCCATGCATCAGTTTGAGGTGAGTGGTTGCCTTTTCCCCTATTTGATTCATTGAATGTCTGTTTATGTTTGCAATCAGTTACATATTTTTCTTTTAAATATTCATTGATAGTTATTGGTTTTGATGTAAATAAAATGAATCATGCCAGATGTCCTGAATTGTTGCCCTTGATTCAGCCTAGGGGGCAAAACAGTTTTAGTACATTGGAAGAGTACTGCTCTTTAAATTCATACTTGGTCCATAGTCCAGCACTTAGTGTTAAACTATCATGATTGCTCAACAGATATCTCAGCAGCTTATTTGTAGGAAGTTCTTACGCTCTGGTCTGTGGTACCATCATATTTCACTCATATCTAGACATCTCTTTCACTGATGTTTCCTGCTGCTGATTTCCAAATTAGTTACTGTGGAGCATTCGTCACCTTAAAATTTATTGTTATTTCATTTTTTCTTGTTGTTCACATGACAGGCTGGTCCCTGTGGAAGCAGTACTAGAGTTGTGGGAGACAGCAGGCATGTCTCCTGCAACAGCAGCTCGTCTTGCTAGAGATTTGGGGCTTCCAGAAGTGGGCACAGGTGGTCAAGTGCGTCTTTCAGATCTGGCCACTACATTGGAGTCAGAGCTCCCAGCAGCCCAGGCCGATGCTGCGGCTCATGGATATAGTGCTCTGGAGCTCTTACTTCATGCAGCCCTCGCTCTCTACCAGGCAGAAGTCCGTTGTCTCAGGTCAGACACTAGTATCTAATTATTAAAGCAAATTTGATATTGCTCTTTATTTCCCATTATCTGAGTATATGAGAATTTTTGATTAATTTTTCAGGATTAAAATTCCAGTACTGTCGATGGATGTGTTTAAACTGAAAAAACTATTTGTATTTCTCCTCATCTTCGTGAAAGTGGGGTCCCTCGTATCCTTCCTTTCTAATCTTCGTCAAGCTGTGAACTTCCCAGCATATTGAATGTTCAGGAAACTTAAGGTAATGCAGCTGGGTAACATCCTTGAGGATGTGGCTGCATTGGTAAAAGACTCCGTGGCATACTTATGTGTTTCATGCAGGAATGTTGTCAGTTTGCCATGAGGTATGACGGGAACAAAAGAAGGTTTGTTGGCAATTAGCGTTGTGCAGCCAATGAGAGGGCAGCAGACAGGCAACATGTTTAGAAGTAATACATTCAGAAGAAAGGGTGAAACATTGCTGTAAATTAGGATTATAAATTTAATTGTTCCTTGTTTGAGTCACAGATGTTTAAACTGTGCTACTGTCGCAATCAATGGTATACTTGAAAAAGCAGTGAAACATTTCTCTGCTCTGTGTTGCTGTGCACTTGATCTGCATGAGCACACTGAGTAAGTGGATCAATGGTGTTTTTAATTAAATTGTCGGAGATTAGATTAATTAGATCATGGGAGAAGGTAGGCGGATCAGTGTTTATTAATATATTAAATGTGTGACTGTTAATAATAAACATTGATCCGTATACCTTCTCCCATGATTTAATTAAAAAACATTGATCCACTTACTGAGTGTGCTCTCACAGATCGGTTGCATAGTCATTTCACCATCACATTTGATACATTTTTGTATCTGTGCAATTAATCCATGAGACATGCACCAATGGATGACATTGCCATGCAGAGCTAAATCACTTAAATCAGTTAGACAGTGGAAACATGAGGTAGGAATGTAAACAGTCCAGGAAAAGATAAATTGCTACTTACTGTAAATAAGACATGTTAAGTTGCAGACAAGCATAATTAAAAGACACTTACACAAAGCTTCCAGCCACAGCCTTCGATCTTATGTGTATGAAGTGTGCTTGGTTGTGTGTATGAATGGTGTGTGTTTCTCTTTTGTTGTTGAAGGCTGTGACTGAAACCTTTGTGTAAATGTCTTTCAATTGTGCCTGTGTGCAGTTTAACATGTCTTATTTATAGTAAGTAGCATCTATCTTTTCCTTTTTCTGTTCACTTAAATCAGTCTACTTTATAGCACTCACTGCCATAATCACAAAATATTTCTCTTGAAACTCACTAATACACCAAAAAAGCAAACAAGACAATGGCTTCAATTTCAGTGCTAGAAAGATATTGCCTGTCTTCTCACCTCTCGTTTGTTATGTCAAAGAATCATCCCATTTGCTGTGCGAAGTGATGTGTTGCCAGCCTGTGAACAGTAGATGAGCACCACTGTGATTGCCGCTGGCCCTGATCTAGACATTGATTGGCTGTATTTCTGTAAGTTGTTTGAACTTCCTCAATGTATCTCTCTTTCCTCTCTGAGGAAGTAACTAAGGAACCAGTAGTTCCAAAAGCCAGGAATAGTTTTCTCACTTTTAAATGTCTCTATTGGCAGTATGGGAATTTCACCTCCTGGAGCAATTGCTTATGGCTCTTTGTAATTTTAATTTTCTCAAGTAAATTTTCATTTTGATATTATTAATTTTGCAATCACTTATATATTTTCTTGGAGGTTATGATTTTGTTGTGATTTTAAAAATGAATTTTGCTGTTTTTTCCTGTTGGCATTTAGCAACTTTCATCTTGCTGGCCTCCTTGTTAGCCATTACATCTTTTTTTCTATTCTTGACTGCAGTCATTTCATATTGCTCCCATGTCACTACATTTACATGCAAAACACTAACTTTTATATGGATATAATTGTCACTTATCTGTGATAAGAAACTTAAAAAGTGTTTGCTATATTTACAGATTGTCTTTGGAACACCTCCGAGGTGAAAGAGACAAACTTCGAGCTGATATTTTAGATGCCAATGAACGAGCCTCCTTGCTGGCCCAGGAGGTTGATGATAGCCATGCTCGGCTTGAACAGTCCAGTCAAATGCAGGTCAAGTGAGTAAGATTTGTAGCCAGTTACATGTATACGCGTACCACAAACAAGGAAAGGTGACAGTCATCTACATTCAAAGGCCCTTGTGCTGATGATATTCAATGTTGTTATCACATTATTACTAACCCATCCCTCCCTCCTCCTCAAGGAAGGAACTATTACTTCCAAAAGGTAGGTAGTGTGTCTGTTGGCAGTACTAAATTTTTTCCTCCTGAAGATAAGCACTGATCAACAATTTTGAGTCATAATTTATTATTTTTCTCAGCTGAGTTTCCCTTTCATAGTACTTGTAGAAGCTGTTGCAAAAAGTATGACAGTTTTTGCATAATCACCCTTCTTTTCAGCAAGTTTCTCTTATTGTTACATCATCTGTTTTATTCCAGCAGAGAAAGAAGTGTTGACTATGTCTTTCAATTAAGAATGCCCACAAACTTTTGATCTTGACTTTATTTAAATTAACATTCTCACAAAGTGCCTTCAGCAGTCCCAAACACTTGATAAGCTTAAGCACTTTATTTGGTAGGTACTCTAGAATCTGAAATTAATGTCTCAAAATTGTATCAAAAGTTGCAGCTGCGTTGTGGTAGTGAGCATTGCTCAGAGTGGGATTAAATTCTTTAGAAAAAGAGAAAAGGATTCTTTGCAATAACTTGATGGTGTTGGTAGTAACATATCCTCCAAAATTGCGTTATATTGTTAACATTTCATTGTTTCACTCTTCTCTTAGTAGTATTTCATAACCTGGAAGAGAGTAAAAATAACCTTACAAATTAAGGCTGAGACCTGATTTTTTGCCACAGCACATTTGTGTGTCTATTATTAGGACTATTTCTTGCTTCCGGATTCGTAATGTCCCAATTAGGTTGCATCCCCTGCAACAACATGACTGAAAACTGCCTCTTACAGCATTACATTACAAGTTGATGTGGAAATGTGCACGTTAATTTGTGTCTACCATTCTGTGTGTTAAGTTCCCATCATATACACACACACAATTACCAGTGGTATAAGTGGTTCGAATATTAATATTTGACATCTTCATCAAAACCTCTGCAAAAATGTCAGTTCTTACAATTATAGGTATTGACATGACCGACCTTCGCATGTATGTTCACTTCATGGGAGTTCAAAATCCCCGAAATGTTCACAGCATGTAATATTATCAGTTTTCTGTTACTTTTTGAAAAACTTTAAAACATTATCCTTCTTGTAAATAATGGTAAAAATGTTAGTGGCTATTTTGACTATTTAGTCTCATAAAATAAATGTGAGAATTTTCTCTTTGCTGCCTCTATATGGCTTGCATCTCTGTTTACCATTACCCATTTTCCATTTACACAAAAATGCTTTCGCAGCTGTAACTCTACAAAATTTCAGATAAGTTTCAAAGTTGGCTATCCCGTTTAAAGAACAATCAAATAAAAGGGTTGTTTTAGTAGTATGTTATTGATAATTATATTTGACTGTTATAAGTGTTTTGTTGGAATGTCATTAT